>NW_026775576.1:50434654-51789654 GCF_030987335.1 Cornus florida
TGGTAAGAATTGAAGGCCAAAATCTTTTCAGCCACATTAACTCTTGATTGAGAAAAATTATCTCATAACCCAGCAAAATATACTCCAATTCCCCTAGTATAATTAATAAAAAGATATTATTGACAAGCCATAGCAGACTTCTTCATTTCAGATTTCAAATCTCCACTAGACAATTATCATCTCATCAGAAAGTCTTTTACCTTGTACTATATTGCAATGAATTAACGATTGATGCTACTTTTAAGAGGGGGGGGAAACAATGCTAGTAGGAATATGATATAATAATATAGATCCTCTCTAGGAGTTTGCCCTTTTGTAACCAATGGACTATATTACAAATTGATGACCCAATGCCACCTGTCCTTGAAATTGACACCCCAAATCCCCCTGGTCGACAACTGATAAAAGTCAATCACGTGATGAAAAGCAAGTTATTAAATATATATATATGCTACGGTACTGCTATATTATCCAACTCATCCACGCACACAAACACGGTATTTGATAGATATAATAATAAAATAAAAAAGCAGATTATGCACAAAGTAAATCTAAGTGAGCTGAAAATTTTTGATAATTGGGTCAAGAATTACGGACAAAGAGGGACGTCAAGTAGAGAAAGGAATAAACATAGAAGTGATTCCTGTGGACACATTGTTAAGATGAAAAAAATTGCATCTCAATCACGTGAATGCTATTCTTGATCCCAAGGATTCAGTATTTTCAGCAGTCAAACAAATAAGCCATATCAATTATGGTAGCAATATCCCAGTACCAAAAATGAGACAAAAACCATAAGACTGTTGGGATGGAAAAATCTATCTTCCATTAGCAATTTTATCAATTGTTGTAGACAACAAGTTATCACATTTCTCCACAACTTATAAACGTCATGACATTAGTCATAGAGGATGTCATATCAGTAGCAAGAAACTTACAGTGCGCTGTCCAGAAATAATTCTGGACACATGACTTAGTTTAAGATGTTTCTCCTCCTTGCCCGAGAACCATATTAGAACAGATTCATCCTGAAAGCAAGTAATATCATTTTTTAATAGTTACTAGTGAATTTTCCACCAATAATCAGTCAAAAATCACCTGAGCTACCAAAGACAATACAGAAGAACAACCAGTTGTTCAGCATTAAAAAAAATGTAGACGTAGGAAGCTACTGAAAGTTAAGTATATTAATGGATATGCATATAAAAGTGAGAGAAAATGTAGAAGTAGGAAGCTATATAAAGTTAAGTATGTCTATTAGAAAAAATAGATATGCATATATAAGGCATACGTGCCCATCTTGTACATTAAAATTTCCAATGAGTAGGATGGCTGTAATGAATGAATATACACTTCAATTGCATATCATTGGACAATTGACTCAACAATCTGTCTGCAAAATTACGCAGAGAAACAAGAGATAAAATGATTGGACTAATGCAGAATAGATTTAGATGTGACAAGTCAGTATAAATATCATATGTGATAAGACGAAGTATACTTGCCAACCAGAGAGATAAGTAGTGTAGCGTAATTTGAAAACAACTACAGATGGCAATTCTATAAGTAGGTTAGAGTTAGAAGCACTGCCCGACATGAACAGGGCAAAGCCACATGGTCTCCAGTAGGGCCACTTGACCATACTCAAATTCGGAAAAAAAAAAAAAAAAAAATCTATTTTTTGCCTAAATATTAGGGATTTTCCACAATTAACTGCTATATCATCCTCTTTAAAAAAAGGTCCAGATCAAAATCTAATATTAAAATGTAAAGAAATTTTTTATTTATTTTTAAAAAAAGACTAATTTTTTTTTATGCTAAACTTGGAATTGCTTTGTGTTTGTGTATGTAAGAGAAAGACAGGGAGAATCAAATAAGAAAAGGAAGAAAAATAATGAGGGAATATATGGATACCTGTGTTTAAAGGAATTCCAAATTTGTGGAATCCATCTTCCTTTAAAAAGAAGAAAGAGGAAGTACAAGTTTCCCAAAATTCTTGTTTACATTTATTTAAAAAAATTATTGCAGAGTGGAAGTTTTCTCCTTTTCTCCAATTCTCCAATTGCAGGGTGAAATTTTCCACTTGTTCTTTTCAATTACTATTATTAGTAGTTGTTGATGAGCTGTGGTTCATTTACAGAATTTTATTGTTTAATAAAAAATTTTGTGCTTTTTTATTAAATAAAAATTCATATTACGGACCCACTGAGAAAATCTCTGCTTGGCTTTTGAACATGAAGCTAAATTCATGTTCAAAATGGCAATGGTTCTGACTTATAAAAAAAAAAAAAAGGCAATGGTTCTGAGTAACATCGCCAACATCACCAGTTAAAAGGTGACCGCTGATTAAGATTAAAAGTACTGAATCATACCTATCACCCTATGTTTCTAACTACATCTTGGATGCGTTTAAAAAAGAGAATCCAATTGAATCCAGATAGAATTAAATGAAGGAGGCCCCAAATGTAAATCATTGGGAACAGAAAAATATGCAAAACTGGTGCTTGATTCCTATTGTCATGATGCTATCCAGATGGTCAGTAAGACCACAAACATCAATCCAAAGATAGTTACAATTTCTGAGTAACATACAAGATACAGAAATATACAAAGATATCTTATGTTTCTGACTACGGTATCTTACATGCGCTTTTAACAATATTTAACAATGTTTCAAAAAGTTAACTGATGAAAGCTGAATAATACACATAACTGATCCCAAGTTCTGATTGCATGAAGAACAGATAAGGAAATGCATAAATAATTTTAACACCATCAATGCTTGATATTTTATCATTAGTCAGGAAGAACGATATGGTCCACATTGAGGGAAATTCTAGGGGAAGAAGAAGACCAAAGTTAATGTAGTTAGAGTTAATTAGGAAGGATATGTTTCAAAACTTCCAAAGCAATTTATTAGGGACGCGTTCCCCTTGTGTATTAGGGATGTGTTCCCCTTTTGAATACTTTTCTAATAAACTTTTACTTATCAAAAAAAAAAAAAATTTAGGAAGGGTATGGTAACGTGTGGTTTGACAGAAGGATACGGCCTTAGATAGAGTGGAATGAAAGAATAGGATTCATGTAGCTGATCCCAAGTAGTTTGGAAAAGGCACTGTTGAGTTGAGGGTAATGCTAGAGGAAGGAGAAAACCATAACTAACATGTGTTGAGATAGTAAAGAGAGATATGATAGCATGTAGTTTGATGGGGAAGTATTGCCTTGGACAATGCAAGAGCCAAATGGTGAAACAGGATTCACCCTGGGAGTTGTGAAAAGGCTTTGCAGAGTTGAGTTGATTTATCAATACTTGAAATGTATCCCAACACCAATAATAATTAATGAATGAGCAAGTAGAACAAAAACACTAGAATATAAGGCACAAAATTATCTTGAAATTTTAAATCCAACTTACATTTGCCAGCCGGAAGGGACAAAACTTAGGCTTCCCCCTTCTTCCATATTTGAGCAAATACGCCCCTTTCTTTAAAGCAGTAATGGCCTGTTGTAAAGATCAGCAAAAAACCTAAATTAAACATATTCAGCACATATGCAGCCAGGAAGAAAGTTATCTAGCTTCAAGGTAGATAACAATAGTAAAGCATGGATAAAGAGTAATAGAATTGTATATTCACAAAAACAGGATAAAAATGGAGTTAGAGAACGTAAAAAACAGAAAAAATGTCCTCTATAGAATCCTTTAACCGAGCCAATCACGAACAGAAATCAGGTAGCTGGTTCTTTCACAACATTAATTTAGTGTAGAGAATTTTGTAGCAGCTACCGAAACTACTCCTTGGTGTGATGAATAAGGGATTATATATGAGAATCTTCAAACATCTTATTTATTCACACCTATTTCTCTCTAACTTACTACAATACTGAATTCACTATTGTTGAAGGATTTAAAAATTTAAGTTACACCCTCTCTAATAGCTTAAACTTAAAGTAGATGGTTGTTAACATGGTATCAGAGCCAAAGGCCTCAAGTTCAAACCTCTTGTTCACCCTGTGATTAAAAATTGAAACACGTGTTAGACCAAAAGGCCACACGTGAGGGGTCGTGTTGAAGGATTTAATATTTACGTTACACCCTCTCTAATAGCTTAAGCTTTTAGAGTAGATGGTTGTCAACAACTATATTAACCAGAATTTTCACCATAAAACATAAGTTTAATTACCTTAACCCTTTTCATGAACTTTTACAGGCTTATTCAAAGTCACTACCCAAAATTGTCAGCAACTTATCACTTTCAAATTCAAGCCTACTTTGATTATTTTCCATTTAAAGGGCCATTAACTTTTCTCAACCTTTTTTCAAACCCTAAAACCTATAAGTTCCCTAAAATCTTAGCTCACAGCCAGGTAAAAATGGATACTTTTAAGAATGAGTGATGTCCTTCTCGTATTCATATCCAAACCACTCATATGCTTCCTTACGTGCATGTCCCATACTTCCTATTAATTCAAAAACACTTATTATTTTGAAGGCAGTCCTGTACTTCTTAAATACTACTGCAGGACATATATCAAGCATGCCTTGGACATATAACGCCTTTTCAATATAGGATACTGAATAAAAACATATTGGGGGTTTCACACACTTGTTAAATTTTTTATGGTCAAACATAAAGAAGTTGGGGCAAGGCAATAAAAAAATGGATTTCTATTGTTAAGTAGCGTAGCAAAAAGCCCCAAAGCTTGATTTGGCCAGGAAAGACTGCACTGCTTTGGGCCCAATAAGCAAAGGGACGTGTGGAATTTTGTCCAAATGTTGTGAATATAACATGTACGTATCGGTATCCCATATTATATGTCCCTACTTCATAGGCCCACAATAATTTTACCAATTTTAGAGCTATCAGAAATTAAATTCCTTTAATGGCAATATATACAACAAATTATTTATTGTCAGCCATGAAATTTAAGATTTTAAAGCATCAAGCATTTTCAAAACCATTATCTTTCAAGAGTTTGTGAGACAATGCTGAAAATGAAAACCACAAATAACGTTGCTAAGATGAGCTGTTAACAAAAATAAGCTATTGGAAAAGAAATTATAAGCAAAACTTGAATCCATTGATAAAAAGCTAGGGGTAGCAATATTTCAGGACAAGATCTGAAAAGGGCAACTAATCTGAGCCAAAAAAAAAAGGAGGAAGTCAACCAAGATAGTTTAATCATGTGAAAACAAAAAGACCTGTTACAACATCAAATAGTAATTTGGTTCAGTTTGAAGCATGTACAAGGAGGAGAGAGGACATACAAAAATGGGACACACTTGGAAAATAATGATAACCCACAAGATAACAAATGAAGTCTTTAAGGTGCAATAGCAATTGGTTGGCTTAATAAATACCACCACTTCTAGAAACCAAAGGCCAAATTTGCTGAAAAACCAACCAAAGGCCGCTTCACATGAATTTTCTTTAGGACAAATAATTTTTTCAGTCCAAGAGCATTCTGAATTGGAAGGAGTGGCAAAATTGAGTTGGCTAAAATGCTTGGTTGAAATTTGTTTGCTAATTTCAACCAAGCAATATTCTTAGGTACTTTATAAAATAATGTAAGAATATTCTTAGGTACTTTATGAAATGAAATTTGTTTGTTTAATTCTACATTGGACCTTGGGAGGTAGCAAGGCAATTGTGGCCTCTTAGGTACTTTGTAATTATTGCTTTGTTTCTAAGTTCAGTTTCAAGCCTAGTTAGTCTCAATCAACTTTCATTAGTTTTTCTTAGATATGTGTGTGTGTTTGATTAGTTGATATCTTAAAATACACTTTTTCTAGTAGTCCTGTTTGGGTTTCTTAACAATAAGAGACTTAGAGACGGACGTTACAGTTATTTTGTTTTATTTTTAACAAAAATATGTTACAGTTAAGAAGTTGACCAATTTATCTATTCCAATAGGGAAAACTTCCACTACAACACGGGGGAATTAGGAACAGAAAGCAACATCCCGACACAAGTCAAAAGCCTGATTGCAAAACAAACTATGCTTACCAAAAAATAAAATTAGAAGTTAACCAGCCTAGAAACACTTTAAAGAGTCAATTCAAGTGCCTACTTTCCAGCCCATTCATGTAAGAATATGTTAGTCATTTACATTATGTAGTGTGCAATGGCAATACTCAGTCATGCTGTAATTTATCAGTGGCAATCCAATTTTACACAGAACTCTAACACCATAAAAGAGAATGACAGTGCTTATATAATAAATTCAACAAAGTAAAGGACCAAAGTGTACAAGGAAGCCCAAAATTCCATCTCATAAAACAATGGCGTACTTTTCTACCATCTCATGATCTACCAACCCTCTATAAACGAGCTAGTAATACACGCACGAGACGCACGCACGCGCGCGCGCGCACAAAGTGGTCTTCTAAATAGCATAGACACAGACATGATGCTTCTACACCTTGAATCTTAAAAAAGTATGACAAAATACGGTGTGAACATAATTACATATGAATGTAAGTTTTTTATTTATATACCCTTTTTGAGAAAGACTATTATAGAACTTTAATTAATTTTAATTTATATACTAAGACTTACACCACCATAATTTAGAAGATGAAATCATACAAAAATTGTAATGCTTGTTTTATTATAGACGTTATTATTTCACTACCTTATCATTACAATTATACTTTTGCCTATATGAATAAATATCATTGTATGCTTAACTTGTGACCATGTAATGTCACTTTTTCTAAAATAAAATAAGTCGGGCACTGACAATTGTTCATATTATTTCCAAGATTGCCAAACATAGCTAATGTTTATATGTTTGTTTGTGTTAGAAATTGAGCCAAGTGTTTCGGTAGTTCGGCGAAGTGTTAGAAGTGTTGGCTAAGTGTGCAAAATAATTAAATTTATTTTTAAATCATGGAAGCATCCAAGACTAAATGACACACAAAACTCCTTCGCAGAAGCCTTTGTGCTTCCTAGGTGGTCTTTGAATCTAATATATGCTACTAAATCGTCTAAGTTTCACATTTCACAATAATAGGAGTAGTTCTTGTATCATTGAACAACTAAAAGCTTGAAAACTGTCAAGAAATAATGAAAATTTACCTGCTCAATGTCCCTTTCAACCGTGCCACCAGTCCTATTAGCATCTGAATTCATCCTGTCCGTCCTCGACATCACAAAAATAAAATATCAATTCGTCGAACAAAGCCAAGATCTAGATACCAATCTTCGCACTCCCATTCTCAACACCAAACCCTCGCATTCACTAATTCATCCAATAACCTCATACTCCAACTGACACTCGCACATAAACCCCAATTCGCATACTCAAACTCCAATCCGCCTCCGATAATCGAATCAGAGCTCATGATCTTCACTTCCAGCATCGAAATTGCAACAGTTGCAGGGCAACAGTTGTTGAATGTATGAAAAATGCTTCATATACACTTTTCAATCTTGAAAAAATTGAGTGAACTGTGAAGTTCAGTGAGAATACGAAGTGACAAAGAACACTGAGGATAGTGCCTTGAATTTAGGTTTTAGATATATATATATATATATATAATATAGAGAGAAAGAGTCTCGATCGAAAATGAGAGAGAAACTTTACTGATTTCGATGCTTGACGGCTGGGTGAGCTCGATGTTTGTATGCAACAGATAGAAAATCGGAGTTGAGATCAGCAAAAAGTGTAGTAGAATCTAGGGAAAATGTTTGATCTGATGATAATCAGTTGCAGGGCTGAGTGCAGATGAGAGAGAAACATAGAGTTTTAGAGAGAGAAAGAGGAGAGAGAAGGCTCATTTAACTGGATGATCCAGATGAGAGAGAAAGTGATATAGAGGCAGAGGGGGACTAATTAAAGTATAAAATTCGTGTCGTCTAATGTCTATGGGCAATGACCCAATAAAATAAACATGAAAAGTAATAAAATAAAAGAAAAGGAAAAAGTAAATATGGAGACGTTAATTTTAAAGCCCACAGTCTTGCTTATATTTTCAATTCTGACACTTCATTCCTTCAATGTATATGATTGTTTGGCTGCAAAATTAGTAGTGAAAAAAAGCTAATCCTGAAGTTTTTACTTCAAATTTGCTCATTTTTTTACTCCATATATGTATAATTCTATATAACTTTAAAAAGGCATATTCTAGTTTTCGTGCAATTTAAAATACTTCGATGAGTTTTCAAGTTTAAAAATTCTTTACAAAGATATGTAGCTAGGTTAATGGTTCAAAATTCAAATCCCTAATTTTTGTGAGTTTATTTCCAAAAATAAATTAAAAAATCTTTTGTGAATTCATTCGGCAAGAGAAATAATATTAAAACTCCACTTTTTTAGGTTACCCTCTAATTGAATTTGTATTTTTTCTTTTTTAAAAAAACAATTACGCGAAATGAAAGTGGAGAAACTCAAGTGTGAATATCAATTTTTTAGGGGTAAGATCACAAAAAATAACTTTTACAATAAAAATTAATTATATAAACTCCTTAATTAACAAATAACTCCTAAACTAACAAAAATAATCATTTGGCATGGATTCCTTGTGGAGGAAATATTGTAACTCACTTGTTAAGCATGAAGGCTTTTGAAGCCAATCGTGGTGATTGTGAGTGGAGTATTTCGTCCCAATGGTTGTTAGATGCTCTTCTCTTTGATTATTTTTGTTCTCTTTCTTAATCGAAATTCTTTGTTGGTGTTAAAATAATAATAATAATAATAAAACAGAAGTGAAATAACAAAATTTACCTTACTTTTTAATTTAAAAAAAAAAAAACCACAAAACCCCCTTATATTTCATCGTATAACCTCCTGTAACTAAACTCCATTAAACCCACTTGACGTTTTAAAAAATTTATCAATTTACTCCCTTTCTGTTAATTTGCTCCGAAATCATAAGAAGAAAAAATTTCTCATGAGTATCGTGTGCCTAATTTGAGTATTTTATTACCAAAATTAACTTTTAAGAACCAACTTTAAATCGATTTTGCAAACATAAATGTTAGGTATTTCTTTCGTTTTCTCTGAATTAAATGGTGTTCCAGCATGTTTCGGCCAAATATTGCTAACATATATGTCATTGCATTTCTTTTATTTATATTGCTAGATCAACTTGATTGGTGAGTGTGAAAAATTGAGGTCAAGTTAGTCATTTGATACTATAACTAACAAATTCTTAATATAATAGACTTAAATGATCAATTTTGTTAGTTCTGGAGCTGTTTGTTGGTATAAGGTTTATACGATAGAAATTGATAGAATAGGTGTTTTTTTTGTTGTTGTTGTGATTTTTCAACAATATTAGATTTTAAGGGGACAATCCGGTCATATAGGTAGTAAAATATCACACATGACACTCGTGCTATTTTTCTGTTAGGGTTTGACGGCAAAACTAATGAAAATGAAGTTTTGTGATTTTACCTTTTTTTATTATATATATATTATAGGTTGTAAGGCTGAAAAAACAATCGAAAATACCGTTGAAGTAAAATAATAATAATAATAATAAATAAATAAATACAAATTGTCTCAGTATGCTTGGAGTCACTTGGGTCAATAAAAAGTAAAACCAAAAACATTGCTTTAACATTAGAAAATAAGATTGGCTTTCACTATAATATTACAAATATTATATAAAAATCACTTTGTTTTAATTAGACGAGTATAATACTTTTCTAACCGTCGATGCTTCCAAATTCATTTAACAATTATGAAAATATTCATGTGACAAAAGGGTTAAATGAGCAAATAAAGAAATATAATAAAAAATATAAAAATATACAAAAACATAATTAATGAAACCCATATAAGGTACAGAGGATTTGCAGTTTAAATTAATACCAAACCCCGTATTTAAAAAAAAAATTTGGGAGAAAAAAAAAAAAAAAAAAGGTGATCTAGTCTTGAAATTTGCATGTGCTAATGAATGAAGTTAACATCAAATATATAGTCTTAAATGCCCCTGACAAGAACACTTGTGTCTTTACAACCTATTGATAAGGACCAACACCATGGGAGGGCATGCACTTTTAAGAAAAGTAGAATAGGCCACAAGTCAGAGTTTTGGGTCCCTTTTGTTTTTTTAATAAAAATGGGCCCTACAAACACTACCACTTTGATACATCCCGATGTGGGGATGAGCTGCTTACCAACATAATAAACCCCTCATCAACCACTGCCACACAAAACTTGTCAAGCCTTTGGCCTAAACCATCACTCCACAAAGTGCATGTCATATATGGATTTTTTTCAACATATCAAACTTAACTTGCTCATTGAGAGGACTTAAATGCAATGTATTGCCAAATTTGGTGTGACACCCTGCATGTCCTCTTCTAAACCAAACTACTTACTTCTTTTAAGGATGAAAGTGAGGTTTTTTTCTCAAAAAATAAATAAATAAAAAGAAGAAGAAAAAAAAGTCGGGCATTTTTGGGTGTGTATCCTCGATCATTTGGAAATTTTAGTAACACATTTGCAATAATGCTCTAATATATTTGATGGGAATATTTTGACCCACTAGTCTACGTCGACGAACCACCTCGACCATGTGTTTCTTTTCAGCTCCAGATGATGATAATTCTCAAAGATTACGATTCATCAGTTAATTGGATGTCGGTTAAGAAGGATAAACCTAACCTACTCAATCAACATTTTGGGTAATCTACTTGACTAAGGAGGCAACAGTAAGTGGAATGAATGGCCATTGAACGAGGTTAAAAAAAAAAAACTTGTCAATGGTTAATAGATCACTCAATAACCTTGGCTTAATTAAAATTCCTTAAATAGTTGCTGATATTTTGAGCCCCAGTGGGATGGAATTGGGCAGTATTTTACTCTTCCTAGTATGAGAGACAATAAAGATATGCTTTTTAACTCCAACATCCAATTTTCTGATTAAACCCCATCCGGTCCTACACATCATATTCACGTTAAATCATAGTAAGACTTTCAAAATGTCCTTTCAAATGGACTTAAGACTGTTAATATAGGTAGATTAAAATTTTGAATTAGCATCTTTAAAATTGAAATTAATGGAATCGAAAAAAAAGAAAAAAAAATTTAATTGAAAGTTATAAAAGTTGAATTAAAGTTTTCTTCAATTCCATCAATTATAATTCCATAATAACCAAACATAGCCATAAAGAAAAGATTTTTAGATCAATTAGTTAAGGTAAATTGTTTCACTAATAACTTTTGATCAGTCAAGTATACCCTACATGTATATATATATTTTTTTTTGATAAACAAGACGTAACATTTTGACATTGCTCCTCTTTTAGAGATTGTCATTGAGGTAAAATGGAATTTGAGAGGGTTGCATGATGCTTCCTTCAAATTGTGATAGGATAGGTTTAATTTTTTTATTTTTGGGGGTAATCGATTTTATTGTTTTCATTGTGATAGGAATACTTATGAACAGCTTGAGTATGTCCTTTTGGTTTAAAATTAGAGTTAGGATGTAAATACTTCTGAAGTTATAAAGAACTCTTAAAATTAGAGTAAGAATGTAATAGTTGGCATAGTTTTCATTGAGAAGATGTTTTATTTAGTGTGAATTATTATTACTCACACATCAATATTGATTTTATCCGAATCCGATCGATATTTCTAACTTATTAAATTGATCATTTAATGAACTCAAAACTACAGCAGGAAAAAAAAAAAAAAAATCGATTTCACAAATAATTTAAGCAAACAAATTGTTACACCGTATGAATCAAGTGTACAAAAATTAAGCAACAAATAACAATATTAGAAATTGATATAGGAAGAAATTAGGCTGATATTATCAACAGAGAACCAAGAAATTCAAACTTATGTCGGTTTTGTTCCACCAACTCCTTACACTGTCACCTCACTCTCAAAGCTTGATGTTACAAATTAATGATACTCCAACCTATATATATAGTCATCCCCTTCATTATTGGACATCTATAACTTATTATATTTAAATATCTCTGCACTTTATGTATCTCCCTGTTTAATATTCTAGAATCTTAACTCTCTCAACACTCGACAATTTTCTACATAAACGCAGAAGACTGTCGAACCCTACCTTACTCGTGTTATACTCATGTCATAAATAAAGGCTAAACTCTTGTCTATTGAAAATGATCATCAATCTTTTCAATAGCTTAATCGGTATTTGGGATAATGGGTACTTGTTCAAATTAACGTGTTAAGTTGGTTTTAAAATATTATTGGTTAAAGAAGTCTCCATGTCTTTTGTTTGTTTTCTTATGTTGTAGTTGTTAATTGTGTTGGAGTTATGTTTCAAATTTTTTATTTATTAAATAACTAAAACTCTAACTGAATTCTTAATGAAGTTTTCAATAAAGTTTTCTATAATTTATATATTAATTTACCTTATGTGTTATTTAAGTGAAAAATTAAATATAGCTTCGTTAATACTAATTTATTATATCCCTACTTGTGCTAATATAAATAGTAGATTTGCGAAGCCTACAAATCACACACTCTCAATACAAGTAAGAGAGAAAAAGAGATTTGAAAAAAAAATGTTTTCAAATTATTGAGTTTGAGTGTGTGAGTTTCATATTTTCTGTTGATCGGACCGAGATAAATACACAAGTTTATGAAGAAGAAGTGTAACCTTCATGAACATACAGTTTTGATATCTGGGCTTAGTTAAATCCCGGAGATAGTGCTGCCATTTGTCTTCCGTTGCACGTGGGAGATGCTTCAACTATCTTGAAGAAGCGATTACGCGCCTCTAAGCCTCGATATTCACCATTTTTAATATATTAGTTCCAACAATTTGAAGATAACTTTCTCTCCAATGGCTTCATCTTTGTTGCTGTCCAACACTGTTTCTTCGGTTTTTCAACCGAATATCGAGACTTTTGATGGTAAAAATTACTTTCGGTGGAAAGGAAAGATGGAATTTTTCCTTCGACAATTGAAAATTGCTTATGTCTTGACTAAGCCATGTCTAACTCCTCTAAAAGACAAGACGCCGTCTAATCAAGTTAGTTCGATCAACGAGAAGATCTCAAGGTGGATTAACGATGATTACTTTTGTCGTAATCATATCCTTAGTGGTATGGTCAACACCTTTTATGATCAATACTCGAAGAAATGCAAAACTGCCAAAGAGTTATGGGACATTCTCAAATTAGTCTACACAACTGAGGAGGCCTACACCAAAAAGTTTTTGGCTTCTAATTATGTGGGCTTCAAGATTGAAGATAGAAGGTCAATCTTTGAGCAAGCACAAAAATTTCAACTCATAGCAAACAATATTATTGCTGCTAGAATGTCTCTTGATGAGAACTTCCATGTAAGGGTTATTATTACAAAAGTCTCTCTATCTTGGAAGGATTTTCGTAATAAACTCATGCACAAAAAGGAAGATATTACTCTAGAGCAATTAATGCAACACATCTTCATTAAAGAAGAAACCAGAAATCGTGATGTCAAGCAAGATTCTAAAGAAACAACAGTAAAAGCTCATGTTGTTGAGGAAAGGTCTCACAACAAAACCGTCAAGAAGAATGATTTGAAAGCCAAGTCTTCTAAAAGCTTCAAAATATGCTTTGGCTTTGGTACAAATGCAAAAGACAAATGGTGTTTCTATTGTCATAAGATCGGCCATTTTGCTAAAGATTATCGAAAACGTAAGGCTGATCTCATGAACTAAAAAGAGCCTAAGAAATACGCTAAGGAAGATTTAACCTCTGTAATCACTGAGGCTTTTGTCATTGGAACCTCAGTGGAGTGGTGGATTGATACTAGAGCAACTCGCCATATTGCAACGAATCTTAACTCCTTCAAAACCTATGAAATAGTGTCAATGTTCATGGAAAATTCTTCCTCTTCTAAGGTTGTCGGTAAAGAAAGCGTGGACTTAAAGTTTACCTCCGGAAAAGTGATTACTTTGAAAGATGTGCTACATATTCCAGATATTCGCAAGAATTTGGTGTCTGGTGCCCTCCTCTCTAAGCATGGATTCAAGATGGTTTTCGAATCTAATAATTTCATTATGTCTAAGAACGGTGTGTTTGTTGGGAAAGGCTATGCTGCAAATGGTTTGTTTAAACTTAATGTTGAAAATGAAATCATTTCTACTTATATTGCAGAGTCAATTGATTTATGGTATGGCAGATTAGGCCAGGTGAATTTTAAGTCCATTAATCAAATGGTTAATGAGGGGTTAATTACAATTTGTGATAAAACACATATGGATCAATGTGTGACTTGTAGCAAATGCAAAATTACTAAGAAAACCTTCAATTCGATAAAGAGGAAATCCACTCTATTGGAATTGATCCATACTGATGTATGTGAAATGGACTTTTTATCACGTAGAGGGCATTTTTACTTCATCACTTTTATTGATGATTGTTCTAGATATACCTATGTCTATACTTTACGATCTAAAGATGAAGCTTTAGACAAGTTCAAGGCATATAAAGCAGAAGTCGAAAAGCAATTGAATTCAAGCATCAAAGTTATTCGATCAGATAGAGGAGGAGAATACATTAAGTCCAAGTTTCAACATCTATGTGAAAATGAAAGAATCGAAAAACAACTGACAGCCTCTTATTCTCCTCAACAAAATGGAGTAGCTGAAAGAATGAACAGAACTTTGACAGAAAATGGTGAACTCAATGCTTACCAGTTCGGGCTTACCTAAAAATATGTGGGTAAAAGCTTTGTTATCTGCTTGCCATATTCTCAACAGAGTCATACATAAGAAAGTCAATTTGACTCCATATGAAGTATGGAGGGGAAGAAAACCAAATGTTAATTATTTTAGAGTCTAGGGTTGCTTAGCTTATGTTAGACTACCATATCAGCAGACATCGAAGATTGGTCATAGAGGCATTGATTGTGTATTTATTGGTTATTCAACAACCAGTAAAGCCTACAAATTCTTGAATTTGGAGTCTTCCTTGCCTCATACAATCATCGAGTCAGTTCATGCAAATTTCTTCAAGAATATTTGTCGTAGTGATTTCCCGAAGGTTAACCCGGTAACGGATTCGAAATGCGGAAGCAAATGATAAACTAAGGTCTCTAGGGATATAAATTATCCCTAAGATACCATTGTGACCTTCCATGAAGTCACGGACCTTTAAGAGGCGAACGAGTAAACGGGAGTAAAAAACGAACAAATTTCGCTAATTAAGGGCGAAATGGTCAATTTACAATTTAAAAAGGGAAATTGACTCTAAACAAGTCAAATAAGGTGAATACAACCTAATCTAATCATTTTACAATATTTCAAGATGTTCTAAGAACTTTGGATAAAAAAATTCCACAAAACGCCCTTTCACGGTTTAAGCGAAAACTGACACTGTCCCACTAAAACATTAATAACTACCACTATGATTTGAATCTAAGAATGGCATGGGTACCATTGGAAAGCTGACTCAAAATTCTTGAGTTTAGGCTCAAGAATCACTCCATTTGGATCAGAAATGAAGAAGTTATGATCATTTGAAATTGGAACTTTAGTGCTGAAACCAAATCTGGAAGACTGGGGTATGAGGGCTATTTCAGTCGACCGAAATAGAGTTTCACAGAAACTTTTCTAAAATCATGTTTTTGAGGGTTGGTTACATCGGCAGACCGAAATAAGCCATCGGTCGACCGAAATAGCCTTGAAAAGTGTTTTTGGCTATTGGAATGTGCATTTTTACAAACCAAAAAGGCACCGATCGACCGAAATGGTATTTCGGTCCACCGAAACACCTTGAGCCCTGCTAAAAGCTTTACTAAACATGTGTGATTTGCAAGGGAACCTATATAATTCATTCCACCCACATGCATAGGTCAAAAACTAATTCTTTTTAAGAGAGATTGAACATATGAACATACACGCAAGTGTAATATAGCATTTTGAATATGTTACAATGGCCTACGGCCTCATTACATTTCATTTACAAAATTGGACATGCCAAACCTCTAAAGTTGGAAAGAATACATTTTTAAACAAAATGTGGCGCCAAATGAGTACAAGTGCAATTATAAGCACGCTTAGCATTTGGCCTCATGTCATACATGTCAAATACATTACAAAAAGTGTACTCATGTACCCATTACATATTTAGAACAAAATTACAAGTTTTGTCATATAAAGCTACAAATAGGATTTCATGCCAACATTTTCATGAAAATGATACTTCAAGTCTGCGAAACTTCCATGGTATAGTGTGCATCCTAAATCAAGGTCCCTGTACCTGAAAAATGACCCCACTACGTGGGTGAGTAACATAAAGCTACCTTAGGAGATGAGCATGCATCGACCTAGCATTTTACAATTATATCACCTTAAAGTGAAACATGTCAAAGGGGCTCATGCCACCTAACGTCTATGTCAAAATGAGACTCAGGGAGCATCCTAGGCTACTCATGCAATTTAAAGTGAACAACGGCATACAAGTATACATGCTCAAGTATACTAAATAATGTTAAAACATGTTATACAACATACAAGCATGCATTTTCAAGTATACCAAACCATATTAAGACAAGTCATGCAATGTCTAAGCATACTTACACAAGTATACATTTTATGAAAATCTCGTAAATCAAGTATACGAACACAAGTATACTAAGCTAAAAGAGATACACCTAAAACAAGTAAACATGGCACAAGCATACGAAATGAAATCTAACTCGCGGAGCAAGTATATAAGTTCAAGTATATTAAATATGATCCAAATATCCAAAAGCAAGTATCAATTCTCAAGTTACAAGTAATCCATGATTAACAACTTGAAATTAAATGCGAAATCAAATAGTGGAAAGATAAGGACATGCGGTCGCTAGACCAAACAAGTATTTTCGGGTAATTACGACCCACAAGGTACCACCTAGTGCGAACTTATGACTTAGAAGACTCTTATCTCCATATTAGAGCCAAACCCTAGCCATCACATAAATTATGTCCTCACAAGCTTTCCAAGACCAATAAGTTCAAAACTTATACAAAATCAAATGCAAGTTACCATATTCCATACGCAAGTAAGGTTAAGTCCACACAAACCATGTCCTAGAATTCAAGTCTAAATAGCATATGATATGTCATGTCTTCAATATGCAATTTATACACAAGGTAAGAATATTTTAAACAATTGTGCCACATTACCATCCTAAGCCCAAGTACTAAATAAGCTTCAATTTAGTAACAAACTTTCAAGATAAACAATTGTAATATTCTAACAAACTATATACCTACACAAGATATATTTAAATAAGCTATTCAAGACAGTGATATCACATATCATGTTAAGTCCAATTACCATTTTAAGATGCCCCAAGTACTAATTCTACTTCTAATTAGTAATATGCTCACAAGGTAATTTATTGCATTACATTTCATGAGATTATCACCTTAACATGAAAAGTCTCTAGGTTTCAAATAAATTCCAATTAGGCTCAAATTAATATATGTAAAAGAATATAACATGTTCTTCACATATATTCTACCTAAAATCAATTTAAGTGACTATAATACTTAAAATAAAATTAATTAAGTTAATTAATTAATTTTATTTAGATTTTTAAACAACTCCAAATATCCTCAATTTAACATATGTTAAATAACTTACCAAGGCCTACTTTAATATCAAATTATAAGTTAATTTCATGCTTGATACAATTATGTGAATTAAATTTTTATAAAAGATAAATATTAAATAAATTTTGAAATTCTTATTCAAATACTTCCAATTTAATATATGTTGATATACATACTAAGGCATAATTTACTAACATGCCACAATTTAATTCTAAGGTACACACCTTCATGAGAATTAAATCTTAAATATAGAAAATAATTAAATTAAATTCTAAAACTTGAACAAAGGCATGTTTACAAGTTGTATATACTTATATAATAATCAATACAACATTAATATAAACCTAAGACATCCCCTATCTCGATTTGAGATGAACCCCACCGAAATGAAACGGCTCCGAATCCAACGAAACTTCTAGGTTGTGTCAGGGACAACACGGTGAACATTAACCCCAAGGAAGCCCCATGAAAATTGCAACTTGACTTCAAACTCGAACTCACAGAATGGTCAGAAATGGGTTCTAATAAAGGGGAAAGATACGCGTCGTCAAGGCAAGCATAAAACACCAAGGCATTACAACATTTCACACGAGGGAAGTGGCCGAAAAAAGAAGAAGAAGGGTGACAGCCCCTTGGCTGCCATGGCTGCCGGCCAAGAGAGGGGAAAGCGACAGAGAAATCTGACTTTTTCTCTTAAGTCACCCTATTTATAGAAAAAAAAAAACCCTAAAAGTACCCCGAAAGGGCCTCGCCAAGTTCGGAAAAGTGAAATTTGAGCAGACACGCTCAAATAGCAAAACTCTGTGAACGAAAAAGAACTAAAATAAGAAAATATGAACAATGGAAGAAACGACGTCAAAAATTGAGTCCCGAGTAGACAGATATGCCCCGAACAAGTTCGGCGGCAACTAGGGCCAGAAACCCTAAAACTGGGGGAAAACGACCAGAAGGCAATTCTAAGGGTACACAACTCAATGAAATGTGAAAATGAATCTCGTACAAGGATCCAGGCTCAAAACGAGGTATTTTTGCGATAACTTTCATTAATTGCACAATGGCTCCTCCAAAAAGTAAAAACTGCACTAATGACCCAGAATGAAAATATTTTCCAAAAATATTTTCCAAAAATATTTTCTTAAAAACCCCTGAAATAAAATATCTTCAAAAGATATTTATAAAAAACACCCCAAGAAAAGAAAAAGTTTCTGAAGAATTGTGCATCCATGCCCCTATGGACACCAGAAGCAACCAAGGTACTTTACTGCAAAAGTAAAGATACGTATTTCATGGAAACCACTTAGAATGAAGATGTGTGAAGTCAAAAACCAACTCTGAAAACAAGGAGTGGGGTTATGCCAACAAGTGACAAACGGGGAAAAGACAAAATAGGGAAAGGGACGAAAAATGAATAGTGTCGAAAAACGAAAAATGTGGAAATGACTCGATCCTCAAAAGAAGTTGTCAATCCAAAATAAAGAGTCTTAGAAATCATTTCCGAGCACTCGAGATAACACTAAGCGACAAGAAACTAAACTCAGAAAAGAAATTTCAACGAAAAAAATTCATCCGTAAAATTCTGAGGAAAAAAGAAAGGGTAGAAAATGACCGGGTCATTACAATATTTTTTCAAAGAGAAAAGGCAAAAATGAACATGATATTCCTTCAGATTCTAACACAAGGAAGAGAAAATCCTCTGATCCTTCAGAAGAACTTGAACCAACGAGGAGCTCCAGAATTGCTAAGCCAAAGCCCTTGGACCAGACTTCTATACTCTCATGATCGAGAATGAGCCTGTAACTTATTTCGAGGCGTTGTCCTCACATGATGCTCCGTTTTGGCGAGAAGCAATCGATGATGAAATGCATTCAATTATGTCCAACAATATTTGGATGTTGGTAGATCTTTCTCCTGGTTGCAAGCAAATTGGTTGCAAGTGGATCTTCAGGAAGAAATTAAAGTTAGACGGAATGTTGGATAAGTACAAGGCTAGATTGGTAGCAAAAGGTTTCAAGCAGAAGAAAGAGATTAACTATTTTAACACTTTTGCTCCTGTTGCAAGAATTTCTTCTATCAGGCTTTTGATTGCCTTAGCTGCTATTAATAATTTGATAATTCATCAGATGGACGTAAAGAATACTTTCCTTAATGGCGATCTAGCAGAGGAGATCTATATGGAGCAACCTGAAGGGTTTGTATTACCTAGACAAGAAAAGAAGGTGTGCAAATTAATCAAGTCATTATATGGCTTGAAACAAACTTCAAAACAGTGGCACGAAAAATTTAAGAAGGTGATGATATCTGCTGGATTTAAGATTAATGGAAAAGATATATGCATCTTTAGTAGATTTCAAGGAAACTCTAATGTCATAATCTGCCTCTATGTTGATGATATGCTCATTTTTGGGACAGACATAGAAAGTGTCATAGAAACTAAGAAGTATTTAGCTTCTAGTTTTGACATGAAAGATCTTGGCGAGGCTGATGTGATTCTAGGAATTGAAATCGTGAGGTTCCAAAATGGTTTAGCACTTACGCAGTCTAGCTATATTGAGAAGATTCTGAAAAAGTTTAATTACTTTTCAGATTCTGTAGTCTCTACTCTAATTGATCCTAGTGTGAAGTTGGTACGCAATCAAGGTAAAATGATGGATCAACTTGAATATTCTTAGATTATCGGTAGTCTTATATATGCAATGTACTGCACAAGGCCAGATATAGCCTTTGTAGTGGGTACTTTGAGTAAGTACACAAGTAATCTAGGAAAGGAGCATTGGAGTGCTTTACTGAGAATCCTAAAGTACTTGAAAGTTACTATGGATTATGGATTGCACTATGGCAAATTTCTAGCTGTAATCGAAGGGTATAGCGATGCTACATGGAACTCTGACAAAAAAGACTCATTATTTGTGACTGCCTGGATCTTCACATTGGGTGGAGCAGCGATTTCATGGAAATCAAATAGGCAAACATGTATAACTCATTCCTTTATAAAATCGGAGTTTATAGCACTTTCCTCTGCTGGAGAAGAAGCTGAATGGTTAAAAAGCATATTGGAAGATATCTCGATATGGAACAAGCCAATACCACCCTTGACAATATATTGTGACAATATGGCTGCAATGCTTCGAGCTAACAGCGAGTGTTACAATGGAAAATCTAAACAGGTGCGATTGAAGCACAATCATGTGAGAAGGGTCCTAGCTGATGGAATTATTTCTACTCAATATGTGAAGTCCAAATCAAATTTGGCACATCCATTGTCAAAGGGCTTGGGTAAAGACTAAGTGTCCAAGACATCAAAAGGGATGGGATTAAGCCTGTAATTCAATAAGTTGTACTATTATGGGAACCCAACCCAGTGATATTTCTCCTAGGTTCAATGGGAAAAACAAGTAACATAACAATTTGTGTGAGCACATCAATGTTCATTACCCTATGATGTGAAGTGGTGCTCAATCCTGTAACCGAGGAGGTTGAGATTTAGATCTCTTAATGAATCTATAGATCGATTTTCGATTGGAGTGTACAGGATCACTCTTGATAGATTCACCGTATAATCAATGAGGAGGCTGAGATATGAGTTTCTTAATGAATTCTATAGATCGGATTTCCGATTGGGGTGTACACAATCACTCTCGATAGATTCACTGATTTATCTTGCAAAGAGGAGGATGAGATTAAATTCTCTTAATGAGTCCATAACCAGTATTCGGTTGGAGTGTGCAAGGTCACTCTTGATGGACACACCGATTTGAGTGTGGAAGTAGGGCCGTTTCTATAAGATCCAGACAGGCTTGATCCTTAAGGACACTCAGAAGTTTGGATTCCGGACACATGGCCGAAACGTGTCAAGCTTTAGTACTTTATCTCCGAACAGAAGTGTGTGTGTGTAGTATTTCTTATTCATCAACGTGGTTCTTGGTTCAAGACATCGTTCATCAAGTTCCTAGATGAAATGAAGGGTACTTACACTAGGTAATTGTTCTAGTTCAAAAGACACCATTATTGATGCACATGACTGTACCGATCAACAAAAGAAATTTGAAACATGTGGGGGATTGTTGGAGTTATGTTTCAAATTTATTATTTATTAAATTACTAAAACTCCAACTGAATTATTAATGAAGTTTTCAATAAAGTTTTCTATAACTTATATATTAACTTACCTTATGTGTTATTTAAGTGAAAAATTAAATATAGCTTCATTAATACTAATTTATCATATCCCTACTTATGCTAGTATAAATAGTAGGTTTGCGAAGCCTACAAATCACACACTCTCAATACAAGTAAGAAAGAAAAAGAGATTTGAAAAAAAAATGTTTTCAAACTATTGAGTTTGAGTGTGTGAGGTTCATATTTTCTGTTGATCAGATGGAAATAAATACACAGGTTCATGAAGAAAAAATGCAACCTTCATGAACATACAGTTTTGATATCTGGGCTTAGTTGAATCCCGGAGATAGTACTGCCATTTGTCTTCCGTTGTACGTGGGAGAGGCTTCAACTATCTTCAAGAAGTAATTACGCGCCTCTAAACCTCGATACTCACCATTTTTAATATATTGGTTCTAACAAATTATTGTCTCGATAAGTTTGATTCATGTGTATGAAGACTATCATGCAGGTGTATCTCTTAGGATTTCTTATTTAAGATGAACAGATTTTCTTGTTTGAAATTAGTAATCAATTGTTTAAATTTTCTTAATTGAGATTATTCTTTGGTTGGTCTTGTTTGGATTTATGATCAATGGGTCTAAGTCTACGGCCCATTAGCCAAGGCCCAATTTGGGGTTCAAAAGCATCTAGCTGCTGCGGATTAAAAATTGGGTTAGAAAATTCATTTATTTATTTTAATTATCACGAAAACACACACACACACACACACAAAAGAAAAAAAAAAAAGAAAGAAAAAAAGAAAAATGGATTGAACACTTTTTGATTTGTGTTAAAATATAATTAGTTCCTTGATTTCCTTCATTGCAACGTCTTATTTGAAAATAAATGTCACATTTATATATTTAATAATAAATTTGAATTATTACTTTCTTCGTTTCAAAATAAATGTCACATTTAAAAAATTAAAATATTATTATTTTTGTAACATTATCAATTCAACATTCTTGTCTTGTATTGAACTTATAAAAAGTAAATTATCGGACCATTATGGATAAATTTAATAATTAATTCACTACTAATACAATTAAAAATTACTAAAACTCATCCTCTTAAAAAGTTAGATTTAAGGGACATTTATTTTGGATGGAGAGAGTATGTCTTGAAAAACAAAATGAAAAAAAATAAAATAAAAAGATAATATATTCTTTAGGAATAGATAAACAATTTTTTGAAATGCTGTAAAAAAAATAATAAAAAAAAAGAAAAAGAAAAAGAAGTGAGAATTAATTAAAAAACCAAGCTATTCATGAATCGTTTGGGCTTTCTCCAATAAGAGATGAGTTTATGATATGTTTATGTTGATTTGTTAAATTTATGACACAAACAGAAGCAACAATACCAATCCCATTAAGAAAACAAGTGACCACGCACAGACTCGTAAATATAACCAGTTTTAATTTATGATAAAAAAAATTTGTCCATAGTAATCTTGTTTTTAAATTTGGTTCAACCCATTTGAGGTTAAATACTTGCATATGGTCTCAAATCCTTGATTCGGCTCAATTGCAGCTAGACTTGTGAATGAGTTGGATTCGGATCGGATCCTAATTTAATCTGAAACTGATAAGCACTTT
The DNA here is from genome assembly GCF_030987335.1 of Cornus florida. Classification (NCBI taxonomy): domain Eukaryota; kingdom Viridiplantae; phylum Streptophyta; class Magnoliopsida; order Cornales; family Cornaceae; genus Cornus; species Cornus florida. The sequence continues at coordinate 50,457,938 of NW_026775576.1, forward strand.
ACTAAATCTGATCTGATCCGATCCGATTCGATAATCCAACGGATTATTTGTAAGTGAATCCATATCCGATTTTGTAATAAATGGATATCAGATATGATAATTCGATCTTATCTGATAAAAGTGTAATTTGTTTTTTATAAAAAAATAAAAAGAAAAGAAAAAAAATTAATGTCAAAAGAGAATAAAAAACAATCATTAGAAAAAAATGATACTAGAAAACAAAATAAAATAAAATATGGAAGAAAAGAAAAAAAATAGATTATTTACACTTTATTAGTGAATAAAAATTATGACATTATTAATATATATATTAGGAGATTTATTATAGTATGTGGGTGAAAACACTGCACTATTGTACATATAACATTATGATTATTATTATTATTTTTGTTTACATCTAATATAAATCTAATATATATATATATATATATATATATATATATATATATATATATATATATATAATTGGATCGGATCAACATAAATCTGTATCCGATTTGTTAAGAAATCAAATTATCAAAATTCGGATCGTAATTGGGTTATCGAATTTTTTTGTTCAATTTATATTTGAATAATCGGATCGGATTCGAATTAGAATCGAATCCATCAACAGATAATTGCAACCCTAGCTAGTTGTGACTAAGGACCATTGTCTCCACAACAGAACAAACCATGGGTTGGGTTCTAAACGGGCCCATACATTGTCACAACATCTTTATCCAACTAATTTACACAACTAACCTGCTTGCTAATGTTAGGTCTCAATCAGTAATAAAATATATATATAATAATAATAATAATAAAGCCTTCAATATTATTAAGGGATTTTTACATATAAATGGAGTTAGGGAGCCATATTTACTCATGGATAGAGTTAAAGTCTTATATTTTCACAAAAATGAGTTTGACCTAAATGATGACATGGCACATGAAGTTTTACTGTTTAAAATTTTTGTTACCTAAAATGTCCTTCTCCTTATTCCAATGCATTTACCTTATCACCCTTGTTTAGAAAACATGGTACTTGGAGGCCAAAAAGTAGTACATTCAGTTCAAAAACGTGGGACCTTTAGAACAAAAGTGATACCTTCGTAAAAGGGAATTATTTTTGCAATTGAAAATGACATTAAACCCTACACCGCTAATTAAGTTGCACATTACATCCATAAACAGCTCCATTAGCGCCATGAATAACACAAAATATTGTTCAAACTAGCTAAGCGAGTGTTTAGAAAACATAGTACCTGAAGGCCAAAAAGTAGTACCTTTAATTCAAAAACGTGGTACCTTTAGAACAAAAATGGTACCTTCGTAAAAAGAACTTATTTTTGCAATTGAAAATGGTATTAAACCCCACACCGCTAATTAAGTTGCACATTAGATCCATAAACTGTTGTTGAAAAATTTATAAACCTTCTTATTAAATAGAAGAGCCTAACATGCATGTATTTATTAAATAGAACAACCAAAATCCATTACTTTTCATTAAATTAAAACCATCAAGTGAAGTATCATGTCTACAAAATACTTTAAGTCACCACAAATGTCAAAAAAGTTATGATCCATCCAATCTAATAAAGTCAACAAAAAATAAAAAACTAAATTACTAAATTTAAAGGAAGCAATCATCTTTTGCAAAATAAGAACACAATTATTAAGTTTGAACATTTATTAGCCCCTACTCGTCCATACAAAGTCTTGATTGCAATATTAGCCCCCACTCATCCATACAAAGTCTTGATGGCAAGAATCGATCCTCCAATCACACTGTCAAAAAAAAAAAAAATAAATAAATAAATAAAGGTTACTACATTTAATTGTATCACATTAACGAAAAAATTAACCAACCTTAAAGAAGTAAGCGAAATGGAAAAAGTGAAGGAGAGGAACTGAAAATGTGGACAAATTTTCAAACTCTTAAACAAAATGAAAAAATATAATTAAATGCATAAGATGAGGCATTCCAGAATTTCTAGACTAGGGCATTCCAAAATTTCGATAACACATCAGTATAATTATAATTGTATGTAAAGAAAAATATAATTCTAAACTGGGGCATTCCAGAATCTTAATAACACATTAATCTCTTTAAGTTATAATCTATAAGATGTATGTTTGAATTCATGATAATCATTCTATTCTTATCATACAATTAATATATATAGATCTGGGTCCTAATTAATTGTAGGATGCTACTTATATATAAATATATATATATATATATATATATATATATATATATATATATATATATATATAATTCTAGACTGGGGCATTCCAGAATCTTAATAACACATTAATTTCTTTAAGTTATAATCTATAAGATGTATGTTTGAATTCATGATAATCATTATATTCTTATCATACAATTAATATATATAGATCTGGGTCCTAATTAATTGTAGGATGCTACTTATATATAAATATATATATATATATATATATTTATAGATCTATATATATATATATATATTTATATATAAGTAGCATCCTACAATTAATTAGGACCCAGATCTATATCAAAATTCTAAATGGTCTTCATGTATAAGAGGTCTAGAGACCGAAATGTTCTCCCTATTATCATTGAAAAATTCTAAAGATTTAATTATGACCCAGATCCATATCAAACATGATCTTTGGAAACCATGATTTTTTTAACAATTGCATTATTGAAATAGTTATTCAAAAGTCCCAAACAGTCTTGTCGATTAAAATGGTGCGAAAAAAAAAAAACTACCATACCAACTATTTAGATGTAGTATATGATAATTAAGAAATATTTGTGTTATTTATGGCGCTAATGGAGCTGTTTATGGATCTAATGTGCAACTTAATTAGCGGTGTGGGGTTTAATACCATTTTCAATTGCAAAAATAAGTTTCTCTTACGAAGATACCACTTTTGTTCTAAAGGTACCAAGTTTTTGAACTGAAGGTACCACTTTTTGGCCTCCAGGTACCATGTTTTCTAAATACTCGCTTAACTAGTTTGGAGAATATTTTGTGTTATTCATGGCGCTAATGGAACTGTTTATGGATGTAATATGCAACTTAATTAGCGGTGTGGGGTTTAATGCCATTTTCAATTGCAAAAATAAGTCCCTTTTACGAATGTACCACTTTTGTTCTAAAGGTACCACATTTTTGAATTGAAGGTATCACTTTTTGGCCTCCAAGTACTATGTTTTCTAAACAAGGGTAATAAGGTAAATGCATTGGAATAGGAAGAAGGGCATTTTAGGCAACAAAAATTTTAAATAGTAAAACTTCATGTGCCATGTCATCATTTAGGTCAAACTCATTTTTGTGAAAATATAAGACTTTGACTTTATCCATGAGTAAATATAGCTCTCTAACTCCATTTATATGTAAAAATCCCTATTATTAAGCATAAGGCACCGACTACGAAAATGGGCCTAGACATCAGATCCATACAAGATCATAGGACTTTCAACGCGTCCTTTTATTTGCGTCTCACCGACCCACCGATCAACCTTGCCCTAATAAAAGTATAAAACCTTTTCAAATCCTAGCTAGAAACTGATAAAGTGTGTTTAGTGTGTGTTCGGAAACTGAGAAACTAAGTCACTTCTCTCTAACTCTATCTCCATATATATATATATATATATATATATATATATTGAAGATGCAAGAAATTCATTTTTTCTTTCTCTCTCTAGAACTCTTACACTTCAACAGAAATAATCCCCCTCCTCCATCCATTACTTCTCCTATTTATAGATACTTACAAACATTAATGGACTGCTAGATCTGTGCCCGTTCCTCTGTGAGTTTTGGTCATCTTTGATGGGCTATTCGCGTTCGGCCCATATAGCAGTATTTCTCTATGGGCTTGACCCATCTGCACTGTAATACCCCGTAATTTTAAAGAATGTATTTAAATTAATCTTGTGTTAGGTTAATTAATTTTATTTCTTTGTGCATACTACATTATTATATTAAGTTCATTTAATTGTGCATGTAAATTAATTGTGTATGTTAAAATAGTAAATTTATTCATTTAATTATGCATGTATTATTAATAATAATTTCATTTGTTGGTTATGCTTAAATTAATCATTATTAGTTAATTAAAGTATTATATTTGTGTTATATAGTATTATGATGATATAATGTATTATTTTGTAATAATAATAATTATATTAGTTTAATAATAATAATAATAATAATAATATAATAATAATAATAATTATTATAAAAGTTTATTAATAATAATATTAGTAATAATAATAATAATATTTATAATAATAAAAATAGTATTAAACCAAAGTCATGATGAAATTAGAGATTAGGATAGGATTGCATCAATGGTTATGGTTGGAATTAAAGCCATATAGGTAGGAATATGAGAAATGGGTGAGAAGTTATTATAAATTAGATATTTGTAATATTTATATTATATATTTTGTGTATAAATTAACTAGCTTGCCTTAGAAAAAAAAAAATAAAGGGAGTTAGAAGCAAAGTATAAGTTCTAGAGAGCTATTTTATAAGAGTGAAAGGAAAGGAGAAAGAGAAAGAAGCTTGGACCGGTGTAGGCAATTTTACCCGACTACGCGCAGACCGGTGGATTTATTTTAAATCCAAAAAGGCAAGTTATTATCTACTTTTCCCCTTTGAATTAATAAATTAATTGTTTAGCTTAGTTTTATGCATAGAGTCAAGGTTTAGAGGTTAATAAATTATTAATTTTATTTTATTCAAATTAATGGAATTTTAATTATATAGGATGGTATATATTTATTTAATGTCCTATGAAATTAATAATGGCTAAAAATAATTAAATAAGACTTTAGGGATTTTTCTAGAATTTTCTAGATTTTTCCGGGCATTTTCTGCACTTTCCGGCGACCTTCCGGCGAGTTTTCCGGTCGCCGGCAGTGGGGGAGACGACCGGAGTGATCCGGTGCAAAGCGGCGCACCATAGAAGGGTGTACGCGCGCATCCTGGCCATTAGTGGAGTCTGATTGATCCGGTGCATCGCGGTCCATGATACCGCGGTACACCCGGATCTGTGGGCGTTGGATGGAGGGAAGATAGGGTGAGATGATCCGGTGTGGCGCGCATGTAGGAAGGATGGTGCAGCCAACCAACCGGAGAACGCCACGTCAGCAGGAAGCCAACAACGCGCGCGTGGCAGCGCGTGCGCGCGCGTGGGACTCTCCAAACGCGCGTGGGAGCGCGTGTGCGCGCGTGGCTGACGCCAGACGCGCGTGGGAGAGTGGGAAAGCTTGGCGGCGCGTGTGGGGAGCTCTGGGAGGCGCGTGGGGGCGCGTGAAGGGCCTCTGCGGCTGCTGGAAAAGTCCAGAATACCCCTAGGGACTGTTTTGTCATTACCAGGACCTTCACTATACATTTTGGGGCCTCGGGTTGGCATTTTTGGAATTAACGGGACATTATATTATTATTTTATTTCTCGTTAATTATTATAATTGTCCGATTAATATTTCTAAATATTAATTGTATCAGTTAAAGTGCGAATCGCTAGTAAACATATGTAATTGATTTAACGACTATTAATGGTATTATTTTATTAAACTGTAATAACCATTAATGTTAAATTAATTAGTGCTTGGTTTTCTTCATATAAATAACCCATTATATATTATGGAATATTTATACTGTTAATCGTATATAAACCATGATTATTATGCTGTGTGCATTTCAGGGAATAAATGGACTGTTTATTATGTCGCATTTATATTATATGGATGTGTTGCCATATAGAACCATGTGAGCTGACTAATAAGTTTAGACTCATTTATACCTTATGCATTCGTTGCGATAGACAGATGTGTGGCTGTCGGGGTATGTGGTTTAATATTATTGGCATGTGTTGCCTAATTGACATACTCGGTATATTTATTAATATTATTGGCATGTGTTGCCTAAATTGACATTCTCGGTACATTTATTAATATTGTTGGCATGTGTTGCCTAATTTATATGCTCAGTATATTCATCAGTACTTTGCGAGGTGTTATCACTGTGTAGTTCGTTATAGTCTGTGTTGTCAGTACCGTACACCATGTATAATAGCTGATTTCCCGGGTAGGGAAAGGCGACACTTGACCACCTAGTGTGAGTCTAAGTGATCACCGTCTATTCTGGTTGAGGTCATGTTATACATCGGATAGTTCCCGTAGGATGTATACAGATATAGCACTCATCCGATTCATAATGATTAATTTATTTGATTCTCTGATTTGGGTCATAGTAGAGAGGACTTGCTCGTGGGGTTGACCCACCATTGTTGTTATTTCAGGATACGGTCAGTATCCGTTTCAAGGCTGAGGTTAGCAGTGTGGGACCATCATCCGAACTCATCTACTCCTACGATCCAGTGCAGGGTAGAAGTTTTATGTAGTATTTCAGTTTCAGTTTTTATTTACTTTTGACGTTGAACTCTCAGGGTTATATTTAGGGATCCCTGACGTAGGATTTCCAAGTTGTAATGAAGTACTGTATTAAATAAAGGATGGATGGATGTTGTATCAGTTAATGTTTCTTTCCTGTCTAAATTCTTTTATTTCCATCATTTGTATTCCATGCTTGTATATTGCCAATTGTTTTTGATATCCCTCGTTTTTCGTGTATAAGCCTGATCAACTTATGCGTGGAAAATGTGGGGGTGTTACAGTTGGTATCAGAGCATTCCAGGTTCGAGTGTCTTAGGGATCTGTTATTACTATACTTCCGCGTTGTGTATTCTGATAATTAGAGCCTAAGTATTAGGGTTCTTTGTATTCTTTTAGTCGGTCCATTATAATGTACTGACGTTAGATTTTTATGAATTTAAAAGAAGGATGTCTCGGCGTGGGACAAGGAATGCGAACCGTCATCGCAGTATTTCCCCAACTCAAAATGAGAGTCAGGAATTTTCTCCTCAAGTTGCTGATATCATTGCACGAGCGGTGGCAGCAGGAGTAGCATCTGCTCTACGAAACCAGCAACCTCCTCCGATAGTACCTGTTCCTGAACCAGTGGCACAGCCAATGTCATGGGACAAAGTTCGTCACTCGTTCATCCGGGGAAATCCACCAACGTTTGCGGGGTCCACAGATGTCCTGTTAGCATATCAGTGGAAACAGGAGAGCGAGCGTCATCTTCGGATGGTAATCTGTACCGAAGTGCAGAAACAGATGCTGGCTACGTTTATGCTGATAGGCAATGCATTGCAGTGGTGGGAGTCTATTACTACTGTCGATGAGAGGATCAGATTGACGTATGCTGAATTTCAGACTCGCTTTGACGACAAGTACTTTCCTATGTCAGTAAGATCAGCGATGAAGACCGAATTTCTGGATCTGCAACAGGAAGAGATGACTGTGGCTGAGTATGAACAGAAGTTCATAAATTTGTCATTATTTGCACCAGAGGAGGTCAATACGGAAGAAAAGAAGAGAGACCGCTTTGTGAAGGGGTTAATATGGCCGATTAAAGTGGTGATCTTAGGTAGTCCGGCATATACTACTTATATCCAGGTGGTTAATGCCGCCTTACAGCACTGCCAGATGAGGAGTGATTACCGGAAGTCCAAGGGAGATAAGCGGACTAACCGAGACTACCAGACAGTGGAGAAAGGAAGCAACAGTGGTACCAGGTCCAATGATCGGGGCAGATTTCAAGGACATCAACCTTGGAAGAAAAACAAAGGAAACCCAGATGTGCAGAGGGATGGAGTCCCTAATCAGGGTAGACAAGGTGGGATACCTCAGACCGGACAGGAACAGTGGTCGGGAAGTCAACAGAGGAGGCAGACAGGTCCTTTTATGGGACGTTGTTATCACTGTAGAGAGATTGGGCATCCGGCCAAGATGTGTCCCAAAGCTAAGCAGGGACAGTATGGGCAGCCGAGACCTAATCAGCCATTACCTCTACCGGCCCCACCGATGCCACGTGGGCAAGTTCAGAATTTTCCGGCACTTCCAGCACCACCATTTCCTCCGGGACAACCTCCACAGCAGTTGCATCATGGCAGAGTTTATAACTTCATGCCACATAATGCGCAGGCTCCTCAGGCTATTGAGGGTATGTTTTCTATACATGGTAGAACTGCTCGTATACTGTTTGACACTGGTGCATCACATTCTTTTGTGTCTAGATCTTTTGTTATCTTATCTGGTATGACGACTCAGTTATGTGACCAACCTCTTAATATTTATACACCATTGGGAGTTGGCGCAATTTTACGAGAGTATAGCGGTGATATCCGTATAGATATGGGCCGGCTTCGATTTCTTGCAAATTTGTTAGTGTTAGATATGCATTCGTATGATGTTATACTTGGGATGGACTGGTTATCTCAGTACCATGCTCAGGTTAACTGTTACGAAAAGTCTATTGTATTTTCCATACCAGGACAGGAGATGTATCTTCTTGTTGTACCACAACCTGATAGAGGGCCTAGCACTTATTTATTCGTTCTTGAGGAGGACTCACAGGAAGCGACTGCGGTATCTCTTGACAGCATCCCGGTAGTACAGGAATTCCAGGATGTATTCCAGGAAATTCCAGGCTTGCCACCGAGTCGAGAGATAGATTTCGTTATTGATTTAGCTCCAGGCACTACGCCTATTGCTAAGGCGCCGTACCGAATGGCACCAGTGGAGATGCGAGAGTTGAAAGATCAAATTCAACAGTTGCTCAGCCAGGGATTTATTCGCAGGAGTACTTCACCATGGGGAGCACCAGTACTGTTTGTCAAGAAGAAGGATGGATCTCTTCGTCTTTGTATTGATTACAGAGAACTGAACAAGGTCACTATTCGCAACAAGTACCCGTTGCCCAGAATTGATGACCTGTTTGATCAGTTGAAGGGAGCTACTTACTTCTCAAAGATCGATTTGAGGTCTGGTTATCATCAGCTACGAGTCAGAGAACAAGATGTTCCAAAGACAGCATTTCTCACGAGGTACGGATCTTATGAGTTTCGTGTTATGCCTTTCGGTTTAACGAACGCTCCAGCTGTCTTTATGGACTTGATGAATAGAGTATTCAGAGAATACTTAGATCAGTTTGTCATTGTTTTCATTGATGATATTCTGGTTTACTCCAAGTCGGAGAAGGACCATGCCAGACATTTACGCACAGTATTGCAGACACTTCGAGAACATCAGTTGTTTGCGAAGTTTGAGAAGTGTGAATTTTGGCAGAAAGAGGTCAAATTTCTGGGACATGTAGTGTCAGAAGAAGGGTTAGCAGTAGATCCAGCCAAGGTTGCGGCCGTTATGGAGTGGGGACAGCCTACCTCACCGACAGAGATTCGCAGTTTTCTGGGATTGGCGGGGTATTATCGCCGGTTCATCCAGGGATTTTCCAAAATTGCGGGTCCACTTACTCATCTGACTAAGAAGAATGTACCATTTGTATGGGATGATTCTTGTCAGACTGCTTTTGCTGAATTGAAGAGCAAGTTAACTTCTGCACCTGTCTTAGCCACACCTCAGAGTGGAATCGAGTATTTAGTATTTACCGACGCTTCTCTGAAGGGTTTGGGTTGTGTGTTGATGCAAGAAGAGCGACCAGTTTCTTATGGGTCTAGGAAGCTTAAGCCTCATGAGCTTAATTACCCGACTCACGATCTAGAACTCGCAGCAGTGGTTTTTGCCTTGCGTATTTGGAGACATTATCTTTTGGGGGAGACTTTTCGATTGTTTAGCGATCATAAGAGTCTACAGTATTTGTTCACACAGAGGGAACTGAATATGAGACAGCGCAGATGGTTGGAGTTCGTGAAAGACTATCATTTCTCTATTCAGTATCATCCAGGGAAGGCGAATGTTGTAGCAGACGCACTCAGCCGCCGACCCTATGTCAGCCTTTCAGCTTTGTTTACAACAAAGTGGGATGCTCTGAAGACGGTTGATGAGTTAGCAGACGCTTTTATGACATGTGTGGTAGTAACTCCTTCTATCATTCATCAGGTCATTCAAGCGCAACTCTCAGATCAACAGTGTATTGATTTGGTTTCGGAGTTAGCCTCCGGAGATGTTCCTTTTTATTCTATAGGGACTGATGGAGGATTGAGGTACAAGGGACGTTTAATTGTGCCTTCAGCTGATAATTTGAGAAATGTTGTGATGAGAGAGACACACACTTCTCAGTTCTCTGTACATCCAGGGGGAGACAAGATGTATCAGGACATGAAACGCCAGTTTTGGTGGGCCGGCATGAAAAGAGATATAGCTATCTTTGTCTCTAAATGTAGCACCTGTCAGATGATTAAGATTGATCATCAGAGACCGCCAGGATCGTTACAGCCACTTCCCATACCAGAATGGAAATGGGAAAGTATTTCCATGGACTTTATAGAGGGATTACCTACTTCACAGCAAAATCACAACTCTATTTGGGTCATTGTTGATAGATTGACCAAGTCCGCTCACTTTCTGCCTGTTCGGTCAAACTTTACGTCAGAACAGTATGCTAAGCTGTATATTGCAGAAATGGTGAAACTTCATGGTGTACCATTGTCCATCGTATCAGATAGAGATCCGAAGTTTGTATCAGGATTTTGGAGGAGCTTTCAGCAGGCTTTGGGTACAGAACTATATCTTAGCACTGCTTATCATCCTCAAACAGATGGACAGACTGAGCGAGTTAATCAGATTTTAGAAGACATGTTGCGGGCATGTGTTCTTGATTTTAAGGGCAATTGGGAGGAATATTTGCCGCTTTCAGAGTTTGCTTATAACAATAGTTATCAGAAAACTATTGGTATGGCACCATTTGAGGCTTTGTACGGCAGACCGTGTAGGTCTCCTGTCTGTTGGCTTGGAGTTGGTGAGAACAGCTTTTTGGGTCCTGAATTTATTAAGGACACGTCAGAAAAGATCGCTATTATTAGGGATCGGATGCGTACAGCTCAAAGCAGACAGAAAAGTTATGCTGACCGTCGAACTCGTGCTTTGGAGTTTAAGGTTGGTGATCAGGTTTTGCTTAAGGTTTCTCCTATGAAGGGAGTAATGCGGTTTGGGTCAAAGGGTAAGTTATCGCCTCGTTTTGTGGGTCCTTTTATGATTACAGATCGGATTGGGGCAGTAGCTTATCGTCTGGCTCTACCAGATAATCTTCATAGAGTACATAATGTTTTTCATGTATCTATGCTGCGAAAATTTCTACGGGATGAAGATCGATACCAACACATTGATGTGGGTGAGATTGAGTTGCAACCCGATGCAACCTATTTGGAACAACCTTACTGTATTCTCGATCGTAGGAATCAGATACTGCGCACGAAGACTATTCCATTAGTACGTGTACAGTGGAGTCATCATAGTGCTACAGAGTCTACTTGGGAACGGGAAGATATTATCCGTGCCAAGTATCCAGAACTTTTTACTACAGGTATGTAGTGAATTTCGGGGACGAAATTCCTTTATTAGGGGGGGAGAATGTAATACCCCGTAATTTTAAAGAATGTATTTAAATTAATCTTGTGTTAGGTTAATTAATTTTATTTCTTTGTGCATACTACATTATTATATTAAGTTCATTTAATTGTGCATGTAAATTAATTGTGTATGTTAAAATAGTAAATTTATTCATTTAATTATGCATGTATTATTAATAATAATTTCATTTGTTGGTTATGCTTAAATTAATCATTATTAGTTAATTAAAGTATTATATTTGTGTTATATAGTATTATGATGATATAATGTATTATTTTGTAATAATAATAATTATATTAGTTTAATAATAATAATAATAATAATAATATAATAATAATAATAATTATTATAAAAGTTTATTAATAATAATATTAGTAATAATAATAATAATATTTATAATAATAAAAATAGTATTAAACCAAAGTCATGATGAAATTAGAGATTAGGATAGGATTGCATCAATGGTTATGGTTGGAATTAAAGCCATATAGGTAGGAATATGAGAAATGGGTGAGAAGTTATTATAAATTAGATATTTGTAATATTTATATTATATATTTTGTGTATAAATTAACTAGCTTGCCTTAGAAAAAAAAAAATAAAGGGAGTTAGAAGCAAAGTATAAGTTCTAGAGAGCTATTTTATAAGAGTGAAAGGAAAGGAGAAAGAGAAAGAAGCTTGGACCGGTGTAGGCAATTTTACCCGACTACGCGCAGACCGGTGGATTTATTTTAAATCCAAAAAGGCAAGTTATTATCTACTTTTCCCCTTTGAATTAATAAATTAATTGTTTAGCTTAGTTTTATGCATAGAGTCAAGGTTTAGAGGTTAATAAATTATTAATTTTATTTTATTCAAATTAATGGAATTTTAATTATATAGGATGGTATATATTTATTTAATGTCCTATGAAATTAATAATGGCTAAAAATAATTAAATAAGACTTTAGGGATTTTTCTAGAATTTTCTAGATTTTTCCGGGCATTTTCTGCACTTTCCGGCGACCTTCCGGCGAGTTTTCCGGTCGCCGGCAGTGGGGGAGACGACCGGAGTGATCCGGTGCAAAGCGGCGCACCATAGAAGGGTGTACGCGCGCATCCTGGCCATTAGTGGAGTCTGATTGATCCGGTGCATCGCGGTCCATGATACCGCGGTACACCCGGATCTGTGGGCGTTGGATGGAGGGAAGATAGGGTGAGATGATCCGGTGTGGCGCGCATGTAGGAAGGATGGTGCAGCCAACCAACCGGAGAACGCCACGTCAGCAGGAAGCCAACAACGCGCGCGTGGCAGCGCGTGCGCGCGCGTGGGACTCTCCAAACGCGCGTGGGAGCGCGTGTGCGCGCGTGGCTGACGCCAGACGCGCGTGGGAGAGTGGGAAAGCTTGGCGGCGCGTGTGGGGAGCTCTGGGAGGCGCGTGGGGGCGCGTGAAGGGCCTCTGCGGCTGCTGGAAAAGTCCAGAATACCCCTAGGGACTGTTTTGTCATTACCAGGACCTTCACTATACATTTTGGGGCCTCGGGTTGGCATTTTTGGAATTAACGGGACATTATATTATTATTTTATTTCTCGTTAATTATTATAATTGTCCGATTAATATTTCTAAATATTAATTGTATCAGTTAAAGTGCGAATCGCTAGTAAACATATGTAATTGATTTAACGACTATTAATGGTATTATTTTATTAAACTGTAATAACCATTAATGTTAAATTAATTAGTGCTTGGTTTTCTTCATATAAATAACCCATTATATATTATGGAATATTTATACTGTTAATCGTATATAAACCATGATTATTATGCTGTGTGCATTTCAGGGAATAAATGGACTGTTTATTATGTCGCATTTATATTATATGGATGTGTTGCCATATAGAACCATGTGAGCTGACTAATAAGTTTAGACTCATTTATACCTTATGCATTCGTTGCGATAGACAGATGTGTGGCTGTCGGGGTATGTGGTTTAATATTATTGGCATGTGTTGCCTAATTGACATACTCGGTATATTTATTAATATTATTGGCATGTGTTGCCTAAATTGACATTCTCGGTACATTTATTAATATTGTTGGCATGTGTTGCCTAATTTATATGCTCAGTATATTCATCAGTACTTTGCGAGGTGTTATCACTGTGTAGTTCGTTATAGTCTGTGTTGTCAGTACCGTACACCATGTATAATAGCTGATTTCCCGGGTAGGGAAAGGCGACACTTGACCACCTAGTGTGAGTCTAAGTGATCACCGTCTATTCTGGTTGAGGTCATGTTATACATCGGATAGTTCCCGTAGGATGTATACAGATATAGCACTCATCCGATTCATAATGATTAATTTATTTGATTCTCTGATTTGGGTCATAGTAGAGAGGACTTGCTCGTGGGGTTGACCCACCATTGTTGTTATTTCAGGATACGGTCAGTATCCGTTTCAAGGCTGAGGTTAGCAGTGTGGGACCATCATCCGAACTCATCTACTCCTACGATCCAGTGCAGGGTAGAAGTTTTATGTAGTATTTCAGTTTCAGTTTTTATTTACTTTTGACGTTGAACTCTCAGGGTTATATTTAGGGATCCCTGACGTAGGATTTCCAAGTTGTAATGAAGTACTGTATTAAATAAAGGATGGATGGATGTTGTATCAGTTAATGTTTCTTTCCTGTCTAAATTCTTTTATTTCCATCATTTGTATTCCATGCTTGTATATTGCCAATTGTTTTTGATATCCCTCGTTTTTCGTGTATAAGCCTGATCAACTTATGCGTGGAAAATGTGGGGGTGTTACATGCACGGACCGGATGTCGTGTTCGCGGGTCATATCCGGCCCATGTCACTTCTGGCCTCCTCAAGTAGAAGTTCAAGCTGCAGAACGAGCTCTTATGGAAACTTTTGTGGTTATGGAGATTCACCCCTCGTACAATCTCCTGATGGGAAGAGGATGGATTCACAGAGTCCAAGGTGTACCCTCAACTCTGCATCAGGTCATGAGGTGCCTCGGACCCGATGGAAATAAGGTGATAGATATTCGTGGGGATCAGGTTGCAGCCAAAGAGTGTTATTCCGTCACACTAAAATATGCTGGGAAAGGGAAGGCGCCCGTCCGTTCGGCGAGCCCCAGATAGCAATTACAGGAACCTCCGCCCAAGCAGAATAGGGTGGAGGAGTCAGTTGACTTGACCGAAGAGCCCCTTCTGGATGTGCAGATCGATCAGTCCAGGCCAGAGCAAACTACCAGAGTAGGAGTAAGACTGACCAGGGAAGAGCAGCAGGAGCTAATTGACTTCTTGTCTCATAATGCCGATGTATTTGCATGGAGTCACCTAGACATGCCTGAAATTAATCCTTCCGTATCCTGTCATTCCTTGAATGTCAATCCCAATTTCAAACCAGTAAAGCAGAAGCAACAAAGATTTGCTCCAGAACGTAACCAAATCATAGCAGAGGAAGTTGATAGGCTGCTTGATGCGGGATTCATCAGAGAAGTGCACTACCCTGATTGATTGTCCAACGTCGTTGTCGTGCAGAAGAAGAATGGGAAATGGCGAGTATGCATTGATTTCACCAATTTGAACAAAGCCTGTCCGAAGGATAGCTTCCCGCTGCCAAAGATTGATCAAATGGTGGATGCCACCACCGGTATGAGCGTTTAACCTTTCTGGACGCTTATTCAGGTTATAATCAGATCCCTATGGACCCGGCAGATGAAGAAAAAACTTCTTTTGTAACCGAGCGAGGGACATACTGCTACAAAGTTATGCCTTTCGGACTAAAGAACGCGGGAGCAACTTATCAAAGACTTGTTAGTAAAATTTTCAAGGATCAAGTAGGAAAGATTGTGGAAGCCTATATTGATGATATGGTGGTAAAGAGTAGGAAGAAGGATGATCATCTGAAACATCTGCAAGATTTATTTGATGTGCTGAGGCGATATGGGATGAGGCTCAATCCAACCAAGTGCTCGTTCGGTGTGAGTTCCGGTCAGTTTTTGGGACACGTGGTCAACCGCAGAGGCATCGAAGTTAACCCCGCTCAAGCAGAGGCTTTGATTAAGAATGCTGAGCCAAAGATGATCAGAGAGGTGCAAGCCCTCACAGGACGAATAGTTGCATTAAGTCGATTCATTTCTAAGTTGTCAGATCGTTGCAAGCCGTTCTTTAACACGATCTGGAGTCATGGAAGACAGGTCTGGGGAGATGAACAACAACAAGCATTGACCCATTTGAAGGAATATATGCAGAATCCACCAGTCCTGTCAGCCCCGGATCCAGAAGAAAAATTATTTCTATATCTTGGAGTATCTAGTGTTGCGACAAGTGCCATTCTGATTCGTTGCAAGGAAGGGGTGCAACACCCGGTATTTTATGTCAGTAAAACAATGACTGAGGCAGAACGAAGATACTCGAAGGCCGAACGGGTGATACTTTCACTCGTAAACGCAAAAAGAAAGTTCAGGCATTATTTTGAATCCCACCCTATAGCTGTTCTAACAACTTTTCCAATCAGAGTGCTTATGCACAAGCCAGAACTCTCGGGCAGAATGACAAAATGGGCCATAGAGTTAAGCTCATTTGACATAACGTATGAGCTGAGAACAACTGTCAAAGGACAAGCGGTAGCCGATTTCCTGCTAGAATGTGACTCTGAGGATACGAAGAAGACCTTAGATGCGGCTCTTGGAAACTTTATGTGGATGGCTCCTCTAAACAGATGGGGGCAGGAATTGGGGTTAAACTGCAAACCCCAGAGGGTACTTCTTTGAGTCAAGCACTTAGAATTGAGTTCCGAGCCACCAATAATGAAGCAGAATACGAGGCGTTGCTGAATGGGTTAAAGTTGGCCAGAGAGCTACAGGTCAGAAGTTTGACTGTTTATAGTGACTCACAGTTGATTGTTCGGCAGGTAAATGGTGAGTACGCGACCAAGGATGACACGATGGAGGCATATCGTTCTGCCGTTCTGCATAAAGCCAAGGACTTTGCAAAGATTGAATTCATACAGTTACCGAGGGAATAGAACGCAGATGCGGACCGGTTAGCATGTAGTGCTTCGAGTTCTGGCGAGACATTGGCGAGGGTGATTCCAATAGGAATACTGACCCAGCCATCTATTTTTGAAGAACCTTTGGACTCTGACCCTTGGCAAGTCAATGTCATACCGTATGAACCGAGTTGGATTGACCCCATCATCACTTATATTCGAGATGGTGTTTTGCCTATGCAAAGGGATGAAGCTAGGAAAATCAAAAAGAATGCTGCAAAATACGCCATCGTGCATAACCAGCTGTACAGAAGGTCCTACTCTGGCCCATACTTGAAGTGTATCACCCCCACAGAGTCGCAGCAGGTGTTGCGAGCTATTCATGAAGGCGTATGTGGCAATCATTCTGGGGGAAGATCGTTAGCGCATAAAGCAATGACACAAGGGTATTTCTGGCCGAACATGTCAAGAGATGCGGAGGAGTTCTCTCGAAGGTGCGATAAATGCCAACGGTATGGACCATTGATCCACCAACCACCTGAGGAATTGTACGTAATGGCCTCGCCATGGCCTTTCGCGCAATGGGGGATGGATGTGGTCAGTCCTCTGCCAACAGCAAGAGCTCAGAACAAGTATGTGCTTCTGGCCACGGATTACTTCACTAAGTGGGTGGAAGCAGAACCATATCCAAGCGTGACTCAGACTCATGTGAGACGATTTATCTGGAGCAATATTATCTGTCGTTTCGGCGTTCCAAGGTCAATAGTCATGGATAATGGCACGAACCTCAACAGTAAGCAAGTAAGAGAGCTGCTGGAGGAGTATGGAATTAATCAGAAGTTGGCTACAGTAAGTCTTCCCCAGGCCAATGGACAAGCAGAAATTACAAACAGAACAATTTTCGCCTGCATTAAGAAGAAGCTGGAGGACCATAAAGGGAAGTGGTTGGATGAGCTCCCGAACGTCCTATGGGCTTACAGAACCACCCCAAGGCGGCCGACTGGGGAGAGCCTGTTTGCAATGGCGTATGGTACCGAGGCGGTTATACCGGTTGAGCACTTGGTCCCAACTATCAGAAGCTTAGCATGGAGTCGAAATCAGAACGACAGAATGTTAAGATTGAACCTCGATATGATAGACGAAAAGAGGGATGCTGCAGCAATAAGGTTAGCATCATACCAGCAAGTATTGGCGAATAGTCACAATAAAAGAGTGAAACACAGAGATTTTGCCCCTGGCGATCTGGTTCTGAAAAGAAAGGTGGGGATAGTCAAAAAAATGATGCCACCCTGGGAAGGGCCATACAGAATTGCAGAATTCATAGGGAAGGGAGCATATACATTAGAGACCATGGCGGGAAGGTTGGTCAGCAAGCCCTGGAATGCTACGTCTCTGTAGCGGTACTATCAATAAAAGCTATGTTTCAGTTTTATTGGGTGTTGTTTGTTTTCAATCAAGTACGTATGAATGTGCAAATTCCTGAGATTTATAAAAATAGCTTTCCTTTTCAAAGGGTTTAAAAAAATGAAAAGCCAAGTGGCAAATGGCATTCTAGCCGAGCACCAGGCACTTAAGCAAGATAAGTGGCAGCTGGCACCATAAGCCAAACGCCAGACACTTGCTAAAAAACGAAAAGCCAAGTGGCAAGTGGCATTCTAGCCGAGCGCCAGACACTTAAGCAAGATAAGTGGCAGCTGACACCATAAGCCGAACGCCAGACACTTGCTAAAAAATGAAAAGCCAAGTGGCAAGTGGCATTCTAGCCGAGCGCCAGGCACTTAAGCAAGATAAGTGGCAGCTGGCACCATAAGCCGAACGCCATACACTTGCTAAAAAATGAAAAGCCAAGTGGCAAGTGGCATTCTAGCCGAGCGCCAGGCATTTAAGCAAGATAAGTGGCAGCTGGCACCATAAGCCGAACGCCAGACACTTACTAAAAAATGAAAAGCCAAGTGGCAAGTGGCATTCTAGCCGAGCGCCAGACACTTAAGCAAGATAAGTGGCAGCTGGCACCATAAGCCGAACGCCAGACACTTGCTAAAAAATGAAAAGCCAAGTGGCAAGTGGCATTCTAGCCGAGCGCCAGGCACTTAAGCAAGATAAGTGGCAGCTGGCACCATAAGCCGAACGCCAGACACTTGCCAAAAACACGCACACGACAAAGTTAATATGAAAAAATATTGAAAATGGGTTTGAATAGAGCGTAGCACAAAGAAAAAAGAGAAAAAAGAGAAAAAAGAGTTTTATCATCTCATTCATAATAAGCATTGAGGTTACAAAAAGTGAAGTATTCAAGTCACATAGCTACAAAAGAGTATGGAATCGAAGAGTCTGGAGGAGTCCTAGCTAGCTGCCTCAGTACCGACAGCCTCCTGGTTGTGCTGATCCGCCTCCTCGTTCCCGTCAGCCATCTCACCCTCACGAGGTGGGGAATCAAGATGAATAACAGAGTCGGTCTGCTGGGGGCCAACGTCAGCAGTGACTATGGGAGATACCACAGTTGACGAATGAAGAGCGGTTAGAGGCTGAACGGTAGGAGGAGCTGTAGTGATCCTGGAGGAAGCAATCTCCTGACATTCATCAAATATGTGCTCGGCTTCGGTGGGTTCTGGGTCAACATAGACCCCCAGAGGGTCAATCCCTAAATCCTTATCAATCTCGTTCGGAGTTGAGCTGGTCTGGCCCTCAGCCGGAACTCGGTCGGAAAAACCATCTCGGAATCCCTGAGCATATCTAAGAGCTCCAACTATTGAGAACCGAGCATGAAGAGCCAGCATTCCACCATTCACTCTGCTGATGGTATCAATCAGAGCGTTGCGCTCGTCCAGAGCTCTTTTCTCAAAAGCCATCCGAGTAAACTGTTCATCAGCCAGAAGGCGCTGGAGCTTTGCCTTTTCATCTCTGATTGAATCACGTTCAGTCTGCCAGACACTCTTCTCAAGCTGGAGGGCATCCTTCTCATCCTGAAGAGAGTCGTTTTCCTTCTTTAGAACATCTCTTTCTTTTTCGGTTTCTTCAAGCCGAGCCAATATCTTGGTGTTCTTGCTGGCAAGAAAGTCGTTTTCCTTATTAGCCACATCCAGGCTATCAGAGAACTTACGGGCCCTGGCGTTCCCCATTTCCACCTGTTTCTGCATAGCCATCATACCGAACAAAGTCTGCATAGATATACATGAATACTGGTTAAACCGATCGCCTGGTCGGACGAAGGCAAGAGCAAATAGTATGAGAGGATTCATGAGTTAGAAAATAAAAGTCACCTCCATGGCAGATTGGGGAAAGCGGCTGAACACATCCTTTTGGGACAGACCCTTCGCCGCCTCAAGGTCTTTCGGAGTCCACATGCTCCTATAATACGCCATGGCGGTCTGGCCATCCTTCAACATGGTCTCGTTCGGTTTCACGAACGTCCCATCCGTTCGGGTGTACCGGGGAGCCCATGGTGGTAAAACAGGAATAGAAGGAGAAGCTGAAGCGGAAGCAGAGGCACCAGCTGCAACAGGCCCAGAGGGGGCAGGAGCTCTGACTGGGCGATGCAAGAGAGCGCTCGGCCCAGAGACTCGGGTCCTTCTTATAAGAGGTTCCTCCTCAAGGTTGACTCCACCATCAGGATGAGGTCTTTTGCCTCGTTCTTTGTCCCGAGCACCCCCAGCAGCAGCAGGGGTAGTAGTGATTTGTGGAGATGTGCTCGGGTTGGTAGCAGGGGTGTTGACAACAGGATCAATAGCCACCGTACTCGGGATGGTGTCAGAGATGGTGGCTGAAGAAGAGGCTGATGCAGGAGAGGAGGTTGCTCCAGCAGTAGAAGTGGCTGGGGGAGGATTTTTCCTCCTACCGAAGGAAGGAATCTGAAGCCTGCTCATGGTATAGCCGAGGGATGAGAGCGCTAGAAGGTTGTCTGAAGTGAGGAGGTCTGAGCAAGAAGGAATATCGTTCAGAACGTATTTCTTCAAGTAATTACTCATATCCCTGCAAACACTGTAGCTCAAGTCAACACAAGGTATGCCTAAGGAGCGACATAAGAAAGTACAAAAGCGAGGAACACATGTTTCGCAGGGACAATCGTTTTTATGAGATTTGAATTTCTTATATGAGGAGACAGAACAGACGCCAAAGGCGCTCGGGATTGGGTAATCCTCTGCAGCCGGCGAAGACCAGGCCCCACTAACACCCACAATGTTATCCCTCCAACCCTTTTCAGATTTGATTGTATCCGTACATATGGACATCTTGTCGATCGGGTAGAGGTGGTAGAATGGCTCGTCAGTTCGGATCTTACTGACCTTATAGCAAAGAAGAAGATCTATGAGGTCAAGGTCCAGACTTCTGTCACGAATCAACAGTAACATAACGGATATGATTCTAAAGAAATTGGAGTTTACCTGCAGGGGGGATATCCCCAGTCTATTGAAAACATAGTTAAAGAAGGGATGCAGAGCGAACCTAACGACATTCAGTTGAAGGTTAGTAAATAAAACCTCGCCGGGAAGAAGGCCGGCACCGGTCATAATATTAACATCCTTAGGGCAAACCTTAACTTGGATGTTGTCAGGAAGTCTAAGTCTCATACGAAGAACATCTAGATCTACAACCATGGTGGAAGCGATTGAAGGATCTAAAAGGGTAAAAAGAAGTCTGCCGAAAGTAAAAAGACACAAAACTAACCTCTGGGGTAGAAAGCAACAAAGAGCACTGCAAGATCGCTGGAAGAATGACTCTTGAAGAATTTCACCGGATGAAATTTAACACTATTCTAAAAAGATGAACGAGAGATTTGACTGATGATGGAGACGGTAAAAAGGCATGAAGTGGCATTCTAGAGCCTTATAAAAGCGAAGTGGATCCGAGGGCCGAAGCGTCAGGGAGGCGAGAAATTTATCGAACCCCGGAACATTGATTCCGGATCCGACCGTCCGTTCCCCCATAAGGGTTTCTCGAGCCGTCAGCATCATGATGAGACACTTTTAATAATTACCCCCTTATTAAACAAGGAGTAATTATGGGGGTAGTTGAGGAGGCCAGAAGTGACATGGGCCGGATATGACCCCCGAACACGACATCCGGTCCGTGCAGATGGGTCAAGCCCATAGAGAAATACTGCCATATGGGCCGAACGCGAATAGCCCATCAAAGATGACCAAAACTCACAGAGGAACGGGCCCAGATCTAGCAGTCCATTAATGTTTGTAAGTATCTATAAATAGGAGAAGTAATGGATGGAGGAGGGGGATTATTTCTGTTGAAGTGTAAGAGTTCTAGAGAGAGAAAGAAAAAATGAATTTCTTGCATCTTCAATATATATCATTCTTTGTACAATCTGACAATCTGTGTGATTTGCAATCCTTGATGTACATCTATTCCTAAATTCAATCTCTCTCTGTATCGATCGATATGGACGAAGTTGGTATCGCACGAGCGACGGCTGTGCTTCTCAACGTACTAGAACACTCCGGCGACAGCGAAAGCCCTCGGCAACAACACACATGTTGTTGATGGTGGTTGGCAGAAGTCGGAGCCGAAGCTAAGTGAGGAACAACTACAATTTGTAAGCTTGGAGCGCAAGGAATTTGAGTTGGCCATGTCCCGAGCCACTGCAACGGGTCGCGACTTCGATGAGGTGTTGACAGAGATTGAGGATAAAGTTTCAGTTCAACTAGCGAGGATTTTGGCGAACACGGTTAATCCGGTGATGGAGAGCCTGACGCAGGTGGTGGTGGATGAAGAAGGGCATGTTTGCGGGGTGTGTCAGGATGAGATGGAGGTCGGGGAAGAAGCTAGTGCCATGGGCTGCATGCACCAGTTCCATGGACCCTGTATTTACAAGTGGCTTAAACAGGCAAATGCTTGTCCACTTTGCAGGTACAGGATGTAATAACAATATGAATATGAATTTTCAAGATGTACGTATGGAAGCTAGTATATATATATATTACAAATACTATGATTGAATGAGGCTTGGGTTTCATTGTATTTAATCAGTATAATTTTTTTTCCCTTGTACTTGTTTCGAGTGTTGTTTTCTCTAGATTTAATTTTGATTCATAATACACAAGATAGATATGGAAACTATGAGGTTACAAAGTGAGTTTAAAAGTGTTGTAGTTTCCTTTAAGATATTGAATGTATCAAGATATGGACGGGTATAGAAACTATTTTGTGGCTGTACCTTTTTAATTTGAGTGGTGCAATTCAGCCCGACTATTATTCAACCGACACCATCGACTGTCATACGTGGCTGTCCAACGTGTTATTATTATTATTTTTTAACCCGATGCTCCTTCTCTCTCCCTCCTCTCTCTCTCTCTCAAACAATTGAACCCATCTTTCCGGTTGAAAAACAGGCTAGCAAAGAATCAGTTGGGTGCCTCTGGTTGACGAGTTATGCCGGGAACCCATCTTTCCTGCAAATCCAAAGAGCTCAATCCGTAGTCCAAATCTTCCAGTCTTCATTGCTCGCCGGCAACTGTAACTTGCCTTAAGTCCACGCGTCTCATGTGACGTCTCTGACGTCCCGTGCTCGCCGTCGACCCAGCAGCCACCGACCCACCAGCCAACTTCAGTGGTGTGGGTCAGATCCAGGTGCCGCAACTCTCCGTCCGCCGTCTTAGATGAAATTCAGGCATCAAAGACGCTGAACTGGCCGGAAACAGCTCTTTCGGCATCGTCATCGACCGTCCCATGAATCGGATTTTGGTGGCCACCGCCGACGTCCCGGCGTATTCACCGCTGTCCTCCACCGCGGCTCAGATACTTGTCTGTTGCCGCTTCACCTCCGACCTTGCCCACCGTTCTGTTGTCCGTGGCCGCCGTTTAGAGTTCAGTTATGCTCTGTTAGATAGTGGAGACCATCCGTTGATTCTACGCAGAGAGATGAGAGGATTGAAAGAGATGAGAGAGTAAAGCTGAGACGAAGAAAGGGGATGGAGAATGTGCGCCAGTTGGACCAATCTATCATTGACACGTAATGGCGGTTTTTTCCCGGGTGAATAACAGTCGTCAAATATAGCATTTTTCTTTTAATTTACTTGCGGAGAAAGCAATATATCCTATCAGTACTCAAAGTTTCACATTAAAACTTTTTATCATACCAAAAAAATGATTTTCAGATTCATGATTTATCAAGTTCATAAATCTGCCAGTAAAATGAACTATAAGTAAATTTGTTTTTTTTTCGATAACCGGAATGTCTGGACCGACAATATTCCACAAGATTCATGCAAAATAATCCCTCCACACAAATTGGTAAATTTGCTTTTACGGGCAGAAAAAACCGATATTATTCTCACCCAAAAAGTACAACAATTGGAAAAACCCAACAAAGTTCTAAAGGAATCCTATCGTTCCAAACAAAGCGTAAGAATTCTTCAATTTACCATGTATTATGTAGCACACTTGTAGCAATAAAAATCAATGTCAAACCATGCAAATGGACATTGAATCAGCACCATCGAATACTTATTTCCTAAATAATACGTTTTTTTGTGAATTCAAATCAATTAATTGAACAAATAAGCAAATGGAAGAAATGGTCTTACATTAATGAATACATACACATATATAACTACGACTACATTGCAAGCAAAGGAAACAAATCTTAGACAATGCATTGCAGTTGAGGTAAGATGCCATTAATAAGCCTTCCCGCCATAATCTTGTAAGCCGCCTTGTGTCAGATGAACTCTTTCGAGAGCGCACATAAGCCGCATTTTCTTTTCTTGTTCTCTCAAGTTAACCATTGCTAACATCTTGCCATTGATAAACAGAAAATCAATTTCTAGGAGCTGTGACAATGGAAGAAAATAACCGGCAAAGAAGTTGGAAGAGTTACGCTTTTGGAATTCCTTCACCCTTAATAGCTCTGCAGATTTGAGACTTTATGTCGAATGCTGTTTCCAAACTCCAAGGGGAAGAATGTCTAAATATATAACATAAAACATTTTAAGTACAAGCCATAGTATTCACAAAATCAGCTACTAGTATCCACTCAATGAACCAAATAAAGCATAAACTTGAACATAGCTGGAGTTATCATAATATTAGTACAAGATAATCTTACAGTTAATTAATGTCTCAGGTTACAAGGACTGAGAAACTAAGACAACACAAGAAAAACAATCCAAAAACTAAATGAACCCTAAAAAGTAGTAATAATTGCTAAGATTCCGACAAACGCAGGACAGTATATCATTAGCTAACAACCTTCAACCCTTGCAAATCTAAATCGGGGTAAACCACTTCCGCGAAGACGTTACCAAGGCTCAAGCCCTCAACCATAACATGATCAATCTCACCATTCTATAGCTAACTATTGGAAAATAAACCCATCACAAGTCCAGAAAATAAAAATAAAAATTCAAAACAGGGCTAGGATTGTAAGTTCAAGCCTAATGCAGGGCAAAATTTTATCTCGGGCTGCCAGAAAGCTAAGCAAGACAGCAGCTACTCTACATGGCAAATCTATCTTATTATTTTCAGGAACTTGCAGCTAAGCTTGAGACAGAATTAACAGTAGCATCCATACTTTCCCAAGGGCGTGCGTGCGTAAATACTGAATTCAATAGACACAACATATTGCATACGAGTTGGCTAATAAGAAGAGAGCAGCATGTCACGCCCCGCCTATGGAGGTTGTGCCACGCAGGCGACACGCAGACGCTGAGGAGGATGCTGCATGGCAACTGCATGGCAAGTGGAGTTTCTAGAGTCTTCCGGAGTAGTCTAGAGTTGTGTGGAAGATTCTAGATATGTGTAGAAATATATAGAAGTGTGTGGAAGGTTCTAGAGTTCTCCAGAGTTGTGTGGAGTAGTATGGAGAGTTCTAGAATGTTGTAGATATTTATGGATAAGTATGGAAGTGTGAAGAAGGTGGGAGAAGATTCTAGAGAATCGATCTCCACCATCGGTTAAAATGCATCCTAGCCGTCCATTGGGGATGGGGATGCCTATAAATAGAGGTAGGACTTCATTTTGTGGACAACAAGTCCTAGAGTGAGTCTTGAGAGCCTTGTAGAGAGCTTGAGTGCTAGCCTTGTACAAAGCATTCTTTGAAGTAATAGAAGTGTTCTTTCCTTGCCAACTTAAGTGCCTTAGTGTGTGTGAGTGTGCAAGCCAGGTGAGGAGAGGGCGAGGGCAACTACAACACTAGTAAGCGCACGAGGGGAGTGTGTTGGCTAAGGTGTGCACGGGAGTTAGGCTGACCAAGTACTTACGAGAGTGAAAGCAAGGTCTTGGTGCCGCACGGGAGCAGCTAGAGTGGTACTGAAACTCTAAGCCCGTGACAGTTGGTATCAGAGCCAGGTTCGTCAAGGGAGCTTTGTTGGAGTAGACATGGCTAGCGGAGGAGACCACCAAGTCCACATCTTAGAGCAGAGCTTAGAGGAGAAGCTTGCCACACACTTGGTCTACACGGAGACTAAGTTTAATAGGCTCGAGAGAAGGATGGCGGAGCTCTACGAGCTGATTGATGGCATCGCCAACAAGGCGCAAGAGAAAGAAAGGGACTTGCATGATCGGGTAGACGACTTGCGCATGGAGATTGCCGAGTGCAAGAAGGAGTTCTCTCAGGCGCGCGAGGTCGTGGTGAAGCCAAGGAAGAAGAAGGCGCCGGAGCCCAAGGAATACGATGGGGCAAGGAATGCGCGCTAGATTGACAACTTCTTCTGGCACATGGAGCGGTACTTCAAGTGCATGGAGATCGAGGATGATGAGGAGAAGGTGCAGACAGGCACTATGTACCTCACGGACACTGCCGCTCTATGGTGGAGGCAGCGCTTCACCGGTAGAGGCGCAAGAGCAGTTGACACATGGGAGGAGTTTAAGAGGCAGCTCAAGAGGCAGTTCTATCCCGAGTGCGTTGAGGACCTCGCCATGATCAACCTAAGGCGCCTGAAGCAGAGGGGCAGCATAAGGGAGTATGTGAAGGAGTACTCCAACTTGATGCTGGAGATCCCAGAGATGCCGGAGCGGCAACGTGTGTGCTTGTTCATTGATGGGCTGCAGTCTTGGGTGGCCACGGAGCTAAGGAGGAGGGAGCCTAGAGACTTGGCATCCGCAATGGCTATAGCGGAGCGCCTCGAAGACTTTAGGCGCGATGACAAGAGGGCCACGTCTCCCAAGAGGGACTACGGCAAAGGTGGGGGAGACCGGCGCTTCAAGAAACGGGGCTCGCCCAAGTCTAGCGATGATGAGCACAGCGATGAGGAGAGACGCCCACGCCATGATAAAGGTAAGGACCATGGAGAGAGGTCTAAGGCTAGTGGCAAAGGGGAGCGCCGCGATAAGGGCAAGTGGGAGCCGAAGTGCTACTTGTGCGAAGGGCCGCACATATTGCGACACTGCCCCAACAAGAAGACCATGAGCGCCCTTGTGAAGGATAAGGGCAAGGGCAGGGTGGACGATGCGGGCAGCGATGAAGATAGGTGCATGGGAGCTATGCAGATGCTGAGTAGCATGGCGCATGACACCAAGAAGAAGGGCAAGGCAAAGAAGGTAGCTGGGGTGCGCTATGTGGATGCGCAGGTTGGTGGCAAAGCCGTGCAAGCGTTGGTAGACACGGGCGCTACACACAACTTCATTACCCCGGAGGAGGCGCAACAACTTGGCTTGGAGATGCGCAAGACGGAGGGCTGGATCAAGGCCGTTAACTCCGAGGAGGCACGCGTGAGTAGAGTGTGCAAGGAGGTGGAGCTATGCATGCAAGGATGGAAGGGCAAGGCTGACTTCCAGGTTGCGGAGATGGACGACCACGACATGGTGCTGGGGCTGGAGTTCATGGACAGGAACAACGCCGCGCCACTACAATGCCTTGGTGCGTTGATGATACTTGGAGGCGAGGAAGGCAAGGCCGCATGCATGGTGCCGCTCGTGGGCAGGAAGGAGAGTCCAGAGGTGGCAGTCAACACGATGGAGCTCGTGAGGACTTCACATCTCCCAAAGGGCGCTCGTACGTTTGGGCCAAGGACATATGCGCAAGTGCTGATGACCTGCGAGAGGCTGGGTCAGCTGAAAACACCGTGACGAGGGCGTCACGGAAATGGGTGGGGGAGAATGTCACGCCCCGCCTATGGAGGTTGTGCCACGCAGGCGACACGCAGACGCTGAGGAGGATGCTGCATGGCAACCGCATGGCAACTGGAGTTTCTAGAGTCTTCCGGAGTAGTCTAGAGTTGTGTGGAAGATTCTAGATATGTGTAGAAATATATAGAAGTGTGTGGAAGGTTCTAGAGTTCTCCAGAGTTGTGTGGAGTAGTATGGAGAGTTCTAGAATGTTGTAGATATTTATGGATAAGTATGGAAGTGTGAAGAAGGTGGGAGAAGATTCTAGAGAATCGATCTCCACCATCGGTTAAAATGCATCCTAGCCGTCCATTGGGGATGGGGATGCCTATAAATAGAGGTAGGACTTCATTTTGTGGACAACAAGTCCTAGAGTGAGTCTTGAGAGCCTTGTAGAGAGCTTGAGTGCTAGCCTTGTACAAAGCATTCTTTGAAGTAATAGAAGTGTTCTTTCCTTGCCAACTTAAGTGCCTTAGTGTGTGTGAGTGTGCAAGCCAGGTGAGGAAAGGGCGAGGGCAACTACAACACTAGTAAGCGCACGAGGGGAGTGTGTTGGCTAAGGTGTGCACGGGAGTTAGGCTGACCAAGTACTTGCGAGAGTGAAAGCAAGGTCTTGGTGCCGCACGGGAGCAGCTAGAGTGGTACTGAAACTCTAAGCCCGTGACAAGCAGGTGGCAAAATCAGAAACTGTCATTTTTACTGTCACAAAAATTGTACAAGTGATTTTTCAGTAAGGTAACAATGGAAGCAGGCAACATTTATCTTACACACTATGCATCATTAGTTCCAGTACATTAAGACCTAAAACTCAATCAACCCAATGCACCACAGTAAGATTGAAACTTAAAAAACTAAATGCATGAATTGCATAGAATTTTAAAATATGCACATTAGATAAGTCTTTACTGCCAACAGAAAAGAAAAATTATTTTATTATTATCCAGAATATAAACCAGTAGTTTCCACAACAATATATACTTCCAGTTTTTGTTACCGTCCCACATTACCATAGATTCATTGGTTTAGCCCACTGAAACTAGTCCACACTACCCCATTGGCCATCACCCACCATACCCATCTGTATTTTTCATCCCCTGTTAACACCATGAATCAGCATAAAACATAAATTGAAAGTGAAACATAAATTGAAAGAAAATAAATAAATAAATGAAAAGTATGCTCACTCTTCAGCAGAATTTAAGCACAGATCGAAACATTTACTAATAGAGATTTTTTTATTGTTCCAAACAACACAATCTGCTCTGTAGTAGAAATTCATAAATGGTGATGAAAAAAATTGGCAGTAAATAACCACCCAAACGCCAAGTTATGATAAGTTAAGAGCTAAAAAGTTTCAATGTAATCGGAGTAGATGGTGAACTCCAAGCAACTTCAGACTATTTATAATGCTATGCATACTATATATTAGAGAGAGTGCGTGTCTTAATGATTCGAAGAGAGGAAATGCATGCGATTTACGAGAATTTCAACAACCGAAAACCAAAATCATTCCAAAAACGTCATGATTTCTAAAAGATTTCACAGATTTCTGAATGATTCAGAGGTAATATTTATGTATATATATGCCTATATAGACAGAGAGGAGAAACTTAATCCACTGAGGAAATGCATGCGATTGAAGACGAAATTGACGAATCTAAAACTGAAATTGAAGACGAAAATTACCTGATTGAACCAAGAATGGGTGAGCCGTGGTTGATTGAAGAGAGAACGAGCTAGAGACCTCCGTTGCGAACCAGAGAGAGAGATGTATACCAATTTGATCTGATCGATGAAACTGAAATCATTTCTGAAGGTTTAACACCTATTGATCCAAGGGAGAGATGATTCGGTAGAAGAATGAAGACAGAGTGTGTGTGACACTATGAGTTCTTCTAATTTCCTTCTAAATAAATAAATAAAACCCTAATTATATTCTACTTTTTCTTCGATCATGTCCTATTTATTTATTTTTTATTATTTTTGTGTTCAACTTATCTCATGGTTCCCAGTGGCAGGTAAGGATAACGTAACGGAGTCGGATGAATATATAAATCGGCCTAACATTTGGATTTGTGAAAGTGTTTAATTATATTGGAGAGTGTATAATTATATTGGATCCTTAAAAAAGGGTCAGGAGGGTTACGAATTGAGCTGATAAGTCGTATAAATCTTTAAGACGAACCATATACCATCCGTGTGACGGTCTTGGTTTTACAAATTCGGTGCGTCCTGTGATGACCAGTAAGATAATCCGAAACGAATCCGGAATACGAAAGCAAGAACATAAACAAGGTCTCTAGGGATATACAACATCCTTAAGATGCTAAGGTGGTCTTCCATGAAGTCACGGAATTTAACGAGAATGAAAGCGGAAGTAAAAGATTGAAAAATAAACCAAGTATGGCCCCAAGGGCAAAATAGTCTTTTCACGCGAATACAAAGTCTATAGAGATGTACATCATTTCTGAGACACACACATAACTTTTCATGAAGAAGATGCGGAAGCGACGTTTTAAGAACGGATAAGTTTAGCCCTAGGGGCAAAATGGTCATTTCTGAAAAGATTAGGGTGCCACCGAGTATACCGTTGGATAGATGACAAAAAAAAAAAAAAAATTAGACTCAAGAATCACTTGATTCGGAGTCCGGATGAAGAAAAATGAACAAAAACAAAATTTGGTGTCGTCGCGGTCGAGGGAGCACATACTACATGGTTTATGTAGTAGATGTATTCTTCTTACTTTTTAAATTTCTTCTTTTATTTAAATTTTTTATTATAAATTTATGAACTCAATCTGTTTAATGTTATGAATCACTTTTAATTTTTACTTTTTAATTCTCGTATTTATCAAGTATTTATTTTTCTTTATGAGTCCTCTAATAACATACTTAGTATTATTTTGCAATAATTTTTTTTTCTTGTTTGATTATTATTCGAACAATTTATATTTGTCATGATTTTTTTTATTAGCATTGATAGATATATTGATGAAAATATACTTCAAATTTTTAAAAAAAAAATGCAATCTAAATAAATATAGATGAAAAATAATATGAAATAACAAGTAGATAAGAGAAAATAAGAAGCTAAATGTAAAGAGAGATGTGGTAAAGAAAAATATATTATTAAATAAATATTTTTTTCTTTAACAATTATTTCAATTTGAATACCCAAAAAAAAAAAAATCCAAGGAAAGGGGTTGGTTTGATTTAAGTATCCATTATATATATATATATATATATATATATATATATATATATATATATATACACATATATTAATATTTTTGGGACTTCCTATTGGTTAAGGCCCCTTAAGTCACCTAATGATCCAATTGCCCCCTAGCCGGGTGTATGTCACTCTAGTATTTGCTAATAACATGTTCTCGTGTATTGTTAAAATTTACTTAAACCTTACAATATATATATGTGTATATATATATATATATATATATATATATATATATATATATATATATATTGTTGGTTGAGGTTTGCCTTATTAATGTCAAGTGCAAGTCAAAAGTGTTCAAGGCTATACATTCACATATTGGTATCTGTCACAAGGGTATTTTAGTCTTTACACTATGTGTGCTAATATATTACATTACGTCGTTGAGTTGTAATACACTACAGTGTTCATATCCTGGTTTATATTCATATATGTGATGAGCGCTGAAAAGTGCATATTTAAACCCCTTAAGCTTAGGCATTCTAGTACCTTTATCTATCTTATTTTACCGTTTTAGATTGATTACGTGTTATTTCCATTTTCTGACACTTATCCCGAAAATAAGCAAATTCAGCCAAATAAGAGCAGAAATGAAGCAATTCTGGGATGAATCAAAGAAAGGAACCAAGTGGAAGCAAAAGGAAGAAAAAGGTAGAATTCAACATCTTCGATCGATCTCAGGTCAAAGTTTGATCGATCCAACATGATCGATCTCAATACTTCAAGATGGATCTGAGCCATGATGACATTTTCAGAGATCTCAAAAGTTCGATCAATCCAACTTCATTCTTCGATCGATCGAACTACCTTGGCCTTATCCAAATAATTGATCTTATCTAGTTGTACCACCCTACCAACCACTTTTGTCCTTTTTCCAAAAATATCTTCGAAATATCTCAGATTTGTTTTTATCCAAAAAGGAGCCGCCATTAAGTATCGATCCAACTTCAGTTCGATAGATCTCAGCCATGTTCGATCGATCTAAGTCTAAGGTTCGATCGATCGAACTTCCTTCAGTGCGAAAAAGTTAAATTTCCAACTCATTGAAAGCTGTCTTTATCCAATCATTGGGGAATATTTTATGCACGACCCCAACTCATTTTGTGTGTCACTTGACCTACCTATATATAGAATATGATACACTTTTTGGAAAAAAAGAAAAGAACATAACATCCATCTATCAGAATAGAGGCTATTCTTAGGGAGGAAGAAAAGAGGAGAATGTTAGAGACACAAGCTTGTGAGCTCTTCATCAACCAAGGAGTAGATTTCTTTCATGGAGTTTGCCCTTGAGGGTTGGAGAAGCATTACCGTAATACCCCTAAAATTAAAAAGGATAAAATTGGAATTTAAATTTCATTCTATGTGCATTTTTGTCTATTGATTCTGTAATTGTTGTATTTTGTTTGTTTTATTTTAAATTGTATTTTAAATGCCTTATTTGGTTAATTAGTTAATTGTCTTATTTTCTTTATTTGAATTATGGTTTGTTTAGTTATCTGAGTTATTGTATTGTTTGTTTTACTTTAAATTGTATTTTAACTGCCTTATTTGATTAATTATTTAATTGTCTTTAATAAGTGCTTAAGTAGAAGTTGAATTAACAGTTTTTAGTTAGGGTTTCTTGGAGCCGTCATACAAGTGTTTAACGTGTACGTGACTTAAGTTTATGGGCCGACTCTAGTTTAATTAGGGTTCTGCCTTAGCTCTAGTTTAATTAGGGTTTTCTAAAGGCCTATATATATACGTGTATGAGTTTCACTAAGGGTTTTGGAAGAACCCTATTCACGGCATAGTAAAAATAGAACGTAACAGAGAGAGAGTTGAGAGAACAGAGGCAATGGTAAGAGCTACCAAGGACAAGAACAGAGAGGGTCAAAGGAGGGTTGTGGTGGATTAGATCACACCCATGGGAGGCTTGAAGGAAGTTAGTAGTTGCCGGAAACTTAGATACGACGTAGGGATTTCATAACTGAAATCACAGGCAAGTTGTTCTCTTTCTCCTTCCCTTTGGCATGTGTTCTGTGCACCTAGATAGTCTCTAGGGTTTAATTGAATATTAATTGGAAATTATATGTTTATTACATGTTATATCAATGATTTGTAGGTGTTGATATCAATTCTGTAAACCAAAATTTATGCGTGTTTTCGTTTCAGCATTCTGTTCTTAAAGTATGTTAAGTTAGTTGCAATTTTAGCCTCTGTAATTGTTTCCAACTACTGTAGATAGGCCATTGGAATGATACTAGGTATTTATAAGACTAGTAAGTTCAGTATTTAAGAGAAATAGAGGAACTGGAATGACCGGATGTGGAGCAGATAAGCTGAAACGGAGCAGAACGGGGACGGAGGCTCTCAAAGGAGGTGAGAGCCGGCTCCATGGATGTGGGAGCCGGCTCTCACACTTAAAGAGCTGGCTCTAAGACCTATAGAGCCGGCTCCAAGCTCAAAAGAGCCTGCTCTTTAAAACTTAGAGCAGGCTCTCTTCAATAGTGAATGTTCTGTAAACTTTTCTACGAACTGTTTGTTACTTTGGAGCATGGGAATGTTTCTGTTGATTCTGGGGTTTCACAGAAGGATTAGAAGGTTGATTTTGGGTGTTATTAAGACCTTGAATTAATTAAATTTGATAAGGCTCCTAAGTTCAGTAGAATTGTTGTTGAAAAATAGTTTTAGTTTTGTTCTTAACACATGTTAATTCGGTAGCGAATTTAATTTCTGTAGTTGATTTTAATTGTTGTTTTCAAATCATTGGGATGATCTTTGGTATTAATAAGACCTTTAGGATCAGTTTTTGAAATCAATTAAATGGTGGAAAAAGGCCGGAGAAGAAGCAGAACGGTCGGAAACGGAGAAGTAACCGAACTGAGGCTCATAGGGGAAGAGAGACGGCTCCATGGAGGGAGGAGCCGCCTCCCCCATGAGTATAGCCTGCTCTAGAGGAAGTAGAGCAGGCTCTACCTTTAAAAGAGGCTGCTCTACCTCTAAAAGAGCCTGCTCTTTTAGGATTAGAGCAGGCTCCCTTCATTTTGCACATTCAGTTTATGTTTTTATGAACTTTTTGCTACTGTTTGGGCACTTGGGGTTCTTGAAAAATTCTAGAACTTTAATGGGGGTTTAAATAATTAATTTAACATGTAATTAAGATCTTAAATTGCATAAACTACCCTCGTTGTAATAATGGAATTAACAGTGCGCGAATTAACAATTTTGCGTACAGTTAACGACTGGAAGGAAATAAATTGTGTAATTTTAATTTGACAATTTAAGGTGTTATATATGTTCTAAATTAAATTTTAGATGCGTGGGGGAGTCTTTTAATTAATAAATTAGACTCGTAGCATAGTTTGTGGCTGGGTGCTTAAACAACAAAACAATATACAAGTATGCAACCTAGCTTGCTATTGACGGATAAAAGGAACTGAATTGCTAGAATTAATTTTTAGCAAATTCTTGGATAATATTATGATTTTAAATCTTATTTGAATGCATGATAGAATAGTTGATTTATTAAAACTAATTTATTCATGCTTTGGATGCTTGTTGATGAACCGTTAAATAATACATGGTTTAATTTTTGGATTTAAATTGCTGAAATAATAAATATTTTTCTGCAATTGTTTGGAATGATTTCAGATTGTAAATTACTAACATGTATTTATATGTTGTAATTTACATGGTTTTGGATTTTAAATTGCTGAAACTTAAAACACTTTTCTGCAAGGATATGGATATTTGGTTTTGGACTGTAAATTACGTGCTTAGTATTTATATGTTGTAATTTATATGGATATGGAGGATTGTATGCACCGGTATGGGACGATGACATACTAAGTATGGTTTAGCTCAAAACGTTAATTCATACCTTATGGATTTTAATTGGTGAACAGTTTTATCTGTTTAATCAATTATATGGATTTTGTGGATTGTATGCACCGGTATGGGACGGTGTCATGCTAGGGACAGACTGATTCAAAATACTCAGTCCTCCCTATTTTGGAATAAGGGTACGAATTATAAAAACATAATTCTCCTTATATTTAAGTCGGTGCAGTTGAATAAGCAGAACGACTTACTGGATCTCTTATATAAGTCTGTGCGGCTGAATAAGCTGAACGACTTATTGGATTTCCTATGGATGGATATGAATGGATTTTAAATATATGTTTATAGTACCACGAGAGGAGCTTGAGTCTCAGACTTGTTGGTTAGGGTGCGTATATGCAGTGGATGCGTAGCTGGCTATAGTAGATTGAGGTGTACCCTGTTAGGTCTAGGTACTCATGCCCACCTTTGGGTGTGTTCTCGCATGTTACCTTCTATTCAGGTTAAGACCCCTACTATAGTCCAGTGAATGTCCCTTAGTGTGGATATATCTATATGTATGGACTAGATAGCTATTGTTGAGATATCTAGGGTGTATTTACGTATCGGGTCACTGTTTGGATTGTAGTTAGAGTAGAATTTGCATGTGGGCCTGACCCACTCTTATTTTTATAGGTGTTCGTTAGTTCCAGACTTAGAGCTGGATCGTGCTGAGCAGATACAGTTATTCACTCCACCGATGACCAGGGTTTTATTTCATATTTTAGACTTGGGATTCATTTCCAATCTTTTGAGTTCAGTGAGATATTTTAGGGGTCCACTAGATGGATTCCCGAGTTGTAATAAGAATGGAGAAGTAGGATGTATCAGAATCATTCTTTGTTAATTAAATTTTATTCTGAGATTTTTGGATTTTATTCTAGTTTCTTTTCAGCAATTTATTTATTTATTTATTATTTTTTTTTTCTTTTCTTATTTGTATTCTGTGTTCGATTATTACTAATTGATTTGTTATCCTCGGGTTATCGGGCGTGGGCCTGGCCAACTCGCATCTGGAAATTCGGGGGTATCACAATTGGTATCAGAGCACTCCAGGTTCTAGTGTCCTTAGGAGTGTTTTCGTTATAAGACTTCCGCGTTGCGTCTCTTAAAACTTAGAGCCATGTTAGGATTCGTTGTACTCTTGTTACGGATCG
The DNA here is from genome assembly GCF_030987335.1 of Cornus florida. Classification (NCBI taxonomy): domain Eukaryota; kingdom Viridiplantae; phylum Streptophyta; class Magnoliopsida; order Cornales; family Cornaceae; genus Cornus; species Cornus florida. The sequence goes on from NW_026775576.1 coordinate 50,493,649, forward strand.
TTAGGAGGAGTTGATGTCAATTGAATTTTGTAGATACAGAGTGGTTGACCCGAGAAGGAGGATGGGGTTCAAGGCGAAAGCGATACGGATCCAAAGGAGTAACGGAAAAGGTTATCGAGTTCTTTGCCAGAAGTAGAACTTAGGATCGAAGGTTAAGTTCCAAGGTTGGCATTACTTAGAAAGTATATGCCAAGGAAGGATTAAGGTGTCGGTGTTAGGTCACCGCTTATCGGGACCAACACAACTTCAGCTGTTCTAAAAAAGGAGACAATTGATGAGAGCTGAAAAGTACACATTTAAACCCCTTAAGCTTGAGTATTCTAGGACCTTTATCTATCTTATTTACCCGTTTTAGTACTTATTTGTGTTTTTGTCTATTTCAGGTCAATAATGTTAAAATGGGCTAAAAATGAGTTCTTAAGGCCTTTTTGGAGTCAAACTAAGTCTTAGCGATAATCCGGAGCAAAAAGAGGCTGATTTGAAGCAAAAAGAAGCTGATACTGAAAAGCTAAAAAGTTGGATGGATCGCAGAAAAAGTTGGATCGATCGAAAAATAAGTTGGATCGATCGAAAAAGTTGGATCGATCGAAAATAAGTTGGATCGATCGAACTGGACATGCTGGCAGCAAGCTGTCACTTTTTCCGTGCGCGCCTAAAAGTTCACCTACCAAAAAGTTACGGGATTAGATATTTTTGGGCATATATTCTAGACTTAGTGACTAAGAAAAGGACCTTCTATATAAAGGGAAGCAACCCATTTGTAAAAGGGGATTTTTTTAGCTTTTATCATTTTATTTTCTACATTGTAATTTTTATTTCTCTTTCTAGAAAAGTTAGAGATTAGGGTTAGAAGAAAAGAGAGAAGTGGAGGCACATCTCAAGAACACATCTCTAAATCCACTATCTCTCCATCTCGAGAGCTTCAAAGAAGAAGAAGAAGAAGAGGAAGAAGAAGATGGAGCCATGTTTGGAGCTTGATTCCATGACTACATCCACCTCCTCCATGATTGACTAGATCTACACTTAGGGCTTGGATGAGCCCTAAGTCTTGTGTAATCTAAACCCTTGTATTTCTATTTTTGGGGATTTTTATATATATATTGTTGTGATTAGTGTTCTAGCCTTGTGAATTTCATGGATCTTGGTATATTTCTATGATTTCCATGGTCTAATTCTTCCTATTAATTCTCTAGTTTATTTACATGTCTATGTGTGATTAAATTAGGAATTATGTCTCATATGATTCATATGGGTTAATTCTTCCATTGATTCTTTATTTTAATTACATGTTGTCTTATGTGTGATTATTTGGGGAATTGATCTCTACACTAGTTTTTCTATATTAATTGCATGTCTATGTGTGGTAGATTGAGAATCTAGTGATGGCTAGACATTAGTGTTTAATGGAATGCTCTTGTTATGTCTTTTGATAGTTCATACTTATTCCTTGATGGATTGTACCTCTCCCTTAGTTTATTTTCATGCTAGTAGTGTAGTTGTAGTGTAGTGTTAGATGGGGGAGACAATTCATGCTTGTTCTTTGATGTTCTATGTTTTTGAATGCAAGAAGCATATGCTCTAATATTGTGGTGTAATGGAATTTTGAGCTTAATGAAGGATTAATGACTTGTTATGATATATTGTATCTTTCACATGTGTTTAGACAATATATTCCTCTCCCAATAGATATATTGTGGCCTCTCACATGATGTTTAGACAATACATGTTTAACTAAGTCATCCTTGTGAATTATTTGAACTATGAGCTTAATGAAAGGTTTAATGACTTGATTTGATATTTTGTTCTCTTCACATGTTGTCTAGACAATATATTCCTCTTCCAATAGATATATTGTAACCTTTCACATGTTGTTTAGACATTATACACTTGTTGAGTCACCTTTGCTAGTCGAACCAATTTTGTTCACAACAATGTATTCCCCATTAATGGAAAGCAAGTGGTTAATTACATGAACTTAGTGGTGATTCCAACACCCTAAGTCCTCTCTTCTCATCTCTTAAATCCCTATCTCTACTTAGTTTTATTTTTATTGCATTTTAATTAATTCTTTTCTAGAAGTAATCAACCAACCCAACTCTCTTTTGCAATCATTTGGTACGCTAGAGTCGAAGTTGAAATTCCAACACGTATAATCCCTTGGGACGATCCCTACTCACTCTTACTACGTTAGTAGTGGTGTTGGTAGTGGTTTTTATAAATTTAAATTTGACATAAAAGGCTTTTCTTGAACCACACATTCACTACATTCAGTTTGGCGTATTACAAGCGACCTCGTCAGATTTTGGCGCCGTTGCCGGGGATCGAACCCGGGTCATCCGCGTGACAGGCGGATATACTCACCACTATAAATGTAAAACTTGGCCACCTCATAAATTCACAACTCTTCAAGCTTGACTTGGTATTGCGACCCTTGTAAAGGACCGGTCAGTTTTTGGCGCCGTTGCCGGGGATTAACGGTTTTGTTGGAATTAAACTAGACAATAGTGTTCATTAGATTGCTTCTATTTTTATTTTATTTTCCATTGTATATTCTTTTATCTTGATTCTCATTATTATTTGTTCAATTAGGTACTTGATTACAAGGAAGACGAACTTTGGAACTTAAAGCAATCATTGGAGCTTAAAAGCTAAATTTGGAGTTGAAGTGCTAAAGGACCATTGTGAGCAATTCTTGGCACTCTTGTATTTTAATTGTTTCACTTCTTTGTGTGCTTGTGATAGCCCTTGTTGAGGCTCATTTTATTGCTAAATTTTTGTCCAAGCATAAGCCGTTGTTGAGGCCAATTTTTTTTTTTGCATTTGGGTTTTAATTGTGAATGGAGGAATTGTTTGATCCAAGTTTGGGGGGGAATTACATCCCTTCACCTTATGCTCATCCATCACATTTTAATCCTTATGAGATGGAGTCCAATTCATTTTATGCATCATCTTATTATGGACTTGATCACTCATTTAATCCTTCTTATGATTATTGCCCTCCACCACCATTTTATGATGAATCAATTCCACCACCTTCTAAGTACTCACCCGGATTTGAAGAAAAAGTGTTAGCTTTACTTGATGTGCATATTTCACACACTTCACTTATTAATTCTCATTCTCAAACTTTAGCCAATTTAGAAGCTCAAGTTGAGCAAATTGCAAGTACTATTTCTCATCAAGAGGAGGAGGAAGAGGCAAATGAAAAAATGGCAAGAACTTCAATGTATATAGATGAGGATGATGAGAGTAAGGAGAATGAAACAGTTGAGCTAATGCCTAGCACTCTATCTTGTATAGAGGAGGAAGTGGCAAGTGAGTTAGTGGCTAATCCAATAGAACATAACATGATTAATGAGGACTTTCCTTGTTTTGATTATGATTTTATCTCGGACATGGCTACTCTAGAGAGTGAGGAGATGTTGACCACACTTGAGGTAGGAGAGAAGGAGGAGGAACTTGTTGAAGAGGGCCTTCCTTCTATTATCTCTAATGACCCTCTTGAGGAATGTCTTTTGGAAATGTATAAAAATTGTGGTTTTGACTTTAAAAGCTCTAAAAATGAAATAAACTCTCTAATGGACTCTTTAGCTTACTTAGAAGGTGAGGAAATGGTAATTTATGAGGAGGAGACGAGGGATGAAGAGAGGGTGTTTCTTATTAATCCAAATGAGTCTTTGAAAGACAATGCCTCACCAATTATCAATATGGATGATCATTTGAATGTGTTTCAAGAACACAACAAAGAGGCAAGCTTAACCATGATTGATTTTGTTTTCAAGACCGTGGATGAAAGGAACAATATCATCTCTTTTATTTCTTTTCAAGTCATTCTTTTGGAGGATGATTTTATTGTCATAAGTGGGACATTAAATGAGAAAAATGAAAAGAAGGTCAATAAGGATATTTCATATTCAGTTTTTGATTCATTTGATTAGTGAGTTGACCTAACGTCTTGCTAGAGACGTTAAACACTAGTATTCGTAGAGTTTCACAACTCTATTCCTCCCTCATTTCTTTTTATTTTTCATTCTTGTGTACATTCTTCCATCTACTTTTCAAATTTTCATTCTTGTTACCATCATTGGGGCTTAGCATAGGATTTTCTGCCCTTTCAGTTCAAAATTAGGCATTTGGTGCCAGTTCGATCGATCACAAGAGCACCTTCGATCGATCGAATTGTTCTTCGATCGATCCAACTATGGATTCGATCGATCGAACTCCACTTGAGTCCTAACACTTAGAAAAATTTTGGACCTGCATCCAAATTCCAAAATGCATGCTCTCGGGATCTCCAAATTTTCAAAAGTTCGATCGATCGTAAACCATTTCGATCGATCGAACTACCTTTCGATCGATCCAACATGTGGTTCGATCGATCATGAGTCCCAACACTTAGAAAAAATTTGGACATGTTTCAATTCTGAAAATGCATGCTCTCGGGATCTCCAAAATTTTACATGTTTGATCGATCGAATTTCATCTCGGATCGATCACAGCTATGTTCGATCGATCAAACTTCATCTTCGATCGATCACAACTTTGCCCCTTTGACCCTTTCACTTTTTGACTTTTTCCTATTTCTATTTTTATTTTATTTTATTTTATTTTTATTTTATTTTATTTCATTTAGTTATCTCTCTCGACTAAAAAAAAAAAAAAAAAAAGTTTTTGGAAATTTGTTAAAAACACAAAAATATTTTTGTTAATTTTATTTGATTTTCAAAAATTCCAAAAAGATTTTTATTTTATTTTCATTTTTACTTTTATTTCCAAGCTTTATTTTTATTTTTATTTCAAATATTTAAAATTAAAAAAAAAATCAAATCCCAAAAATATTTTTCTTTTATTTTATTTTATTTCCTTTTATCTTATTTCCAAAAATCTAAAAATATTTTGTTTAACTTTAATTTTTAATTCTTCTAACTTATCAAAAAAAAAAAAAATCTTTGCATTCCTTATTTTCTTACATTTTTATTTACTTGCCTTTTTATTTTTATTTGTGTACATATTTGTTTTGTCTAAAAATAATAATAATAAAAAAAGACGGTTTTTCAAAGAAGCATTCCGTCTTGCTAGAGACGTTAAACTTAGCACCAATTTTGCATATTTCTTACATTTTTCATTTTTCTTTGCATGTTTTCACATATATATTAAAAAAAAAAAAAAAAAATGAAAAACAAAAAGTAAGAATATTTTGTATATACTTGCATTGTACATATTCTTTCCATTTTTTTTGCATTGTACATATTCCTTTTTCATTTCTTGCATTGTACATATTCTTTCATTGCATTTTTCCTCATTTATTTTTCTTTTTGTATTTTGTTCATGTATTTTATTCTTCGTTTTTCTTACATTTTGTATATACTTGCTTTCATTAAATGAAAAATATAAAAAGATTCATCATTGTGCCCTTATGTGTAATCATGCATACTTTATGCTTTAGTTAGGACTTGATCTTATATCTCTCTTACATCATGTATTACATTGCCTTAGAATGCTTGATTTGATTATTCTTATCCCATTTGATATTTGATGTGAGTTTGCTAGCGTGGTTATTCAAGTAGGTTGTTGATTCCAAGTTTGGGGGAGACGTCTTTCGAATTGGATCATGACCGGGCTTCATGTCTACACCACCACGGTATACTCTTTCCACTTTTTTTTTCCATTGTTCTCATTGCACATTGAGGACAATGTGCGGTTTAAGTTTGGGGGTAAGGTGTCTTGTTACATTCTACTTAAGATTTGAGCTTTAAATGCATGATTGAGATTTGAGATTGATCTTAGCTATGATTTTGATCTTTTGAGGACTATATTGCTTAAAATTTAAAAATTACTTGACTTGAGAGTCCAATACTCCTTGTATGCCTTGAGGATGCCATTTAAGAGTAAATTTTTCAAAAGATTGATATCTTGCTTGCATTTGTGGTCCACATCATCCTGAATTTGTGATTGTTTTGAGATTCATTCTAGGATTCTACACTAGCACCGGCGCACGCTAACATTCAATTGTGGGGTACATGCTTTGTTGATTATTGAATTGGTTATATCCCAATTGGGTTAGTAGTGCATTGAAAGCTTTCATTCTTGATAAAGGTGGATAACAACCCCTTTTCATTGAGTAGCCGGGATTCTTGCCTCATTAAGCAGTGAACTTCTCGCGCCGAAAGGTGGAGGGCCCAAACTCTAGGTTAATAATTGATTAAAAAAAAAAAAAAAAAAAAAGTTGCAAAAAGCAATAAAAGTGAGGACTTCTCCCAAAAGGCGAGGAGTGGGAAATGATTAGATGGTTGTTGTCTTGATTTGTAGCCTAGTTGATTTGAGTTTGTAAGTCCGTTAGGGTGTCTTAACACCTAATGCCCTAAAGCCATCTGGTTTGGGAGTCATTGACCTAACGCTCGCTACATGAATCTTCTAGAGAGCTTAAGAGATCAACACATTGCACCATACTTCCATCTTTGATCCTAAAAAAAAAAAAAAAAAAAAATTTGAGTGAAAAGAATAAGCGCACCTAGAATAATAAAGCTTTAATAAAAGGTCCACTTTTTGTCTTGATGATTGGGACTAGATTTGTATGCTAGTTTGAGGGTAAGGATGTGGTTATTTCTCTAGTTGGCTAAGATAGCAACACACTTGATGCCGGACCTCTCACATGGATTCTAGACTTGTTTCGATTTTCATGATCATTTTCTTGATGTGTGGAGGACCATGCTTGCTTGTTTGATGTTGAGATTTTGGGAGATTGCTTAGAAACGGTTGAAAAATTACATACTTGAGGTAGTTTTCTCCCAATGCTTGTTTGCAATATTGGTGCCTCTTTTGAAAGAATGAGCTTAATGTTTGTGGGTACCATTTCTGGAAACCCTCACGAGACTTCACTCGTCCACTAGGGGTAACCTAGGGGTTTAAAAGGTTTGTTGCATATGCTAAATGCAATCGTGTTCCCTACGAAAGTGGCGCTATCATTTTATTGCTTTCTAGTTCATAGTTGTTTAGTTGTTCATTTCTTTTCTTTACTTTGTAGTTCATTGCTAGGGACTAGCAATATTTAAGTTTAGGGGTGTGATGAGAGCTAAAAAGTACACATTTAAACCCCTTAAGCTTGAGTATTCTAGGACCTTTATCTATCTTATTTACCTGTTTTAGTACTTATTTGTATTTTTGTCTATTTCAGGTCAATAATGTTAAAATGGGCTAAAAATGAGTTCTTAAGGCCTTTTTGGAGTCAAACTAAGTCTTAGCGATGATCCGGAGCAAAAAGAGGCTGATTTGGAGCAAAAAGAAGCTGATACTGAAAAGTTGGATGGATCGCAGAAAAAGTTGGATCGATCGAACTTTTAGTTGGATCGATCAGAAAAGTTGGATCGATCGAAAAATAAGTTGGATCGATCGAAAAAGTTGGATCGATCGAAAATAAGTTGGATCGATCGAACTGGACATGATGGCAGCAAGCTGTCACTTTTTCCGTGCGTGCCTAAAAGTTCACCTACCAAAAAGTTACGGGATTAGATATTTTTGGGCATATATTCTAGACTTAGTGACTAAGAAAAGGACCTTCTATATAAAGGGAAGCAACCCATTTGTAAAAGGGGATTTTTTAGCTTTTATCATTTTATTTTCTACATTGTAATTTTTATTTCTCTTTCTAGAAAAGTTAGAGATTAGGGTTAGAAGAAAAGAGAGAAGTTGAGGCACATCTCAAGAACACATCTCTAAATCCACTATCTCTCCATCTCGAGAGTTTCAAAGAAGAAGAAGAAGAAGAGGAAGAAGAAGATGGAGCCATGTTTGGAGCTTGATTCCATGACTACATCCACCTCCTCCATGATTGACTAGATCTACACTTAGGGCTTGGATGAGCCCTAAGTCTTGTGTAATCTAAACCCTTGTATTTCTATTTTTGGGGATTTTTATATATATATTGTTGTGATTAGTGTTCTAACCTTGTGAATTTCATGGATCTTGGTATATTTCTATGATTTCCATGGTCTAATTCTTCCTATTAATTCTCTAGTTTATTTACATGTCTATGTGTAATTAAATTAGGAATTATGTCTCACATGATTCATATGGGTTAATTCTTCCATTGATTCTCTATTTTAATTACATGTTGTCTTATGTGTGATTATTTGGGGAATTGATCTCTACACTAGTTTTTCTATATTAATTTTGTGTTTTCTTTATATCGGACACGTAGATGGTTCTGGGAAGTTTTGGAATTCAGTGGAGCTCCTACACAACAGCAGCGTCCACAATGGAATGGTAATGAATGTTAATGAGAATAATTCAGAGTTTCATGAATTCCGATGACGGAATTCCGTTTGTTAGGGGGGAAGAATGTAATACCCCTAAAATTAAAAAGGATAAAATTGAAATTTAAATTTCATTTTATGTGCATTTTTGTCTATTAATTTTGTAATTGTTGTATTTTGTTTGTTTTATTTTAAATTGTATTTTAAATGCCTTATTTGGTTAATTAGTTAATTGTCTTATTTTCTTTATTTGAATTATGGTTTGTTTAGTTATCTGAGTTATTGTATTGTTTGTTTTATTTTAAATGCCTTATTTGGTTAATTATTTAATTGTCTTTAATAAGTGCTTAAGTAGAAGTTGAATTAACAGTTTTTAGTTAGGGTTTCTTGGAGCCGTTATACAAGTATTTAACGTGTATGTGACTTAAGTTTATGGGCCGACTTTAGTTTAATTAGGGTTCTGCCTTAGCTCTAGTTTAATTGGGGTTTTTTAAAGGCCTATATATATACGTGTATGAGTTTCACTAAGGGTTTTGGAAGAACCCTATTCACGGCACAGTAAAAATAGAACGTAACAGAGAGAGAGTCGAGAGAACAGAGGCAATGGTCAGAGCTACCAAGGACAAGAACAGAGAGGGTCAAAGGAGGGTTGTGGTGGATTAGATCACACCCATGGGAGGCTTGAAGGAAGTTAGTAGTTGCCGGAAACTTAGATACGACGCAGGGATTTCATAATTAAAATCACATGCAAGTTCTTCTTTTTCTCCTTCCCTTTGGCTTGTGTTATGTGCACCTAGATAGTCTCTAGGGTTTAATTGAACATTAATTGGAAATTATATGTTTAGTACATGTTATATCAATGATCTGTAGGTGTTGATATCAATTATGTAAACCAAAATTTATGCATGCTTTCGTTTCAGCATTCTGTTCTTAAAGTATGTTAAGTTAGTTGCAATTTTAGCCTCTGTAATTGTTTCCAACTACTGTAGATAGGCCATTGGAATGATACTAGGTATTTATAAGACTAGTAAGTTCAGTATTTAAGAGAAATAGAGGAACTGGAATGACCGGAGGTGGAGCAGATAAGCTGAAATGGAGCAGAACGGGGACGAAGGCTCTCAAAGGAGGTGAGAGCCGGCTCCATGGATGTGGGAGCCGGCTCCCACGCTTAAAGAGCCGGATCTAAGACCTATAGAGCCGGCTCCAGGCTCAAAAGAGCCTGCTCTTTAAAACTTAGAGCAGGCTCTCTTCAATAGTGAATGTTCTGTAAACTTTTCTACGAACTGTTTGTTACTTTGGAGCATGGGAATGTTTCTGTTGATTCTGGGGTTTCACAGAAGGATTAGAAGGTTGATTTTGGGTGTTATTAAGACCTTGAATTAATTAAATTTGATAAGGCTCCTAAGTTCAGTAGAATTGTTGTTGAAAAATAGTTTTAGTTTTGTTCTTAACACATGTTAATTCGGTAGCGAATTTAATTTCTGTAGTTGATTTTAATTGTTGTTTTCAAATCATTGGGATGATCTTTGGTATTAATAAGACCTTTAGGATCAGTTTTTGAAATCAATTGAATGGTGGAAAAAGGCCGGAGAAGAAGCAGAACGGTCGGAAACGGAGAAGTAACCTAACTGAGGCTCATAGGGGAAGAGAGACGGCTCCAAGGAGGGAGGAGCCGCCTCCCCCATGAGTAGAGCCTGCTCTAGAGGAAGTAGAGCAGGCTCTACCTTTAAAAGAGGCTGCTCTACCTCTAAAAGAGCCTGCTCTTTTAGGATTAGAGCAGGCTCCCTTCATTTTGCACATTCAGTTTATGTTTTTACGAACTTTTTGCTACTGTTTGGGCACTTGGGGTTCTTGAAAAATTCTAGAACTTTAATGGGGGTTTAAATAATTAATTTAACATGTAATCAAGATCTTAAATTGCATAAACTACCCTCGTTGTAATAATGGAATTAACAGTGCGCTAATTAACAATTTTGCGTACGGTTAACGACTGGAAGGAAATAAATTGTGTAATTTTAATTTGACAATTTAAGGTGTTATATATGTTCTAAATTAAATTTTAGATGCGTGGGAGAGTCTTTTAATTAATAAATTAGACTCGTAGCATAGTTTGTGGCTGGGTGCTTAAACAACAAAACAATATACAAGTATGCAACCTAGCTTGCTATTGACGGATAAAAGGAACTGAATTGCTAGAATTAATTTTTAGCAAATTCTTGGATAATATTATGATTTTAAATCTTATTTGAATGCATGATAGAATAGTTGATTTATTAAAACTAATTTATTCATGCTTTGGATGCTTGTTGATGAACCGTTAAATAATGCATGATTTAATTTTTGGATTTAAATTGCTGAAATAATAAATATTTTTCTGCAATTGTTTGGAATGATTTCAGATTGTAAATTACTAATATGTATTTATATGTTGTAATTTACATGGTTTTGGATTTTAAATTGCTGAAACTTAAAACACTTTTCTGCAAGGATATGGATATTTGGTTTTGGACTGTAAATTACGTGCTTAGTATTTATATGTTGTAATTTATATGGATATGGAGGATTGTATGCATCGGTATGGGACGGTGACATACTAGGTATGGTTTAGCTCAAAACGTTAATTCATACCTTATGGATTTTAATAGGTGAACAGTTTTATCTGTTTAATCAATTATATGAATTTTGTGGATTGTATGCACCGGTATGGGACAGTGTCATGCTAGGGACAGACTGATTCAAAATACTCAGTCCTCCCTATTTTGGAATAAGGGTACGAATTATAAAAACATAATTTTCCTTATATTTAAGTCGGTGCAGTTGAATAATTTAAACGACTTACTGGATCTCTTATATAAGTCTGTGCGGCTGAATAAGCTGAACGACTTATTGGATTTCCTATGGATGGATATTAATGGATTTTAAATATATGTTTATGGTACCACGAGGGGAGCTTGAGTCTCAGACTCGTTGGTTAGGGTGCGTATATGCAGTGGATGCGTAGCTGGCTATAGTAGATTAAGGTGTACCCTGTTAGGTCTAGGTACTCATGCCCACCTTTGAGTGCGTTCTCGCATGTTGCATTCTATTCAGGTTGAGACCCCTACTATAGTCCAGTGAATGTCCCTTAGTGTGGATATATCTATATGTATGGACTAGATAGCTATTGTTGAGATATCTAGGGTGTATCTACGTATCGGGTCACTGTTTGGATTGTAGTTAGAGTAGAATTTGCATGTGGGCCTGACCCACTCTTATTTTTATAGGTGTTCGTTAGTTCCAGACTTAGAGCTGGATCGTGCTGAGCAGATACAATTATTCACTCCACCGATGACCAGGGTTTTATTTCATATTTTAGACTTGGGATTCATTTCCAATCTTTTGAGTTCAGTAAGATATTTTAGGGGTCCACTAGATGGATTCCCGAGTTGTAAGAAGAATGGAGAAGTAGGATGTATCAGAATCATTCTTTGTTAATTAAATTTTATTCTGAGATTTTTGGATTATTATTTTAGTTTCTTTTCAGCAATTTATTTATTTATTTATTTATTTTTTTCTTTTCTTATTTGTATTCTGTGTTCGATTATTGCTAATTGATTTGATATCCTCGGGTTATCGAGCGTGGGCCTGGCCAACCCGCATCCGAAAATTCGGGGGTATCACAATTACCATGAGTGGCTAGACATCCTCTTGGGGCTAGATTTAGCCCCAAGCATGCTTTCTACATATTGATTTGGTGTATTATTGAGGGATTAGTGTTGTAATACATGTTATGGCACTTTTATATATATATAGATCTTGTTTATTCAATGATTTATGTGGTTTAATGCTTCCAATTGATCATTTCATTCTAGTCATATGTCTATGTATGATAGAATAGATGTTCATGTGTTTGTCTCTATTTCTTGTGTTATTGATGCATGTCTATGTGTATTAACACCATAAATCTAGGAATTGTCAAAACATAGTGCTTAATGGAATGCTCTTGCAATTTTCTTGATGGTTCATTCTCATTGCTTGATAGATTGTGCCTCTCCCTTAGCTTAATTAGTTTAATTTCATGTCATTAGCTTAATTGTAGTGTAGTGGTAGTATAGTTGTTAGATGGGAGGACAATCCATACTTGTTGTTTGATGTTCCATACTTTTGAATGCAAGTAGCATATGTCTCTAACCTTGTCATGTATTTGGCTTGTGAGCTTAATGAAAGGATTAATGACTTGCTAGATATATTGTGCTTTTCACATGCTATTTAGACAATATATACTTAATTGTTAGATATATTGTGCTTTTCACATGTTCCTTAGACAATATATACTTAATTGGTCATCCTTACTAATTAAATCAATCAAACACACACACATATCAATATTGCAACACACATTTTCCTCATTTGTCACTTGTTAAGGGTGTAGAAAAGTGTTGTTTGGTGGTGACTTCTAAACCCCAACATCTCTCTCTCTTACTTACTCTTTATTGCATTCAAATATTTAGTTTAATTTGTTCTCTAGTTTAATCAACCAACCAACTATTTCTTTGATCACTCGACCTACTAACCCTAATTGTGACTCCACAACCAAATTCGACTCCAATCCCTTGGGACGATCCCTACTCACCCTAACTATATTTTTGGTGAAGGTAGTAGTAGCTTTTATAAATGTAAAACTTGGCCCTCGCCTTAATGCACACTCTTAAGCTTATGGTGTAGTGCGACGAATACACCACCAATATGTATGTGACAGAAATTACAAGACTATTGTGAGGGCAATTCTGGTACTACATTGATTTTTCAAGGCTGTTGAAGGTCTCACAGAAATGTGCCACGTGAACAGTGGTCCTAGTGAGAGAAAGATATGCTCAGAATCACAATTTTGGGTTGTATACATCAGAATTGTATATTGTCACTTAAAGGCTGCAAAAAAGGTGTATGCTGTGACACAAGCTGAGAATTGTATAGGGGTATTTTGATCTATTCAAGGTGTATTCTATCTGAATATTTCCCATCAAATGATTGGTGGTTGGTGACTCAATCTTATCCATACTAGGCAACAATGAGACTAGTATATAAATGCTGTTATAGCAGCCTGCAGCTTAGCGCACAAAAATAGAGTCCTTTGAGCTACATTGTGAGGCTGTGTATGAGAGACTCGAGAGCTAAAAATGTTTGAGTGACTTTTAGAGAAATACTTAAGGTTTTGAGCTAAATTTATTCTCTGAAATCAGTATGAAGTGTGCGCTAACTTACTGAAGAACATAAGGACCTGTGATGTTGTTTTCTGGTGCAAACAACAAGGATTGGGAGGTGAAAATCTGCTGTGGTTACTTTTGGAGTTTGAACAAGGTCCAAGAAAGTGTATTTTGAGGGTTTACATCAGTTGAAGTGGCCTAAGACAACATATTAAGGCTGGTATCAATTTTCAGATCTCAAACCTCAAGTTTAACTTGCATTTCTGGTTTAATTCTATAATCCTGAGCTTAACTTGTTTGAACCATGCTATACCATGAATGTTTATCATCTGAGCATGTCTAGTTTGTTGATTTGAGGCTGTCTTAGTTGTGGTTTGGACTGAGGGATGACTTGTTCTAATTTAGAACTGTGAACCACACTTGCTTCAGCTTATAGCAATTTTACAGTCTGTTTTGGGTACTGAAATTGTAATATATTGTTGTGCTTGTTGAGTTATTCGTATGACCATGTCTACACAGTTAATATACTTTTGATAGAACCAAAATCCAGATTGTTGTAGCTGTGAAAAACCAAAAATACCCTCATAACAGGGCTGTAGCAGAAACTGTCTTGTGAAGCCTTCTTTAGACTGAGATTTGATATTAACTTGTTGTAAACTGAATTATGATGATTTGAGCAAGTGTAATATGATGAAGGAAAATTGTGAGAATTAAATTCAAGAGTTTTCAGTTTCGGAATTACAAATTTACCCCTCAAAACAGAAAGTTGCAGATGCTGAAAATACACCTGCTGTATGCTTTAAAATTGGTGTTGTTTGTGCTTCATTGCTTTGTCCTTGCGTGTATATCTTGTCCCAGCTTTAAATCAAATGTGATACATCATTTTTAAGCTGAGGGAGCCCTTGTTTGAAGAGATTTTGAATTACCTCAAGGTGGTGTTTGATAAAGACTGAAAACTGCCTTTTAAACTGTAAAGAAGCTGTTTTGATCTTATACAAGTCTATACCTTGCTTGTTAATTTGTTCTAAACATTTGAGCAAGTATATTTGGCGTATTGAAGACTGGGGGAGTGGAGTTTGAGCTGGTTGCAAAGCTAATTTATAGATTCACCGTTTGAAGCTTGAAAACTAGGGCTTGTTGAGGTTAAGCCTACTTGTGTGTGTTCATTATTGTAATTTGCTGTTTAAATTGCTCTCTTCAATTAAGCAAGTTTATTTTGATGATACAAGGTTATGGGAGTCTATTGCAAACCTGAACTGAAGCTACATTGCAGAGTTGACCATTAAAGCTATATTCCTAGGGTTTATTGAGGTTTTAGCTTAAACTGTGATATCTATGCTATACCTTGCTACTTATCTTGATCTTATCTACTAAGCAAGTGTATTATACCTATTGAAGACAGAGGAAGTGGAAATTGGGTTGGTTCTGAGGTTGAATTACAATCTTACCCTTTGAATTTCAAAGCTAGGGTTTTGGGAAATACAAGGTTGTTGTGTGCTTTCTTTATTCTACCTTGCTGGTTTCACTAAGTTTATATCTCAAGCAAGTGTATTTGTTCTATTCAAGGCTGTGGGAACCTAGTCTGATCATTAAGTGAAGCTGCATTGTGTGTTGACATTTATAACCTTTTTGTGCAGAATTGTGAAGCTAGGGTTTCACCTTATTAAGTTCTTAAAGCTGTATATTCAATTTAATCTTGTGGTGCTGTGATAAGTGGTGTGTTGACACCTTATTGTAAATGGTAGTGAGGCCTTGATACCTCACCCCATTGTGGTCTAAGCTATTGAGAGCTTTAGGGTCCAAGCAAGGTTGCTTAGGACAGGGGGAGTGCTTGTGAGCACATTGGTGAACTAGAGTGTGTATTGGTTGTGAAAATTAGTGTCTATTCTTGTACTTGGGTGTGTGCAGAGAGTGAGACAGCTGAGTGTGTAACAAGGTACATACAGCTAGTGGATGATTTATTGGCTGAGGCCAAGAACCAAGGTTTTTCCCTATTGAAAGGGTTTCCGTGTATATCTTGTGTTTTGTGCATCATGTGTGTTTGAATTGATTAACCTGAAAAAGTTTAATTAGACCAATTCACCCCCCTCTTGGTCTAACACACACACACACACACACACACACACACACACACACATATATATTCCAAGAAAAGGGGTTGGTTTGGTTTAAGTATCCATTATTTTTTTTTTCCCACTAGCAATAGCAAGCCCTATAGCATCTACAGAGAAAACAAAACCACCAAACACAGACATAACCATAACAAAACAACCCAACAGAACACTAAGACATAACCAGAGCAAAACAACCCACCAAACAAGGAGCCATAAGGACGGACAAACAAAAGATTAGTTTGAATCAGTAGCCTTAGGCTGAGTAGTCCCAACCAAAAGCGCCAACTGCGTAACAAAAGACTGCAATGGAGAAGAATCGGAGTAACCAGAATCCCCATAATACGCACCAAGTGGAATAGTACCCGCAGCACCAAACGAAAACTAATCATTACATAAACCGTCCTGAGAATGAACCGCAGAAACCTTAGGTTTCTTCCCATCAACCTTACACAAGTTGGGAATAGAACCATTCATGGTTGGACGACGCTTACGACTAGTCCTTGCCGGGGAAAAGCCCTGGATATGAGGCAAAGCCGAAGAATCTAAAGATCGACCTTTTCTGGCCGTAGCCACACTTTTACCTTTTCTTCCACTCTTGGTCATTTGAACCTATCTCTGTAGAGACAACACACGACCTTGAACCTGTGACATAGACGACACACATTAAACCGGCTCCTCCATATGTGCAGAAGCAACATCCATATGTGCAGAAGCAACAAAACTTTGAGAAGGGGAACCATGCAAACCATTATCAGTCTAGCCAGGCACACCAACAAACACCAGAGTAAGATCAACAGGCTTCTCAAGACCCACATCCTCCTTAGCACCATCAAGAGGACCTTCAACCGGACTATTAGAGCATTTGCCATTCCTATCCCTGGCCACCACTAATGAAACATCACCAGCATTAGAGAGCGCTCCTTCCACAATAGGCAAAGTAGCCAAATGAACATGACAATGCTGGCCGCCTCTAGGAATACCACCAACCCCACCATCAGAGTCATCCCTCTCTACATAAAGCTAATTCTTCCCAGTACCAATTGCCATAGAATCGGTCATATCGCCTTCGGGATTCTAAATGTCCTTCCCGAGATATCCTTCCACCCCTAACCAAGGCCCATAGTCCAACTCCTCCGATGGGGAAACAGAAGCCCGAATAGAAAGCCTTCCAATGATGCCCAATTATTCCATAAGCAAAACACAAAGACGGAAACTTTTCATATTGAACATGAATCCATAATTCCGAATCCGATGGCCCCAATAGCCTCACGTTCCGACGAAACGGTTTACTTACATCCAACTCCACCTTTAGGCCAAGAACTCGACTATCAACCAACAAAGTTTCTTTACTTTCCATCATATCCTTGTCCCGAAGCTCGACGTTCAAACACCGGCCAAAAGTATCAGCAATGCGGCGTCTAGCTTTTTCAGATAAGTAATTAACAGGGACATCCAACAGCTAAATCCAGAATGGTGAGGACTGAAACGATAACTCAGATAAAAGCAAACCATCCTCCCACTCTTTAAGCACAAACAGATGCCCATCAAACAACCACGGGCAACCCTGAAGGATCCTATGACAAATCGACCCATCCGGAATAATAAGTTAAAACATATTCTGTAATACCCTTAATTTTAAAAGGATAGTCTCGGTATTTTAATTAAATTATTTTATTGCATCTTTATTTGATTAATTGATTATTTGCTTATTTGTTTAATTATTTAATTGAATTATGTGGCTATTTTGTTTAATTGGTTAATTATTTAAGTGATTTATTTGTTTAATTGAATTATGTGCTTATGTGGCATTTCATTAATTGTTTAAATTGTTTAATTTGTTTAAGTGACATTGTAGGTTTAAATCGATTTATTTGTTTATTTGAAATCTGTAATTGTGTGGACTTAAATTAACTATTAAATTAAATGTTGAATTAAACTAAATTGATTTATTTCTTTTCCGTCTCCTCACAAGATTAGAATTAGGGTAAAGTTAATTGGCCTATAAATATACTTGTATAAGTCTGCCGAGGGTTTGAGAATTCTATTCACGAACAGTGAAGGCAGAGAGAAAGAATAGAGAGGTTTGAGAGATGACTGAGAGGGAAAATTAGGGTTTAGCTAGGAACAAGGGTTGAACTAAGGAGGGGTGGTTGAAGCTTGCTCGTGGGTTGAACCAGGAGCAACGGAGGGTCTATGAAAGCAACCAAGGTCGTCAGATTTATCAGTGAAGAAGGTTTAAGGTTTCAAAACTGAAATCAGAGGCAAGTTCATATTCTAACTCCTTCTCTTAGACATGTGTTATGTGCATGCCTATATAGTCTCCTGGACTTAATCAGACTTTAAAACGGATATTTTATGCATGTTAATTCTGACTTTAACCTACTTTGTGTACTGATTAATTGAAAGTGATTTATTGAATAAATTGTTTCAGATTAGGTTTTAATTCTTGTTAACGATGCGTAATGGATTTTTATGAGTTTCTGAAACTTTTGGGATATAGATTGAACCCTAGGAATCTTAATAAAATAATACAGAGGATTCTGCACATTGCCGGAGGCGAAGAAGATGATCGGATTCAGTATACAGCTCTCAGGGAGAGAGAGTTGGCTCCCTTGGTAAGAGAAGCGGCTCTATTTTTTTTTTTTGTCTTTCCGTGGTTTGAGTTCTGTTTGGCCGTTTGGAGTATTCTTAAGTTGTTTAAATTGCAATTAATGGTCTAAATAATTGTTTTGGACATATAAAAATACTTGGAAGCATGATTATATTAAGGGCAAATTTCTTAAATCCCCCAAAACTATCAATAAGTAATCATAAAACCCCAACCTGTTTCTAAAAACCCCAACACTATTATAAAGTTATCACATTGCCTCAATATTCGAGTCCGACCCATTAACCGAACTATGAATAACAAATTTAACCTTATCATTTAATGTTAAATTAAAAATAGAAAATTATTATTTTTTAAATTACAAAAATACCCTCTCTTATTCTTTTTCTTTTTTCTTTTTTGTTTCTTCTCATCATCATCTCCGGCAGCAAGAATACTGCCGGCGATGAAGCAAATCGCCGCCGGCAGCGACCAAATCAGGTATCAATGAAGAAATCAAAGCAAAGACAGCTCCAGTATTGTGTATAATAAACCAAATTGCGTGTCACACATTTGCACCAACATAAAATATAGAGAGAGAAAAAGTAAAGAGAGAGAGAGAGATGGAGAAGAAGCCGTAGTTCAGCTTCAAGAGACTGGGGAAGAAGAGTTCGTGGACATGGAGGTTCAGGAGTTCTGGGTTTCGGTGGAAGAGGCTAACTTTTCAGATTGGGTTCATGAACGACTCTCTCTTCATGATCGTGTTTGTGTTTGAAGCCATTGTTCTGGTCTCAACACTCTATTTTTTCTACTTATGTTGCGGTTGTAACTTCTGAGCCTTTAATTGGAAGAATTGGGTTCCCTAATATTCTAGAGAGAGAATAGGTACGTTGGAGTGAGAAACAGAGGAGGAAGATTGGGCTTGAGATGGAGGAATGGTCAAATCTTGCGTGTGATTGAATGTTTTGAAATTCAAGTCTAATGGGCCTTTTTTTTTTTTTTTTTTACAAAGAGCATAAAGTTTCTCTCTCATTTAAATTAGGTTCCCTGAGAAGAAAGATAAAGACGATGAGGTAGTGAAAGAAGAGAAAGGTGGGTGAGTCGTCGTGTAGCATTTTCACTCGCTCTTCTCCATATCTCTCGATGGTTCCTTAATATCTGTGACTTCGAGATTCGGCGCTTTAATGGCGTCATCGTCAAATCTTCATGACGTTGATGCATACACTTTTCATTGGTGAATCATTCTTCTCTCAATTTTGAAAAACTTCTGGTCGTCATCCATGGTGCTCACCAGGTCGCACTTTGGCAACCTAGTTAATCGGTAGAAGAAGGGCACAACCTTGGGTAGCCGATGAGAAATAAGTAATGGTAAGCAGCGACCAGTCCAGCGACCTCGCTGGAATGAGAGGAAGCTGACAGCGACCTGGTTTGGTCACTGCCGGCGGCGATTAGCTTTATCGCCGGCAATATTCTTGCTGCCGGAGATGATGATGAGAAGAAACAAAAAAGAAAAAAAAAAAAAAAAAGAAAAAAGAAAAAAGGAGAGGGTATTTTTGTAATTTAAAAAATAATAATTTTCTATTTTTAATTTAACATTAAATGATAAGATTAAATTTGTCATTTCATAGCCCGGTTAATGGGTCAGACTCGAATATTGAGGCAATGTGATAACTTTATAATAGTGTTGGGGTTTTTAGAAACAGGTTGGGGTTTTATGATCACTTATTGATAGTTTTGAGGGTTTTGAGAAATTTACCCTTATATTAATATGCTGAGGAATAGAACAACATGAAGTTAAACAGAAAACTTGCATGTTGAGTATTATATAGTTAATTTAATTACTTACTAGTATTTAGCAATTCTTCTATATATGATTTAATAGTGTTAATCATGTTTCAGCATTGTAATAAGCGTAGTGGATTATCTGAAAATTATTATGCTTATATGGGATTAATTGGTGTTGTACTTTATTATTTATTTCATCAGTTAATGGATTTGTAGATTGTAGGCACCGGTATGAGACGGTGACCTACTAGGGACGGATTAGTTCAAAACACTAAGTCTTACCTACTCTGGAATAAGGGAATGAATTATAAAATTAAATCCTACTTATATTTAAGTCAGATCAGCTGAATAAGTTGAATGACTAACTGGATTACTTGCTATTTATATTTAAGTCAGATCAGCTGAACAAGTTGAATGACTAACTGGATTTCTTATGGATGGATATGATAGGATTTTTATATATATGGTTATAGTACCACGATATGAACTTGAATCTTAGGATCGATGGTTAGGGAACATATATGCATTGGGATGCATAACTGGCTATGATGGTAGAGGTATACCCTGTTAGGTCTAGGTACTCATGCCCACTTTAGGTGCGTTTTGCATATTGCCTTCTATTCAGGTTGAGACCCCCTTTGTAGTCCAGTAAGAGTCCCTTAGTGTGGATATATATATGTATGGACTAGATAGATATTGTTGAGTTATCTAGGATGTATCTGCGTATCGGGTCTCTATTTGGATTGTAGTTAGAATAGAACTTGTTCGTGGACCTGACCCACTATTATTTTTTAGGTATCGGACGGTTCCAGTCTTAGAGCTTGTTCGTGCTGAGTAGAGACGGTCACTCATTCTTCCGACTACACAGGCCTGCTATTTATGTTTAGTTTTGAATTTCTTCTTTAGTTCAGTTTTTCTTCATTTAGAATTTTTATTAGGGGTCCACTCGATGGATTTTTGAATTGTTCTATTAATAGAAGATTTTATAGATTATGTTGGAGGATTATTTAATTAGCATTATTGAGGATTATTATTTAAAATTCTCTTTAGCATATTTAATTATTTATTTTTAAATTCTTTTTGTAGTCTGTATTTATTTACGTACTAAATTGTTTGATATCTATGTTCGGACTTGATCACTCGTTATCCGAGGGTATCACGTATTCCTCGCAACCTTCTAAACAAGGAGATGCGTGGAAAAAGACTCATTCTGTCTTTCTTTGGGCCACAGCTTCTGAAATATCGTACCAAAAGTATACTTTGCACCGACCAAAGTGATGGTCTACGAATCCCAAACTTTGCCAAACAAACTATTACGACACACAGTCACACCTTGGGCAGTGTCATCAGACGATAAAATCACTGGCTCCTGCTCCTCACGCATGAGCTTAAGCCCACGCAGTTGATCAAACTTGCTAATGATGCTGAGTTCTCTGTGAGATCAGAGTTTTTTCTTTTGTCTTTCTCTCATTTTTTTCTTCTTTTCCTTGCTGTGGTGGGGTTATTTTCCTCTGGCTATGGTGGAGTGTGATGCCGGTGTTCGATCTCTGGTTTTACTTTCCGTTGCGCGGATTTCTCTTGCAATTTGTTTGGTCGGTTGCTTTCCGACGGTGGTTGAAGCTGGTTTTGGGGGTTATGCTCTGCTGCAAGTTCCGGTTGGGTCCCTGTTTACGACCTCTGAGTGGGTTCCGGCCTTGCCTGTTGTGCTTTGGGTTTTTATGTTGATCTTCTCTGTTCTTGGTTCTATCTGGCCGGCGGTAGGGTTTCATTCCGTGTTCTTGGTTGGCGTGGCTATGTGGTTGGTTGGGGATAAGTACTTAGAAAGCTTTGTGGTGGGACCTGCTGGGTCAGTCCCATGTGGTATTCCTTTCACCGCGCCCCAATCTATCATTAGGTAACTTAAGGGTCTCTTTGGAGGCCCATATCTGTTATTGTTTTCATGTTTTGGTTTCATTTTTGGGCCAATATCATGTTTGGAGTGGGTTGATGTGGTATTAAATAGTGTAAAAACATTATGAGATTTGGGCCAAAACCCATATCAAAGAATTGGTGATATTGGGTGATATGGTTTACTGTAGCGGCCATATCAACCCAAACCAAAACCATATCAACCCTCATTTAACTATAGCGGTGATATCAAGTATAAAAAATCGCATATCAGAACCGAACCATTTTTCATCGTCATTTTCTCTCTCATCACACAGCTCATTTGGAGGCGATTTCATGGGCGATTGTTTTTCGTTTTCGTTACACCTTCGTTCCTAGGCTGCAGATCAATCAATCCTCCCGCACTTGGTTTTCAGCTCAATCATCTCTCTGTTATGTATTTGTGTGACCCGAATCTGAAACCCTAGATTGTTCTTCATTATCATTTTCTCTCTCATCGCGCAGCTCCTTTGGAGGCGATTTCTGAAGCCGATTGTTCTTCATTTTCGTTACACCTTCGTTGCTAGGCTATAGATCGATCAATCCTCCTGTACTTGGTTTTCAGCTCAATCGTCTCTCTGTTAAATGGAGTGTGACCCGAATCTGAAACCCTAGAGTTCTTCGCAACCACAGATCGACGCTTCTTCTCTGCAAATTTCTGTTGGTCATACATTCTGTGTATCGATTTCGTCAAGGGCGATTCTTTCAGGTGCTCTCTCTCTCTCTCTCTCTATATATATATATATATATATATATATATATATATATATACACAGTAACAAAATTCCAAATTTAGTTCCATAACTATAGTTCCATAATTCCATATTCTTTCAGTAGCAAATACAGTAGCATAATCCAGATTTAGATATAGTTTTATTCTCTGCAAAGTGATGAATAATTCCATGTATATAGAAATGGGAGTGCATAATTTCATAACTCAATTTTAATTTTATAGCTAAAAAGTAAAGCCTATTTCAGCAACTTATGAAAATTTATAAAGTATCATTCAAACCAATTATTTGGAAATTTAGCCTTCGTTAGTAACTGAGATCATATGACATGTTTAGAAATATAAATTGCCTGATTCAATTAAATTAATAAATTAGAAATAAGCATGAGATTAAAAATAAAATACCTAACTTTATATCATACAATCCCTATCCGGCCTTATTATATTGTATTTAGATGTGAGATTTTTGTATCCTCATATTTTATGCAATTACCAGGCATAATAAAATGTGAGATTATAAGTTGCATTACCTTGAATAAGTTGCATTACCTTGAATCTGATACGTTAAGAGAGTTTTAAGATTTGAAATCATATACTTTGACAGATGTAATATAATAATTCTCTTGTGTGTAATTTGAAGGTAGAAAATTTAAGAACAATGTAGGTTTGGATCGTGATTACTGTATGTTGTTCATGTGTTTGATTTTGCATGAGGTCATTTATACTCCAAATTTGCAACATAGCCTGAAAAAAGGTTAGATATATCTTACTTAGTACTGTTAAATTACTTCATTTCTACCATGTGTTATTTTGTTTATCTCTAATGTTGTTCATGTGTTTGGTTTTACATGAGGTCATTTACACTCCAAATTTGCAACTTAGCCTGAAAAAAGGTTAGATATATCTTGTGGTTATTGGAATAGTTTAGGAGGAAAACAGGCAATTTTACTTGGATTTGTGGATTAATTTTGTGGGCGGTGTCCTTATTAAATTGATTGAATGAATTTTGTGGGCAGTGTCCCTTGTTGAAATAATTTTGTGGGCAGTGTCCCTTATTGAAATAATTTTGTGGGCGGTGTCCCTTGTGTTTATTGTGATAGGTTCAATTTTGAAAATGTTTATTTTAAAGGGGAAGCCATGCCGGATTTTCGAAAAAGAAAAAAAAATGGAATTTAAACTTTGATTCCAAAAAGGCATGTGGTTGATTTTTTAAACTTGAAATGGATTTTTGAAATATATAACAGTTGAAAAATGTGAAATATATAACTGTGAAACATATAACAATTTTTCAGGCTTAGTAGAATGCAGCTGTTTCGTGGTGGAGTTGAAGGACATGGTAGTAAGTTGTGGGCAGTGGCACCAGTGGGATTTATAGGAAGCATTCTCCAGTTGCTGCAACTCCATGAAGCTGGTGATCTCTAACTTAAGCAAATGGATGCTTATGCAAGTATAAAGAAGTGTGTGTACATTTTATGGAATGAATTTTAGTGATTTCTAGATGTAGGTATGTACATTTTATGTAAATATAATGAAGTGTGTATGTACACACATACTAATTTTAAGGAATGTCTAGCTCTCTATATGTGCAAGTATATATATGAATGGTGCAACAACAATTTATTAAGTTTGTGATGTACCAAAAAAACTTGTCATTTCATGTCTAGCTTGTGATGTCTAGCTTCCTTGATTGCTTGCTTCTAATAATATTCCTGTTTATCATTTCTAATTATGGTTGGAGATTGTATGAAATATTCAGAAGTTGGTTATCAAAATAAATACTCAGAAAAAGGGGAAATGGTCTCAGGAGTTAATAATAAAAATATTAACACTTTGAAGGATCTCCAGCACAAAATTTCAAACTAATCTCAATGAAGTAAACCCATTCACAAGCTTCAATGTCCACCAAGCCTCAACTCTAACCAATTCAAGAAGATCAACGTTTTGGCTTTACTTCTTGTTAGTTTCAACTACAAGGATCTCTCTCTATCATTCGTAATGAATTTATATATATATATATATATATATATATATATATATATATATATATATGAAATAAAATAAAGTTAAATGGAGCGCAAATCAAAAGAAAAAGATAAATGGAGTGCAAAGATCTGCTCTCATTAAAAGATTATTACAAAGTTAGATTTGTACTTTGGTTGCCACTAATCATGTTTATGCCTCATAAACATCCCACATGATCTTATTTATACATGTAAATTTATTCATAATTTTTTTTCCCAACTCTTTAATGCAAAATATTTTTATTTTTTTATTTTAACAAATAATCTCAAATCATAAATAAAAGGAAAAATTACATATAAATGGAGTCAAAGTTCCATATTTACTTAGAGGCTGAGTCAAAGTTCCATATTTCTCTAAAATGGATTGCTGAGGTGGCACATGGTTTTTTACTATTTAGAAATTGTGGTGCCTAAAATACCCTTCCGCGAAGGTACTACTTTTTCTTCGAAGGTACGACTTTTTTTAACTGAAGGTACTACTTTTTGGCGTCCAGGTACCATGTTTTTTAAACACCCGCGAATGTACTACTTTTCCTCCGAAGGTACTACTTTTTTGAACTGAAGGTACTACTTTTTTGTTAGGGAAGGACATTTTAGGCACCACAATTTTTTAAACTGGAAAAAACCATGTGCCACCTCAGCAATCCATTTTAGAGAAATATGAAACTTTGACTCAGTTTCTAAGTAAATATGGAACTTTGACTCCATTTATATGTAATTTTCCCTAAAAAAAAAATGGACTATTACGTGTAAACTTATAATTGTATTCATATATATAATTATTCAAAACAAAAACAAAACAGTCTTTACCAAACATGTATTCTGTTATTAATTCAGAATTTTTGAAAACAAAACAAACTTCCCAAACGTGTTTTGTTTTCGAATTCTTTAAAATGCATAACATTACCAAACACGTTTTCATGTTTTTGATATACAATTAACAAAAATAAAACACTTGTTACCAAATATGGATCCGATTTCTACTAAAAACATACCAATACCAAAACGATTGTTTTCATATCATACCAAACCATAACATATAACGTTGTCGCGATCCAAACGGGCCCTAAGTATCCATTATATATATATATATATATATATATATATATATATATATATATCTATTGCAAGTTTTAAGTAACTTTAAACAATGCAAGAGGTCATGTTATTGACAAATATTGGAGTGACATACATCCTGTTAGGGGCGGTTGGACCATTACGTAACTTAGGTGACCGTCCAAGCCTCAACCAATAGTAAACCCCCAAAAATATATATATATTTTTTATATTACCATCTTCCTAAAAATCCCCAAAAAATTTATTTCTTTATATTACAACTTTCCTAAATTTTTTATTTCATTCTATTATTAGACTCCAGAGAATAGAAATGTCCCCAAAATTTGATATTTTCTTATAACCTCTCTCTATATATTTAATAGTGGGTCTAAAAGCAAATAGTTTACGTCCTTATCTCAACCACCACCCCCCCCTTTATATTTTTTATCCCAATCTCTCTCTCTTTTTTTTTTTTTTCATTATCATTACACCAGCCTTAATGATTGAATATACATTTAAAAATATTATATATACATTTAATTGTTATTGTGGGAATTGGTGAACCTTTCCACATTCTTTTAAGCTTTTATTTATTTATTTTTTTTCTCTCTCTTTTCTCAAATATTTTTCCCTCTCTCATTACCTATAATTGATAGAGTTATTCATAGAGAAAAATAAATGAATGAGAATGTAGATGATACAAGCCCAAATCAACCGAATTTTTTTTGTAGAATCAATTAATTTCTATAAATAGTGGACCAAGCTAGTTCTTCAATTCATTGTAGGTTTGAACAATTTAAAACATATAATTTATTTTCATAATTAAAAGTTCAAAAAGAAGAAAAAATTTCCTATAATGAAAGGAGTTTGTCAAAATTAAAGTTGATAAAATCATATTTAATGTAACTATGCCACAAGAAATATTAAATGAATTAACTATAGTATCTATTAAAAAAAATGCTTTAACAAAATGGTAATTCTGCATCTCAAAAAACAAGAGTGTATTTTTTAAACAAATATTATTAGATATTTGTTATATTAATATATTACATATTAAAAAACCAATTTTATTTTTTCCGCCTAAAAACACCTCAAATTATATAGAGTCGCCTTAACCCTGCATGTCATTGATGTCTTCAAAATATAACCAGTTTTTTGTTTTAAGAATGAAAGTGATCAGTCATTTTTCAATTTTAACTTTAAAAAACTCCTTTCATTGTAGGTATTACAACACAGGCTTTGAATCTTTTGGACCCTACAATAAAGTTCAAATCCAAAGGTAACCATTGTGCAAATATGGATCCCACTGTAAGCAAACTTTTTTTTTTAGTACCATGAAAAAAAAAAAAAAAAAAAAAAATGAACGTTGTTTGATTTGTGTTATAATATCATTAGTTCCTTGATTCTTTCGTTGCAGTGTCTTATTCAAATTTTTTTTGTTAGTTACGAGGAAAAAGAAAAAACTAAAAGTCTCCTTAAAGGGCTCAACTTTTCAATAGTGGAGCCCTGTCAGGACACATGCCACTCCTTCAACTTGTTTGGCATGCGTTTTATTTTATTGTTTTTATTTTTTAGTTGTTATAATATTTATTTTGACAATAAAAATATATTTGGTGTGACCTTATTTTATTTTACACAGTGCTAACGCAACACGGACAAAAAACAAAATGCCTAAAATATCGTTCTCAAACATGTTTCTGATTTTTTTTTTTTTCCAAAATACTCCTATAACAAAAATATTATTTCTGTTTTAGTCAAAAACAAAATACTTAAAACAATGCGCATGTCAAGTGGGCCCACATCTTATATTCGAACAAGAACGATATATAGCAAGTTAAGTAAGTTCTCTAGCTCAATACAAAGCACAACCTGAGCAATATTTTTGTATATTGACACGGTCACAAATAAAATTTAAGATAGATTGTGTTAACATAGTATCAAATTAAACACACGTTTTGCCAAATTTAAATTTTACGAATTAAAATTGAAACATATTTTAAATTAATAGATCAGATGCATGCAAATTACATATTAAAGAATTTGAATTCCGGAAAATCAAAATTTAATTGGTTATTTATGCCAAATACGAGGAGTGATACTCATATCAAACACTTGGCTATTTATACCAAATACAATTAGGACTTCACTTCTTTATTTATTGTATAATTGACCAATTAAAAGAGTAGGTCTAGCAATTTACTGCAACTATTCCGAAGCTCTCTACTTACTTATATTTGGTATAAACAGCAAACTAAAAATTATTCGGTTAAACAATTAACTGCAAGTATTCGGTATTGGGTGTGAGTAAATGCTCATATATAACAATGATAAAGCCTACAATTTTATTAAGCATAAAGCCCAGCCCACGAAAATAGGCCTGCATATCATATTCCAAACGAAGTCATATGACCTTCAACGACGCGTCCTTTTATTTGCATGTCACCGATGAACCTTGCCCTAATAAAAGTATAAAACCTTTCCAAATCCTAGCTAGAGACTTATCTCTGTGTTTAGTGTGTGTTCGGAAACTTAGAAACTAAACCTAACTTCTCTCTGTCTCTATTTCCACACCCATATATATATATATAACTTAGAAACTAAACCTAACTTCTCTCTGTCTCTATTTCCATATATATATATATATATATCATTCTTTGTACAATCTGTGTGATTTGCAATCCTTGATGTCGA
Source organism: Cornus florida (assembly GCF_030987335.1). NCBI lineage: Eukaryota > Viridiplantae > Streptophyta > Magnoliopsida > Cornales > Cornaceae > Cornus > Cornus florida. The sequence goes on from NW_026775576.1 coordinate 50,521,994, forward strand.
AGGATATGGATGTGGCAGACATAGCAAGATATTGGGCTGACATTCTCAACCGGCACGTCCCTGATCGTAACAGGGTGAAGGTAAGTGGCGAGCAACTACAACTAGTAAGGTTGGAGAGCATGACATTGGAGTTGGCCTTGTCCCGGACCAAAGGGACGGACCGGTACTTCTGGGACGTGTTGGCAGAGACTCAGTTTGAGGTTAAAGTTCAGATGGTGACGATTATGGCGGACGAGAAGGGGTTGGAAAAGGTGTTGGTAGAGGAAGAAGGGCACGTCTGTGGGGTTTGTCAGGATGAGATGGAGGTCGGTGATAAAGCTAGAGCTATGGGTTGCATGCACCTGTTCCATGGATACTGTATTGTCAAGTGGCTTATTGAAGCCAATGCTTGTCCACTCTGCAGACATGCATAGAATGTAACTAATACAACAACAATTATATTGATTTTCAAGTTATATGAAACTTCAATTCGTATAAATATATTCTGGGTTTATGATATTGTATTATTCTAGTTGATTGAATGGCTATATCATTGTCATACTTTATTTATTTATTTTTATTATTTTGCAAGTATAGTATGTAAAATAATAGGCTTGCTGACATTGTTTTAGGAAAATTACGAATTCCATCAAAATAGGTTATTTTGTTGTATAAGAGGCTTTTTGATTACCTCTGTTATTCAATTTTTTCATATATTTTAGGCTTAATTTCAAATTTTCTTTGTGAATTTATCTCTTTACTTTATGAATTCAAAGTTGTTCGCGGTTCCTTCCTATTTGTGATCAAACCCTCTAGCGAGGATACTGTTAGTTCAATTTTTTTCCCCCTTGTTCTAGGATTTTAGTTCAATTATTTTTCCCCCTCTAGTTTTAGTTGTTAATTCGGATTTATATTCCCCTTCAGTTTTACTTGATTTGGATTCTCAGGAATTACAATTTGTTAAAAAAATAGAAAGTTGCATTTGGAAATAGGAATCAGTGTTTTAATTTTAAATTTAAAAAAACTTAGTTTAAAATTTTAATTAAAATTTTTTTAATTCTAAATCCACGGTTCCAAAGATAACATTTTTTAAAATTTTTTTTTAATTCAGCTCCATGAAAGTCCACCAATAATTAATAGGCCGTTCCAGCGCCGATACATAACTTGTTATAGGCCCACATACCAAGCCCAGAAAATAAGAGCCCACAGCTCAAGCCAGCCCATTTCGTAAGACCTTCCCAAGACCCTTTTTCAACGCGTTTTTCCATTATGTCGGCTGGACTCCTCGTGCTGCATATCAGTCACCGACCTTTCAATCTATAAAACCCTTTCCTTGCTTCTCTATTTTGAAAATAATTTGCACTGCTCAACTTCTCTCTCTAAAATCTCTCTCTACATATATATATATATATATATCATTAGTCCGGCCGGATTGCAATTCTTGGTGTCCCCTGGAAGATATGGACGAAGTTGGTATCGCAAGAGCGACGGCCGTGCTTCTCAACGGACTGGAAAACTCCGGCGACAGCGAAAGCCCCGGCAACGGACATGTTCTTGATGGTGGTTGGCAGAACTTGGGGCCGAAGCTAAGTGGCGAGCAACTACTATTCGTAAGCCTGGAGCGCAAGAAATTCGAGTTGGCCATGTCCCGAGCCACCGCAACGGGCCGCGACTTCGGTGAGGTGTTGACAGAGATCGAGGATAAAGTTTCAGTTCAACTAGCGAGGATTTTGGCGGACACGGTGGATCCGGTGCTCGAGAGCCTGACGCAGGTGGTGGTGGAGGAAGAAGGTCACGTTTGCGGGGTGTGTCAGGATGAGATGGAGGTCGGGGAAGAATCTAGTGCCATGGGTTGCAACCACACGTTCCATGGACCCTGTATTTACAAGTGGCTTAATGAGGCCTATGCTTGTCCACTCTGCAGATATAGAATCTAACTACGACTAATACATAAACCACAATCTGAATTTTCAACATTTGTACAACCTTCAATGTTTATAAATACACATACCCAATATTAATCGTTGATTGAAGGAGAATTTCATTGTTGTTATATATATATATGTATGTATATTTTGTGAGTAGCTGATTTTTTAATATATGGTAATTGTTTTTTAGTATCTGACCATCTTTGATGAAGGAGACTTTAGTACTGTTGTAGTTTCCTTCATTATTTAATCTATATCTTCTACCCTATCTATCAAGATTTAATTTTGATTCATAATACACAAGAAGTATATGGAAACTATGAGGTTACAAAGAGAGTTTAGAACTGTTGTAGTTTCCTTTAAGATATTGAATCTATTATCTTCTACCCATATCTGTCTAGATATGGACGGATATAGAAACTATTTTGTTGCTGTAACTTTTTAATTTACTTGCGGAGAAAGCAATATATCCTATCAGTACTCAAAAGTTTCACATTAAAACTTTTAATCATACCAAAAAAAGGATTTTCAGATTCATGATTTATCTAGTTCATAAATCTGCCAGTAAAGTAAAATTAACTGCCCGTAAATTTGCTTTTACGGGGCCGACTAATTCACGGGTTCAGGAACCGTGCAAAACAACCCCTTCACATGAATCGGTGAATTTGCTTTTACGGGCAGGAAAAACCGATATATTTCACACCCAAAAAGAACAACAATTGGAAAAACCCAACAAAGTTCTAAAACGTACACCTAAGAATTCTTCAATCTACCATGTATTATGTAGCACACTTGAAGCAATAAAAATCAATATTGTCAAACCATGCAAATGGACATTGAATCAGCACCATGAAATACTTATTTACTAAATAATACGTTTTTTTGTGAATTCAAATCAATTAATTGAACAAATAAGCAAATGGAAGAAATGGTCTTACAATGAATACATACAGATATATAACTAGTACTACTTTGCAAGCAAAGGAAACAAATCTTAGACAATGCATTGCAGACTGCAGTTGAGGTAAGATGTCATTAATAAGCCTTCCCGCCATAATCTTGTAAGCCGCCTTGTGTCAGACAGATGAACTCTTTCGAGAGAGTATATAAGCCGCATTTTCTTTTCTCGTTCGCTCACTCTCTCTCTTTCTCTCAAGTCATCCGTTGCTAACCTCTTGCCATTGATAAACAGAAAATCAATTTCTAGGAGCTGTGGCTCTCGGCTGTGACAATGTACATTGGAAGAAAATAGCTGGCAAAGAAGTTGGAAGAGTTACGCATATGGAATTCCTTCACCCTTAGTAGCTCTGCAGATTTGAGACTTTATGCCGAATGCTGTTTTGGACACGATCCACGTCGTTTCCAAACTCCAAGGGGAAGAATGTCTGAATAACATAAAAGCATTTTAAGTACAAGCTGGAATTCTCAAAATGTTAGTACAAGATAATCTTATACTTAATTAATGTCTCAGATTACAAGGACTGAGAAACTAAGACAACACAACTAAACTTGGAGTTGAATTTTAACCATTCGACGACGAAGAAGAAAAGCAATCTAAAATCCTGCAAGGTCTCGGATCGCTTAAGTTTGTTAACTTATTGAACTAATATATATGTCCCAGTTGGGCCACACATTTATGGCACCATGTTGAATAATTAGGGAAATCAGATAATGTCAAGAATCATCAGTAAGAGTCTATGTGCAAAGTTAAAACACACACACACACACCACTTTATTCCAAGAAACCATTATTTCCTTATCAAACAACTTGGCTTAATTTGAAAGACACTGCAGAATCAAAATGCTTAAAATATGTCCCCCCAAAATCTTAATGAACCCTAAAACTTAGTAATAATTGCTCTTATTAGCATGGAAAAATTAGATTCTGACAAATGCAGGACATTGCATCATTGGCTAACAACCTTCGAAGAGCACCCTTGCAATTCTAAATCAGGGTAAACCACTTCCTCACAGACCTCACCATGGCTCAAGCCCTCTACCATAACATGATCAATCTCACCATTCTATACCTAACTATCGAAGAATAAACCCATCAGGTGTCCAGAAAATAAAAGAAATTTCAAAACAGAGCTAGGATTGTAAGTTCAAGCCAAATGCAGGACAAAAATTTATCTGGAGCTGTGAGAAAGCTAAGCAAGACTTCAGTTACTCTACATGGCATATCTATCTTAAGATAAATTTGATCACGCATCTTATTATTTTCAGGAACTTGCAGCTACGCTTGAGACAGAACAGTAGCATCCATACTTCCCCAAGTGCATGTGTGCGTTCAATAAACGAAATGAAGTAGGTATGATTTGTGTCTTTATTCTATGAATGCACACAAGCAATCAATGATTCTTATCTTACTAAATATGCATATGGCGAACTCATCATTAGTTCCAGTACATCAAGACCTAAAACTCAATAAATCCAATGCACCATAGTAAGATTGAAACTTAAAAAATTAAAAGCATGAATTGCATAGAATTTTAAAATATGCACATTAGAAAGGAAAACTTTTATATCTTGTTAAAATTAAGAAAAATAATTTTATAATTATCCAGAATAAACCAGTAGTTTCCACAACAATACTTCCAGTTTTTGTTACTGTCCCACATTACCTCAGATCATTGGCCACTGAAGCTACTCCACACTACCCGATAGGCACAACATATTCCATATTAGTTGGCTACTAAGAAGATCAGCAGGTAGCCAATTATTAATATCTGAGGAGTAGACAGATCAGCGGGTAGCCAATGATGCAAAATCAGAAACTGCCATTTTTACTGTCACGAAAAATTATAAAAGTAGGCAAGATTTGTGGTTAAAATTAAGAAAAAATAATTTTATAATTGTCTAGAATAAACCACAGATTCATTGGTTTGGCCCACTGAAACTACCTAAATGGACTTCACCCATCATACCAATCAGTTATTTTCATTCCCTGTTAACACTACTTTGCATATTATATATCGAAAGAGATCAAACGGCCAGAAATTCACCTAAAATCAATTAAGCCAATGTAACTCAATTGAGATCCAGAATCAGCATAAAACAAAAATTGGAAAGCAAAACAAATAAATGAAAAGTATGATCACTCTTCAGCAGAATTTAAGCAAAGATCGAAACATTTGATAATAGAGACTTTTTTAATTGTTCCAGCCAACATAATCTGATATGTAGTAGAAATTCATAAATGGTGATGCAAAAATTTGGCAGTAAATAACCGCCAAAATGCCAAGTTATGATAATTTAGGAACTAAAAGGTTTCAATGCAATCAGTGCAGATGGTGAACTCCAAGCAACTTCAAAGTATTTATAATGTTATGTTCTCAAGCATATTTGATATATCTCTATATACCATAGAACTGATATTGCCACACTCACACACAAACAAAAACAAAATTTAAACCTAAATCTATTGAAAGACATGTTCACTTTCTTTTCAGCAAAAAACCAAACACAATTTAAACCTAAATCTATTGAAAGATACTACATATCAGAGAGAGAGAGTTTTAATGATTGGAAGAAATACATGCAATCGACAAGGATTTCATCAACGGAAAACTAAAATCATTCCCAAAACGTCATGATTTCTAAAAGATTACACAGATTTCTGAATGATTCACAGGTAATATATACATATATATATATAGACGTGTCTATATATATAGAGAAAGGTGAAACCTAATAAATACACTGAGGAAATGCATGCAATTGAAGACGAAATCGATGAAGCTACAACTGAAATTATTCCAATTTACCTGATTGAACCAAAAATGGGTAAGCCATGGTTGATTGGAGAGAGAACGAGCTCGAGACCTCCGTTTCGAACCAGAGCGAGAGAGATGTATACCTAATTGTTCGGTAGTAATTGATCTGATCGATGAAACTGAAATCATTTCCCACAGTGCGTGACACTGTGAGTTCTTTTAATTTCTTTCTAAATAAATAAAAAAAAATCCTAAGTATATTTCCCAAGTTCAATCATCTAGTAGGAAAAAAAAAAAAATCATGCCCTATTTATTTATTTATTCTTTCCAAGTTTTTTTCTTTTTCCCACCTTATATATGGGAGTATGATGTATTGTGGTATGTGCACTGTTCTTATTCTTTTTTATTTCTTCTTTTTATTTAAATTTTTAATTATAAGTTTATAAACACAATCGGTTTAATTTTATGCATTATTTTCAAAATACAAAACCCTTTGAAAATAATGATAATTATATTCAATGAAAAATATTTATTATTACTTCTTTATAACAATTAATATTTATTTTTCTTATATTACTCCTTGACAACAATTAATATTTATTTTTCTTATATTACTCCTTCATTAATATGCTTAGTATTATTTTGCAATAATTTATTTATTTATTTATTTTTTTCAGGTTTGATTTTTATTCCAACAATTTATATTTGTTTTGATTCTTTTTATCAAGTCCAATGTCAATATTAGCCTTAGTAGATAGTATATTAATGAAAATATACTTCAAAAATTAAAAAAATGCAATCTAAATAAATAGAGTTTAGAACAAATTTAAAAAAATGAATATATTTAACTTTATAATCATTGCAATATATGTATATAAAATTAAATTAATAGTTTAACTCACATTTGAGAAAGAGATTTTAAGTTGTTCTTGGTGTAAAAAAGTGGCAATGAAGTAAAAAATCTGTCTCAAAAAATGGCTGAGAGCACCCCGCTAGATAGTTGAGAGTAGGGCTGCAACTTAGTAAGGTTGAGTATGCAAGTTGATAATATACGTATTTAAAGTATATACCATGTTAGATTTGGATTGGTCCATTTAAATTACACCAAATTTTGTTAGGAGATGGAGTCGCACCGGCCACAATTTATGATTTTTTAAAATTTTTTTTTATCATTAACAACAATGAAATATATTTGAGGGAGCCAAAAGTACAATGGAATCGAATTCGTCTCATATTTATATATTTATTTTTCTTAATTAATTCTTATCATATTTAGTTTTATCTTATTTCACATCTAAGTGAAGAAGAAAATAATAATAAGATTTAAAATGTGAGAGTAAATTTAGTGAATGGTGTGATGCAAAAAACTAAAAAAAGATAAGTAAAGAAGTAAGGGGCAAATTTGTCTCAAAAAATGGCTAAGCACCCCTCTAGATAGTTGAGAGTAGGCTGCAACTCGAACAGGTTTGAAGTATAACTTAAGCCCAACCTATTATATGAAATGTTAAACCCAAGCCCAATCATAACCCTATTCTTAACCTTAATTACTCAATCCAAGCCCAATCCATCCTTCTATTTTTAAATTCTGGCTTACAACTCGGGTTTAGATTTCGGATAAAAAGTTCGGGTTAATTCGGGTTACTCATATAGCTAATTCTTACACTAAAAATTTAATATGATCTTGTATTAGATTTAAGTTAAATTACTCTTAAATAAGAAAAAAGTTTAAAGACTTATTTGTAAATTTTTATTAAATTAAAAACAAATTTTTAGAAAATTAATTCTCCTAAATGTTAACATACAATAAGTTAAAATTTAACAAAAGAAGTTGAAAAGAAAAAAAAAATCATAGTTTAAATATTGTATATAATGTATTTAAAAGTAAAAATATATATGAAAATAATATTAGAATTCGGGTTCGGGTTGGCTCAGGTTGATAACACTTTAACCCGAACCCAATCTTAATTAAATTCGAGTTGAGATTTTTCAACCCAAGCCCAACCCTAATTGTAAAAATGATTGCCCAAGCCCGAGAAAATTCTGACTGGGCTCGGATTGGGTTTGGGTTATTCAACCTAAGTTGCACCCCTAGTTGAGAGGGTCTTTGTGCTAAAAAAATTCAAAAGGGGGTTTCTTGCAAATGGCTACAAGTTAAGGGTTTTTTTTTTCAATTCGCCCTACAGTTTAAAAGTAGTAAGAAATAACATGTATAGATAAGAGAAAATAATAAGCTAAATATAAATAAAGAAGTGGTAAGGAAAAACTATTATTAAATAATTAATTTTTTTCAACAATTATTTCAATTTGAATAATAATAAATATATAAATTGCAAGTTTAACAATACAGAAGTAAACCTTGTTGGTGATCTACACCCCCTTTGTCCTTGATGTCTTCAAAATCAAATCATCAAATTTTTTTTTTTTTAAGAGTGAAAGTGATCTTATATTTTTCCTAACCAAGAAGTAAATTAAAAAAAAAAAAATAAAGTATTTTAGAGTTGTATCTATATCATCTAGGGGTGCAACTTGGGTTGGGTAACCCGAACCCAACCCGAGTCCAGCCCGATTTTTTACGGACTTGGACAATCACTTTTACAATTAAGGTTGGGTTTGGATTGAAAAATCTCAACCCAAATTTAATTAGGTTGGGTTTGGGTTGAAGTGCTAGCAACTCGAGTCAATCCGAACCCGAATTATAATATTATTTATATATATATTTTTACTTTTAAATACATTATATATAATATTTAAACTATGATTACTTTTTTTCTTTTCAACTTCTTTTGTTAAATCCTAACTTATTGTATGTTAACATTTATAAGAATTATTTTTTAAAAAATTTGTTTGTAATTTATTAAAAATTTACAAAAAAAAGTCTTTAAACTTTTTCTTATTTATGAGTAATTTAATTTAAAATTAATTTAAAATTATATTAAAATTTCGATATAAGGATTAACCATATGAGTAACCTGAATTAACCCGACCTTTTTACCCTGAATCTAAGCCCGAGTTGCAAGCCCGAATTTAAAAGTAGAAGGATGGGTTGGGCTTGAGTTGAGTAGTTAAGGTTGAGGATAGGGTTAGGGTTGGGCTTGGGTTTAGCATGTCCTATGATGAATTAGGCTTAAGTTATACCTCAAACCCGCTCAACCCGCCCGAATTGCAGCCCTAATATCATCATATAAAAACTCTAATACCACATTTGTTTTCTCAGTCAATAATGAATAATGCAATAATGCACTATCCTCTGTATTTAGTCCATTGTCGAAAGAGTATTATAGTATTATGTACCCCACAATAGAGTTCACAAATTGTTGAAAGATAGCTACCATGCATATGTGTCTGTGTGTATATATATATATATATATATATATGTAAGACTGCACTTGGCATTTCTATGGTCGAAAATTCAAATGCATAAAATGTTTGCTTGTTTTTGGCTTTTTTTTATATTTTATTTTTATTTATTGTGTGTGTGTTTTTTTATTCTTAGGTAAGGAAATTTTGTAAAGTATAATTTAGATTAAGGTGCCCTACAGTAAAAACAAATAACTGCTGCGGAAATTCAAATTCCCTTTTTTCTTCCATCTTACGTTCCAACAATAATGATCAATGTTTTTGTAAATTGACAGAGTCGCAAATAAAGTTGAGTAAATTCTCGAGTTCAATGCAAAGCGTTGAGTGGATTAATGTTTTTGTAAATGTCACAAATAATATTCAAAGTAGAATGTAGTTAACAAGGTATCCACACTTGGTTAAAATTTTACCAATTAAAATTGTAACACATTTTAAATTTAAAAAGTCATATACATATAAATTTAAATATGAAAAGTTACACCATCTATAATGGTTTAAACTTTTAGTATAAATAATTGTTAACACTTATAATACAATCATAAAAACATAAAAAATAAAAAACGCAACTGTAGAGGAATCAACTCCTAACTTTCTTAATTGAGCATCACACCACACTAGAGTGATTTCAATATTTGATTGTCCTTTGGACTTGGCTTCCCTCCCTTATACGTCAAGTCTCTATTCTCAACATTATCCCCCTAATTCATGTGGATTCCCAACCTTATATGCCAAGTCTCAAATTTTCATTCCATCGATTTCCTTATCCTCAGACACACACCTTTAAGCTCTCTTAGTTATACAATTACAATTGCCTTTATTAAAAATAAAATAAATAAATAAAAAATCTTAGTTGTACAATCTGTGATTTGCAATCCTTGATGTCCAAGATGGATGTGGTAGACTTAGCAAGGTATCGAGCTGACATTTTCATCAGAGTTACGCACTTTGACTTTTTGTAAAGGAGCTAAGGGGCTAAGGCAAGGTGATCCCATATTACCATCACTATTTGTAATTGTAATGGAAGTACTATCGTCCATCCTAAGCAAGATTACTTCTTCAAATTCCATTTGAGATGCAAGGATTTAGCTTTCACTCACATGATATTTGCTGATGATGTGATGTTATTTTGTCATGGAAGTGTTCATTCTGTGCAAACATTGCTTAGTGCCACTGAAATTTTCTCTAACCTCTCTGGACTTCATGTCAACCAATGTAAAAGTCAGATCTTCCTTTCTGGTGTGGCACCTGCTGTTGAATCTGCAATTCTCAACTTTACTGGATTTGAGCAAGGTTGCCTCCCAATAAGATACCTAGGTGTACCTCGAATCTCTACCATGCTGAGAGTTGTGGATTGTAAAGCACTTATTAATAAAGTTACAGCAAAAATAAGACACTGGTCTAGCAAGCTACTCTCCTTTGCAAGAAGGGTATAACTCATCATATTTATCTTCCATAGTACTCAAACCTACTGGAGTACCAAATCAATACTACCAATGAGTGTTATTAATGAACTCACATGCATTTTTAGAGCCTTCTTATGGACAAGACCAAAGCTTAAGAAGCATGGAGCAAAAGTTAAGTGGGCTTCTGAATGTCTACGTAAGAGGGCCGGAGGCCTGGGAATACCCGACTTACACTCATGGAACAGAACTACTATTATGAATCATCTTTGATAATAATCAAGGCTTAAGAAAGCATTTTGTGGATCACTTGGGTCAACACCTACCTACTAAAACGAATGAGTATTTGAGAGTTGGTACTACGAGTCAGTGCTCTTGGACATGGAGGAAATTGCTTCAGCTTAGACCTGCTATTAGGCCACTTATCAAACTTGAAATTGGTAATGGTTCGAATTTCAATTTCTGGTTTGACAGTTGGTCACACCTTAGTCCTCTGCATCTTAGGAATGGATGTCCCAACAAAACAATTAACATCAAATTCCGGTGACAAGCCTGGTTCTTGCCAAACTAAAGCTTGACCTTTGCCTACAGTTCTGCAGGTAGTGGCGGCAAGCGAACTACAGCTGGAGAGTAGACCAATTCCATAGTTAATTATGAGTAGCTTTCATTGTTGTGAGATCTTAAGGCATCTGCAATTGAATTACATATGAGCTTCAACACAGATGATTGCAAAAAAGGAGAGGTTCTGAAAACCCTATTGTTCCTTTCCTGCCAAATATGATACACCATGGAGACAAGGGTTAATCGACACATTTGAGTTCTGGGATTAGATTGATTTCAGTGATGAGAAGCCCAAGTGACAAATTGTGGCCAGTTATTGCTTTGTCTTGAATGAATCTCCAAATAAGGGAGACAATTCACAGTCAAATAAGAAATGGGAGTGTGATTCGGGGAGGGATGAGCAAAGATGGCATACATTGGTTGATTCAAGATAAGACATGCATTTGGAGTCTAGAGTGGGAAGCTTAGATTGGATTGTAATCCACGGATCAGTTTCTGTTTGGGGATGGCAATGGAGTTCCAAACTAATCTCGACTATGGTCCTGGGGTGTGGGATTAGGAAATGACTGCTATGGTATGTTTAAGGCTGTATTTCCCTGTGGGTCCTGCAGTCCAAATAAATTGGTCTGGTGTTGAGGGATTAGAAGGATGGATGTTGTTTAGTTCAGGAAATGTGGAAGTGAGAGTGGGAGGAAAGTTCCATGTGGTAGCATTAATAAAGTCATCTACCATTGCATTGGGTGAGATACCTGCTAGTTGGATGATAGAGGTGGGATAGTATAGGGAGAGGGGGCCCTATCAAGCCAAAAATCATACCAGAAGTGGGTGGATGCACCATTGCCAACCTTGTGTTTGATTAGTTTCCTCGCAAGTGGTCTCAGCTGTAGTATCTTCCTTTAGCTCCATGAGCATGATTGGGGAGTGCCAAAAACATTGATCCTTGATAAGATAAGTCTTGCACCAGATGATCCAAATTCTTTGATTGTTACCAGTTCTAAGCTCCCAAATGTGTTTAAGTATTGCATCTGTGTTTGCAGCTTCAAGATTGGGAAGACCAGGACCTCCATTTGTGATAGGCTTACGGACATTGCACCATTTAACCCTAGCACCAATCTTCTTAAGGTCTGAACCAGTCCAGAGAAATCTTCTAAGCAGTGCAGTAAGGTCATTAATCACCTTCTGTGGTAATATGAAAATACCGGACCAGTACAATTGAGTGGATACAAGTACATATTTGATGAGTACAAGTCTTCCAATATAGGACAGGCTTCTAGAGGACCGATGGTGGATCCTTGCTGTGATTTTTTCAAGCAAAAGATTACAATCTGCAGCTTTGAGTCTTGTAGAGATAAGGGAGACACCAAAGTGCTTTATGGGGAGTGAACCAATTCCAACACCAAGAAAGCTAGAGTATAGAAGCTCACTTGAATGGTCAATGCCTGAAAAGAAAACTGAGCTTTTTGTTGGGTTTATGGTCAGTCCAGAAAATGAGGAGAAGAGATCAAGAGCTGATTTGAGGATGGATATGGAGGTGATATCAGCATGGCAAAAAAAGGAGAAGATCATCAGTAAATGTGAGGTGTGTGATTCCAACCTCTTTACATCTCCAATGGTATTTAAACCTAGGTGCTTGGGAGATAATCTTTTTGAGGATACCTAAAAGAATTTCCATGGAGATGACCAACAGTGTAGGAGACAATGGATCTCCTTGCGTTAACCCCTTAACACTGTTAAAATGACCATGGAATTCTCCATTGATGGCTATGGTAAAGGAAAGAGTTGTGATACACGCCTTAATCCACGCACACCTAGGAGATGGTGTAAAGGCATGATATCCCCTCCTTAGTTCTTGAGTAAGGAGAACATAATTTGTGATTTTTCTTCCAAGGACAAAGGCAGTTTGTGTTGGCCCTATTATCAATGGAAGTGATGGCTGCATTTTCATTGTAATGAGTTTTGCAACACATTTATAGATAACATTGCAACAACTGATTGGTCTGAAATCATTGAGAATGGTTGGATTCTGACACTTGGGAACTAGGGACAAGAAGGAAGTTTTCCATTATGAAAAAACTCTTTGGCTGCCTTAGTGATGGTAGTACCAACAATTAGCCAAGCTTTGTCTTTGCTGATTGAGAAGATCTCTTTGTTGTTACCGGAGAATCTAGCCAGCTTAACTACTACACGATATAGAGTGTAACTAATATACTACATGCAACTATTATATGGATTTATTTACCAAATATATATATATATATATATATATATATATATATATAATATGGATTTTCAAGATAAATAAAACTTCAATAGATATAAATATGTTATTGGTTTACGATATTTTATTGTCTTTTGTTTTACGGAATTTTATTTATTTATTATTTTGTGAGTACTAGTACGTTAATATATGTTAGTAATTGTTTTCTCCAGATGCTTTTGATTCATAATATATACATAACATCATTTACGAAAATTATCCTAACAGAGGCTTCATAAATGCAGTACTAGAAGGAGACTTCAGAACTGTTGTAGTTATTTAAGTTATTGAATCTATATCTTCAACCATATTCGATGTAAAATTGATTATCGAAATTTATATATATAACTTGGTTGGGCCATTATAGGACAAAACATATAGGTGTTTCAGAGATTTTAACAAATTTCACGTGGCGACACCTTTTGAAAATATCACTCATGTTATAAACGGTTGTTCTGTTTTTGAGTGACACTCCAAATGTCACTTTTTAATGGTATTAGAGTACTTTTTCCATGTAAAATGATATTACTATCATTTTGACTTTGTGTTGACTTATAAAAAAATTATTTCATATATAAAATGACCAAACTATTCCTAATTAAATATTTGTGAAATGTGCTAAGAAAGTGATTATGTAATTGGATTATTTAGCACCACATTCTAATGCAACCTAATTTTTGAATACCAGATGAGAGAAGTCCTAAGAAAGGGATCCATTGAAAATTTAAATTCTCATTTCTAATTCATATTCCCTTGGTTGTTTGGTTAATGTGAAAATTCAGGAAAAGAAGAGAAAACTAAATATTCTAAAATTTTATTTTATAATTAATTTTGTTGTTCAACAATTTTGAAATTTTTTTGGATCTAATTGTATTGTTCTTGTCTGGGTGAGGTTTGATTTTGATGGCTGTTTGATAAATTTAGTCTTTTGAACCGATTTTTGTTTGTGTAAGAAAATCAATCAAAATTCAAAGTGATATCTATATATATATATATATATATATAAAGACTTCATATATAAATATATATGTACATACATGATATATATATGAAATTACAAATGATATCACCAGCTTGAAAAGGTGGGTGTGGAGAACACTTTTTATATACATATGTTCAAACAGCAAATTTTGGGGTTCAAAAGCATCTAGCTGCTGCGGATTAAAATTTGGGGTAGAAAATTTATTTATTTACTTTAATTACCACGAAAGCACACCAAAAAAAGAAAAAAAAAAAAGAAAAATGGTGTGTTAGAACATAATTAGTTCCATGATTTCCTTCCCTGCCACGTCTTATTTGAAAAATCTACTTGTTTTTAAATCTTATGTCGGGAAAAAAACCGACAAGTCCTTCACTTCAGCTCAATAGCATTTGACGTAAACAATGAACAATGTTTTTGTATATTGACATTATCACAAATATATTTTAAGGTAGATTGTTATTAACATAGTATCAAAACAGGTAACATCCTTAATTTAAACTTTACCGATTATAACTAAAATAAAATCAAATATATTCTTTAGGAAAAGATAACCATTTTTTTTTAAATGCACGTAAAAAAATAAAAAAATAAATTTAAAAAAGTGAGAATTAATTAAAAAAATCAAACTATTCATGAATAGTTTGGGCTTTGTCCAATAAGAGATAAGTTTATGTTCATTTGTTAAATCTATGACCCAAACATAAGCAACTAAACCAATTCCATTAAGGAAACAAGAAACCACGGACAGACTCGTAAATATAATCAGTTTTAATTTATGATAAAAAAATTTGCTATAAAACCCATTCAGTCACCGACCTTCGGACCATAAAAAATTTGCTATAAAAACCATTCAGTCACAGACCTTCGTTTTCTGCTCAACTTTTCTCTCTCTCTCTCTCTCTCTAATCTCTCTAGACATATATATCATTAATCCGGTGGCGTTCTCTGGAAGAAATCCATCTCTCTCTCGAAATGGACGAAGTTGGTATCGCAAGAGCGACGGCCGTGGTTCTCGACGGACTGGAACACTCCGGCGACAACGAAAGCCCGGGCAACGGACATGTTCTCGATCGTCGTTGGCAGAACTCGGGGCCGAAACTAAGCAACGAGCAACTCCAACTGGTAAGCTTGGAGCGCAAGAAATTTGAGTTGGCCGTGTCCAGAGCCAAGGCGACGGCTCGAGACTTCAATGAAGTGTTGACAGAGATCGAGGATAAAGTTGCAGTTGAACTAGGGAAGATTTTGGCAGACACGGTTGATCCGGTGATCAAGAGCCTGACGCAGGTGGTGGTGGAGGAAGAAGGACATGTTTGCGGGGTGTGTCAAGATGAGATGGAGGTCGGGGAAGAAGCTAGTGCCATGGGGTGCATGCACCAGTTCCATGGACCCTGTATTTACAAGTGGCTTAATGAGGCCTATGCTTGTCCACTCTGCAGATATAGAATCTTACTGTAGTAATACATGTGTATAAACCACAATCTGAATTTTCTTAAACATGTGTACAAGCTTCCATTTTTTATGATTGATTAAAGCATATATGGTAATTTTTCTTCCTCAGGATGGTTTTGATTCATATTACATGACAGATATGGAAACTATCTTCTAACATAGCTCACATAAACACGGACACAGTTTCCTTAAGTTATTTAATCTCTATCTTCTACCATATCTACCAGGATTTTGACAGATATGGAAACTATATATATATATATATATAAATCATTAGTTCCTGAATTTCCTTAATTGTAGTATGTTACTCTAGATTAATTCCTGTTGATTCCGGAAGGACAAAAGGCAAAAGTTGTTAAAGCTCACCCTTTCAACAATTGAGCCACTTCCAGGACACATGCACTTTCTTCACATCTCACGTGCAGACAAGAACCCTAAAGAAACATTAAAATCTAAATACATGCTCCACAAAAAGAAGTTCAGAGGAAGCATATGTTAGGTCACAATAATAAAAATAAACACACAAAACGTAGCATATATGGCATGCATGCTTCAAGGACTTCAATATATGATAATAGCTACACAAAGCATCACAAGGTATTAGTAAATCCCCATTTACAGGGAAATGTGTTGGGGGTGTATGATCGATCGGCTTTGGTATGAATGCATCTACAAGCAAAGCTCCATGAAGAAGAGATTTTCAGTCAAAAGTTCAAAACCCTATTCAGTTTCTTTCCACAATGATGTCCCAAAGGAAAATTGATATGTACATCACTATATAAACAAGGACCTAAAGGAGCTAATTAGCAAATTGGTCGCGACATTAATGCACAGATACATCCTGTTTACAATGTTTGTACCACTACTTCCTGCATTCTAACATGTTTTAAACTATACAACTTCATATCAGGTCACCATTCTCTCCCTCGGGTAGGTATGATCTTGAGAACCACCTTCTCTAAAACTTTTTCCATTCCACTGCCAGCAGTTTCTTAATCCATGGAAGAACTTGTTTCCACAGTTTCATCCTCGCTGAAACTAGATGGCATCTCTGCACCGGATCTAGCGAATATACCATGCATTAGCATCAAGAAATTGATATAAAGAAAAATAATAATGCCAGGAAGGTTATCAGAAATTAATTTACTTTTGCAGAAAAAATAACTAATACTATGTTGAAAACCAATTTATATCAATCCTCTATATTGACAAAAATCAGTTTGTTCTTTTGTTTATGCTTCTTTCAAGAAAATTAAATATGGGATTACTATCCATGTTTCATTCATTTCATACTTCAAGCCAACATCACGATCAAAATTTTTAGTTCGCATCTAACCCCTATGAAACTATGTTCAAACAGCAAATTTTGCATTCTTGTCCATCTATTTTAAGAATTCTTTTATTTATAAACACATTTTAAGTACGGAGTAATTTTTTTTTTCACTCATTTTGAAGGATCTTACAATCGACTTATCATATGACCACGTAATTGATCCAAGTAGGATCCCGACCCTTACAACATTGATACACATACACACATATGGGAAAGGTATAATGATCTTCTGAGAAAATGTCCCCACCATGATATTGCTAAATGGCAATGAATCAAACCAAAAATAAGATAAAAAGTAAAAGATGGCATTTTTGACTTGTTGGTGTATTGTGGTTTCATATATGAACTCATATTAGGGTTTATACAATGAATCTATTATCATAACAACGCCCCACCAAAAAAAACAAAAACAGAAACAGACTAAATTTTGTGAAAAGGCATAAAGGAAGCATGCTGATCACATAAAAGCCAACCAAAGGAAGTACTAAACTTTATAGTCATCAAGGAAACACAAAAGTTAAAATCAAGTGGATATAATTTTACTAACCTTTTGATCTGAGTTGTCCAAGGCAGCATTTCTACCATTGATGCTTTCCTCCGATACTGTTGCCGATGAAATTCATTCCTGCCTCTCTTTGCGACCTTCAAATATTTAAAAAAAAGTATACAGAATCATGATAAAAATAAAATAAAAAAGCTCTCCATATAATACACATATATAACATAATGAACCACAAGAGTTCGCCACAAAGAACAAACACAAACTCACTTCATTTGCTGGATGAATATTTGGTTTAACAGGATCAAAATACTCATTTATTGCTCCCCCCTCTCCATAGAATTTTTCCTCCTGTAAATCAGTTTTAAAATACATAATTTCAAAAGGAGAACTTCGGAATTTTAGAAAAGATGATCATACAGGTATAAGTTTAAAATATACCTTAGCCATCTTTCTAGACATCCCTCTTTCCTCCATAGCAATAGGTTCACCGCGCTTTAGCGTCAACTGTGAAGGTTTAGATTCATAGTATTCCTTCTGAGCAACCTTGTGGCTTACATCACCATAGTTATGCAACCAAGGTTCTGTTTGTTCACTTGTGATTTTTCCACCATATTGATGCAGATGATGACTAGACACAGAATCCATTCTCATCCCTTCGTTACTGTGCTTAGCCCCCATCCCATAAGTTCTGCTGTCAAAAATTGAGGTTTCTCCAGCAGAATCTTCATTCATTTCTACTGATGAATTCCGGCCAGGAAAGGGATTGCTATGATTGGGCAAAGACAACTTTTTCTTAAATTGGAGGGGGTAATTTTCATGATAATCAGACCCATGCATATTTTTAAGACTTGTCCCATCCAATTCCGAGTCGTGAGAGCCCATCTTGGAATTGTATACTTCATATCTCTGCGAGGACATGACAAAGGAAGACGAATACAATTGCTGAAATATTAAATGTCGCAAACATAGAGAAAAAGAAGTGCAAGTGTGAGTGTACGTGTGAATTTTATAAGCTAACATTGTTCTAGCCTCCCTTGAAGTTTTGGTTATATATGTATGTGTATATTCTTTTCCTAAGCCAGACTTTATTAACCAAACAAAAACAACAAACTTACAAGTAACATGAGAGGCATAGATTTTATTAACTTTAGCTATATTTTACTCACTGCTGGCTAAGTTTCAAGGAATGCTAATAACCTATCCCAAGGTTTGAAAAGGGGAAAGCAGTGAACTAACCGATTGAGCTCTATCATTGGTCATTTCAGAAAGAAATTGGCTAAATTTAATTTATTTATCTCTTTCCAACGATTGCCCTAATCTCCATCTTACTCAATCCACCCAAGACTGTCATCATATCACGAGAAATACCTCTATTATCCTAATCACGATTTCGAACCCCCCAGAATATATGTAAATATGTTAGGTTGTGATGGACATAATTGGAAGAGGGGTAACTTTCCCTTCTTAGCCCCCTGTTTTCCTTCTTCATACATGGAATATAGATATAGCAGCCTCTACTCTCTAATCTCCAACTTCCCATGGCCCATTAAGCAGAGCTCACTCCTAAATTATTATTTGCCTTGCAAGTCCTCCCAAGACATATTCATCAGCATAACCTTAAAAATTCATCCAATAATATATAGGCAGTAAAAACTTAGCCACTTAAGGTTTGGCCAGCATACCTAAATTAAAATTAAAGAATCTATACCAAAGCCTTTCCTAAAATTCAGACATCTTTCTATTCACTAACGTCAGGCATGCACAAAAACTGAAGAAGAATTTGATTTCCCTGGTTACGTTGGACTCCATTGAGTGCAGTTACAAGGTTGGAGGTGGAGTCTTTCAGGTTTCAAATGATGTTCTTGTGGTGATGAAGGGACTGAAGGAGAATGGTTTATATGCGTTGTAGGGTAGCACAGTCACGGGTTCAGCTGCAGTTGGAGAGAGTACGATGTATGTTGTTAGGCAAAGTGTTCTAGGCTGAAGTTGTTAGCATAGCTTGTTACTTGGTGAACCGGTCTCAATTAACTGCTATCGAATGTAAGACTTCGGAGGTGGTATGGTCTAGTTTTGAGGGGTTTTCTTTGAACCTAGTTTTTAGGTATTCCTTGTTTGGCTATAATGAATAATTGTAAATTTATATTCAGACCAGGCTGAGTTAGCCATTTTATTCATGCTAGAATATTTGGGTGTCCTGCCTATACTTATGTCAATTAAGGGAAGCTTGAACTGAGGGCTAAACAATGCATATTTGGTCAAGGGATAATAGATTGTGGTGACCAAATGCTTCGGGAAAGAAGTCACTTGTTAGCAGGGATGAACCTTTCACGAGTCTGCGCTGCTTACTCCACAGCTATGTTACATGAATTGGAATGTATTCATACGTTGGACATCTCAAATCTCCACATAGAAGGACAAATGGACACTGCTAAATATTCATTTTATTTAATTATTTTATTTTATTTTCTTCAGTAAAGTAATGTTTTTAAGGAAAATAATGTTCAATATAGGTATTCAACTCATTTTAAAGTAATACTGTAATAAAATTGAATGATTGGATATACTTTTTAGGTACATGTCCAACCAAAAGTGTCGGACACATATGCCATACCCATGCCCGAGCAATATGTGTCCGACACGGGTACTTCACTACTTTTGAAGAGTCCATGTAACATAGCTCCGCAGAAGGAGGTAGTAGATTCAGCAAAAGCTTAGGGTGTCTGTGAGTAGGTGGAGCATGTAGAGGTTCAGTTAGAGGATGTTACTAATCATTCGAATGATGAGCAGGTGCAGTTTAGGGATGAGAAGATGCACAGTTGCAGTAGTACAATGTGGCTAGAGAAAGGCCGAAAAGGGAGGCTAGGCCACCTCAGAAGTATAGGTTTTCACATGTTGATTTGATTGCTTTTGCACTTAGTGTGACAGAGAGTATTGATGAGCAAGTACCGCATACTTATCATAAGGCCATCACAAGTGAAGAATCAACACAGTGGTATGTTGCCATGAGTAAGGAGATTGAAACTCTTCATAAGAACCAAACTTGGGAGCTAACTGAGAAACCAAAGGGCCAGAAGATTGGGGGTTGTACTGGGTCTTCAAGAAGAAGAAAGGAACTAAGATGTGAGGTTGAAGGCCACCAAGCATGCCGAAGGGCTATACAAAGAGGGAAAGGGTGGACTTCAATGATTTTTTTTCTCCTGCGGTCAAGAAGAAGAAAGGACTGCGTTCTTGCATGATGATAGCTTGTAGGAACATGTCAGAAATCAACATATTAAAGGCTCATCCTAGTGATGAATTTGAGATGAAGGATCTTGGTGCCGTGAAGTAGATTTTGGATATGGAAAATCACAGGAATAGAGGAACAGGAAGATTGTATTTGTTATAGAGGAAATACATCGAGAAGGTTCTAGAATGCTCCAGTAATGCAAGCATCAAAACCTGTGAGTACTCCATTGGTATCCCACTTTAGACTTTCGATAGGATTGTCACCACTGGCTGGTGAGGAGGTGAAGCACATGTCTCGTATTCCTTATGCCAGTGTAGTTGGTAGCATCATGTGTATACTGTGGTGTACACTAAGCCAGACATTTCACATGCAGATAGTGTAGTGAAGAAATACATTGATAGACCTAGGAAGGTCCATTGACAAGCTGTGAAATGGATATTGTGGTACTTGCTTGGTACTGCAAATGTTGGCTTAGTCTATGACACAGGGACACATGTTATGTTGATTCGGAATATGCTAGGGATCTTGATAGGAGGAGGTCATCTTCACTATGTGGCAGTGTGATCAGTTGGAAGGCGATTTTGCAATCCACAGTTGCATTGTCCACAATTGAGGCTGAGTACATGGCAGCCACAAAGGCAGTGACGGAAGCTAAATGGCTTAAAGGCTTTGTTAGTGATTTGGGCTTGCAACAAGATGATTTTACTATGTTTTTCAATAGCATACATCGGACCAAAAATCAGATATTCTGTGAGAGGTCCAAAAACATTGATGTTAGGTTGTAATTCCTCAGAGATGTGATTGCACGGGGTGCAATTGTAGTGAGGAATATTGGAACAGCAGAGAATCTGAGAAATATGATGACTAAGGTCACTCCTACTGTCAAATTTAGACATTGTCTCGACTTGATTAGTGTTTGCAGTTGCTGAGGCCATTAGGGGCATGTGGAGGAGGTGAAAGAGTAGGTGGGAGTGTGGAGCTTGGCGGAATTCGAGCCAAGGTGGAGATTTGTAATATTGTGGCCTGAATTTTGTTTTGGCCTTGCGACCAAGTTTCGACCTAAAAAATGAGCATTATGTAGGCCCAAGCTTGTTTTTTACCCGTTTTTCACTTGTGGGTCTTGAACCCTATTTAAAACTCTCTTGTAGCCCGATACATATGCGATAACAAGAGAACACTGAGACTTGCATAAAAGAGATGAGAGGTAGGGTTTGGGGGGCTGAAACTTGTAATCTCCTGTTTTTCGAATAGTGAAATCTTTTGTCGGATCTTCACCGTGGATGAACCCAAATTTTGGGCGAACCACATAAATCTGTGTGCGCTGTGATTGTTTTTCTGTCGTGATTCATGATTTGTTCTTTGTTCGTTGTGTTTGTCACAACAGAGGTGGCAGAGATTGAAGCCTTGAAGACATTTTAGGGTGTAGAATCTTTTCCGATCTTTTTTTTTGGGCCTCCCGTTGAAGGCTTTGTCTAGAAGGGCATCGATATGGGATCCTATGGTGGAGCGATTCGAGAGAAGGTTAGCAGGTTAGAAAAGGCAATATCTTTCTAAGGGGGAGCGGCTAACTCTTATCAAGAGCACCCTTGTGAATCTTCTAACTTACTACCTTTCTTCATTTCGGATTCCATTTTTTGTTGTGAAGCATCTCGACAAGTTGCAGTGGAACTTCCTCTGGGGTGGTATGGGGAATGGGTTTAGATACCATCTTGTGAATTTTTTTTTTTTTTTTTTTTGATAAGTAAAAATATATTAGAAAAACGTTCAAAAGGGGAATGCATCCCTAATACAAGTCAAAATCTTGTGAATTGGTGGCAGATTTGTAGGCTTTTTCAGCTCTAAGGCCTAGATGTTAGGAGGTTGGAGTTCTTCAACAAGGCTTTGTTGGGGAATTGGCTTTGGAGATTTGGAGTGGATAGGTGTCATCTTTGGAGGAGTGTTACATCTTCGGTAGGGACGGGTGTTTGGAAATTCATCTAAAAGGAGTGGGATGAATTTTCAAAACATGTTCACTTTAGGGTGAAGAGTGGGAGGTGTGTCAACTTCTGGAAGGATATGTGGTGTAAGGATCGTGGACTAGCTTCCACATTCTGAGTTTTTTTTGGATCGTTGTGGATGGGAGGCTTTGGTTGTCGAGTTCCATTGTCTTGATAGTAGACGACTGTCGTAGGATGTGCAGTTTGGGAGAGCTTTTCAGAATTGGGAGGTGGGAGATGTTTGTGAGTGTTGGCATTGTAATATCCGCAAGGATGTTTGTGTTTGTGCGTGGGGGGGGGGGGGGGGCTTTTGAAATGCAGTATGGCGTACAAAGGCACCTCTCAAGGTGGCCTTTTTTGGGTGGACTGTTGTGTGCATTTGGGGGATTATGATGACAGATAATCTGAGGAACAGAAGTTGGATTATCATCAATTAGTGTTGCATGTGTAAGAGAGGAGAGGAGTCATTTAGCCATCTTCTCTTGCACTGTACTAGGCAATGGTCTTTGCTTCGTTTGTTCTTCAGTGGGCTATGTCTAACAGTTTAACTCCCCAACAAGCATGCTTGAGGCTTAGAGGGGTTGTATAGATTGGAGGCAAGCCTATGTTGTTGGAGGGTGGCGCCCCTTTGTCTTTGGTGGGGCCTGTGGCGGAAGTGCAATTGGCGGAAATTCGATGGGGAGGAGATCAATTTAGTTGCTAAAATTCTCTATTCTTATCTCTCTATTTTTTTTAGTACATGGGTCAAATTGTAAATCTGTGGGGGATGTAGATGATTTTGTAGATTCTTTAGCACTATAGTGGGCTACCTTGGCCCTTTTTGTTCTTTGGGATGTGCTTCCCTTTTTCCCTTTGATGAAATATTATATATATATATAATAAATAATCTATAAATCCTATGAGTTTTTCTTTTATATTCTTAAAGTTCACGTGAGAAAGCTTAAAATTATGTTGCAGGGACATACATAGACTTGAGACCAAAAAATAAAAATAAAAAAAAGATTACTCAAAACTCCCTCTTGAAAGATTTCTAGAAACTTAGTCTTATTTCCTCTTCTTCCAGCAACATTTCTCCTTTGAGCAGGGCATATTTCCTCTTTTTCATTTGGTGGAACTTCACCCACAATTACATATTACAGAAATCGCTACGAAGAATCAAAAACATATACAAATCTTCAAGGAGTAACAGTTTATGATACAAATAAGAATCATAAGATACACATAAATCTCCTTTATGCAAGTGCTACTTAGCTTGTCCGGTTTCGGGTGTCATATATATGGTCCTATGGATTCCATAAAAGCAAGCACCAAAGTCAATCCACTTTACACAGTAATTATTTAAGATGCAAATTCAAAAAAGTAGAAAGTTTATAGGCAGCTAATGGGCTGGATAGAACTTGCCAAAACTTATCCAAAAAAAAAAAAAAAGGTGAATAGAAACCCAAGAAAAAAATTATAAGCCAACTCAAATTAGATCTTAGAATATAAGAAACTCCACAAACAATAGTGACACTAGAAAAATAGACTTCTAGTAGGTGAGGATAAACTTCCACCAAACAAATCCAATCAAGGAAAGGAAATAAAATTCCAATAACGCAAAATTTAAATTACTAAATTATTTTTAAATGAAAAACTATTAACAAGGGTAATTGCTATACACTTGTTTTGCTTTCTTGCTGCTTATGCATCAATTTCCAAGCATGAAGATATAGTAGAACTAGGGCTAGGTTATAAGCCACGTGTAGCTCACTTTATCATAGGCACACACTGCAACAGGATTACAAATAGTGCACTATTCAAAAATATTAGGGGGAAAAAAAAAAAAAAAAAAAAAAACATAATCTGAAGGCCAAATTCAGAAAAAGAAATTAAATATATATATATATATATATATATATATATATATTGTTTATGTGACAGTCAAGGCAAATGTTATAAAGTTTAAACACTGTTTAAACTGTCATTCAAGGTAAATGATATAAAGTTTAAACACACTGTGTTTAAATTCACAATTTAAACATTTCAGTCAAACTAGTCAAATAATGGTAAAAACAGTAAAATAACAAGTTGTTTAGATTATCTGCTGAAAAGATGTTTAATATATTCCAAGTTTCACAGTTCAGAAATTACCTGTCAAAATTAGTCAAATAATGGTAAAAAATAGTAAAATAACAAGTTGTGTAGATTATCTGCTGATAAGATGAGCAATATATTGTTAACAACCATCTACTCCAAAAGCTTAAGCTGTTAGAGAGGGTGTAACTTTAATATTTAAATCCTTCAACATTCCAAACTTTCATAGTTATAAGCAAGACATTGTGGCCTAAAAATAGTGTACCTCTTTCTCTGACTCTCATCTATTTCGTGATACGGCTAAAACATGCATCATTAGCCATGATTTCAAAATGGATAGAACAGCAATGTGTAATTTGGTAATCATCAAAGATATATAAATGGACGAGTATTCCTCAGTGTTCATACACAATTTCACACTTAAAAGATAACTATAAGTAACTAATAAAAGCATCAAAAAGAAAAGGGGAAAAAAACTACTTTAAAAGTCCACTTACCATAGTAGGATTAGGTTGCTTGCAAGTTCTAGGAACATCCAATGAATGGGGCGGAATGGAATCACCAACATAGTAAGGTTCTGCCAAGAAGTTTTTAGAAAAATGGATAAGACTCCACTTAAAATCCAAATCAAATCACACTATTAGAACAAGCACACAAATATATAATATAAGAGCAAGCCAACCCCATAGCAAGAAAAGGAAAGAAACGACTTTAACTATATCAACCAGAGGGAATATGTAATCTTGAATATAATTTCACTTCCTCAATTTAGCATGTGGGCTGTGTAAACTAAGCTCACAACATACCAAAATAGTGGGTGGCATTCACAGAAGCTGAAATGTGTCAGATCAACCAAATTGCAATGTGTTCATCTTCTGAAATCATGCAAAAAGGAAATTGAACAAAATTGCATACCAAAATAAGAACAAGATGTTCCAAATTTTGCGAGTGTTTTTGAGGTAATCAGCACTTGGGTAGGTACTCATACATTCACATGAAAATGGAGCTATAAAGAGAACTAAGTAATTGGGAACAGACTACTTCAGGAAAACAACTAGTTTCCTAGAATTTCTTCACAAAGATAATTTGAGAATAAGATAATGTTGTGACAAATAATGCAAACCAAGAACACAATCAAGAATCAAGCAGAAAAGTGAATACGCCAAACACAAAGAACATAAAGATTTACGTGGTTCAGCTTAAACCCTACACCCACAGTGAAGATCCAGCGAAAGATTTCACTAAGCAAAAATCAGGAAATTATAAGATTCAGCCCCCAAACCCTAGCTCGCTTTCTCTCTCACTCTCTTTCCTGCAGTTTTCAGTATTCTATCATACCCCACTCCAAATCCTTAACGCCCTTACATACGACCCACTAGAGAAAACAGGTGTAAAAAAAGTCAAAACCCGGTCACGTCGAAACAAAAATCAGGCCACAACATAAAAAGATCAATGAAGTGGGTGAATTACATAATTTACAAGCCAAATACATAACTCAAGATATTTATCATTGTAACACAAAAATATAAGTGATTTTAAAGATTGGGCACAATAAATATGTTCCAACTTACCATTGACTGGATCCCTAGTTGAAGACTCAAATGCACCAGGCGGAAGCGGCTGAAATTCAACACCTAGCATTGGACCATCTGCCCTGTAATGCCTCCCCAGTTGCCTCTTAACAGCAGTAATAGCAGAATGCTCAACCTGACCCTTCACCTTTAGATATCCAGATGGCCCCTTCCTCATTTGTACACCCTTTGCATCTAATGGCAAAATATTATTATGCTGTGTTGGGTATCTTGAAGTTGTCATATCAAAATGAACCTCATTTTGGTTGAAAATTTTATTCTGTAAAGGAGAGCTACTTCCTGAAGATGTATCATCTGTGCCACTATGGTTGCCAGTATAGTGACTCCCATGCTCATATGTGACATCTACAGCTGAAAAATCTTGGCCACTAAACCTTCTACTTTCAACCTCCCTTGGATCAAAATGCCTGTAATCCCCTTGTTTGGTGCTGCCACATGAATCCTGCCTAAGTCCACTGCCACGATCTTGTATAACTCCACTTGATCGATCTTGTCTTCCATTTGCATATGCTTCATCAATCAGTAATTTCCTATCCTTCAACCTTCTGTGGCAAAACCACCCGGAAATTTGCTTTTCTGTCAGTTGTAATGACTCTGCAAGTTCCAATTTCATTGATTCTGTTGGATATTTGTGTTCTGGAAAAGAGTAAGAAGCATTTCTAATAATCATTTCTGTTAAGAACACAATTGATTTAGTAGCATACTGCATGATGAAATATGACAAGAAGAAAATCCTTACCATTAAAAAAATTTTCTAAAGCCTCAACCTGAGCTGTTGTCTTGAGCTTTCTTTTCCTGTTCGTCTCTGGAAGAGCTTTATTGTCTTCAGAATGCATTTCACACGAATCTAAAGCATCAACAACAGGAAATAAATAATAATGAGTGTTGGAACTGCTAACTAAAATAGGCAAGAAAATAGTGCGGTTGGGAATATTGTCGCCTCATCAGCCGTTAGGCTTACTAAAAAGAAAGGGAAATAACATTACAAATAAATAAATAATTTAAGTTAGATAGACTGTGCTATACTTATAAAAGGTACCTAAAAGTATTCAAATGTTGGATCGAAGTTTTGTGTAGAAGCGTGAAATGCCACCCAATGAATTTGACTGAACACTTATATCTCAATACATGGGTCAGCTAGAAGAATTCTATTATCAAATTTCTGTCAATATCTACTTACTGAAAAAAATAATGTCAATATCTTTTATTAAATTTGCTCACAACCTTGAATTTAAGGTTTTGTTTTTAATGGAAGACGTACATGCAACAATCACAATTGCCCGTGGGGGACTTGAACCAAGAAGCACCCTCAAAGACCCTTCCATCATTTTACTAGTGGTAATCCAATATGTTGCACAATAGACATTTTCTATCACAGTTTACTTTGGAAACACAGAATAAGAATTCCGTTGAGAACCTATAAAATATGAACTTGTTAAGAAAAACCCCGACACTCCAAACCAAGAAATTAGAAAAAGTGGCAGTGAATGAACAAGGGGGCAGCTGTTTCTGCAAAAGACAAACAAATCATGGAATGGTTGGTAGAACTGAAGCCCTGCAATTCAGTTGGTCAATTATAAAGCATGTCATGAAATGGTTGGAAAGAACTGGGCACCGAATGAAAATATGATTAGTTGTTTTGCAATTCCTTTTGCATAACACCAAGTGTGGGATCAAACCTGTGTCTTCTTTCCTGAGATATCTAATTAAGTGTTGAATTCCCTCAGAGCTATAGACCAAATCTAAGCTCTAACCTTAGGAAGGACCTTTAGCCATCCAAATAAACATGGCTGCAGAGAAGGACAAAGCGTCTATTTAGATAGAAAATGCTTGCATCCAAACACACCAAATGTTTCTTTTAACACTCCCTAACATTTTTAACATAAATCCACTGCATTCTGCGACCTTGACATGAATTGATTGCAATTAAGAGTTCCTTCTATTTAAAGGGTAAGCAAGAACACAGACCTCCACTACGCACCAATGGAGACTTGAAACCTCATTCCCCAAAGAAGAGGATACCACTTAAACTAAAGGCTCAGTGATTGCAACTAAAAGTTAAAAAATAACAAAGTAAATTTTCAGGTCATCCGTCAAATGCACATACCACCAATTTCAGTTCCATCATACGAGCCTGTTTAGAGAATAATCACATCCAGCCAGCATCAATCACTTCCTTAAAAGCTCAGTTTTACTATGGTTTGTGAATAATGAGAATAAATTATCAATATCCAAAAAAAGTTCGTAGTAACTAAGCCTAGGAAATTGTCATAAAAGGAAAACTGCTAAATTAGCTATTAGATGTCATTGCATACTTGAGTAAATTGACCAAACACGATATATGTCCCGTCTATGCAACATTGTGGGCGAAAGATACGAAACAAACCTAACATATCATTATTTTGCCAAAAGTGACTGCTTTGAGACTAACACCTGTCCTCTCACTTGTGAATTCAAGTTTTCCAAATGAACCAAGCAATGACCCCCAAAATTGACTACTTATAATAAATAAAAATTAAAAGAAAAAAAAAAAAAAAAAAAAAAAAAATTAGATGTTCTACTTCCCTTACATATCACATCAACAGATATATGGAAGATTAACTATGGGTATGACTCGAATAGATTGTGTTATTAATGGTCGGCCGTAACCATTCACATATAATTACAAGGAAGAATTAAACTAGATTAATCATTTCAGGAGCAAAGTAATAGAAGAACTTCTAAAAAAGAGTAAACGGTCCACTTATACTCTATCATATTAAAGAAAAGTTTCACTTTCTTTGAGTCTAACATTAAGGGCTTAAAAGCAACCAAAAGCACAAGTCATATTGCTTTTCTTCAGAAAAATACCCATGTACTTCTTTCTAGTTAATGCCACATCACTTAAACTTCCATTTACTCTGCACAGATCCCCCTCACCCCAATTATAAATGGACTTGTCCAAGAAATTCCACATATACACAATTGCATATTGAACTGCATTCCAACACCAAACCAAAGAATAGAGGGAGTAATCAAAAATATAATTAACATCAACAAAATACACCGATTTATGTCCATCAACAGTTAACCCTCTTTAAATGACAATATATGATGTAACGGTTCCCAACAAGTAAGGATATTGAAAAGGCAATTCAGTAATAGGAGAAGAGTTCCCAGCTTAACTCATGCTCCTTCCCATCTCCTATCGCCTTTATCCCAACCAGTAACCAATGTCTCATAGTCATGGATCCAAGGAAACACTATCTTCCATTCACGTGTTCATGAGATATGTAGCATATCCGTTTTGTACAGACCACAATCACCTTATTTTCCGTTTTGTACAGACCACATTCACCTTATTTTCTCATTTTTAATTTAGCCAATCACATTCCTTCAGTTCACAGTTTCCTTAATCCACTAAAATGGTTACACCTCTTTCCAACCAACTGAAATTTATCTGTCCAAATCTTACAGGGTTTACAACCATACCAAAATAAGTACATTTTCAATGATACACAATGAAACACCTATGTATCTTCAATTAAAACAAGTTCAAAAACCATGCATAAATAATTTTCAATACCCACAATTATTTTTGACACTGAAAAAATTTCATATTTAAAGCATCAAAACCCGTTTGTCGATAAACCTCAATCCTCTGAGGAAATGCAAACATTTATTATAATCAGTCAAAACATCAATTTTCCTTGTAACACATGCACATATATCACCAAATTTTAGGCAGAAGGAAATGCAATTCTGAAACACTAAATTCCAACAGACATCACCCTTACTATATTGCCCAAACAATTGTCCAACAAATCAACCGAAAAAGCAACAAATCAGATAAGAGAATCTCTTAGTTACCATTGTGAAAATAGAAAATCTCGTAGTTCCCCTTAGACAACTCCAAAGAGTTAAATGACAACTCCAAAAAATCTCTTAGTTCCCCTTAGAAAATCTCTTGTAGTGTATATTATAACTTTAACAAGACAATTTTGTTAATGGCAGCAGTAAAGTAGGAAAAGGAGGGGGAGATCAGAGTTATAATTAACATCAACAAGCCATAATTATCAACAATTTAAAGAACCAGATAATGTCCATTAACAAGGACAAAAGATGATGTGAGAGTTCCCTCACCAAAGAAGGATTTTGAAAGGAAATTTTGTTATTAGAAGAAGAGTTCCCTGTTCAACTCATGCTCCTTCCATCTCCTATGTGGTACTCTCAATCAATGCACAGTCATGTTTTTTCTTGAGAACGCGAACCTGACAGCTATCACTTACACAATCTACTGATGCATAGAAAGTTCCATCCTCCCATGGAGCAACACCTTAGGAGAAGCTCACACTGATCTAAGAAAATAGTAGACAATGGCCCCATGGTAGAGCATGAAGAATAGAGGATGATCATAGCCTTCATATGCTTTCTAGACAGAAAATATGTTGAACTTGTTAAAAGCTAATTAACTTTTTGTGAACAAAATAACGAAAGACTATCTCACCAGTTCGTGACTACATAGTTGTAGAAACTTTCAAATTTTATCTAATTAATTCACCTTTTTAATTAGGAAGAAACCATTTTTCCTGCTGCTCGTAATATTCCAAGTATAAGAAATGACTTCAGAATACCTTCTTCACCATTTTTCTTTATTTAACCAGTACCTCCATCTCATAATCGGATCCAAATAAAAACTGTCTTCCATTCATGTTCTCATGGGATATGCAGCAGATCTATTTTGTACTGACCAGATTGACCTAATTCTTTCATTTTTCATTTAGCAGATCTATGCGTTCATGATAGATAGAGCAGATCTACATTGTTTACAGCAATATAAAAAATATATTGAAAGAGAACTGCAAGAACAAGAAGGGATTTCGGAGCAAACTCTAGTTGCCATAAATTTATCTCAAAACTGTAAGAAAATAACGGTCTACAAAACCTTTCTAGACAAGAATATAGAGGGTTTTCCTACTAGATTAGACTTAACCCTACCCATCTAATAATAAAACTCAGTCCCAGGGAAAGAAAGAAAGAGAAAAAAAAAACTTTAATACAATGGTAATACCATGTTTATTTTGCTGACATGGTATCACCAACTAATTAAATCTTGACATGTGGTGTGACTCATTTAAATTCATGCATACATGAAATTTGAATCAAATGTCATGTAACCAACTACTTTTATTGAGTGGGTTCCAGGTGCTTCTATGACAAGATTTAATTGGCTGGTGTTACCATGTCTGCAAATGACATGGTATCGCCATTGTATTGAAGAATTTCTCCAATCCTGGAAACATTTGTCAATATTAGAAAAAATAAACGTAAATTAAAAACAAGTTGTTGAAATTGGTTAATGTTGAATCTAATAATTTCCTTATCCAATTCGTTAGGTATTTCATTCACTCCTTCCCTTTTTTGGGTGTTCCCAATAACGCAGTAAATCATCCTCTTAATCTACGGTTGCATTAAAACACCAAAAGAGGAATAAAACAAAAGAAGGCAGCTTGAATGTTTTACCAGATTGCATTAAGATCCAGCATCTCACACCTACCTCAACAAACTCATGCCTTTTAAATGTTTTACCAGATTGATCCACCGAACCTTGGACTCCCTGGTATTTCAAACTTCTTTATTGCACTCTACATTTATGGAAAATCAAAGAAAACACCAAGTTGCTCTCCAAGAACAAACAAAAATGAGAAAACTCAAACCCTCTTCCCCTACAAACAGAAAATAGAAACTTTAAGAGAGAGAAAGACTAAGGAGGCAAAGAAATGGCCTGTTACAGGAACAATCTAAAAAGCACCACCCCTGGGCAACGAGTCTGCACTATTATGAGAGGATTTAGAATCATACCTAGTTTCAGCCTCTAAAAAGGAGAGCAGATCCAAGATCTCTCTCATGAAGTGATTGTATAAAGAGTATCGCAGTCAAAATGTTCCAAAAGGTTCAAAGATATAAAACAGACCTAGAGGGATTCAAAGTATGAGATTGTGTTTTAGTCCAACCCAACACTACCTTTGCCACCCTTTGTCAAACAATAATGATGTTCCAAAGCAAAAGCTTCCCAAAAACCTTGTCAAAGCTCTATGAAATTGGCATCAATCGCAAATCAACAGACAGACACAGTTAGAGAGATGAAAGAAGCTTCTGCACCTGTCCCTGCATATAGTTCTGATTCCTAAATGGCAACATTACCTAAGAAAACGGGCACGGGGAACCCCCCTTTTGCAATAGGAAGCATTTTCTTTCAAACTTGGTGTTTTCAGAAACCCAATGCCTCACAATCATGGAAAAGGGTTTTGGGTTTGAACTCTGGAGAAACAAAAAAACCTACATAGAAGCAAGGAAACAAACTTTATCTCAAATATCCTCATGGGTAGGCTTTGTGACTTCAAAGAGTTCCTTTCAACCCCAAATAATACAAAAAATTGCCGTAATAGAATGCCACAACATTTTGCTGCTGCCGCACCACCAAAAGTTCAGACGAGATCTCAAGCAACAAATATACATAATGTAAATAGAATCAGGTCACTGAATAAAAATACTATTATTGTTACGCTATTTCTTTTGGATAAGACACAAAGTGTGGGACCAATGCTTTGACTTCTTTCCTGAAATAT
The DNA here is from genome assembly GCF_030987335.1 of Cornus florida. NCBI lineage: Eukaryota > Viridiplantae > Streptophyta > Magnoliopsida > Cornales > Cornaceae > Cornus > Cornus florida. The sequence continues at coordinate 50,554,933 of NW_026775576.1, forward strand.
CGCATTTGAGTGTTGACTTCCCTAGTAGCTATAGACAAACTGAAAGCTTAACTTTAGGTATGGCCTTGGCCAGCCAAATAACCTTAGCGCAAGAAGGACAAGAGCCAATTAGACAGTAACAATTGGCATCGAGACATACAAAAGGTGTTGTTTTCTACACTTGCCTAAACTTTAGAATAGAAGTCAACTGAAGATTTATAGCAACTAAGCCAAGGAAATTGTTAGAGATTAAACACTATAAAATAGCGATGTCATTGCATATTAAGTAAAATTGACCATATATAAGAAGAAGAAAAAGATAAAAGATAAATTAAAAGCTTTTATTTCCCTCTGATATCAAATAAAGAGATACATGGAAGGTCAACCGTGGGGTATCATTCAAATAGATTGCATCATTTGTAGTTGACAGTAACCATTCATATATACTAGCAATTCTAGGGGGAAAAAAATTAAAAAAATATATTCGCATTAAAGAATATTTCAGAAGCTAGGTAATATAAAAACTTCTAAGATTTGTCATATTGTATATAAGGATTATCATTTCTTGTTGACTTTACTTTATGATTCAGCGGATACACATGAATATCTTTCTATTTTGCGCCACTATAGTTGCTAAACACTACAAGATCTTCTGGAGCTTAAGCAGCAAGGCCAACATGAGGCACAAGCTTGATCAAATTAAGCCACACTTGTGATATAATGCATATTATATATAATTTCCGTAAAAAAAATTATATGAAACAAACTAATCAACATCAAAATGAAGGAATTTTTCAGTACATCAATTCAGTTTGTTACCTAAACCAATATGTGTTTGTGTGTGGGTGTGTGTATACATACTTTTAATTTGCAAATGATTTAAGTTACAATAATGTAAAATTGAAACATTTCAAAATATACAGCACGATAATAGAACATAAATAAATATTTTTGGATATTTTGACATATCAACAAAAGAGGGATTGGAAACTAATTTGTATAATCCCTTCAATATGCATATGCATTAACTAAATCATACACTCATTATAAACATGCAACAATAAAAGGTTGTAATCGCGTAAATTTTAAACTTACATTATATTACCATAAATAGAATCGAGCTTTAAATTTAATTAATGCAAGTGGTCAACCACGAGTTCAAGTACGCCAAATATTAGATAATATTAGACAATATGATTTTGTGAAAATTTTTGGTTCTAGTTCTTTGTTTTGTTGGGTTTGGGGGAAGAATTGTAAACCTTTAGGAGATTTTATGGATTTTGTGGATATGTAAAGGGTTTAGGAGCCCTATTTGGCCTTTGTGTAGTTGTTTTGGGATGCCCTCCCAATGAAACTTTACTTATCGGGAAAATAATAATAATAGACAATATGATTCATCGAATATGATTGATACGATATCAAGGACGTCAACTAATGGCACCATTACGAAGTGATATAATTGAATGGCCAATAATAAAGTTGCGATTTTAGCTTGGAGCCTACTAAAAAATGCGATCCTGAGGGCTTTTATGGGACCGAATGAAGGGGCATAGCTTGTAGTAGGCTGAGAAGCTTTTGCAAGCCTTAGCGAGACTGGGGACTTTTTTGGATCCCAGGCGCATCTTTAACAATTTAGGATAAATCATAAATCCCAACTTAATTTTCCACTTTCTCATGCATTGTGTCCTTCCCTTCTCCATTACAGATGGACTTGTCCAAAATTCTACAAAAATACAATTACATAGTTATTTTTATTATAACACCAAACCTCAAAAAAAGTGGAACTCTAAATTCCCTCTATCGCTTCCTAGATTCCTAGAATAAAAAGGATTAGTAACGTACATTTCTCTTTAACAAGATGGTTTTGGGAATAGTAGCGGTAAAGTTATCAAAAGGAGGGCAAGCAAATCAAAAGTATGCTTAACATTAACAAAATGAAAACCAAGTTTAGAGATTCATGGAATACATATTGAAAAGAATGGGGTTTGATGAGAAGTTGGTTCGGTTAATCATGGCTTGATTAAACCTCTTTGAATGACAATACATGTAAAAGTTCCCTTACAAGTAAGAACTTTATAAGGAAAATGTGGTACTATAGGAAGCTAAATGTTATGCCTCTTTCCATAACATTTATTCTAATTAATTCACATTTTCATTACAAAGAATCAATTTTTCTTGCTTCTCATAAGATTCCTAGCATGATAAATGATTTCAAGATATTATTCAACTGTTTAGCCAATACCAATATCTCATACTCTCATAGATCCATAGAAACACCATCTTCCTTCCACGTTTTCAAGGGATAGGTAGCCTTTTTTATAATTTTCCATTTAGCCAATCAAATTCCTAGCTTCGGTTTACGGATTACTCTATGAACTAACATAATATTTTGACTCTTTCCAACGACACTGAAATGATCAAAATTTTGAAGTGACTGATAGACAGCCATAGCAACATATAAAACATTTACATTGGTACATCTTTGATGGAACATCTACATTTATTCAATTGATATAAATCCAAAAACCATGCACTAATCATTTTCGATACCGACAAATAATTTTGATGCCGAAAATTCTTTCTAGTTAAAGTACCAAAGAACCCAATTACGGATAAAACTCAACCCTCCAAGGAAATAGAAAGCATTTACAGAAATCAGTCCAAACATCAATTTTCCTTACTTTATCATCAAATTGTAGGGTGAAAGAAATGCAATTCCAATAAATAATAATAATAACACTAAATTCCAACAGAGACATCACTCTCACCAAATGTTCAACGAATTGACCCAAAAACCAAAAACAAAACCCTTGAATCAGAAACACACACCAATTTCATGGGATTTTATATCACCGCATGGAAACACAATCATCCCTTGATAACAAACAATGATCTGAAATTGTACAGATAAAATCATAAAATATTGAAATGAACAATGCAAAAAAACTAGAGTGGCTTTGACAATGATCTAAGATTATAGGAGAACAACAACAGCAGCAATACCTTCCATGGTTCTACAATTTCTATGGTTTCTCCCCCTTTCAGTTTCTCTATTGACCCAACAAGCCAAACCCACTAGGCGGAGAATGCAAGAACGTAACGCCTGTTGAGAGAGAGAGAGACAGAGACAGAGAATCTCTCTGAATGCATGAGTTTAATGTTGTATATATCCACAAAATTGCCAAGCCATTTAAGGAGGTAGAGAGAGAGAATCTCTTGGAAGGTGAAATGGCAAGAAACTTGTATTTTAGTTTCTGCCAATTTGCTTTCTTCATCCGCTTTCCCCTTCTGAAATTTTACTTTTACCAATTGGTTTTGCAAATTCTGAATTTTCAGTTTTGCCTCTTCTGGCTTCTGTTAATGGGGCGGGTTTGACCCGGAATCTATAATTTCCTAGTATCCATTGCATGGATTAAAGATTTGTTACTCCATTGGGTTTGTACTTTTTATTTATTTATTTTCTCTTTATCAAAAGAGGAACAAAATGGTACAAAGATAGAATCTCCTTGGACCACTCTCACGGGATTTTTTTAACTTTTTAACTAATTGTTGTTGCTGGTGAAATAGAAGGATGGCATGTGTCCGGTGATGAATTATGAATATTGTAAAATACCCAACATTACTATCTTCAAAGAAATAAAAAACTTAAGTGAAATGTGTTTGGTAATGAATTATGAATGTTGCAAGAGATCCAACCCACTGTCATCGAAAAATTAAAACCGTGAGTAAGAAGAAAAGTAAACCATGCTATTACCAATTAGGCAAAAGAACTGAAACAAAAGAAAATAACCCAGTCTACATAAATGCAAGGGAGCCCAAAGGAAACTCTACATAGAGAAACCCGACCAAAATTAAAAGAGTTGCTCGCTATACTAACAGACAAATAAATAAATATTTAAACTTAGAGCACCGAGAGGGTATCAACAACTTCCATCCTAACAAAAATCAAAAACAAATCAAATAAACCCAAGTTAAAAAGGGTTCAAAGAGTCTTTGGAAGACGATTGTGGGTATAAGGTTAAAAGTCTGCCTCTTTTAAAAAAAATTCTTCCTGAGTTTTGGTTTTTATTCCTTTTCGACTTTAGGTATTGTTTCAATGAAGAATCTCATCAATAACATCTTACAACCCCATACTCTTCTTCAAATCTTATAGTTTTATTTATCCATTCCCTCCCCCATCTTATAGTTGTCATTATCTACACCACCCCCCCCCCCCCCCCTTCTCTTTATATTCAAATTAGTACCTTTCCTACTTTGTCTTCTCTTTAACCTAGTTATCAGATAATTTCTTGTAAATCTTCCCAATATGAAATGGGTAAAGAATCAAGCTACAAATCTCAATCTATATGAAAGCACTGATTTTTAGTATTTCTTTCGATTTCATATATAGCTTAAAATTCTTTCTCTATAAGAGTGTTAATGCTTGACTAATATGTGAGATATAAATTTTGTAATTGATAAATTTTGGTCTCAAAACGTGTCCGATCGAGTTGTAAGTTTTTATTTTACTTTGAGTCTTTATCAACCCAAACCCGAGGTCCGAAATGATAACCATGTCCTTACCCGAACCTGAGGACACAAAAGGGCAAACTGGTTCTTTCAAGGTAAGATAGAGAAGTGGGTTGACTCTAAATGAGTCAAAGGAAGTTTATCCAAGTCATCATGTCCTTATTAACTTATTTCGTAAGGTTCTAGGCTTTAAAACAATGCTTTCACACAAATGGCCCTTCATGGTTTGTAAGGCTCTCGGAGTAATCCTCACTAAGACAATTATAACTTTCTATATTGTTATAATTTATGGATTAGGTCAGTGCCATTGGAAAGCTAACTCAAAAACCTTGAAATTGGACTCAAATCTAACCCAATTTGGAGTTAAAATGAAGGAGATATGGTCATTTGAAGTCGGGACATGAAAGCTGGTGAACTAGGATGCGTCGGTCGGCTGAAGGCATGTGTCATCTGGCCGAAAATGGAGGGTCAGCCACTGAAATAACGTTCTAGGCCTCCCAACATTCTACCCAAGCCCAAAATACATTGTCGGCCGGCTAGCTTATATCACCAGCCGGCCGACAAGCCCTAAGAGGTGAAAAATAGGCCATTTTTTGGTACCTAAGGCCTTGGACACCCCATAGCTTGTTTGTGAGCCTAAATGCAAAGTAAACCTGTGCCAAAAACATCAATTTGGATGAAAAGCAACCCCAATTTTAGGTCATTGCAGTCATATAATCATCATAATAGGCTTGATACACTAATTGAAGTCAAAATAGATCTGATTACATCATAAAATGACACTAAGTTTTACATGGGATTTGAAATCCTAATGAGACCATAAAACATACATAATGGTCTCAATACCATTTTTAACCACAAAATGAACGTATACGGCCTTAAATACAAGTCTAGAGCAAAACTATACATGTTTCATTACAATTCCCAAACATCAAATATTACATGATTCAAAAAATGGACTAAACGTCTAGTCGACAAAATAAGTCATCAATGTCATCACATTTGAGGTTGTGGGTCATCCATAACTTCTTTCTCGTTTCTTAAAAAATGTTAAGTAGAGGGATGAGCACAACGACTCAGTAAAGATTGCCTAAGTGGCATCTTATAATACCCTTAGTTTTCAAAAGGATATAATTGAAATTTTAATTTTATTTCTTGTGCATTTTTGGTTGTTTACGTGGCTATGTGTTTATATGGTTTCATGTTTATATTTAATTGACTTAATTGTTTAATTGTAAGTATGTGTTTAAGTGTTTTGTTTACATTAAGTGTTGAATGAAATTATTTGTTATTTGATTTTGATGTGTACCTATTTTATTTTATTTTTATTTTATATTTTTAAAAGGGATGGATTTGGATAGTAGTAATGAACTACCCACTTGGGTCACATGGACTGCTTGGATAAGATAAGTAACGGGTACAGATATATTACCCATGGATGTTGATACATATATATATATATATGAGTATATATGTATATTTATGAATTTTGGACTTATTAGTATATTAAATAATTATATTAATAAGTATGGTTAGTATATATATATATATATATATATTTATGTACCGACTTTAAATATATGTATTATGTTTTGTTTTTATTTTTCTTTTATTCTTTTTTCTTCTCTTAGTATTAGACGTAGGTTATAAATAGGATTAGGGTTTGTTTTAAGCTTATATATACATATTAGGTTGTCTGTCAAGGGTTAGAAGAAACCCTATGCTCGCCACTTTTTAGATACAGAAAGGTTTGAGAGAAACTAAGAAAGGAAATTAGGGTTTTGGCCAAGGGTTGAAAGGCCGGACCAAGGAGAAAGGAAGAGGGTCTGCTTATGGATTAGAACCAGAGCAGTAGGAGGCTTGACGACAATCAGAGGTCGCTGGAAAGTCTAGGTAGAGGATGGTTAAAGGTTTCAAACTGAAACCTTAAGAGGCAAGTTCTATTCTAACTCCTTCCCTTAGACCTGTGTTCTGTGCATGTTATATAGTCTCCAGGAATTAAATTGAACTTTAAAATGGATGTTTTATGCATGTTAGTTCAGACTGTAAATTATATTATGTATTACTTAATTGAAATTGTTTTATTGCATAAATTGTTACCGATTATATTTTAAATTCTTGTTAGTCATACGTACTGGAATTCTATGAGTTTCTGGAACCTTTGGGACTTAGATTGAACCCTAGGAATCTTAATAAAATCAATACATAGGGTTCTGAACATCGCTGGAAGCGAAGAAGATGAGCAGGATCAGTTTACGACTCTCAAGGGAGAGACAGCCGGCTCCCTGAAAGAGGAAGCCAGCTCCCTCATGGAGGGAGCCGGCTCCTAAGAGAGCAGAGTTGGCTCTCAAAGTGTGGGAGCTTGCTCTCGCGTTGGAACTTGCAGAAATTGAATTTTTAGGTTCTATTTGGCCGTTTGGAGTATTTCTAAGTTGTTTAAGATGCCGTGAATGGTTTAAGTAACTGTAATGGACATATAAAAATACTTGGAAGCATGATTTATAACAATATGCTAAAGAATGGAACAACATGAATTTCAACAGTAAACTTGCATGTTGAGTATGGAATAAAGGATTTATTGCTTACTATTATTTTAGCAATTTTTACATGTATGGTTAAACAATATTAATCATGTTTAAGCACTGTAATAAGCATAATTGACTATCTGAAAATGTAGTATGCTTATATGAAATTAATTGATGTTTTATCTGTTATAGACTTCATCAGTGGTTGGATTTGTGGATTATTATGAAATTTACTTTTGAGAATTTCAGTATAATATGCTTAGTAATATTTCTGATTATCATTATATCGTTCCCTTGATTTTAATTGTTGAACTGCTTCACCTGTTCTATCAATTATATGAATTTTGTGGATTATATGCACCGGTATGGGACGGTGGCATATTAGGTACGGATTAGATCAAAACGCTAACTCCTACCTATTCTGGATTTTAATTATTGAACTGTTTTACCTGTTATATCAATTATATGAATTTTGTGGATTATATGCACCGGTATGGGACGGTGGCATATTAGGTACGGATTAGATCAAAATGCTAACTCCTACCTATTCTGGATTAAGGAAATGGATTTAATTATAACATTTAAATCCTAATTAAATGTCGTGTCTTGGCGACGAACAGTTGAGCAGCACTTCATTAGTTTTGGATGGAATTTATATATATATTTATGGTACCTCGATATGAGCTTGAGTCTCAGGATCGATGGTTAGGGAGCGTATATGCATTGGGATGCATAACTGGTTATGATAGTTTGAGGTGTACTCTGCTAGGTCTAGGTACTCATGCCCACTTCAGGTGCGTTTTGCATGTTGCCTACTAATCAGGTTAAGACCGGCCTGTAGTCTAGTGAGAGTCCTTTAGTGTGGATATATATATAGTTATGGACTATTTAGCTATTGTTGAGTTATTTAGGATATATCTGCGTATCAGGTCTCTGCTTGGACTGTAGTAAAGTAGAACTTGTTTCTGGGCCTGACCCACCTTCATTTTTCAGGTATTCGTTAGGAGTAAGGATTGTTTGTGCTGAACAGGGATCATCTACATCATTCTTCTGGATTATCTACATTGGAGTTCCCGTATCTAATTGTACATTGTTGATCGTTTGATTAGTTTGGTTTTCTAGGGGTCCACATAGTATGGATTCCCGAGTTGTATAAGTTGGAGGATTATTTGTATCAGCAGAATTTATTAATGAAAATTGGATCTGAGGTCTTTGCAATGGATTATCGTTTTAGTTTCTTTCAGTCTTTTATTTATTCCTGTTATCTATTTTGTACTTTGTGTTCGATTATTGCCATTTGTTTTTGATATCCTCGGGTATTCGGGAGTGGGCTTGGCCAACCCGCATCTGGAAATCCGGGGGTATCACACATTTCCTCAAGTAAAGTAAATAATCACATGCTTTACATACAAAGAATGGGAAATAGACAAAGCTATCTTGCAAGGGATTCACATGCATCACTTCCATCTTTAAGTAACCATCATCACCGTTCACATGCAATGTAATGCATGAAATGCTCAATGCAATGACACACCCCATCCACACCCTCACATATCTACACACCCACCCCGAAAACGTACGAACTAGCCATACTTTGGTACCTCCGTTGTCCCTAGGGTTGCTAGTCGTCTTTGGCAAAGGGTGACTCACAACTACTACTTGAGGCCCGAGTTCGCTATTTACTCATGGGTACCTTCCATGTCCCTATTAACTAGTTAGTACCACCGACAAAGGGGTAGCTCCCCAACTACCGGGTTTGAGAAAAACTTTTTCCCAACTCATCAAATCCTCATTTTCAACTTTTCAAAATCAACACACGTCTCTCAACCCACCCAACTCATATACCTATGAACACCATTATGCCATATATATGGAAATACTTCAAATATAATCATTTCACTACTCATCATGCTTCCATTATAAAATAAACAATTATATGACACAACAAGCTTAATTAATAAAAAAAAGCATGCTCCAAGCATTATAACAACATCTAGTATGAGAATAGTCAATATCATCACAACAACATAGAAGGTAAGCGTATAATCCATCACATAGCAAATTGATAGCATGTCATTTTACAATTTATACACAAGATGGGCATATAGTCACATAGAACACATCAATTTGACACAATTTAAACATGCACCAAACCCTAGAACTTAATTATGCAATTGACATCAAATTGACATGTATAAGAAGGGGAAAAACATGGAATTAACTACCAAGGTGAAGGACTATGCAAGTTAGACAACTCTATCTCTATGGATGCAAAAAGCCCCAAATTTTAAAAATCTCTCTGTCACCCAAACGAAAATCCAGTCTAATCAACTTGAAGCTCTCGTCGAGCCCTACAACTTTGCCTTCTGTGTCAAAGATCAATTCCAAAAGGAAATTGATGAAATCTAAGCTAAAAATGTATAGTTTTAGAGAGAGATAAATAAGTTTAGAGAGGGATAAGGAGCTCGGCTGGTGGAGGAGAGAAATGCAGAAAAGGTGAGGCCCTAAGTCCTCTTAGTCATAAGTTAAGTCAAGATGGGGTCCACTTTGACCCACCCAATGTCCATTTTGCCCTTCCTTGCATATACACATACTATACATGCTACAAATGAGTAAATAAACACATAATCATATAGATACCCACTAAATAATAAAACATGAAATGCAATAACCTTGAGCACGAAAAATTTGGGCGTGGGGTCCAACCGGGACCTCCTGGACCAAAAATTCAAAAAATGGGAAAAAGACCCGAAATGCATTCCTAAGAATTCTAAACTCAAATAAATGCCCCAATTCACTCTTGGAACCTTTATGGCATGCTAACCGATGGGTGACAAGCAAAATGAGGCACAAAAATTAAAAAAAATCAGAATTTTTTTTTAAAAAAAATGTCAAAAAAATGGAAAAATTACGAAACGTCACAGAGTCTTGGTGTCGAAAGCAGAAAAACAAGTGCACGCATACTTCGATCCAATGAGAACATCATTTAGAAAATGTATGTTGAGTGATGACACATTATATTTCAAGTTTTATTAAGATATAAGAAAAACATGTTTTTATTGAAAAATTTTAAGTCTGAAAAAGTACAAGAAGTTGCACTTTAAGTCCAGCTGGTTGCACTTTCGGAAGTCTAGAAAAGTCTAACAGGTTGCACTTTAAGTCCAACAGATTGCACTTTCTTGATATCATATTTTGATAAGAACTAATTTCATTCTTTATTAGATTTTGTATGACAATTTTACACGAATTGAACTTATTTTTCAAGTTGTTTTAGGTCTTTACAAATTCTATATAAACATCTTTTCTCACGTAAGTTTTTCACGGCTTTTGAATACAATTTTTATCAATCTTACAAAACCAATTTATGAGATTTTTTGGAGTCTTTATTTTTCATATTAAGAGCACATATACTATACACACGAGTGATTAGGATGTTGTTCTCTATCTGTTCAAAGTTCAAATCATTGAAGATCTATTGATACCGTTAAGAAAAAATAGAGTTTCTATTTATTTTCATCAATTCAGATTTGAAAAAAATGAAAGAGCGGTCACACTTTGAAGGGATCAAAGCATTCGTGGAGTGTTATTTAATCTACTAGCAATCCTTCTGTAATAGTCAAGGGAGTAAGCTTAAGGTCGAGAGTTGTTAGACGGGGGAGTTGAAAAGCTGAAGATGGTCAATAAGTGGTTCTTGGTAGAGCGAGAGGGTGTGAGCCTGAGTCGAAATCCATTGTACTTTGCTTCAAACATAATTGATTGTTTTGCTTGAGACCGCGTGATAGTCTTCAAGGTTTTTTTTTTTTGTTGGATGATTTCTCAAACTAGGTCTCCTCACTAAAAACTTGGGCCATGCTTGGAATGGATTTATGAAAACTGTTCTCAAGAACAATTTTCCGAGAATAGTTTTTAGTTTTTTCAGATTTCAAGCTTGCTTGGTTAAGAGAATTTACAAAACAGTTTCCGGAAAACAAAAACTCATAAAACTACTTGGTTGTATGAGTTTTTGAAAATAGTTTTCTGAACTAAGAAAATAAATAAAAATATTATTGTACATCACTCTTTTATTTCTTTAATTTATGATATTAACTATTAATATAAATATATATATATATATATATATATATATATATATATATATATAAAAAATAAGTGTTGGAGGTGAATTCATTTTAACAAGTATATTTGATAAAAGTTGCACAAATAACAATATATCAAATTTAATTAAAATTTGATTAAATTTAAATACAACAAAAGAGTTACATTAATTACTTTAAATGTCATATGCACTTTTAGTTGTACAAACATTAATTTTAGTCATACATAACTAAAACAAAATATTAAAGAATTACACAAATAAGTAATCAAAGCAAAAATTAGAGAATTATAAAAATAACTTCATCTAGCATTGCCTCTGAATGATGCCCACATTAGATTTGTCAGATGAGTTCTAAGGGTTCCCATTTGTGCTGCACGATCATCAGATAAATTAAGTGCATTCAGTACACCAACATTACTACTATTACCATTCCCCCTATTCGTGACATTAACATCTTCTTCCGCATACTCCATAAAAAAACGATCATCTAATATATTTTGACGAATGAAATTGTGAATCGTGCAACAAGTAGTTATTATGAGTCGTTGTCTAACCAACTTATAATAAGGCATAAGCTTTAAAATGGGAAAATGAGCCTTTAGTACTCCAAAACAACGTTCAATGACATTGCGAAGTGATAAATGCCGGTAGTTAAATAATTCCTTTGCACCACGCGGTTGCCGATATAATCTTGTAGATGATATCTTTGACCACGATACGAAGGCAGAAATCATTTTGTGCATGGGTAACCAGAATCAACTACATAGTATTTCCCTGCAAAAAATTATTTAAATTTTATTAGGATTAGTAGCATGCTATTATTAATATTAAAAAAGATAAACATAATAGTAATACCATCAGTTAGTATCGGGAATCGTGCAACAGCTCTAGTAATTGCATCAATAAAAACTCTCGAGTCATTTGCCGTTCCTTCCCAACCCGCGTAAACGAAAGTAAATAGCATATCAAATGAGCAAGCACACATAACATTTTGTGTCACTATAGACTTTCTTCCTCTATAAGGAGTTTGTTTGCTGGCAGGTGCAAAAGCACTTATATGTGTTCCATCAATTGCTCCAATGCAATTCTTAAACCAAGGATAGTATTTAGGATTATGAAGTATATGAGAAGGCACATCATCGCTTTGTGGTGGACGTATGAGGGATTTCCCAAGGTGACATATTACTCTCAATACGTATTTCAAATGTCTGAAAACTGTTTCTCCAGAATGTTGAAATCGTTCAGCTACCACTGCACGACGAATATTATGTCCTATAATGAACAGAAACATTGCCACTGACTCCTCGATCGAAATTGTATGTATGTCTTCCAACAATTTTTGTTCTCTCAATATTCGACATAATTTCAAAAAGACTTCTCTATCCATTCGTAATATATCAAAACATCGACCGGCATGGTCATTCAACAATTTCTGAACATACTCATGACCTGTTAACCCTGAAGTTCTCTTTGGTACCTTGGATTTAAAGGAATCTTCATTCTCCTGCATCAAATTCAAATACATGCAATCTACAAGGTCATCAAAAGCTTCATCTGAATCACTAGACGATGAAGACGATTTGTCACTCTAATCTATGTCCATCTTGATTTTTCAAGAACCTAGACAAAACAAAGTTGATGTGCTATAATTAAAATTGAAGAACATTTTTTTTTTAACTCCCAAAATATAAAACCGTTTTTTGTAAACCCTTTTTCAGCAATGAAAGGAGTCAAAAGAACACTTTTTTTTTTTTTTTTTTCTTCATGGGTTTCTAGTTCAGTTGCAATAAATTGCATTGTTAAACTTCTTGGAAATGGCTAATGGATATTTAAAGGTACAATATCAACATTGGAAGAAAAGGTAAGTAAAATTGATTTCTAAAGTCTTCCCTATTTCTGTAAGATATTTTTGAATCATGTATAATTAAATTATACATATGTATAATTTAATTATACAGTTAAATCAGTGTATGCAGTTTTGTGTGTGTGTGTATTCTCATGTATATGTGTAGATGTTTGTGTGGCACACAGTATATATGTGCACAATTTCATCAGAGTGTGGGTTCTCTCTCTTTAATTTATACAGTTCTAGAACTAATTTCTCAAAATTTGATGTTTCTCTGGGTTTTTTTGACATGGGTTTTTCTACATGTATGATTTGAGTATTGCAGTTGTCTTCCTTGTGGCCACTTATTTGGTTCCTCTTGCATTAAAAGATGGCTTCAAGGAGATACAAGTTCACACTCTAGATGTTGTTCACTACCATTTTTTGTACTCCTTGTTTTGCTAAATTATTGTTATATACTTTTGTTTATATATTCCTTTCCTCAATATTTCTTTTCTTTTCTATTCCTTTTTTAATCCTTGCAGGGTTCATTATACAACAATTACAGGAGGTGGGTTCTTACTCTGTAATTTTTAGAGTTTTATTGTTCTGTTATTGGATGGTAGGGGCGGTGGTTCTTACTCTTTCTCCTTCCTTGGTAAATCTAATCATGATGAGGACAGTCAAGCTACAGAGCTTGAAAAGCAACATACCACTGAGACAGAAAAGTGAACCCATGTCTAAGAGAAGACAATCACCCAACCCAATCAACAATCTTCTCTGTTCGAAGACAATCACCCAACCCAATCAACAATCTTCTCTGTTCTATGTATAAAATAACGATTGTGCTTATGAAAAGCACAATAAATTATAAAATGATGAGCTCCCAAGGAAAAAAAAAAAAAAGTTTGAACTAATCATGTAGTGGTCCAATAGTGCAAGTAGTCCTGTGTGATTTGGATCAGCAAATTCAATGTATAATAATACCAGTGTTGGCATGCATAAATTAGCTGATAGACTAATATGAAACATAAACATACAATAAAAACGATAATAAGAACAATAGTATAATGCACCAACCATAATAGACAATTAGCAGAAAATACAAGCAATTGTGAAGTTCTTCAACGGGTGCATATAACTAAGAGGAATTTAAGCCAACATCCTATGATTGAGACCTGCATCGCTCAAAATCTGTTGACATCACACCGTCACAATAATCATCCTATTTTTATAATCTATAGTATAATGTTTAAATGTCGACCTTCTATATAAACACATATATTATATGTACCAATTCGTTATTCCAAACAATAGCTGAACATACTAAACATATTTGGGAAGAACAAGATATGGGAATTCTGGGACTCAAATCTAGCTAAATTGTGCCTTTTTGTGCTTGTGTTTGCCATATATATGCTAATCGTACCACCTAACAGAGAAGTAAAAATTATCTCATCTTTTTACAGGAAGTGAGAAACAACAAAAACGAAAAGAGGATGAAAAAGAAAATCAACAATCTTCTGTGAACAAAATAAAAAATTAAACTAATAATGACAAACAGAAAAAAGAAGAAAAATGGTTACACTAAAGTTGGAGCCTGGAACTCAAGATTGAGCCATCCTGCGGTTGATTTAGTTTGGAGGTATTAACCTAAATCTATCACTGGGTGGGTGAACCGAACCCAAGAGTGACCATATATATATATATGTAGACGAATATATATATACACATATATATATTGAAAATCAAATCCCTAAAGTTTTCACTTTATTTTCCCTTCTGCTGCTAATGATTTTCGAAATAGACACCTCCTGTTATACTCCCCACAAGTGATCCACATTACTCTGGACCTTTAAAGTCAGTTCATTTCTTCTTGTTAGGGGATCTTACTATAAGATTTCCATGAAGTCTGTGTCTTCTTCCAAAAAGATTTTTAAGGAAGTCTAAACAGCTTAAAACCTAGTAGTGATTCTTCTCTTGTTTCTGAAAAAATTACCAAAATCATTTCTTTTCCATTCCTTCACTGCCTTCGGAAAGAAATAAGAAGCTACTACTGAATCATTGAGTATTCTGGGAGTTCTGTTGCCAGGCTTTCTCAAGGATTCCTTCAAATTGTTCATGGACTGTCCAGGAAATTTGGGCTGAAAGGAATTTTTGTACTAGACATACTTGACAGTTGATGAAAAGAGGGTTAGGGCTTAATGAGTATACCCAGGCAAAGGATTATGAGTATTTTAGTTCTGTTATGTTTAGGATATGGATTGCCGATGACATTGAAAATGAAAGTAGGATGAACATTTTTTTTTATTTGATAAGTGAAAATTGGATGAAGATAAAAGCAATTAGGAAAAAAAAATGCAAAGATTTAAGGTAGGCTTTAGATATGCATGTTGGTGATAGAACACTATAATTTGTGCATTTGTCTACTCTATTTTTTGAGGAGTACAAGTGGGCATCTCTATTAAAATTGCAGTCCTAAACTTGCGTAAGTTTTGACTCGATGAGAGATACTCTTAATCAACAGTATTGTACTGTCGAGGCAGATTATTTTTGGTCAAAATGCTCAAATTAGAGGAGACATGCATGTTGGTGATAGAAAATCTATCACTGGGTGGGTGAACCGAACCCAAGAGTGACCATATATATATATGTAGACCAATATATACATACACATATATATATTGAAAATCAAATCCCTAAATTGAAAATCAAATCCCTAAACTAAAAACCACAAATCCCTAAACTGAATATCAAATCCACAACAAAACTCACCCAACCAACAAAATCAAGAATCAAATCTGCAACCAAACTCATCCAAAAAACAAAATCCATAACCAAAAACTTGCGACAGAAAAATACTAGATTTGTGTTTACCTAAACAGATGGAGCTTGAAAAAATCTGAGCAAGAGTGTGGATGCAGAGGAGAGAAGTGCAGCGTTACAGAGCAATCTTGTAGAGAGAAGCGGTAGAGAGGAGCGAGATGCCGGTTTCAAATGAGGTGTTGCAGAGCTTTATCGTGAAGGAGCGAGATGCCGGTTTCAACTTGCGCAAAACTGTTATAAACGAGGATTATAAAAATGTACGGACCACTTTTTTAAGTGGAGAACAGTGTTCTCCGCATGTTCTCAAAAACAGGGAAAACAACTCTGAGTTGTTCTTAGAAAACTGCTACTCTAAGAACTCAGTTTTGAAAAAACTGTTTTTATAATATAATTCCAAGTAGGCCATTTTTTTGAAGAACTATTTTTTGTAACTCCCAAAACAGAAAACTATTTTGGGAGAACCATTCCAAGCAGGGCCTTGGTGTCTCACAAACTCTACTTTACTTGCATTTAATTTTTGCTTTGTGAGTTGATAATTAGTTTTTACTTTAATAAATTTAATTTAAGCAAAAATCAGATAAAATAGTAAGTTGAACCTATCCACCCCCTCTAAAATACTTGCCCATATTATATTCCACAACAATTCCGCATTATACAACTCACATAATATAATATCAAAGGGGCTTCAAAGTGATTATAGGCTACTATTCTATGCCCATTTCACTTCTTCAATATATGCCCCTTGTTGAAAACTAGAGCGCTAATGAACAAGAAAAGTCCCCTTACTATGTACTAGCCTAAGGCATCTTATATTATAATTTTAATAAAACAACATTTCACACTAGGTGCTCATGTATTTGTCAGGGTGAAAGGTAGAGGTAGGGCTTGCTTAGCTAGATACCCGAAATTAGGTTCTCTGTCATAAGCAAATCTTTCTATCAGGAAAACCTTGTTTATTCAAAAGGCTGGTTATTTAAATTTTTTTTTTTTTTTTTATCTTTGTAACTAGACATTTATAGGAGCATTGAAATAATGAGTAAATCAATAATGACAATAATAATAATAATAATAATAATAATAATTTGCAAGAAAAAATTTATATAATAAAAACAAACACATATAACAAACAAGTGTCTGATTAAATCAATCAAGAAATAGTGATTATTTTTTTCCTAAGTTAAATCGAAGCTGTCAAGTTATGATTAGGCCATATCAATGCCACACCCTAACCCAATTTACACTATTTAATAAATTGAACAATTGGAATGTATTTAACCATCTGTATTAACCTCATTTATACGTAACGTCTTCCTACATCAGAGTGTCTGCTTAACAATTTATAATAAAAAAAATAAACTATAAATCCATCTTGCAAGTTTTAAGAAAATTAAACCGTTAATTACAAGTCACAATATTAAATTCTACTACAATATTTACATTTTATACAAAAAGACGTTCTATTTCTCCTTCCCCCATCCACACTCAAAATTCTAGACCTGGCAGTAGCGACTGAAAATATAGATATGGAAAAAGTGAGAGTAAAGCTCAGTGAATGCAACACTACTACATCAGAGTAATATAAACAAATATTATCTGATAACTTCAATTAAACTTCACAACATATAACTTCCAACTTTATAGGCACTAAAATATAGTACTCTCCTTCTAGGCCAAAGTATGGACCTTATATAATATAGTACTCTCCTTTCAGGCGACCTTATATAAATATATTACTCTCCTTTCAGGCTAGAGTATGGACCTTATATAAATATATTACTCTTCTTCCAGGTCAGAGTATGGACCTTATTTAATATATATAAGCATTTCCACATCAAATAAATATCTTCGATACTTCAACACACCCATTCAAGTATAAACTTCCAATGAGTACACTCACCTTGGCTACTTCTCAAATTGTCTACTTATCCTTTGATATTGCCGAAATAATCGATTCCTTCTCATTGCCTGAACAATAATATAATCATGTCATATTCATTTCTAAAGAGAAATAACCCATAATCATCATGCCTTTACTAAATCTCAAGTCTGATACAAAATTGTAGGTAAAGTCCTAATCATAAATGTATAGATCCAATTCCAACTAAATAATTCGAATGGAATTATAATTGTATTCATTCACACTAGGTAGCAATTAAATTAAATTAGTAAGAGTGGAATAAATGAAATCTATGCCAAAAACAATTAATTGAATTGGAATCTAAATAAAAAACTCCTACAAAAGAATTTAAAAATATCAACTTCTTTACCAGCACAGTCGCTCCACTAGAATTTCTATTTAACTTCTCTTCGCTTTTGTCTTTTTAATCTTTTTCGTCTGATTGCCCTCTGTTTTTCCCTTCCTTTCTTTTCAAACTTCAGTAGATAGATCATGTAAGACTGTCCCAATTAAGAGCTTCTAAAGGAAGCTTTTTGGAAAAAAAATCTATATTCGACACACATACCTATCCATATAAATATAGATGTAGTTGTATATGTTGTGCTAGCAGCTTATAAACCCATGTGCTGGCAGCTTAATTCCTTCTAGAAAGCTTGAAACATCACCTCCTTTATAATATAATAATAATATATACATATACTAGTCAAACCACAAAAACTTATTTCAAACCTTCAATTCAACTTAATATAATAAATAATATATATCTAGAAACTTCAAGCACCAGTAAGGAGAAGTGTGGAAACCTCCACATAGATCTTCATTTGATAATATATACTGTGTATATATATATAATTTTATCACCTCATGGGCACACCCATTTACACTTACAATCACCAAACACACACACACCACCTAGTATCAAACACACCCACACACAGCTTCATTACATACCCATTTCATGGTACTGATGGATGTATAATTTAAATATCCATAATTAAGGGAAGATTGCTAAATTAACGCACTATTGAGATAGGCTCTGCAGATTACGATAAGGATTACAGATTGAGATAGGCTTTACAGATTACGATAAGGATTAAAGATTATGATAAGGATTAAAGATTACGATGAGGATTAAGTCTACAGATTACAATAAGGTAATTCTACGTGACATCTTAATCTAAGCCCTATAAAAAAGGCGGGGTAATCAACGTTTGGAGGGACGCAAAAAACCCTAACTCAAGTTCTTGATTTCTCTTAAGAGATTAGTTCGCACACTGACTTATTCGTCGGAGCCTACTCCACCAGTAACACACCGGTGCTTGTAGGATCACCTTTTCTTCTCTCTGTCCAGGAAGTTAGATCAGATCCAGGTTGCGCAGAATCCATCATCAACAGTTGGCGCCGTCTATGGGAACGATTTTAGTTCTCTAAATAAAGTATGGTTCGATTGCGATCTGGTCTGGTTGCTGGCAAATACGAAGCGTTGCAAACTTCTGATCAAAGGGACTCGACGAGGCAACCCCCCGCCATCCCAAACGATCAGGAATGCGTCACAGCGTTGGAACAATAGGTTTAAACCTTAAATAAGGGAATGAACCAATTAGTCCAGAAAAATTCAATGATTCTACAACGCTTAGCCGACCTTAATGAGGTGGAGAATAATGAAGTACCCAATAATGACTCCCGTAGGATTGACAACGACGCTGAGCTTAGTCAAATAGGGGGTCAACAGAGAAGCCATCACCATCGGTCTCTTGAACGGAATAATACCAGGCTCCGTGCAGGTACCTTTGGTTGTGTTGGTGACAAGACTGAAGACGTCACTTATTTCAATCTGTAGATGCAAGATCTGAGAACTAGGGTCAAAGACGTCATGCAAGCAATGAAAGGGAAGGGCCAGGCCACAGTGAACGATCTGGTACAGAAGACCAACCTAGCATTTAGCCTCGCTGTTATGTTATAAGTTGTCCTCTACCTAGCAAATTTAAGATGCCAACTCTTGAGAGCTTCGATGGGACGCGGGAGCCTCTCGATCATTTAGAGACCTACAAAGCTCTTATGTATTTGCAAGTCATACCGGATGAGATTATGTGCAGGGCTTTCCCTACCACACTAAAGGGTTGGGCTCGTCTTTGGTTCAATAAATTAAAGCCAGGCTCCATTGAAATCTTTAATGAGTTGAGCAAACAATTCATTGGACACTTCATCGCTGGGCAGAGGCATAGGAGACAGCAACACACTTATTGAATGTGAAACAGCAGAAGGGAAAGCCTTTCCGTGGTTACATAAGTCGTTTTAACGCTGATATGCTGCAGGTAGAAGAGGTGGACGACAAGGTTGCCCTCACAGCCTTTATGGGAGGACTACAGACTTCTAAGTTCCTATTTTCCTTATCAAAAGAAGCCCCTACAAGCATGACAGAGTTGATGGTTAGAGCATGGAAGCACATGAACGCTGAGGATGCTATGAATGCACGAAAAAACAAAGATGGTGAAGATAAGAGGTCGGAGAAGAAAAGGCCAGCACCTAACACTAGGGAGGAAAAGGAATCGAAGTACAAGAAATTCTCAAACAACCATGCTGACAAATCGTCTCGCTGCCCAGTGAGCCCAGGCAGGTATAATAACTATACCCCCTAAATACATCTGTAGAGCCAGTCTTTCTGCAGATTCAAGATGACGCATCATTGAAATGGCAGCCAAAGCTAAAAGCTGATCCAACAAAGAGGTCTCTAGGTAAATACTATAGGTTTCACCGGGACCATGGACATAACACAGAAGATTGTTTCGACCTCAAAAACCAGATCGAGAACCTTGTTCGTAAAGGTCATTTACGCAAATTCACAACTAGAAATGGAAAAGGAGGCTCCAACCCAGCCCGGGAGGGCTGAGATGATCGCCCTCCTCAACACCAACCAATGGGTGAGATCAAAGTTATATCGGGTGGCTTCGCTGGTGGTGGTGAGACAAGTTCGGCTCGGAGGGCTCATGCTAGGAGAATTCGGAGTTTTTCAGAGGTGAATGAAGTTGGAATGACAAGTCCTCCAACAAAATTACCTCGAGTTGAGGAGCCGGTCATAACCTTTTCTGAAGAAGATGACAAGGGAATTCACCAGCCCCATGATGACCCTCTAGTAGTTTCCATGATCGTTGCTAATTTCACTGTTCGACGAATACTGATAGACAATGGTAGCTCGGCTGACATACTATTTCTTAGGGCGTACGAGACATTGAAAATTAGCCGAGAGAAGCTCCGACTCATGAAGTCACCACTGGTGGGATTTTCAGGCGACAAAGTATATCCACTGGGGGCAGTTACCCTTCCAGTTACTGCAGGAGCCAATCCAAAGCAGGTCACTGTAATGGTGGACTTTGTAGTGGTGGACTGCCCATCATCATATAATTTTCTCCTGGGGAGGACAACATTGAATTCCATGAAAGCAATCACGTCCACTTACCATCTCCTGATGCGTTTCCCAACTGAATATGGTATGGGAGAGCTAAGAGGGGACCAAACAATAGCTCGTGAATGTTATGTCGCCTCTCTCAGAAAACAAAATCGCAAGAGGCATTTACGATTGAAGGGCTAGAAGGGAAAGATAGACCAGACTTTCATAGAGCGGAACCTACAGAAGAGCTAGAAGAGGTCATCCTTGGTGATGGTGAGCCCGAGAAAAAAGTGAGTATAGGGTTTTTACTCCCCCCAGGTATCAAAGATGAACTTACTCATTTCCTCAGGAATAATCGAGACGTATTTGCATGAAGACATGCCGGGTATAGACCCCACTATCATGGAGCACCACTTAAATGTAAATCCTGACTTTAAACTTGTCAGACAAAAGAGGAGGACTTTCGTTCCAGAAAGGAATCAGGCTATATCAGAAGAGGTGAAAAAGCTCTTAAAAGTCGACTTTATTCACGAGGTGTACTACCCCGACTGGCTGGAAAGTGTGGTCTTAGTGAAGAAGGCAAATGGAAAGTGGAGGCTTTGTGTGGATTTCACCGACCTTAACAAAGCTTGCCCGAATGACAGCTTTCCTCTCCCAAGAATCGATATGCTCGTTGAGGGAACGGCTGGACACGAACTATTAAGCTTCATGGATGCATATTTTGGATACAACCAGATATCTATGTACACCTCAGATAGAGAAAAAATGGCCTTCATCACTGATAGAGGTTTGTACTGTTACAAAGTAATGCCGTTTGGGCTCAAGAACGCTGGTGCAACATACCAAAGGCTAGTGAATGCAATATTTAAGCATCAAATTGGTATAAATATGGAGGTATATGTTGATGACATGTTGGTGAAAAGCTTAAAAGCTGAAGACCATTTGACTGACCTGCAGGAGACCTTCGAGGTACTTAGGAGGCATAAGATGAAACTCAACCCCAGCAAGTGTGCCTTTGGGGTTTCCTCAGGAAAGTTCTTAGGATATATGGTAAGCAGAAGAGGAATTAAGGCCAATCCAGAGAAGATCCGAGCAGTCATTGACATGAGATCGCCAAGATCAACCAAGGATCTACAATGACTAACAGGGAAGATTGCTGCCTTGAGTAGGCTAATCTCTCGGTCAACTGACAGGTGTCTACCTTTCTTTCGTGTGCTAAGGAAGGCGTTGGAATGGACCCCAGAGTGTAAGCAGGCGTTCAAAGAACTAAATCAATACCTTAGTTCTCCCCTACTAGTGTCTCGAACCATACCGGGAGAGGAACTATACATATACCTTGCAGTCTCCACGACAGCTGTCAGTTCAGCTCTGATACGAGAAGAAGAAGGGGTCCAAAGGCCAGTATACTTCGTGAGCAGAGCACTTAGGGGTGCGGAGGAAAGATATCCAAGGATGGAACAGTTGGCCTTTGCTTTAATTGTGTCCGCCAGGAAACTGAGACCATACTTTCAAGCGCATACGATAGTGGTCCTAACAGATCAACCCCTTCGACAGGTCCTACACAAGCCAGAAAGCTCTGGTCGACTGATGAAGTGGTCAGTAGAGTTAGAAGAGTTCGACATTCAGTATAAGCCAAGAACAGCAGTAAAGGCTCAGGTGTTGGCTGATTTCTTAGCTGAGTTTACCCCTCCAGAAGAGGAGAAACAACCCCAATTTTCGACAGAACCAGGTTTAAGTGAGCAGATGGGCCCAGAAGTAGTCTGGGACTTGTTCGTGGATGGGTCATCTAATGTTCAGGTTAGCGGAGCCGGGCTTGTTCTTGTTTCCCCAGAGGGAAAAAGTATACAGTACGCACTTCGGTTTGGTTTCAAAGCAACCAACAACAAAGCAGAGTACGAAGCCTTGATAGCAGGATTAAAAGTGGCAAATGCCCTAGGGGTTGAGCAATTAAATATGTACACCGACTCCGAGCTGGTCGCTGGACAAGTTCAAGCGGAATATGAGGCACGAGACGAGAAGATGAAGAGTTACCTACAAAAGGTAAAGGAATTAAAGAATCACTTCCAAAGATTCTCAATTCATCAAATACCATGAGAAGAGAATGGGAAAGCAGACACTTTAGCCCGGCTAGCTACTGCATTGAACCTGAGATCAATAAGAATATACCACTGGAATATTTGGAAGAACCATCTATATCTCAGGATAGACAAATTGAAGTGCAACAAGCGATATTGAGTGTGGAATGGGCAGATCCTATCATCAGATATATCAAGGATGGGGTGCTACCAACAGACCGAGCAGAAGCTCGAAAGGTCAAGATGCGGGCAGCTAGGTATACGCTTATCAAAGGGGTGCTCTACAAGAGAAGGTTTTCCATGCCGTATTTACGATGCGTTTCTAGCGAGGAAGCTGACTACATTTTAAGGGAGATCCACCTAGGAGTTTGTGGAAACCATGCTGGGGGTAGGTCACTTGCTAACAAGGCCATCCGACTAGGATACTATTGGCCCACCATGCAGAAAGAAGCACTTGACTTCGTTAAAAAGTGCGACAAGTGTCAACGATTTGCCAACATCCCGAGACAACCATCAGAGGAGATGACTCCCATGTCAAGACCACACCTCTTTCCCCCTTAAAAGAATGAAGGGTCAGCTTCATCTTCTTCCCTCGTAAAAAGATGAGGGGTTAACTACTTCTCTTGTTAAAGGGTGAGCTGAGTGAAACTCATATTAATCTACTTCCCCTGTTAAAGGGTGACCTGGGTGAAACTCGTATTAATCTACTTCCCTTGTTAAAGGGTGAGATGAGTGAAGCTCATAGTAATCTACTTCCCTCGTAAAAAGATGAGGGGTTAACTACTTCCCTTGTTAAAGGGTGAGCTGAGTGAAGCTCATAGTAATCTACTCCCCCTGTTAAAGGGTGACCTGGGTGAAGCTCGTATTAATCTACTTCCCCTGTTAAAGGGTGACCTGGGTGAAGCTCGTATTAATCTACTTCCCTTGTTAAAAGGTGAGATGAGTGAAGCTCATAGTAATCTACTTCCCTCGTTAAAAGGTGAGCTGGGTGAAGCTTATAGTAATCTACTTCCCCGATGAGTGAATCTCATAGTAATCTACTTCCCCTGTTAAAGGGTGAGCTGAGTGAATCTCGTATTCATCTACTTACCTTATTACGAGCTTCGTGAAACTCGTCTTAATCTACTTTCCTTATTAAAGGGACGAGCCGATTAAAGATGTCAATAAAATCAAGTATAAAATAACGGCAGCATGCTGGCAGGGCAGCTTGCCAAATAACGGCAGCATGCTAGCATAACAGCTTGCCAAATAAAGGCAGCATGCCAGCAGGGCAGCTTGCTAAATAAAAGCAGCATGCCTGCCAAATAAAGGCAGCATGGCAGCTTGCCAAATAACGACAGCATGCCAGCTTGCCAAATAACGGCAGCATGTCAGCAGGGCAGCTTGCCAAATAACGGCAGCATGCTGGCAGGGCAGCTTGCCAAATAACGGCAGTATGCTAGCATAACAGCTTGCCAAATAAAGGCAGCATGCCAGCAGGGCAGCTTGCCAAATAAAAGCAGCATGCCTGCCAAATAAAGGCAGCATGCCAGCAGGGCAGCTTGCCATATAACGACAGCATGCCAGCATGACAGTTTGCCAAATAAAGGCAGCATGTCAGCAGGGCAGCTTGCTAAATAACGGCAGCATGCTAGCATAACAGCTTGTCAAATAAAGGCAGTATGCCAGCAGGGCAACCTGCCAAATAACGGCAACATGCCAGCAGGACAGCTTGCCACGGCAGCATGGCATGGCAGCTTGCCACATAACGGTAGACTACCAGCATGGCAGCTTGCCACATATACGAGCTGCCAATGTGGCACTACGACAAATATACAAGCTTGCCAATATACGACAAATATACGAGCTTGCCACATATACGAGCTGCCAATGTGATACTATGACCCCCGACTGTATTCGCGAAATGACAATATAAGTCAGTCTAATGGACAAGGCTCTGCAATTCTAACTATATATTATTGTGTGATATTTTGGAGTTAACGTTCCGGTGGTTTGACAAGCAATCCTCCGAAACGGGGGGCAACTGATGGATGTATAATTTAAATATCCATAATTAAGGGAAGATTGCTAAATTAACGCACTATTGAGATAGGCTCTGCAGATTACGATAGGGATTACAGATTGAGATAGGTTTTACAGATTACGATAAGGATTAAAGATTGTGATAAGGATTAAAGATTACGATGAGGATTAAGTCTACAGATTACAATAAGGTAATTCTACGTGACATCTTAACCTAAGCCCTATAAAAAAGGCGGGTAATCAACGTTTGGAGGGACGCAAAAAACCCTAACTCAAGTTCTTGATTTCTCTTAAGAGATTAGTTCGCACACTGACTTATTCGTCGGAGCCTACTCCACCGGTAACACACCGGTGCTTGTAGGATCACCTTTTCTTCTCTCTGTCCAGGAAGTTAGATCAGATCTGGGTTGCGCAGAATCCATCATCAACAGTATTCCATCAACACAAATATTTCACTCCTTCCACTACTATCAGTTATATTATTAATATTATTTTCAATTGGGTTGTAATTAGTAAGCTTGATACAAAATATAAAATTCGCAAAATGAACTACTCCATATAATATTCATATATAAATCATGTTTAATTAAAATAAAATTAAACTAATGAAATTAATTTTGTATCAGGGTCTTACAATTGATGTTTTGTTTATTGCCTCCTTTTGGGTGCTCAATTATTGCCTAGTCATCTTAGGAGTGTAGTCGGGGTTTTTTGGCAATATCCACGAAAAATAAAAGACTTTGTTTTTTGGGGTGGGCCTTTTGTACTCAAACCCATACAAGGATATTAGTTAAGGAATTTAAATCTAATGGATGGGGTTCTTTATGAAAAGCCATGATTGAAATGAACCGTGTCATAAAACCAAGACAACATATCTTACTAATAATAATAAAGGGTTCAGGGTCTTTAACGCTTATAAACAGAACATTCTTTTAGTCTTTTTTACAGAGGAAAATGAGGCTGAACTGAGAAGTTAATAAAAAAACCTTTGAGTAAGCATGGATATTACTACAAGACTTCAGATAATTGAATAAGAACCACATCAAGTGGAAAATGAGAAGCTCCAACAAGAGTAAATGTTGGGTGCATTCTGGGATCATATGCCTGTTATTAATTAAATTCTTATATGGAATCACATGTTATTTCTCTCAAAATAAAATACACTCTCAAAAACAAGTAAAGCTAAGGCACTACTCAAAGAACAAAAATAGTTCATTATACGACCTATCATCCTCAGTTGGTGGCCGGGGAGAGTAAAAAACACTTAAACTTTTTCTTTTTCGTGTTTCATTGTTTTTTATATAATGAAAGATGGTTTTATTTCTTCCCAATTGAGTTACGTCAATTGGATCTTTTCTTCCCCCTTGAGTACTAGGCTTTTATGTCGGTATGTTAAGGTTAATGTTTTAAAAATGCAAAATTTGTTGTTCACAACATTGTTCATTGTTATGTTTATTTAAGTTCTATAAATTTTGTTAATTTAACTAGCACAGGAAGGAAGGGAAGCTCTAGCCCTATAGAAGAAAACAAGAAGATGAAAAATGATGACACGGTCTCGTAAAGCCTTAGAAGACTAGAAAACCAGCAAGAGAAACTCCACTAGCAACTTAGACATGAATTTTAAATACAAACAACCTCATGCATTACTAAGATAGCAACTTTGCCACTTCAAATCATCTATCTTGAAGGAACAACAATAGCAACCTAGCTAATATAGTCTTTTATTTCTTAAGCTTTCTTAGGTTTCAAAAGAAAGAACATTTTTTTTTTTTTGAAACCTTGTGCTATTTTTCTAGATAGACACCTTATAGGAGATTATAGGCAAAGCAAATAAATAAAGATAAGTTCCTAAGTCATTTTAGAAAAAAAAAAAGAAAGAAAGGAAGCCAAGTCACCTTCACAACGCTAGAGTCCATTTAAAGGCTTATGTTTCTTCACTTTTGCGTCTCAAAACACTGGAAAAACATTTCATTTGTCCTCAGCTATTTGTCTAAAACTTAGATTGGGTTAGCTACATGCCTAACTGCCTAAGCTAGTCTATTACAAAACCACAAATAGTTTCATTTAACTACAAGTTTTTTAAGCCTCATATATTCATACTTTCCCTTATCTCAGCTCTTCACCAACATCCAATTGAAATACTGGAACAACTATACACCTAGCTCTATCTAATCTATGTTGGTTTGTTCTTTAATTGCTTTTATCATCTTTAGAAAGTTTGAGAAGCTATTAAAGGACAATAACAACTATGAACCATGAAATAAAACAAGCTTCGAAGTCCGTACTAAACTACCAGACAATCTTCATAAGAATGAAGAACCTTCACTAAGTTTGTTAGGTATGAACGCCTAAAGGGAGCAAGCAAGCAACCTTACTTCAAGAGCTACCACTACAAGTAAAGAAGCTAATAGAGAGTCCTCTCAATTGCCCCATCTCATTGGTCAAGAGAAGACAACAACAATATAATTACTACAAACAACCTAGCTACTAGAGGAAGGGAACTCAAAACTAGCTACTAGGATAAGAACATACGAGAGAAAACCCAAGATGAAAAATCTATCACTCGCATGGTTTGATCTCTAACAACGTAGCCACTTGATACTGAATGCTAACCACTTACTAACTAGCTACGTAGCTACTTGGGCTACTTCCCTCAACAAATACAATCTATTAGTTAGGTAATAAGACCCTTAATAGGATAGAAAACAAGTTTCCTTAAGAGCTTTTAAGCTATGAAAGGTATTGTTCATGCCTACAATTGATATTTAAGAACAAGTAACTCGTCTGGTATATTCAAATCAAACCCCCCTTTGCATACTCTCTAACTACTAATAATAATTCAATTACCAGATTTTCATCACCTACTAGAATTCCTCCAACTACTAAAAGGAAGGAAATTGGGTAGATATGTAACTGCCCGAATTTCCATAAATCGGAGCGTTAGCGAGTAACTCGAAACCTTGACTCGATAACGAATCCGAAATACAGAAGCGAAAAAAAAAAAAAAAAGGGTCACTAGAAACAACACCATCTCTAGTACAACGAAAGAATACTAAATGGAGTTAACAACACTCAACTAGAATACAAATGCGGAAACTAGGATTAAAATGGACAAAATATGGAACTATAGGTAAAATGGTCATTTTACCCACTGAGAAGATAATTTGACTCTAAACAAGTCAAATGGGGTGAACTAAATACCATCTAATCCTTTCATGACATCCCAAGAGGTTCTAAGGGCTTTAGTCACGGTTTCCCAAACATACCCCCTCCCAGTCAAGTGATTTTCTGACACTGTCCCACTAAAATGAGTATATATCTTAGTAGGAAATGATTCTGAAAATATGATTGGTACCATTGAAAATTTGACTCAAAATCCTTAAATTTAGGCTTAAGAATGACCTAATTTGGATTTGGAATGAGTAAAATATGACTGTTGTAAGTTCAGGTGAAAAATCTGTCTAGTGCATGAACAGTAACTGCAGCTGCATTTACATTCTGCCTAAAAACTGAAAATAGGCTTTTGGAAAGGTTCACCAAGGTCCCATTCGAATATATGGTGTCCATATACACCCAAATGACCCCGAAAAGTCCCAGAATGGTCGGTTCGGTTGTAGAAAAAAAAGGATGAATAGTAATCTAGCCTCCAACTAAAAACAAAATAAAAATAAAATTGACCACCTTTGGTCACAAATGGTCCTTAGGACCTCCAAAACCTAACCTAAGCTAAAATAGTGCATAAATAAGATGGGACTAAATGAATGCACATTAAGAGAACTAATATCATGCTTTGAAATAAGATGGCTATTGGCCTCATTACATTATATCAAATAAATCCCAAGATACAATTTGCATAAAAGGATATTACATTCACACTTATGAAGTACATTATACATAGAATCAATTATACATTAAAAATCCATAATTGAGTCTTCAACTCTAGAATCATCCGAAACTACTCCATTCCTGAAAAATATTTGTATAATAGGGGTGAGCACCACTGCTCAGTAGGACATGATGGATTACACTAATAATTTAAGTCTTTCGGAATCCCCAAGGACATGCAATAATGCTCGGCATCCCAAGGATGAAATGTCATACAAACTAAAGCCAAACCTTCGTGAAATACAAAAGGGAACATACACCCTAACTCTAGTTTCCGTAGCATGATAGTCTAACTTAACAGGTTAAACATATAACCAAGTCATGTAGCAGAAATACAAGCCAACAAGTAAACTTCGAAACGAGTCATAAACCACATACGGCACATTATCACATAATGGCTATCACAAAACTATAACGATAACAACGTCTACATAATTCCACGAATGAAGAACTGAACCGAGCCCATAAACTCTTCCATGACATAACCCACACATGTGAATGCCAAGTGATTATAATGTGCTGGAATCACCGGGATAACATTTCGCACCTGCAATAACGATATGCCAGAATCACCTGAATCCTTTCCTGCACCTACAATGATGATGTGCTGGAATCACCAAAATCTCATTCAGCACCCGCAATACAAATGAGTTCCCTTCCGCACCCAACAGTTATCATCTATCCATCAAATATCTCATGCATGCCATGCATACATAACTCATGAACCCAATGATAACCACAATGAAACCATGGCCAAAGTGGTACACACACAATAACCCATGCATAAATAAAATAAACCCAAACATCACAATGCTCAAATAATGTCTAAACTACACAAGTCCTCCAAATGCATATTGTAACGACCCGAACTCGTGGATCTGAACCGTTAACCGAGTCCTTACCCAGACCCGAGGTCAACTAAGGGCACAATTGTCATTCTCTATGCTTGTAGGTGATACACAGATCATTTGAAGGTCCATAGTATTTCTAAAACACAACTTAGAAGGAGTAGGTCAAGGTGCAGGTCAAAGGCAAGGTCAGCTGACTGAAACAGCATGATCGGCCGGCTGACTGAGATGGTTAGTCGGCCGAAATAACCCCCAAATATGGAAACTCTTGGGACTTTGACAAAAAAGGTTCATCGGTTAACAGGTCTACAGGGTTGGCCAGCTGAAACGGTTTCCAAAATTAAATGCTCTCGGAACTTCAGAAAATAAGGCTATCGGCCGACCGATCATCCAACATCGGCCGACTCACAAGGGAGTTCGGTCGGCTGACAGTGCTTATCAGCCGACTGAAATAACATTCACACTAACTTGACCTACTGGAATACCAAAGATTTGCATTGTCAGCTGGCTAATTGTCTTTGTCGGCCGGCCGATAGGCCCTGAAATACTGCTATCTGCAGCTAAAACATCAGATAAGCTAAGCCCATTTTGAGCTGGCCTATACCAAACCTGATATGTAAACAAATCCCGAATTCATGGCAAACACTATATAGCAATAATGCATAACATTCTACAATTATAGATATAAAAAATTACACAAAACACATCCATATATTTTCCATTCATTACATTATGCCGACATAGTTCTTAATTTACATCAAACTACTATCTAGCGTTATATTTACAATATATGGCCATGCTATACAAAACGGGTACATTCAAAAAAATGCGGCTCTATAAAAGAATAGGCACAAGTGTACAAAAGGTAGTAAAAGAACTTCAAGATCTTCAAACTAGGTTTGGGGGGGAATGTCCTCCGCCACTTCTTTCCCGTGCCCTGAAAAATGTTAATAATAAAGGGATGAGCATAATGGCTCAGTAGGAGGTGCCTAACACATACCTCTTGAATCCTCGTGAATCCAAAAATGAATAAGAGAAAGGGAAAATGGGATCATGCCATACCGGGAGAAACACAACCACAACATCAATATCAATTGTCCAAGTCATGAATAATCTATGCCGTGCTATAGAATGCAATGTCACTCCCCGTTTCCAAAACATTTCTGTTTCATCGTTCCAAACCGTTAATGCAATCCGACCCATAGCTCCTCTATGGCGTCATGAGGGAAAAGTTAGCTAGCTATCCCCGACCACATGGCACCTCCATGGCGTCGTCTAGGCCTAAGTAGCTCAACCACACTAGAGTCTCTCCCTAATTCCCTCTAGATTACATTAATACCATGGACCACTAGGCGCCTCCTAGGTGTTCGGGTTTTCACAAACCTTTCATCAAGCTTTTTCCCCAAAGCCATCTACTTTCCATTTAAATCAAATTTTCGCATTTCATGCCCAATGATATGCATGGATGTCTTATGCTTTCCAATGCCATGTTAAAGGAAAATTTTATAACTCATAAAATCATATGCTTCCATATTTCCAATTCTAGCAACTTGAACATAACAGACATAGAACAACATCACATAAGCATGCTTTCTCACACAAATCATCATATACACATAGGCATATAGTTCATATACAATAAATAAATCATTTTGGAGGGAATTAATATAATTTAACATGTTCAACCATAAATCATGGAAAAATTAACTCACAAAAGTCTAAGAAGTCATGGATTAGGAACCCCTACTTCAATTTTGAAGAAAAGCCTCAAACTTCCACCCCAAACTCTAGAAATTTGAAATCCCCAAAGGTGGCCAAACGGAGATCAGCTCTGATCAAAACGATGGCTTTGACGAGCTCTACAACTTTGCCCAAAGCGGTAACACAAAAATTTCAAAGGTGGAAAAGAAAGCAAGCTTTGAATTCTTGATTTTAGAGAAAGAAAAACACTTGTAGAGAGAGAATTTTTTGACGAGAGAGAGAGAGAGAGAGAAAATATATATATGAGGGCATTTAAAAAGGAAAAGTGGGGTGGGCCCCACACAACGAAAACAAATCTCCCTCATACATTATATATATATATATATATATATATATATATATATATATATAATTCTAATTTAATTTCAACCACACAATATAACACATTACCATAATATTATGCCTAAAATAAATATGCATGAAATGCAATGAGCCCGTAACACAACCCCTGTGTACAACGATTCTGGTAACAGGTCCTACCCGGGACCTTCAGGTCAGAAAAACGAAAAAATGCCGAAATGGCAACCGGTGCATTTCGAAGAGTCCTGAACCCAAAGAAATGTTTCACGCAACTCTCAGACACACCCGGCACACCCCACGGTGTCCGATACGCAAAACGAAAAAGAATAAAAATACCCCCGAAAATAAAAAATTTTGAGAAAATGGAAAATGTCAAAATTCAGAAATATTACATTCTCCCTAACTTAAAAGATTTCATCCCCGAAATTAAACCATACCTGAGGGAGAAAACAACACTAGATACTTGGAGCGAACCTTCTGCTCGAGCTCCTAAGTAGTCTCCTCAACTTCGTGATGCCTCCAAAGCACCTTTATTAAAGTTATCGTCTTGTCCTTTAACACCTTCTGCCATATGTCAAGGATCTGAACTAATCCCTCTTCATAGGAGACATCCTCATCAATGTCTACATCAACCCAATCGAGAATGTGAGACGGATCCGGCTCATATTTCCGCAACATAGATACATGAAAAACATTGTCCAACTGTGGTGGCAATGCAAGCTTGTAGGCAACCTCTCCTATCCGATCTAAAATCTCAAATGGTCCAATGAATCGTGGCGACAACTTGCCACTTTTTCCGAACCTCATCAATCCCTTTCGTGGAGAAACCCGAAGAAAAACATGGTCTCCCACCTCAAAGGATAGCGTTCATCTCCGCCTATCCACATAACTCTACTGTTGGCTCTGAGCTGTGAGTAACCTCTGTCTGATTAGCTTAATCTTCTCAGCAGTCTCGAGTACAATGTCGGGTCCTAAGGCGGCTGTCTTGCCCACCTCAGTCCAACAGACTGGAGACCTATAAGGTCTATCATACAACACCTCAAATGGAGCCATCTCAATGTGTGATACCCCTCGGATCCGAGACACGGGTTGATCAGGCCCAGGCCCAAACCCGAGAGAATATCAAACAATTAAAGTATTTTAAAACGAACACAGATGACAAAAAGACAATAAAGATAGAATAAAACTGAAAGAAATAATAATAATAAAATCCTCCATGTGTAACTGAAAATTGAAACTCTAATCCTCCAAAACTTCAAAGTTACAACTTGGGAATCCACTAATGGACCCCTAACTAAAAAATTCAACTGAGACTGAAACTGAAAATAGATAATACTAGAAACATCGGGGGAAGTCCTACGTAATCCGATGAAAGTGAGACTGTCCTCGATAAGCACGATCAAGCTCTAAGGTTGGAACCGTCCTATACCTGAAAAGAATAATAAAGGAGTAGGTCAGACCCACGAGCAAGTTCTAATCTAACTGCAATCCATACAGTGACCCGATACGCAGCTACACCGTAGACACCTCACAATATCTATCTAGTTCATATGTATAAATATATCCACACTAAGGGATATTCACTAGTCTATAATAGGGGTCTCAACCTGAATAGAAGGCAACATGCGAATACGCACCCAAAGGTGGGTATGAGTACCTAGACCTAACAGGGTACACCTCAACCTATTATAACCAGCTACGCATCCACCGCATATACGCACCCTAACCAACGAGTCTGAGACTTAAGCTCAACTCGTGGTACCATAAACATATATATAAAGTCCGTCCAAATCCAGGGTATGCAGTTCAACTATTTATTAAATTGACATACAATAAACCAACTAGTTAGTCACTCAACTTTTTTAGTTGATATGACTTAACTACCATTCCTTAATCCAGGAAGTCATCCAACTTGGTTACAGCTGATCTGACTTAGTCACAATTAGGATTCGATATCTTCCAATCCATTCCATTAATCCATTAGGTTAGGTTTATGCGTTTTGAGCTAAACCGTCCCTAGTATGTCACCGTCCTATACCGGTACATACAATCCTCCATATCCATGTAAATTACAACATATATAACAGTTCAATAATTTACAGACCCAAAAACCACCATCCAAATAATTGCAGAAAAATATTTAAAGCTTCAACAATTTAAATCCAAGCATTTAACCATATAGTTGTAGGAGACGATTTAACAAATCAACATCTAACATCCAGAGCATGCATAAACCAAATTTAATATGTCAGGGACTCCATCATGCATGTGAATAGGTTAAATAATCCTATTATTATCCAATAAATTGCTAAAACAATTTCAGAAGATTGTTTAATATTTCGGCAATTTAAATCCAAGCATTAACCATATAGTTGCAAGAAACGATTTAATAATTCAGCAACTAGCCTCCTAAGCATGCATAGATCAAAATTAATAATTAAATGATCTTATCATGCACTTGAATGCATTCTAAAACAAGTTTTATAAACACATTATATTCCATCAAATTGCTGAAATTTAATTCAACAATTAATTCAACTTCCATTTGTTAATAACATAGGAAGTGCCTTAATTTTTATACTGTTTGTCCCGACAATTTAGAATTAAACTTTAATCAATTTAGGGTCTTAATAACACTCAAAATTCATTCCTTAATCCCTCTGTAAAGTTCCAAATTCACTCAAATAGTCTCCATGCTCCAACAGTGAACATAGTACGTAGAAAATTAAAAAAACTTAAAATAAATCAGAAAATAAAAAGGGAGCCTGCTCCAAAATTTGGAGCAGGCTCTTTTTCCAGCCTAGAGCCGGCTCTAGGACTCCCTAGAGCTAGCTCTACTTGTTGTGGGAGCCGGCTCCCACATCCATGGAGCTGGCTCTCACCTCCTTTGAGAGCCTCTGTCCCTGTTGCTTCGTTTCAGTCCGTCCGCTCCTTCTCTGATCAATTCCTTCCACTCTGTGGGTTTCTAAAAACTAATCTTAGGAACCTTAATTTAGTCTAGAAGCATTCCCCAAGATTGTTTACAATAATTTTGAAAACAATTACAGAGTTTAATCAAGCCATTTAAACTAGCATTGTTGAAGAACAACACTGAAACTAAATTGCAACATCAGTTTTATCCCAACCCCTCTGTTCTTCCTCCAATTTAAATTTGAAGTCTTAAATTACATCTAGTATCCAATCAGACCTTGGTTGATTTCAGTAAGGTTCAAAATAAAAATTAGAACAGTGGGACATTATGCCAAAACAGAGTCAAGAAAAACATACGTGCTATAATTGTTTTGTAAATAAATTTTTTCACAGATAAAACGATCAAGTAAAACATATATAAAACATGCATGGTTCAGTTTAAGGCCAATTAATCTCCTAGAGACTGTCTAGGTGCACAGAACACAAGCCAAAGGGAAAGAGGAAGATAAGAACTTGCCTGTGATTTCAATTTTGAAATCCCTGTGTCGTCTCTAAGTTTTCCGACAATTCTGAGCGCCGCCAAGCTTCCTATAACTCTGTCTCTAATCCTTACTCAACCTCCTTGGTCCTCTCTGTACAATTCCTCTTAAGCCTCACTCTGTTTTCCCACAACTGCTCTCTGTTTCACTCTCTGTATCTTTGGTACGTGAATAGGGTTTTTCCAACCCTTGATACAGATTATAACCGTATATATATAGGCGTAAAAATCATAAACCCTAATCCGTGTTTAATCAGAGACAAAGCCCTAATTCTAAACCTAGTCGGCCCATGAAACTATCTCTGTTACGGCTTACCTATATGTTATACGTGAAATTCCAACCCCAAAGTTAACTGTAACTTAAAACATAATTAAATTAAAACTCGATTAAATAATTAAATATACTTAACCAATTAAAAAAATAAAAGACAACACATGTCACATAGGTAAACAATTAAATCAAATTAATAAATAAAATAAACACATGTCACATAGGTAAACAATTAAATCAAATTAATAAATAAAAAATAATAATAATTAAACCAAATAATCACCCAAAAATACAATAAAAATAATAAATAAATGCCGAGACTATCCTTTTAAAATTAGGGGTATTACACAATGCTAGCCTGATAACTATTGTTATAGGCAAACTCAATAAGTGGAAGGTGATCCTCCCAACTACCTCCCAAATCAAGTATACATGCCCGAAACATATCCTCCAATATCTGAATGGTACGCTACGACTGGCCGTTCGTCTGTGGATGGAATGCCGTACTAAGATGCAACGATGAGCCAAATGCTGCGTGAAGTCCTTCCCAGAACTTTGAAGTGAATTTGGCATCCCTATCTGAAATAATAGATAATGGAACTCCGTGAAGTCGTACAATTTCCTTCACATATAGCACGCCAAGTGCCTCTGTGTCATCTGTTGCCTTAATAGGCAAAAAGTGAGTCGTCTTAGTCAATCTGTCAATAATGACCCATACGGTTTCACTTCCCCTCTGTGACTTAGGAAAACTTGTCACAAAATCTATGGCAATATGTTCCAATTTTCGCTACGCTACCGACAATGGCTGTAGCAAACCTGCTGGTCTCTGGTGCTTGGCTTTCACCTGCTGACAAATAAGACATCTAGTCACATACTGTGCAACATCCTTCTTCATCCCATTCCACTAATGTTGATAACTTAAATTGTGATACATCTTAGTACCACCTGGTTGAATTGCAAAATAGGAAGTGTGAAACTCCCGTAAGACGTCCTCACGACTAACTGTAGGAATAACTAACAGACCCCTGAACTGTAGAACTCCATCTGCATGCAAGGTCCAATCTTTCACTATCTCGCCACTAGAGATCAAAGTGTGAATGGTATCCAAATCCGGATCCTGTCTTTGTGACTCAATCACTCGTTCGACAACAGTGGGTTGAGCCATGAGATAAACAAGAATGCTGACTCACTGCCATCATCATCATCAAAGCAAAACAATCCCATCTCTGCCAGATCCTGAAGCATCTTCTACTTCTGAATGGCTAATCCAGCCAAAGTCCGACGAGATTTCTGGCTTAAGGCATCAACTACAACATTTGTCTTGCCCGGATGATACTGCAAATCAAAATTACAGTCTTCCAAGAACTCAACCCATCGCCTTTGTCTGTTGTTCAAGTCCTTTTGGGAGAAAAGATACTTGAGACTCTTGTGGTCTGAGAACACTTCGAATCTTTCACCATACAAGTAGTGCATCTAGCACTTCAAAGTAAACACGGCTGCCGCCAACTCTAAGTCATGAGTAGGGTAGTTAAGCTCGTGAGTCTTTAACTTTCGAGACCCATAAACGACTACTCTACTATCCTGCATCAGCACACAACCCAAACCATCGCGTGAAGCATCACAATAGATCACATAACCCAAGCTACGCTCGGGTATCACCAACACTGGAGCCGTAGTCAACCTTGTCTTCAACTCTTGAAAGGAAGACTAACAAGCTTCGTTCTATGCAAACTTGATCCCTTTCTAAGTCAATCTAGTCATAGGAGCTGCCAAACGGGAAATATCCTTTACAAACCGACGATAATACCTCGCTAGGCCAAGAAAACTCTGGATCTCAAAAACATTTTTGGGCTGCTCCTAATTCAAAACTGTTTCAATCTTTGATAGATCAACTGATACTCCACCTTCCGAGACGACATATCCCAAAAATTTCACCTCATGTAGCCAAAACTCACATTTCTCATATTTGGCATACAAACGGTGCTCCCACAGAATCTACAACACTATACTCAAATGGACCTCATGCTCCTCCCGAGTCCGTAAATACACAAGTTTGTCATCCACAAAAACTACCACAAACTGGTCCAAGTAATTGTAGAAGACACGGTTCATTAAGTCCATGAATGTCGCTGGCACATTAGTCAAGCCAAAAGGCATAACAAGGAACTCATAATGTCCATACCGTGTACGGAAAGTGGTCTTCGGAATATCCTCATCCTTAACCCGCAACTGATAATAACCAGACCTCAAGTCAATCTTAAAAAAACAACTGGCTCCCTTTAACTGATCAAACAAATCATATATCCTTGGTAAATGATACTTATTCTTGATGGTAGAATGATTCAACTTCCGGTAATCAATGCACAACCTCAAAGAACCATCCTTCTTCTTAGCAAACAAGACCGGTGCTCCCCACGGTGACACTCAATCGGATGAAACCTTTCACTCGCAAATCATCTAGCTGCTTCTTTAATTATTCTAATTCAATCGGTGCCATACGATATGGTGCCATAGAAATTGGCATGATACCAGGCATCAAGTTAATAGCAAAATCCACCTCTTGGTGTGGAGGAAACTCTGTCAAGTCCTTCGGAAACACATCCAGAAAATCACGCACAACCTTCGGATAATCAACCCAACAAAACTCAACGTCATCATCAGCTAAGAGGCTAGCTAAAAAGAACGTTTGTCGATCCTGACCTCTAATACCATAGAATGAAGGAGTGAAAGAATCACACCGGTCCCCCACAAAACAGAAACAATCCCCATCTAGGGTACATACTGAAACTTTGCCCCTAAAACAATCAATAATGGCTCTGAATGAAGACAACGAGTCCATCCCAAGAATGACGTCAAACCCTGTCATCTCGAGAAGGATGAGATCGAACTCAAGAACACGTCCAACAATCGTGATAGAACAACCCCTACAAACTCTACCAAGAGTGACTGAACCCCCAATAGGCGTGTCAACACAAAACGGTCTGTCTAACTGACTGACCTCCAACCCCAATGCCCATGCAAAAGATGAAACAATAAATGAAAAGGAAACACTAGAATCAAACAACACCCTAGCCCAAGAATGGGACACAAGGAACATACCCTTGACAACTGAAGAATTGGAAGATGGATCAGTTGGAGTGAATGCATACACACGACCTTGGGTCTTCTTCCCCTAAGAACCACCTACCTGATAACCAGACTACTGAGTTGGTGCAGTAGAAGAAGCCCTTCTGCCCGGTCGAGAACTCTGAGCTGTTATAATTGGCTAAGATGGCTGAGGTGGTGGTGGCTGTCGAAACCCTGACTAAACTATGGTGGATTGTGTCTGCCTCTTCTGTGAACTTCCACCCCTGCCTGAGCCTTTGCTCTGCTGTGGATAATCTCTCACCCGGTGGCCCTGCTAGCCACATCCAAAATATCCACCTGACGCCGCTTGGACTTGCGTGCACTGGGACTTGAGATGCCCCACCTGCCCACACTTGAAACAAACCACCTGAGCCTCAGTACACTGGGACTTGTAATATCCCAGCTGCCCCGCATCTGAAACAAGTAATAGTCAGTTTAAAAGACCCAATGGACACTGAAGCAGTGGGTGCAAATCTGGCTGATTGTTGTCCCCTGAACCTTGACTGTTCATTCTTCTGCTTACTCCTGCTATGCTTATAGGACTCCCTAATAGCTTTGTTGTCTTTGCTTTCAGCCTTAACCATTAAAGCCTTCCTCACTGCTTTTGCATATTCGGTCAATTCTGTGGCAGCCATAATTGGCCTAATGACAAGGTCAAGGCCATCAATAAATTTTTCTTTTTTCCCTTCCTCATTTTTGGAAATCTCTAGTGCAAACCTCAAAAAAAATGTGAACTTGTTCTTATATTCGGTGACTGTCATATTTCCTTGTTTTAAGCCATCAAACTCTTTCTTCAACTCCCTTCTCTAAGGCACCGGAAAATACTTCTCATAGAAAAGTTTCCTGAAAACATCATATGTCATAGTATCCACATTGTGGGTATGAGACATGGTCTTCCACCAAATCTCTGCATCCCCAATAAAATTGTAAGTAGCCAAGGTAATTTTCAACTTGTCCGATGCCAAATTCATAGTGTTAAGATGCTTCTCCACCCTTTCCATGAAATTACCCGCAACAAGCGGATTTGGGCCGCCCTTAAACAGAGTCGGCATCAACTTCACAAATTTTGTAGTATAATATACAGTCTTATCCGAATCATTTTTTCTTTGGGGGTGGTGCCGGTGGTGGCATAACCTATGACAATAACTCCCCGGCATGTCGAAACACATCATGAAAGCCTACCTATACAGCCAACTTTAACTGCTCCTCACTTATCTGAAGAGGTGGATCAACGGTCCCCCTCGTTTATCTCTCTCTTGGTGGGACCAAATCCCATAACAACACATCTTCTTCAACTTGTTCTTGATCCCTTTCTATGGGGTTAGAGCTAGAACTCTCCCCGGGATCCTTTTGTGGTGGCATGACGCTATAAAACGAGAGAACGGATCAAAACAATGACACTTATACACACAAGAACAGAGTCCTCACACAAATAACTCAACAAGAAATGATAACACTTAACCACTTTCCATACCCCTGGAACACCCAACCAATGATAAACAAGATCATGCTAGCAATACATAACAATTTTAAACACTTAACATGTAATCACATAAGCAGGTAAGCAAGTAAGCAATTAAGCGTGCTTCTCAAATAACTTAAACACTTAACACATAAGCAATTAAACATGTAATTCAACTTCCCCATGAAATCCTAGGTAGGCCTCTACCCATCGTCCTAATGGTATTCGAACCATCGCTCTAATATCAATTTTGTAACGACCCAAGCCCATGGGTCCGAACAGTTAACCGGGTCCTTACCCAGACCTGAGGTCAACTAAGGGTGCAATCGTTATTCCCTATGCTTGCAGGTGATACACAGATCATTTGAAGGTCCATAGTATTTCTAAAACATAGCTTAGAAGAAGTAGGTCAATGTGCAGGTTAAAGGCAAGGTCAGCCGATTGGTGGCCTTTTATCGGTCGGCTGAAACAGTATAATCAGCCGGCTGACTGAGATGGTCAATCGGCTGAAATGACCCCTAAATATGGAAACTCTTAGGACTTTGCCGACTGGTCCACAGGGTCGGCCGGCTGAAACGATTTCCAAAATTGAATGCTCTTGGGACTTCAGAAAATAGGGCTATCGGCCGACAGATCATCCAACATCGGCTGACTCACAAGGGAGTTCGGTCGGCTGACAATGCTTGTCAACCGGCCGAAACAACATTCACACTGACTTGACCTACTGGAATACCAAAGATCTACACTGTCAGCCGGCTGATTGTCCTTGTTAGCAGGACGATAGGCCCTGAAATGCTGCTATCTGCAGCTAAAACATCAGATGAGCTAGGCCCATTGTGAGCCGGCCTGTACCAAACCTAATACGCAAACAAATCCCAAATTCACGGCAAACACTATACAACAAAAATGCACAACATTCTACAATTATAGATATCAAAGATTACACAAAACACATCCATATATTTTCCATTCATTACATTATGCCGACATAGTTCTTAATTTACATCAAACTACTATCTAGCGTTATATTTACAATTCTTAATTTACATCAAACTACTATCTAGCATTATATTTATAATACATGGCCATGCTATACAGAACGGGTACATTCAAAAAAATGCGGCTCTACAAAAGAACAGGCACAAATGTACAAAAGGTAGCAAAAGAACTTTAATATCTTCAAACTAGGTTTGTGGGGGAATGTCCTATGCCACTTCTTTCCCATGCCCTAAAAAATGTTAATAATAAAGGGATGAGCACAATAGCTCAGTAGGAGGTGCCTAAGACACACCTCTTGAAACCCTTTGAATCCAAAAATGAATAGGAGAAAGGGAAAATGGGATCATACCATACCGGGAGAAACACAACCACAACATCAATATCAATTGTCCAAGTCATGAATAATCTATGCCGTGCTATAGAATGCAATGAAATGCTTTCCAAAACATTTTTGTTTCATCGTTCCAAACCGTTAATGCAATCCGACCGATAACGCCTCTATGGCGTCATGAGGGAAAAGTTAGCTAGCTATCCCCGACCACATGGCACCTTCATGGAGTCGTCTAGGCCTAGGCAGCTCAACCACACTAGAGTCTCTCCCTAGTTCCCTCTAGATTACATTAACACCACGGACCACTAGACGCCTCCTAGGCATCCGGGTTTTCGCAAACCTTTCATCAAACTTTTTCCCTAAAATCATTTACTTTTCCTTTAAATCAAAATTTCCCATTTCATGCCCAGTGATATGCATGGATGTCTCATGCTTTCCAATACCATGTCAAAGGAAAATTTTATAACTCATGAAATCACATGCTTCCATATTTCCAATTCTAGCAACTTGAACATAATAGACATGGAACAACATCACATAAGCATGTTTTCTCACACAAATCATCATATATACATAGGCATATAGTTCATATACAACAAATAAATCATTTTGGAGGGAATCAATACAATTTAACATGCTCAACCATAAATCATGGAAAAATTAACTCACAAAAGTCTAAGAAGTCATGGATTATGAACCCCTACCTCAATTTTGAAGAAAAGCCTCAAACTTCCACCCCAAACCCTAGAAATTCAAAATCCCCAAAGGTGGCCAAACGGAGATCGGCTCTGATCAAAACGCTGGCCTCGATGAGCTCTACAACTTTGCCCAAAGCGATAACACAAAAGTCTCAAAGGTGGAAAAGAAATCAAGCTTTGAATTCTTGATTTTAGAGAGAGAAAAACACTTGTAGAGAGAGAGAGAATTTTTTGACGGGAGAGACAGAGAGAGAAAATATGAGGCCATTTGATGGCCTCTTAGCCATTTAAAATGGAAAAGTGGGGTGGGCCCCACACAACAAAAACAAATCTCCCTCATACATTATATATATATATATATATATATATATATATATATATATATAATTCCTATTTAATTTCAACCACACAATATAACATATTACCACAAAATTATGCACAAAATAAATATGCATGAAATGCAATAAGCCCGTAACACAACCCCCGTGTATAACGATTCCGGTAGCGGGTCCCACCCAAGACCTTCTTGTCCGAAAAACGAAAAAAAACCAAAATGGCAACCGGTGCATTTCCAAGAGTCCTGAACATAAGGAAATATCCCACGTAACTCTCAGACACACTCGGTACACCCCACGGTGTTTGGTACGCAAAACGAGAAAAATAAAAAATACCCCCGAAAATAAAAAATTTACAGAAAATGGAAAATGACAAAATTCAGAAATATTACACATATAAACACATATGCACATAAATATCCATTATCATATCATTTCCATATAAAGCATGATTAGGTAATTATAAATCAATCAAACACTCAACTTTCACCTCTTCCTATCATGCTTAACATTTCCAAAACCCAATATAAGCCTAAGGAAAAAATGATAACAATTCCACACCTTAAACATTGCATATATATATCAAATAAAACATGGCTCATGTATACATATTGCAAACAATCATACTTTACATATCTCCACATCCATAAGACCCAAAGAAAGTGTAAATTACTAGCATAAGACACTCCTACTTTACATTGAGGTGAAACCCTCAAAAAGGCCAAAACGAAATGTCCTGAATACGACGTAACTTCGGGGTTATGTCAAGGACAACGAGAAGAAAAATAAACCCTGTTGCGGCACCACCCAAATCCAAACCCGAGCTCAACTCCAAAACTCAAAAACAGATAAAACGAAAATTTATTTGGATGAAAAGTAAGGCCGTACCAAGGCCATCACAAAACCCTTCTACGACAAGGGCCGAATCACAAAGGAATGTGACTAAATGGAGGAGAGAAGAAAAAGATCTAAAAAGAAAGAAAAATTTGGCCAAGAGGGAGAGAAACTTTTTTACTCTTTTCAAAAATATCGCCCGAACCGTGACCCCGAAAAGTAAAAGTTGTCAAAGCGCGCTCAAATGGATAGAAATCGTAAATGTAAAAACACTGGCGGACAAAATAATGAAAAAAAAAAAAGAAACAGCATTGAAAAACGAATCTCGTACCCCACAATCCGTCCTGGACCCACATGGCGACTTCTCGGGTCAAAATTCCTAAAACGGGGGAAAATGTTCGAAAAGCATTTTTAAGAATCCATGGCTCGAAGAAAGACCGAAAAGAAT
Organism: Cornus florida; assembly: GCF_030987335.1. Lineage (NCBI taxonomy): Eukaryota > Viridiplantae > Streptophyta > Magnoliopsida > Cornales > Cornaceae > Cornus > Cornus florida. The sequence continues at coordinate 50,598,821 of NW_026775576.1, forward strand.
TTTTAAGAATCCATGGCTCGAAGAAAGACCGAAAAGAATCATGTGCAAGCATCCTAACCAAAATAAGATACATTACCTTAACTTCCACTAATTGCACAAAAGTCCCCCATAGAAAATATCTCAAAAGATAATTTCACTTTTGCCCCAAAATAAAAATATCTTCAAAAGATAATCGCACTAAAACCCCAAAATAAAAATATCTCCAAAAGATAATCATACTAAAACCCCTCAATGAAAATATCTCCAAAAGATATTGCACAAAGACCCCCAAAAATGGGAATGCCAATTGAATAAAATCGTACAAATACCCCCAAGCACCAAAAGACAAAGTATAAACAAGTACAACACAAATCTGATTTTGCACGAGGGCCGAACATAAAAATATGAAATAAAACAAGTGTTGGGAACTACTCCTGAGCACTTGAATCTATCTAGTCTGACCAAACCTGATCCCCAAAAAAATAAACGGGAAAAAAAAATCAAAAAATGAAAAAGGGACATGTCCTAACAAAATATATCAAGCTGAAGTTGAGAGGAAGTTAGGTAAATATATCAAAACACTTTGATCTGATTGAGGCAGAGAATACTTCGTGGGATAGTTCAAAAACAACATGATTATTAAGGGAATTGTATGCCAGTTATCTAAACTGACCTATCCTCAGATGAATGGTGTAACAGAGAGGAAAAATAGGATATTAATTAAACGTGGCTAGATCATGATTAGTTACTTGACTCTAACTCCTTCTTTTTGGGGTTTAACCATAGAGATGACGGTATACGTACTGAATCTTGATCTTTATAAGACGATATTAAAGACTCCTCATAACCTATGGATAAAGCATATAACTAGTCTAAAGTTGTTTCATATACGGGAATGCCCTGCAAATGTGTAGAGGGTAAACAACTAAGTTGGAACAATTTGTTTTTCAGGCATCCTAAGGGAACACATGGTGGTTTATTTTATGATCCCCAGAACCGGAAAGTATTAGTTAGCATTAATATTGTGTTCTTAGAAGAAGATTATGTCATGAGCCATAGACCCGAAGTAGAATTATCTTGGGGGAAATGACAAGTTATATAGTAAAACCCTATGTGGACTTGCCCATTTTAAAAGGTGAGGTTGGTGAGATACATGATGTGGCACCACTATTGTTGTACCTTCATCTTAGAGCATATCAACACACCATCGTGCATTTTGTTTGAAGAAACTTTTGAGGTGATCCCAGATAGACATGAGTCGGATAATGGGAGCTACCCCCTTCTTCCCTCCCCACCCAAATTTTATTTCCAATAGCTATTTTATAGTGATTTTGCATTAAAAAACTGAAGTTGGGCTCCCTAAATTTTTTTTTAAAAAAAATTATGGTTAGATGTGGCAATTCGTGTTTGTGGGTCATAATAATTTTTGTGTCGACTTAACGAGGGTGACTTAAGGATATTCTACTAAATAGGTCAACCAAAACACGACCCGTTTAATAATCGTGTTAGGAACCATCAACATTAACACGATTTGTTTATTAAAAAGGTTATACGTGTTACCCTATTTAATGACATATTTACTAAAATCAGAGATTATATTATTTAGATTATTTATAATCCCTGGTCAAATAATAAATACTAGAAAAAATACATGTCTCAATCCAACCAAATTACTAAGGCCCTATTTGATAAAGCTACCACTTTTTGTTTTGGGTTGCAATTTTGAAAAAAGAGAATGATTACCCAAAAATGTGTTTGGCAACTGTGTTATCATTTCAGAAAGTTGAAAAGCACTTTTGGAAACTTTTGGATTTTGACATAAAGTCGGGCAATTTTTGGAAGCTTCAAAATGAAACTGTTGTTTTTAGTTTTCATTTTTAAGGTATGTTACTTTTTGGATATATATATATATATTTTTTTACTTGAACATGTTTTCTCTTTTCTCCTTTTAAAAATTCAACAACAAATATTAGTTACCAAACAATATTTTTCTTTTAACATAAATGATAGCACAACAAATTACAAGCTGTCGTTTTCACAAAAATGAAATCACAGCTAAAAAAACACACACATAGGGCCCGTTTGGCATAGCTTTTACTTCTGCTTTTATGCAGAAGAAAAAGAGAAGCAAAAGTTATCACTTCTATTTGACTTATGTGTTAGTGTTTGGGAATTGCATTTTAGAAGAGCTTTCAATGCAATAAGAGTTTTTCTATCTGTTTGGCAAAATATTTATTGAAGCACTTATACTACTGAATTAACTATTTTGCCCTTAAAGTGTGTCTTTTTTTGAACCGTTGGATAACATAAACTAGTTTACCTATTTTATATACCCAACTCCTTTTTAAACACTTTCAAATAAATCAACACTTCAAAATTGTGATATTATATTTTTATTTTGTTTTATCATTATATCAATTCATGAAATTTAAATGTGTGCGCAAGGGTAAAAGCATTTTTTCACCTACATTTCATATAAGTAAATTAATAAAGGCCTCAAAAATCAGTTGATAATTTTTTTTTTCTTTTTTTAATGTGTTTAACATACTGTGAAATTTTATAGAAAGTAAATATACTCTAAAACTTTTCATATACCACTAATTAACAAAATATACAATTTACAAAGTTATTGAAGTAGCACAATATGTCATTGTTGAATGACGATCTTTGAATTACAATCTTCCAAATTGGTAAACTCCATTAACAAGGTAATCTTCTTTATATTCCAAAAATTATAGTGTGTCATCAGCACATGGAAGGTTTGCTTTCAATTTTCCAAACCCAAAAATTGCAATCCATCCATACTAAATTTCCTTAGTTCACAATTCCATATTAGAAAGTCAACAGAATATACAACCTCACCATCTTAATTCATGGAACATCACATAATTTAGAACAATAGAATGAACAAGGGAAGGATAGTACTAAAAAGTGAAGGGAAAAAAAAAAAAAAAAAACCACCCCATCAGATTATTGGTATTTCACTAAACAAATACTTCATCATAAAGAAAATCTGTGTCATTCCAAAACCCAACAAAAACAAGCACAACATCTAAAAGTAGGTAAAATTAAATATAATGAGGGGGAAAAAAGTGAAAAAGAAGAAATTGAAACCCCAATGAATGCTCCATCTAGAATAAGTATCATGTGAAAACTTAGTGGAATGAAAAATGGACAAAAAAAATAAAAATAAAAAAAATTGAAACTTCTCATTAAAGATGAATAATTTGTGATTTCGGCATCAACAAGCAAGGAAACTGGGCTTAAATTACATCAATTTGTTAGGAAAAAGGGTCTCCAAAGAGAATAATCTAATAGACTATACTTGACGGATAAAACAAAACTGCTAGCCTTTGCTCCAGAGACAATGGAAATTAATGAGCAGCAATTCCCCTTTTCTCTCCACACTAATAGCTTCAACTTCGGAATTCATTTCATCAACAAAGAACAACAGAAATTTTAGACCATTAAACCGCCATATTTGCTTCTGGTAGAAATCATTAGGGAAAATATCACAAACCTATAATATTGTATTTCTTCAGTTGTTTATACCCAAAATTGAAGAACAAACACAACCCAAGGAAAAAAATCACATGCCTTGAATATAAGATGGTTTTTTGTTCCTGTTGCAAGCTACCGAGCGGTCTATATCATATAGAATTGTTGCAGTCGTCAAGAGGAAAGAGTTGAATGTGAGCAAAAACCCTAGAAGACAAGAGTCGCCAAATGGTAGGAATATTTATTTGGGATACGTTGGGACAAAAAATATTTTACATATAAAACATAGGGGTATTATGAGAATTATAAAAATTTCATTAAAACAAGAGACGGCTTCCAGTGTCCATCAGGAAGAGCGTTTTGGGAAAGCTACCCTCCCCTAGCTTCAGTCAAACGCTCTTCCACAGACTTGAAGCTCTTCCACATTATAATCCAAACACAGCAAAAAATAGCTTTTGAGTCCTAAAAGCCAAAAGTGGCTTTCGAAAAGCCAATCCAAACGGGCCCATAGAGTGTTACAAAACAAGGCCTAAGTAGTCTCTAATCCACAAGATAGTACGAAGAAAAAAATCAAATAAACCTAAAGCTAAATCAATTGAAAATTATAAGGCTTAGAGCAACTCCAATGGGCTGTCAATTTCAAAATATAGTAGGTGGGTTTAACATGGCCTCTCCAATTGGCTGTTAAATGGGCTGTCAAAATATAGCTTTGCCAAATCTTGTGCCAAATATAGCACAAACTATAGTTATTGCTATTGCTTCTACCAAACTGAAATATATGGGTTTTGAACTTTTGATTCTTGTAGATTTTGTAGTTTGGTGTTGTGCTTGTGTATATATATATGTCAGTGCTGGTATATATGTGTGTATATATATGTCTGTATTAATCCAAAAGTTGCATAAATTTCAAGACTCAGTTAAATTTGATGATTATTATTATTTATTTATTTTTAATAAGGCAAATAAGCTAAACAAAATACAAACACTCAAAAAAAAAAAAAAAAAAAAAAAAAAAAATGGTTGTTGAAAATTGGTAGTTGAGAATGGTAGTTGAAAAATAATGATAGTTGTGTCAAAAAATTGCATTTTGTATGAAATGCACCATTGGAGTAGAATTGCTAAAATATAGCATTTTGACACTGTAGTTCCTCTCAAAATATAAATTTGGCATGCAAAAATGGCATTTTGCATTGGAGATGGTCTTAACGTGAATCAAACTGAAAAGATACGACAGCTAATTAAGGAGCTAATATATTTCTGTTAGGTTTATATTGAAATGACCTAATTGTCCATAATTAAATGGGTATAAACGAGTTACACGATTTGAACTCTTCAAGCCTAGCACGACATGATTTATTATTTAGATTATCGTGTTGACCCATTTATGACCCGAATCTGATTAAAGTCAACCCAAACTTACTTATCTTATTCACGTTATGTTGGCGGGTCGTGTTGAATTTTATCACCCCTATTTATGGTCATTTAAGGTGATTTGCAAAGGAAATTGCTTGTTGCCCCTTCAAAATGTACTGAACTTTTTTTGTTCCTTCTTAAAATTAGAAGAAGTCTTGATGACTAGTTGTATTTATTTGATAATTAATACAATACACAAATCATAAATAATTTATTAATATTTATATATAAATAAATCTGTATTGACCAATAAAAGAGCAATAGTATTTATTTGATAATAACTATAATATACAAAACATAATTAATCCATTAAGTATTGACCAATAGAAGAACAATTATATTTATTTGATAATACAATACACAAAACATAAATTAATAATTCATTAAGACATATGTATGTATGTATATATATATATATATATAAACCTTGTATTGACCAATATAAGAACAATTCTATTTATTTGGGTATTAATATAATACACAAGCTATAATTAATCCGTTAAAAGAAATATATAACTAATATAATGAAATATGAGAGCTATTCTCTTATTGGACACTTAACAACTGCTTTAAATGTTTTATGGTTGATCTGCCCCTAATGCTTAAAAAAGAGATATATAACTATTATAATGGATATATAACAATTAGGAAATATATATATATTGTTCAAAACATACATTAAAAATGGATTGAATGGACTTCTTTACAACTATTTTATTTTACTTTTGAAAGTTAATTTTAGAATACTAATATTTTGGCCCGCAAATAAAAATATTGCTCATTCTCCACTTTGCTGATTATACCACCAACCTCATCCTTGCAGTTAGAAAGGGACACGTGGCAGTGTAATAGGATGGTTCCACGTGATCAAATCTGGACCATCCAGGTTGGGACCAAAGTGGGTGTTAACAATTCCCATATTTTCTACTTATTAAGCGAGTTATGAAAATATGTCTATATTCCTATTAAAAGTGTAAGTCGTTTTTATTTTAAATACATATTTTTACACTTTTTTATATACTTCTTTATTAATTATAATTTTTATTTATAATAATTAGTATGTAAATAAGCTAATAAATGTCATTATAATAAATCTATCAAGTCATTATAACAAACAACGGTTCAAGTTATCTCTAAATTATTTATAATTCTAAATTTGGAGAGGCCTCCCTAAGTGACCTTTCAAGACCATATATTTTTTATATACATTTTCATACTATTTTTTAATACTTCTTTATTAATTATGGTATAAGAAGCCTCCTTAAGTGACCTTTCAAGACCATTTATTTTTATATACATTTTCATACTATTTTTCTATATGCTTCTTTATTCATCATAATTTTTATTTATAATTATTAGTATATAAATAAGTCAATAAATATCATTAGTATACCAACCGACAACAAGACAATTATTCAAGTTATCTCTAAATTAATACTCCATTAGTCTCATATTAATAGTCTATCTTTTCATTTTTAATTGTCCTTGTCGTATTTCAAAAATCAATGTATTATTATTTTCTAACCTTCCCAATTTATCTTTATTGCATTGAAAGGATACAAATAAAAAATAACATCATTGTGGACCTCACCAATTCAAGAAAGAGGGTAAATTTTAAAATTCATGCATGCCGAGCAATAAAAAATTATTAAAAGTTAATCTCTTAAAAAATTAGAATTTTAAAAGTGAACATCTAAAATAGGACCGATGTGTATAATATGAAAATATTTTTAACAGTTGTTAACATTTTGAAATTTAGAAGGAACTAGATGAATGAGAAGAATATTATTATAGCAAATAACCCATCAATTTATTATTTGACATTGTCCTAAGCCGAATATAAGAGGTCCAATTATCCCTTAGGGCAAAGTATTAATAACCAAAATAACTTTTTGAAAATATTTTTAACAATTGTTCCTCGTGACATGCATTGTATGTTTAAGCAAAGCTCAAATGTGCGAGTGTTTGGCGTGCCCAAGATACTATTGAGAAAGAATTACAAAAATAGCAATGACAAAAGAAAAGGTTAATCTAAACTCAAGAGAGATTGAATCTTGAAAGTAAGAAAGTAAAGGTTAATCTAACCTAAGAGAGATTGAACTCTCGACTTTCTACTTCAAAAAGTAAGAAAGTATCACAAGGTTATATTTGTCATGACTAGGGATGACAACAAGGGCAGTTTTGGGCGGGTGAATCCTCCTCCGACCCCACAACCCTTTAGAAACCCTCGCCCCGTCCCCACCCAAAACCGCTTAAACGGGGGACCTTTCCACCACATCCTTGCCCGTTTAACTTTTTAACCCCCGCAGGCACCTACCTCGTCCCATTTAGTTCCATAATTTCTCTTCATTTTTTTTGTTTTTTCCCTTCAATATAATGATATAACTATTAAAAAAATCATAAAAATTAGGCAATCAATAATTTAACATAAAATTCAAGAATATGAGCGTTCTTAGTTTGTAAGGCTCTACCGCTCACTATAAGGGTTGAGAAAGTGAGAGGGTTGTGAAAGTGAGTGAATTTGACTTAAGGTTTCTAGAGCTAACTATATATACTAATAAAATAAGAGTAATTTAGTAATTTACCTACCTAAATCGGACGCGGCGGGGTGACTTCCCCAAACCCGCGTACTTTTTTATTAATAAAAATCATTCCTGCCCAAATAAAGTAAATGATTCTCCAAAATCACTATAAACAGGGCGAGGTGGGGCGGATACCCATCCCCACGGGGCAAATTGCCCTCCCTAATGGTGACTAAGTTGGATAAGAGTCTTCCAGTCTGTCTCCTAAATTCTCAATTCTGATTTCAAGAGTCCAGGCTTTTATAGTGATGGGATTAATCCCCCATCCAAAGGGAGTGGAGACATAAACACCCTTTTTAACCAAAGAAAGAGAAAAAATAAAATAAAATAAAAATAAAGGACTGAATTGTAGACAATGTTTATGAAAATAGAAAAAGAGTATTTTCATAAAATGGAAGTGATTGTAAACTGTCTCCACCAATAATCATGATGTTAAGTAGTTCTATGTGGCTCTCATTCTTTTTACCAAAAAGTTTCAATGGTCTGTCTCTTGATGATACCCAATGTGTTGAACAAAAGAACCATTTCATTATATTATAGAGTGCCAAAAAAATTAAGGTTTATTCACAGCATTTCTAGTTGGATTGTTTATTGTTGCCTAAAATAATTCAAAGTCACTCTGTGATGATGATGAGGCTGCTCTTTTTCAGTTGTGCTCTCTCAATGATTGAATCCATTAGGTCCACAGTTCAACCGGAAACTATCTATGATGGGGTGTGTGTGTGTATATATATCTACATATATATATTTATATATTTATAAATGATCAGTCTAATAAATAATTAACCTTTTCAGAATCTCCAAGTATAGGTACTTGTTTAAAAAAAACTGAAAACTAAGTAATGAAAATTTCAAAGTACAGAATTATAAGTGCTGAAATTTTAAGTGGTGGATGTATTAAGCTGAAAATATGTTTAATACTATCTTAATTTAAACGTTAAATTCATTTAAATTGTTTGTTAAATACAAAAATTCAAATCTGAATGTTGTTCATATTATAATTTTTGCTCTCAATATATTCTGCACATAATATTGTTATAAGAGAGGCTATATATATTAAACACATGTATGAAACAATGAATTTCACTAAAAGAAATATATCAATTTAGCAATGGATATTAATGTCAAAATTAATCACAAAAATACCAAAATCAAAGCACAAAATGTGTGTAAACATGGTAAGTAGGAAAGAATTCTATTATAGGAATAATTATGTTACCTCGATAGAATCTAATATCAATTCTTCTATTCTAGGAATAATTATGTTATCTCATGAAATCCAATATCAAATCAATTTTCAATTCAGTATTCTAATTCGAACTCAGTTTTAAATGAAAGAGTTTGGTTGTGGTTGGATTAAAAGTTTTATATTTAAGTTGACGAGTTTGGTTGCGGTTGGATTAAGAGTTATATTTAAGTTGAGCAAAATATACAAACCTTAATGAAATGAATGTAATAAGATGAAGTGAATGACTTCAGAAAATGATATATTTATGAAAAAGAGTTTTAAAAATCACACAAATCATTCCATTCTTATTTATAACCAATTGTTGTATTTATATTCAGCATGAGAAGAGAAGAGAAGAGCAAAACTCAACTTTTTAGATATTGTAGTAAGCATAATTGGAGTCACGTGGACCAACAACATATGGTCACGTCCTATTTATTTTTGTGTAATTATTGTGCTAGTCTAAAATCCATTTCTAATTCTGAATTTGAAATATGAATCTTTCATTCCCGGTACATCTAAAAATGTTATTTCACATTCGAGATGAAAAATAGGAGACATTGGAAATCTAACATTGCCCAATGTTATTAAATGCTCAATTGCAAAATTTAGTATTGCGTTGTCTGTTACAATAGCATAAGTTAGCCAAGATCGAACTTTTAAAATATTTGAATCCTCAAAAAAAAAAAAAAAAAAAAATGAGTACTTTCTGATCGAGCCGGAATACTTTTCTTCGGTGGGGTTTCACCTCACTCCACTTTCTTGCTCGATTTGGCATCTACATCTACATCTTCAGACGTAGTTTTGGACTCATCAAACTCTAACAACTGCACAAGACAACAGGAAAAAAAAAAAAATCAGGTCAAAATTTTCAACCAATTAAATACCAAAGAAGCAAGCAACAACTCCTGCCATCTGTGTATTAAAACAAATATTCAAAGTTCAATTTACACATGCATTTAATATAAAATCCACTTAGTTCGATAAAGGATAATTAACTTTATTTATTTATATTTTATTTTTAAAAAACCAACGATTTTAACCATTCCCGAAAACTCTGAATTATGGACATCATGGGGTCATGTTCAACACACTTACTTCCATGCGGCTGTCTTCGTTTGGTAATAGACAAACTAATATGTAATTTCTAGTCTGACTTTGCCGATCAGAGTACTTCCACATGTCATACGCCGACTGGGGGGATGCAACCACCTTTTCTCTATCGCCATTCAGAGAACTAGAGAGCCAATAAAAACCTAAAAGCTTTTCGAATACTATGCCCAAGGAAGGACCACTCAAGATATCTATAAACTGTACATGATAGTTTCAAAGCTTTACAGATTTCGACCGTTGTGCCAAGAAGAAAAAATCAAGACTTATGGTTAATGCGAGTACACCTAATAAACAAGAAATTAATAAATTATGAATAGGAAAGTGATATTTGCATTCTACTTGCACTCCACTTGATTTTTTAAATAAAAGAAATGACACATGAACCCTCAAAAGTGGAGTGCAATGCTTTGCTTAGTAGGAAGGAAGAAAGAAGGGAGGAAGCAAGAGAGGAAGGATAGAACATGTCTCCATTGTTTGTTACAGGGTGAAGTTGGAGAAACGGGATGGATGAATGGATGAGGCATCCTTCCTTGCCCACCATTTATCCGTCCAAAATTGGACGGACGAAAGGAGGGAGAGAAGGATAATTATAGCATGTACTATAGAGTGATATTATTACCTTCAGTGTTTTCTTGACATGTATTATCTTTGATGAGGTTTTAATGGTAAAAAAAGATATAAAACCTCTTCTCCTACCAGGCGGAAAAAAAAAAAAAAAGGGTCTAAATCCTCTTCCCTTCTACTCAGCCAAACTAAATGATGGAAGAAGACCTTCCTCTCCCTACATACCTCTTGCATCACTCCTACCATCCATTTTCCCGTCCTTACTACCAAACGAATTATAAGAATTCTTTGAGATGATTGTGGGGTGTGAGTTCTTTTGAAAGGCAATTGTGTCATTTCCAGAAAAGTATATGGAGTGTGAAGTGGGGTGTGAATATCATTTTCCTTAAGAAGACTCTTATTGTAATACTAATGTATCATAAATATCAGAGCAAAAAACAGAAATTTGGTTTAATATGATATTAAAAACTATGACAACAGCACAATGAAAAATTACAAGCATAGTACACATACCGGTTTGACTTCACCGTTCCATGCGCAATGTATACCCAAAAATCCAATAACGGCCGGTACGATATATAATAGTGCAGGCTGATAAGATATCAAAGAATATAAGTAGGCAGAATAATAGATAAAAGTAGGTACAAAATAAAGAATAGAAATGTTCTCACTCTAAATATAAGACAGAATAATAGATAAAAGTAAGTACTCTATATTTTCATCGTTTATTGGGGAAATACATAATATAGCAAATGATCATGCTATACACACCTGTGCAGCTTGAAACCAGTTCATAACAACGATTGTAAGGACCACACCGGCTGTGTATCCCAGAAAGGCACTCTTGAAATATTGGCTCTCTTTCCCTCTGGACACATCAAATCGCAATGCCAATGCTACAAAAATGCCTGAAAGGTGGAAAAAATTTATAAAACTATATAAACCCATCAAGTAAAATCCATTCAACATGACAATAATAGAAGGGTACCCTTCTGGGATACTAGAACTCGTAATAAAAGTAAATTATACAACATGTGCATATCCTCCATTAAACAAATGGTCACTGGAAGTGCTGAAATAATTCACTGGTAACATTTCTGATCTTTTAATTCAATATTTTTACTCGAAATGCAATCCCTTTTGAGTGAGCTTAAATGATATTTTACTTCTCAATAAATAATATATTTTCACTCGTTATCTCAAAGTACAAAGGAAAGTCCTTTTTATAGTTTCTCATCAAGCAAAAGGAGAAGAAGTGAGTAGACCACCGTGGTTATTTTAATTTGTACCAGTCATTACTAGCAATGGCTTTGAGACTCACAGCTGTGGCCAAGTTCAATAGTTTCCCATATATTGGTGAGAAACATAATTGCATCAGACTCATGGTTACTTTAATTTGTACCAATCTCATTGCTAGCCATGGTTTTGAGACACAATGGACTCTCAACGACTCAGCCAAGTTGAATGGACACAGTCACACAGCTGAGGCCGAATTTGACAGTTGCCAATATACTAGAAGGAAACAGAATTGCAACAGACTCAGCCAAGCCTGCTTCATGTTTTTCGAGATCACTCTCTAACATCCTCCTACCCATTCTAAACACAAGAAGATCTTGCACTACAAGTCTCCAGACATTAATGCTATATTGCCTAAATTATTGTTCCAAAGTGTTGTATTTAGTACTTATTTATTTATTTCATATTTAAAGCACTTTAAGTAGACTATATCATTATATCAATATTTTTACTCGAAATGCGCTCCATTTTGAGTGCGCTTAAATGATATTTTACTTCTCAAAAAAGAACACATTTTCACTCGTTATCTCAAAGTACCAAAGGGAAGTCCTTTTATAGTTTCTCATCAAGCAAGGAGAACAAGTGAGTAGACCACTGTGGTTATTTTAATTTGTACCAGTCATTACTAGCAATGGCTTTGAGACTCACAGCTGTGGCCAAGTTCAATAGTTTCTCATATATTAGTGAGAAACATAATTGCATCAGACTCGTGGTTATTTTAATTTGTACCAATCTCATTGCTAGCCATGGTTTTGAGACACGATTGACTCTCAATGACGCAGCCAAGGTGAATGGACACGGTCACACAGCTAAGGACGAGTTTGATAGTTGCCGATATACTAGAAGGAAACATAATTGCAACAGACTCAGCCAAGTCTGCTTCATGTTTTTCCAGATCTCTCTCTAACATCCTCCTACCCATTCTAAACACAAGAAGATCGTGCACTATAAGTCCCCAGATATTAATGCTATATTGCCTAAATTATTGTTCCAAAGCGTTGTATTTAGTACTTATTTATTTATTTCATATTAAAAGCACTTTTAAGTAGACTATATCACTAGAGGACACTTGTGTTATAGTATGCTTAAACTTCTTATTGTATCTTTTATTTAAGATGTACTCCCAAGACTCATAAATTAAAAGAAAACTCCAAATTAGCATGTTTAAACTATTACTCTCCCTCCCTCCCTCCCTCTCCAACTCCAAGAATACAATTCCAACTCAGGATTATTGCACATGCAAAGCTCCCAAGAGGCTAGAGCATGGGGGAGACAGTCCCATGCGGAGATGACGATATCAAAGCGAAAAGCGGACACAATGGGGAGGGACAATCGATGGAAAAGGATCGTGTGTCAAAGTGTGGTCCTCCTAGAACATAAAGGTGTGACCCAATTGAAATTAATTTGAAATTGCAGAGGCCACAGACATTGGATTGCTGGAATGGGAAGGATAAAACAGCACGCCAAGTTTTAGGAGTCGAAGAGGTAAGGGGACCCGAACGATGAGTCTTGAAGAAGATACAAAGGAGGCAAGAGATCAGGAGGTGACCTCGGTAGAGAGAAATTAGGGTTTTGGATGAGCGAAAATTTTTCTATGCTTTGCAGGATAATTTGAGATGAGAACGGCAAGAAAATGGAATGAATGCAAGGTTTAACGCTGAGAGATCTATTTGGTGTCCTGGAATTAAGGTACTGTTAGAGTTTGGATCTGATTTTGTGTTTCGAAAATGAAGATATAAACGAACATTCAAAAATGAAGATATAGGAGACACATTTCTCTGTCATATTTTTTTGGATAAGTGTATTTCTCTGTCAAAACTTGATAAATTGAATCAATCCATACACAAATCACCCAGTCTCTGATAATGTAAATCCACTATGTCTATGCAGACACTCTCACTTTAGAAATTGGTACAAAGAAGATGAAGGTGACATTCTTCAAACACAATAATAGGGATTTTGTGCCTACCGATCATGAGAATGAAAAGATGCAGCTCAAATATTGCAAAAATGCAAAGAAGGAGATGGTGTGGTGAACCAAACAGCAGAGATGGAGTGGTGAGGCTATCTGCTAAGGTTTGAATATAAGGCAAGCCGATGGAGTGGATAGGCAGTATAGAGGTCATCATAGAATCCCCGAGACTACTGCATTGCCCAAAGATAGATTTAAGTCAAAAGGTATAGGCTAATCTAAAGGTCTAAATTGTCAGCTCTAGTCTACGTATGGTTCTAGATCAATCTCCTTGTGGAAACTCAAGTAAAGTCTTCAAAGGTCCTAAGAAAGAGGCCCCTCTAAATATATAACAGAAGCCTTGTTGTAGTTCAGAGGTTAAAAAAAAACAGTACTCATGCTAATGTGGGGCCTAGTAAGTCATGCTGCATGCCTACCGCTATCCAACAGGAAGCCACATGCATTGGGAATGATTGATAGGAGGATCCTGCAGAAGTGCAGCATTGCAGTTATGGAGGTGTCATGTGCCAGTGCGGGCCTGCGGCACAGAGGGTTGTCAACATAGTAGGAAGGCAGGTGTCTTGGAAAGCTTCCATAGCAGTTCAGTATGTTACCATGCCATCAGAGAGACATGCCGTTTGGGTTCCAAAAGGTTGTGTGGCATCCAAGCATGGATATGCACGAGCATGTATTCATTACAAAGACAGACAACCGTCATCTATGTATTTCTACCCAAAAAATATATATATATATTTAGAGGCCATGTATGGACCGGACTCACTGACTGCAGTTGGTCTAATTAAAAGAGAGAAACGGGTTATAAGAAAAAGTTCTGCCCCATGAATTTGCAAAGTCTAATTAGCCTTTAAAACATCTCTGGTAGAATGTTCACACAGCAGCAAATCATAACTAACCTTCACAAAATCTTTACATTTAACTTGAATGTCATACCTGGAATTACAATATCTCCAAGTCCAAGCATTGAAAATGGGCGTGCAGCTTCTGCTGTTGGGAATAAAAGCTGCAGAATTGAAATATCATGTCAATTGGGGTAACACCAAACTTCAAAACATGTGATACTGAAGCAAAAAAATTATACAATCAGGCAAGGTAAATATTTCACTTGACATGACATACTGACCTTTATAGGAGCATCGAAAGATTTTGCAACACTGACCATTACGGGGGTAAAGAAGACCCAGAAAATATCATATACAAAAAGTCCAGCCTGCATTGAAGCATGAAAGGCATCAGGTAAAAAGATAACCGCCAAGTGTATGGACTAACATGGATATAAAAAGATAACCACCAACTTTTGCTTAATGAAAATAGCATATAACTTGTGAAAATCAAGCATATATTCTTTTCTACTTTTTACATACTGCTATAGAACAAAAAGGTCAAAGAGCATGTCGTTACACTACAATTCAAAAAAACGATCTTCCGCTAGAATTGCTGGTGCTAACAGTAACAGCGGTGACTGTTATTGTGCAGGGAATGTGCAGCAAACGAACAGGACAATGGTAGCATTTCAATGGCAGTGGCAGTGGGAAAATGTGCACTGTGGTGACAACAACTCGAATTACAACTCGACTTAGGTTGGATCCTTTTAAGGCCAAAATCCTATCACTGAACTGGCCTTGGCTTTTTTGGAGATTGCAACTACAATCAGATACCAGGCATTTGGTTTTGTTTGGTGTCTAGGTTAGTAGGCAATTGTTTACGAGTATGTCTAGCACTCTAGTCTTGTTTGGATTTAATCAAAATTAATTTTAAAAACCTTTATCGATTAGGACAAAGTTAAAAGGTTTTCTTTGTTCCATACGCTGTTTATAATCTAATTTTGATTTTGTCGAGTCTAAGATCAGCTACTCTATGCAAAAATGGTGCCAAAGATCAGGCCTGTCTTTAAGTCTCTTCTCTGAACACCCTACATAGGCGAGACAAGAGCTTATAAAGCAATTTTTGTAGAGTATAGAGACAATAAAACATGCTTTGATCAATAAGAATTCAAAGCATATTCTTCAAATCTTGTATACATGGGACTCCACTAATCTGATCTAGGTGAGACCACTAGAACAATTCCAAGGTTTACCTTCTTTTTCTTATTGTTATTCTTTTCATTTTAGATCCCCCTTAATTCTGTAGAATTAAAAGCAACAAATAGCCCTTAAAAGTGGTTATTCATGGTATACGGTAAAAGCCCCAACAGACAGGTGTGAGGATGCGGATTCGAGTTTGCAAGCAAATAATGGCAAATGTTAAGTTCATGTAAGAAGGACAGGCACTTGGTAATGGCCTCTTTAAGGACTAAATAGCCCTTCAGACAACCCTGATTTCATTCCAAAGATTTCATAGCATATTCTTCAAATCTCGTAGACATGGGACTCCATTAATCTGTTGTTCTAGGCGAGACGACTAGAACAATTCCAAGGTTTACCTTCTTTTTCTTATTGTTATTCTTTTCATTTTAGCTCCCCCTTTATTCTGTACAATTAAAAGCCACAATTAAAAGTGGTTATTCGTGGTACACGGTAAAAGCCCCAACTGACAAGCATGAGGATGCGGATTCAAGTTTGCAAGCAAAATTATAGCATAAATATGTGTAAGAAGGACAGGCAATAGGTAATGGCCACTTTGAGGACTAAATAGTCCTTCAAACAACCGTAATTTATTCGAAAAAAATTAATCCCTTGAACATAGAAGCCTAATCCCCAATTTTCCTTACTGCCTAAAATGCCAGGAAGCTTTATCTTTCGATTTCACAACAAAATCTGCATCAAAACCTTGATCAATCAAACCCTCATTTCATTCTGTTCCTAACCTGGCCGCTTCAATTATTAATCCTAAAACCAAAGCCAAATTTAAGAATTATTTGATCGCAGCTTAGTTCTCCAGTGTCATATTTCCCCTTACATTACCCAAAGGATATTAACATATCGTTTTAAATTCTTCTACCAACATACTCAACCTTTTGGAGCTTTAGTTAACATATTCCAGGTTTGTGATCTAACCAGGCTGGTTCAAAAATGGTAATTGTTACTTAAGCCCAAAAAAAGGGAACAAGGTGATAAAACAGAATTTAGGGCGCGGACTGACAAGTTACAAAGCTACATTTGAAATTTTAAAGTCACATTCACTCATTGTTAGACAAACAATATTGAGAATAAAAAACAGTAAAAAAACAAATCAATAGATTCTATTTCTTACCAAAAGGATGGCACCAGTCTTAAATGAGCCAAGAGAAAGCATTTCAATTCCCTGCAAATTAAAACTTTAGAAATTGAATCCAACCAATTCAAAATGCTTAATAATTTATTATTGCATGCAAGCAAGTGGATATGAATGAAACAGTTCAGAAATTACAAAGCAATTATTATTAAAAGAATGGAAATTACGAAATCTTTAAGAGTATCATAAGAAATTATGCACACATGTGCATGCGCGTTCACAAAATTAAAGACGTCTTCAATCTAAAGAACACAGACAAGAACATCAAGAAAGCAAGTCATTTTCATCAATCCATACGACAAAAATCCAAATGGCAAAGAAACTTCTGATTTGAATTGCTTCTGAGTTGGACTTGTGTCAAAAACTGATGAGACACTCTTAGAGGGCGTGTCCACTGATTTGACTTTAAATTCCAATTTGGACCTTTAACAATACTTCTCAGCCACTCATCAACCCATGAGCTATGCAGCAAAACACTTTGTTACGGGTACAGGATGAACATGCTTGAAATGTCCAGCCATTTAAAAAAAAAAAATTTAAACAAATTTGACATCAATATATACAAGCACCACAAGTCAAGCATGCTATGCAAAATTTTAATTATAATGAAAAAGAAATAGTACGACAATAGTAGTAGAATGATATATGATGCACTTGCCAAAGCAAAATTTCACACAATCAATTAAAATTACATATGCGTCCAACATGTTTACACATAAAAATACAAAATTATAAATTGTTGTTTCCTTGACATGCCAGTCCTTTTTTCGAGCTTTCATCTCTGTGTATCTGTAAGACTGTATCATGTGATGTTCGTGGCAAGGAGGTTCTTTCTAGTCATCACTTTTGGGGTGGAAATGATTGATAGACCAGATTTTGATATGATGTTTGGCAGGATACAAGCCCTAAGGAGATATTACAAAATACCATTTCATCTTAGAAATTGATAGCAAGGAATCAATTGTGGGGTATGAGTTCTTAACTGAGTAAAGAGTGGTTAGGAAGGTTCCACACAGTTTCCGAGATTGGAAGTTGGGAGGCAGTGGACTCATTGCTTGATCTGTTACATGGGGTAACTGTTTAAGGGGAAACTGGGGAGCTGAGAAGTTGATCAGGTGGAAAGATAATCATAGTGAGAGGTTCCATCAAATCTTATTTGAAAGGTTCTCATGGGTTGGTGGCTCAGCTTTCGCTTAAAAGGCTATTTAGCGCAGCTCCCTTAAGGTGGCTCGCTTTGTGGATGGCGCCTAAGGCAGTCCTCTTAACCATTGTCAATATGAGGAGAAAGCAAATGTTACGAATTGGTGCTCCATGTGAAAAATGGTGGGAGAAAGTGTTGATCATCTTTTTCTTCATTGTAAAAGTTAGCTAAAGAGTTTAGGTGCCTTCTTTTTCTGATTGTTTAAAGTGACTTTACATACCACAATTGGTGGGGAACTTTTGGCTCGATGGAGGTGGACAGCATTGTTGGAGTGTTGGGAAGAATTTGAAATTTTGCTGTCATGCTTGTGCCTCATAAGGCATATTTAGAGGAAGAAGAACAGGAGACCCTTTGAAGGGATGGACCTTCCATCCTTCCCTCCTCAAAGAGGAAATTTTTTGATCTCTTCAACTCTTTGCCTCTTGATTTTGAAGGCCTTTACGCACCACCCATGTACGTGGATTGCACCCCATTCTACTGCGTTCTTTAATGAAGTTAAACTTATTGGGCAAGAGAGATAAAGGACAGCAGTGATAGCATCCAAAGAACACAAAAACTGAATCAGGCTCAATGAATTCACAGCCAAGGTGAAATCCAAATCACAAAAAATAATGATGATAATAATATGCAACTGGGGTGAACTCCAAATCACAAAAAATCTTTAGGTAGCTTCTCCACTATTGTAACATTTTTTTTTTTTTTTTTTTTTTGAGAAGTTCTCCACTATTGTATCTTGTAACACATAATTTCATTTCTTTACTTCTGAAAGATTGGATTAAAATTTTTATGAAATAAGCAATTTTTTATATCAATTTCAGCAATTACTCAGCTGGCATAAATTGTCAGCATAATAAACTGACCTCAACAAGCAAGTTCTCATACTCAAAGGTTGATAAAACAAATCTCAACGAGAGTGTTAGTTCCAAGCCCTATAATCATTTGGGTTTTTCAAAAAATAATAAATAAATTTAACCAAAAAAACTGGTACAAATACCAATGACAGATCAGCAGCTTATAGATCGCAAGGAAATGACTATTCATAAGTCTCTAAGTTTTTACATTAATATCATCCCTTAAGTATAACAATTCTGAGCTCCTATCTAAATGATGAACTAGAAAAAGACTGACTTGTGCAGCAACACAAGTTTCTTGCCAGTAATTGATTAAGCGGCCCGCGACAGAACTTATTAAACAATGACTATCAGTTGTGCTCTTAGTGATCCCTACATAAATCATACTATATGCTCTTTTTGGTTTTCATAATGTCCCATTCAATCTTCCTATGACATTCAATACCCCAAACAGGGGAAAATATATCGAAAACTTAAAATACTTGCAATAGCTGATTGAGATCCAATAAAGCTCATTGGATGTACTTGCAGGTACACATGTCTAAAACTATACAAAATTATGACAAGATATAAATACACTTGTCACCGGCAGAAATCAGAAACATAAGACATGATCACTATCATGAAATGCTTAGAGAATGCCAAGTCAACATCATATCGATAATTAGTAGAGAAACTAAGCTGGACCGAAATATATATGCTGACAAATAAAGAGCTCTAGTCTTATCAGGTCAAAATTTTACATTATAACTTGTGGATTGACATAGTCTCCCAAAAAATCAGAGGAAAAAACAATAGAGCAAATGGGAATCTCAAACTAAAAAGAAGAAAAAAGATAACAGGATGTTAGAAAATAATCAACAGCACATTATATAATACATATTACTATAAAGACGATGCTGTCCAACCTGGATGCTGAATGCGAGGCCCAAAATATTGTTAGCTAGCCAATGTTTCTTCAAAGCATACCATGCACAAAAAAAGGATCCAGGGATTGCTGCAACGATCTGAGACCTTGTGAAATCAACCTCCAAAGCTGTGTAAGAAATGTGTAAAGAAAAACATCATTCTGCATATTACAAGCAAGACAATGTCAACCAGATCAAATGAAAACTGAGAAGCAGAAAAAACAAACACATTGCATTCTATATTAGAATGTTCACAAACAAAATTTAGAAGAAGAACAAACATTACTGGGCTTGACCAACATTTATCTGTCAAAACACCAGAAGCATACAATGGAATCAGAACCAAGGCATATGCCGGCAGAGAACTGCATTTATTTGGAAAAACATAAACCACTTATGCCATGTTTCCCGATATTATGTGTGGGATCCGATTGTTGAGCGGTTTGAGAGGAGGCTTGCAGGTTGGAAGAAGCAATACTTGTCCAAAGGGGGGAGGGTTACTCTTATGAAAAGCACTCTCTCAAATCTCCTGACCTACTTTATGTCGCTCTTTCCAGTGCCTAAGACAGTTGTTCGAAGACTTGATGATATTCAGAGGAAGTTTCTGTCGGGCGGTTTAGGAGATGAGTTCAAGTACCAATTGGTTAACTGGGAGAGGGTGTGTTCCCCTATTAATAAGGGGGGTTTGGGTATTTGAAGGCTGGATGTGTTTAATAAGGCATTGTTGGGCAAGTGGTTGTGGAGGTTCAAGGGAGAGAGGTCCAAGCTTTGG
The DNA here is from genome assembly GCF_030987335.1 of Cornus florida. Lineage (NCBI taxonomy): Eukaryota > Viridiplantae > Streptophyta > Magnoliopsida > Cornales > Cornaceae > Cornus > Cornus florida. Next base: position 50,619,408 of record NW_026775576.1, read on the forward strand.
AGGCGTGTTATAGCTTGTCATTACGGGGAGTGTGATGGAGGGTCTAGGGAGGGTGGAACCCCAGCTGGTATGGGCTCTTGGAAACTAATCCGTAGAGGTTGGGATGAATTCTCCATACGTATTCGGTTCAAGGTTGGAAGCGGGAGTAATGTCAGGTTTTGGGAAGATAGATGGTGTGGGGATTCGGCTTTAGCTAGTAGATTATCTCGTATTTACCGGATTGCTAGAGATGCTGTGGTTGCTGACTCGATAATGGGAGGGTGACTTGGGATGTGCAGTTCCGTAGACAGTTTCATGATAGGGAACTTCTGGAGGTTACAGACTCCCTAGCCTTCATTTATAGACAGGTGGTACCGTGGTTCGGGGTGGACATGGACGAGATGCTGTGGGTGGGTACCCTGAAAGGGATGTTCGAGGTTAAGTCTTTCTACAATAGTATGTTGGAGCGTCCTAGCCCTGTGTTTCCTTGGAAAGCCATTTGGAGGACGAAAGCTCCACTGAAGGTGGCATTCTTCTCGTGGACTATTGCTTTGGGAAGCATCCTTACTATTGATAACCATAGAAAAGGAAGTCATGATGTGGTTAACGAGTGTTATATGTGCAAGAAGATGGGGGAATCTGTCAACCATCTCCTTATTCATTGCTCAGTGTCTAGGGATGTTTGGCCTGTGTTTTTGTTTGTGTTTGGTCTTCCATGGGTGTTCTCAAAATCCACGGTCGACTTGTTAGAGACTCTGAAAGGGTGTAGAGTGGAGAGCCGAGTCAGAAATGCTTGCAGGGTCATTCCCTTTTGTATTTGGTGGGGTATGTGGCGCCAAAGAAATAGAAGATACTTTGAAGGAGAGGAGTCTCCCATTTGGGCTATTAAATACAATATTCTTACTTCTTTATTCTTTTGGGTAAATGGGCGGGATTGTAATTCAAAGGATTGTCTTTTGGATTTTGTGGATAGCTTAAAGCTATATTGTCAATTTTGGTCGGCTGTTGTCTTCTTTGGGAGCACTCTCCTTTTGAGCGCCTTTTATAAAAATCTTACTTGTCAAAACTAAATTAAAAAATCTCAACAGAAACAGCAGCACATGCAGCTTTGCAGTACCCAAGCTGGGGGTTGTACATATTGACCAAGGACATCGATAAAACCATTGTTAGTAAAATCAAACCAGCGCTCTCCTTCCAGTTCAGCTATTCTAATCAGCATAAAAACCAGTGTATAACAGCAAGAAATTGTTTTGAAAATTAATTTTCTTAATAAGTACAATATGTTTGACAAAATGAACCATCAATTTTTTTATTTTTTATTTTTTCTGTTCAATGAGGGTGGTACCAGGTCTCGTAAAGCACCCCATAATCCAAAACCGGGCACATGCTGGCAATTCCGGGAGTTCAGATCTAACAATGAGTTGAATTTGAATAACAATTAGACAGAGGAAAATAGAGGGGAGAAAAGAAAGTGACAACTTTCAAAGAAATGGATAACATATGGGGTGAATCAAATGCATTGAAAATGTTAGTCATCATTGCACAATGGCAACATCTACCTAAGTATCATATATCAAATATTATTGTATCAAAGTGGTAGTACAGACAATGAACCAGGAGGTAAGTTCAGTTTTCTCATCATTGTCATCCTCCAAAACAAAAGCATTAGCATAGTTGATAGATGAGATGGCTATGTGTTGTGTCACTTGTGTGTGCGTGTGCACGCGTGCACGGGCACTCATATTTGATAACAAATGGCATATTCACAGACAGAAGCCACAATATAACGGTGCAACCCATGTTTGCACAAGTTTCAATCCTTTGCAAACTGTTCTAAGTCTTAAATAGAGGGATATTTTCGTCTTTCAAAATCCGCTTTTTATGTGCTGCAATTAAGTGATTCACAGATCAGAGTACCGTCTCTACAAGAAAATGTGTCTTGCCACGGCCATACCTTCCATATCCATTTAGACAAATGTACATGTTGAGAAGGAGTTGAACTATAATTAAGCCCTGGCCAATAATTATACCTCTCAACTAGACCTATAAACGAATAGGAATTCGAATCAAATCAAGTTTGATCCAATCCTAATCTCAATAAGATTATTTCTTGAGCCAATCCAACCCGACAATCTGACAGATCATCCATGAATAAAAACAAATCAAATTTGTTATTAATTGGAGATCCGATCCGATAACTCGTCTATAAGAGTGTAATTTTTTGTTTAAAAAAATGAAATGTCAAAATAGTTCCTGAAACCATGATTAGAAAGGAAAAAAAATTAAACACAGAGAGAAGACGAAAAAGAGAAGAAAGATTTTTAACTTTTGCTTAAAGAAAAAACAGTAAAGAGTGAAAAACAAAATAGAGAGAGAAGAAGAGAAAATAATCATAAAAGACTTTTGATAGTTTGTAAATATTATATATTATAGCATTAGATAATATGTGTGTAGCATAGATAATAATATATTGTGTGAGATCGAATTATTATTGGATTGGATTAACCATAATTCATATCCGGTTTGTAAGCTAACATACTATTAGATTTGGACTGTCAACAACTAGGAAGCACAAACACTCCACCAGGGGTTGTCATGGCGGTATCAGACGCGTGTTAATGTAGCTTAATGAAAAAGAAAAAAAAAAAAAAAAAAAAACTAATTTATATATATTATATTATTGTTTTATTGATGTATCCCAACCATATCCACGTGTCCTTTTTCTGGGATTTGACGTGTCGTATCCATCTTGTGTCAGACCCGTGTTCTGTGGTTGTATCTGTGCTTCATAGGTTATTGGATTATCGAATTAAATTTTCAATCCATATTCAAGTAATCGGATCTGATTTAGATCAAAATCTGATTCATTAACAGACCTCCTAACCTTGACACAAGAAATAATCATAAGCCACTATCACAACCCCAATGTGCAATAATACTGCAGCAGTATTGCCAAACGAATAGGCAATCAATTCATGAAAAGTGAGGAAAACACAAGAAAAACAAAACTCGGTTACGAAGTATTGGCATCCTGTATGGCCAACAGAGAAACAATGTGCAAAATATTAAGTACAATGAAAAACAAAACTCAAAAGTAACAGGAAAAGCAAACACAATAAGCATTTGTAAAGGAAAGGATAACAAGGAGAATACATACAACGAAAATATGGAAACCGCCAGACTATAACGTCTTCATTCCAATGCGTTGGCAGAAACCGTTTGATTGCAGGCAATAACGTTGCCCTAAAAGAAGCGAAGGAAAGAAGTGAGATAATTAAATACAGAAAAGAATTAGTTTTCAATAGCTTGCAACAAACATCAAGTATAGTAGAATGATCCATACGGAAAAAAACATACGAAAGAGCGACGATTCCAAGTACAATGAAGTAGCACGTCAGTACAGTATTAACCAAGTCTTTTGATAGAAACTTAAAGAGCAAGAACAAAGACAACAGCATTGCACTCCCCACCAAGGGAAAGCGCATGGCATGTTCTTTAGACATTGTCTCCTGCAAAATAAAACACGTTCACAATTTAAAATAGTTAGCCTAAATTCAAAGAAAGCAAAATACATAAACAGAAACAAGGAGACAACACAGGTGCTGTTGCACTTACTGATGGTGGAGTTGGCTTGACCGAACGGTAGCAACCAACGTAAACCGTAAGGCAAGCAGTCAAAATGACATTTAAATTTGGATCTACCTTCACAATCAGTGGTGCAAAAGTCATACCTGCATGCAACAATAACATGCATTAATCACGGAGGCAATTGCTCTAGAAACCTAGAACAACCAATGTGCTGCCACATAAATCATGGGCCTATACTATATTGAATAGATATCCCACATATATAAAGTATTTTAATAATAAGGGTTAAATTGAAATTCAAACATAAAAGTAGGAGCTTAAGAATTACAATTTTTCCCTTTCTATTGTTGCCCTAGAATGGGAAAATTTATCATCACAAAGAAAGGTGATGATTGAACAAACAACTCAAAGCATCAGAATCAAGAAGCGTGCTGCAGTACCAGATTTTCTGAAGCACTTACCAATCATCTCCTGTTTTAAATAATTCACAGCTAGTTTAAGGGGATGAAGTGCCAGAGACGAAGAGGGTAATTTTTTTATTTTTTTAAAAAAGCGAGAGAATCTAACAAGACCAACGAATAACTAACACCCTCCCTGCCAGAGATATGATACAACAGAATTGTCTATGAGAACCCTTATGCTTCGTTTGGTTGGAGGGATGGAAAAATGGATGGAAGAGATAGAGGGATGGATGGATGAGGAATCCCTAGGGAACGGAAGGTGTCTCCTCCATTTTTTGTTTGGTTGAATGGAATGGATAGTAGAAAGGATGGATGGAGTGATACTTTTTTGTTTGGTTGGAAGGAAGGGAAAGAGACTTTTTATATTTTTTTACCAATATATCCTCACTGTATAAAATAATAAAAAGTAGATATCCATTTGAATTTTTTTGAAAAGGTTAAAATTGGAAATTGCATATTGTTGGTTGTTATTCATTTTCTCTCTACTCCCTTCCCCCCAAAATTGGGCGGCGGATAGAAAAACATGAAGAAAGGAGGGATGAAGCATCCCTCCTTGCTTCCTCCCTCTCTTCCCTTCCCTCCAACCAAACAAGAAAAGCCTCACCCATCCCTCCTCTCATCCATCCCTCCTCAATCCATCCCTCCAACCAAACATAGCATTAGAGACAAACACTGACTTCACCCTGCCTTATACCAGAATAATATTTAAAGAAATAACTAATGTATTCTGAGGTTCTTTCCAGGTGACCTAAATGTCACAAACAAACGTGATATCAAGAAAAACCTAAAATTTGAATTAACGACCACAAGTGACCTAAACGTGAAAAAATCTGCTAAATATTCAGGAAACCCTGAATACACTGACCAATTACATGAAGCAGATTAAAACCTCCAAGCAAACAAGTGAAAGACAAAAGGAACGGAAAATTGGTCCTATGATCTGAAATTTGGAAGATCCCGGTATGCAAAGTGCATCTGTACCAAGTCCATCCATTGGATTTTACATACGAAAAAAAAAAAATCACCCAACCAAAAGAACACACCTCCAGAAGCAAGCAGAATCTGAATGGAGGAAAGGAAAATCCTGACAAGAAGTAGTTTTTAAGATCCCACCAATATTTTAGGAGTAGAAAAGAAACGTTAGCAGGCCTTACCATTCAACTAGAACCTTCATCTCTTCCCATTCTAATGTTAACACCACAAGACCTTCTATATCCATCCATTCAATCATTAGTCTCCACCGAACAAAGGAAAATCGAAAGGAAAATTAAAAAAACAAATACTCCATCTCCTGATATCACTTAGTATCTTCAGAGAGAGTCCAACAGTGCAGGATTTGAGATGCAAACTCAATCACTTAGCAAAGCTCTTTTCCATCAACAAGAACAAACAAGGGTATATCTCGCAGTAGGCCCCGTCTCCACACCACCAGTCTTCCTAGTATCTCACATCGTCCCAGTTACAGTATCAAAGCTCAAATTGTAGTGATATAGTCAGTCATCACTTGTTACAGAAAAGCAATCAATGCGACAATCTAAGCCAAAGAAATCCTAAATTTGGATACAAGTCTCATGGGATCACTAATCCTCTTTATTAATGTCAAAATTCTAAAAGGTGTACTCCTTTTTTTCCTAAAAGACTTAATTGGTCCATAAGTCATTCTCTTGGTAAGTTCCCTCTTAAAGTCACCTCCTCAAGTAGTTTCTTCCTTCTAGTTGGGTACTTTTTAAAGAAGTAACCTACATTTTTTTTTTGATAAATCTTAAAGAAGTAACATACTTAACTTTTCCTCAGCTATTTCCATCTTAAATAACCTCCTTAGTTAGAGAATATATAGGTACACATGGAAAATAATGAACAAATATGAAAACATATTGCTCATTGGAATTAGTCGTCATGCAAGTCCATGAAAGCACCAAGGTAATCCCCTCTCTCTTCTTTCCTCTACTTTTCATATTTCTTCCTTCAAGTGCTTCCTCTCCTTCATTTTTACCTCTATCTCCCAAGAGGACTTCTCCTTCGTTCTCTTTTTGTCAGATCTTCTCTCAATATATTTTTCGCATCATATCCAAACTATGTTACAAGGACTCAATATATCCATCAGGTGTTAATATGTATCTAAGTGGGCACCTTCCTAAATCCCAAATCTTATAATCTGGGGATTTAACTTGAAATGTGTGCAAAACTTGGACTCCAGTACATGGATGTGTCTTTCACATAAAAACATAATATGCTACATAGAAGTGGAAGAACTTATGATACTATAACTCTTTTAAAATAGACTCAATGATAATTTAAACTAAATAAAATATGAAGAAAAGGGAATTTCATCTATCTCGGAAATAGGAAACCTTTCTTTACTATCAAAATTTGAGATTTTCTTCTTCTTCCATCATCACAATTAGAATATAAAGAATATCATATGAATTTTTACTTATCAAAAGATAAAATAAAATATTAAGAGTATAAAGGAGTCCAACTGGGACATGTGCGTCGAACACATATCACATACCTGGACCCATGTTGTGTAATGTGGACCTGGGTACATTAGGAAGAACAAAAGAGTCCATGTAACACAACCTCCAAACACATCCAGTATTCTCGAGGTTTTAAGACTCAGTAGTCAGTAGTATCAAAAAGTCACCCAGCTTCTGCAAGGCTCCTCCACGAATACTCAGCCAATTGAGAGAGACAGAGACTTCCAACCACAGCTTCAAAAAAATCCTCACATATATTTTATACTGTGGTTTCTTTAATATTAACTAAACCACCCAAAACATTGCCTCTAGACAATTTCCAAACAAAGCCCTATATTATAATAATTCAGCAGGACCCCAACACCTTAGGAGGTAGACTTCCCTAGAGTGAACTTAAAGAGTACAAAAGTTGATTTCCAAATTCCTAAAAATGGTTGAGAAAATTGGAAAGTTTACAATCAAAACAGGCCTAAAAATGGATCTTGATTTTGCAGTATTGATATATGAATGAATCAACTTGCTGTATTCAATATTTTTTAGATTCATTTTGTTCGTTTTCTGGATAGTCTGAGAATGGGCAGTTCGAGTTTTGCTTGCCTACATATATCCAGCCTAGTTTTGTACAAAATGGGGGATAATAAGGAATATTCTGAAACGTGTGACCTATAATTAAGACTGAGAAAAGACACAAAAATGCAAACTTATTGGGTAAAAAAAAAAAAAAACACACAAATTGGTTTGACTATTAAAAAATCAGCAAAATGATAATTTATTCTGAAATGTGTGACCTATAATTAAGACTGAGAAAAGACACAAAAATGCAAACTTATTGGGAGGCAAAAAAAAGAAAAAAGAAACGTGGTTTGATTATTAAAAAATCAGTAAAATGATAATTTAAAAACCAGAAAGAAAAAGAAGTCATTTTTAGCACTCAATCTCAAATTCATGATGAACGGAAGATACTCTACTCATGACAACTTTGCTCTGACACAGTTATCATACAAATGTACGTCATGTATATATTAACCTCAAAAGTGTAGCAGAGGAATCAATTCTAAAACAAAATTAACAATTCTACAGATCCAACTATTGCTTCACCAGAAACCATGCATCACTGTGCAATTACAGATCAAATTACTAAGAATTATCAAATGGGCAATGAAAACAAACCTGCCAGAGCAATATTCGCAAGACGCTCAATATTCTTCATTTTTAACAAACACAATTCAGCGCCTTCTTTGGTAAAAAAATGTAACCGCTGGATGATTCGGTCGTTGATGCAGCCCTAAAGCGACAATCTGATATCAATACAGAAACCAAAACAATTTCAAGATTTTGAGTGAATTACAAATAACATAATTATATATATATATAAACTATCCTTTCAGGGAATCCCAATTTCAAGATCAAATGAATCAAAAACCCTAATTGCTAACGGCGGTTTTCTTTAAAAAAGAATAAAGAAAAAGAAAGACGATCACATGAAAATTACAATTCCAGTTCCAACAGAAAGAGAGTGAGAAGTTTGAGGGTGTTGGGGGTACCTGGGGAGGAGAGAGAAACAGATTGTGTGACTTTCTCTCTCTACTGGTCCTAGGGCACGCAGATCGGAGATGCAGCGGAGCGAGAGAGAGAGAGAGAGAGATTAATGGGTCCGTTTCGCACAGAAAGAGAGAGAGAGAGAGAGATGTGGGTGGGTAAATGAGACGGTTAGCGAACCGGATGAGGTCGGAGGTCCATAAAGTTGTGAGTCGGGTGATTTGGCTTTTCTCTAGTGGAGCCACGACTCGTGGAGTCATACAATCCAATAGGGACTCGCCATGTCAGCATATTTCGAATATATTGACACACACCTAAAACACGTTGGATCGTCTTAGATAATCAATAAACAAAATTTTTATTAAAATTAAAATACTCCAAAAAAGGAAAACTACCTCTGTGAAGTGAAGACACATTTTAAGCTTTAATTTTTTTAGTGAACAAAAAAAAAAAAAAGTCAAGATTTTAGTTTGGTTCAGTTTAGAGGTTCAAATTAACATTTACTCAAACCAAATTATGTAACAACAGTTTGAATCGATTGGTTTTATAGATTGATTTTATTTAAAATTATAATACAATAATAATTATACTTAATTGAGCCTATTCAATTATAACAGTTTGAATCCATTTATAGATTGATTTTATTTAAAATCATAATCCAATAATAACCACACACTTAATTGGGCCTATTCAACCCAAGATTTAATTCGCATAAATTTTCCAGCACGAACCATTTGGAAGCATTTTTAGTTCTAAAAAAACAATAATGTAATACTTAACAAGAACAAGAATATTATTTTATTAATATTTTTTTTTTTTCTAGTTGGGTACTCACACACACACATACTTCCACGGAGACTCAAACTCTTAACCTCTATTTGAGAAGTACGAGCTTAGTATCGCTAGGGCACTGTCCTATTGGTATTTTATTAATATTTTTATGTGAGGTAATACAGAAAGAGTGCTAAATTCCCCCCCCGGGGCAGCGGGCCCCTTTTCAAATTGCAAGACTGTTACCGACACAGATCCTTTCCATAAGCCATCTTTCCCACTTTCTTCAAACTAAATCTAAAGGTTAATATTAAGTCACGTCATAAGAGAGTTGACTTACCTATACTATACCTTTTTGGAACCAAATCGACATTACCGTTTCTCTCTCCTCCTCCTTTGACTTTCTCTCTCAACACCGATGCTACCTCCCTCTTTCGATCCCAAACTATCATACCCTAATTTCCCTCGCCAAAATCCGCCACCGGATTCTTTTTTGTGTTTCTTCGCTGATGTTCTACCCAGCCGTACAATACGTTAATGTCATGAACTGGGTTCACAAAAATTAGGCAAGGTGTAGAAAAAGAAAACAACAGCGAGGACGACGACTCAGTCAGAGACGACGACTACCGTTCGGTCTCGGCCTCTTGTTTTTAGGTTTCATCGGAAATGGGTGAAGGAAAGCATGGCGAAGGTAATCTGGATACAACCAGTTTAGTCATTGGTTTAGACCGGGTTTCTGCAAAATTATAGGTTTTCTCCTGAAAACTTCTGACAATACACAAAAGAACCCCGCATTTTTTGCTAAAACCTTATTTTAGCTAATCAAACTCAAAGAAAATGACATTTTTTCACCATCAAATCAGCTTACAAACCCTTATCTTCAAGAAGACAATTAAAAAATGAAAAAAGTGTTATATATATATATATATATGTGAAAGCTTCGAACGCTATTTCTGCCTTAAGAGGTTCCTTGCTCAAAAATTTTAGTCTCATATAGTTGTCAAATGAGTCAAAAGACTCTCTGTTAGGTCACACCTGGCAAAAAGAAGCTATCTCATTCATTCCCCGACAACCGCCGGAGTTAAGCTCCTCGAGACTTCGATCGTTCAACTGACGATCTCACTTTTAGAAAGATAGACATGAGAAGTTCTTCTTCTCTTGAATTCTTTCTTGTTATTATCAATTATTCGGAACTGATGGTGGAACATTACTAGAATAAAAACAAGCACAGTTGGGTCAAAGTAGCACCGAAGAACTGTTATTATAGAAAGCTCCGATGGCTCGCATTGTGAGTCAAATTCGCCGGTCGAAAGGTTAATTATCTGTTTTTCTCCACCTTTCATCGATACTCAAGCTTTATTCGATCGATTTGTGCACCTGGGAGTTTCGATTGCGTGGTAACAGGGATTCACCCAGACACAGAGGGAGCAGGAACCTAGGATTTTCGATTGAGGGGGCACAGACCTTAACTCACATACATCTGAGAATTTCAACAAACCTAGGAACAAAAGAAGAATAGGGGAGGATTACTAAGGAAGATGAAGGTGGAATAGATCAATGGTTGCTTAGAATGAGAATAAAACAACCGAGAACGATACAGGGTTGAGTTGTTTGGGAAGAAAAACAAAAAACACTACACCAATAACAATAGGGAACTAAAGAAAACAATGCTACACAACTAGGATTCCTGTCTTGACAAAAAGAAAACATTACAATATAAAATTAAGAAACTGACATGGGTGGACATAGAATATAAGATGATGGGCGAAGGCATAAAAGGCTTCTTGTCTTGACAAGAAAGAAACTTTACAGTAGAACATTAAGAAACTGACATGGGTGGACAGAGGACATGAAATGATGGGCGAAGGCACAGACGGACTAGAGTTGGATATTGAATGAAAGGGTATTCCCTGCCTTAATATAATATCTCTGCAGAAGTCATTGTCAGAGAGGTATAGCAATTAGGTCAATAGTCCCATTGAATGGTTGTTGTGGGAATCCACAATGCCGAAGAAGAAAGAGAAACGGTGTTGTTATTGAAAAAGTTAACGTCGTTTGGTCCTAAAAAGGTGTAGTGTAGGTTAGTGAATCCTCATGATGTGTCTTAATATTAACCCTTAGATTTAGTTTGGAGAAAGCAGGAGAAAGATGGCTCATGGAGAGGATTCGTGTCCGACTATTAAACTAGTTCAATGTGCACTATTTAACAAAATGACCATATTGCCCTAAGGCACCCCAAGGGTCTCAAATGACCATTAAAATGATTGTTTTGTCCCTATGCATTTTAAGGGGTCAGATAATCTCATCTTTTCAAACTAAGGTCAAAATGGGGACACAAATAAAAGTTAATAAGACATGTGGTCATCGAAGTTGCAACTGATAGTACAAGGAACATGTGTTCACCCTGTAGTTGTGTTTGCACTCAAAATAATATTTGGATGTGCCTCCTAAACAATCGGCAAGAAACTAAACCTAAAGAATGTCTCAGCCAATCTTGGGTGATCATGGCCGATTCACAGTGGTTCCATGTCCTATCACAACTCCCAATATGAAAGCCTCAACCAAATAAGCTGAGGATGGCACTCTTCAATTCACACAATAAGAACGTGAGACAACATAAAATGGTTTGTTCGGCCTCTACCATGCTCAGGTCAGATGCATAACTTTTGGTTGTGTCCAAAATTATTTCGGTTTCAAATATTCAGAGTGATATAACCTTCGGGTTACACCACATCCGCACTTTAATTTTCAAGCAAGCCGATGAAACGCATGTCACCACACACAGCATGCGCCATTAGAATAAACATATACCTAATACGTTAACAAGTTCATCCTTGTTTAGACGCCCTCAGAATCCGGGAGAGTTTACATAATGGTAATGCAATTCCTAAGTGCCAGCCACGCAGTCTACTCAGTTAAACGTCACCCAAGAAATGCAGTCAAGTAATAAAGTCGGTCCACTGCTTAGGTCATTCGTTCAGCCAACGTGTTTCCTGAGAGCTACATTGCACTATCAGATGAAAAAGTTGTATGCCAAACAAAGACTTTAATGATACTGCTTTCTTCAGCCAAAGACAAACCAAGTGTCAATTCCCCATGGAACCAAAGGAAACCCACTTGGCTAAGTAAAAAAGGACATCCACGTGGCACGCTCAACGCCAAGTATTTGTAAAAGACTTTATGCTCTAAGTCTTGCAAAGTCTGGTCGAATCCTCTATATATATCAAGGTTCCTCCAACAGTAAGCCTCCTCTTTAAACATATCATATTTCTCAACAGATCAAAAGACACCTCTCATAGTCTCAATTCAAGCTATTATAGCTTTCTTTATCTTAAATTAATTGTATTTTAAATGTTTCCCTAAAGCTATCAAGTCCATAGTTTTTTAACCCTTTAATTCCAATGCCATTTACTTTAATCCATTTACGTTTGTTGCACTTACTTTCAGCATTTAAATTATAAGTCTTTTAATGCTTTCTTTTATTTAGACATTTACTTTCCATGCACCGTTTTTAATTTTTCGAGTAGTAGTATCTAAATGGATCACTGGAATTCACCTTCCAAGGGTTCCAACCAACCAATAAATCTCTAAATAGCAGGAGGGTTATTTATCCGCCAAAAAGGGTGAACGCGTCCAAACCCTGTGCCCGATAAAACAGGTACGACATTCGGCCAGAAAGGCCGAGCCAGGAGCAGAGTAAAAGGCTGAGTAGTGAATGGTCTGCTACCAAACATGAGTCTACTCCATATCCTACTCTTCTGTTCTAAAATGGGTATTCTTTGGGATACTCATACGAACCCACCTTCACGGCTAGACCGTTCCCCCTTCGTGTGGGAATATAGCTCAGCCTAACTCATGGCCAGATACCCCGCGTCAACTGGACCACCACTTATATTGGTATGATTATGAGACTCAGTCAAATGAATGGCCACAATGCTCGTACTCACGATCACACATGTGTAAGTCTCGTAAGCCAAAGTCTGGGTGACAACCCTTATTCCCACACTCTCCAACGCAATTATTCTAATATAACCTACCACGCGGCGTGATAAATACCCGACAACACCAAGGAAGCATCCCGAATAGATGGGGGGGACCACTATTGCCCCCTCACAATCACCTGCGCGAAATCCTTTGGGCACACTCAGGCCGACGTTGACCGCGGCGGAGGCCGAACCAAAGGTACCTGATATTTATGAACTCAGCACCTTAAGTTCAAGTGAGACACATGAACTCTGGCACGCCCGCACCACGAACTCCCCTACCGGGCGGCTGAATGCTAAAATATCGTAAACAATATGGCAAAAACATTAACATTGTTCCTTTCCATCAGAAATTTTGAATTGATAGATAGTTGCACATTTATAGCTGGCCATGTCCGCCCAATTACATGAATAATTTATGCCGCCCAGCTATATGGATCATGTGATTTACGAGATTTAGTTAATAATTTAGCTAAGCCATCTAGACAGTGGACAAAGAAAATTCACATTATTCATTCGTAGTTAATGTGCATGTCTTCTACTCTAATTGCCTTTTAGTTGGCGTACAACAAAGAAAATTCATATTTTTTCACTTTGACCATTTCTAATCCCAAAATTCATCGAGGAGAATAAAACATGCATATTTTTCCTTTGTTTTCTTTTGTTCATGGGAAGCATTTCGATTAATACCATGAGGATATGAGGCATTTGGAAAAAAAAAAACTTGGTTTTTGGATTTTGGTACCCCAATAGCTGCTTGTTGAAAATCAAGGTGAACATAGTATATATGGTCACTAAGGGAGTTACCGTATAAATTCCACGACGTAGTGTGTAGTAATTGCAAATGGAGTAATGATGCTCTAATTAAATATATAGGAATGAATGGGGAGCTGAATGCTCCCTATATGGTGGTGGTTAAAGTGAGACCTATGATTGGGCCCCACCGGGGAACAATGACTATAAATTTCACAATGTAGTGTGTAGTAACTGTAAAAAAAAGCAATGATGCAATCCCTTTTTTCTAACTTCAATTCCATCTCTAGTGTGTCTTTTGTTGCAGTAGTACAATACCAAGCTTTTCCTATACTAAGTTATCATATTAAATTTCGTTGTTTGTTAAATTAGCATCAAAACATATTCAGTAGTTCCATTAAATAAAGAGAAAGTGTACATATTAAAAATCATTGAATTAGGATTGTGTAATACCTCGATATTTTAAAGGATTTATTAATTGGGATTAATGATTTTATTTTATTTTTTAAATGATTTGTTTTATTTAATTGAGTGTTATATTAATTGTCTTATTTTAATTAAGTTATATTTCGTGATTATTTATGATGATTGATTGTTTGTGTGCTCAATTATTGATTGAATTGTTGGCGTATTGATTTTATTGGTATGGTGTGATTTGGTTATAATTTCTTACTTTGTTTATGTGCTTCATGTAATTAGTTATTTTAATTTAAGTATTTATTTAATTATTTGATTTATTTAAATTAATTGGATTTGGGCCTAAGCGAAGTTGGACCAAAGGATGTGGTCTTGGGCTTGAAGGAAGCTTTGTTGGGTTAATTAATAAGGGCTCATAGTTATAAAGATATTTAAATAATTATCTTTGCATAATAATATATATTTATAATTATAATTATATAAATATAATTAATTAATAATTATTATGGAAGGAAATATATATATATATATATATATTTATTTATTTATTTATTGATATATATATGTATATATATATATATATATATATATGTATATGTATATATGATTTAATTAATTAAGGATTAGCATGGAAGGAAATATACGTGTATATATTATTTTATATAATTACTATTTTTATTATTTTATTTGGTAGTCCTACTAGGAATATGATTTGGATTTTAATGTGTATAAATATATACATAAGGTTTTATAGTTAAAAGTTTACACGTTAGAAAAATAAGAGAGACAGAGAAAGAAGAAGAAGATAAGATTGACAAAGAGGAGGCTGGATCGGAGAAAGAGGATGTCAGAATTGGAAGAGACAATCAAAACTTGAAGCGTCGGTTTCGTTTCAAAACCTTCAAGCAAGCTTTCTCTATTTTTCCTCTTATAACTCATAAGGATTTCACCTTGAGTATCAAGGCTTTAAATTTAATTTATTAGTTAAATCATGGTTTGAATGGATTTAATCATAAGCATTAAGTTTATTTTATTTGATTAAATTATGATTAAATCGGAGTATTAAAAGCATGATTTATTATTTTTATTTTTTTGGAATTTTTGGATATTAATTATATATATATGTTGTATATATTTAAAATCAATTGGTATGCTTCATCTAAGACCCAAGAGAGTTATTTAGGGTTTATAGAATTTTTAGGAATTTTTTATAATTTTTCTAGAATTTTCAGAATATTTTTAGAATTTGTTTTGTATTGTTTTTATATTCTGGAATTAATTTTAGAATTAATTTTAGAATTTTTAAATTAATTATGCACTGTGTACATCGGCGCATCAAGCTATCAACTAGGAATTTTGATTCAGTGGTTCGAGGTGCACAACACTTCGATGCGCCATAAATGAGAACCATAGGAAAGTCATGATGACCAGCGAATAATCTAGTATGGTCGAGTGCATGGAATAGTGGTACACATATTGATCTAGGCCATTAGAGTATTTAATCTTAAGTGGATTAATCCAGTGCATTGCAGCACATGATAAGATGCTACACACGCTAATCTAAGCCATTGGATTAATTTAATATAAGTAGAATGTTTCGGTGCATTGCTTCGTATGGAAAAGGGTACGCATGTGCATCTGAACCGTAGATGTGGTCTAGTAAACTTAGAAATAATCTAGTGTGGGCGAGCTCATAGCAGTTGAAAGAGTTCAACCAATACCAGCACACACGGGGCTTGGATCCAGCGCGTGCAAGTGCATGCTAAGCACGTGGGCGCGCATATGAAATCCCTGTTGTCCTGTTTCAACACTTGAAGTTGAAATGGTCATAGCTTAGTCATCTTAAGTTGAAATTTGGTCATTCTTGAGCTCAAATTTAAGGATTTTTTGTCCTCTTTCCAATGGTACCAATTTCATTATCAGATTCTCATCATACTAGGAGATATTTATGTTTTAGTCAAACGGTGTCGGAAAATTATTTACCGAAATTGAGTATTGATGGGAAACTATTTCTGACGATATTTAGTAGCATTTAAATTGCGTAAATATAATTAAATTAATATATTGTTATGGAAAGAAGTATATATATATATATATATATATATATATATATATATATATATATATATATATTTATTGATATATATGTATATATATGATTTAAATAATCAAAGATTATTATGGATGGTATTATACATATTTATATATTATATAATATATATGTATGTACAGATATATCATTTAAGATGATTAATATTAATTATTCTTATTTGGTATATCTAGATAGGCTGGTTATTAAAGTAATGTTATGCTTATGAAATGCATCAGATGTTTATGTGTGATTTAGTTCATCGTTAAGTTTAAGTTGGTACATGGTTGAATTGTAGGCATGGATGAGTTGTCAAAGGCTTAAATATATAGCCTAAATATTTGTATGAGTAAAACAAATACATAGGAAGTATATATGAGTTGCTAATTAAAAGTATAAATATATATACTCAAGGAGGCAAGGTTGAGTTGCCAATATATAACTAAATATATTTATAATGGCATGGTTGATTTGCCAAAGTATAAGTTAATGGTTATGTGTGTTAGATGTTTAAACTGTATCTATGATTATTGTATGTATAGGTTGGATTAAGATTAGATGTTCTTAAATTAGAATAATTTAATACTTACAAGTTAATGTATTATTTTATATATATTAATAAAATAATATTGGTGGAGACATGGATGATTTGTCAAAGCTTATTTATTGGCTGTGTGATTTAAATAATTAAATTTATTATTTGGTATTGGATTAAATAGAATATTCCTTTAAATATGGTTTATTGTTTAAATGATTAATTAACTGTCTAGGATGGGGTTGAAGTTAAGGAACTTTTCTTTAAAAGAAATGGTAGATTGGTTTAGGTATGATTATTATTTAATCATTGATAATGGTTTTGGAATTAATGAATCTATTAATAGATGTGACTGTTTTACTTATGTATGTGTGTATCATTGTTTATTAAAGATAAAAACTTTACTAGGTTTGGTTTTGATCAGAGATGATCTGCTTATTGGTTTTCTGAGGCCTGGTAGAAAGAACTTGCTCGTGTGTTTAACCCACTTATTTTTATCTTTCAAGTTATTAGAGGTTCAAGCCTCAAGATTGAGGATCCGCGGCTGGAGGACTTATCCGTTCTTTTAGTTTATTTTAAAGTAGGACGATAGACTTATTTTTATAGTTGATTAGATTATTGGATAATATTTTAAGGAGTTCTTGAGTTATGGGATTCCCGAATTGTAATTGTTGGAAAATTATTAATTAATGAAATATTTATTTATTAGTTTTCTTCAGTGGTTTATTTATTCTTTATTATTCATTTTTGTATTTTGTGCTTGTTTAAATACTTTAATTGTTTTGATATC
The DNA here is from genome assembly GCF_030987335.1 of Cornus florida. Lineage (NCBI taxonomy): Eukaryota > Viridiplantae > Streptophyta > Magnoliopsida > Cornales > Cornaceae > Cornus > Cornus florida. The sequence continues at coordinate 50,636,790 of NW_026775576.1, forward strand.
CATTGATTTTGTGCACGGACTTGATCAATTCATGTTCCGAAATCAGGAGGTATCACAGATTGACATAATTTAAACACTTCTAACTACTGCCTAATTAACGTAAGAATTAACATTAGAGAGTTTTCTTTACAAAAATTTTGAGGTTCTTCTCAGCCCTATATGTTTAGCTTTCACTCTAGTTCACATCTACAATTGATGATGTGAATTATTCACGTTATTGAATAAACATTTCAAACACATTTTACAAGTGAACTAAGTTGAGAAGACCTATAAATTTTATTATTATTATTATTACTAGAAAATCGTACGTGCAATTGCACGTAATTAAAACTAATATGTATATAAAAATACATAAATAAATAAAAATGAATGAGAGTTGTACCATTTCAAAAGTATTGCATAAAAAGTGGGTTAAGTGTATTGCATAGAACTATAGAAGTATATATTTGTTATTCAAAATTGTTGTTTTGAAGTCTATGATCCTTAGACATACCATGTCAATTGTCATTAGCTTTTGGTATCCATTTAATATTTGAAAATAAATGTAGTTGCTTTTTCTAATTTGTCATTACTCTTAATTGATCTTGTGCAGGTACTCATAATGGATAAAGTTACTGTGAAAGTTATGTCTCCCTCATGTAAGATGACAGGTATTACAGATGGAGTTTCTTGTAAGCATCTAAATGCAATAATATATTATAAATTGAAGTGTTTTTAATTGTGTATTTGTACATAGTTTCCTTTTGTGTGGTATCACATTTGTTCAATTGAGAATACAATGCATTAATTAACACCTCTCATATGTTTCCCTGATATTCATGATCATAAAAATTGTATAACAATGCTTAAAATGTAATTTAATTCTTGTGCCTTTGAATTGATGGTCATAGTTTTGTTTGTTATGAAGCCGCTGGTCCAATAGTTTGTTTGTTTGTTTGTTTTTTTTTTTTTTTAAATTATTTGCAAACACTCTACCAAACACAATTAATCAATTAATAGTATAAAACGAACATTTATTTTACATTACATATAATAAAACATAATATAAATTACATAAAAGGTCTTGGTCATTCCACTTTGTTTAAGACCACGGAGAATAATCCTCTAATGGATCCTCCTCTTCACTATCGAAACTTATGTGGATGACATTATTCCTCGAGGCCTCAATTGCCTCTACTAACTCAGTTAACCTTTGTATTTCTTGTAAAAGAATTTTGAACCTAATATCAATTTTATGATTTAACTCAGACAATATCCTTTTCCACATATAAGATGGAGGTGAAGTGGAGCTACATGCTATAGGATAGTCCCAAAGTAGTGGCCTTTTTTTGGAGGGTACTTCTTTTGGTGTCATCTGTACTTTCTTACCCTTATCTTAAGATACCATCTATAGTGTCAAACATTAATTTGTTAGAAACACAATATATATCATATTTAATTTATTTGATTTGACAAGAATAAATTATTTCTGTACTTTGAAATACCAGAAAAATAAAATTTAAGACAATAAATATTTAAATAGGAATTGACACTTTTTCTCCAAGATTGTCCTACAGTTGAATAGATAGATGTATAGTAATAATAATATTACGAATTATTTTCACAGTTTCATTGGAAGTATTCCATTCGAAAGACAACAAAACGTATTTATTCGTAGATTGCTCTCTACACAAATAAAATATAAATAAAAAATAATAAATTGTTAAGGGACCAGACGCCAAAAGTCAATATCAATAATCAATCAATCATCAATAATTAAAATTCATGTGATAATAATATCAATAATAACAATACCTAAGAAATAGAAGTAGAAACTTTAGAAGAAGAATTTTTTTTTCGATTTTTCTTTCTTGTGAAAAAGAGTTTTCGCCTTTTGATTTGTTCTAACTCTGTGATTTTTTTTTTTTTAGGTTGTTGGTTGTATTTTGTAATGACCCGGTCATTTTCTTTCGATTTTTCTTTCTTGTGAAAAAGAGTTTATGCCTTTTGATTTGTTATAACTCTGTGATTTTTTTTTTTCTAGGTTGTTGGTTGTATTTTGTAATGACCCGGTCATTTTCTTTCCTTTCCTTTTCTCAGATTTTCATGGATATTTTTTTTTTTTCGTTGATCTTTTCCTTTCTGAGTTCGGTTTCTCGTCACTTAATGTCATCTTGAGTGCTCGGGGAGGGTTTCCGAGACTCTTTTCCGTGGATTGATGACTTCCTTTGAGGACCGAGTCATTTTCACATTTTCACTTTTGTGACACTATTCACTTTTCGTCTTTTTCTCGGTTGTCACTTTGTTAGCATAACCTCACTTTTCGTGTTCGGATTTGATTCCGGTTTTGCTTGCATCTACGATATTTAAATTCCATGCTATGTGTATTTTCACTTTTGTAGAAAAGCATGCTAAGTGTTTACTTTTCTTGTAAAGGGTATAGACGAATAACCTTTTTGTAATATTCTAAACTTTTGGGGTTTTTGTGTAATTACTGTAAAGTAATTATTTTTCATCTTAGGGACCATTTTACAATTTAATTTAGAAGATATTTTCAAAAATGACCTTTTTGCAATTTTCGGAAAGTGTGACAAGTGTCACAGTCTCGTTGGTCCACTTGTTGACATGTGTGTGGAAACACTTTGAGGCGTTGGATGAGGACATGTGGAGGCTGGAGATTTAACCACTTGTTGGCCTATGATTAGTGCATTTATTGGCTTGGATGGTTGACAAGTGTAGGTTTGAGATTAAGCCTAGGATGGAGCCTTGGATTTGTGACAAGTGTAGGCACCAAATTTTGTCTTGCAATTAATTTTTGGGCCACTTTGGGATTATGGTTTTAAGGAAGGGTTTTGTACAATTAACCATAGATGTGTGTGTTGACCATGGTGTAAGAACACATAGTGAGTGGAGGATTTCTATTTCCTCCACTCACACATTTTCACATGATATCATTTTTCTTCCTCATTAGAACCCTAGCCTCCATGGATGGAGCTTGAAGCCTTAAGCTTTGACCTTGATTTTTGAGAGCCTTCTATTGATTTCCAAGCTTGAACTTGGCAATATTTTTTGTTCCCCTCATCCTCCTCTACATAACCCTTGAAGGGTTTGCCATTTTGAGTTGATTTGCCTTGGATTCTAGAGAGACACTTCTCTAGTGAGGTAGGGGGTGTTATAATTTATTTTCCAAGTTATTTTACTTGCTCTTGTATGAAATATAGGTTGTATGCATGAATTTTGTTAATTTGAGAAATTGGAGATTTATCATAGCTTGTATATAACTCATTTTAGACTTGGTAAATGGCATGGCCATGAGTTGATCTTTGTTATATATTAAATTGGGAAGATTTAAATGAATTTTCAAACCTAGAGATTTAATGAATTTAATTTTATTTAAATTCTAGTTAATTGTGTTTTGGTTATATTCCATTTTAGACTTCATATATGGTATGACTATGACTTAGTGTTTGCTATATATTAATTTGGGGTCATTTGAATAACTTTTGAAATCTAGAGATTTAATTGATTTAAATTAATTAAATTCTACATGATGGTATCTTGCTCACTTTGCACTTTTGATTTGATATATGTAATGACCATGATACGTTGTTTAACATATATTAATTTGAGACTAATTGGAATTAATTTTAAATCTAGAGAATTTAATTATTTTATTTAATTAAATTCTATCTAATTGTTCCATAGATTTAATTATGTTGTACAAGTTGATTTTAGGTATAAATCATGGATTTGGACTTGTTGTATATTCATTTGGTTGTGTTTTGAGCATTGGATAACATTGTTATTATATTTATATTCATGAGAACATATTTTCTTCATGGAATATATTGTTGCCTTGTGTAATGAATTACACACCTTGTATTTGACATTATATATACCATCTTAGAATTTAAACTCTAAGGCATGGATTGTGTGGTTTCAACCTACTTGTGCATGGAATGTGTTTTCATGCATTATATAAATTATGTATAAGTTGTGAACTTATTTGGTTTATTTTGGAGTCTTGGGACATTGTTGTTGCAAATGACATGGCTAGAGTTTGGCTCTAGTGCGAGAGGTATGAGTTCTCCCCAATTGAGATAGTGCGCACTTAGGGTGGTCTTCCCTACGAGTCAGTGCCTGGAATAACCATGGAGGTCTCGGCAGAATTCTGAGCTTAGATGTCCAAGTCTTCCACTATTTGGTTTCGCATTCAATTCCAAGTTGACAATCATGTTTAATTGTGACTTGTGGTTTTGGTTATTGGCGATTTTGATGTTGTTAAGTACATCTATGCTAAATTGTCATATTTAGTTGTTTTTGCACTTAGATTTGAAGTTGATAACTTTAAGAATCTATATCTTGTTGCTTTGTATAGCATGCTCTTATGTCATTTAAAATTGCATGAAGAATGTGATTTATACTAGAAATATTCTAAGGTAGCTTAGGATGCTTCCTGATTCTAACCTTTGACATAGACATTAGGTGGCATGATCCCTTTGAATTGTTTCATGTTAATTTAAAAATCTGTAAGAAATCGAGTCATGCATACTCATTCTCTACGAGTAAACTTGTTTACTCACCCCGAAGTTACTGTGGGGCTATTTCAGGTACGAAGACTTGGTTCGTGATGCTCATCATTCCTTGGATGGCTTGTAGTTCTTAAGTTTCCATTTCATGCAAATGTTAGTATGAGATGCCTTTTGTGCTTTATTTGACAAAATGTGTATATTTGATTCCATATATGTAATGTGTACATGAGTGCACTCCTTACAATGTATTCAACATGTATAAGATGAGGCCGGAGACCAATGTCATGTATTTTGTATCCTATGTGACTTATGATTTCATGAAATATTATGAAAATATTAAAAAAAATGCCAAGTAATTGTTTCACCATGTTTGCATCGGGTGTGGGAATTTCATTTTTATTCTTTCATAGAGTTTCATTAATCATGTATGAAGTGTGGCCAAGGGCCAAACGGTAATTTCCAATCATTTGATAATTTTGGTTTTCAAAATTTCCATTTCAAGTTTATTTTCGCCTTTTTGGCCGTCGGGGGGTCGAATTTTGTATCGGCCATTTTCGGGAGTCGCGGACCATTCCCGCGCGTTCAAAATCACTTATCACATTTGTGTGCATATTTGTTTCAGCCTAGAAGAGCATTTGGGGTCAAATGTATGTTTGGTGCAAATTCACATTTTTGCTATTTTGAGCCTAAACTGACCATAAGGGCATTTTGGGATTTTTACATGAAAAATAAAGTTTTTTTTTGGCATGGTTGGCTAGAAAACATGATTTTGAGGGGGGTTTATTCTTTGTGTTTTTTTCAAAAAGGCCCAGAAAGTCCTCAAAATTGCATTTCAAGTGTAGCCTATAGCAGCACGAGCGCTCTAAGGGGCGTACGAGCGCTCCAATTTTGGACAGAACTCTTGGGGCTAATCACAAGCGCTCGAAGCCCTTGGACGAGCGCTCGGGGTACTGTTCATGTGTGTGTGTGTTTGTGTCTTGGTTCAGCACTGCACCACCGATTTCAAATTATCATATCTTCTTTGTTTTAACTCCGAATTGGTCCGTTCTTGAGTCTAAATTGACCATGTTGAAATAAGCTTTCCAATGGTATGAATTAGAGCTTCAGATTCTTCTTGTAGCTCAATATATTCAAGTTTTAGTAAGGTAGTGTCTATTTTTGGTTCGAACCAGGATAGGGTTTCCCTTCCTTCGACTTCAGAACTTGATAACTTTATCGTCCGGACTCCGAATCATGCGATTCTTGAGTCTATTCTTGTTGATTTTTCATTGTCTTTACAATGGTGTAAATGATGGCACCCATTTTAGTGTGAAATGACCATTTTGCCCTTAGTTCATTTCTTTTCGGGTTTGGCATTCTTGTTTCATTGCTTGGCTCATTTGAGTTCCATAGCTTTATGTGGAGTCATTTTGGTGCCTTAGGGATGACGTACATCTCTAGAGGTCACCTTTCTTCTTTTGCTTCCACATTTTGGATCCGTTTCCGGTCATCAGAGGACACACTGGGTTGAAAAATCTAGGGTCGTCACATATTTATAGTGAATCAACCGAGTTTTCCTAATCAACGTGTATGTTGGGATATTAGTAGTTGCTAGGGCGGTTAGGTAGTTTGATATTTTAAAATACAGAGTTAGTAGTTTAGTTTTCTCTTTCAACGTGTAAGTTGGGATGGGATATTAGCGGTTGTTAGGGCAGTTAGGTTGTTTTGTATTTTAAGATATTGAGTTAATAGTTTTTTTATTTGATGTGTAAGTTGGAATATTAGCAGTTGGAATATTAACGATTACCAGATTAGGTAGTTAGGGTAGTTAGGTAGTTTGATATTTAAAAATATTGAGTTAATAGTTTTCTGATTCGACGTGTAAGTTGGAATATTAGCAGTTGGGATATTAACGATTCAGGGTGGCAAAGTTTGACAGGACCCGCCAACACGACACGACAAGAGTTAAATGGGTAATGGGTTTACCATAAACGGGTTCGTGTCGTAAACGGGTTGACACGAATAACCCGTTTAGTTAAACGTGTCGTGTTCGGGTTTTGTGGCTCAACTCGTGTAACTCGTTTAATTAAATATGTCACCCGTGAACCCATCTAACCCATTACCTGTTTTGACCTGATTAGAAGGGGACATTTTGGTCATTTTATGGTTACATAAGTAACCATATTATACAAATATATATCATACGATTTGGTCATTATTTACGCATCGCCTTCTCTTCAGTCTCTCTCTCGGTCTCTCCTCTTTCTTCTTTCTCTCTCTGAAAGATTGAATCGGTGAATCGACAATAACCCATATAACTCCCCCTCTCTCTCAAATCCACACCACACCTCGAGTGACCAAGATCACTACAGTTTACACTTCGAGCGACCAGCAAAGAACACAAACCATGAACAATCGAAGTAAGTTTTCTACTTTTCTCTAATTTTTCTCTTTCAGATCTACTTTGAAACAACAAGAGTTCTATTTTTTTTTTTTTGTCTTTCCTCTTTCAGATCTACTTGGAAACAAGTTCTCTTTATTTTTTTTTTCTTTCAGACCTACTTTAAAACAAGTTTTATCTAATTTTTTTTCCCATTATTATTGTTGTTTTTTTTATAGAAAGTTTGATGTATATATGTATAATGCTTCTGGCCTTTCTAATTTGGGGGTGTTCACTGGTTTGTATGCCTCTTCTGCTTTATTATTTTCTGCTGATTGTGTGTCTGTGTGTGTTTCTTTTGGTCCAATAATTGATTGATGTTTAATTTCTAATTGAAGAATTTGGAAAAAAGAAAGAAAAAAAAGGGTTTTGGTTTCACTATCTCATTCATTAAAATAGACCATCATTTTATCAACTGATACTTTTGTTCTGATTTAGACCAGCGAATCTTGTACCTAAAGCTGCCTATTTTTTCCTTATTTGGTGTTCTTTTGTATATTTATAAATTAATTTTCCCAAAATTTGATCTACTATTTTCATATATGAGTTCAATCCTGAAAATTTTATAACCCTCAGGTGGTTGTTTGCTGGGACGGATATAACTGAACTAAAGAATTAAACTAGACAATTCTCCAATTCATTGGTTTTTTTTAGTTCGCCCTTATATTATTTTATTATATATATATATATTTTTATAATTATCTGAGAAAAAAAAATTGACTTGCTTTAGTGCACTTCAATTGATAATGGAGGCGGATAAATATCTCTTGCATGGATATAATTATTGAGGAAAGTAGATGATTTTTTCAAGTTCTGTCATAAAAAGATATTTTGGTGCAGGGTTAGTCATCATGTTGGTGACATTAGAAGTTGTTGGGTTATGTATATAAAGATTCAGACTGATTTTGCAGTTTTTCACATAATTTGTTACATGCATTCTTTTATATTTCAATTTGTTTTTTTTTTTTTAATCTAAACTTATTTTACACTTACCTATTTTGTAGGAATTTGTACTTTTGGGTGTTTCAGAAAAGAGTGCATGTAGATTGCAGAAGGAAGTTTTTGAGATGTGGATCTTTGGCTTTTAAGAAGATTGCATGTTACCCTGACATATGACTTATCTTTATTTCGGTCTGTAACTTATGACTTATGACTTGTGACTTAATCTTTATCTTTGGCTTTTAATCTCTCTTTTGGACTACATCACTATAGTACAAAATATTTGTAATTTTTGCTAGTATTTTAATTTGCTAGTATTTTAATCTTTGGCCACTTTAAATAGGTTAAGAAGGTAAACACCTTAAACAGGTTAAACGGATAAATATGTTAAATAGGTCGTGTTTGGTGTGTTTAATACGACTTGTTTATTAAACGGGTTACATGTGTCGTGTCATGTTACCTGTTTAATAAATATGCCGTGTTTGGGTTTAGGATATATGACACGATTATTAATCGTGTCGTGTTTGGGTTGACATGTTTAGTGTTATACCCCTAGTTCGACACGACATGATTATGACATGCAAACCTGAATTGCCACACCTATTAGCGATTACCAGATTGGGTAGTTTAATAATTTAGAATACAGAGTTACATATACATAAAATTTTATGAAAACATTTTTTATTTTGATTCGGGAACTTCTACAAATAACTAATTGTTATTGGATTCTTTATTATCCTGATTTTCTCCTATTCAAATAAAATTTACAGCACCTATACCAAACTACTAATTAAACTTCTTTTTTAAAAAAAAAAGAAAAGAAAAAACAAAAGAAACTTCATACTTGAATTAATCTGCTGCTTTTTTCGATGCATCTAAACTTCTCCAGAAGCAGTTTCCTTCGTCAATGATTTCCCAAGAATTCTCTATGTTATCTCCATTCTCTTTTCCTTCAACTTTAGATCCTCATTCCCCTCTTCCATGGACCTCACTCTCTGGATAACCTCCGGAGCACAAACTCGCCATTCACTGTCGTCCCATCCGTCATGTACCCACAGTGAGTACTTCGGCTTTGTGAAGCTGAGGGATCGATGTTACGAATCTATGCTGATACCCTATTTTCGTCTTAACTACAAAAAATATATATAAATAATTAAAAACTAAACAAAGGTAAGAGAGAGATTGTAAAACATTACCAAGTTAACTCGATATGTATATAGAAGTAAATATAGATTGGTGAAAGCGTTGAGTTTTAAATTTTTGATGTATGATTTTGAATTGAAATGATTGCAAGTTGTATGGGGTTAGACTTTTGTAGACTTTTTAGGAAGATCGAGTTGTTGATGGAGTGACATAGAAATGTATTTATTTATTTATTTTTATTTGAGAGATAGAGAGATTGATGTACATAAATTTTGAATGTAAACTGTTATCCAATGAAAGACTATAAAAAAAGAAAATGGTTAATATACGCAATTTCATTCCACACGCTTCAATCGACATATAGCTCTGTAACTCACTAAAAACCGTAATTATCTGTGTTTTAAAGTATATTATATATATATATAATAGTTTATATAGTTAACTGTAATTTTTAAAAAATTTCAGTTTAACATCAAAATTTTAAATGATAGTATACTGTATTAAAAATAAATAAATAAATAAGAGTTTAACATAATATGTATTTCAATTTGGAGACCACTATTTAACAACAAGGTATTTAATATATATATAAAAAATGAAAATTTAATACACTTTGTATAGGAGTATATTATATATATATATATATATATATATTTCTACGTAACATTTAGCCTTTGCTGCCATAACAACAGTTAGATTAGGGACTTCAAATATCACAAACTTTTAAGATCATCGTAGCTATACGTTGATCATTTTGACAACATAATAACCTCATTTTGATAAGTGTGAAACACCTAATATTCTCGAAAACAAAAATATAAGTAACTTTACGCATGTATACCAAAAGAATAAAAAAACAAATTTGGGTTTCATTCCTTAAAAAAAATAGGATTTTTATTTGCAGTTTGATATACACAAATAGATGAGTCTCAATGGAATTTGTTAATCGAGGAGTCTGTAACTGGAGTGGTGCCACCATAGTTTTTGCGACATAAATAACCCATGAATCTGGTTATTTATGTAAAGTATTTCTATAATACAGAGTTTCCAAATTACAACGAATTCTTAACACGTGATCAAGTGTAATAATGATAACGTGGTTAAGAATGGGTTGAAAAGTAGGGATAACATGATTAAGATAAGAGTCACAAAGATAGCATGATTGAGATAAGAGTCACGTTGAATCATGGTTATATTTGTGAGTTTGGGTTACAAACGTTGACGGAACATAACGTTGTTGACTGTTGCGAATCGGTGGAATTGTTGGTGAACAAATGATGAAAGGATACATTCATATTGTTCTTGGGTCTAAGTGTCTCGGACCACTTGACCTATTGCTTGAACCTACTTGGGTTAGGTTTAAGTTTAGAGAGGGAGAGAGAAGAAAATGAATAAATGATTGAATTATGGCAGCCCAGTGGGGTATTTATAGACTTAGAGGTTCCTCTTGGCGTATGGGTGTGTTTGTTTGGGATACCTCTTGGTGTATTGGTGTGTAAGGATAACATGATTGAGACTTAAGAGTCACGTTGAATTATGACCATATTTGTGAGTTTGGGTTACAAATGTTGACAGAACATAACGTTGTTGACCGTTGGCAATCGGTGGAATTGTTGGTAAACAAACGATGAAATGATACATTTATGAATCATGTGTATTTAAACCAATAATTGCATTATTTCCAAACAGACACACCCATACACCAAAAGGCATCCTAAACAGACACACCCATACATCAAGAGGCACCTCTAAGTCTATAAATACCCCATTGGGTTGTCATAATTCTTGTTCATTCATTTTCTTTTCTCTTCCTCTCTAAACATGAACCCAACCCAAGTGGGTTCAAGCAATAGGTCAAGTGGTCCGAGCCACTTAGACCCAACAACAATATGAATGGGCCATATTAAAATTAGTTCGAGCCATTTACTTCGGATTGCACCCAATTCATTATTTATATAGTGTAAATGCATTTTTGAGTCAGGGAGAGTATTACACATAGGAGGTTCACCGTATCCATGAGTTTGAAGTGTTGCTACTGGTGGATGTAGACCATTGTATCCTAGGAGATCGCCAAACGCAGTCGAGTCCGTCAGCACCATGCGGGGCGTAAATTGTCTTAATAAAATAATATCCAATACAAGCCTCAGTCTAGGTTCTTTATTTATTATTATTATTTTATTACTTTAATTTGCACGTTTAATTAAATATCAAGTTGAATATTTAATTAATTATTTTTTAGCATATTATTAATTATCTCATGGCATATTAGTAGAATGTTAGTTATATCTTAAATGTCATTTGAAACATATATTTTCGAACAAGTTCTTCAATTCGATCATTGTCAATGCCAAGTTATTCTATTGTATCATTATCTTGGATGACTTTTTTAACTGCTTGTGCGACGAATAAGCCTCTGTTTAATTCATCATTGTTGTTGTCTATTTTCATCGGGAACTTAAATGACTTCCTTTCACAATGTCACTCAACTCATTTGTCTTTTCTTCCAATAAATATTTATAAGAAAAAAAGACTAACCTTATTTAACTTTTATAATTATAATATATTATATAATATAATGCACAATTTTTTCCTTCTATTAAAATATTATGAATGATTTCAAATTGTCACCTCATTTTTTAGCCGTAGAAGATCTTCCAAACAAAAATTTATTAGTACATTGTTATCTTTGCTTTTGCTTTTGTATTTATCACTTTTAATCGCATCACAAATCTGCATAATGACCAATTATAATAATAAGTTGTATATGTTTATAAAGTTTTTAAAACTAATGTACTTTTAAAAGTAATAATCTTAGTAAAAAATGAATACATTTGAATACTTTTGTTAGGCTTTTTTGCCAACCTTGGGATGGTCCTATTGGGTTCCATGATGTAACTTTTTTTTCTTTTATTTATTTATTTTTTTCATTTTATTTTAAAAACTACAGTACTTTGTTATATAATGGATTTGGACCCTTAATACTTGTTCAATAATATAAGAACAAACAAGTTGGGAAAGGGAAGTTATAATCTATTGTTATGCCACTATTGGAGTTTGATCATGCGAGGAAGGAGATGTGTTGTTTTGTGAGTTTGGCAAACTTTTCTCTGTATCTTTAATGTATTATAATGCAAATAATTACCCATTGTTAAAATTTTTATCTATAAATGCTTCTTTTTTTCCAAAGACAAAAGAATATATAAATATCATTGAACCATAAAGAGAATTACATATGATTGTAATCCACCATAGCTGCTTCCTAAACTATAAGGGGAAGATCACTATGATAACTTTATCCTCTTTCTCCTTCAATCTTAAATGACTCAAGGTTTGTGCATTTGAATTAGCTTTTCTGTGCATCCATTTGAATATAAACATTTGAACCGACTAAATATAATTTAATTTCTGTTTAAACAACGACAATGCAGCTCTCAGGACTTTTTGGATTCAATTAGAACTTTACAATCACCTTTAACATTTAGCTCAGTAAATCCTTCTTCTATCATCTATTTGATTGCCTTCATATTAAAATGTACTTCATCGGAAAAAAGTAGATTTCGTGTTGTGCAAATAACATATGGCAGCTTTGGCAATGCACCTTTCTAAATTACAAATTTAGACACCATATGTTGCCTTGTCCCCTCTGGTTGGCCTCCGGTTGGATCATAAATCTAACATAATTATCATTCTCAGAGCACCCTAAACCTAGGGATACACCTTAGGTTTATCATGATCGGAGATCCGTAGCACTCGATCGCCCCTAATTCAAATAAATAGGTAAAATAGTAACTTCATGCCATAACACAGTGATAAAAATATCAACTTAGGAAACGAACTTCGTCAATGCATCCGAAACATCCAAAAATAGTAAGATGACCCCGAAAATGCATTTTTTGATGCTTCATAGGGTAAAATAGTTAAATTTACCCGAAGGATCATTTTAAAGGTGATCTGATGATGTCACACTGCTGATATTGATCGGTCTCATCGACTATCAATAATAATCAACCCTTTGCAATAGCATAAATCATTGTAAAATAGGGCTATTGGACGGGTAAGTCAAACCACTGGAATTGCTAGTTTATGGCAGCCAAGATTGTAAAATCACTTTTAGTTTGACGAAAAGGGGGGGTATAAGAGTTGGTTTTATTTGTCACTTCGAAATAGGGATTAAATAATGCATAAAACAATAATTACAAGGAAATTAAGGGAAAAAAACTTAGGTAGAGAGGACTAAGGAAGTGAATCCACTACTTACCCTATTAATATGCTAGATGGTGATTAACATGGGGAAACAACATATATAGTGGTCATGATATGTAGCAACACATGGTTGCTACATTATCTTCAAGAAATTCATTAAATCAAAATGCAAGAATAACCTATCAAAGTTTCACATGCTTGAACTACCTAAACTAGGGTGTAGCTTTAGACATGCTCACTAAGCTAGAGATTATCAAGCCTTTAATCAAATGATAAAAACACATGAAGCTAGAAATCAAGCATAGACCATCAAATGAAGGACCTAAGCCATGGACTATCAAGGTTCTCTAACAACATGCCATTAAAACCATTCCACAATCTCATTTCCATTGTCACTATGAAAATGTAAGCAATATGATCAAGAGAGGAAACAATCTAAGACAAGATAATCAACTCAAAATGATCATTTATAGACATTAAAATCCATTACAAAAAGTAAGGTGCTTTAGATCATGAAACTACCATATATACATTCCATTTCGCAAATTAAAATCAAAACTAGAGCATGCTTACAAAGTAGGGATTCATCACCTCTCTAGAAAGGGAGTTAGTGACCTATGGATGTAAAGGAGGAAGGAGAAGAGAGGAGGAAGCCTTCCATTTTCGCACCTAAAGGTCAAGAACAACCTACATACTCAAGAACATAATATTTTTCTCTCTAGAACCTTACCAAATGTGAGATCTATTTCTTACAACCATACATGCCTTCTATATACTCAAGATAGCCTCTTAACCACCTCATTTTCATGGTCCAAAGCCCCTAGACAATTGCAGAGCAATCCCCCCAAGGGATAACATTAGGTGAGAAAAAGAAAGCCCATGCTTTTATGTCTGCAGATTTGCGGGCGCCTGCGCTTTCAGGAACTTGTTGGCTATTTTAGCGGGCGCCCGCGGCTTCATGAGCCCGCTGCCCATTTTGGCGGGCGCCCGCAGCTTTTTTGCAGGCGCCCGCAGGTTGTCCTCAGCTCTGCGCACCTTTGGTAAAAAGGCCATAACTCTCTGCTCCGAACTCCAAATGATGAACTGTTTGATGGTTTGGAAATCAAACTCAAAGATCTAAGTACGTCATGTTTTAATGGAAGTTCAATTCTCAAGTGTGGTAGTCAAAAATGAAGAACAAAGTCATACCTCACTGCTGCCAGGCTGTAAATTTCAGCATTGCACACCAGGGGTAAAAATGACATAACTTTTTAGATACAAATCTAATTGAGGCAAACTTTATGTCTACGGAAAGCCGACGAACTGGTCTTGGACAAAATGAAGGTCCCCAGCAACGACATCCTCTGATTCTTCAACAACTTAACAAAGCTGCACTTTTAACTATCTTTAAGGAATCAAAAACACGCAAATGAAGCTAATATGTACAATATGACCAACTAATGGACTTAACTAATACAAATAAGGGCACTTGAATATGCAATATTCGACACTTATCACACCCCCAAACTTACATTTTGCTAATCCCATAGCAAAACCAAAATGAAGACACTTAATGAAATGACAACAAATCTCCTCTTTCGTAGGAGTGACGGTTGTATTTAGCATATGCAACAAGTTTTTTAAAACCCCTAGGCATCCCTAGAGGACGAGTGAAGTCTCGTGAGGGTTTAACAGGTTTATGTTAACCATAAACATCAAACATGGTGCATGAAGATGCACAAAGCTCATTTGCAAACTTGGAACATAGAGAACATTAAAGATGGAATCATTATGAAGACTACCTTGTGTATATGAAGCCTTGATATAACACAATGGCTAAACATATTTCAATTCTTGTGCATCAACATCATAGTCTATATAAATACTTTAATTGTCATATCTATAATAGAAATCATCTCAAGCTTCATTTAAAGTGAACTAGATTCTCAAAATGTAGCTTTTACATTCTTTTTCCAATTTCAAAACACAAGTCTTCAAATCATTGAATTTCCCCTTTAAATTAGGTCTCTAAGGCATGAGTTATTCAAAATACACACATATATATATTTTTTAAATACATACCATGGTCGTGCAATGCCGAAGTCCTTTAAGCTTTCTAATTAACCCATGTAGCTAGCGTTAGGCCAGCAACTCCCAAACCGGATGGCTTTAGGGTGCTAAGTGTAAAGACACTCTAAGGGCTTAATAACTCGAGTTGGCAAGGTTACGAACTCCAACGAACCATATTTATTTATTTTTATTTTTGTGAATGACCGTGCAATGCCTAAATCCCTTAAGCTTTCTAACTAACCCATGTAGCAAGTGTTAGGCCAGCAACTCCCAAACCGGATAGCTTAGGGTGCTAAGTGTAAGGACACTCCAATGGCTTAATAATTCAAGTTAGCAAGGTTACGAACTCAAACTAGTCATTATCCTTATTCATTTTTTTTTAAATTTTTTTTAAGACAATGCCAAAGATATCCATTCATTAGGGTCATCAATTCAAATCAACTGAGTCAAGGTCAAAGTCAATCAGGTTATAGGCCTCACAATTAAGTTTTCGGTGTGCATATGTGAAGTGTGAAGCATAGAAGAGAGTGATACTCGAAGATAATCTAATTAAAGCATTTATATGAACCATTTTGAATCCACATGTTCATTTCAGATTTATTTCATTTCAAAACTATCATTTGCCTCTATACACAGAGTATTCAATACATGCTTTAATCTCCAACAAGTTCCAAGACTACAAAATCTCCAAGATTACAAAATCATTTTTTTTAAAAATTATTGTAAGTTTTATACCACTCTATTTGAACAAAATAGCAAATGCAAACACTATACAATACACAATACCCCCAAACTTGAATGACACATTGTCCTCAATGTGTGAAGACAAAGATGTATAAATAAAGAGCATAGGGGGGTAAAAGGAACAAAAATACCAAGTGAGTGAAGCAACTCTGGCATTATAGCCGCATGTAATCCCGTGAAGAGATGCAAAAATGATCTTCCCCCAAACTTGGACATAAGAACCTATGAAAACAACACTCAAGCACACAAGTATAAAAGCAAAGGCACACAAAAACAAACTGAAAATGTGCAAAGGAAACTAAACTAAGCATATCCACAAGTTCATGAAATCAAATCTAAAATTGTCAAGTAAAATCAAAACATCTAAAAATTAAAATGCAAAGAAAAACAAATTAAAATCTAACTACGAATCTCAAAATAGGGTTTACCCTGTACCATGTCTCTCTAGAGAGTTATGCTTCCCCAAATAAGAAAATTCTTTTAAAAGTGGAGGAAAAAGAGCTTGAAGATAAAATTTGAGAAGAGGTAATGGAAAGACCTCAACCCACTCTTCTTCCTCAATGAAGAACTTTGGATTATTTAGGGGTTGTTTTGGATTATGGGAAGGTGGATCAAGTGAGGGCACATCAAGCAAAGACTTGTGAATGGTCATATTTAGCGTGAGAATTTTCGAAAAAATATCCTTCAAACTTTCAACATCCTCTTCACACTTATCAGGTGGTTCGGGCTCAACATCTTAAAATAACTCAAGTGAAGGAATGGGAGGAGGTGCAAGCCCCCAAGAGAGAGATACATTTGATGCTTCCTAACGAGGAGAGTGAATGAGTGGAGGAATATCAAGCAAAGAATTTACCTCCTAAATAGAATTGTCAACATCAAAATCCTCACAATTGAAATGAGCCAAGCAAACTTTTAGAGGATCCTCCATTGAAGGAGGTGTATCAAGCAAAGGATTATTTAGGGGTTGTTTTGAATTAGGGGAAACAATCTCTTCATCATTATTTTCCTCATTTTGAACTACAAATTCTTCAATTGTTTGTGTGGCAACAATTTGATCTTCAACCACAATTTCTTCATTTTCACATGTGGTAACCACTTAATCATTCTCATGATGAAAGTTACTTGGAGTAATCTCATCATTCATTGAATTTTCTTTTGGATTGGTCAAAAGTTCAATTGGAAATTTTTCTTCCTTTTCATGATTTAGAGCATATACCATTTGTTGAATTTGGGCTATTTGGTCATCAAGCTCAACTCTAGATTGGGAATGAGAATAGGTGGAGGATTGCATGCTAACAATGTCATCCAACATTTGCTTGTTGGAAGACTCCATCATTTGTTTGGTGGCCGCAATTAACTCATCCAATTGAGATGGTGGAAAGGAGAAAAAGGGTTAAAAATTGGCGTGAAAATGTTGCCCAATAGATTGTGGGGCTGAATTTCCCATGTCATGCCACAAGAAGTTTTGATGATCTCCCCAACTTGAGTCATAACCATTGAAGTATAGATCATTACCCGGTTCAAAGAAATTTACATTTGGTTACTCTAGATAAAAATCTGAAAATTGTCCCAGTGGAGGACAATCTCTTGTATGATGTGTATGACTAGAGCAAAATGCATAAAACTCATGTGGTGTGTAAAATTGAGTTGAAGGAAAACTACCTTCCATGTAGGACTAATTCAACCACTTGCTTAGATACATTACGATAAATTCACACAAAATATATATACAACACAAAAATGAATGTAAAACTAGAACATCAAATACTTACCCGGAGTCCTTAAGATTTCAGATTTTTAGTTTCTCCTTGGTAAGCCTTGAGTTCCTAAAATCTCACAAGAATACTTAAAACACAATGTCAACAAAACCAAACAAAAAAATATTCACAAAACACAATATTCACAATCAAACCAAAGTTAATCTTTAAACCTCGGTTACAAAACCGTTTACAATCCCCGGCAACGACGCCAAAAATTGATCGGTCTCGTTGACTATCAATAATAATCAACCATTTGCAATAGTACAAATCATTGTAAAATAGGACTGTTGGACGGTTAAGTCAAACCACTGGGATCGCTAGTTTATGGTAGCCAAGATTGTAAAATCACTTTTAGTTTGACGAAATGGGGGGGGGGGGGTATAAGAGTTGGTTTTGTTTGTCACTTCGAAATAGGGATTAAAGATTGCATAAAACAATAATTGCAAGGAAATTAAGGGAGAAAAACTTAGGTAGAGAGGACTAGGAAAGTAAATCCACTACCTACCCTATTAACATGCTAGATGGTGATTAACATGGGGAAACAACATATATAGTGGTCATGATATGTAACAACACATGGTTGCTACATTATCTTCAAGAAATTCATTAAATCAAAAGGCAAGAATAACCTATCAAAGTTTCATATACTTGAACTACCTAAACTAGGGTGTAGCCTTAGACATGCTCACTAAGCTAGAGATTATCAAGCCCTTAATCAAATGTGATAAAAGCACATGAAGCTAGAAATCAAGCATAGACTATCAAATGAAGTACCTAAGCCATGAACTATCAAGGTTTTCCAACAGCATACCATTAAAACCATTTCACAATCTCATTTCCATTGTCACTATGAAAATACAAGCAATATGATTAAGAGAGGAAATAATCTAAGACAAGATAATCAACTCAAAATGATTATTTATAGACATTAAAATCCATTACAACAACTAAGGTGCTCTAGATCATAAAAATACCATATATACATTTCATTCCCCAAATTAAAATCAAAACTAGAGCATGCTTACAAAGTAGGGCTTCATCACCTCCCTAGAAAGGGAGTTAGTTACCCATGGATGCAAAGGAGGAAGGAGAAAAGAGGAGGAAACCTTCCATTTTAGTACCTAAAGGTCAATAGCTCAATATTTCTCTCTCTAGAACCTTACAAAATGTGAGATCTATTTCTTACAACCATACATGCCTTCTATATACTCAAGATAGCCTCCCAACCACCTTATTTTCGTGGTCCAAAGCCCCTAGACAATTGTAGAGCAATCCCCCAATCAAGGGATAACATTAGTTGGGAAAAAGAAAGCCCATGCTTTGATGTTTGCAGATTTGCGGGCGCTCGCAGGCGCAGGGCGGGCGCCCGCGCTTTCACGAACTTGATGGCCATTTTGGCGGGCACCCGCGAGGGATTAGCCGGCACCTGCGGCTTCACGAGCCCGCTGCCCTTTTTGGCAGGCGCTCATAGCTTTCTTGTGGGCGCCTGCAGGTTGTCCTCAGCTTTGCGCACCTTTGGTAAAAAGGCCATAACTCTCTGCTCCGAACTCCAAATGATGAATTGTTTGATGATTTGGAAAGCTAACTCAAAGATCTACGTACATCATGTTTTAATGGAAGTCCAATTCTCAAGTATGGTAGGTCAAAAATGAAGAACAAATTCGAACTTTACTGCTACCAGGTTGTAAATTTCAGCATTGCATACCTGGGGTAAAAATGACATAACTCTTTAGATACAAATCTAATTGAGGTAAACTTTAGGTCTATGGAAAGTCGATGAACTGGTCTTGGACAAAATGAAGGTCCCCGACAACGGCATGCTCTGATTCTTCAACAAATTAACAAAGCCGCACTTTTAACTATCTTTGGGGAACCAACCTGAAAGTAAACAAAAACACGCAAATGAAGCTAATATGTACAATATGATCAACTAATGGACTTAACTAATGCAAATAAGGGCGCTTGAATATGTAATATTCAGCGCTTATCAGATATCATAATTTTAGGATGGAAACCTCATACAAAACTATTTGGGGCTTTCGGCGCCATGCCTGGGCGACGATGTGGTGAGCGATGGTGCAAGGGCTTGCCATGACCAATGTTATAGTGGCGGTCCACCCCACGGCACACCTGTCGACCTTTTCCCCATTTTTGTTGGAGAGGTGATGATTTAGGCCCAAGCAAATATTCCTGAGGCGGTGGCCTTAACCTACTCCAGGTAATAGAAGAGGGTCGATCAATTGGTCACAGTTCGCAGCTGGAGTGAATACGCTACGCATTCCATTATTCGATCTCAAGGCAACTGCGGAGAGTAGGAAATTAGCCTCTCAAAGGTCCTTTGCTACCTCTCATTCTCTGGGGTCTGCGGTTTTGTCGTCACTATTGATTTTTTTTTTTTTTTTTTTGCCTTTGTCTTTTCCTGTTTATGCATTAATTCAGCGTTAACTGAACTGCTTCGGAATGTGTAAAAAATTGATATGTGGGTCAAAAAACATACGAGCAAGTGTTAAAGCGATGGGTTAGAGAAAGCGGTTAGTACGTCGCCATTTTAGCAAAGCTGGCTAAGGGGTTTGCTAACATGATCGAAGCGCTTGAGCACACTAATCTAGAGATTAAGCTTACTTTTGCTGGTATACCTTTTTGGAGAGCAATACTAGCACTCGAGTGCAAGTTTCAAGAGCTCGAGCGCATTCCTAAAGTGCTCAAGTGCACACTAAAGGGTCACAAACACACGTACGGTAGATAACAGTTTTAAAGATGCGAGAAACCATAATTTTGTTTTTTTCTTACTATATATGGGTCGGACCTCATCCAAAAGTTAAGACAAGTGTTTAAGGCCCATATTGGCTGATGTAGACGATGACTATTGACATTTGAAGGAGAGAACACACACAAGAGACTTAGCGGCTTAAAGATTTCAGCCATAGTTGTTGAGTTTTAAAGCTCTGAAGAAGGTAAAGTCTTTTATCTTCTTCATGAGTAGCTAATTTCTTTCTTAGGGAATTGATGTAATCCTAACCAAGTAACAATTCTTTGATTGTATTTATTTTTGGAAATTTTTTTGCACAGGTATAATAGTTGCATGACTTTGAGAATTGCCTTAGTAGTTTTAATTGCAATTGGTTTTAATGCTTAAACTCAATCTTAATAAAATACTTGTTTTGTCTTAGAAATCGGACGAATGTCCTTCTTACAGTTTGGCCATTTATTGATTATCCTGGGATGGTTGGAAGGTGAGTTCCGACGATCCATTTAGATAGTTGATGTGTTGTAAGTTTTATTTCAATAATAAAACCACTCGCAATAAAACGAATCTTTGTAGGATAGGGTTATATTAAAGGGTGTCGAACCACAAGGATTGCAAGTTGCTAGGCTATCAAGATTGTTTCTGTTTTAATCCAAAACAAAGATTTATGTTTGTATTCTCTAAATCTAAATATGCTAAAATTAAAAGTTGAAATAAAACTAGAACTAATAGTAGATATACTCAAGAGAGAAAGATTAAAGAATTGACTTCACCTCTAACCTTATATAATGACCAATTGTATCAAACATAGGGGAAATTAAGTCTATATATAATTATAATTCGTGTGGCTACAAGCTCACAATGATATCGTCAAGAAGATATATATAACTACATTAAACAAATTATCTACCTAACTACATTAATAAAGGTGTAGTATTATTCGTCTTCCCTAAGCATGGGCTATCAAATTACTTGTTATATACATAAAGAAAACTATTGCACAACCATCACTCTCATAATCACATAAAATAAGAATGGTTTGATTTCAATCAAAGCAAAATGTCCATTAAAAAGGGTGAATGTCTCCAGCCCCCGTGCCTAGTGAAATGGGCATGAGGCCGAACCAAGAACAAAGTAATAGGCTAAGTAATGAAGGGCCTGCTACCACACGTAAGTTCACTCCACAGCCAAATCTTCGGTTCAAGAATATGCATTCCTTAGGATACTCATACAAACTTGCTTTCATGTCTAAACATCTCCACCTTTATATGGGAATGTAGTTTGGTCAAACTAAAGGCCAAATACCTCGTGTGAACTAGACTTCTACTCATACGAGTATGATAAGTATATGCCTTGGCCAAACAAATGGCCACAATGCTCGTACTTCTCATCACTCATAGGCAGGTCTGGTGCTTGGCCAAACAAACGGCCAAAGCAGGAGTCAGGGCAACAGTCGCCGTTACCACACTCTCCAACCTAATTGTCCAAATATAACTAACCATAGCGTGCGATTAGTATCCGACAACACCGGGGAAACATCTTGAATGAACAAATAGGGACTACCCTTGCATCTTCGCAATCGCCTGTGCGAAATCCCTTGGGTGCACTTAAGCTAATGCCGACTACGGCAGAGGCCGAACAAAGGGTACATGATGTTTACGAACTCAGCACCTAAGTTCGGGTGAGACACAAGGACTTTAACACGCTCGCATCATGACCCCAGGGTCGCTGAACGCCAAAATACCACAAATAGTATCCAAGACATTCAATTGTGGAACAAGGCATCAATCCTTGGACATCTATGGACTTTGTACTAAAATGAATCAAGCAGTCTGTGGAAGAAATGGGTAAGGACATACTTAATCAAACAAAAACTATTTGGGACATTAAAATCCCAAATGACTGCTTATGGTTTTGGAAGAAGTTATTACAAAACAGAGAACTTGCTCAACCACTAGTCAAACACACAATCAACAATAGGGCAGTTACTATAGTTTTCTATGACAATTGTGTTACCCAGTAAATGACTCTAGAGGGGGTGAATAGAGTCTAAGTAGAACGATACCAAATAATTCGATTCAAAGATTATATAATATAGACAATAAATGATTTATTGAAATTATGTCAATAGATAAGCAACATATGCAATAATATTTAAATAACAAAGTAAAAAGGATAGAGAGAGAGAAAGCAAACTCAGAACACCAAGATTTAGCGAGGTTTGGAAACTTCTACTCCTCGGCTCAATATCCCTCTTGAGACTTCCTAAAAACCCAATAAGGCTTCTCTTTAAAGGTGGAGAGCAAACCGGTACAAGAAGCACACCGCTTTTAAATCTTCTTGCTAAGAAAACAATCATCTCTTAGACTTCTGCTGGGTTACACCAACCGTTACAAAGATGTTTGAAATAATGGTAAAAGAAAACTCTCAGATTTGATGCGCAAATCAAGGCTCACAAACTTATAGCAAATATAGAATATAACACAAAGGTTAAAGCTCAAATGATATGAATGAAACAATGATCTATGTAAGTTCCTTTTCGATCGCAAGGTTTTTCTCTCTTGATATGTATCGCATGTTTAATATAAAAACCTTGAAGATATTATATAGAGGTTTAAACAGTATTGGATTAGGTTTCAAAGCTTGCCAAAAATATTGTTTCAGTAAAAAATTATCTTGAATTTTTGTCGATCTGATCGAACATATGGTTCATCTGTGCGGTCACTTGAAGTTAAATGATTGAACACATGCTTCATTTGTTCAGACAGTTGAAGTATCTGACCGGTAAGATTGACGATGTGATCGGTAGGATGAGTGTGATACCCCTTGATTCTAGAGCCACGAGTGATCAAGTCCAAACACAGATCTGAGGGATACCAAACAATTAAGTATATAAACAAGCATTTGATTACAAAAGAAATAACTAAGAATAAATAAAATAGTAGAAAAGAAAACTAAATAATAAATCCTCCAAATGAAATATCCAAAACCTTTAATATCATTACAACTCGGGAATCCATCTAGTGGATCCTTAATGATAACCCAACTGAAACAACTAACAAGAAAAAAATAATCTCAAAACTAAAACATAAAGAGAATCCTACGTAGAATCGGAAGAATGATGTGGACTGTCTCTGCTCAGCATGATCAAGCTCTATGTTTGAAACTAACGAACACTTGAAAAATAATAGTGGGTCAGGCCCATGAACAAGTTCTTTCTACGATAACCCAAACAGAAACCAGAGAACTATATATCTATAGCTAACCCATGCAATAACTATATAGTCCATAATACATATACACACTAAAGGAACCTCACTAGACTATAGGGTTGCCTCAACCTGAATAGTAGGCAACATGCAAAACACACATATAGTGGACATGAGTACCTAGACCTACCAAGGCAGACAACCGCACTATATCTAGTTACACATCCCTGGCAATATATGCACCCTATCCACTGATCTTGAGGCTCAAGCTCATACTATGGCATATGTCTATATATATATATATATAATATATATAGATTTTATCTAATCTAAAGTAATCTACTATGTATCATCCAATTTTTTAGTTGACCTGACACAAATATAAGTAGGATTTAACATTTTAGTTAATCCGTTCCCTTATAAAATAGGTAGGACTTAACTGATAAGTTAATCCATCCCTAGAGTGCCACCATCCCATACTGGTGCACTACATCCATACAATACAATAATTGATGTAACAATTAAATAAGTACATCAAATAATCCAGAAATAAACATAATAATATAATATCATGTTATCACAAAACATGAACGACTTATAATTTATTTAAGTTTCCTACATCACATATCCTACACAAACTAAATCTTAAACATACTGATATTTTACTATACAGTCAAGTAAGCATTCTCCCAATACAATTCATGCTACACATTTAATCTTAATTCTTAGAACAAAATAAAGATTAAATCCATTCACTCCTTAAAGAATTAAATAGCACGCATTGTTATATTTAAGTTTGTTTAGAATTTATTTAAACTCATCTCTAGTCCTTATTTGATGTTTAGGACCCCTCAAATTAAATTAAATTAATTCAATGCTGTTAACGAAACTTCCCCAGGTAAGGCTCGAGCTTTTGTCCCAATTGCTTGAGCTTCTTGCTTCAGGCTCGTGCTTCCTGTTTCAGGCTCGAGCTTCCTATTTCAAGCTCGAGCTTTTCACCCATGGCTTGAGCTTTGCCTCCAAGGCTCAAGCACTGTATCAACGAATCAAACATTGTTTACGCAATTCAACCCAGAATTCTACTGTGAACCTAATCTTTATTATTTAAGGATTCTAAGGCATATTTCTAGGTTCCATCAGTATACAAATATGAAAATATATCATTTAAAACATATAACAATTCATAAAGAAATCAAATCAAATCTTAGAATTTATCAATTCATACAACAAGAACAACCATGAAAAATATAATTTATACAACGTATGTTCTAGATCAATTAAATTATAAATTTCAGTTTTAATTGTTCTTTAAATAACCTTAAGATTAGACTAGAGATATAAATTTCATAGATCAAAAGAGAAGTATAGAATAAGAACTTGCCTTTACGGATTTGATAAAAAAACTTTAGCCTCTTTCTTTCTCTTCATTCTTTCTATCTCTCTTTAAAATAAAATATGTGGTATATTTCTTTTCCTCTTTTCAACCCTATAGTTACATGTTTATAGGTTAAATACTAACCCTACTCCTTTTTCCAATCCACATCAAATTAATAAAGAAAATAATAAAATTAAAATACTAAAAAGGTAACTAAAATATAAGTTACGTATAATCTATGTATATTCTTTTTATATAAATAAAATAAATATATCAGATTATCACTAAAGGACTTTCCTTATATATATATATATGTATATATATATATATATATATATATATACACTATCCATGAGTAATTATCTGTACTCATTAAACCCCTTATCCAAGTAGTCCATGGAACCCAATTGGTTGGCCCATAACTATTATCCATAACCATTAGAATAAAAATAAAATAACATAAAACAACCATTTAAAACATTGAATTAATTACAAGAAAACACCTAACATTTAAGTAAATAAATACACATCATCTAACACATAATTCAACAAAACAAGTATTTCAAATAAACATATAATCAATTAATTACAAGAAAACACAACAAAACAAGTATTTCAAATAAACACATAATCAATTAATTCATATAAACAATTAAATAAATGGCCAAGAAATCAAATAAAGAAATTAAAACACAATTAAAATAATTAATAAAATACCGAGACTATCATTTTAAAATTAGGGGTATTACAATGAGATCTTATTTCCCCGCACTTTTAAAATTTGAACCTATCTGATCGGTTATATAAATGATTTGATCGGTCATATGAAAACTTTTAGTTTTTTCAGACCTACTGTTTTCTCTATCTTATCGTTAATATGAAGTGATCTGTTCAATCACTTGAGATTATCTGATCAGTTATATGAATGAAGTGATCGGTTATATGATAATTTTTGAAACCTTCAAAACTCACTGTTATATGCCTTTTATTGTTAATATGAAATGATCTATTCGATCACTTGAGATCATCTGATCGGTTATATGACTGAAGTGTTCGGTCACATCATATAAAATTTGTCATTTTAATAAAGCTATTTGATCGGTCATATTGAGCATCTATTCGGTTAGTTCAAGTGACAAAAGTTATAGTTTGTATAATGAATGAAATGCATTTTAAGCTTTAAACCAAAGTGCTATAATCTATTTGTCTTACATTTAATCTACTCTCACCATTTCTAAGCTACCCCTATGGATGGAAGAGAGCCTTTCTATTTGTCATCCCTTCTTTGATGAGTCCATGCTATTGTTCTTTATTTGTGCTTTTGCTCCTTCTTAATTGCATCTCAAATGGAGATATGTTAAAAGCACTTATTGTCTTTGTTTGTTATCATCAAAATAGTAAGAGGTGATTTAAGGCCATTTGTGCTAACAAATTGGTTAGCATGTGGACCACTCTACCAGGTATTGACTTATAATTCTATTCTTAGACAAGGATGGCTCATCAATAAATTTATTAAAGTCCCTCACATTCTTACCCACAATTAATAGATTTATCCTAGGAACTTTCACAACCCTATTGTTATGTGACGGCCCTGGTTTTACAAACCTCATGCGTCCTGTGATGACCCGAAACGGATCAGAAATGCGGAAGTGAAAACGAGAAGCAAGGTCTTAGGGATGTACATCAACCTTAAGACACCAAAGCGACCTTCCATAAAGTCACGGAATTTAACGAGAATGAAAATGAAAACTATGAAAATAGACCCAGTATGGCCCCAAGGGAAAAATGGTCTTTTCACACAAAAAACAAAGTCTTTAGAGATGTACGTCATCCCTAAGACACAAAAGTGGCTTCCTATGAAGTCCCGACACTCAACGGAAGCAAAAAAGAAACACGGGTTTCAAAACCCTACAAGAAAAGGGCTAAGGTTAAAATGGTCATTTTACTAAGAAATGGGTGTTACCATGCACATTATTGGAAAAAAAAATGAAAAATTAATAAATTTAGACTAAAAAATCACTTGATTTGGAGTTAGAACGAAGAAGTTATGTTATTCCAAAGTTTTACAAAAACTGCCCAGTGCCCAGCGCGATCGATCGAAAAAAACTAGAATCGATTGAGAAAATCGAGGATATATCGAAAATTAGTAGGCTGCACCAGAAAATTTAGGAAAATGCACGATTTTCGATACAAAGATGAATTTTTTTGGAAAAAGTTTATGAAGTAACCTCCCCTAAAATCATATTTTCTAAATGACCATGGCAAAATAAACTCTTATTTTTCAAGTGAAGTACCCAAAATGCCCTTATGTGCATATTTTACAAAAAAGGCTAAAAACTAAAGGTGTCCATTTCATCAAGTGTGATATTGTGTGCATAAGTGAACATGCACGCAAACATAATATACATTCTTAAGCGCGTTACAATGGCCCACGGCCTCAATACACGCCTAATACAAAATATGACATGTCAAACCTCCAGATTTCCTAAACTTGCTTTCAAAAGTAAAGTATGGAAATCAAGTACATAGGTAAGAACAAAGAAGTGTTTAACCCTTAGCCACACATCATACATATAAGGAGAGTCCCAAAAGGTGTACTTAAGTACACGTTACATATCTTAAGGTAAATGCAACATATCAAACCGAAAGAAAATCGAACATGCTAACACATGCATGTTTATATAAATACATCAAAGGTATTCCAAGGTAACTAAGGCAACCTAAGGATGTTGTGCATCCCAAAACAAGGTTTTTTTACCTAAAAAATATTCCAAACAAATAGGGTGAGTAAACAAGTTACTTGATAAGCACTGAAAAGTGCGCATTTAAACCCCTTAAGCTTGAACGTTCTAGTACCTTTATCTATCTTATTTTCTTATTTTAGTCTAATTTAGTGTTATTTTCCTTTTCAGTCGCTTATCCCCAAAATAAGTTAATTCAGCCAAATTAGAGCATTAAAAGATAAAATCTCAGGCTTAAAGGAAGAAAGGAGCAAAGTGAAAGCAAAGTGGTGAAAGGAAGCTCTCCAAGATCGATCGAACCAAAGCCCAGATCGATTACACAGGGATCGATCTAACCATACCATGATGGATTGAGCCTTTTGTCCTTATCCTTAGGAAAATATCTTCTTCGATCAATCCAATATTTCCTTCGATCGATCGAACCCCTTTGATTTTATCCTCACCTACCACTTTTGTCCTTTTCCCAAAAATATATCAGCCTTGTCTTATCCAAAAAGGCGTCGCCAAGGTTCGATCGATCCAAGCAACCTCGTGATCGATCGAATTGCCTCAAGTTGCGTAAAAAGTTGATTCCAAGATAAATTAAATATGTGCTCGTTTGGAGGTCCTAGTGCACAAGGGCTGACCATTGGGTGTGATATTTGAGCTATCTATATAAGGATTTTGGCTATTTTGAGAAATGAGGTTGATTAGATAGGGGAGAGAGGCTAGAGATTAGGGAGAGACATATACCATTTGGGAAAAGTTCTTCCACTCATCTAGGGTTTCCACCAAGAAGAAGAAGATCATTTCTACCATGGAGATAGCCCTTGAGGGTTGGATGATAACATCAATGAGTGGCTAAACATCTTCTTGGGGCTAAAGATAGCCCTAAGCATGCCTTTTAGACTTTGATGATTTGTAATTAATGGGGATTAGTGTTGTATTTCTTATCTTAACATTTGATATATATAAATATTGTTTCTACAATGATTTGTATAGTTTAATACTTCCAATTGATCATTTCATTCTATTCATATGTCTATGTATACTAGAATAAATGTTTATATGTTTATCTCTAGATTTTGTGATATTGATGCATGTCTATGTGTGTTGATATTATGAATCTAGTGATGGTCAAGACATGGTGTTTAAATGGAATACTCTTGAAGTTTATTTGATGGTTCATACTCATTTCTTGATGGATTGTGCCACATCCTTAGTTTAATTAGTTTAATTTTCATGTCACTAGCTTAGTTGTAGTGTAGTTGCCTTACTTTCTTAGATAGGTGGACAATCCATTCTTATTGTTTGATGTTCCATGCTTATGAATGCAAGTAGTATATTTCTCTAATATATTGAGTGTGCATTCATTGTGGGCTTATGGAAGGATTAATGGCTTAATTTGATATATTGTACTATTCACTAGTTTGGCTAGACAATGTATACTTACTTGGTCATCTATGCTATTATTTCAATCAATGGCTCACACTTTCATTTACAACACATATTTCCCTTTAATCCATCAAACATTGAATGTCTAGGAAGGTGGTGCTTAGTGGTGAACTCTAGGTCCCAAGATCTCTCTTATATTCTCTACACATTACTTACTCTAGTAGTTGTTTCACATTGGTTTTATTTAGTTTAAATTGTAGTTTAATTAACCAATCAAACCATCTCTTGATCACTTGTCCTACTAATCCAACATTGTTTCCAAACCAAATACCGTTCTCAATCCCTTTGGACAATCCCTACTCACTCTAGCTATCTTTTAGTTAGTTGTGGTAGTGACATTCTATAAATTTAAACTTGGCCACACTACACACTTTTTAGTGCAATTTTTTGCGCACGCGACGACGCGCACCAAGTTTTGGCGCTGTTGCCGGGGATTGGAAAGGCAATGCCGTATTTTGGAAACAATTAGGAATTAGTACTCTTTTGATCGTGTCTTTATTTTATTTTACTTTGGTTACTTATTGTGTTTGTTCTTGATTAGCTAGTTGAATTGAGTAAGAGGGTGAAGTAAAGGGAAATTGAAAAGCAAAGAAGCAAGCCGAGCAACGCTAAGCAAATGCTTAAGTAGCTAAAAAAAAAAAAAAAAAATGCAAAGCAAAGCAAGGTAAAGAAAAAAAAAAATTGAAGTTGCTTAAGGACCCTTTGTGAGCTTTTCTAACTTTATATCTCTAGTTAAATCGTGAGTCCGCGTGAAGGCAAGTTTTTATTTCTTAGATACATCGTGAGTCCGCATGGAGGCAATTTACTTTTCTTGCATATTGTTCAAAGGATGGGAGTATGGGAACATTGTATGTGGAGGTTTGTTGATTGACTTGTTGTGAAGGAGAAGTGCTTGCTTTTATTGATTTTGTTGTGTTGCTTGAATTTTGTATAGTCCGAGCCAATCCTTTATCTTACCCATTCTAATGGAAAATCTAGAGCGTCATCTTGGTTACTTAGACCCGAATTTCATAGAATATCCTCCCTTTAACCAAATTCCTCCCGAAGCTCAAGCCCCAATTCCTCTAATGATTCTTTGTGATCATTACAATTTTCATGAATACCATGCACCGACTTGTATCGTGCTTCCTAATTTTAGGGCCGATCAGTATAAAATTAAGCCCGAAACCATTCAAATGTGTCCACTTTTCTATGGTTTAAATGATGAGGAACCATATAAGCATCTTGATGAATTTCTTGAAATATACTCCACTGTGAAATACATAAATGTCCCGGAGGGAGTCCTTAGCTTACTCCTTTTCCCTTTTATTCTTAAAAATAAGGCGAAACATTGGTTCAACAATTTGGGATCAAATTTAATAACTTCTTGAATACAAATGCAAAATGAATTTTTGAAAAAATTTTACCCCGTAAGTTTGACTAATTCAATGCGAACCGCCATTAGAGAATTTTCTCACAGGGAATGAGAACTTTTACACGAAGCTTGGGAAAGATTGAATGACTTGCTAAGGAAATGTCCACACCATGGCATTCCAAAATGGCAAGTGGTTCAATATTTCTATAAAAGCTTATCCACCAATCACAAGGACATAGTTGATACATCATGTGGAGGTTCATATTTTGGGAAGCATGAAGATGATGTTTGGCACCTTTTTGAAAAAATGAGTGAAAATTCATTGCATAAATCTCACACTTCGCAGTTGAGTCATGCCTCTACTGAAAAAAAGGAAAACTTGAAAGTGTGTCAAATTGAAAACTCGATGGAGATTGTTGCCGAGGTTAAAACTTTCACTAAAATACTTGATCAATTTTTGTTGAGTCAAAAACCGGCAACTCAATCATCCCTTCTTCATAATCATCATCTTCACCATTCTTGTGAGCCTTGCATGACATGCTTAAGTGTGTTACATACTACTTTTAATTGTCCCGATAGACAAATGCTTGATGAACACTGATCGGTTGATCAACTAACATCAACCTTCGCAATAGCACGAATCATTGTAAAATAGGGCTATTGGTCGGGTAAGTCGAACCACTAGGACTGCGCTAGTCTATGGCAACCTGAGTGTCTAGAATTATTCTTAGAATGATAAGGGGTAATAAGGGTTTGTTTGATGGTCACTAAACTAGGAATTCAAATGTGCGTCAAACAATAGTGACTTGCAAGAATTAGATGAGATAGAACAATAGAGAAGAGAATAGGGAAGAGACTCCACAACCATCAATAAGCATGCTATGGTATGATTTACTTAGGGGAATAATATATATGTATAACCATGGGATGCAACAACACAAATTATTACATTCCCTTTAAGAAATTTATGAAATCAATAGGTAAGAATAACCTATCAAAGCATTGCATGTTTTGGTTACCTAAACTAGGTTGTAACCTTAGACATACTCACTAAGCATAGAGTTATCAAGCCCTTAATCACATAGTAGAAGCACATGACATAGAATATAAGAATAATCTATCAAAGGAAGATCCTAAGCAATAGATTATCAAATCTCCTAAATATCATGCCATTAACAACACTTCCATAAACTCCATTCCATTGTCACTATGAAAATATAGCAATATAATCATAGGAGAAAAACCATCTAAGACAAGATATTTAACTCAAGATGATTATGTATAGATATTGAAATTCATTACATCAAATGAAGAGCTTTAGTTCATGGAAGGATTACATACATATATTAACCCCCAAATATAAATCAAAACAAAGCAAAGCTTACAAAATGGAGCTTCATCACCTCCCTAGAGGAGGTTTAGTTACCCATGGTGGCCCTAGATGAAGGAAGAAGCAAGGCTTTCCCCTCCATTTTCGAGCTTCCTCCTTGAAGCTTCAAGAACTCCTCCTCTTTTCTCTCTTCTCTCTCCAAAAATCTGATCCAAAAGTGAGATTTTAGATTGTGTGGCTTTCCTCCCCTTATCTACCTCCAAACAAGGCTCTCTCTCTCCTCCAAAAACATCCCCAACCACTCCATAAAGAGGGAGATAAAAAATGAGGAAAATAAGGTGCAAGTGGCTGAATTCCGAAGGGCATTCTGCCCAAATTTCGAGTGCTCGAAATAGGGCCTCGAGCACTCGAAAATGGAGCAGATTGCTCCATGCTTGCCTTGCTTTGCCTGGACCTACTTTGGTAAAATAGTCATAACTTTGTGTTCCGAATTCAGAATGATGAACCGTTTGAAGATTTGGAAAGCTAATTCAGAGCTCTAAAAACTTTATGTTTTGGTGGAGATCCAATTCTCAAGTCTGGTTGGTCGAAATTGAAGAGAAAGACAGAAATTCATTGCTGCCAGGCAGTTCTAAGCACCTCTGATAAGAAGATCATAACTCTCTGCTCCAAACTCCGAATGATGAACCGCTTGAAGATTTGGAAAGCTGATTCAGAGCTCTAAATATATCATGTTATGAGGGAAGTCCAGTTCTTGAGTTTTCAAGGTCAAAATGGCGAGCAAAGTCCAGGTTCCACTGCTGCCAGAAATTCAGCATTGTGACCTTTGATGTTCAAAACTCCACAAAGCATCCTTCTTGCTTCTTTTTGGCCAATGAACCTGAAAATATGCAAAAACGTGCATATGAAGGTAATCTACATAATTAAACAAACAATGGACTTAAATAATGCAATTAAGGGCGCTTGAATATGCAATATTCGGCGCTTATCAAACACTATGAACAAGTTAATGCTACATTTGCTCACCCTTATTCAAATGCTTATGTTCCGGTATGGAGTGAACATTCAAATCCTTTTCAAGCTAAAAATTTCCAAAGTCGATATGTTCCTCCTCATCAAAGAAATAAAGGTTCTCAAGGATTTATTTTATCTTCTTCTTATCATTAAAGAATGAATCATTATTCTCATCCTCAAGCTTATAATTCTCAAATTGGCTCTCATCATTCTTATGCACTTTCTAGTGATTCCACATTTGAAGATAAGGTTTTAGCTGTTTTAGGTAGTTTGGAAATGAACACTAAAATGTTGTATTCTCATTCTCAATCGATATCGAAGCTTGAATCCCAAATTGGGATGACAGCTAATGCATTGAATGAGAGAGAAATTGGTAAACTACCAAGCCAACCCGAAAGGAACCTAAAGGCCTAATATTTTGTGGAGGTAAACCTTAAATTGGGATGTCTTTCCCAAGAGCAAGTGCAAGCCATTACCACTTTGAGAAGTGGTAAGCAAATTGACAATAGGGTTGAAAAACCAAGTAAAGATAGTGAACCGGTGCAACCCACGGTTAACACCCATCCCATTTCCAATACTATTCCTACTTCCTTGGAAGAACATGTTTCCATTAAGAATTCTTAACCTTCTTCATCATCTCCCCAAGTAGCAAAATCTTATGAGCTAAAAGCTCCATTTCCTAATGCTTTGAGAGAGACTTCGCCTTTTGGGAGGCAAGAAGGACAAATTCATGACATGATGGAAGTGTTTAAACAAGTTAACATAAACCTTCATCTCTTGGATGCAATTAGGCAAATTACGCCTTATGTAAATTTTTTGAAAGACCTTTGCACTCAAAAGAGAAAGAACAAGGGACAAGGCCCTAAAAAAATCTTTCTCACGGAGCAAGTGAGTTCATCATTCAACATAACACTCCACCTAAGTTCAAAGATCCCGGTGCTCCGACCATTTCATGTGTGATTGGAAACCATGAAGTTCGTAGAGCTCTTCTTGACTTAGGAACGAGTGTTAATTTGATTCCCTACTCCGTGTATGTCCAATTAGGTTTGAATGAATTGAAGCCAACCTCGATGGTGCTTCAACTAGCCGATAGATTTATCAAAACACCTGGGGGCATAGTTGAGGACATACTCATTAAGGTTGACAAGTTTTATTTTTTGGTTGATTTTGTGGTTCTTGATACTGAACCAGTTGCCAACCCTACTAACCACATCCCAATCATCATAGGAAGGTAATTTTTTGCCACTGCAAATGCAACCATTAATTGTTGATCCGGGGTAATGGACCTTTCTTTTGGTAACATGATGGTTAAGTTTAATGTTTTCAATACAAGTTGACATCTTATTGATGAAGACGAGTGTTGTCTTATAGATGTCTTGGATGAAGTGGTTGAGGAGTCCATTCCTTCCATGATTATGAAAAAGCCAACTGAGGATAATTTTTCATCTCTCCTTTTCGAGGATCCTCTTACATCTTGTCTCCTTGAATGTATGGTAATTGTGGCTTTGACAATGAGGGATCAATGAGTGAGGTAAATGATTTAATGGAATCCGTTGCAAGCTTGGATTTTTCACCTTGGAAAGCTCCAAAAGAACCTCTTGCACCGCTCTCTAGCACTCCACCGGTCCCATCTTTAGTCTCCCCACCCACTTTTGAGCTTAAAACTCTTCTTTCCAATCTTAAGTATGCCTTCTTAGGCCCAAAAGAGACTCTTCCAGTCATCATTTCTTCAAGTCTTGAAGAGGACCAAGAGAATGATCTTTTAAATGTGCTTAAAGAAAATAAGGAAACTATTGGATGGAGTGTGGCGGATCTAAACGGAATTGACCCTTCCATTAGCATGCATCATATTCTTATGGAAGATGATGCAAAACCTTTTAGAGATGCACAAAGGAGATTGAACCCAAATATGAAAGAAGTGGTTAAGAAGGAAGTCGTAAAGCTCTTAAATGCAGGGATTATTTATCCAAAATCTGATAGCAAATGGGTAAGTCCAACCCAAGTGGTCCCCAAGAAGTCGGGAATTAAGGTGATTGAAAATTCAAAAAGTGAGGCAATTTCTAAGCGTACTGCTAATTCGTGGTGTGTATGCATTGACTACCAAAAATTAAATGCCGCCACTAGAAAAGATCACTTCCTTTTGCCATCCATTGACCAAATTCCAGAAAGATTGGCTGGGCAACAATACTATTGCTTTCTTGATGGATACTTGGGTTACAATCAAGTAACCCTTGACCCTTTAGACCAAGAAAAAACCACATTTACTTATCCTTTTGGCACATTTACCTATAGACGGATGCCATTTGGTTTGTACAATGCTCCAGCCATATTCCAAAGGTGTATGATGTCAATTTTCTCGGACATGGTAGAAGAGTATCTTGAGGTTTTTATGGATAATTTTTTGGTCTTTGGGTCTTCATTTGATACATGCCTTAAAATTCTGTCTCTGGTGCTAAAAAGATGTCGTGACACAAACCTTGTTCTTATTTGGGAAAAGAGCCATTTCATGGTTCAAGAAGGTATTATTTTGGGTCATGTCATCTCAAAAAGAGATATTGAGGTTTATAAAGCAAAAGTTGAGCTTATTTATGAGTTACTTCCACCTTCTACGATGAAAGGGGTTTGTTCTTTTTTAGGTCATGCCGGCTTCTATTGCCGTTTTATTAAAGGCAACCCTTATGCAACCTTCTCACTAAGGAGACTCCTTTTGTCTTTGATCAAGCATGCTTAGATGTTTTTCATACACTTCGTGATTTATTGTCATTGCCCCTATTATGCAACCTCCCAATTGGTCCTTACCGTTTGAAATCATGTGTGATGCTTCTGATTATGCCATGAGAGCAGTTTTGGAACAAAGAGTAGGAAAGCTTCCATGCGCTGTATACTATGCAAGCAAGACTTTCTCGGAAGCTCAATTGAATTACTCCATTACTGAGAAAGAATTACTTGCTGTAGTATATGCTTTTGATAAATTTTACTCCTATCTCTTAGGGTCTAAAGTCATTATCTATTCTGATCATGCTGTTTTGAGACGTCTTTTGACCAAGAAAGAAACAAAACCTCGTTTGATAAAAAGGATCTTGCTTCTTTAAGAATTTGATTTCGAGATAAAGGATAAGAAAGGCACCGAAAATGTGGTTGCCGATCACCTTTCGAAGTTAATGGTAGAATCTTCCCCAAGTCCACTGATTCGTGATTCATTTCTGGATGAACAACTCTTCCAAATTTCTAATAGACAAATGCTTTGGTTTGCTGACATTGTGAATTTTTTGGCAATTGGCAAGCTTCCAACTAATTGGTCAAGGCAGGAGAAGAACCGTTTCTTTGCCAACATCCGGAATTATTATTGGGAAGATCCTGTCTTATTTCGTTATTGTCTAGATCAAATAGTGAGAAGATGCATTCCGGAGAGTGAAATTCCAAGTGTGCTTGTGTTTTGCCATACCCTTGCATGTGGTGGGCATTTTAGTGCAAAGAAGACCGTTTTGAAGGTTCTTCAAAGTGGGCTATTTTGGCCCACTATTCATAAAGATGCCTATAATTTTTGCAAGGAGTGTGAGAGATGTCAAAAGATAGGGTCAATGTCTAGAAGAGATATGATGCCATTAACAAACATTCTTATCATTGAGATCTTTGCTATTTGGGGCATTGATTTCATAGGCCCTTTTCCTATGTTTTATGGATTTCAATGCATTTTACTTGGCGTTGATTATGTTTCTAAGTGGGTGGAAGCTTGTGCTACCAAAACAAATGACCACTCCGTGGTTGTTTAATTCATTAAGTCTAATATTTTCACTCGTTTTGGCATGCCAATATCCATGATTAGTGATGGAGGGAAACATTTTTGCAATCAATTCTTGAAACAATTATTTCTTAAGTACTCCGTCACTCATAAAGTCGCCACCTCTTACCATCCTCAAATAAGTGGGCAAGTAGAAGTTTCAAACCGGGAGATTAAACATATTATTGAGAAAACAGGTAACACAACCCAAAAAGATTGGTCCCGCAAATTAAATGATGTTTTGTGGGCTTACCGCATGATATATAAGACTCCCATTGGTATGTCTCCTTATAGACTTGTATATGGAAAGCCTTGTCATCTTCCAGTTGAGCTAGAACACAAGGCTATGTGGGCAGTTAAAAAGCTCAATCTTGACCTTGACAAAGTCGCAGAGAATCGTTTACTTCAATTGAATGAGTTGGAAAAGTTGAGACACAATGCTTATGATAATGCCAAACTTTACAAAGAGAGAACTAAAACTTTTCATGACAAACGCATTGTGAAGAAATCTTTTGAACCCAGTTAAAAAGTATGGCTCTTCAACTTTAGATTAAAACTCTTTCCTGGGAAGTTTAGAACCAAATGGGAAGGCCCATATGAGATTATTTCTGTTGCGCACCATGGGGTTGTTGAAATACAAAGCTTGAAAGATGGAACTACATTCAAAGTGAATGGACAAAGGTTAAAACCCTACATTGAGGGGCAGGTTTTTCAACGACATACGTGTGATACCTCTCGGATCCGAGACACGGGTTGATCAGGCCCAAGCCCAAACCCGAGAGAATATCAAACAATTAATATTTAAAACGAACATGGAATACAAAAAATGAAATAAGACATAAATAATTAAGAGCTGAAAGAAATCTAAGTTTAAAAAAATCCTTGAATAAAATAAAATCCATAAATCCAATCCTCCATAAAACCTCCAATAATTAAATAACTCGGGAATCCATCTCTAATGGACCCCTTCAAACTAAAATGAAACTACTAAAAGAACATCCAAAGTAAACCATGAAGAGAAGTCCTACGTCGTCAGAAGAGTGAGTGATAGTCTCTACTCAGCACGATTAAGCCTACGACTGGAACTGTCGAACACCTGAAAAATAGAAGTGGGTCAAGCCCACGAACAAGTTGTATCCTACTACAATCCAAGTAGAGACTCAATATGCATGTACATCCTAACCAACTTAACAATAATTATATAGTTTGTAAATATATATATATATATATATATATATATATATATATATATATTCACACTAAAGGACTCTCACTAGACTACAGGCCGGTCTCAACCTGAATAGAGGCAACATGCAAAACACACCTGACGTGGGCATATATATCTAAGCCTAATAGGGTACACCTCCAACCATCATAGCCAGCTATGCATCTCAATGCATATACGCACCCTAACCATTGATCCTGAGACTCAAGCTCATATCGAGGTACCATAACAATATATTTAAAATCCATCCAGAATCCATAGTAGTGCCGCTCAACCATTCGTTGCCTTGACACTATAAATCAATATGATTTAACTTTTAGTTAATCCATTCCTTAATTCCATAGTAGGTAGGACTTAGCGTTTTTGAGCTAATCCCCTTAGTATGCCACCGTCCCATACCGGTGTATACAATCCATCCATCCAGCAGTTGATAATTCAGACAAGGAATGTAAATATCAACTAATCCATACATCCAATAATTGATAATTAAAATATCAAATATAAACATCAATTGTTCCATACTAAGCATGATAAAACTTTTTAATTTAACAGGATTATTTGATACTACTCCGCATAGTCCAATAATTGATAATACAGATCATACATGTAAACTTCAATTAATTCCAAGTAAGCATAATAGAATTTATAAATTCACATGCTTATTTTATAACATTGGAGCATGATTAAACTATAGAATAATTCTCAAAAAATTGTTAAAATTATGTTGAACAATTTAAATTCTCCGCATCCAAAAACAGTATACCAATTTTTGTAAGAATCTTATAATGTTCAAACTATAATACAAGGTGGATTATTATGCACTAACAAGGCCCTTGCGAGTTTTAAATAAGCTTAGGACACCTATGAGAATCTCCAGTATAGCTTCTAATTAAACTGGAACATCAAAATCCAAGTACAGAAGTAAAATCCATCGTTGAAAATTAAAGACAAACTGAAAATCCACAAAGGAGCAGGCTCCAAAAACGTGTAGAGCAGGCTCCAATTTAAGGTAGAGGAGGCTTAACTTTTAGGTAGAGGAGGTTCAACTTAGGTAGATGAGGCTCAACTTTTTGGGTAGATGAGGCTCAACTTAGGTAGAGGAGGCTCAACTTTTTGGGTAGAGGAGGCTCAACTTAGGTAGATGAGGCTCAACTTTTTGGGTAGAGCAGTCTCAACTCCCTTGGAGCCCCCTCTACATCAAGTGGAGCCGGCTCCACTTCAATAGAGCCGCCTCCATTGAAGGGTGCAGCCGCCTCCACTCTTCCCAGCCTTCGTCTTCCCCGACGCCGACTGTTTTCTGACTTTCTGATTGTCCTTG
Organism: Cornus florida; assembly: GCF_030987335.1. Taxonomy (NCBI): domain Eukaryota; kingdom Viridiplantae; phylum Streptophyta; class Magnoliopsida; order Cornales; family Cornaceae; genus Cornus; species Cornus florida. The sequence goes on from NW_026775576.1 coordinate 50,676,085, forward strand.
CTGAGGTTCCTAACCCTCTGTTCTATGTTCCAGACAGTCCTAACAATTTATTAAATTCATTATGCATCAATTAACATCAATTAAAACACTAATTATGCAAAGAAATTAACAAACAAGCAAACACCAATTCATGTAAAGGTATACTGTTATAATTGAAATTAACATGTGAACCAAATTAATCCTTAATGTCTATTTACTCCTGGAGTTGTGTTAGGCATATAAAGAACACGAGTAAAAGAGAAAGAGTTAGGAATATAATTTGCCTTTGATATTTCGGTTCAAAATCTCAATGTCGTCTTCCTAAGGTTTCCGGCGAACGCTCTGTCTTCTCCTTGGTTCAACCTTCGAACACAACTCTTTAATCTTTCCTTGGTTTAGCCTTAGTCCTACCTAAACCCTAAACAAAGTATTATGTTCCTCTCTATTTCTTTCCGTCTCTCTGTGTACGTGAACAGGGTATACAAACCCTTGGCATACAGTTCTATTTATAAGCTTTACTAAAAACCCTAATTCTAGTTTAATTTAGAGACAGGAAAAGAACCATTCATATTATATCTAAGTCGACTAAACGTGAAGAACCTAAAACCCTAAAGAAAAATAATAATAAAAATAATAAAACAATTAAATCAAATTTGCACATAAACATATATTTAAGACAGAAAATAATTAAAACAAATACTTAATTAAATAATTTAAATAAATATAACAAATAAATAAAACAAATACTGCAATTAACTCAATTAATTAACCATAATTAAAACAAATAACCAAACAACCAAATAAACCCATAAAAATGCAAAAATTATAATAAAACCATAAAATAAACTACCGAGACTATCTTTTTAAATTTAGGGGTATTACAATACGGAAACCGCCCTCTTGGGGATCCTATCTATGAAGAGATATAGTGATGCATTTAATGTTACCAAGGGGAGTTCAATTTGTTCCTCCTTTGATATCATTCATTCTTTGTGTCCCCATCATAATTAACTTGCTTGGATTAGTTGTGCATTGGAAAATGCAAGGATTCTTGCTTGTTCGATCGATCTGAGAAGAAGTTCGGTCGATCGAACATTATCTCTGCATACTTTCATCTCTCAGTTCCATCGTGCGATTATTTTATCTCTTTGTGTATCATTCAAACTTTTTCCCTGATCGATTTGAGTACTCCCCGATCGATCCAGCTTCCCTTTTGATCGATCTGTGTTATATATTTAGAAAAAAATTTGGGTCTCTGAACATCTCTTTGTGTATCGTTTGACACTTTCTGCAGGTTTTCAGGTTTTGGATCGATCTAAGTTCAATCGATCATTCTTCGATCGATCACAGTTCTAAAAAATGATAATAATAAAATAAATAAATAAATAATCTAATCTTTCAAAGTGGCATTCCGTCTTGCTAGAGACGTTAAACTTAGCACCCACTTTACATTTTTCGTTTTTCTTTACATGTTTTCTATAAAAAAAAAAAAAAAACAAAAAACAAAAAAAAAAACAAAAAAAACAAAACAAAACATATATTTTTTTTTTACCACTGTACCCTTGTGTGTATTTATGTTTCCATACTTGGTGTAGGGCTTGCTCTCTTATCTCTTCCATTTTTTTTTTACTACTGTACCCTTGTGTGTAATTTTTTTTTTACCATTGTACCACTGTACCCTTGTGTGTATTTATGTTTCCATACTTAGAGTGTATCATTTCATTTACCTTTTATCCTATTTGATATTTGATGTGAGTTTGCTAATGTGGTTATTCAAGTAGGTTGTTGATTCCAAATTTGGGGGTGCACTTTTTCCCAATGGATCATTGCCGGGCTTCATGTCTTTACCACCACGGTATATTCTTTCCATCTTTTTCATTGTTCTCATTGCACATTGAGGACAATGTACGATTTAAGTTTGGGGGTAAGGTGGCTTTGTTGCATTCTATTTAAGTTGAACTTTAAATGCATGATTGAGATTTAAGATTAATGCTAGCTATGATTTTGATCTTTTGAGGACTATATTGCTTAGAATTTAAAAATTACTTGGCTTGAGAGTCCAATACTCCTTGTATGTCTTGTGGATGCCATTTAGGAATAAAATTTTCAAAAGATTGATATCATGCATGCATTTGTGGTCTACATCATCTTGATTTTGTGATTGTTTTAAGATTCACTTTAGGATTCTACACTAGCACAGACGTACACTAGCATTCATTTGTGGGGTACATGCTTTGTTTATTATTGATTTGGTTATTTCCCAATTGAGCTAGTAGTGCATTGAAAATTTCATTCTTGATAAAGGTGGATAACAAACCCTTTTCATTGAGTAGCCAGGATTCTAGCTAATGGGGTGTGTCGGCGCACCACAAGCTTAAGAGTGTGCAATTAAGGCGAGGGCCAAGTTTTACAATTATAAAAGCCACTACTGCCTTCACTAAAAATATAGTTAGGGTGAGTAGGGATCGTCCCAAGGGATTGGAGTCGTACTAGCTTGTGGAATTACAATTAGGGTTAGTAGGTCGAGTGATCAAACAAATGGTTAGTTGGTTGATTAAACTAGAGAGCAAATTAAACTAAATAATTGAATGCAATAAGGAGTAAGTAAGAGAGAGAGAGAGATCTTGGGGTTTAAAGGTCACCACCAAGCAATGTTTTTCTACACCCTTAACTAGTGACTAATGAGGGAAATGTGTGTTGCAATATTGATGTGTGTGTGTGTTTGGTTGATTCAATTAGCAAGGGTGACTAATTAAGCATACATTGTCTAATCAACATGTGAAAAGCACAATATATCTAGCAATTAAGTATATATTGTCTAAATAGCATGTGAAAAACACAACATATCTAGCAACTCATTAATCCTTTCATTAAGCTCACAAGCAAAATACACCACAAGATTAGAGACATATGCTACTTGCATTCAAAAGTATGGAACATCAAACAACAAGTATGGATTGTCCTCCCATCTAACAACTATGCTACCACTACACTACAATTAAGCTAATGACATGAAATTAAACTAATTAAGCTAAGGGAGAGGCACAATCCATCCAGAAATGAGTATGGACCATCTAGAAAATCACAAGAGCATTCTTTTAAGCACAATGTTTTGACAATCTCTAGATCTATAGCATTAATACACATAGACACGCATCAATAACACAAGAACCAGAGACAAACACATGAACATCTATTCTAGCACACATAGATAAATGGATAGAATGAAATAATCAATTGGAAGCATTAAACCACATAAATCATTGAATAAACAAGATCTATATATATAAAAGTGCCAAAACATGTATTACAACACTAATCCCTCAATAATGCACAAAATCAAGATGTAGAAAGCATGCTTGGGGCTAACTCTAGCCCCAAGAGGATGCCTAACCACTCATGGTAGTGCTTCTCCAACCCTCAAGGGCTAACTCCATGGTAGAGATTTGCTCCTTGAATGATGAAGAGTCTCCAATGGTGTCTCTAGCCTCCTCTTCCTATAAGCTTGCTCTCCAAGAGATGATATGATATGGTATGATGTGATTTTAGCTCTCCTTTGTAAAAAGCAATCCTTATCCTTATATAGGTAGGTCAAATGACACCCAAAATGAGCTGGGGTCGTGCACACAATAGTCCCCAATGATTGGATAAAAGACAACTTTCAATGAGCTGGAAACTTAACTTTTTCGCACTGGAGGAAGTTCGATTGATCGAACCATGGACTTGGATCGATCGAACATGGCTGAGATCCATTGAACTTAGGCTGGATTGATCTTCATTGGTGGCGCTTTTTGGATAAAGACAAATCTGAGATATTTTGAAGATATTTTTGGGAAAAGGACAAAAGTGGTTGGTAGGGTGGTACAATTAGATAAGATCAATCATTTGGATAAGGACAAAACAGTTCGATCGATCGAAGAATGATGTTGGATCGATCGAACTTTTGAGATCTCTGAAAATGTCATTATGGCTCTGATCCATCTTGAAGTGCTGAGATCGATCATGTTAGATCGATCGAACTTTGATCTGAGATCGATCGAAGATGTTGATTTCCACCCTTTTCTTTCTTTTGCTTCCACTTGGCCCATTTCTTTGATTTATCCCAGAATTGCTTCATTTCTGCTTTTATTTGGCTGAGTTAGCTTTTTTTCAGGATAAGTGCCTAAAAATGGAAATAATATGAAATCAATCTAAAAAGGTAAAGTAAGATAGATAAAGGTACTAGAATGCTTAAGCTTAAGGGGTTTAAATAAGCACTTTTCAGCGCTCATCACACCTCAAACTTAAATATTGCTAGTCCCTAGCAATGAACTAAAAAGTAAAGGAATGAAATGAACAACTATACAGGTATGAATCTAGAAAATAGTAAATGGATAACGCCACTTTCGTAGGGAACACGATTGCACTTATCATATGCAATGAGCCTTTTAAACCCCTAGGTTACCCCTAGTGGATGAGTGAAGTCTCGTGAGGGTTTCCAGAAATGGTACCCACAAACATTAAGCTCATTCTTTCAAAAGAGGCACCAATATTGCAAACAAGCATTGGGAGAAAACTACCTCAAGTATGCAATGTTTCAAACATTTTCGAGTAAACTCCCAAAATCTCAACATCAAGTAAGCAAGTATGGTCCTCCACACATCAAGAAAATGATCATGCAAATTGAAACAACTCTAGAATCCTTTTGAGTGGACCGGCATCAAATGTGTTGCTATCTAAGTTAACTAAAGAATTAATCACATCCTTACCCTCAAACTAACACACAAATCTAGTATCGATCATCAAGACAAAAAGTGGACCTTTTATTAAAGCTTTATTGTTCTAGGTGCAATTGTTCTTTTCACTTGATTTTTTTTTTTTTTATTAAGGATCAAAGATGGAAGCATGGTACAATGTGTTGATCTATTAAGCTTTCTAGTGATTCATGACGTCGAGCGTTAGGTCAATGACTCCCAAACCAGACGGCTTTAGGGCACTAGGTGTTCAAACACCCCTACGGATTTACAAGCTCAAATCAACTAGGCTACAAATCAAGACAACCTCCATCTAATCATTTCCCACTTCTCACCATTTGGGAGAAATCCTCACTTTTTATTACTTTTGCTTTTGCCCTTTTTTTTTTTTTTTTTTTTTTTTTTTTTTTTTTTTTTTTTTGAATAAACAAGTTCAATTATTAACCTAGAATTTGGGCCCTCCACCTTTTGGCGCAAGAAGTTTAGTGCTTGATGAGGCTAGAATCCCGGCTACTTAGTGAAAAAGGGGTTGTTATCCACCTTTATCAAGTGTGAAAGCTTTCAATGCCCTATTAGCTCAATTGGAATATAACCAATTCAATAATTAACAAATCATGTACCCCACAATTGAATGCTAGTGTGCGCCGGTGCTAGTGTAGAATTCTAAAGTGAATCTCAAAAAAATCACAAAATCAAGATGATGTGGACCACAAGTGCAAGCAAGATATCAATCTTTCAAAAAATTTACTCCTAAATGGCTTCCACAAGGCATACAAGGAGTATTGGACTCTCAAGTCAAGCAATTTTTAAATTTTAAGTAATATAGTCCTCAAAAGATCAAAATCATAGCTAGATATGGACCAATCATAGAAAATCTCTCAAGTACACAAGTCATACTCAAAATTTTGAATTTAAAGCTAACATTGTAAAGTACACCATTACCCCCAAACTTAAACAGCACAATGTCCTCAATGTGCAAAGAGAACAAATGGAAAGAGTATACCGGTGCAATTAAGGCAAAGAATGATTGGGACTGAAGTATCCAAATTGGGTGGCATGGCCCCCCCAAACTTGGGATTAACCGTGGTCCTGAAATTTGGCACTTGGATAAACTCATCAGATAACAAAAAGGGATAATTAGTGCACAGTGGACATGCAAGTGTAAATGAAATAAAGCAGTGAGAGGGGTATAAGGGTGGTCCTGAAAATTGGGTAGCACTCTCTCACTGAAGTCACTGTGATGTACCTGATGGAGTCAAACATACAGAGATAAGAATATAACACATGGCATCCATAACAAAAGCATATATAAGAAAAATAGAGTATAGAGTACATCAAAAAGATCAAAGCCGACAGACTGGCTGCAAATAATATACAGTGATGAAAATGAAGTATAGAGAATAGAGGTGTAATATGAAAAGATAGAAGAATTGGAAATCTCAGGTGGAGGAGGCAGGTCGGGCAGGGCGAGCTCCGCGGATATCACGAGATAAGTCTCGGAGTGTAGTCATGACATCCATGCGGAATGTAGCAAAATCAGCTCGTTGGGTTACAACATCAGCTCGAATAGCAGCAGTATCAGCTCGGATAATAACCACTGCATCCTTAAGAGCCTGAAGATGCTCTCCAAAGCCGGGGGTCTGACTAGGAGCCTCAGGTATGGATAAGTCAGAAGAAAGATCCTGAGTCTGCTCCTGCTCATGTACTGGTCACCCAGCTAAAGAGTGCTGCTCTGCGTCATCTGCAGGTCGCTCCAAATCAATATCTATATGCTTGGCAGCTGGACTGACTGGTACATCGTCCGCTACGGGATCTGCTGCTGCTGCCTGAGCTGCCGCCTTTGCCTCCTCAGCCTCTAGCTCCTCTGCAGCCACTACTGTATGGTCCTACAGTCTAGTAATGATGGCATTGTAACTCTTGTCCCAGTCCATCTTCAAGAAGTGACAGGAACCTCTCTCAAGGTGCTCCTGAGGATGAAAAGGGTAGCGCTGGTCAATCAGAATCTGGGTGATGAGGTGGCCAAAAGGGAGAGACTTAGCCTTTCCGGGCTTCTCCTTGCTCATACACTCGTCAAATAGCTTCTTCATCATGCTCCAGATGAGCACGGGAATAGATACCCAGTGGCCTGTGTAGAATGCGTAGAGGGTTGTCAAAAAGTCTCCTCGCCGCTGGATCTTGTGCCCGGCCATATATATATTCTGAAAAAGAACGGAATCGAAGAACTATAGGTCATCTGGAAGGAATGTGTAGGTGGCGAAAGTCTCGCCATTGACATGGTGACCTGTAAGAAATACTGCCATGTCGACATAAGAAGGCCTGTATAGCCTCGGATATAGCTCCTGTAGCTCCGGAGGGCATCTGTGTGGACAATGCCAAGAGCTGGCTAGCGAGTCCACAGTGATAGTGATCTGATGGCCATCTATGGTACTGACCAGCTCTGCTATGGTACGCGGGGACGGTCGGAGGTTCTGGAAGAACAACCGTACCAGCCGCGGGTAGACTGGCTCTGTAACTGGGGCAAGAATAGCTGCAAGGCCCCTCTGAATAATGTCATGGTAAGCTGATCGGGTCAGCACCGATCTGGAGAAAAAGTCTGTGTCGAACACCGACTCATGGTCTACTGTCATATACATATATCTAGGCGCGGGCCTATCACGCTCCTGAGCTGGCTAAGTTGGCTGGGGTGGTGGAGATGGTACTAGTGAATGCTCAGCTCCAGCATGTGATGGAGATGGTGATGGTGTAAATGCAGGCTGAGCTGCAGAAGTAGATGGAATATGATCATCCTCAGCCTCATGAGCATGTGACTGAGGTGGAGTAGGCTGTACTGGCTCCTCCTGTACATGAGAGGGCTCTGCTGGCTCTTCTATCCATGGTCGAATATGTCTCTAAGGCCCGTGTTGCCTTTTAGCAACAGTCTTGCGCTTAGTCATAGCCTGAAAAATAATTTAAAAACTTGCAAGGGGAGTTAGTGTCAGAATTAAGAATTGAAAGTACAAAATAGAAACATGCATGTCAGATAAGATAGACAAAACATATATGACATGTATCTATGCAAGTGACAGGGTATGAAACATGTTAAACAGTGTAAGTATGAAATGTATCCAATGTGGAATATCATAGGCATTGGGCATATATGAGATAGCATGAACAAATTATATAATGAATGAAGTGTGTGTGTGAGATCTGTGTAGTTCGATCGATCACAAAAAGGTTTGAGATTGATCTCAAAACTTCGATCGATTTGAGGTATGAGTTCGATCGATCTCTAAAGATCGATCTGAGATTGAAGTTCGATCGATCGAACTGTGCGAAGGTGAAAACTCAAAGGTCACAGATCTGTGACTTTGGAAGCACGGGGGCCACATGAACAAGGTCGTGGGCCCATCACACAACAATCCAATCAACTACCATCATCCAAACAAGGCTCATACTCCCTAAATCAAAATCAACATCATCAAAATATACAAAATATACACACGAAGCAACACATATATATGGATATAGAGATACAGTGCTTTGAAAGTCAACAATGGAGATTTGATTATAAAAATAACATGGATTCAACATATAAAGCATGTAAACATGAGATCTAAGCCGAAATCAATCATGGTGCCTCGGATCTTACCTCAACCGAAGGAGAGAAATGGATGTAAAGAGGGAAAGATAAAATCCGAGTTGCGATGAAGAAAGAGAATGATTCAGGGTGAGCTAGATGATGCCGGAGGTTCGCCGAAAATGGAAAGGGTGATTGGGGTTCACGGCGACGATGAGGGAAGCAAGGGGTAGGGTAGGGAGTTGTTGGATCGATCTTTGTAATCGATCTCACAACTCTCAGTTTTATTTTTAAAAATATTTCCCTATGAGTTCGATCGATCGAACTGAGATTTCAGATCGATCGAACTTTGATGAACTCTCTACAAAGTATTTTTTTGAAATTTTTGAAAAATGAAAAACTAAAATTAAAAATTAGAATTAAAATTAAAAATTGTAAAATAAAATAAAATAAAATAGAATAAAATATTTTTGGATATATATATATTTTTTTTCAAAAATTAAAATTAAAAATAAAATTAAAATTGAAAAATAGAAAATATTTTTGAATTTTTGAAAAATAAAATAAAATAAAATTTTTGTTGGATTTTTGAAAATTAAAAAGTCAAATAAAGTCAAACAAGGGTCAAAATAGAGATTTGAAGAACTGAAATTGATCTGAACAAAATGTTCGATCGATCAGACAGAGGGCAAAAATATGCAGGTTTTTGGTTAAAAAATTTGGCCAAGTGTTGGAACTTGAAGATCGATCAAACTTTGAAGTTGGATCGATCGAAGGTCTTCTGATCACTCTAAGAATAAGTTCGAACGATGGGACAGAGAAGTGATTTGGATGCAGGTGTATGCAAGTGAAATTTCTTTCTAAGTGTTGGATGCAGGTGGAAGTTCGATCGATCGAACTCTCATTTGAGATCGATCGAACTTATGCAAAATGCTCCATCACAACATAAAATAGCATGCAATCCTAATCACAGTTCCTATCAGTGCATATGAACCAAAAATAAGTATCTAGACTTTGCAAGAAATGAAATTTAAGATAGAAATGAGGGAGGAATAGGGTTTTGACACCTTACGAAATGTCGTTGCTAGTCTTTAACGTCTCTAGCAAGACATTGGGCTCTTTTAGCCCGGATCAAAGATCTTGTAATGCATCCCTTCCTTGTTGAGGTGATAGATGCTTTGAACTCCACCCAACAAATGGTTCTTCGAAGAACTTGTTGGATTAAGCTCAAAAGAAACTTTTGTTCCCTTGTCAATGCAAGAACAATCTTTGGGCTTTCATGCCCTTTCAAAGCAAGAATTTGAAACAACACTTTTAGAATGCAAGGTTGAAGATGATTCTTTTGAAGTTTTGGTCTTACACAAAAGCTCACTTTCTTAACATTGAAGATCATGACATTTGTCTACAACATTAATCTCTCCTTCATATTTGTCAAATGAATTGGGTGTGGGATTAAAGATATTCAACTTCACCTTCATGTGGCCAAATGAGATCTTCATTATCCCCGTCCTACAATTGATGTTGGCATTAGCAGTTGCCAAGAAAGGACGGCCAAGGATAACGGGAATTTGGCTCTTAGGATTGGGGACCGGTTCCGTGTCAATGACAACGAAATCAATGGGAAAGAAGAATTTGTCAATCTTTATCAATACATCCTCAATTATACCCCTAGGCTTCTTAATGGATCGGTCGGCAAGTTGTAAAACTACCGACGTTGGTTTCAATTCACCTAGGCCCAATTTGACATAAATCGAGTATGGAAGAAGGTTAACACTTGCTCCTAAGTCAAGAAGCACCCGATTCATGATATGATCACTAATAATGCATGAAGTAGTAGGTGAACCGAGGTCCTTAAACTTTGGCAAAGTGTTATGTCGCAAAATTGAGCTTACTTGCTGGTCAAAACCACTTTTCTTGGTGCTTGGCTCTTATTCTTCCGCTTTTGGGTGCATAAGTCTTTCAAGAATTTGGCATAAGCCGGAATTTACTTGATTGCATCCAAAAGTGGAAGATTGACTTTCACTTGCCTAAACATTTCCAGGATTTCATTGGTTTTTGCCTTTTACTTGTCTTTTGAAATGGATATTTTTAAGGCATCCGGAAATGGAACTTTTGGTTCAAACACTTTTTCAGAATTTTTCTTTGAAGTCTCTTCAACACAATAAGTTTTTAAATCATTTTGTTTCAAATCATTTTTCAACAAAACCTTTTCAAATTCATTTTTTTGCAAATCTTTCTTCAAATCATTTTCAAAATCATTCTTCAAATCACATTTCAAAGTTTTCTCATTCACAAGATCATGTATATGCAATGAAGGAGGAATGGGATGTGAAACGGGACGGGTGACAACTTGAGGTTGCACCGGTTCACTCTCTTCATTGGACATTTTAACTTGATTGTTCACAATCCTACCACTCCGCAAGGTAGTCATCGCATTAACATGTTTAATGGTGTGGCCTTCCGATGAGGAATGGGTTTCCACAACACATTGTTGCTTAGGTGGGACATTAATATGCATCTTTCCCTTCTCTCTTGCATTAAGAGTGCTTGCTATTTGCCCTACTTGGGTTTCTAGCTTCGCAATAGATTGAGAGTGAGAATGAAGCAATTGTGTGTTAGCCTCAAGAGTGCCCAAAGCATTCAAAACTTTTTCTTCAAATGCGGGGCTTCTAGTATTTCCTTGGGGATAAGATTGGTTGGGAAAATGAGAATTAGCAAATTGATTCCCTTGTGATTGATAAGGTCTATAACCTTAGGATCCTTGGTTTTGAAGTGGATGTGGAATGTACTTCCCTTAAAAACCGCCTTGGGAAGGGTTTGAGCCCTCTCCTTGGTTTTTCCAAGAGAAGTTCGGATGATTTCTCCAACTTGGATTATAGTGAGTACCATAAGGATTGTTCCCTTGGTTCACAAAAGCTGCATTGACTTGTTCATTAGGTTCATTTTGCACTTGTCCGTGAGGATAATGAGAAGTAGAATGAAGAACACTAGAACAAGTCATACATGTTTCATTTGATGCACGATGAGAATGGTTAGGGAAGGAAGATACTTGGTTCGCCGAATTTTGGTTAATCAAGAATTGATCAAACCTTTGAGATAAGGACTTCATTTCGGCGGCTATTTCATTTGAGTGGTCGACTTGATGTAAGCCAACACTCTTCCTACCTTGTGAATTTCTACCATTCTTGGATGATAATGTTCTATGTAAAGAATTTTCACTCATGCTCTCATAAAGAAGCCACACGTCATCTTCATGCCTATCAATGTATGAGCCACCCATGGAAGCATCAACCATGCCTTTGTAATTGTCCGATAAGCTCTCAAAGAAATATTGAACTAATTGCCATTTGGGCATGTCATGATGTGGACACTTCCTAAGCAATTCATTAAAGCATTCCCATGCCTTATGAAACGTCTTTCCATCCCCATGTGAAAATTCTCGAATTGAGGTTCTCATGGCATTGTTCTTAGAAACCGGATAGTACTTATTCAAGAACTCTTGTTGCATTTCTGCCTAAGAAGTGATTGAAAAAGGTCTAAGATTGTTAAACCAATACTTTGCCTTATCTTTTAAGGTGAATGGAAAAAGTTTGAGTTTTAAAACCTCTTCCGGCATGTCCGTATATTTTACGGTGGAATATACTTCAAGAAACTCATCCAAATGCTTGTAAGGTTCTTCACTTGGAAGTCCATGATAGTTAGGAAACATTTGAATGGTTTGTGACTTAATTTCATAGTGATGTGCTCTAAATGGTGGCAATTGAATGCATGTGGGTGCATTATATTCATTTGGCACATAGTGATCTCTTAAAGCAAGTGGAGGATTAGTAATTTGAGGTGCAACATGGGCACCTTGATTTTGATTTCCTTGAATGATGGGAGGTTGTGGAGCATACATTGGCCTTGGCATTCCAAATGGAACTTGGTCTTGTTGTTGTTGTGGTTGGTGAATGAATGGCCTAGGGATGCCTAATGGTGCTTGAATGTTCTCATGATGCACATTTGGATGAAGGAGACCTTGTTGGTCTATATGACCAAGGTCCTCTACATTTTCTTCATTATGGCCTTCCATTGATGTATGGATCGGGTAAAACTAGAACTTCCTCTTCCCTTAGGATTTCTAACTACGGATTCAAGATACAAATCAAGAGGGACAAGAGTTGGTCTTAGTGATCTACGACCATGCATGCACAATGTAAAAACATATAAACACAATGAATGAACAAACACTTTAATTTCACAACAATTTCAATTAAACTTCCTCCATAAACACTTAACCCATACTCCTATGCTTTAATAACAATGATGCCAAGAACAATTAAGATTGCTTCCACGCGGGCTCACGATTTATCTTAGAAATTAAAAACAAGCCTCCACGTAGGCCGACGATTTAACTAAGGGATTGAGTAAGAAAAAGCTCACAAAGGTCCTTTAGCACTTCAACTCCAAATTTAAAGCTTAGCTTAGCATTTTTTAAAAAATTTTTAGCATTTTTCCTTGCTTGCTTAGCTCCTTTGCTTGGATGCTCCTTTGTTTGCCTACTAACTCAATGCTCCTTGTCAAAGATGAACAAACATAATAAGTAATCTAAAGAAAAATAAAAAAACAAAGTAAAGACACGATCAAAAGAGTACTAATTCCTAATGAATTCCACAAATAGACGTTGCCTAATCCCCGGCAACGGCGCCAAAAACTGATGGGGTGTGTCGCTGCACCACAAGCTTAAGAGTGTACAATTAAGGCGAGGGCCAAGTTTTACATTTATAAAAGCCACTACTACATTCACTAAAAATATAGTTAGGGTGAGTAGGGATCGTCCCAAGGGATTAGAGTCGTACTAGCTTGTGGAATCACAATTAGGGTTAGTAGGTCGAGTGATCAAACAAATGGTTGGTTGGTTGATTAAACTAGAGAGCAAATTAAACTAAATAATTGAATGCAATAACGAGTAAGTAAGAGAGAGAGAGAGAGATCTTGGGGTTTAGAGGTCACCACCAAGCAATGCTTTTCTACACCCTTAACTAGTGACTAATGAGGGAAATGTGTGTTGCAATATTGATGTGTGTGTGTGTTTGGTTGATTCAATTAGTAAGGGTGACCAATTAAGCATACATTGTCTAATCAACATGTGAAAAACACAATATATCTAGCAATTAAGTATATATTGTCTAAATAGCATGTGAAAAACACAACATATCTAGCAAGTCATTAATCCTTTCATTAAGCTCACAAGCCAAATACACCACAATGTTATAGACATATGCTACTTGCATTCAAAAGTATAGAACATCAAACAACAAGCATGGATTGTCCTCCCATCTAACAACTATGCTACCACTACACTACAATTAAGCTAATGACATGAAATTAAACTAATTAAGCTAAAGGAGAGGCACAATCCATTAAGAAATGAGCATGAACCATCTAGAAAATCACAAAAGCATTCTTTTAAGCACAATGTTTTGACAATCTCTAGATCTATAGCATTAATACACATAGACACGCATCAATAACACAAGAAACAAAGACAAACACATGAACATCTATTCTAGCATACATAGATAAATGGATAGAATGAAATAATCAATTGGAAGCATTAAACCACATAAATCATTGAATAAACAAGATCTATATATATAAAAGTGCCAAAGCATGTATTACAACACTAATCCCTCAATAATGCACAAAATCAAGATGTAGAAAGCATGCTTGGGGCTAACTCTAGCCCCAAGAGGATGCCTAGCCACTCATGGTAGTGCTTTTCCAACCCTCAAGGGCTAACTCCATGGTAGAGATTTGCTCCTTGGTTGATGAAGAGTCTCTAATGGTGTCTCTAGCCTCCTCTTCCTCTAAGCTTACTCTCCAAGAGATGATATGATATGGTATGATGTGATTTTAGCTCTCCTTTGTAAAAAGCAATCCTTATCCTTATATAGGTAGGTCAAATGACACCTAAAATGAGCTGGGGTCGTGCACACAATATTCCCGAATGATTAGATAAAGAACAACTTTCAATAAGCTGGAAACTTAACTTTTTCACACTGGAGGAAGTTTGATCGATCGAACCTTGGACTTGGATCGATCGAACATGACTGAGATCCATCGAACTTAGGCTGGATCGATCTTCATTGGTGGCACTTTTTGGATAAAGGCAAATCTGAGATATTTTGAAGTTATTTTTGGGAAAAGGACAAAAGTGGTTGGTAGGGTGGTATAATTAGATACGATCAATCATTTAGATAAGGACAAAACAGTTCGATCGATCGAAGAATGATGTTGGATCGATCGAACTTTTGAGATCTCTAAAAATGTCATTATGGCTCTGATCCATCTTGAAGTGCTGAGATTAATCATGTTGGATCGATTGAACTTTGATCTGAGATCGTTCGAAGATGTTGATTTCCACATTTTTCTTTCTTTTGTTTCCACTTGGCTCATTTCTTTGACTTATCCCAGAATTGTTTCATTTTTGTTCTTATTTGGCTGAGTTAGCTTATTTTTGGGATAAGTGTCTGAAAATGGAAATAATATGAAATCAATCTAAAACGGTAAAGTAAGATAGATAAAGGTACTAGAATGCCTAAGCTTAAGGGGTTTAAATACGCACTTTTCTGTGCTCATCACTAGCCTCATCAAGCACTGAATTTCTCGCGCTGAAAGGTGGAGGGCCCAAACTCTAGGTTAACAACTTTACAAAAAAAAAAGTTGTTGCAAAAGCAAATAAAAAAAGTGAGGACTTCTCCTAAAAGGTGATAAGCGCTGAATACTGTATATTCAAGCGCCCTAAATTACATTAACAAAGTCCATTAATTGATTATTTTATGTAGATTAACTCCATTTGCATGTTTTTATGCATTTTCAGGTTAAAGTGCAAAAAGGAAGCAAAAATGATGCCTTGTGGAATTTTGAACAAAAAGGGTGCCATTTCTGAATTTCTGGCAGCAGTGATCCTGACTTTTGTCACCATTTTCGACCTAGCAAACTCAAGAACTGGACTTCCATCATAACATGAAAGATTTAGATCTCTGAATCAGCTTTCCAAATCTTCAAGCGGTTCGGAGTTTGGAGCAGAGAGTTATGATCTTCTTAACAGAGGTGCGCAGAACTGCCTGGCAGCACTGAAGTACTGCCTTTCTCCCCATTTTCGACTAAACAGACTTGAGAATTGGGTCTTCATCAAAACAAAAAGTTTTTAAAGTACTGAATTAGCTCTCCAAATCTTTAAACAGATCATCATTCGGAGTTCGGGGCACAAAGTTATAGCAGTTTTACCAAAGTAGGTCAGCGCTGAGCAAGAAGAGCATGTTGCACATTACACTAATTTAGAGTGCTCGAGACCACTTTTCGAGTGCTCGAAAATCAGGCAGATTGCACTCGGAAATGGCTCAATTTCAGCCACTTGCACATTGGTTTCCTCAATGCCATCTTCCTTCTTTATGAAGTGGTTGGAGGTGTTCATTGGAGGAGAGAGAGGGTTTTGTTGGAGAATAAAAGGCTATCAAAGGCCACACATTTGCTATCCTACATTTTTCTACAAGATTAGAGGAGAGAGAAGGGAGCAAAGGAGGTGTGTTCTTGAAGCTTCAAGGAGGGTGCACGAAAATGGAGATGAGGATGATGCTTCTTCCTTCTTCTAGCTTGGCAATGGGTAACTAACTCCCTATCTAGGGAGGTGATGAAGCCCTACTTTGTAAGCATGTCTTAGTTTTGGTTTAATCTTGGGAAATATGTATATATATGGCACTTTCATGGTCTAGAGCTTGTATTTGATGTAATGAACATAAACTCTTATAAATAATCATGTTGAATATATTATCTTTTCTTAGAGTGTATGTTCTCATGGTTGTATTGCTTTCATTTCCATAGTGACAATGGAAACAAGATTGTGAAAGTGTTTTTATTGGCATGTATTTGAGAATCTTGTTAGTCCATAGCTTAGGGTCCCCCTTTGATGGATTTATTCTTGATTCTTAGCTCCATGTGCTATCACCATAGTTATTGAGGGGTTTGATAGTCCCTAGCTTAGTGAATATGTGAAGCTACAATTTAATTTAGGTAGTCAAGCATGTATAACTTTGAGGGATTATGCTTAAATCTTGATTCTATGAAATTCTTGGAGATAGTGTAGTAATTTTGTATTGCTACATATCATTGCCATATATCTAATTTGTTTCCCAAGTTAACCACATACTAGCATGTTAATAGAGTAGGTAATTGATTCATCTCCCTAGTCTTTTCTACTTGTATCTCACTTCTTTACATTCCTTGCAATCTACTAGTTTATGCATCTTTACATTTCTAGTTTAGTGACAAACAAACAAACCCTTATTACCCCTTATCATTCTAAGAATGATTCTAGACATTTAGGTTGCCTTAGACTAGCGCAGTCCCAGTGGTTCGACTTACCCGACCAATAGCCCTATTTTACAATGATTCGTGCTATTGCGAAGGTTGATGTATGATTGACCAACCGATCAATTTTTGGCGCCGTTGCCGGGGACTGCAAACGGTTTAGAGACCAAAGTTCTAGGGTTAATTTTAGTTTGATTGTTAATATTGTGTCTTGTGAATATTCTTTGTGTGTTTTGATCATCTTCGTGTTGTAAGATTCTAGGGACTCGAAGCTTGCCGTGGGATTGCTAGCAAATTGTAAGTCTAGAGGACCCCAGGTAAGTCTCGTGACTTCTAGTTTCGAATTGTGAATATCGTGCATGTGTTAAGCTTAGAAGTAGATAAATTGCAAGCCCTTGTCGAGACTATTTCAATTGTGTATTTTCAATTCCAAGCATCGGTCCTGGTCGTGGCCATTTTAATTTTTGTCTTGATAATTGAGGAGAAAGGGAACATCGTATGTGGAGTTGATGATAAAGATTCGTTGTGATGATGTTACACACAACAAAGATACTATATTTTTAATTAAACCAAGTTACCATTACGCAAGCCACAACTACTAAGCATACAACAACCTAGTAATAAACTTTCAAGGTAAACATAATTAATATTCTACAAGCATTTATCATTCCAACAAGACAAATCTCTAGAATTAAATAAACTAGTAAATGAAACAATTTACTTACACATGAAATACATACTATATATGTTTTGAATTCTAAATATAAATTAAATCAAGTTACTCTCATGCAAGCTACAATTACTAAATATACTACAATCTAATAATTAGCGTACAAAGCAAACATTATTAATATTATACAAGATTTCATCATCACAGTAACAAAATCTCTAGAATTTAGAAATCTAGTGAATGAAACAATTTACTTACAACGTGGCATACAAATATATATACTAAACATGCTTTTAAATCATTAAACCCTAAATCAATTCAAAGGTTTTTCATTTATATGCAAGACTATGATTCAACAAGCATGTACACAATATATATTAAGCCCCAAAAATAATTAAAACACTTAGGAAATAGATATACAACAACCCCTACCTTAATAGAGAATAGAATCTCTATAATCCAAGGCAAACGAGCTTAAAACCAAAAACCGTACAAGGGTGTTCTAGAGGAGGGTGAGGGGAAGCTTTTATCTCCTAAGACCTAAGATCAAAGGTCAATGGAAGGAGCTCAAAAATCACAAATGGAGGCTAGGTTTAAGGTGACTTCAATGGAGGTTGAGAGGAAATGTGAGGAAGGAGATGAAGAAATACAAAAAGATGTATTCCTCCACTCACACCCTCTTTGATAGTTAAACACACACACTAAAACACCACCTTTCTCTCTCACACACGCACCAATTGTAAAGCCTACACTACCTCTCTCTCACACACACTTAAGGGAAATTGCACAAAAGTCCCTCTTCCAAGATATTTCAAATTATATTTTTCAAAAAGGTCCTTCCTCCAAATATCTCACAAATTAAATTGCTAAATGGTCCTTAAGACGAAAAAAAAATTATGAAAAGATAATTACACAATTACCCCACAAAGCAAAGATGTTTCCAAAGAAACAATGCATCCATGCCCTTTACGAAAAAGTAAACAAGTAGCATGCTTTCTAAAAAAGTAAAACTATGTATTTCAAGGGAATCAAATGAAATGGATGCATACAAAGTTGGAGTCAAATCCGAGCACAAATTGTGAGGTTATGCGAAAGAAAACGATAAACGGGAAAAGGACGAAAAAAGTAAAATGCCGAAAAAGGCGAGAAGATAACACGGTTCTCACAAGGACGCTACAACATTTAGAAGGAGCAGTGTCGAAAACTATTTCTGAAGACTCAACACGACCTGAAGGAACAAAACCCGAACTCAAAAAGAAATATCAATGGAACAAGAGAATCCGTAAAAAAAAAAAGAAACAAAAAAAGGAAAGAATACGACCGGATCATTACATGTGACATCTCTAATTTTCCTACACCAAACTTCCTATCAGAGAACCTCCAGTGGACACCCTCACCTATCAAGGAATATTCTCCAAACACATTATCCAAGTCATTTCACAACCACTCCCAAATGCCCATTGGAACAAATTGGTATGGTTTAAGCAGGTCATACCTAAACACTCTTTCTGCCTCAGGCTAGCGATCCAAGAAAAGTTAGGGCATGCTTGGTTTGTAACTATCGAAATAATTTTCTGTTTTCAGAAAATTGAAAATAAAATATTGTACAAAAAACTCTGCTTGGTTCAGTTTTCTGAAAATTCAGTTATAAAAATGCCTGTTTTTAGAGAACAATATTTTATTGTTCTCTGAAAACTGTTCTTTATTTTTGAAATTTCTGAGAACTGTTTTTAGAGTTACTGTTGGAAATCTTATCTATAAGTTGACTCAATGATTATGGCAGATTTATTGGGTCTTCAATATAGGCTAATTTTTAGGGATTTTATTTTTATTCTGATTTGATTTGATTTTATTCTCTTTATTTTGATTTGATTTTATTCTCTTTTCCATATTTGTAATTTTCCGCTTGTATATAATGATAGTCAGGCTCTCAAATTGAGTACGCCAATTTTACCAAGTTACTTTTTGGTATCAGAGCTTCAAACCTATGCCTCCCCCATCTTTCTCTCTTTCACCGCCTCTTTTAATATCTATCTCTATCTCGTTACAGCCCCTTCCCTATTTTTTTTTCACAGACCTTCTCTCTTTTTCAGGTCGCTGTTGTGACAGTCCTAGGGGGAGTCAATCTCCTCTAGGTTCGACCCATGTAGGGGTATTCCCTTAGTCTTTTTCATGCACTAAGGGTCAGAAGACGTGTTTGTAATTTTTTGGGGCTGCCGGGATATTCGGCAGCATTTTCGAATCAGACCGCCATGTCTCCGGCTTCTTGGTTTGATCAAAATCAGGTTTATTCCTCCTTTATTTGAAATTATTGGTAATCTATTGAATTGATCTATTTAATATTATGGCTGAATCAAGTAATAATAAAGAAACTCTCTTTTCGGCGCAACACACACCGGCTCAACGAGTTACTAGTGTGCTGTTGAATGGCCGTAATTTTGCATCCTGGGCTCGTTCCCTCCGCCTCTATGTTGGTGGAAAAGGCAAATCAAGGTGGATTTTGGGTATTGAAAATAGGCCAGATATTAAAGATCCTAAATATGCTCAGTGGGATATGGACAATTGCACCATTTTAGGATGGATGTTTAATTCTATGGAGGAACGCATTTATAATATATTCATGTTTTATGACTCTGTTAATGACTTGTGGATTGCTTTGAATCAAATGTATGCTCATTCTAGGAATGATGCTCGTATTTTTGAATTATATCAAGATATTGCTAAGGCCTCGCAGGAAGGCCTGAATTTGTCTGTAACTGATTATTTTGGGTATTTGAGATCTCGTTGGGAGGAACTAGCTCAATATGAGCCTCTCAGTGAATTTCCTTCTGAGGCAGCCTCTCTTCTTGTCAAACGTCTTGATCGTCAGCATACCTATCAGTTTTTGATGGGATTACGCCCAGAATTTGAACCACTAAAGTCTCAGATCTTGAATGCATCACCAATGCCATCCCTGTTAGAAGCCTTTGAATGCATCACCAATGCCATCCCTGTTAGAAGCCTTTGCTACTGTTGATGGTGAAGCACGCAGGCACCGTTTAATTCAGCCCTCAATTGTTCCTGTACCAGTGTCTGAGCCTGCTGGGGATAGTATGGCTTTTGCAGCCAACTTTGGATCACGAGCTTCTGGAGGTCAGATTATTTGTCACCATTGTAGAGGGGTTGGACATGTTAAGGCTCGTTGCTTCAAACTTCATCCTGAACTGAAGCAAAAAATTTCTAGGAACCGTTTATCTGGAACTGGTTCTTCTCGTACTGCGGCTGTTGCAGAAACTCCTGTTACTACTGGTGGATCTACTGTATTTCCTGGACTGAGCCAGCTTCAGTCTCAGATTAGGCATATCCAAGACTAGCTTGGCTCCCTTACTTCTAGAGTTAGTGCTTCTTCAACTGCTCCCACTGCAACTATTGCTACAGGTACTTCTACTGCATTTCATGTTAAGGCCAAGCAGCCCACTTGGGTTCTGGATTCTGGGGCCAATGATCACATGACTGGTGAATTATCAGTTTTTTCTTCTAATGTCATACCTGTTACCCAAATCTGTGTATCTTGCGGATGGCTCTACATCTTACATTCACAGTAAGGGTGATGTTTGTCTATTTCCTGATATTACTCTTTCATCTGTCCTTCATGTACCTAAATTTGCCTTTAACCTTTTATCTATTAGCTGGCTTGCAAAAAACCTCCAATGTGCAGTTATATTCTTACCAGATCACTGTTTGTTGCAGGACCTTTGTTCGAAGAGGATTTTTGGCAGGGGTTATGAGCGCGATGGGCTTTACTACTTTGGGGAACCACCAGGAACGAGTCTTCAAGCTTCTGTCCTACCTACTTCTAGTGTTTATGATGTTTCTTTTCGCACTTTTAGTCTGTGGCATGCACGTTTGGGGCATGTAAACTTTCAATATCTATGTCTATTGTTTCCTTCGTTAAATAAAGCATGTAAGGACCATAAGTTTCAATGTGAAGTTTGTGAGCTTTCTAAACATACTAGAACTAGCTATATTTCTCATATGAGTCGTGCTCCTAGTATGTTTGATCTTATTCATTCTGATGTCTGGGGCCCTTCCCCAGTTACTGTTTTCTCTGGACATCGATATTATGTGACATTTATTGATGATTATTCTCGTTGTACTTGGGTTTATTTATTGAAAAAGAAATCTGATGTGTTTCTTTTATTTACCCAGTTTCTTCAAATGATCAAAACCCAGTATAACACTGTTGTCCGTAATATTCGTTCTGATAATGGACGAGAATATGTTTCGAATGAGTTCCGGTCTGAACTTAATAAAAAGGGGATTTTACATCAACTCACTTGCCCCTATACTCCTGAGCAAAATGGCGTGGCTGAACGCAAAAACCGTCATCTTATGTCTGTGGTCCGATGTCTTCTGAGTGGTATGCATGTGCCTAAATTCTATTGGCACATGGCTGTTCTTACAGCTGCTTTTCTGATTAATCGTACTCCCAGTCGAGTTTTGGGTGGTAAGGCACCACTTCAGATTATCCACCCTGATTATACATTGTTTCACATTCTGCCTCGTGTTTTTGGCTGTACTTGTTTTGTTCATAACCGTAGTCCTTCTCGTCATAAACTTGATGATAAATCTATTAGGTGTATTTTCTTGGGGTATTCTGCTGTGTCAAAGGGCTATCGTTGTTATGATCCTGTGACCAAACATATGAATCATTCTCTTGATGTGACATTTCATGAAACTGTTCCTTTTTATAGTACTAATTCTGTGGTACAGGATTCTCTCTCTTGTGATCTGGAGAAGGAGATTTCTCCTATTGCCCATCCATTTCCTCTCTTTGAAAATCACACTGTCCTGGAATCTCCTTCTCCATCCATGCAGGGTTCCCTTCACCTTTGCAGGTCTACTCTCGTCGCCATCGCACTCAACCTCCCCTGCCATAATCATCTTCTGAACCAGGT
The DNA here is from genome assembly GCF_030987335.1 of Cornus florida. Taxonomy (NCBI): domain Eukaryota; kingdom Viridiplantae; phylum Streptophyta; class Magnoliopsida; order Cornales; family Cornaceae; genus Cornus; species Cornus florida. The sequence continues at coordinate 50,698,312 of NW_026775576.1, forward strand.
CCAGGTAACTCTCATTCTCCTATTGCTCCTACAATTCCTGAGCGTACCTCCAGTTATCCTACCCGTGATCGTCATCCTCCTAATTGGTATGGTTTTTCTAGTAGCACTAACCACCTTATTTCCCAGTATGTCTCCTATAATGGTCCTTCAGGTGCATATATATCCTTTCTGGGCAAGATTAGGACCGTTTCTATTCCTCGATCTGTGTTAGAAGCCCTCCAGGATCTCAATTGGGTGTCTGCCATGACAACAGAAATGCATGCTTTACACCATAATAATACATGGGAACTTGTTGCTTTACCTTCTGGGGAGAAAATGGTTGGCTGCAAGTGGGTCAATAATGTGAAGTACTTAGCCGATGGTTCTATTGATCGGTATAAGGCTCGGTTGGTGGCAAAAGGCTTTACTCAGATTCCGGGCAAAGACTTTAGTGCTACCTTTGCTCCTGTGGCTAAGTTGACGTCTGTGCGACTGCTTGTCTCCTTGTCTGCTGCCCATTCTTGGCCTCTGCATCAGTTAGATGTCAAGAATGCATTTCTTAATGGAGACTTACTTGAAACTATATATATGGATCCACCCCCTGGATTTCGGGCTGAGGGGGAGTATGCAAGGAAAGTCTGTAGGCTACAGAAGTCTCTTTATGGTCTGAAGCAATCTCCTAGAGCTTGGTTTAGTCATTTCAGCAATGTTGTTTTATCCATGGGCTTTGTGCACTGCCACTCAGACTATACTTGTTTTATTCGACGTCGCTCTGATGGTTGTTGCATTATGTTATTGGTATATGTGGATGATATCATTATCACAGGTGATGATGTTTCAGGGATTGCTCAGGCGAAACTTCATCTTCAAAAGTCCTTTGATGTGAAGGACTTAGGTCCTCTTCGATATTTTCTCGGAATTGAGGTTGCTAGATCCCGTTGTGGAATTTCTTTATCTCAAAGAAAATATGTGTTGGATCTTCTTCAAAATACTGGCATGCTTGGGTGTCGACCCGCTTCCACTCCTATGGACCCTATTCTTAAACTCTCTGTTGAGTCAGGGGAATTACTTCCAGATCCATCCGTGTATCAACGTTTAGTAGGTCGTCTTATCTACTTGACTAATACAAGGCCCGATTTGACATTTGTTGTCAGTGTGATTAGTCAATTCATGCATGCCCCTCGCTTAGCTCATATGGATACAGTCTACCATATTTTGAGGTACCTTAAGTCGTGCCCTGGTCTTGGTCTGTTCTATGCCTCAGGAAATCAGTCTGGACTCTCATGCTTTACTGATGCAGACTATGCTGGATGTAAGACAGATAGACGTTCTACCTCTAGCTTCTGTACTTTCTATGGTAATCATCTCATATCATGGAAGAGTAAGAAGCAGGTTGTTGTTTCTAGATCCTCTGCCGAAGCTGAATACCAAGCTATGGCTCAAGGTACTTGTGAGCTCCTTTGGCTTCAATCAATTTTGGGAGAGTTGGGTCTTGTACCAAAAGGTTCTTCAAGGCTGTTTTGTGATAATAAATCAGCCATTATGCTTGCTTCTGATTCTATTTTACATGAAAGGTCGAAACATATTGAGGTAGACATTCACTTTATTCGAGAGAAGGTTCGATCGGGTATCATTAATCCTATTTTTGTTTCTTCTTCAGAACAGACTACAGATGTGTTCACAAAGTCTGTTGGGCCTTCTCTTCTCCAGTCTTCCATCATCAAGCTGGGCTTAGTCAACATATTTGCTCTAGCTTGAGGGGGAGTGTTGGAAATCTTATCTATAAGTTGACTCAACGATTATGGCAGATTTATTGGGTCTTCAATATAGGCTAATTTTTAGGGATTTTATTTTTATTCTGATTTAATTTGATTTTATTTTATTCTCTTTATTTTAATTTGATTTTATTCTCTTTTCCATATTTGTAATTTTTTGCTTGTATATAATGATAGTCAGACTCTCAAATTGAGTACGCCAATTTTACCAAGTTACTTTTGTTACAAACCAAGCGACCCTTTATAAACTCAAGACAAGCCATCATTATCCTTCGTAATGATCAAATGCTTGTGCCTCCAAGCAGTAAAAAGTCATGAACACCTCTTTCATCAATGTCCATACTTTTACAACATAAATGTTATACAAATCCTAATTCATAGCCCAAATTCCTAATTCGGGCGTCTTCAAATTAGAAGTAGAAATGAAAGTAAATTAAAAGTAGAAATTAAAGTATAGCCGAATTCAAACATGGAAACACACACTAGCAAGTTTTGTTTACCATGTATGGAGGGAGAGAAATAATAGAATTTTTTGCAACAAATGCTTGCCTACTTTACGCACTAAGAATTATGTAATCAATTTTGTGAGGTTGAGACCCTTCTTAATCAAGAAATGTGTGTGCCCCTATGGTGAGCAGATTGCAAATGAATGGAATCTACCAAGCACTGAAGCATCCCTTACTAACAACCCCTTCTTCTCCTTCACCCAATGACCTCAAACCAAACCACCACCGTTACTAGTACCACAGCTCCCGTAGCTTCAATGAATTTGTTAATGTGTTTCCACCCATGTCTCTGGGTGTTTTAGATGTAAATTTCCTGGGCTTGTTGGGCCTCCTTGCTTGGACCTCATGAAGAATTGGGCCACTCTTTTCTGGGTTTTTTCTTTCTGTTTTTGCTGTTTTTTCTTGCACTATTTGGCTTGGTCTTTTGGTCAGTCCATTTACTGGCTTCTTTTTGCACAGGGGTTATACTTGTAAATTAAATTTTCTTTAATAGCATCCCACTTAAATGTTTTTCCGAAGAGTTCCAAAGGGAAGTCTTTAGCATAGACTGACTGTACTTGTGTTTGATCTTGTTTATTAAATTCTTTGCTTGCCTTAACTAAAAAAAAAAAAAAATTGATTCAGCCAATTTAATCATTCAAGAAAATGCATGTGAAATTAATGTAAATTTGTGCAAATCTTTTATTAATGGCTAAAGGGTACGCATGTATAATTCGTTCACAACACCATCTCTTGTATTAAAATGATATATTATCTGATTCTTAATGGGATTTAATAATTATCTGCTCAAACATAATTTATGAGAATACAAAATGGATATAAATGGTGAGAAAGGTACCGAGTCACATGTTTCAATTACATAGATGTTTAGATTGTAAGGATGGTTATATATATATATATGTGTTTGTGTGAAACAGCTTAATTCAAACCCTACTTACAAGATTCTTGCTTGGTGCTGTTGGGATTTATATGCCCTGGCATAGCAAATTCCTATCTGGATTGTATTGACATATGTTCCTGACATATCTGAAATATTTATGATTTATATAATTGGTGAATTCAATGTATTATGTTTCAATTCACTATGAAATTGATAGTGTCCAGTTAATTACAAGAAATATTTATATATATGTATGTGATGACAATCAATGCATGATATATAAATAGTAATTATAAATTGTTCATAGTCGGTAATTATGGATGGACTCATAATTAATTAAGACTTGAACTGGATCCGCGTTAGGTTGAGATATATTGCGAGAGCCGTCGTATGCAATTACTCCCTATCACCGTCATGGCATTTGACTCTTAAGCATGAAAAAAGTATAGACTCTTTTATTAATTAATAATTACTTTGATTTGTTCGGCGGATTCTTCGGGATCCTTAGACCGACACTTTGGGTAGTTATGTAATTAATAGTTAGAGGGTTATATTTTCAATATTTGCATCATTGCTACTTGTATTTATTTTGTATTGATTATGGTTGATTACAAAGTAAATTCGAAGGCCTTCGTGTGTTTTTAGACAAAATGATTTATTATATATTTATTTATTTAAATTATTATTTTTGTCAAACAAATGTTTTATTGTGATCGAGCCAGAAATAATCAAAGGTACCAAAATAAATATATTAATTAAGTAGTCGGATTGATGGCTATATTTATCCGATAACTAATTATGCATAGAGGGGTCAAAGTGCAATATTGACTTAGAGGTTATTTATTATTTAATTGGAGTTCAATTAATTTCTTTTAGTGGAGTAGAAATTAATTTATGAATTAATTGAATTGGGTCCATGGACCGGGCCAATTATTAATTCATTGTAGCCAATAAAATAATAGGCCCAATGGATTCTCACTCATAGCCCAACTTGATATTGGAATCATATTAGATTTGAGACATATGAATTAGAGATGGAGAAGGATTTGTTGTTTCCTTTTCTTTATTTTTATGTTGCCTATAAATATACATGGTCTATGTATATTTTGTGGTGTGATTTTTATGAGAAGGAAAAAGGAATAAATTTTCTCTCTCTAGAAAATTAGGGTTTATGTTCTCATTTAATGGAGGCTCCCACAAGCCTAGTTTTCCAAGGTCATTCATGGAGGCATATGAGTGATTCCTAAAGGCAAAAGAATTACCAAGAAGATGGAGATCCATGGAAAAGGTGTCTAGCAAAAGGGATCTACAATAAGTGAGAACATTCACTTTAGAGGAGAGATCTAAGGTTTACTCAAACCTTGATGTAAGTATTCAATCTTTTAATTGAATGATACATCATGTTTTATTTTTGCATAAAACTTGTCTCTAAGTGATGAATCAAGATCTATGAATTTAAATCCCTCGAAAAGTTTTTAAAACTAGCACGTTTCCCAACAGTGGTATCAGAGCATGGTTTGATTCATTATTAGAGATCATGATTTTATGAAAATCATCATTCATGGATCCAAAATTATATTCATAGATATTTTTATTGATGTATGTTGATGTATGATTTAATATGTTGATATATATTGATACATAATGATGTATGAATGATTGTGAATGAATGATGATGTATGGTTGGGCCATGGATGAAGCTTATAGGTTAAATTAATGTAATTTTATCTTTGGATGAATGTAATTAAGGCTTTGATTTAGCCGTTTGAAAGCTCAATGATGTAATTTAATTTTTTCCATTGTATTTCAAATTGTAAATATTTTTAAAGCCATGTAATCTTCGTCAAAGGATGCTATGAAGCTTCAAGAAGGTCCAAGAGGGTTAAATTAGGCTTCAGAAATTTTCTGGGATTTTTTAGCAATTTTCCGGAATTTTTCTGGAATTTTTTAAGGCCTAATTTAATTTCTGGAAATTTTTATTAATTTTTCTGGATTTTTCGGCGTTTTTCCGGTGGCCGGAGCATCACCGGCGGCGAGAAGAGACGTCGGAGGAGGCTAGAATCAAGTGTAGTGCATCTGGGGTGAGCCTGGCGCGTGAGGAACACGCGCCAGGAGGTGATATCTGCTGGCGCGTGCATTGCACGCGCCAGCCAAATGTGTATGGCCTCCACGCGCGTGCAGGCGCGTGGAGGCGCGTCCCACGCGCCCCATGCGCGTGCCAGCGCGTGGGGGCGCGTGGCTTCACCTGCAGCATGCCCCAGGCGCGTGTGAGCGCGTGTGGGGCCCTCCAGTCGCGTTCCAAGCCGTGTTTTGCTTCTCCTGGTGCGTACCAACCTTATGTGGGTGTTTGCAAGCTGATGGAAGATCTTCGCGCAGTGATTAGAGCAATTAAATGTTAAAAGCTGATTCCATTGGCCATTTTATTTGCTTTATCTGTCATTTATTGTTGTATGAGATGCATGAAATAATTAATTGCTAATTATTATTGTTCATGCATTGGATCCATGATATTTATTTAAATGGCTTGATTTATATTAGTTAAATTATGAAAATTAATTGGATTTGATTACTAATTAATTAGAGGGCACTTATTGGGAAACGAAAAATTATTTTTATAAATTATTTTTGAAGTGTGCCTCAAGTTAAATATTAGTGAATCGTTTAAAGTCCAAATATTTTCTAAATTTAATTGGATTAAAATCAAGACGTTTTGCATGCATTATATCATGTAAATGAATAAAATGAAAACCCTAATTATGAATGATTAAAAATTGAGTGGGAGCGGGGATTTTTATACATTGCCCCATGGCCTTCGTTATTAAAACCATTGTAATTAGATCTTCAAAAATAAGGCCCCACGCATGATTTGAAGAGTCTTAATATTACAAGAATGGTTGTCTCATGAAAATAAAAATATTAAATGTTCATTGTAATTAGATCTTTAAAAATAAGGCCCTACGCATGATTTAAAGAGTCTAGATTATAATGACAACATATTTAATGTTTTATTTTTCATTAGAGCATTAATAATGTTATACACTCAATCTAAAATCAATAGTGTTAGCTCCCCAACGGAGTGGTCTACACTAGGTGATTTTAGAAAGGCTAAACATAATCGGGAGTCATTTCATATAGATAGACAAGGCATTGTTTTAAGAGATATGGAGATGATGGGATTTGCCCGCCAATAGCAATAATGAACTTCGCCAACCGAATAAGTTATTGGTGTATTGGTTATCCGATTTTTCATGCAGTGGTTAAGGGACCCACATACTATTTTAATGGAAGTGCTCACCTAATAGTAAATGAATCTCAACAATAGTAATAACGAACTCCTCCAACAGGATAAGTTATTGACATATTGATTGGTTGATTTATTATGCTACAGAGTTGAGGGACCCGCATTAATTAAAAGGGATTGTTCACCAATAATGATAATGATCTCTTGTTTGATTGAGATTTATTATATTATGTGGTTAACAAACTCATTTTAATTTTAAATATGCATGACAGAATTAATAATTCACCTTGCATATTGTATGAATGCATTTATATTCAGATTAATTATGTCTAATCCAGTTTATCTACTTGCTTACATATTCTATGATATTGGACCTTATTTATAATGACTGGAAAATGAACTTAGATATTTTATTCACAACGTAAGGGTACAAAATGTGTTTATTACTCCTATACCTATCTCTTTTACTTTGAGATACCAAATTTGACATTAATGCTTTTAATAAATTAGATAAGGCAAATGATATGACTTGGTGCAATATTCTAGAGTTTAGCTCGAATATACTCCAAAGCTAACATTTGTATTATTTTATTTTCTTCAAGCATCATATTAAATGTCAATGAGATATTTTGGTGAGATTAGATAGAGCATATGCCTAAGTACTGTGTCAAATTTAAATAGCATCAAGATAGCCTAAGGAACTCCAGTATGAAATTGAATTTTGGAAAATGATTGTTTATTATTTAAAATTAGCTGGAGATCAATAGGGCTGACTTGGGTGGTAAGTTTCAAGTTAACATGATTATTGCCTTGTTACCAAACTCGTTCGACTCTGTTAGAGTGAATTAAATAAAGAATCAGTTTGAGTTCACACTCGCTGATATTCTTATAGAATTGGTAACAGATGAAGGGATAATCAAGAGTATGGGCGTTCCTATCAATCTAACCTAGTCTATACCATCTTCTTCTAGGCCCAAGTGGACGGGCAAAGCAAAGAAGAAGGATGATAATAGGACTAGACTAGCACAAAACATGGGTATTCAAAAAGGTTAAAGGGAATAAGGTAGTGTAGGTTGAGGGCGAAGAAACCTGTTTCTTTTGTCGCTAACTAAAACACTAAAGGACGAACTGTTTAGGCAATGACGTGGCATAGGAAAATATATATTTAATCATTGAGCCATGTTATGTGGTTGCGTCTATTAATTCCTGATGGATAGATTCTAGAGCCACTAAACATGTTTGCAATTTATTGTAAGGATTTCAGGAATCCAGAAGCCTTGATGCTATGGATATATATTTATCTTTTGACCTGATGCCAAGGTTGTAGTTAAGTCAGTGGGAGTATTACATCTGAAATTAGAGAGTATGAGGATATTAGTATTAGAGAACTATCTTTATGCACAGAAGTGAAACACAATCTCATTCTTATTTCACTTTTGATTTATAAAAACTGTGTTGTTATTTTGTAAAACTGGTTTTATAAAATTGAATAGATATGTGATTGCTTCTGGTGTATTGAAAGATGGTTAATATACTATAATCACAAGCTCTTAAGATTTGCAGGATGTAGAAACTAATGTTGCATCTTCTAGATTGAATGTTAAGAGAAAATTTGTTATTCCTGACTCATTGTATTTTTGGTGTCTATTTTTGGGTTGTAATCAATCAAAATGAGATTTAAAGATTGGTTAAAGAAGGTTTATTACCTAGTGAGGCAGAGGAGCCTAAACCAAACTTGTGAATCTTGTTTTGAAGGATAGATAACTCTAAGGGCTTAATCAGCCAAATGAAATAGACATAAAGAACAATTGGAGTCGGTACACACGTACACGTGTAGTCTTATGAACATCCAATCAAGATTACTCACGTTTTGGATAAATTTACCTGTTGCGACACAAGTCTTATACTTTTGGTATATTCTGAGAGGGTCAAGACTGATGTGGAGCTCAGATTAGGTAAACTTATCAAGACACTTTCGATCTGATCGAGTATTTGAGTATTTCTTGGGATAGTGCAAAGACTATATGGTCAATGAGGGTGTTGTGTACCAGTTTTCCGCAATTGACGCTAAATTAATTTAGGTGTCAAATAGGAATAACAGAATTCCACTTAACATGGTTAGATCTATGATCAGTAATGCCACATTATCTCTTTCATTTAAGAGTTTAGCGTTAATGACATCGATGCGCATTATGAACTGCATTCCATCTTAGTCTGTCTCAAGGATACCGTTGAGCTGTGTTTTTGACTAAATATTAGTTTGAATCATATGCACATATGGGGTAGTCTTGCACATGTGCGCTTGATATGGACAAGTAAGTTGGAAGCAGATCATAGGCATGCTAGATTTGATAGCTACTCTAAATGTCACTAGGATGGATTATTTTATGATCTCAAAGATAAAAGTTGATTGTTTTCACTCACTGTTTATCTATAGGAGAATCATATTATGAATCACATACCTAGTAGCATAATGTTAGAGAATTTGGTATGAGTACCAGGTGTACCACATGTGAACACACTTATTATAGAGATTGAGAATAATATATGAATTCCCTATTGATGCGTTAGCATCATCTACTACACAGATTCTTGCATCGGTACATTGATGTAGTGGGAGGATTGTCATCCAATTCGACAGAATCATGTTTTTAGGTGAGACCATTATGGACATCCCTGTTAAACATGAGTTGGACCCAGTAAGCTACACGGAAGCGTGAACTGATGTGGATACAGATCGTTTTGGTGAGTTACTATGAAATCAGAGTTGGAATCTATGTATTCTAATAAATTCTGGGATCTTGTAGAACTTTCTAGTAGGGTGATTCCTATGGAAGGCAAGTTAATCTACAAAAAGATACTAGAAGATTTCTTAGTGAATAAATCATAAGTATACAAGGGAATGTTATTATTTTTCTTAATTCTATATATTGATGACATCCTACTCATTTATAATGACGTGGAAGTTTTGTCATCAATTATAAGGTAGTTGTTCAATTACTTTTAAATGAAGGATTTTCAAGATGTAAGCTATATTCCTAGGATCAAGCTTTTGCAAGATCAGGTTAAAAGGAAAATAGGCTTATCTTAATAATCCTACATTGATAAAGTTTTGACCAGGTTTGGTATGCATAACTCAAAGAATGAGTTCTTGCTTTATTGATATGGATCGCTCTCTCTAGTAAGTAGTTTTTCAAGACTAGCAGAGGAGATTGAGCAAATGAGACTGGAACAATATGTTTCGGCATATGAGAGTCTCATATATGCCATGGTCTATACCAAACAGGACATCCGCTACATGGTAGGGATAGTCAGTAGAGATCAGTCCAATACTGGACTTGACAACTGGTCTATTGTGAAAAATATCATTAAGTACCTAAGGAGAATCAATGATATCATACCCATTTATGGATGTGATGATATGGTCCTAGTCAGGTATGCTAGTTCTGATTTTCAATCAGAAGTAGATACTATGAGGTTCATGACTTAGTGTATGTTCACTTAATGGAAGGGAAATCAGTTGGTAGATTGTCAAACAGATTTCAACTGTTGACTCAAACCTGCAGGTGGAACATATTGCAGCCTTAAAGGTGGTAATATAAGCCTATTGGTTTGATCTCACTGATTTAGAGGTTGTGGAGCATACTAGCCTGCCTATCGAGCTATATTGTGACAATAGTGCAGAAGTAGTCCAAACCAATGACACAAGGTTCCATAGAGGAACAAGATACACTGAGAGGAAGTATCATGTTCGACATGATATTGTCCGGCAAGAAAATGCACTTGTAGTTAAAACATTGCATTGGAACACAACTTTGTTGATCCATTATCAAAGGTGTGATTGATCAATAATTTTGATCATCATCTGGATAACATTGAAGTTAGGTGCAATTTGAATTGGCTATGAGGGCAAGTGGGAGCTGTTGGGATTTATATGCCCTGGCATAGCAAATTCCTATCTGGATTGTATTGACATATGTTCCTGACATATCTGAAATATTTATGATTTATATAATTGGTGAATTCAATGTATTATGTTTCAATTCACTATGAAATTGATAGTGTCCAGTTAATTACAAGAAATATTTATATATATGTATGTGATGACAATCAATGCATGATATATAAATAGTAATTATAAATTGTTCATAGTCGGTAATTATGGATGGACTCATAATTAATTAAGACTTGAACTGGATCCGCGTTAGGTTGAGATATATTGCGAGAGCCGTCGTATGCAATTACTCCCTATCACCGTCATGGCATTTGACTCTTAAGCATGAAAAAAGTATAGACTCTTTTATTAATTAATAATTACTTTGATTTGTTCGGCGGATTCTTCGGGATCCTTAGACCGACACTTTGGGTAGTTATGTAATTAATAGTTAGAGGGTTATATTTTCAATATTTGCATCATTGCTACTTGTATTTATTTTGTATTGATTATGGTTGATTACAAAGTAAATTCGAAGGCCTTCGTGTGTTTTTAGACAAAATGATTTATTATATATTTATTTATTTAAATTATTATTTTTGTCAAACAAATGTTTTATTGTGATCGAGCCAGAAATAATCAAAGGTACCAAAATAAATATATTAATTAAGTAGTCGGATTGATGGCTATATTTATCCGATAACTAATTATGCATAGAGGGGTCAAAGTGCAATATTGACTTAGAGGTTATTTATTATTTAATTGGAGTTCAATTAATTTCTTTTAGTGGAGTAGAAATTAATTTATGAATTAATTGAATTGGGTCCATGGACCGGGCCAATTATTAATTCATTGTAGCCAATAAAATAATAGGCCCAATGGATTCTCACTCATAGCCCAACTTGATATTGGAATCATATTAGATTTGAGACATATGAATTAGAGATGGAGAAGGATTTGTTGTTTCCTTTTCTTTATTTTTATGTTGCCTATAAATATACATGGTCTATGTATATTTTGTGGTGTGATTTTTATGAGAAGGAAAAAGGAATAAATTTTCTCTCTCTAGAAAATTAGGGTTTATGTTCTCATTTAATGGAGGCTCCCACAAGCCTAGTTTTCCAAGGTCATTCATGGAGGCATATGAGTGATTCCTAAAGGCAAAAGAATTACCAAGAAGATGGAGATCCATGGAAAAGGTGTCTAGCAAAAGGGATCTACAATAAGTGAGAACATTCACTTTAGAGGAGAGATCTAAGGTTTACTCAAACCTTGATGTAAGTATTCAATCTTTTAATTGAATGATACATCATGTTTTATTTTTGCATAAAACTTGTCTCTAAGTGATGAATCAAGATCTATGAATTTAAATCCCTCGAAAAGTTTTTAAAACTAGCACGTTTCCCAACAGGTGCAACGTCAACTTATGAGAATCTTTAGGAAAATTGAAATAATAATAAAAAAAGTGATGTCTTCCTTTTAATAAGGTATTGAATTTCGAATTCTCTTGCACAGTGTTTTTCATATGGTTTTCGTACATGTTTTGACCTTAAAGAAATTAAATACACTGTGTGTGTAGTACAATAGAATTATCACTTTAAAATTAGAAAATTAAAATTTGAATAAAAAATTAGTTTAAATTTCGAACACATGATCGTTAATTAATCCCAACTACAAGGTTTGCAAATCGTGTTTTCAAATATTGTATATTTGAGTATGTCGCATCTAAATTTCACTTATAACCTGTTAGATTCTTATAAATATAGAATTGAATTTCAATCTCATTATTGTTATTCATCTTGAGACTTATTATTAATCTCAATCATCTAATCTTCTAAAATTTAATTTGTTATTATTTTTTTAAAACTTTAGCCTTTTTTATTATTTTTATTTATTTATTTATTTTGAAAACACAAATTTTTTCATAACAGACAGCAACGATTCAAAATTATGGTCCAAACTTGTTATTGTCTGTTAGGGACTCCAAACCTCCATCTAAATTTTTGTTCAAAGTTCATTTCATAATGTTTGGACTATAATTTTTAATTTGACACATGAATATTTTTTTTAAAGAGTAATGATAAGGAGTTGGTCAAATTTGACTAATTTTATATAAATAATGTATGCCATTATGACGTTGAGAATATTAATAACATAATAATGACTTCAACTCCTATTTAAATAAATTAGTCGGAATAATCCAGCTTTCTGACTCCAAATTATTATCTTTCTTTAAAATGTGTCTATAATAAAATAGGAGTGCACATAATGAATCAAACTTTACCTGCAAATTCAAATGAAATTCGTATTATACATGTTAGGTATCCAATTTGAATTCCATAAATTATATAGTTGGAAGATATGGATAATATTCATCATATTAAACTTGGATTTAAAATATAAAATGGGATTCGAATTCATATGAATTTGGTTGATCAGATCGACTCCATATCTACTTCATTTCAAACCCTAATTAATCACTATCGGTAATACGTTTGCATGGCAACTTTATTCTTACCTAGTCTAGTCATTTGCTTACTACTGGATCCAACGTAAGACGCGTTCAATTGAAAATCTTTCATATATAATTGTTTAATGATTGACCTGGTAAAATGTCTAACTTATAGTAGTCGTTGTCATGATTTAGTGTAATCGATAAAATATGTCACATGATTCGCATGTCATACAAGTACATAAATAAGTCCTTATATAGTATATGTTCGACAATGTGAAGGGACTACCTCTGGGGCCAAAAACACTGCATATAGATCAGACTTGATATAATCCTTTTGACTGTGAAAATAACAATGTGATGAAGCACGTTTTAGTAAAATCAATCATCTCACCATCTTAATAACAATGGCAACAATAAATATTTCAGACAATAATTAATGACAATTTAAATTTCAACAATAGAAGCAAGAATGTGAAGGCACATCTATTGTGGTTGTAATAACAATTCAAAATGTATATATGAATAGGTATTTTTTTTTTTTTTAGCATTCACATATCTCTCTCAAGAAATTATTTGCATTATTGCATGATATAATGATTATGCATCTTGGCATGCGGGGATAAAATTACATATATCTGACATTCTTTGAACCCTGCATTGGTTTTCGTACATATCATTTAAGCGAGGACTCGAACTTAGACCTGATCAAGGTAGTAAACTCTGAAATCTTGTGATATGAGCAACCTTACACATTAACTTGGAAGGAATAATAGTAATTAATATGTAGTAATATATGAAGTTATGGCTCAAATTTTGTTTCATCTCTAATCGTGTTGCAAGAACTCTCTTGTATCCCACCCAATATATAAGGGCATTTAGAGTTTAATGTGTTATGAGAGAACTTCGATAGCTGCATGAGAAAGTGGAGAAAGATAGGTTCAAGAGACGAAACTTGTAATTTTTTCGCATAACAAAATATTTTGTCGGATCTTTATTGCGTATGTAGCTTTACGCTAAACCAAATAAATTATTATATTCTTTGTGTGTGGTGTGTGTTTATTTTTCTATCAATTTCTTAAGCAGTTCCACAAACATTTATACATGTCAAATATCTGGTCTATAAAAGTGTATGATTCATAAAGCTCATATTTATTTTAACAAAATATTTAAAATATAATGTTGAGACAACTCTAATTCTTCAATTACATGTTTTGATTTTTTATTTTATTTTTATTTTAATTTTGATAAACTTGAAAGGGAATAGAGTGAAATTAGGTGCTATACCATTACTAAAATAAATATATAGAGAGAGAGAAGAGAGCAAACTAGGTGGTGGTATGAACATATTGATGTGTAAAATGCATTAAAGAGAAGAGGTAGATTAGTTTATATAGAAAGTAACCTACAAAAGGTCAATCAAAATGAAGTAATAAAAAATAATTTTAAAATATTAAATATAGTAGACAATATGATTTAGGATAAAAAAATTTATCCGCTACAAAAAAAAAAAGTATAATTTTTAAAAATAAATAAATAATTGGAAGTTTTAGTCCTTGGTTAGATTGACAGAAGATTGCTACTACTAGTAGTTTGAATAGTCATGCCATATGCCAAAAGGTCACGAGAAGAGTTACATTAGTTTGCGGGAAAAGTGAGAGACACGTAAACTCGTAAATAAATGATAAGAAATGATTTTAGAAATAATATTTAATAGATAAAATAATTTAGGACAAAAAAAATATTAAAAATAGAGAATTCATATGTACCCAAAAAAAATAAATAAATAAATAAAAAGTACAAAAAAAAAAAGAAAAAAAAAAATGATGGTGATGATGATAACAATAGGATGTTAATCGTTGATTAGATCGGCAAAAGTTTACAATGAGTTTGAATAGTCATAGGAAAAGCTAATTAATTTGCCCTATGACCAATGGCATGAAGATCGAGCACGCGCACTAAAAGCTTAATCAAGTCCATTGACTCCATTGTCAGCCTGCTATCAGCTTTGAAACTCAAAGTGGTGGATCCGATCATTTATGATCTTGGTTGAGGAGTCCAATGCTTTATTTAATTTTGGTCAATAATGGAAGTTTTGGTAGCCATGCATCTTGTCAAGTGAAGGGATCTCTTGCCAAATGATCAATTATCTAAATGAATTGTCGGAACTCACCTTCCAACCATCCCTGGACAAACAATAAACGGCCACTTTGTGAGAAGGACGTTCGTCCATAAAAAAGGGCGAACGTCTCCGCCCCCGTGCCAGGGTCGGCCCTGGCCCAAAGCGACCAAGGCGGTCGCTTAGGGCCTCAGATTTTAATGGGTCTCAAAATTTTGAGGCCCATGCTTGATGGACCACCAAAAAAAAAAAAAAAAAAAAAAATAAATAAATATTAATTTAACCAGATGCAGCAAATGTTTTAAAGGGCCTCAAAATTTATAGGCCCATGAATGATGGGCCACAAAAAAAAAAAAAAAAAACAAAAAAAAAAATTTGTAACCCAACAAATGATTAAGCCATTAAGGGGCCTAAAAAAAAAAAAAAAAATGCCAGCAAAGCATCTGCTGATCTGAACCGCCATTATCTTCTTCTTCTCTAGAATTGCAACAGTCTCTCAACTCTTAAGCTTACCCTCTGTGTGTGTGTGTGTGTGTGTGTGTTCTCAAGCTTACCCGTTACCCTGTGTGTCTCTCATGCTGGTTTGCCCTTTGCCTTCTTCTTCCACAGGTGTCTCTCTCTCTCACTTATCCCATTACTTTTTCTAACACATACACACATATATATTATATATACACACACACTGACACACACTAAATATGTCTTATTAATTATTTGAATCTTTAATTACAGGAAAATTCACTTCGTCCATTCAATCTCTCTCTCTGGAGAATCTGCCTCCTTGCCATTCCTGGGTATGTGTTTTCTAAATTCTAATAGTCATATTTAACAATTGGAATTTATGTAGTTGCACTAGCGACAAATATCAATATAGTTTATGTGCAGTGGGAAGCCCATCAATTAAAAGAAAAAGGTGTTGACAAGACTAGTCCTCGATCAATATTTTGCCTATTTAGTTAGACACCCATGAATGGTCGGCACTGGGACTCCCAATGCTCCTTTGCCTGCCGAACTCGCTCTATTCTCTCCATTTGAAACCGCTCGTCCCAATATTCAGGACAACTGTTGAATTTTGACAAGTGATTACTTTCTAAAATTATAAGCAATATTATTAAACTGCCAATCTATTCACTTTTTCCAACCCCCAAAGGACTGAATTTCAGATGAATGGCCACAAAGTGAATGACATATATGGTAGAGGAATTAAAACATACCTTCTACTTAACAGGATGTTAAGCTCTTCCAAGTGGACAACACCTTCATAAACTCCTTCCTAAAATCAGCCCAAACAAATTAGGAAACAATGAGGCAGCTTTGAAATGGGACTTTGGTTGTCCTCTCTTTGATTCCCTCGTAGATCAAATCACCTACCAGGTGAAAAATATGCTAGGAATAAATAAATAAATAAATAAATAAAAGAGAAAATAAAAATTAATAGGAGTTTTAGACAAATTTATCCCATTCCATCATCATATTTTGATCATTTGATGGTTCTAAAAGTAATATTAGGCCTCTTTGTTAGGTCCGTTGTTAGTGAAATTTGTTATTTTGATTTAATTTGTCGTATTCTTCTGTGTGAACTATGAACTTAATGAATTTGTTATAAATTTGTAATACAGGAGTTCCATACTTCCAATCCAGCAATCCTTCACTTGAAAACATATTATTTAGACATCTCACGAGGTATTTTTGTTTTTTCTGTAAATCATATCATTTAGACAACTCATGAGCAATTCTTCACTTGAAGACATATCATTGAGCTATTGAGGTAATCTATATTTTCTTTCAGCAAAGCATTTTTTTCTTTTTTTTTTAAAAGTTTAGTTTTATGTTGATTGTGTTTCCTATTATTTAGATTTCTAAGATTTCAAGATTTTGACAATTATGTCTAGAAGAAAATTTGAATCTGGGTATGAAAAAAAAAAAAAAAAAAAAGAGAAGAAGAATTGATTCAATCTCAAAAAGGTGTTATTCATAAGTTTCTTAGGAACAATGCATAAACTGAGAGTTTAGTTGATGATTTGGTGAACGAAGATCATAGGAATGAAGAAAATCTTAATGAACATGGAGATTTAATGAATGAAGATATGAATGAGAATCAAAATGAAGAAAATGTGAATGAAGTTAAAGATTTGATAAATGAAGAATATATGAATGAGAATGAAAATCTTCTTTTGAACATTAATGATCCAGGAAATTGGAAAGATGTTGATAAAAAAATGAGAGATTTATTAGTTAAGAGAGGTCCTCCAAGAGATGCTAAATTTAAAAATTTTCCAAAAAATTAAAAAAATAGACATTTCTCTTCTACATATTACATTCGACACTTGTCAAACGGTGAAAAACAAGATAGGAGATGGCTAATCTATTTGAGTTCTTTAGACATAGTTTATTGCTTTTGTTGTAAGTTGTTTAAATGTGACGAACAATAAACTCATTTGGCAAATGAAGGAGTCAATGACTGGAAAAATCTTAGTGACAAACTTAAAAGTCACGAGACTAGTCGTAAACATATTGTTAACATGGGCATTGGATTGAATTAGAAATCAGATTACAAAAAAATGCAACAATTGATAAAAGTGTGGAAGAAAAAATCAACAAAGATAGAGAACATTGGAGGCAAGTATTATTGAGAATAATTTCCGTTGTGAAAACTCTTGCTAGAAATAGTTTGGCATTCCGTGGGGACAATGAGAAGCTTTATGAAGAACATAATGGAAACTTTTTAAGCATAATTGAAATAATTGCTGAATTTGATCTAATAATAAAAGAGTACGTTCGTCGAATTCAAGATAAACAAATTCATTACCATTATCTTAGTCACAAAATTCAAAATGAATTTATTCTTCGGATATCGAATGAAATCAAATGTGTAATCATTAAAAGGGTTAAAGAAGCAAAATACTTTTCAGTTATTCTCGATTGTACTCCGGATGCAAGTCATGAAGAGCAAATGTCACTTATATTAAGACGTGTTAATGTTTCAGCAAATCCGATAAATATGGAAGAGTTCTTTTTAGGATTTCTAAAGGTGGATGATACATCAGGGCAAGGGCTTTTTGATGAACTTGTAGATACTTTGAAAACTCTTGAACTTGATATTGGTGACGTAAGAGGACAAGGGTATGATAATGGTTCTAATATGAAAGGGAAACACAAAGGTGTACAAAAAAGATTACTAGATATAGATCCTAAAGCATTCTATATGCCATGTGGTTGTCATAGTCTTAATCTTGCACTTTATAATATGGTAAACTCTTGTTCTAAAGCATCATCTTTTTTTGGAGTTGTGCAACGCATGTATTCATTGTGTTCATCTTCCACAAAGCGATGGAAAGTTCTCACAGACAATGTTAAAGGTTTTACACTTAAGCCACCATCACAAACACGTTGGGAATGTCAACTAGAAAGTGTTAAAGTAATAAGATTTCAAGCTCCAGATATAAGAAATGCTTTAATTCACTTAGCAAATACTAGTGAAGATCCTAAGACAAAGAGTGATGCTGAGTGCTTAGCTACATATGAAATTGAGAATTTTGAGTTCTTACTTGGCATGGTTATTTGGTTTGATATATTGAATGCTATTAACAAAGTAAGCAAAATCATGCAAACAGAGTACATGCAAATTGATGTTGCTATAGATCTTTTAAAAGGACTCATTTCTTTTTTTGAAACTTATAGAGAAAATGGGTTTAAATCTGCTTTGATTGAGGCTAAAGAGATCGCAACTGAAATGGAAGTTGAACCATTATTCCGTGAAAGACGTGTCATTCATAGAAAGAAATAATTTGACAAGAGTGCTAATGAAGAGAGGACACAATCGGCCGAAGAATCGTTTAAAGTTAATTACTTTATATACATAGTTGATCAAGCTCTTTCTTCACTAAAGAGTAGATTTGAACAATTTCAACAATATGATGACTCTTTTGGATTTTTGTTTAATTTGGAGAGGTTGAAGTCTTTAAATAATGATAGTTTAAAGTGTTCATGTCATAACCTTGAAAATATTCTAAAACATGACATGGTTTCTGATATTGATGGGACTGAATTATCTTTAGAGCTACAAGTCTTAAGAGAAGCTTTACCAAAAGAAACAAAAAAGGCAATTGAAGTATTGGATTTTATAAAAAGGTTAGGTTATTGTTTTCCAAATGCTTGGATTGCATATAGAGTATTATTGACTATCTCGGTTACAGTTGCATCTGCTGAAAGAAGCTTTTCAAAGTTGAAGTTAATCAAATCTTACCTGCGGTCGACGATGACACAAGAGAGATTGAATGGATTGGTTATCTTGTTTATTGAAAAAGATGTGTTGGAGAAAGTTGATTTGAACACTTTAATTGATGATTTTGCAGCTCAAAATGCAAGACTGTCACATTTACTTTAATGAAAATTTTGCACTTTTATAATTTATTTATTTATTTTTTTTTTTTGCGCCTATGAAACTTATGTATAAAGGGCCTCACATTTAAAGTTCGCCTAGGGCCTCTCAAAATTTTTTCGATCTCAGGGCCGGCCCTGCCCCGTGCCCTGTGAAATGGGTACGAGGCTTAACCAGGAGCAGAGTAATAGGCTAAGTAATGAAGGGCCTGTTACCACATGTGAATTTTCGGTTCGAGAATAGATGTTCTTTGGGATACTCATACGAACCTACCTTCGTGCCTAAAACGTAAACTAGACTTCCACTCATACAAGTATGATGAGTATGAGCCTTGGCCAAACGAATGGCCACAATGCTCATACTTCTCATCACCCATATGCGGGTCTGGTGCTCGGCCAAGCAAACGGCTGAAGCGGGAGTCTGGGCGACAGTTGTCATTACCATACTTTCCAACCTAATTGTTCAAATATAACTAACCACTGTATGTGATTAGTATCCGACAACACCGGGGAAACATCTCAAATGAACGAGGAGGGACTACCCTTGCCTCCTCACAATCGCCTGTGCGAAATTCCTTTGGCGTACTCAGGCTAACTCTGACCACGGCAGAAGTCGAACCAAGGGTACTTGATACTTACGAACTTAGGGTGCTAAGTTCGGGTGAGATACAAGGAATTTAGCACGCTGCGCCATGACCCTAGGGTCGTTGAACGCCGAAATACCGCAAACAGTATCCAAGACATTCAATTGTGGAACAAAGCATCAATCTTTAGACATCTATGGACTTTGTGCTCAAATGAATCAAACAGTCTGTGGAAGGAATGGGTAGGGACATACCTAATCAAACAAAAAATTATTTGGGACATTAAAATCCCAAATGACTGCTCATGGTTTTGGAGACAAAACAGAGGACTTGCTCTACCAGCTATTGACTTCTAATTCTATTCTTAGACAAGGATGTCTCGTCAAAAAAATTAGGGTTAATTTCACTCACACCCCCTCAGGTTTGGCCAAATATCATCCTCAAATATCTTTTGAAAATAACTATCACTCACATCACAAACTTTTTCTTTGCTTTTCACTAACACCCCAATAGTTAGTTGAACCATTCTGACACGATGTAAAATGATTTAATCACCATTTGAATTTGTCAAACAACCCTTTAGCTTAAATAATTAGATTAAAAGACTAAAATACCCCTAAAAAGTTATAAATTTACAAATTATATATATACACATTCATAGAGATATATATACATAAACATACATACATACATACATACATACATATATATATATATATATATATATATATATATATATATATATATATATATATCTTGCAAAACTGTTTCTAAATGTCAATCAAAGAAGAATGTTTTAAGCTTATAATGTTATTAAGATAGAGGGGAGCTCATCGGGTAAGCCAGTGGCAGAAGGAGGTCCATCAAATTTGCCTTATTATTGGAATCTTAAGTATCTATGGAATCACAGCAGAGTTATCCAATTCGTCACAAAGAGCCATCGCCGCCACCACATAATCCCAACCCATCACCAATTGTTGCTACCACCACGCACACAATCCCAATCCCAACCAACACCCATCAGAAGATTGGTTCCTTAATTTATCACCGGAATCTGCAACTCTCCACCGCCAAAGCCCTCTTTTTTCTCTCTACTTACTCAAATTGGGTCTCTGCAATCCAGAAAATGATGAAGATGCAAAAATGTTCATTATTCGGGAAAATGCACCATGAAGAGAAAGTTCTAAAGGAGTCAAATTTTCCTGGAAAGATGATTGAAATCCAGAAGCTAAACATGGTATATCTTTTATTGTGTTTGCTGGGGACAGGCTTGAATGTGTATTTGATGAATAAAAGCCCAAATGAAACATAAAACAAAGAAGGAAGTGGAATATAAAATGGGTTTTGGTCACATTGGTTTATATAACAACATACAACTATGTAATCCTAAATCTCCGTGTGTGCTAGAGAGAGAGAAATAGAGAGAGAGGTTCATTGTTGTTACCAGTTCTTTCCTTAACTCAACAGCGGCGTCTAGGTAACTAGATTTATTTCTTGGACTACTTTCGCAGAGAACACAGATTCTATTAAACCTTGATTTTGTATCTGAGGATGAATGGAGGCCACCAACATTTTCAATTGCTCATCTTTGATAGGCAGAGACACACATCTTTAATTGCTTATCTGTTGTAATGTCTGGGTTGGTAAGTGGGTGTGGGGTATAATAGTCATTTAGGTAATATGATATTTTGAAATAAAAGAGATTAAAAAATTAGGGAAAAAGTTGTCTTTTCCTATGTATTTAATAGAACATTTAACGAAAAGTTAGAAATAGACTTAAGTGATTGTTATTTTTGAAAGATGTTTAAGAGTGATATTTGACCAAACCTGAAGGGGTATGAGTGAAATTAACCCATAAATTGATTAAAGTCTCTCACCTTTTTACCCACAACCAATGGATTTATCCTAGGAACCTGTCATAACCCTATTGTGACATCTCTAATTTTCCTACACCAAATTTTTTATCAGAGGATCTCTAGTGGACACCCTCACCTACCAAGAAATATTCTCTAAACACACAATCTAAGTCATTTCAGAACCACTCCCAAATACCCATTGGAACAAATTGGTATGGTTTAAGCAGGTCATACCTAAACACTCTTTCTGTCTCTGGCTAGTGATTCAAGAAAAGTTATAAACTCAAAACAAGCCATCATTATCCTTCATAATGACCAAATGCTTGTGCCTTGTGCCTCGAAGCAGCAGAGAGTCATGAACACCTCTTTATCAATGTCCATACTTTTACAACATAAAAGCATTTCCGGCAGTTTGTTAAAATACTCTTTTGTGTAAAATATACACTACCACGTATGATGTGTAATTTTTTATTATTTTCAGCAGTTTGTTAAGATACACTGTCATGTCACCAATGTGTAAAATTATTGTGTATTTTACACAATCTTTTTACACAGTCACATCAGCATATTTCCTTTCTCCTCCCTATTTCTCAAGCCATTAACGAATTAACCCTATATTAAGTAAGTTTGTAAAAATTATGTGGGGTCCAGGCATGATACTAGTTGATTATTATTGAGGGATATATTTTTACACAAAAGGTATAAAATAAAATAACTGCTGGAGCTAAAAATAAATAATCCAAATTATTTGTATAAACCTATTATGACACATCAGATTTACACAAAAAAAAAAAAAAAATATATAGGCAATAATTGGAGATGCTATAAATATGGGTTCTATGCAAACCCTAATTCATGGTAGGAATTCCTAATTCGGGCGTCTTCAAATTAGAAGTAAAAATTAAAGTATAGCTGAATTCAAACATGAAAACTTATACTGGCAAGTTTTGTTTACCATGTATGGAGGGAGAGAAATAATAGAATTTTTCGCAACAAATGCTTACCTCTTTTACACACTCTGAATTATGTAATCAATTTGGTGAGGTTAAGACTCTTCTTAATCAAGAAATGTGTGTGCCCCTATGTTGAGCAGATTGCAAATGAATGGAATCTACCAAGCTCGTTCTATGAAGCATCCCTTACTAACCCCTTCTCCTCCTTCACCTAATGACCTCAACTA
The DNA here is from genome assembly GCF_030987335.1 of Cornus florida. Lineage (NCBI taxonomy): Eukaryota > Viridiplantae > Streptophyta > Magnoliopsida > Cornales > Cornaceae > Cornus > Cornus florida. Next base: position 50,721,198 of record NW_026775576.1, read on the forward strand.
AACCACCACATGTCTCTGGGTGTTTTAGATGTAAATTTCCTGGGCTGTTGGGCCTCTTTGCTTAGACTTTAAGAAGCATCGGGCCACTCTTTTCTGCGTTTTTTCTATCTGTTTTTGCTGTTTTTTCTAGCACTAATGGGCTTGGTCTTTTGGTCATACTTGTAAATTATTTTTTCTTTAATAGCATTTCACTTATTTACCAAAAAACTAATTTTTTTATTTCTTTTAATTAATTAATTAATTTATTTATTTATTTTTTTTGTAATATGCAATGTTTTTCCAAAGAGTTCCAACGGGATGTCTTTAGCATATACTATACCCTTGTTTAATGTAGTTAGATAGACAATTCGTTCCAATTGAAGATGAGTTATGCTTATTTCTTGAGTACACACACACACACACACACACACACACACACACACACACACACACATATATATATATATATATATATATCTTCTTGACGATATCGTTATGAGCTTGTAGCCACACGAATCATATTATATATAGACTAAATTTCCCCATGTTTGATACAATTGGAAATTATATAAGGTTAGAGGTGAAGTCAATTCCCTAATCTTTCTCTCTTGAGTATCTCTACTATTAGTTCCAGTTTTATTTCAAACTTTTAATTTTAGCATATTTAGATTTAGAGAATACAAACATCAATCTATATTTTGGATTAAACATGAAACAATCTTGACAGCTTAGCAACTTAAGCAGCGCAATCCTTATAGTTCGATACCCATAATGTAACCCTATCCTACAAGGGTTCGTTTTATTGCGAGTGATTTTTGTTAACCCTAAGACTAATTTTGATGATCACAAAACATTAATGATGTTTTAAGGACTAATATTTGCCGTAAGGATATGTAACAGGTTCGCTATTTGAAGTCCAAAAATGAAGTAGAAAAGAAGGAAAGCTAAATCCAAGCAAGATACATATTATGCATTCCAAAGATAAAAGAAGACAAGCCATTTAATCCCAAAGCCTCAAGAATGAAACACAAAGATCAAAAGTGATTCAGACCGGTGATTGAAATGGGATAGATAAGATTGGTGAGTTTTTTAGATTTTAATGTCAAAGTGGTATATGAATTTCATAAAGCTCATCATAGGATCATTCATTCTTCATCATTTGATTCAAATGACATCATACATGGTCCATAAAATGCTCTTGAAAACCTAGCACAAAGAAACAAGAAATGCAATTCACATCCAAAAGCTTTCGGCCGACTGAATTAAAGCACCAGCCGGCTGACAGAGAAAATAGTGAGTTTGGGTTGGCCAAGAGACGTTTCGGCTGACCGAACATGAGGGTTTCACGAAAAATAATCTTTATGATAAGTGCATCGGCCGACTGATTTGATACATCAGCCGACCGACAAGAAGAGGTTTCAAAAACAGTGAGTTAGGTTCTTAAACCAATCGTTTCGACCAATCGATGATTGGGGATCAGCCGGCTGACAAGAGACTTTCAGCCGACCGATAATTCTCCATTAGCCGACCGACACAGAGTCAACTTCAAATCAAACGGCTACATGTAAGCTTGGACTATTCACACCTCATCTCTAACAGCTATATTGTGTTCCAACAGCTATATTGTGTTCCTTTCTCTATAAATAGGGGCTGCAGCTTATGTTATATATACATAACTATTGAGAGCAATTTGAAGAGCATTGAAGAGTTCCATTCTAGAGCATCAAAGGCCATTATTTGATCATTCATGCCATATCTCTTATTCTCTCATATCATCTTAGAAATTTGAGCTTCATTTCATTTATATATTTACTTTAGTTGTGAGCTTACACTTGTACATCTATCTTGAGAGAGATTCAATCTTGTATTTCAATTACAAACTTTACTACAAACTTGTAAGGGTTGGTGTGACCCAAAAGAAGCCTAGGAGAAGGGTGTTCTCCTAGTAAGAAAGAGAAGCAAGGGCTTGCTTCATGTGAAGGTTTACTCTCCACTATTAAGGAGAAGCTCTAGTGGATTAGGAAGTCTCAAGAGGGATCTTGAGCCGAGGAGTAGGAGTTTCTGAACCTCGCTAAAATTTCCAAGTCATTGTTTGCAATTTCTTATCCCTATCTCTCTTACATTTATTCTTAGATTATTTGTCTATCTTGTTTGATTATTGCATAATTTGTTAATTAGAATTTAAAGTTGCAAAATTAAAAAATTGGCCATTGACTCTATTCACCCCCCTCTAGAGTCAATTAGTGTTTAACAGTTTTATTATTGAAATAAAACTTACAACACATTAACTATCTAAATGGATCGTTGGAACTCACCTTCCAACCATCCCACGACAAACAATAAATGGCTAAACCGTGAGAAGAACATTCGTCCATAAAAAAGGGCGAACGTCTCTAGCCCCCGTGCCAAGTGAAATGGGTATGAGGCCGAACCAGGAGCAGAGTAATAGGATAAGTAATAAAGGGCCTAATACCACACGTGAGTTCGCTCTACAACCAAATCTTCAGTTCGAGAATATGTGTTCCTTGGGATACTTATACGAACTTACCTTTATGCTTAAAACGTCTCCACCTTCATGTGGGAATGTAGATCGGTCAAACTCAAGGCCAAATACCCCGTGTGAACTAAACTTCCACTCGTATAAGTATGATAAGTATGAGCCTTGGCTAAATGAATGGCCACAATGCTTGTATTTCTCAACATCCATATGCGGGTTTAGTGCTCAGCCAAACAAACAGCTGAAGCAGAAGTCAAGGCGATAGTCATCATTACCATACTCTTTAACCTAATTGTCCAAATATAACTAACCACGTTATGCGATTAGTATCCAATAACGCCGGGGAAACATCTCGAATGAACGAGGAGGGACTACCCTTGCCTCATCGCAATCGCCTGTGCGAAATCCCTTTGGCGCACTCAGGCTAACACTGACCACGGTAGAGGCCGAACAAAGTGTACCTGATGTTTACAAACTCAGCACCATGAGTTTGGGAGAGACACAAGGACTGTAACACACCAGCACCATGACCTCAGGGTCGCTAAATGCCGAAATACCGCAAACAGTATCCAAGACATTCAATTGTTGAATAAAGCATCAATCCTTAGACATTTATGGACTTTGTGCTCAAATGAATCAAGCAGTCTGTGGAAAGAATAGGTAGGGACATACTTAATCAAACAAAAAATTATTTGGGACATTAAAATCCCAAATGATTGGTCATGGTTTTCGAGGAAGTTATTACAAAACAGAGAACTTGCTCAACCACTAGTCAAACACACAATCAATAATGGAACAACTACTATGGTTATCTATAACAATTGGTTAGCATGTGGACCACTCTACCAGGTATTGACTTCTAATTCTATTCTTAGACAGGGATGTCTCATCAATAAATTTATTAAAGTTTCTCACCTTTTGTGATACCCCTCGATTCTAAAGTCATGGGTGATCAAGTCCTAACATAGATCCGAGGGATACCAAATAATTAAGTATATAAACAAGTATAGAATACAAGAAGAATTTAAAGAATAAATAAGCTGAAAGAAATCTAAATAATAATCCTTAAAAATTTAATTAAATAATCCAATACTTCCAAAACCTCCAATATTATTACAACTCGGGAATCCATCTAGTGGACCCCTAATAATATCCTAATTGAAAATAAAACATAACTAAAAAGGAAATCCAAAATTAATGCATAAATAATAGTCCTACATAGTCAGAAGAGTGAGTGACTATCTTTGCTCAGCACGAACAAGCTCTAAGATTGGAACCTTTCAATACCTAAAAAATAATAGTGAGTCAGGCCCACGAACAAGTTCTACTCTACTACAATCTTGACAGAGACCCGATATGCAGATACATCATAGACAACTCAATAATAGCTAAATAGTCCATATATGTATAAATACACACTATAGGACGCTCACTAGACCATATGTCTGTCTCAACTTGAATAGAAGGTAACATGCAAATCGCACATAAAGTGGACATGTATACCTAGACCTACCAGGGTACTCAGATGTCTACTATATCTAGTTATCCATCTTAGGCAATATACACATCCTAACCATAATCCTGAGACTCAAGCTCATATCATGGTTCATAACTATATATATATATAAATATAATCTATCCTAATCCAGAGCATCAAAATAAACATCCAATATGTCATCCAACTGTTCCGTTGATTTGACATGAATATAAGTAGGATTTAACATTGTAGTTAATCCATTCCCTTATTCCAGAATAGGTAAGATTTAGTGTTTTGAACTAATTCATCCCTAATATGTCACCGTCCCATACCGGTGCATACAATCCACAAAATCCAATAATTGATAAAACCAAATAAAGTAGTTCATCACTTAAAATCTAGAGAATGATATAATGAAAAATAGATGAATAACTGAGCACATTATATTGAATTATACAGGAGTATAATCATACTAATCCATTTAACTTGCTAGAACAACAACAATCAATGAAATCTTCCACATCTATTGACAACATGCAAATAAGTATTTAAATTTCATGATATCCAATATTTTAGCATAATAGCATAAACAAACAATTCTGGGATTTTAACATGTTTATTTAAATCATTAAAAACCCCTCATTAAAGTCCATAATCACGTTTCAACCCCTGAAGTTCCAAAAATCTCAAAATTACACCTTTAGGTGCACTGCTAACAAGGGAGCTGCCTCTCCCAAAGAGGGAGCCGGCTCCCCCCTTTGTGGAGCCAGCTCTCCTCCATGGAGAGCTGGCTCTACTCCTTGTGGAGCAAGCTCTCCCTCATGGAGAGCCGGCTCTCTCTCTTTTAGAGCCGGCTCCCTCTTTTGGAGAGCCGGCTCTCTCTCTCTCCCAGAAAGCCGTAAGCTGTAAACCATCATCTTCCTCGCCTCCGGCAATGTGCAGAACCCTCTATAACTCATTGTTATGGTTCCTAAGGATTTAATTTATGTTCTGAATTTATCCCAGAAACTCATAAGACTCAGTATGCATTATTAACAACAATTAAAATACATAAGATGAAACAATTGCTAAGATAAATCAATTTCAATTAACAACACCTAATACAGTTAAAACTTTGAATTAATATGCATACAAGATCAATATTAATGTCCAATTAAATCCTAGAGATTATCTAGGCATGCACAGAACATAAGTCTAAGGGAAGGAGTAAGAGAAAGAACTTGCCTTTGAGATTTAGGACTAAAATCTCAACGTCATCTTCCTAGATTTTTCGACAATTCCTTGACTGTTCTCAACTCCTATGTTGCCCTTGGTTCAACCCACGAGCAACCCTTCTTCCTTCCTCCTTGGTTTGACCTTCAATCTCAGGCCAAAACCCTACATTTTCCTCTCAGTTTTTCTCTCAAACCCCTCTGTATATCTCTCCGCCTCTATGTGTACGTGAATAGGGTTTCCAACCCTTGGCAGACATAATACATATATTTATAGGCAATTATAATTTTAACCTAATTCTAATTACTAAAAGAAAAGGAAAAGAAAAATAACATAAATACATATTATATATATCGGCTCCCTAATCCAACGTGATGTCAAATATATATATATATATATATATATATAACCATTATAATTATATGCTATATAGTATATACTAAATATCCCTTTTAATGTAACTATTAATTTTAAATTAATAATTAACATAAATTTATATCCATATATATATGTACCACTATCCATGGGTAGTGACTGTACCCATTTAAATCTCATATCCAAGTAGTCCATGAGACCCAAATAGTTGGTCAATTACTATTGTCCAAATCCATCCTTAAATAAAAATCTAAAATAAAATAAAATAAACATTTAAATGATTTAGTTCCTACCAATTAAGCTACACAAAATACATATAAGCAAATTCAAATAAGGCATGTAATTTCAAATAGGCCAACAAATTACATTTAACCACCTAAATAAATTAAACATATAAACAAATCACCAATTAATCATTTCAATAAATTAAAACTATAAATAAAAGAAATAAAATATACCAAGACTATTCATTTAAAATTAGGGGTATTACACCTTTTTACCCATAACCAATGGATTTATCCTAAGAACCTGTTACAACCCTATTGTGACATCTCTAATTTCCCTACACCAAACTTCTTATCAGAGGACCTCCAGTGGACACCCTCCCCTATCAAGAAATATTCTCTAAACACACTATCTTAGTCAGTTCACAACCACTCCCAAATACCAATTGGAACAAATTGGTATGGTTTAAACTGGTCATACCTAAACACTCTTTCTGCTTTTGGCTAGCGATCTAAGAAAAGTTAAGGCATGCTTAGTGTAACGACCCGGATATCTCAACCTAGTGCGTTAGTAATGAACCGGAAGTTGACCCTATAACGGACCCAAAATGCGGAAGCGAAAGAAACCAAATGACCTCAAGAGATGTACGTCATCCCTAAGGCCCCAAAATGACTCTCCATGAAGCCACGGAACTCAAATGAGTCAAGCAAATGAAACAAGAATGCCTAACCCGAAAAGAGATGAACTAAGGGCAAAAATGGTCATTTCTCACTGAAAAGGGTGCCACCGTGCACACCATTGGAAGGATAACAAAAAATGAACAAAATTAGACTCAAGAATCGTCTGATTCTGAGTCCGGGCAGAAAAGATATAAAATTCCAACACCCGATGCAAAAGTTATGAAGCAATGACTTAACATTTTCCAATATTTTCATAATAAACTTTGAAAACAAAAGTGCATAGAAAACGAGATACATGTCATTGGCCTCCGGCCTCATCTCATACATGATAAATACATTGAAAAGAGTGCACTTACGTACACTTTACATATACGAATCAACGAATACAAGTTTAAATAAATAGGGCTACAAAGAGGCATCTTATGCTAACACTTGCATAAAATAGAAACTTAGAAACTGTAAGCCATCCAATGAGCAATGGAATCTTCAAATCCTGAGTCCTATACCTGAAATATGCCCCAGTATCGTAGGGGTGAGTAACATAAAGCTACTCGTAGGAGATGAGCATGCATCGACCTAACATTTTACAATTTTATCACCTTATGGTGAAACATGTTAAAGGGGTTCATGCTACCTAACATTTATGTCAAGATGAGACCCAGGGAGCATCCTAAACTACCTAGATCATTTCTATCATAATCACATTGTTCATGCAATTCAAACAACATGGAAACATGTTATACAAGGCAACAAGATATAGATTCTCAAAATCTTCAACTTGAAATCCAAAATACGAAAACAACTAGTATGGGTCATGCCACCTAACGTCTATGTTCAAAATGAATCTATAAGGTCATTCCTAAACTACATTTGAACATCAAAACACAAATTATGATATCGATGCAATTTAACCAACAATGGAACTTCCAATACAACACATGAAGCATGCTTGCACAAAGCTACATCTTAAGTTCAAAATAGGAAATCAAATAAGGAACAACAAGTTACGATATCATCTAGTTATCAACTTGAATTGAAATACGAAATCAAACAAAGTGGATACTCGGACGTCACGGCGAATCAGACCGACAACATAGTTATTTTAGGGTTACTAGCCCATGGGTAACCTCCCTATGTGCGCACTAGACTATATAAAGGGACAATCCCCCGTACTAGAACTAAGTCCTAGCCGTAGCCAAATAACGACATCCCCAAGTTTCCAAAATCAACAAATTGTGAAATAGCGTATATATATCAACATGTATATACAAGATATCAACTATTTACCAAGCACAATCCAAATTTTGGAAACTTATACAATACATGCTTAAAATTCACAACTACTATGACATGTAAGATGTCAAATACAAAGTGTGCAATTCCTTACACATAGCAACAATATATTCAATAAGGAAAAACATATTCTCATGAATATAAAAGTAACAACTATGTTATCCAATACTCAAAATTAATCAAGTGAACACACATCAAATCCAAATCTATGATTTAAATATAGAAACAACTTCCAAAATGCAATTAAATCCATGGAGTAATAAAGTAGAATTTAATTAAACATAAATAGTTAAATTCTCTAAATTCCAAGTTAATCCAAATAACCTCAATTTAATATATATTGAAAGACATGTCATGGTTATCATATATATAACATCAAATGACAAGTTAAGTGATTAAAACACTTAAAACAAAATTAATCAAGCTAATTAATTAATTTCCTCTAGATTTTTAAACAATTCCAAATGCCCTCAATTTAATCTACGTTAGAGAATATGCCAAGACCTATTTAAATACCACATTACAACTTGATTTAATACTTGATACAACCATGTGAATTAAACTTTCACTAAAGATAAATATTAAATAAAAGTTGTAATTCTTAATCAAATGATCCAAATTTAATATATGTTAACCAACATATCTAAGCATAATTTTCTAGCATGTTACAATTCAAATCAAAGTTATACATCATCATAAATTTTAAATCTTATACAAAGAAATAAAAATTACTAACTTTCTAAATTTGATACAAGGCATACATATATGTTGTATAATCATGGCAAACACACAACACAACACACAAATAATCCTAAAACATTCCCTACCTCAATTGGAATGAAAATCCCAATTACCACCGAAATGAAATCGCCCCAAATTTTCGGTCCGCAAAATAAATTTTTCAGCTTGCCACCTTCAACTTGTAAAATTCATAAAAAATTCAATTCTAACCCAAATTGAATGAATCCAAAGCCCAATGAAAGTTTAAACACTGTAATTTGATAATATCAATTTAGTTTAACAAAATATTTTCCCAATTGAAACAGTTTTTCCCCACAACTTTGAAACAAATTCTGCCCAAAAAACACATTTTCAGCCTGTCGCTTCCAACTTTGAAAATTCATGAAAAATTCATTTGACATCCAAATTAGGCAAACCTAATTTATTTTGGAAGTAAACATATGAGAGTATAAAACTAGAAATTTAAGCCATGATCCAATGTCAAAAGGTTAGTAAAATAAATTATCTAAAAATATATTTTCCAGTTGCAATAAAAACATGGACAACAGATAATTTCGGATTTTTAAAAAAATTTAGAAATGCTTTAAAATCGTGAAAAAATTTTGAGTAGTGTAAAACCCATGGAGGAAGTTCCAATAAAAATTCAAGGCAATAGAAGTACCACAGCTTCATATAAAAATTCATTTCCGGACCAAAAAGGAAAAGTTTCAAATTTCTAGCAACTAGCTTGCAACTTCAAAAATTTATAACTAATTCATTTTAAATCCAAATTACATGAAACCAAAACTAAATGAAAGCTAATTGAGTATATTTTCATATTCTATATTTAATTTGACAAGATTAATTTCAAGTTAAAACAATTTAAGGGCAAAATACAAGTCCTTCTCTTCCATGCATGTAAAACACTCAATAATGATATAAAAATACTTCAAAATAATAGATCAATACCTCACTAGAGAATTGAATCTCTAGATACCAAAGCAAAATTAGGAGTTAGACTAGATCCTTCAAGGGTTTTGAAGAGGAGGATGAGGGGAACAAAAAGTATTCCAAACTTTATGGTCTAAAGTAAGTGGAAGGGCCTCAAAGATCAAGATTAATGCATAAGGCTTCAAGCTGCATCCATGGAGGCTAGGGTTTTATTGTAAGGAAGAGAATGAAATAATGTGGTTAAGTGTGAGTGGAGGAAATAGAAATCCTCCACTCACTATGTGCTCTTACACCATGGTCAACACACACATCTATGGTCAATTGCACAAAAACCCTCTTTTAAAACCATAATCCTAAAGTGGCCCAAAGATATTTGTAAGACTAAATTGTGAACCTACACTTGTCACCAATCCATGGCTCCTTCCTAACAAGTGGGTGAATCCTCACCCTCCAAATGTCATCATCCAATGCATTAAAGTGTTTCCACCCAAATGTCAACAAGTGGACCAATGAGAGTGTGACACTTGTCACACTTTTCAAAAATTGCAAAAAGGTCCTTTTTGAAAATATCTTCCAAATTTAATTGCAAAATGGTCCCCAAGATGAAAAATAATTACTTTATTTAATTACACTAAAACCCTACAAGTTAAGAATAATTACACTAAAATATGCATTAATGCCTCTTTATGAAAGAAGTAAGCAATCAACATGCTTTTCTAAAAAAGTAAAAATACCACTATCATGGAAATCAAATATTATGAATGCATGCAAAATCGGAGTCAAATCCGAGTACAAAAAGTGAGGTTGTGCAAGGAAAAAGGATAAACGAGAAAAAGACAAAATGTAAATAGTGTTCGGAAAAATAAAATATAGAAATGACACAATCCCCAAAGGAAGTTGTCAATCCAAGGAAAAGAGTCTCGGAAATCATTCCAGAGTACTCGAGATGACATCAAGTGAAGAAAAATCGAACCCAAAAAGGAAAAGACAACGGAAAAAAAAAATTCCGTTAAAATTTGAGAAAAAAAAAGGAAGAAAAATGACCGGGTGATTACACTTGGTTTGTAAATCTGAAAATAGTTTTCTGTTCTTAGAAAATTGAAAATTGAAAACTGTACAAAAAACTCTGCTTGGTTTAGTTTGCTGAAAACTGTTTTCTAAAAACTCAGTTATAAAAAAGGCATATTTTTATAGAACAGTCTTTTATTATTCTCTAAAAACTGTTCTCTATTTTTCTAAGTGTCTGACAACTGTTTGTAGAGTTACAAACCAAGGGGACTCTTATAAACTCAAGACAAGCCATCATTATCCTTCATAATGATAAAATGCTTGTGCCTCGAAGTAGGAGAGAGTCATGAACACCTCTTTCATCAATGTCTATACTTTAACAACATAAATGTGGGTTTTATACAAACCCTAATTCATGGCAAGAATTTCTAATTCGGGCGTCTTCAAATTAGAAGTAGAAATTAAAGTATAGCCGAATTCAAACATGGAAACTTACACTGGCAAGTTTTGTTTACCATGTATGGAGGGAGAGAAATAATAGAATTTTTCGCAACAAATGCTTACCTCCTCTACAGACTCTGAATTATGTAATCAATTTGGTGAGGTTGAGACTTGTCTAATTCCAATTCTCTTCTTAATCAAGAAATATGCGTGCCCTTATGCTGAGCAGATTGCAAATGAATGGAATCTACCAAGCTTATTCTATGAAGCATCCCTTGCTAACCCTTTCTTCTCCTTCACCCAATGACCTCAACCAAACCAGCACATCTCTCTGGGTGTTTTAGATGTAAATTTCCTGGCTTGTTGGGCCTCCTTGCTTGGACCTCATGAAGCATTGGGCCACTCTTTTTTGGATTTTTCTTTCTGTTCTTGCTGTTTTTTCTAGCACTCTTGGGCTTGGTCTTTTGGTCATACTTGTAAATTATTTTTTCTTTAATAGCATTTCACTTATTTACCAAAAAAACAATTTTTTTTTTTGGTAATATGCAATGTTTTTCCATAGAGTTCCAACGGGATGTCTTTAGCATAGAGTGACTGTAATTGTGTTTGATCCTGTTTATTAAATTCTTTGCTTGCTTTGACTAAAAAATAAAAAATTAAAATTAAAATTAAAATTGAGTCAGCCAATTTAAGTTTTCAAGAAAATGTGAAATTAATGTAAATTTGTACAAATCTTTTATTAATGGTTAATGGTTACGCATGTATAATTCGTTCACACACCATCTCTTATATTAAAATGATACAGTATCTGATTCTTAATGGGATTTAATAATTATCTGGTCAAACATAATTTATGAGAATACACAATGGATATAAATGTTAAGAACGGTACTGAGTCACGTGTTTCAATCATAGATTTTTGGATTGTAAGGATGATTATATATATATATATATATAACAGCTTAATTCAAACTATACTTACAAGATTATTGCTTGGTGCAATGTCAACTTATGAGATTCTTTAGGAAAATTGAAATAATAATAAAAATAAGTGAAGTCTTCCTTTCAATAGATATTGAATTTCGAAATCTCTTGCACAATGTTGTTCATTTGGTTTTGGTACATGTTTTGACCTTAAAGAAATTAAATACACTGTGTAATAGCATTGAATTATCACTTTAAAATTAAAAAATTTGAATAAAAAATTAGTTTAAATTTCGAATACCTGATCCTTAATTAATCCCAACTATAAGGTTTGCAATTCGTGTTTTCAAACACTGTATATTTGAGCATGTCGCGTCTAAATATCGCTCATAACCTGTTAGATGCTTATAAATATAGAATTGAATTTCAATCTCATTATTCTTACTCATCTTGAGACTTATTAATCTCAATCGTCTAATCTTCTAAAATTTAATTTGTTATTATATTTTTCAACTTTAGCCATTTATTATTTATTTATTTAATTTTTTTGAAAACACGATTTTTTTCAGTAACAGACAATAACAATTCAAAATTATGGTCCAAACTCGTTAGTGTCTGCTAGGGACTCCAAACCTCCATCTAAATTTTTGTCCGAAGTTCATTTCATAATGTTTGGATTATAATTTTGAATTTGGATTTGAAGATGAATCACACATGATAAGGAGTGGTTAGAGCATCTCCAATGCAAAATATTATATTTTCATGTCAAATTTATATTTTGAGAGGAGTTATAGTGTCAAAATGCTATATTTTTGCAATTCTGCTCTAATGGTGCTTTTTTTGACATGAAAATCATTCCATATTTTTGAGAGCCCATTGGAATGCCTTATTTTCATTTTATCAACTTTTGACAAACTCAAAATATGGAAGGTCTTTTAGGAGAGCCTATTGGAGTGCCTATTTTCATTCACTTGTTATATTTTGAGTTTGAGAGGTATTTGAAAGCTGCTATATTTGAGAATACATTTGAGAATATTAAAATTTGATATGTCTTTTGAGAGCTCATTGGAGTGCCTTATTTTCATCCAATTACTATATTTTGAATTTGAGAACCCATTTGAGAGGTCATTGGAGATGCTCATTTGATTAATTTCATATGAATAGAAATTGATATCATTATGATGTTAAGGATATTAATAACATAATGATGACGTCAACTCCCACTTACATAAATTAGTCGGAATAATCTGACTTTTTGACTCCTAATTATTATCTTTTTTTTAAATATGTCTCTAATAAAATATAAGTGCAGAAAATGAATCAAAATTCACTGCAAATTCAAATGAAATTCATGTTATACACGTTTAGATATCTAAATTGAATTCCATAAATTATATAGTTGGAAGATATGGATAACATTCATGAAATTCGGATTCGAATTTATATGAATATGGTTGATCAGATCGACTCCATATCTACTCCATTTCAAACCCTAATCACTATCCTTAATATGTTTGCATGGCAACTTTATTCTTACCTAGTCTAGTCATTTGCTTAGTACTGGATCCAACGTACAGACGTGTTCAATTGAAAATCATTCATATTTAATGATTGACCTGGTAAAATGTCAAACTTATAGTAGTAGTCGTCATGATTTAGTTGTAATCTATAAAATATGTCACACGATTCATATGTCATAAAAGTACATAAATAAGCCCTTATATAGTACAGTATATGTTCGACAATGTGAAGGGACTACCAATGTGGCCAAAAAGACTGCATATTGATCAGAGTTGATATAATCCTTTTGACTGTTAAAATAACAATGTGATGAAGCGCATTTTAGTAAAATTAATCATCTCACCATCTTAATAACGATAGCAACAATAAATATTTAAGACAATAATTAATGATAATTTAAATTTCAACAATAGAGGCAAGAATGAGAAGGCATATCTATTGTGGTTGTAAAAACAATTCAAAATATATATATGAATAGGTTGTATGGAATTCAAAATATATATATATGATCAAGGTAGTAAACTCTGAAATCTTGTGAAATGAGCAACCTAGCTTGCACATTAACTTGGAAGGAATATTAGTAATTAATACGTAGTAATATATGAAGTTATGGCTCGAATTTTGTTTAAGCTCTAATCGTGTTGCAAGAACTCTTTTGTAACCCAGTATATAAGGGTGTTTAGAGTTTAATGTGTTGTGAGAGAACATCGATAGCTGCATGAGAGAGTGTAGAACGATAGGTTCAAGAGATGAAACATGTAATTTTTTTGCATAACAAAATATTTCATCGGATCTTTATCGTGGATGTAACTTTAAGCTAAACCAAATAAATTATTGTATTCTTTTTGTGTGGTGTGTATTTATTTTTCTATCAATTTCTTAACCGCATTCTTAGTCCGTCAAACATTTATCCATGTCAAATATCAAGTCAATAAAAGTGTATGATTCATAAAGCTCATATTTATTTTAACAAAATATTTAAAATATAATGTTGACGAGACAACTCTAATTCTTCAATTGTTTTGATTTCTTTTTTATTTTTTATTAATTTTAATTTTGATAAACTTGAATGGAAATATAGTGAAATTAGGTGTTACACCATTAGTAAAATAAATAAATAAATAGAGAGAGGGTAAACTAGGTGGTGGCATGAACATATTGACTGCGGATATGTAAAATGCACTAAAGAGAAGAGATAGATTGGTTTATGTAGAAAGTAAGTTACAAAAGGTTAATCAAAACTAAGGAAGAATGAAAGGATAAGAAATGATTTTAAAATATTAAATATAATAGACGAAATAAATTAAGATAAAAAAATTTTTTAAAAGGGAATTTAACTAAAAGAAAAAAAAAAAAAAAAGTACAATTTTTAAAAATGAATAAATAATGGGAAGTTTTAGTCCTAGGTTAGATTGACAAAGATTACAACTACTGCTAGTTTGAATAGTCATGCCATATGCCAAAAAGGTCACGAGAAGTGGTACATTACGTGAAAAGTGAGAGACACGTAAAGTCGTAAAATGAAATGATAAGAAATAATTTTAAAAATGAAATTTAATAGATAAAATAATTTAGGACAAAAAAAAAAAAAAAAAAAATAGAGAATTCATCATGTACCCAAATATATATATATATATATAAATTTAAAAAAAAAAAAAAAAAAATGATGGTGATGATGATAACGATAGGATGTTAGTCGTCGATTAGATTGACAAAAGATTACAAGTAGTTTGAATAGTCATAGGAAAAGCTAATTAATTTGCCCTATGACCAGTGGCACGCGCACTAAAAGCTTAATTAAGTCCATTGACTCTATTGTCGGCCTCCTCTCAACTTTGAAACTCAAAGCGGTCGATTCGATCATTTATGAGCTTGGTTGAGGAGTCCAATGCTTTATTTAATTTTGGTCAATAATGGAAGTTTTGGGTGAAAATCACAATAATATGTCATTTTTACCATTTTAAAATAAATGGAGGGCAATTGGCCACATCAATTAAAAATTTTAAGTAATTAAATTTTCAACACCCTTGTATTTTATATAAAAAAAAATTTAAATATTGTATTTCATATATATAAACACATTTAAATATTATATCCAAAATACGCCCGTCTTTTTCTATTTTCTCTAAAAGCTTTATGAGCTTTCATTAATAAACTCTCCAAGGACTCATAGTAACTTTTGAACTTCAAAGTTTTACTTCAAAACCCAAACACACTCCAAAAATTCATGTAATTTCACTAGAGTATTATACAGAAATTCCAGAGTATCATCCATAGATCTAAGAGTTATTCATGTAAATCTCGATTTTTGGTCTGCTTTTTCTTATCTGATTAAAGAGTACAAATATCACTGATTTGCACTCTTTTTAGTAAAATTTTGTTGGGATTTTACGTATAACATAAGTATGAAATATAGTTAGTACTACTTGAGATACAAAATACGTATTGCTTGGGATGTTAAGTAGGATTATGGTGGGATGTTACCTACAACTTATACTGACTTAAATAACAAACTGTTGGGTTGGTAGGGATGTTAAGTAGGATTATGTTCGGATGTTGCGTACAACTTCTATTGACTTAAATTACAATCTGTTGGAATGTTATGCACAAAAGATTATGTTGGGATGTTGCGTACAACTTATATTGGCTTAAATTACAAACTGTTTAGGATGTTCTACAGTACATAAATAATTAAACAAAAAAACCATGCCAGTCTAGATGTTGCTCTATTCCAATATTGCTATGTTAATTTAGAATAAAATGACCTAATATACGAACAAAGGGAAGTAAAAATTTATGAACACAAATGAATGGAGAAATAGATCTGAAAAATTTATGGAAACAAAAGAATTGAGAAATAGATGTGTGATTTGTTTGTGATTCATTTTGGAAACAAATTAAAAAGAATTATTGAGATTTGAAAGAAGAAGAAGAAAATAAGTAAAAAACGATCTCTTTCTCTCTCAAACTTTCTTTCCCTAAAACCTCTCTTGAAACCTTTGGGCAAATCTAAGCAAGGTGGGATTTGGGTTGATTGAAATATCATCAATGGTCCTTTTCGCGTTCCAAATCTCCACACAAACTGCAAAATCTGAGTTGCTGAAATATTTTGGAAAGAAATAATATTTTGAAAAGAAATCAAAATTCGGGTTGCTGAAATGACAGGATTTTGGAAAGAAATCAAAATAAATATTTTGGGAGAGAAGAAAATGGCGGGATTTGGGTTGCTGAAAATAAGGGAGGGAAGAAAAATAGTATTTGTGAACAGTATATACATATATATATATATTTATATATATATATAATTTGTTTATAAAATAAATAAACATTTTTACCCACTTTAGTAACTATTGTTCATTAATACAAAAAGAAAAAAATGGGCTACTGTTGGACTTGAGGTGATCCTGGTCCGTTTTTGGTTGTATTGCATTTTGTAAAGTGAAGGGATCTCATGTCAATGACCATCAAAATGATTGGGAAAAATAATTCTCTCACCGAAATTTCAAATCAATTTGTAAAATTTACGAATAGAATCACTTTGGTTAGACAAATAGGTTAGAATAATCAATCTAAATATTATACTCATCAGATAAATCAAGATGGTATGATAAGTGTTTAAGAACTCTTGGATGATTTTTAAGGGTTCATGTTGAATAAAATATTCGAGTTGAGAAAGGCTTATACAACGCCAACACTGCAAATAGAATTAAGGGTATTTATGTAATTTAATAACTAACCCAAGAAATTTTGTACATCTATTGTACAATGAATGAAGTCTGTATTATTTATAAGGTTATGATTGGAAAATACCCTTATGATATACATATAGGGTGTATAACCTCTCATATGTTTTGAAAAATACCTAGGCTCCGTTTGTTTGGATGTAAAATATTTTTCAGAAAATATTTTTATTTTTTATTTTTTTGTGTTTAGTTGTCGTAAAATATTTACAAAGAAAAAAAAATTAAAATTTAACATAAATAATTTATCCATTAATTTTCGGTAAGTAATTTTACATGCCCCGCCGATGGACTCGATATAGACCTTTGCCAAACACCGACAAAGTAAAAATAAAAGATTATTTTACTTGAAAAAGAAAAATATTTTCTAAAAATAATATTTTACGTCGAAACAAACAGAGCCTTAATATTTAATTTTTGTGCAAACAATGACTTGAATACTGAAAAGACAGTGTCCTTTTGTAACCGAATAAGAAAGTGTAAAAAATAATTAAATGTGAAATGACTAAACTGCTCCTTTTTTTTTTTCCCCATTATTGAAAGAAAAAAGAGTATTTTTAGAATTTTATATCTTAAAAATGTCATTTGCAGTTTGTAACCAAATAATGATCTCTAAATATTCTTTGATCATTTTTCAAATTTAACTCATTTATATACCTAAAAAATATTTTAGAAGTGATATTTATTCAAAATTAAAATATTATGGATGTTTTTTTCACTTTGTCCTTATTTTTATTTGTATGGAAGGTTTGTGATTCTGTGAAATAGGAATAATTTTTTTTTTTTTTTTTTTTTGTAATTTTAATACTTGTATCCACGTAACTTTGTCATGTTAGCTTCAATCTTATCGGTTAATGGGCGTTAGAAGAGTTGCGATGTAACCATTTGTTAGTTAAAAAGAGGTCCAAATGTGGGGAAATAAAAAAAAATTAGATAAGATCGTGGAATTAGTTTACTGTGTTTTTTTAGTGCGTGTTTGTTTTGTGTACTTTTTGGGTTTAGTGCGTGTTTGTGTCACAACTGACAAGTGACACAAAAAATGGTTGAAATGGGCAACGTTTATTTTGAGCGGATTAGAGTCTATTGGTGGCTAGTCAACTTCAACTTGGATATGATGATTATTGGATTGAAGTCATAAGATACAATTAAAAATAGGGAATTTTTTTTTTATTTTTTTTCGGTAACTAAAAACTAGGGATTTTGGAGTTGACTTTATTTTTTATTTTACTTTTAAAGTTGTTAATTATGAGAATGATAAACGTTTTAGAAGAATTGATTTGTTTTAGCTGTTTTCATTTTTATTTGTAAGGGGAAAGACGAGAAAAATAAAACAGCCTATTATATAAAAAAAATTGTTGTTAAAAAACACTCTAATATTTCCAAAAAGATGAAATAAGGATCACCTTTCCCTCACAACATAGCATGAAAATGATATTACATAGCATGAAAATGATATTGTTGCCATTCCAAAATGAGGAAAAGACAAAATGAAACACATGTTTTACAGTAAATTGTCTGACCTAATAGTTTTGATCGGTCATATTTACATTATACAAGAAAATAGAAGGGGTTCCATTCTTTTATATTTTGCATACGAATCATATTTTGCTGACAATTCACTCTATCAAGTGCTAGGTACTTGTCATTCAATTCAAAAATTTAAGTTGTTCAATGATATGATACGTTTTTTATTAACCCAAAACCCTCACACCATATTAAGGGCCCTGTGGAATAATTGCCCCACTAAAATTTCTTTTATTTACAAATTATATATAATTTTTCTTAAAATCTTAAGAATGCCTAGCTCACTATATTTACCCTTTTTTTTTATAATACTTCACTATACATTATTGTTGTTCAAAATTGTCCCCCCTCATCTAATTTTCTAGATCATTCCAATCTAAACACGCGACACACTGGTCGTGGTAAGGCCAACCTACCAAACCCTATCAATACATATGTTCTTTTGAAATAAAAAAGTATAAAGATTTATACATTGCTAATTTTAAAAATATCCAAGAAAAATTTAGAAAAGTTACATCAATAAACTTTTCAAAATTACATAAGCTTTGGGATAGAAGGAATAGTAACTGTCAGAAAACGCATGCATTTTAAAAAATTTCTTCAATTACAGTTTTTGAAAACACTAATCAGAGGATTTAGGGGGAAAGCACTAATTAGAGGAAATTTTAAGTTAATTTAAAAATCAGAAAACAAAGTTAAAAAAGCGATACTACGAAACAAGTCCAGGTGATATGAACTATTACAAGAATGTCAAATGACTGCATACATTGTATTTTAACTATTAATTCTACTATAACAATTGATTATGATCACTAGTTTCTTGTGTCGCAATAAAGAGAGAGAAGGAGACAAAATTAGGCAACCAAATCATAGCGATCAATTTGACAGAGAAAACTTCTAAAACAGTGGATTAAAGCTGAGATCATGAGGTATTTTCCATGTATACTTATATGCATATGGTGATTTTTTTATATGTACATATGTAATAACAAGTCCAAGGTAAATCAAGTTGATGTGTATAGTTGTTGTATACACCAAGCAAGTTGATACATAAATGTTCAAAGCCGGCATCGCTGACCACCACCGGCCCTTACGCACACACACACAAACACACACACAAAACAAACATAGACTTTTCTCAAAGTCAATCCTTCCCTTGTATTTATAAATTAACACCACTTCTCTCTTCCTCTTCCTCCATCATCATTAGGCAACTCAACTAAACCTAAACCCTAACCCTCTCTCATATGGGCAATACGATCACTCCATGTTATTGTCAACCAAATTCACGTTCATTGGTGAAGCTAATCTCATGGGAAGGAACCACAAGGGTTCTCACCGGAAAACGGCTAGCCGGAGAGATCATGTTCCAGTTCCCGGACCGCATGGTGTGCCATGCAGACTCATTCTTCATCGGCCACCCCATCCCAGCCCTAGCCATCGACGACGAGCTCATGACCGGACAAACCTACCTCGTCCTCCCCCTCGATTGCTTCACATGTAACGTGCTGTCGGCTTCTTCCCTGGCCGCCCTAGGCGCTAGCCCTAAACCGGCGCCGGTCAACTTCAAAGGGTGCCCATTTGAATACATAAAGGGCTCAAATGGAAGAGTGTTGATCAAGGTATTGCCGGAGTTCATAATTAAGCTTATCACAAGAGGGAAGGAACTAGAAGGGGGAAAAGAAGAGTCAGGTACTAGCCCTAGCCATAGTTTTCTTTGTAGCACACCAGAGTTGAAGAAGCACTATGATATGTTGGTTGGGCCTAGAGAGCAAGTTTGGTCACCTAAGCTCGAGACCATTTCCGAATATAAAATTAGGTATTCACCATGCAGATTTATAGGTTTGGAATGGAAACAGAAAGAGAATGAAGGATAATCAATTATATATTTCTTATATAGATCTAGATATATGGTGATTAGTGCTGTGTTTTTATTTTTTTGTCAGTATTGCAAGTTGTACAAACATTAATATCAAAATACTAGTTTCTTTTTAAGGATTAATTGCTTTATTTTTTTTTTTCGAAATCTGCAGATAAACATATAATTAATTGCTCTTTAATTTTTTTTTTTTCGATAATTGAGTTGTATAAGACTTTGTCCCGACTAATCCACGGAACCTCTTCTTTGCTTTTATATTATATGTATTGTATATTATGTGGAATTGATCATTGACTTGAATTGATGATCTCGATTACTAGTTTCTTAGAATTTTGATTTTGATTTTCCTTCTGCATGCTAAAAAATAATTTGAAGATATTATGTACAAACTAATCATTGATTGATTAGAACTTTAGCATATCTCGTACTCTATTTGAGTTCTATATTTTTAAATTTGATGCATTTCATGGGTATTAATAGTAACAAAATAGGCCATAACTAAGGACAATTCATCATGGGTTGAATACAATATGCAGCAAACTCTTCAAAGAGAGAACTATTCTGATGATCCATAAGCTGCATGTGGTTAGTACCAAAAAGGGAGAGAAAACAAAGTGATCAAAGAGAGAAAAAAATTAAGATTAATGATCAGTTGATAGAGCTAATTTAATCATGCATGAATTGGTCACAAATTTGTTACTTTTAAATGGATTTGATAAATAAGATTTACGAGTTCATAAAGTTGGATTGGCATTAGGGACTATAATTGTGCAATCCGAAAACAAAAAATTAATTTAGTCATTTTGATCTCAAAATATACTTTATATTGACTGTTACAATAAGAGAGTGATATTGTTCATGTAGCTCCTGTGATCACTTCGATGGCTTCGTGGCAGTTACTGGCTCAACAAGTTTCTGTAGAGGCATCATATCTAAGTGGGGCAAGAAAAATAATGGATATATATATTTTTTTCTTAATTAATGCTACCAAGTTGCATGCAATCTGATTTCACAAATCAGATGTCCTCATCTTGTCCCGGGCCATCTAGAAATTAATATGGAGACTTTTCTTAATCCTGTATTTTATGTTGATTGTTTATAAGAATCCAAAGATAGAAAAGAAAAGAAAGAAATTAACTGTACATTTTCTCCAATTAATTCAATTTTTTATTTTTTTTATTTTATTTTTTTCAATTCCAATTATTTCATTTAGGAAAATAAAAAGTAGTAGAGTGATTTAGCCGCCAATATACTAATTTAAATACTTTTTTTTTCTTTTATGGATTTTAAATTTCAATTGAATCCCACTTGTGATTAATTTAGCCCAATAATTAAATTTGAAAATAGGAGTGAAGCACCGTTCTATAGAACATGTGAATGGATCGATGGTAACTGAATAACATCAATTCTAACATTTACGAACTCAAAGGTTTACAAAGTATTATCAACAACAATCAATACTAATGAGAGGACAATACGTCAAGAGAGAGAGGCAAGCTTTCATCATGAGACCTCCTCTTCCTCGTCGGAATCCTCTCCCAACCACCTTAAACCACCCACTTACCCCCACGTAGCAAATCTATCGGTACATCATCATCCAAAAGCATTCTTAAGAGACAATTCGCTCATCATATATATGTTCTGTCCACCCCTGAACTTAAACCTCTATCTAAATCTCACACTCTCCCTAATAAACCATCTTCATCTTCCATAATCGCTTTACAACATTTACAACTGTACCACCCACCTATTCCCCCATCCACACATGGAACCCATCAGGCTCACAAAGGATTTGGAATGGGCTCAAGAGAACCTAGAAAGAGATGAAGAAATGAGGAAAGACCTACGTAATACTATTTCTCAAATTCAGTCCGATCTGGCTAAGAAGACTTCACTGCCACAAAACTCTCCAATTAATATGCACTTGCTCAGGTAAACGCACCACTGCTTATAGCTCTAAAGGCATGATTTCTCACGCGCCACCATCCACCCACCGTGGAGGAATAGCCTCGAGTCCACCACCATTTTCAAATTCAAATTCAAATCTCGTCCCTACTTTGGGTAAGTCCCATCTTTACTCTTCTAATTTTGACCAGCACACAACCCTCTATATTCATCAAAATAGCAGTTCTCGATCAGCACTCTGAACCACTTGCAGAGTCAGGCTTACCCACTAACACATTCCATCTCCCACAACTAGTCACAACTCATCTCCCAAAACTAGATGCTACAACAACTCTCTCACACTATCCTCATCCTCAGAAGAGTTGGTCTGATAGAGTCCAGAACTCCACTAGCGGAATGTGCTTTGAATTTGTGGATCTTACCAATATAGTTACCAACCATACCGAGACAGAGACTCTTCTTGATCCTATATATGAGATAGCTGAGGAAGGAGCCAGCTTATAGAATGCATGCTTTGTGGGGTTTTTCCACCAGAAAAACTTCTTTTTTAACTAGTCAAGTCATTAGCTTTGAAATATTGGACTAAGTTTGGGTTGAAAGAGGTTTTTGCAGATCAACAGAAATTCTTCCTCCTTTTTGATAATATTACCTGCTACAATAAGGTTTTGGTTGGTGGTCCATCGATTATGGGACGACAACATCTCATCCTCTGAAAATTGAGTGAGAATCAAAGCACCACTACAAATCCCCCATCCTCCTTTCCTAGGTGGATCAAACTCTATGGAGTCCTCCTTTAATTCTGGACTGGGAAGGGCCTGAGTCTTATTGCCGATACCATAGGCAAGCCTTTATTTGCTGATGCTGCAACTGAAGGAAGGAAAATGTTGGATTTTGTAAGAACATGTGTGGATATGGCCTCCAATACCACCTTGATTGAATCAACCAAACTCAAGCTTAAGAATGATGATTATGTCACCATTAGAGTGGAGAACAGCTGGAATACAACTAATGATACCATAAAAAGGAAGGATGTTAGACCC
Source organism: Cornus florida (assembly GCF_030987335.1). Classification (NCBI taxonomy): domain Eukaryota; kingdom Viridiplantae; phylum Streptophyta; class Magnoliopsida; order Cornales; family Cornaceae; genus Cornus; species Cornus florida. The sequence continues at coordinate 50,744,589 of NW_026775576.1, forward strand.
CCATGACCAGAGCACTGTTTTTTTTTTCAATGTCAACAGTTTAGTAAGACTCCAAAATTCTCCTTACCTGATGATTGGGGTGTGTCTACCAAACAGAATCCGGTAATACTTTTAATGCATCTTACAAACCTACAACTGAATGAAAGTTAGTTAAAAAGATAAACAAAGCCCCCATTACTTTAGGTAATGAACGAAGCCCAATAATCCCTATTCCCACCCACAACTCTGCACCATCTACACCCACTGGTAAATCCAAGGCTTCTTCACCTCTACTTAACCATTCCACCTCTACTTCATACCATAAGCAGAAACATATTACTAGCAACTTGTTTTCATCATCCTCAACATTTTCCTCCCAAAACAAGGAGTCTCACTCACCCTAGCTAGTAAAAAACAGTGGTCATCCACACCTTCTTTAATAATGGGAAAGGTAAACTTATTGTGGAAATTTCTCTCTCTGCTGTACACTTCAATAGCATTGCACCTTTACCTCTCAATTCTAGAATCATGGGTGATCAAGTCCGAAAACAGATCTAAGGGATATCAACCAATTAAAGTACTTAATCAAATACAAAATACAAAATGAATTAAGAATAAATAAATAACGGGAAAGAACTAAATGATAAAACCTTAAATTAATAAATAATTAATGCTCCTCTAGAGCCATGAGTGATCAAGTCTGTGAACAAATTCGTGGGATATCAAACAATTAAAGTATTTAATCGAACACAGAATACAAAATGAATTAAGAATAAATAAATAATGGGAAAGAACTAAATGATAAATCCTTAAATTAATAAATATTTAATCTTCCAAATACGTAACCAAAACCTCCGATATCATTATAATTCGGGAATTCATCTAGTGGACCTATAATAAAATCCCAACTGAAATAACTGAAATGAGATAAAATCCATAAACAAACATGAAGAAGAATCCTACGTAGAATCGAAAGAATGATGTGGACCGTCTCTGCTAAGCACGAACAAGCTCTCTATAGCTAACTCATGCAATAACTACATAGTCCATAAATACATATACACACTAAAAGAACCTCACTAGACTATAGGATTGCCTTAACCTGAATAGTAGGCAACATGCAAAACGCACATACAGTGGGCATGAGTACCTAGACCTACCAGGGCATACAAATACACTATATTTAGTTACACATCCTTGGCCATATATGCACCCTAACCACGAATCCTGAGTCTCAAGCTCATATAATGGCATATATATATATATATATATATATATATATATATATATATATCCTATCCAATATAAAATAAACCACGATATATCATCCAACTTGTTCAGTTTACCTGACACGAATATAAGTAGGACTTAACATTTTAGTTAATCCGTTTGCTTATACAAAAATAGGTAAGACTTAACTGATAAGTTAATCCGTTCCTAAAATGCCACCATCCCATACTGGTGCATTACATCTACACAACCCAATAGTTGATGTAACAATTTGAGAAGTTCATTAAATAATCCAAAAATAAACATAATAACAGAATATCATGCTATCACAAAATAGGAATGACTTATAATTTATTTAACCTTCCTATATCATATATCTTGCTCAAACTGAATCTTAAACATGCTGATATTTTTTTATACAATCAAGTAAGTATTCTTCAAATACAATTCAATCAATTAAAAACAATTTACACGATGTTTACGAAAACTCCTAGGTAAGGCTCGAGCTTTCGTCCTAATTACTCAAGCTTCCCATCCATGACTTGAGCTTCCTGTCCATGGCTCGAGCTTTACATCAATAGCTCGAGCTTTACATCCAAAGCTCAAGCTTTTCTTTCAAGGCTCGAACTTTTCATCCATGGCTCGAGCTTTGCTTCCAAGGCTCGAGCACTGTAACAGCGGATAGAAATTGTTTACGTGATTCAACCCATAAATTCTACTATAAATCCATTCTTTACTATTTAAGGGTTCTAAGGCATGTTTCTAAGTCCCATCAATACACAGATATGAAATTACATCACTTAAAACATGTAAAAATTCATAAAGAAACCAGATCAAATCCATGAATTTATCAATTCATATAACAAGAACAATTATCAACAAAATTCAGAAAACCTATGTTCTAAATCAATTAAATTATAAAATTTCAATTTTAATTATTCTTTAAACAACACTAAAATTATACTAGAGATATATAATTCACAGATCAAAGGAGAAGTGTAGAATAAGAACTTACCTTTAGGGATTTGATAAAAACCCTAACCTCCTTCTTCCTATTTCTCTTCCTTCTTTCTCTCTCTCTCTCTCAAATATATTACGTGATATATTTCTAGTCTCCTTTTTTAACCCTATAGTTATATATTTATAGGCTAAATAATAATTCTACTCCTTTTCTCAATCCAAGTCATATTAATAAAGAAAATAATAAAATTAAAATACTAAAAAGGTAACTAAAATATATGTTATGTATATATGTTATGTTATGTATTTATTATATAAATATATAAATATACATTAGATTATTACTAAATGACTTTTCTTATATATATATATATATATATATATATATATATATATATACACACACACATATGTATATATATATATACACATACAACTATCCATGGATATTTATCCGTACCCATTAAACCCCTTATTCAAGTAGTCAAGGGAATCTAATTGGTTGGCTTATTACTACTAACCATAAAAAAATAAATTAATTAAACAAAATGAAACATTTAATTACTTAATCACAACTAATTACAAATAACCAACGCATCAATTAAACCAACTAATTCAAATAACATTCAAGCACATAATTTCAATTAATCAGTTAAGTCAAATAAAACATTTAAACAAACAAAATATTTAATTAAATAATTCAATTAAATACGTAATCATATAACCACATAATCAAATAATTAAATAAAATGCAACTATTACAAGAATGTCAAATGACTGCATACATTGTATTTTAACTATTAATTCTAGATTATGATCACTAGTTTCTTGTGTCACGATAAAGAGAGAGAAGGAGACAAAATTAGGCAACCAAATCATAGCAATTAATTTGACAGAGAAAACTTCTAAAACAGTGGATTAAAGCTGAGATCATGAGGTATTTTCCATGTATACTATATGCATATGGTGATTTTTTTATATGTATGTAATAACAAGTCCAAGGTAAATCAAGTTGATGTGTATAGTTGTTGTATACACCAAGCAAGTTGATACATAAATGTTCAAAGCCGGAATCGCTGACCACCACCGACTCTTATACACACACACACACACAAACACACACACAAAACAATCATAGACTTTTCTCAAAGTCAATCCTTCCCTTGTATTTAACACCACTTCTCTCTTCCTCTTCCTCCATCATCATTAGGCAACTGAACTAAATAAACATAAACCCTAATCCCCCTCTCTCTCTCTCTCTTTCATATGGGCAATACAATCTCTCCATGTTATTGTCGACCAAATTCACGTTCATTGGTTAAGCTAATCTCATGGGAAGGAACCACAAGGGTTCTCACCGGAAAACGGCTAGCCGGAGAGATCATGTTCCAGTTCCCGGACCGCATGGTGTGCCATGCAGACTCATTCTTCATCGGCCACCCCATCCCAGTCCTAGCCATCGACGACGAGCTCATGACCGGACAAACCTACCTCGTTCTCCCCCTCGATTGCTTCACATGCAACGTGCTGTCGGCTTCTTCCCTGGCCGCCCTAGGCGCTAGCCCTAAACCGGCGCCGGTCAACTTCAAAGGGTGCCCATTCGAATACATAAAGGGCTCAAATGGAAGAGTGTTGATCAAGGTATTGCCGGAGTTCATAATTAAGCTTATCACAAGAGGGAAGGAACTAGAAGGGGGAAAAGAAGAGTCAGGTACTAGCCCTAGCCATAGTTTTCTTTGTAGCACACCAGAGTTGAAGAAGCACTATGATATGTTGGTTGGGCCTAGAGAGCAAGTTTGGTCACCTAAGCTCGAGACCATTTCCGAATATAAAATTAGGTATTCACCATGCAGATTTATAGGTTTGGAATGGAAACAGAAAGAGAATGAAGGATAATCAATTATATATTTCTTATATAGATCTAGATATATGGTGATTAGTGCTGTGTTTTTATTTTTTTGTCAGTATTGCAAGTTGTACAAACATTAATATCAAAATACTAGTTTCTTTTTAAGGATTAATTGCTTTATTTTTTTTCGAAATCTTCAGATAAACATATAATTAATTGCTCTTAAATTTTTTTTTTTTTTTTTCGATAATTAAGGTGTACAAGACTTTGTCCGGACTAATCCACGGAACCTCTTCTTTGCTTTTATATTATATGTATTGTATATTATGTGGAATTGATCATTGAATTGAATTAATGATCTTGATTACTAGTTTCTTAGAATTTTGATTTTGATTTTCCTTCTGCATGCTAAAATATAGCCTTAAGCATACTATAGCAGCCATTTCCCGAGCCCACTACCCTGTACCTTGGTCAAACCTGGTATGGAACTCCATGGCCATCCCTAAACACAAAATGATTCAGTGGATTGCAGCTCAATCCAAACTCTCCACATTGAACTCCAAATGTATGTCTTATCTTGATTCTGCTAATGTATGCCACCTATGCTCAATCCTACCCGAATCACACTCTCACCTTTTCTTTGATTGTGAATTTTGTCTCCCCCTTATGGAAGTTCATTCAATACAAATGTTGTTTTTACACAAGAAGTGAAAGTTGGCCTCAATTTGCCTTCTGGACTGCTCACCACGAATCACTCTTCCCCCAGAATAGATATATGCCGTTTAGCCCTTGCCTCCATGGTGTATCACATTTGGCAGGAAAGGAACAATAGGATATTCAGATCCTCCCCTTCTTCTCAATCATCTGTGCTAAAGCTTGTATGTAATTCAGTTGCTGAAGCTCTAAGATCTCGCCACAAGGATTCCTACTCTCAATTTGCTTTGGAATGATCTTATTCTCCAGTCGCAGCTCGTCCTCCACCACTCCCTCCTGATCAGTGAACAGAGGTGAAGCATCAAGGGGGCTGGAAGCAGCTTAGTTACCGGAATTGTTAGGACATCCATTTCTAACGGTTAACGCCGTTAGCAACGGCTATCCTCCAAACTAATCATTGATTGATTAGAACTTTAGCATATCTAGTACTCTATTTGAGTTCTATATTTTTAAATTTGATGCATTTCATGGGTATTAATGGTAACAAAATAGGCCATAATTAAGGACAATTCATCATGGGTTGAATACAATATGCAGCAAACTCTTCAAAGAGAGAACTATTCTGATGATCCATAAGCTGCATGTGGTTAGTACCAAAAAGGGAGAGAAAACAAAGAGATCAAAGAGAGAGAGAAAAATTAAGATTAATGATCAGTTGATAGAGCTAATTTAATCATGCATGAATTGGTCACAAATTTGTTATTTTTAAATGGATTTGATAAATAAGATTTACGAGTTCATCAAGTTGGATTGGCATTAGGGACTATAATTGTGCAATCCGAATTTTTTTTTAATTTAGTCACTTCGATCTCAAAACATGCTTTTTATTGATTGTTACAATAAGAGAGTGATATTGTTCATGTTGCTCCTGTGATCGCTTCGATGGCTTCGTGGCAGTTATTGGCCCAACAAGTTTCTGTGGCAGTTATTGGTTTATTAGGCTGAGTGATATTGCAGATTTCACAAATCAGATGTCCTCATCTTGTCCCGGGCCATCTAGAAATTAATAAGGAGACTTTTCTTAATCCTGCATTTTATGTTGATTGTTTATAAGAATAGAAAGAAAAGAAAAGAAAGAAATTAACTGTACATTTTCTGCAATTAATTCAATTTTTTTTTGATTTTTTATCATTCCAATTATTTCAATTAGGAAAATAAAAAGTAGTAGAGTGATTTAGCCGCCAATATATTAATTAATTTTTTTTTTCTTTTATGGATTTTAAATTTCAATTGAATCCCACTTGTGATTAATTTAGCCCAATAATTAAATTTGAAAATATGAGAAGCACATACCTCTATAGAACATGTGAATGGATCGACGGTAACTGAATAACATCAATTTTAACATTTACCAACTCAACGGTTTACAAAGTATTATCAACAACAATTGATACTAATAAGAGGGAAATACACATACGTCGAGAGAGAGGCAAGCTTTCACCATGAGATCGACCTCCTCTTCCTCGTCGGAATCCTGTTCCCAACCACCTTAATTAAACCACCCACTTACCCCCCACATAGCAAATCTATTGGTACATCATCATCCAAAAGCATTCTTAAGAGACAATTTGCTCATTCATACATATGTTATGTCCACCCTTGAACTTAAACCTCTATCTAAATCTCACTCTCTCCCTAATAAACCATCTTCATCTTCCATAATCCCTCTACAACATTTACAACTGTACCACCCACCCATTCCCCAATACAAACCAAAGGAAACCTAGCTCCTCCACATTTACCATTCCTCATAGTAGTAAAGTCCCAAAGAATTTCAACTCTCTCATATATGATTCACCTTAACACCAGATTGAGAGGCTCACAAAGGACTTGGAACGGGATTATGGAAGATGTGGATCTCACCAAGATAGCTACCAACCATACCGAGACACAGACAGAGACAGAGACTCTTCTTAATCCTCCATATGAGATAGCTGAGGAAGCTGAGATAGCTTTGAATTTGTGGATCTCACCAAGATAACTACCAACCATACCGAGACAGAGACTCTTCTTAATCCTCCATATGAGATAGCTGAGGAAGGAGCCAGCTTATGGAATGCATGCCTTGTGGGGTTTTTCCACCAGAAAAAACTTCTTTTTTTAACTAGTCAAATCATTAGCTTTGAAATATTGGACTAAGTTTGGGTTGAAAGAGGTTTTTGCAGATCAACAAAAATTCTTCCTCCTTTTTTATAATGTTACCTACTACAATAAGGTTTTGGTTGGTGGCCCATAGATTATGGGACGAAAACACATCATCGATCCTCTGAAAATTGAGTGAGAATCAAAGCACCACTACAAATCCCTCATCTTCCTTTCCTAGGTGGATCAAACTCTATGGAGTCCCTCTTTAATTCTTGACTGGGAAGGGCCTGAGTCTTATTGCCGATACCATAGGCAAGCCTTTATTTGTTGCTGTTGCAACTGAAGGGAGGAAAGTGTTGGATTTTGTAAGAATATGTGTGGATATGGCCTCCAAGACCACCTTGATTGAATCAACCAAACTCAAGCTTAAGAATGATGATTATGTCACCATTAGAGTGGAGAAAAACTGGAATCCAACCAATGATACCATAAAAAAGGAAGGATGCTAGACCCCATGACCAGAGCACTGTAGAGAGGTTCAATGTCAACAGTTTAGTAAGACTCCAAAATTCTCCCTACCCGATGATTGGGGTGTGTCTACCAAACGGACTCCGTTAATGCTTTTATTGCATCTTACAAACCTGCAACTGAATGAAAGGTAGTTAAAAAGATAAACAAAGCCCCCATTACTTTAGCTAATGAACCAAGCCCACAAATCCCTATTCCCACCCACAACTCTGCACCATCTACACCCACTGGTAAATCCATGGCTTCTTCACCTAAACTTAACCATTCCACATCTACTTCATACCATAAGCAGAAACACATTACTAGCAACTTGTTTCATCATCCTCGACATTTTCCTCCCCAAACAAGGAGTCTCACTCACCCCAGTCAAAAACAGTGGTCACCCATACCTTCTTTAATAATGGGAAAGGTAAACTTATTGTGGAAATTTCTCCCTCTGCTATACACTTCAATAGTATTGCACCTTTACCTTCTACACACAATCAGTTCCATACCTTATCTCACTTTTCTCAGTTAAAAGACACAAACACCAGCTTCTCATAGAGTATGGAAGGAAGAATGAAAACCAAGAAGAAGGCTGCCAAGAGCATTATAAAGTCTAAGTCATCTCAAAAGGGTGCTAACACACCATTGAAGAGGCCTTCAAGCCTTGAGGGTCGCTTCAAACCATATTGGCCATGACTGTCATGGCTATATAGAAATCAACTCGCTAAATAGGTGGAAGTAAAGAATCGATTGTTGAGCATAACCTGGATATTTTAACAAACTTGGAAGCCAAAGTGAACCCCTCCAATATGATTTATTTTTAAACTTTATTGTTAGGAGCTGCTTGCCTATAATTATAATCACTCCATTTTGGGCAGAATATGGATTTTGTGGAATTCAGCAAATGTTGACATCAATGTTTTAAATGATTACAACCATATTATGAATTTATCTGTACACATTCTAAACTCTAACACGCACTTTTTAATGTCTATTGTTTATGTTTTTAATATTGTAGTAGACATACAACTTTTGTAGGAAAATATAGTCAGATTCTCTTCTAGCAACCACCTTTCCCCTTGGCTTCTGGCTGGGTATTTCAATGCCATTAAACTTCTTTTCGAAAGTTTTAAAGGGTGTAATGCCAAAAATCCATATGTGATATATTTCTGTAATTGCATCTTGGATGCAGAGCTTGATGATCTCAGTTTCTTTGAGTTTTTCTATACTTGGAACAACAAGAGCTTTGAGAATGCCAACATCTACAGGAAGCTTGATAGAGCTTTGATAAACAACCAGTAGATTGAATATCACTTTTCCAAACTCACACTACACATTTCTGGCGCTTGGATTGTCTGACCACTCACCAGCTCTCATTTCTCTTGGTGACCTAGTCAGTAGAAGGAAACTTCGTTTCAGATTTTTCAATACTTGGAGCTCAACTGATGCCATCATTCCCACAGTATCTCATGTCTAGAGAGGTTTTTTAAGAGGCAACTCTATGTACCAAGTTGTTAACAAGTTGAAAAACCTTAACAAACCACTTTAGCATGCTTGTTCAAAGCCCATGAGTGTACTCTCTGGCAGAATACATGCAGTAAAATAAGAGCAATGTTCATGTCAACTCAGTCTGGACTCAAATCCTACTGACCTGGACCTCAGATTGCATGAAGTGGCACTTATTGATCAGATTAAAAGACTTACTGATATTAAGGAAAGTAATTGGAGACAGAAATCCAGAATAAGATGGGTTAAGGAGGGGGACAATAGCTTAACCTCCTTCTTTAAAGCATTCAATGCTAGAAACAACAGGAATAAGCTTACTAGACTTACTGTTGTTGGTGGTTCAATTCTGGAGGCTCATACTGAAATTCAGAATGAAGTTGTGTCCCATTTTGGGAACCTACTGGGCTCCTCATCATTTATCGACTCTGACAAAGATGTCATATCTCCTTTTATCACAAAACCCATTCCCTCATTCCTAGTCCCTGGATGTTTTTTCTCATTGGACACCAAGTAGTCACCACGTTCGAACGATTATAACTCCATCTTTTTTAAGAAGGCCTAGATTGTTATTGGTTGGGATGTTGTGAAGGCCATAAGGAGTTTTTCTCAAATGGGAAGCTCTTCAAAGAAGTGATTACCTCTTATATTGGACTGGTACCTAAAATTCCCAACCCTTCATCAATTAATGATTACAAGCCTATATCATGTTATAACACCATCTATAAATGCATTTCAAAGATACTTTGCTAATAGACTCAAATCAGTACTGCCTTACCTAGTGGACCCAACATAGGTTGCTTTCATTCAAGGGAGATGCATTGAGGACAATACCTTGATGGCTCAGGAGCTACTACATGTCTACCATTCTTACTATGTACCACCTAACTGAGCTCTCAAAGTTGATATTATTATGCCCTTTGACTCAGTATGCTGGGAGTTTATCCTTGATTCTCTTAGGATTTGTTCACTAACAAGATTTACTTCCTGTTTTTTACTGTCAATTCCTAAAAAGTGAAATAAAAGTATAAATGATGTTTACTAATATAATCTTACTTTTCATCCCTTACTTTCACATTTAAAGAAGGAAAGAGAAAGTGAGATTTTATTATTTTTTGTGTTTTCTATACTGTAGCTAGGAATTACTTTCGATTACTGTAGCGGTAGCGTGTTGGTCCTAAGGTCCCCTAGGTATTGTTTGCCTCATTAATGTCAAAAACCTGTTTATCAATGGGCTCAAAGGACTTATTAATTTTCAATGTTGCTTGAAATAAAGTTCAAGGGCAGTGTGGTCATTTTCTCATCAGTGATTAATCCTGCATAGTAGTCTTAGTGTGTAAATCACAATGTGTTTACCTGTTTTAGCTGAAACTGCTATGTTAAGTGTGGACTCAGTTCATGAAAAGTTATTATAGGTGGTTTCAGGGGTAGCACTGTCATTTCTCAACTTTATTCAATATATGTATGTATATATGCTTAGGTAGCTGCATTGCACTGGATTGGCTTGATTGAATCTGCATTGCTCTTTGAACAGTCTCAGGACTTTTTCTTAGCTGAGAAGTTTAAAATCTGTTGCAAGGGTATTTTGGTCCTTTCTTACTATGCTCGTGAGTGTAACACGTTTCAATGGTCCTAAAGTAAGTGAATATGCAAGAATATTGCATTTCTTAGAGGCTAAGTCTTGAGTTGAATGGAATGTACAGCTTTGTAGTATGTATATGTGAATTCTAATGTGCATGGTGACAATATTACTGAAGTGGCCTTCTGTGATTGGCTCTAGCTCCTGAAAATATCTGCATTGTGCTTTATCAATGATTGGCTAGAGGTGACAGGAGTATTCTGAGGGTGTATGAAGTCCTGTGCATTGTGTGGCTCTATAAATATGCTGTTATAGCTATTTTAGGGTTCAAGCCTTTTGAGTGATATGAAAAACTGAGTTGCAGCCTATATTCTATCGAGAGTATTGAATGAACTTGATTTTCTGAGTGTTTTTCTGATGATTCATGCTATAAAACCTCACTGATTCAAGCCTTGCTAGTGTATTTTTACTGAGGAGATGCTGCTGCTGTTGTTATTGCTGCTGCAAGGGTTGGACTGAGTAGTGAATTTGAGTTCCAAGGTGCTGTGGTCTAGTCTGAGGGTTGACACAGGTATAATTCACCTATTTACACTTGCTCAGTACAAAGTTTTGTTGAAAAACATGCTGAAATCAAATTTGGACAGTGAGCTCACCTGTGTTGCTTAATTTGCTGACTAATTCTTGGATTCAAGCGCTGATTGATTATGCCTTGCTATATTATGAGATTTTAATCTTCGAGCAAGTATATTTTGATGAATCTAGACTGTTGAAGTTGACTTTGTGATAGAATATTGGTTAGCTGCAATTTTGAGTATTCAAACCCTAGGGCTTAAACTGTGTTTTGCTGAACCAAGGGCTGTAATGAACTTTTTGATCTTCTCATGCTATAATTCATTGTTCAAAGCTATGATCATGAGTACCACAATGAATGAAGACTGAGTATGATGCTATTGAATGAATCTCGAGAGAAATTCCCATTTTACCCCTCAAGTACTAAATGCTGCAAATTGATGTTTTGAAGTGGTAATTTAGCATTCTGAGTTGCCTGCCCTATTTCAATTGTAGGAAGGACTTGTGTTTATTGTTTTACACCTGCTATGATGTATTTGGTGAGCTTAGAGAGCTTGTTTGGTCCAGGCAGGGTTCCCTAGGACAGGGGGAGTGTGTGTATACACTGTGTTGAGCTAGTGTGTGAGTAGAGTGTGTGAAAACTAGAGTCTACTTCTGTGACAAGAGTGTGTGCAGAGAGTGAGACAGTTGAGTGTGTAACAGCTTACTTGTAGCTAGTGGATGATTGAATTGGCATTGGCTAACAACCAAGGTTTTCCCTAATTGAGAGGGTTTCCTTGTAAATTCTGTTGCATTGCCTATTGCTTACTTGTGTTGATTGCTGTTAAGTTAATATTGAAAAAGGTGTTGACCAATTCAACCCCCCTCTTGGTCTAACATAGCGGTAACTATTTAAAATTGACGCACTCTTTGTCGTTTCTCCCTCAACAGACCAGGCCCATTGCTGTTAATACAACCAGTCAATGACTACACCACCGACTACCATTAGATCAGCGACGAAGGTTACAACACCGGCTACCACCAGATCTATGATGACTGATACATGAATTAATCTCAGATCAAAAAAAAAAAAAAAAGAAGTTCGCACTTGCGTAGCACTTAAAGGTTTATACTCGCTGAACCGAACTCATCACTTTGAGATATCTCAGCTTTTAAGGAATTTCCCAACTATGTGTTATTTTCTTTATTTTATTGATTACAAAAATGAACGTGATTGCATGTACAAGTATCCCTTGTTCAATGAATTAATTACTTTGGAGCATTCTCACGTGTTCTAATACATGTGTGTGTGTGTGTGTGTGTTCAGTGAATTAATTACTTTGGAGCATTCTCATGTGTTCTAATATATGTGTGTGTGTGTGTGTGTGTGTGTGTGTGTGTCTCTATATATATATATATATATATATATATATATATATATATATATATATATATATATATATATATGGATCTTAGGATGCTTCAAAGAAATTATACACGGTGTTTGAATAATTGAATGAATGATTCAGAATGGATATTCTTCAGTAGATTTAGTTTTTTTAATAGAGGAATCGATCAATGAATCAATATATACGCATCTTAAATCCTTGCACACACACACACACACACACACACACACACACACACACATATATATATATATATATATTTGTAAACATTTGTGTGTATATTGATATCAGTGATGAGCTATGAAGCACGGACACCCCTCCCAGGATCCCGTACCAGTGTCAGACACGTGTCTGACACTTCTGTGAAGTGTTTAGAAATTATTTTTTATTGGACATAGGGTAGTCACGGATAGGATACGCGGGGGACACATGCTGGACACGGTAGGGTATATTTTGTAATTTCTTTAAAGAAAAACGATGTACCTAATGTAATTTTAGACGTTTAAAAGTAAAATTTTGAAAGCATTAAAAAACAACTACACAGTAAATATAGTTGTGCTGAAGTCTAAATAGACAAATCTGTGCCTTAGACCCAAAATTCCCAAATCCTCTATTCCTTCGCGACTACCGAAAGGCGATTCCTCTCTTCGAAATCGACTACGAGCTCAACAACTCTCCACCAGATTTTTTGTCTCTCCGGTGTCTACTACGGCGACTCCACCAAGTAGGTTTTTTTTCTCTCACTTCCTCTCTCCTCTTCTTCAACTATCTCTGTACATATTTGGAACAAAGCTTTAATTACATGAACAAGACTTTTTTTTTTTTTGAAAAGTTACATGACAGACTTTGTGAAAGACTGAAAGTATATATGTTTAATCATGTACATATTTAGCCCATTATGGCTATGTCTCTTCTGCACATCTTCATTTGGATGAACTTTATTTTTCATTTATTTTCTGTTTTGTCTTATTTATGTTTTTCTTATAACAGAGATGAAATTAATGAAATTGCACTACAAGAAAAAAGGGCTTCTACAAGGGGTCAAAAACGCCGTGGAAACCTATTCACGGCCCATTCTAGGCACTCGTGTATGAGGGTTCCGTAAATACTCAATTTTTTTTAAGGGAAAAAATCTACCTCGTAGAAAAACAATAGATTCGTTGTAGAAAATAATTTCGTTTATATATATTAAAATTTATTTAATTAACCTACAAGGTGCCGAGGCATGTCGTAGAAAAGGTTTCTACGGCGAATTATAACTATCCGTAGAAAACTCAAGAGACACCATTGCCTGCCGTAGAAAAGTTTTTTACGCCGAAGTATAACTACTCGTAAATAATCTCACGACGTACCCACGGATGCCGCAGAAAAATTTTCTACAGCAAGTTGTAACTATCCGTAAATAATCTGACGAGGTACAAAAGCATGCCATAAAAAGTTTTCTAAGGTGAATTTTAACTACCCGTAAATAATCTCACGAGACATTAAATCATGCCGTAGAAAACTTTTCTACGGCAAATTTTAAGTACCCGTAAATAATATAAACCATTCTCACGACTTGCCATATATGCCGTAAAAAAGTTATTTAAGGAGGATTTTCACTTATTTACGGTATTTCAAGCTCCCCGTAAATAAAATATATATATTTTTTATAAATAATGCACCCTTAATTAATTCCTGTTAATCATCCACTACCTATAATTCACATCACTTTCAGCTATAATTCATTTCAATTAAAAAAACATACATATTCCATTAAATACATCAAAAGAGTTAAAACATTTTTACAATTAATTATTTATCAATATTCCAAAACAAAAAGTACATCCATTTGTCAAGAAAATCATCAATTTCTTAACACTTCTGTTGAAAAATTGATAAACCTTCTAGCACTTGAGTTTCAATCTGCACTTGTCAAAAAACCACCCCACTGTACAAAATCCAAGGAAGTAGCTGTAAAATCCAAGAAAGTAGCTGCATCACATAAGTCTCAAATTCAGAATGCTAATAAAAAAGGGAAATAATAAGATTATCATTTATGAATCAAACACAAACATTTTGCTAAGAATTTTTTCCTTAGATTTGCTTTTATATTTGAAGCAGATAATTTTCCTTAATTGAATACTAGATTTTTGTAAGGATGTATGAGAACAGACAATATCATAATCTCTTTATATTCATGAACACTACAATCATAATATGTAGTCTCTTTATCTCATGATTATGAGCAAATCTGAAACATTCTGAAACAAATCGGAAACATTGTAGGTTTTTGGTTCAACGATTATGAGCAAATCTGAAACTTCGAATACAAGTCAAGTCTTATATATATATATATTATCTCAGTTTGTTACTAGTTTAATTTATATATGTTTTCTTTTTATGTTCTATTTTAATAATTTTTCAAATTTTCCGTTTTTGGGCTGCAGTAGGATTTATGGGTCATATTTTGGTCCAAATTATTGTAATGAACCTTTGTTCATGGTTTTTAGTTGGTCTATATTAGTTTAATTAATTAAAGTTTATATGTTTTTATTTATTTCTTTTCCCTAAGCAAAATTCTCAAGTTTCTAAATAAGACTCCAAATCTTATAGCTATGAGTGCTTCAATTAAGTAGAAAACATCTTTTATAGGAATTTTCCAACAAACCTTAAGTGTGATGGTTATGGGAATCTAGGGTGATCGTTCTACTCTGTTGGTCCCTAATATGCTTATTTTGAGGTTTTTTCTTTTAATGACAAAATGCATATTTAAAGGGCTAAATGCAATTTTATTTTTTCCTGAATGAAGGAGTATGGCTAAATGCAATTTGATCATGGTTTATTGGCATGTTGGGGTTTGGTCAAGTGTTGTTTGCCATATCTTGGAGGTTTACTAATTGAATTACAAACTGATATAAGCTCATTTACTTAGGGATGGCAACGGGGCGGGGTGGGGCGGGGATCTCATTCCCTATCCCCATCCCCGGCCAAAAATTTTACCACCCATCCCCGCCCCTGTACCCGTTAAAAATTTCAATCCCACCCCCATCCCCGCCCCCGCCTCGCCACCATCTTCCCCGCCCCTGTCCCCGTCACCCTCGCTCCCGATTAAGTTTTGCTGCTTCTCAATATCATAACAAAAAAATTCTCATTTCCAATTGTAAAAAATAAAATAAAAATCTCAAAAATAAAAATCTCAGTTCCTATTGTAAAAAAAAAAAAATCTCAGTTCCAGTTGTAAAAAAAAAAATTAAAAATCACACACACACACACACACACATACAATCACCTCATAACAGTGAAGTCCTTAGTGATGGAAAGGGAAGAGAAGACACGTAGAACAAGAATTTCTTCAACCACTTTCCAGAAAAAAAATTCTTCAACCGATGCCTGTGAGGGGGAAGAGACGATGTCGGAGACGGATTCGAAAGGACGGGGAAGAGCCGATGCCAGAGAAGAATTCAGAAGGACGCGAAAAATCCGATGACGGAGACGGATTCGGAAGGACGGGGAAGAGCCGACGTTGTTGTCGAATCTTAGGAGAAGAAAGAGAGAAGATAAGGAGGAGGAGGCGACGACGACTTGGGTTATTAGGACAAGGTTTTAGGTATATATATAGTATAGGCTAGTTTTGTAAATATAATAATATGGGCAAGGGTATCTTAGTAATTTCACACCTAATCGGGGCGGGACGAGTTTACCCCATCCCCGGCCCCGGCCCCGGCGGGGATTCAAAACTTATCCCCATCCCCATCCCCATTCCCATCCCCGTTTAGCTAAAAGGATTTACATCCCCGCTATAAACGGGGCGGGGCGGGGCAGGGCCCCGGCAGGGATGGGGAATTTGCCATCCCTACATTTACTCACCGGAGTTTCAAGGAAGTCATTGCAGCCCTTATAAGTTAAAGAATCACTACAAGAAATGTGCTTATTTGGGACAGATTAAATTCCGTCTTAAAAAGGAAGGTTTTTGGGACGAAATAAACTTGTCGTCCCAAGTGACCCAAAAAAATGCACGCCACCAGCTTTTGCTATGCCAGGGAAACAAAAAAAATGGGCGCCAACAGTTTTGGGGGGAAATAAATTTGGCAAAATTGGATTTTGGGACGGAAAATAGATGTGTAGGGACAAAGGCTTTTCCGTTCCTAATTAATACTACACATGTCAGTCCATGATGTCTCTCTTCATTTATAAATACCAAATAAAAAAATAAAATAACAATTTAAAAAAAGAAAAACTGCGTCATTTGTGTTTTTAACAAAACCTACTTTCTTCACTCTTCAGCACTCTTTGAACCCGGTAGCCACAATGCAAAAAACTCTCTCTCTCTAACCCCATGGCTAGATCTCGTTCTCCCTATAATCCATAGATGCCGACTCTCAAAAACCCCTTCTCTCTGCAACCATACCATTTCTCTTCTCTTATTGCATATCTTCTTTGATTATTCCCAATTTATTTATTCTCTTTCTCTCTCAATTAATTTGTACCCTAAATTGTCAAGAGCAGCAAAAGCCTATTGATCTATCACATGTTCCTGAATATCGACAAATTTTGATTTGTCTTGGCAGGTAAGAGATTTCGATTTCTATTTCCTCACTATTTTTGTTTTGTATTTTAACATGTTCACACAAATCTTTAGTTGTTTTTTCCTTTTCCGTAATATTTTTTATTTTGTGTTACAAATCCCTGGTTACTTTGCACAATATCTTTATTTTCCGTAATTTTTTATTTTGTTTTGAGTTACAGATAATCCTTTCCTTCCTTGTCTCGGGTTAAGGTTGGGGTTTGGGATTCTCTACTTTGGGCCTATTACATTAGATTTTCCTTCTCTATTGCTGTAATTTTCTGGATGATTATTGTATAAGATTTATGCATACTGAAAAGCTTTTGAATTTTAAATAATTAAGAACTTTACAAATTAATGCTGCCAAGTTCTGTTTGTTTTAAACCAACTGAGAGTTCTAAATAACAGATTCAGAGCACAAGTTTTTCTTTCATATCTATACCAAAATCTTTTTTGCAGGCATGTCTTTCGTATTACAAGTTATAGCTCCATTTGGTAGTTCTTAGATACACAAGATATCAATCTTTTAAAACAATAAACATAAACAGATACAAGTTATCAGCATATCGCTAATACCAAAAGTAGTTAAAAGCTTCTACATCTGGGAACTATATTAAGATGTTGTAAATTTGATCGAAGAATCGACTTAATGAGGAGCCTTCTTCATAAGAATCGACTTCATCCAACTGTTGTTGATCTGAATTTTAACCTAGTAGAAGTGTCCTAGTCATTCACAGTATCTGTCAATATTGCTTGCAGTTTGCTTGACCATTGCAATTTTTAAGCTCTCCCTCTCCTTTCAACTACTTCTATCAGATCGATCAAGAATACTTCGATGTAAAGAACATGATAGAGGAGAGAATCCTGCTCTAGTTCTAGGTTAATTTATAGTAATTATCAGAAGGAATTCAACGAACATAAATCTTATTAGGCAATCCAAATCCAAAATTTGCAAACCAAACACAGAAAAAGGAACCGAAAACAAAGGCTCTGAACATGTTAGACTACCATTGCATTAACTTTTTACATAATTTTCACTTTGTCCAAAAATTTGTAAAATATTAGGTGATATGTATCCAGTTAACCCCTCCTACTACCCTCGATTTTGGATGATCAGATTGAATAATGGCCTTATAATTTTTTAATTACATAACTCATTTGTTGTCATGTCTACAGGAAAACAGCTACAAGGACTACGTAAAACTGAAAGCCCAATATAACTTATTACTACAATATCAAAGGTAATTCAAGCTTCTGATCTCATGGAAGAAAGGGATAGTATGTTGCCTAATTAACGGTTCTTGTGAAACAATATCTTTTGATGAAAATATTAAACCTTAATACTGTAGGCACCTTCTTGGGGAAGATCTGGGCCCACTAAACTTAAAGGATCTTGAGTTTCTTGAGCATCAGTTGGATAAATCCTTAAAGTAGATTAGAGCTACAAAGGTACCACAAAAAATATATATATATATATTTTGTGGTTAAATTGACATATTCTTTATTTTTCTAAAGATAAAAGATAAAAGTGGAAAAACTCATAGACAAGAGGAGGTGAGTTTTGAAATAGGATTACCCTTGCTGTAACATAGACATTTAAAAAAAAAAAAAGTGAATTGATTACCAATTCAATTGGTATTTATATTTAATTAAATGTGGAACCTGGAACATATCCTCGAAGGTGATCGATAAGTTTAAATTCTTGAGCTTTTAGAACATTTGGATATCAAACATGCACATATAAGCTTTTTGGTATGAACCCGAAACAAAGTCTATCCTTTATACAATACATGTCATGATTGAACAATCAAATATGAAGATGAAATTAAGCTAGCTAGCGAAGAGTATCTACACAATCTTTAAGGTTTTTTGTTCTTATTCGTTAGAGGTCTATTTACAGTGCTATTTTTGTTGTCATTGAGATTTGCTGCTGCTACTAGAACTAAGTTTTGCTTTATTGTCATCTGGCTCTTATTCTTCTTGCTTATAGATGGTTGGTGTTCATTTGTATGGATGTCAAGTGTGTGAACAGCTCTTTGATGGGGAAGTACTTTTCTCATTGTTATTTATCCCTAACTAACCGGTTGCATTATGTTACATCTATTTCAGTATTTTATGTTCAAGAAGGAACATATATTATTGCATGAGAAACAACAATATAGCATTGCTGTAGCATGAATTACTCGCAGCTTTGGTCATTCTTGTAACTCCAACTTAGAACAGTACCATTCCATCACTTACATCTACTAAGCAATGCCATGTTTTTAAATATACCCATGTTTTAGATTTCTGAAAGTGCATAAGGCTGTTGTTTTTCCCTCTGTTCACTGTATAGCTCTGTTACAAAATGCCATGATTCATCTTGTTAAGATAATCGTAATTACGGCTTAATTTATTTAAATTAGTGATAAATTTGTGAAGTATATATAATGCATACTTTTAGTATATATCTTCTTCCTCTTTTTTTTTTTTTTTTTTTTTTTTTTTTCCAGAATTTTATAGAATTCTTCTTACTATATATTATGCAATGAATATTATTATGGTCATTCAAGTTGTATTCGCAATTATTTGAAATTTTGAATGCTATATATGTTACTTCATTGACATTTCAAAATGTAGGATAATATGGTGGCTCAGTCAAAGGAATCTGATAATGTGGATGTTAGTAGTCCAATTCCCGTGGATGAGCAAGTATTGCAGAATTGTCTTGGAACAAGAAAGGGTACTTATTTTCGTACGTTTGGTTATGGAAAGAAGGCTGCACGAGGACGTAAGAGGAATGCCAATGCAAAATTGGAGGCTGGAAGCCGAGAGGAAAAGGGCTGATAGAGCTGAAGAAACCTGTGAGAAAATGATGGAGTCTGAATGATTTGAAGGCAATTGTGGCTGGTCTTGTGGAGAATCAGAATAGAATGTCTTCTCGACTTATGTTCACATAATTTGGCACATATCAACCTCCGTTTGGTAGCGCACAATAGTCCTTAACCACCTACGTTTGGCCCATTTGGTCCGTACCATCCATTTCAACCTAAGCATCCAGAAGATGATCAATGATTATTCCTCGCATTTCAGATATTGATGTTTAGATACTGTGTTTTTTATGTTTAAATATTATATCTTTTGGTACTTTTTTGGGAGAATTGTTGGAAATGTGATTTGAACTTTATTTTGTTTTTAGTTAAATGGTTACTTAAATTGAGTTTTTATTTATTAGTGTTGACATTTATCTTAGATTGTGGAAGAAGCAGATTATTGAATTTTGTTACTTGTTGTTCAAATGGAACACCTTATCTTTTGCTTATTTGTATGGTTACTGATTTCTAGTAAAAATGCCAATTATTGTTTTATTTTGTTACTTGATGAGTTTAAGTTTTAGTCATGCCATGTAATGTTTTGGGTGAGGGAACCTGTTATTGAAATGAGGGCGTGACATCAACAACTTCTCCTCCATAACAATCAATCAAAATCTCCACATATGATGATCCCATGCTTTTAAAATTTTAAACACAAGAAATAAAATTTAATGGCCTCCACACGGGCCGATGTACCAATAAGGTAATAAAGTTCAAGATACACCGCAAAATTGGTCACTTAAAGGCACGTGACCCCCTAAGTATGAGTATAAAAAGCATTAAAATTGTGCAATCATAAAAGAAGCTTAGTATTTGACCTTTGTTATAGACTGGAATCATAGAAATTCTGATTCTTCTGCTCCTAATGAACTGGTGATAATCAATCCTGTCAGAAAAAAATATTTCAAAAATGTAATGCCAACAAATACATAAAAAATTAGATCATATGACTAATTTAAGAAATATAATAATAAGTTAATCAATGACTAATTGACTTGAATAATTTTCACATATTTCTTAGGTTATACAACCGAGCTTGTGTTAGCATCACGAAGATAAAAATTTCCATTTAGGCTTGCTCGATACAAAGGACAGTCGCCAACCAAGATATCATCAATCCATACTTTCCAACAATCTGGACCAATTGGAAAATGATCTTCTAACGCATTGGGATTCGTTGCTGCTATCTCAGCCTTTGCAACAACTACACCTGACCCATTCTAGTGTAACAACTCACATTTTAAACCTTGTAGATCTTCTATAATAGGACTTGGCATAGCATTAGACTGAGAACTAGCGCTAGCATTTTGGGACTACAATTAATAAAAACATGGATTAAAAAAAACTACTACATTAAATTCAAATGCTATATAGGCAGAAAATAATACGTATATAAATTATTGTAACACTTACCAACAAAAAATTCTCCCCCAAAATTTTGCTGGCGGGAAATATAGCGCCAAGTGATTTTATGAAAATATGAATTTTTTGTAATAAAAAAAAAAAAAAATTAGAAATGCTATCTATCCGAACAAAATCAGGACATTTTTCTTAATAGTTTCCCATGTTATCATGTAAATTGAAAGAGCAACGAGAGAAAAGAACACAAAGAATAATTACTGTACTTTGAATTGCATCTTATGGGATAAAAAGCGTAGCGTGGAAGAGCATACCTTTAGAAGAGCAGGAGCCCCTTCTTCTCTAATGATAGTCCTAACACAATCAAATATACCTTTGTACTGGTTTGCTGACCCTGCAAAGGTTGAAAAGATGAAATGAAGAAGTTATTTGCATTACTCCCCTTCTATGAAAAAGATTAAGACAGAAAGAAAAGTAAGAAAAAAGATCCATTATCTGTACCTTAACCATTAATCTAGTTTTTATGACATCAAGAGGAGTTGTTATAGCTCCAGTGATTGCACCTGAAAATATACAAGATTTGATTTTAAGAGATCCTCAACAAGTAGGACATTAAATTGAAGCACGTTTTACATTAGTAAGAGTCAGTAACATACATGGTTGTCAAAGTTACGATTTGAATCAGAGGATCATACGATCCTACCTGTTTGATTTTTATTTATTTTTTCTCTCTTCTTAAAATTTGTTGGGCCTTCAGCTTATTGGTCTCATCCATGTGACATGTCTATATTGTGGACAAATATTTGATGACAATATAATAGGGCAAGCAGCCAGTTGATAAATGGTGAAACGATTACATAGTAAAGAGGTAACCTGTTACTAGCCACAATTTACAAATGTGAATTATTAAATCAATGTTAAAATTCAAGGAATTATGTAAATGTGTGATTGGCTCTAGTCTAAAGAGAGCTAATAAATTGGATGATTACCATGAATGTCCT
This sequence comes from Cornus florida, assembly GCF_030987335.1. Taxonomy (NCBI): domain Eukaryota; kingdom Viridiplantae; phylum Streptophyta; class Magnoliopsida; order Cornales; family Cornaceae; genus Cornus; species Cornus florida. The sequence goes on from NW_026775576.1 coordinate 50,766,717, forward strand.
TGCAGAATCACTCTTGTCGATCAAAATTATCTATGGTTTACGAGAAATATGTGCGTTATACATGATAGATATATTCACACAGCTTCCAGAAATAAGTAAAAGTTTATACAAGTATCCATAAGTGATTAAATATGTACACACCCCTTCTGCTTTCTTTAGCCATGGTGAAATGTAATTAATATCAATCATGTGGACCAATAAAAGCTCAATCAATGAAAATCCTGTCCATCGAATTAAATGCCACAATACTATATATAGTACAGTCAAGGTTGGGGTATAGCAGCGTACAAAGTACAATAAATGGATACATCACAAAATCTATCATGGCAGTAAATTTTTTCTTCAACCTAACAAATCGTGTGACCAACTGATAAAAATATTTTTATCTATTCAGGCCATTTGTTGATTTTTTAAAACTAATTTGCCACATTTTTTAAAACTTTTAAGACAAAAATTGTGGATTTGATAACACCTAAAAATAGGAAGCTGTGGGTATACTTGTTCGGTTATTTTAGGTATAAGGCCCACCATTTTAAGCTCACTTGCTACTTTAAAGAAAATAAAAAATAAAAAAATAGAAACTTGAGTGATCTTTCAGTTCTTCGCTTTGTTCGGTTTTTCCCATAACAAAAATTCCATAACCACATTGAAATTAATTTGTATCCTTTACCGTAGAGACTTTAAACGTAGTTAATTCATGTTTCAATACATTAATTTTATCGGTCGAGACCTAGAACAAATGTGTTGAAAATCTCTGCTAACCCACTACAGCAAAGAATTCAGACGCCATTGAAACGACCTGTATAGAACCTTTGGTCTAATTCGCATAACATACCAAATACATATAATAACTCAAGAATAGAGAGATGAAATTTCATCCGTCGAGGTCCAGATGAAATTCTCTCTGCCAGTGATTTAAGGTACAATGAATGTAAAAAGTGAAACATGGAGTCTTGATTTCAGAGAAATATATAGTTTTTTCACTTAAAAATGAAGAAAAGTAGTGAATGAACCAGCACAGTATACACATATATGTATATATATGTATATGTATATGTACCTGGAGCAGAAGCATCGGTGTGTTTATCCACCAGATTGAACTACTACAACACTGGTAAGTAATATATATATAGCATAAAATGGTATAAAAGAATTAGTAGTCTAATAAATACTAAAATTTGCAAGAAAGGAACCAAAAAAAAAAGGAGGGGGGGGGGGTGCCGAGCGGAGTTGTGTGACCTATATGATAGAGTCATGCAATGCTCTTGGTGACAACAACATATAATACGTATATATATATATACTTGGTGACAACAACATATAATACGTATATATATCAATTTTCAACTCCATGACTCTTTCAAAGCTCAAAGTGATGGAAAAGAGATCATTTCATGGCCCAAATGAAAAGAAAATCATACTTTAGAAGGTTGAAGGTTGAAAAGAAAATCATACTTTAAAAGAGATCATTTGTAATATCCATACACACGCACACAACAGAACAAAATACACAACACTGCAAGGCTTCTTCGCCGAATCGCTTCATTTTTTGATTATATAAAACACTCTTAATCAAAAAATCAAAACTAATAGATACATATATAGAAAGAGATTGACGAACCTTGATTTTTTGCCCCAAATTGATGTGTATAGCCGTCTGAAATTCGAAGAAATTGTGACTCCAAATGGTTTAACCAGAGAGAGAACTCGAATAGAGAGACGAACCAGGGAGATAACTCGAATAGGGAATCTATAACATCATCTGCATCTTTTTCGTCTAAAGAGAGAGAGCATAGAGAGAAAGTTAGGGCTAGCTTCAACGTGAGAGAATGAGAACAGAGAGAGAAAGGGCTTAGACATGATATATAAGGTATTGACAAAAACTTCGTCATTTTTGTCAAATTTTTAATTATGTTTTCTATTAAAAAAAATTCATTTATTTTGCTATTTGGCGCTACGTTTCCCGCCAGCGGGGAAAATTTTATTTGAAAAATATTGCTTATCTACAGGGCAAAAAAGGCGCCTTAAATGTGAAATTTATTCACGGCGTCTTTACTACACCGTAAAAGAACTTAATTATGTTTAATAATGTTTTTTAATTAAAAAAATCATTTATCTGGTGCTAAGTTTCCCGCGAGGGGAAGGCTAAAAATAATATTGCTTATCTACGGGGCAAAAAATACGCCTTAAATGTGAAATCTATTCACGGCGTCTATAATACACCGTAAAAGAACTTAAGTTCGTTTTTTTATTCTTTTCTGTTTATATTTTTAAAGTAATTTTAGTAATTTAAGTTCTATTCCTTATTTACGGGGAAAAAAAAAGGCCTTAAATGTAATATTTATCAACGAGCAACATTTATCCCTTTAAAAGTGTACAAATATGCCGTAAATATATCTAAATATTCACGACCTCTTTAATACACCGTAAAAAAAATTTTCTACGAAGATTCTACTAAATCCTCGTGAAAACATGTAACAATTACGAGGATTCTTTTAAAAACTCCGTAAATGGTGGTAATCCCGAGGCAAAATAAAGAAGCTCCATAAATACTATGTCATAAAAGCCCACATTTCTTGTAGTGTTGGTTCTTTAACTCTTTTGTCTATCTAGAATTAAATAAACTTTTAGGCCGTAGCAAGAAAAACAAAGAGAAATCAGAACAATTATGTTTGTGGATGTATGTAAAATGTAAACTATAAAGATATGGAAGCACTCATATGTGGCATGTAGTTGTTTGATTGACTATTATTTGTTGTTGTTTTATTTGGAACTTTGTATTTATATATACCTATTTGTTATTAGGAAAATAAATGTGCAAGTTTCTAGTAGTGAGGTTGAACCTGATGGCAGCACCCCACTTTTGAGATACGTTAAAAAGTTTGAAAAGGTTGTGGGAAAAGGGAGAAACATAAATTTTCAATGCAATCATTATCAAGGGCATTTTAAGGGATCATACTATAGGGTGAAAGCGCATTTGCTAAAAATCTCGGGCCATGGCATTCAAGCATGTAAAAAAGTGACTCGTGATCATATAGTTGAAATACAAAGGTTAGTTAATAAAGTAAGCAAAATTGGCTCTTTTATCAAGTGCAAATGTAAGCAAGGGAGGTGGGTCATTTATACGTGATGCTTTTGAACCAAGAAAGAGGAAAACTAGTTCGGCGATTGAAAAAGCATTTAATCTTGGAGCTTGTGATAAATTGCATGTGAAATTGCAAGAGTATTTTACTAGGCCGATTTGCCTTTTCACCTTGCAAGGAACCCACACTATGTTGCCTCCTACACTTATGCATCTAATAATAGTATTAGTGGCTATATTCCTCGCGGTTACAACTTGTTAAGGACTACTCTTCTTCAAAATGAAAAAACAAACATAGAGAGGTTGATGATTCCAATTAAAGATTCTTGGAAGGAAATGGTGTTACTATTGTTTGAGATGGATGGACGGATCCACAAAGGAGGCCAATCATCAATTTTATGGCCATGACTGTAAATGGGCCTGTGTTCTTGAAAGCGGTAAATTGTGAAGGTGAAATCAAAGATAAATTTTTCATCTCCGAGTTGATCAAGGAGACCATTCAAGAGGTTGGACCCGATAATGTGGTCTAAGTTATTATCAATAATGCACCTGTTTGTAGGAGTGCGGGATTGCTTGTTGAAGTCCAATTTCCCAAAGTATTTTGGACTCCTTATGTGGTTCATACCCTCAACCTTGCTTTAAAAATATTTGTGCAACCAAAAATACCGATGCCAATGAAGGTGTTTATCTAGAATGCCATTGGATTACAACTATTGTTGATGATTGTATGTTTATTAAAAAAATTATAATGAATCATTCCTTGAGATTGGCAATGTTTCATGAAAATGTGAAATTAACCATGCTTTCTATTGCGGAGACATGTTTTGTTTCAATGATTGTGATGCTCAGAAGATTTAAGCAAATAAAACATGGTCTCCAAGACATGGTCATGGGCGATTTTTAGGCATCTTATAGGGAAGATAATGTTAAAAGGGCCTTAACTATCAAGACAAATATAGTAGGTAATGATTGGTAGCGAGATATTGATTACATAATTACCGGGTGAAAATCACCTCCAGTGAATAGTGTGCCATTTACTCCATTTTGAAATGAATGGTCCAGAAATGTTCACATCATCCATGTTTAGGATGCATAATAGGAAAATATTGGAATGCACAATAGGAAAATGTTGGGATGCACCTTATGAAAATGTTGGGATGCACTTTTACTTACAAAAATGGGGGAAATGGACTACTGTGCAACTGGAGGTGATCCTTGTCCCATAGTTACCTTTACTGAGCCAATCTATGATATGCTTAGGAGGGCTGATATGGATGTTTCTTGTCTTCACTAGGTGTATGAGATGTGGGACTCCATGATAACTAAAGTGAAGGCCGCTATTTATCATCATGAAAGAAAGTAAGAGCATGAGGAGTCTCCATTCTTTTTGGTGGTGCGCGAAATATTAAGTGCTAGATAGATGCTTAGCACATTTCTTGAATATTCCAAGGTAAATTTTAATATTTTACATTTTTTAGGTTCTAATTTGAATTTTGTAGCTATCATTTTGTCACTTCTAGGTTTTATAGCACACAATGGCTTCAAGAGGCTCCCAATCGTGTTCCTTCACATAGAGATCAAGAGATTTCAAGTTTAAGAGAAAAATGCTTCCAAAGGTACTTTACTAATGATGTGGAGAGAAAGAAGGTTAAAGAAGAGTATGCTTGTTTTTCGGCGGGTTTTAGAGAGTTTGGATTGGTTGATTCCTTGAAGGATAGAGGACTTATGGAGCCGGCAATTTGGTGGGTTTCTTATGGAGCTTCAACATCCTTAATCCAATCCTTGGCTTTGAAGGTATTTGGATAACCTTGTTCCTCCTCATGTTGTGAGAGGAATTGGAGTACATATTTTAAAATTTTATCCAACCTTTGAAGAGGAACAAGATAGCAAAGAGCCAAAGATTTGGTATTTGTACATTCCAATCTTCGTCTTCTATCAAGGAGAACTCCACAATATAATGTGGGTGAAACTAAGTTGTGGGATGTTGGGGGAGATGTATTTTATTCCTTAGAGGGTAGTGGAATACTTGAGATTGCAAATCTTTCACTTGATGAACCAGACAAGTCCATGATATTTACCAATGAGGGGGATGGAAATTATGATGAGTTTATAGAAGATCCAACTCAATGAAGAGGATTATAAAGTTCCTTTTCTTTTTTGGGCTCTCTCTTATGTGTTATCAACTGATCACTAGTCTGTTATTATTCTTATGTGATCACTGGTCAATGATGAAAGATTCACATATTGTAGATTTTTTGTTATTGAACTTATGACTTTTAGGTGATAAATTAAGAATGTTGAACTTAGGCGATGAACTGATGAATGAAGAATGTTAAACATGTTGGAAATGTACTTGATCTTATTTATCTAATTTTGTTGATAACTTTGCTTGGTTCTTAATTACTTAGATGATGAAATGAAGTATTTCTTTTATTGCAGTATTTTTTTGGGAGAGGTTAGATTTACAGTATTGTGGATTTTGAATATATATATTATTTTATAGGCGTATCCCTGCCGTGTTCGTGTCCGTGTTCGTGTCCTATTTTTTAAAAAAGTTGTCGTGTCGCCGTATCCGTATTGTGTCGTACCGGTGTCCATGTCCATGCTTCATAAGACTGATGAGACACTATAAACCCATAATTCAATATTTCATTTTTTTTAAGAGTTAGAATCTTTTGTGACTTTGTTACTCATCTCTTACGCACAAGATGACCTGGAAAACAAAATTATAATTATAATTATTAAACTTACATTATATATATATATATATATATATATATATATATATATATATATATATATATATATTTCATAATTGGTGTTGTATAGAAAGAAAAATTAAGTACAAATGCACAGAGGGCATATCCTCGTAATAAAAATAGGCAAGTAAGCATTACAAACAAAGAAGAATAAGCCAATTTCCAATACAAGCTTAAGCAAAAAAGCAACCACCTAGGAAGAATATCATGAATTGAGGAATTAGTAACATCAAACACTTCAAATAAGGTCTGTCTAGCCACCTCTTGAGGAGATCTTGAGCCTGAACCATGAAGCCTATTATTTCTCTCCCTTCATGTAAGGACCCACTCCACCACATGGTATGATATTGTTCGCTTTGGGCCTGAGCCTGCACGGTTTTGTTCTTGATCTTCACCCCAAAAGGCCTCATACTAATTAGAGATGACACACTTACATATAAGCACTTCACCTTTCCTCTATGCAGGCGATGTGGGACTGTGCACCCGTAACTCGCCAGTGTGGTAGCTTGACAGTGTCTCTCGCACCCGCCCACAAGGTCATCACAATCCACCCCCCTTGGAGGCCCGACGTCCTCATCGACACACTTCCTTGTGGGCGGGTGTGCCGTGGGCGGGAGCGAGAGACACTGTCAGGCTACCACACTGGCGAGCTACGGATGCACAGTCCCACATTGCCTAAGTAGAGGAAAGGTGAAGTGTTTATATGTATGTGTGTCATCTCCAATTGGTATGAGGCCTTTTGGGGTGAAGCCCAAGAGCAAAACCGTGCGAGCTCAGGCTCAAAGCGGACAATATCATACCATGTGGTGGAGTGGGTCGTTACACTCCCAATGCTCCACAGAGTTGCCACAAATAGCCCTTTAAGGAGTTTGTTAGTATTTTGAGTAAACAACACAAACAGGTCTATGAAACACACCAAGCCAGCAAATTGATCCATTTTCCACCCTAGCACTGCCTCCAACCAAACCCAAACATCTTGAGCAAATTTGCAGGTCAGAAAAGTATGGTCTTTTGTATCACACTCTCTATGACGAATAACACATCTAGCAGCAAGCTAAATTTTCCTCCTCTGTAGGTTAGACATGGATGGAAGCCTATCATGAAATGCAAATACACCAGTCACAGACCACCGAGGTCTAGCTTTACCCCAACACACACCATGCCACTCCACTTCATCAGCCCCTCTTCTGCAATTAGCCCACACCTTTTTGAAGGAGAACCCACCTCCATCCAATAGAAATCGATCTTCTCGACCATGTATAGAGGGATAAGAGAGAGGAATTCTCTAAGAGGACTAAACATATCTTCTTGCAACAACTCCACATTCTATCTCCCATTAACCATAAGACTATTAAGAGTTGAACCTTTGGCTAAACCCAACCTCCTAATCATTCTGTGACCAAACTTCTGTAGCAATGTTTGACCATCACACCAAGAATCAATCATCATTTAATAACCTGACCATTTCCCACAGAAAGACTGATGCGTTGCTGCATTAACTCTCTGATGCTAATCATCTCCTTCCAAATAACAGAATGAGAAGTTTTAGGGATCACATTCCAGTAGAAAACCTGTAGAAGGTACTTATTCTTGAACCAAGAAACCCATAATCTATCCTTGCTTAGCAGAAAATCCCAAGCCAAGACACACTTAGAGGCAACCTGCAAGTCCTTCATCTTTCTAATGCCCAGACCTCCTTCAGCTTTGGTTCTGGAAATCAGATCCCGGCTCAATAGGTGCATCTTCTTGCTATTATCCCTACTGCCCCATAGAAAATCTCTGCACAATCTCTGTATCTGATTTATCACAGCAGCAGGAACTTGAAAAGCACTACACCAGTATCAACAAGTATGAGTAATAGCAGTCCTAAGTAAATCTGCAACAGATAGAAGGTTTGTACTCCGGTCAGAAAGTTTCTTGGTGACCTTATCAATGTGACCTCTTCAACCCAGTGTAGCGTAAAGGCAACCCCAAATATCTTGGCAACAACTTTTCCTTGCACTGAAGCATCTCCAAATTAGCCCCCCTACGCCTGACGGCCTTTGAAGAAATCACACTACTTTTTTGAGGACTCATTACCAGCCCGGCAGCATCCCCAAACTTGGTAAATATTGATTTCAAAGTTTTAGCATTAGATATAGAAGCCCTGCATGTCACTAGTAAATCATCAGCATAGAATGTGTGAAAACTGACTTTTAGCTATTAAGATCCTATTGTTTCTCTTAGTCCAGTGGACAGAAGCTGCATGACATGGTTAATGAGAATTAAGACTCGGCCATATAGTTCTTCGATCTGATTCTCTTGTGACTGTCATCTTTTGTTCGAATGCAGATGATTGTTGCATTTTCTTTGAAGCTATTTTTAAGCTTGTGGTTTCCTGATCAATATATAGGTCTAAAAGATTAATAATATGAAATTTCAACGTACGTACAATAGAATGATAAATTCCTGATCAACACATATCCATGCCGAACATTGTCCATGACCAATCATTGAAGTAGATGCATTGTTGCTAAAGCCTAATAGTTCATATAAAATTAGAAAGAAAAAAAATGATAAATTTTTATTTTTTAAGACAAATCAAGGTAATATACACAACTAGATCCCAATAAAATTGATGACATGGCATGATAGCATGGAAAGAATTAAAAGAAAAATTAATAGAGAGGATATAATTCTCTACCAAAGATATGTTCTCTTCACTTATGAATGTTTGGTTGGAGGGAAAGACTGAGGTGGGATGGATGAGGGAGGTAAAATAGTTTGTGTTTGGTTAGAGGGAAGGAAAGAGATGGAGGAAGCATCCCTTCTTTATGTTTTTCCATCCGCCCAAAATTGGGGGAAAGAGGAGAGAAAAAGAAGGCTTGCTACCAACAAATATGTAACTTGCACTTTTAACCTTCCAAAAAAATTATTGTTAAAACCTGGTGTGCTATAATTTTATATGAGGGTGTATTTGTAAAAGGAACAAAACCACTCTTTCCTTTCTTTCCAACCAAATAGGAAAAATGTCCACCGCATTCATCCTTTCTACTATCCATTCCATTCAACCAAACAAAAAGTGAGGGGGACACTTTGCCTTCCCTACGGATGCCTCATTCATCCCTCCCTCTTTCCCTTCCGTCCCTACAATTAAACCGATTAGGCATTTTGTAACAATTTGCAATAACTTAACATGGGGCTTAAAAACAAACATGGACCACTAATGAGCATGGTCTCCTATAAAGTTTAGGCCCTTTAAATCTCGGATAACACAAGCCCAATATAGCCTTATAGACTTGCCTTGGAAAGCTAAGGTAGCACTTGTCCATATCCAAATTGAGCCCACTGCAGCAATATAAAAGGCCTGTGAAATGAAATGTTAAGTCCACATAGCTTTGGACCTTTTTGTGGGCTTTTTACCCCCAATAAATAAGCTGTCTAACCTAGATTTACTTGGCACCATGCTGTTGGATATTACTACATGTTAAGGCCCAAAGAAAATTGTCGTATGCATTTTTTGAGTGAAAATAGCCATGTAACATGATTTCTGAAAATAATAATAAAAAAATAAAAATTTGCTATATAAAAATGTAAAAAAAAAAAAAAAAAATGCTTCCTTTTTATATTGCACATAAATCTCTAATATTTGAAAATATATGTAAATTGTCTTATAATATCATTTGACTAAAATTTTATTACAGAACCCCTCAAAATATCCTTAAAAATTGAAATTAGAGTTTATTTTATTTTATCTTGTCTCGAGGGCATTTTAAGTATTTTAGCCATAAAATTAACTAAATATACTTGTTTTCTAAATTTAAAAATTGTAAGAAATTTTTATGAAGGCAGTTGCACATTATACATTCCCTCTTTTCTTTTAAGAGCTAATATTAGCGTTCCACTATCCTTAAGCACTCCAACATCGTTTTTTCATACCGTAAAAGTATAAAAGAATCCACATATCACAAGGAACAGATTTTTTATATTTTTTTATTCCATATATGCATTTTTTCATTAATATTAGGACTTTTGGCTTCAAAATGATAAATCCTTGAATTTCTTTCTTACGTGCCAAATCAATTAGGGTATTAAGTTTAATTCGACTTTCTTCCATCTTTACATATGGTTTGTTTCACTATCTATTCTTTCCGCTGTGAAAGAATTTTATAGAGTCTTGATTTTAATAAATAAGAGCATATATATACGTAAAAAAATAATTTCTTGTGTTAAGTGGACTCTTTTACAATTTCGTTGTAAGAAAAAAAAAAGAAAAAAAAAAAAAAAAAAAAAAAGAAAAAAAAAGAAGAGCGATTTAGAATAATAGTAGAGCGCCTATATAGCTCCCATATATATATATAACAGAATATATTAATATATTTCACTTTAACCATTAAGATAAGATTCATATGAATATAAAATATATATATACTATATTATATGAATATTATAATGAATGTTGCGGACTTTAAGGAGAATGTACTGGGTGATGGGCAAAGTGGGGTAGGCCCCACAGACGTTTATCCCAAGGTTGAAAGGGAGATATTGCCAGATCGGGAACGACCACCGTGACTATCAGCCCCTACTGGGGGTTCTGATAATCCATCCAGATTAGGCCACGTGTATGGTGATGTCGCCTCTTAGCGTAGGCAACTGTAACGAAGGATTTTTAGGCTTCTCTTTCGCCAGTATAACGCCAAGTTCAAGAACCCTTTCTCTACTCAACCACAAAACCCCACTGTCCGACCACACGCGCCATTTTTCACTAAAAGAGTTTTCAATAGACAAATATTAAGTGAACCAGGCAGGCAGACATATCTTATTATTTTTTTTTTATTAAATAAAGATACTAATAATATAAAATTTTAAATTACTTATCAGGAAAAAAAAGAAAAAGAAATTAGTGACTCTTCTCCAACGAGTCTCTTCAATTTCACCACCAACTCTCTAGAACTCGAGTATAAAATTGAACAACTTTTTAAGTCAAACTAAGGTTTAAATAGTACATGATATGATTTCTTCTGATTGAAGTGAAATTAAATTCTTTAAATTTATTGTATTTATGTATAATTAAATAGGACATAAAACGAGTTGGATAACACTTAACACTTACCTTTAAAATTAATTTTAAAGTTATTTTAAGTGTTAAAGATAAGTAATGTCCTAATTTTTATATAAAGTGAGGACAAAATTGTCATTTCTTAAAATTTAGTCAATAGGAATATAAGAAAGAAAACTAAAAAGAAAAGAAAAGTTACGAGTGACGTAAAAGGATCAAAGTAATAAACTTGAAATGAGTTACATGTAGGTAACGGTTCCGTTACCTAAAATTAGAGTTTCTGAACTGAAATTTGTAAGATTGGAAAAAAATAAATCACAAAATTAAACTAAATTTTTTTCAAATTCACAAATTTCAATTTCATACGGCGAACACAAATGTATAGAATTTGTCAAAATATCATATAAAGTCGGTGTAATTTACTATAAAATATAAATCTGTATTATATATATATATCTGTGTTGGAAAATTTAAAAATAATTCTTAATTCTTACCATTTGTTAATTGAATAGGACAAAAGCGTGTTAAAAACGTGTTGACGCATGCGCGTGGAGGGAGGGAGCATTGGTGATGGTGTCGGAAGAGACAGAAAGTACGGGAGATCGCGGGATTTATTGAGCCGGTGGTCACCTTTGAAGGGCTCGAGGCACCTCGACACGCTCGCCCTTTACCTAGAGAGAGAAACCCCACCCCCCTCTCATTACTTTCCACTAGATCTGCGCTGTAATCACTATTTCTAGAGAGAGAAAAACCCTATCCCCACTCCCAAACCCTTGCGCGTTCACCACACTACCCCCACCACATAACTACATGGACCTGCTCGAGTCATGCACGTACACTCAAAGAGACTTTATATATATAACTATATATACTTATTATATGTTGCGTAATGTGTGTGTATATATATATAGAGAGATATAGAGAGAGAGAACGACAGAGGTGTCCTTTCCCCTCAGTTCTGAAAGCGCCGCTTTCTTTTTGTTTAAAGCATAGATGTATGTGCTGCTGCCTTGCAAGTAGTGTTGCGGAGCGCATTTCTCTCTCTATCTCCACTTTCTCACTCCGTTTACTTTTCACTATACTGCAATGACGAAAACTATATATACACACACAAACACAAGAGTGGGTCCCACAGGGACCCTTTTATCCCCCGTGTCTAGACAACGCCAATTGGGCTTTTACATGGGCCATAAATTTGGGTTGGCAGATTTAATTGCATTACTTGACCTTTTGTGTTCAACTTGATATCACAACATGGCTTTGGTAAGTGCATTTGGATATTTTGGGACTTGGGTCCAATGGAATTTCATAGGGGATTGCCTATAAACAATTGACTGAGCCAAAAAGTCAAGGTTGCAATCACATACAATCTCCTACATCTCTCTCTCTCTCTCTCTCTCTCTCTCATCTTTAGTTCTACTCCATGTCTAACAAGATTTCTAAGCTAATGCCTAAATTTAGCTCAAATTAGGGTAAGGTTGAGAACACCATATTAAGGTACTCTTTAGTCAAGAATGTTAGGGATACAAAATGTGAAAGGTTTGTCATCTTAGGACTTTGAATAGCATTACCCTAAATTTTATATCAATTTGTTAAAAAATCGTACCAAAATTGTAAAAATTGGTGATTTACATTATAACGAGTAATGATAAATCACGCGACAGCTGACGAGGGCACACATTAGGTGTAAGAAAATAGAGGAGTCACTTGTGGCAAGATGCGAAATTTCTTCACTAAAAAATAAATTGGTAAAAAGTGATTCACAAACCACTCATCACAGCATAATTTAAAGAATCACCACACAAAGAGAATAAAACAAGCATGTAAATTAGAGACATCAATTCGAGTCCTTATAAGATACCATAAATAAAATGAGTCATCTTTACAAAACTATGTGCTATGCAAGTCAATCACATTATTTTATTGAATGACCTTTTTCACGAGAGGCCAATCTAGAGTTTCACATAAGAATTGTATTAGGAATTAAATTATGGTTGAGGAGAAGCATCCCACAATCTTGTAGCCCACCAAATATGTTGGTAAAAAGAATTCATATTCTCCAATTATGTCTAAATATTTACATGATCTTCTCATTGTCTATTGACCATTTATATTTCACATTAGGAAAATTTCTTCAAAACGGTTCAAATAGCAAAACTCTTCACATCGTGGTTGGTTTTTTTTAATTTTTTTTTATTCTTATCAAATTAAGGGGAAGGGGACCCCAACACGAGTATACCAACTTGGGAAGGTGGGCTACCTATCAATTAAGTGTTAGAGATGTCCCACATCGGATCGAAATGCAAATTGAAATAGGTATAAATTGGTCAGTATGTAGTACTACCCAATAACTTAAATTTTTGGGTCAACGTACAAATATTCACTCGTTACCGTTGGTATCAGAACTATATCCAGTTCTTGATCCCTTGTCATGCCAAGCGCATGGCCTCTCGCGTTGCGAATTAGGGTGGGAACAAATATTACAGTTTTTGCGTCAACGAACAAACATCCATTGATTACACTAACTTACTGAAAAATGCCCCTTTACATCATTTACTTGATTAAAAATTTTCATTGAATATAGACTTTGAGGTTGTTGTCTTAATTTTTTTTTTTTTTGGAGGTGATGCTAGTAATTGTCATAAATGTCCCTCTTTAACTTTAAATAATGTATGTAACACCCATTCTATCCAACATTAATCCAAGAAAAAAAAAAAAAAAAGGAGGACTATTGCTAGCATCTTTCTTTCTTTCTTTTTTTTATTTTGGGTGGCAATTTGGATGCTAAATATTCCATTTAAGTGTTGAACAGTGAGCTGAAAGTTGATCAGCAAATTATGAACCCTATCCAAAGGTCAATAATAAGCCAAAGAAAAAATGATAGACTACAGACAATTCAATAGAAAATAAACAATTTATCACATGCTAGTGACTCTTATCATTAAACTTTAGTACTATAGTTGCATCCCATTGGATAGTGGATGCTAGATTTTGGGTGACGTGTAGGGACAATCTTCATGGTCGGTGATTTATTAATTGGACAATCTATAGAAGCTGTACGCATGTGACAGACACAATCTATATACATATATATCTACATATGTGCATATATATATACATATATCTATATAGAAGGGCAGGACATGAGCTCGGAGCTCAAGAAGGAAGGGGGCCTGGCCTTGCAAAGTTAAAGAGACGATCTAAAACCTAAATTTACGGAGGTGGCGTGATTTCTTTGGCCGCTCTATTCTTTTAGTAGGTCCCACTTTTCTGTCCTCCACGTTCCAAACTTTCCAATAATTTCACCCAGCAATTAAAAAGGCCATGTAGTTTGTCCCTATAATAAGATTATTAGGGTTCGTTAACCCTAAAGCACCTAAACAAAATTTAATACATCTTATCATTAACTAATTAGCATTTTAACATATCATTATAAGTCATCCAATTATTTCATATATGTTTAGACTTTTGATTAAATATTCTGCAATTAAATGCTTGTATATTTGTATTGTGTAAGTTTATTGTACTAATATAATATGATGAGATTTTATTATTGTTTTTATTAGTTATTATTTTTTTGGCAACGAGGAAAAAAATTAATTTTCAGAATAAATATCCTCATTTTAAGTGGTGAGAGAGGATGGATTTGAACAACAATATATAACAGGATATTATAAAAAAAAAAATAAGTGAATATTTTAGATTTTAACAAAAATTATAGGTAATTTTGTATAAAAAAAAATCTGGGAGTGACATTATTTACAAAATTATAACTATAAACTCATAAAATTGACTAAATACGTGTTACATATATAATCTACGTATATGGACGTATCTGTGAAGGGCTCAGTAGGAGCATCCGCCCCCACTGAAACTTTTTTATTATTTCATTTTACACTCTTAAATTTATACTTTTTTACATTTATACTCATAAAATTTTGAAATTGCTCCTACTAAAATTATGAAAAAATTCCTCTATATAAATCCCCCCTATATGAATTCTTAGATCCATCCCTGCATACGTACCTATAATTTTGTAAATAACTCGCTAACTTGGTACAGTTTTGTATTTTTATTATTTATTTAGTTAATTGGTAACTTTCAATATATAGTTATAATTTAATTTTTTTTTCCATTTAAATCTTTTTATTTATTATATTGCTTGAGTAAGGACTCAAGCAAGAATCATGGCGCTGAGATCACCTTAATAAGATTCTCTCACGTGATTTATTTGGATTAACTTACGCGTTCTTGAAAACATACATGTGCACAACCAACTTTTCCTAATTAGATGGGATAAATAATAATTCTGAGAAATGAAATGTCAAATTGTCTCATATTCTGGATTTAAACACAATCAAGTTGCTACACATTTTCGCATGGAGTCGAGGGAATTTGTACTCGAGAATGTTAGGGCATCTCGAGGGACAATTTTGTAAATATAGAGAGTTAGTCAATTTAAAAGTGGCTAGCTCAACAAACCCGGTACAACCACAAACGCTCCATACAAACCTCACTACTTGTGGCAAGTGTTTGCATAACATTTGTCCACGACGGCCCGTAATGTGATGAGCCCTTAACCATTATCATCTTCTTTAAGTGTCAATTTGTATCTATAATTTTGTAAAAGGTCACAAGCAACAAACACGGATATGGTATGCAAATAGATATATAACACTCTATAATTCTTAAAATTTCATAATTTTTATTTTTGGTGTGAACTAGGTTCATGGAATGATTAAAAGACTAAAATGCCTTTATGTATTTGAAAAAAAAAAAAAAAGAAAAAAAAAAGTGAGAGACAAAATAAATATAAAATGACCAAAGTACCCTAACCAAAATGAAATGGTGTGTTTATATGTAAAATGGTATAAAGACATTTTAGGAAAACAAAAAAAGCAATTTAGGGAATTTTTTACTTTAATATAGGCATGTGCAACGCAGATGACTACTTAAATGTGATTTTTGATATATTATACAAATTAAGCCTTTATTTGTCCATTTGTTTAAAATTTAACGTACTTATACACTTAAAATAAAGGTTATGACTGTTATTTGTCTAAATTTTAAACATTAAGGGTGTTTTTCTCACTTTACCTTTTTGTAAATAATTCGTAAAATTGACTAAATACACAAACTCCTATGAGAGCTGCAATACTGATTTTTTTGAATAATTTCAGGGGGACAAAGGTAATATTTCATAAGTATATATATATTAAAATGGCAAAATCAGGAGCCGTAATAATAAAAAATAAAAATTTCAAAAGGCAATTGTCCCCTAAGTATAATATGGGTCTGTCCTACGTGCTGAACGACTTTAGACAAGAGCCGTAATAATAAAAAATAAAAAAATTTAAGAGGCAATTGTTCTCTAAGTACAATATAAGTCTATCCTTGCACGTAATACGTAGCGAAAGACTTTAGACAAAATATTTACTACCTATATTTTTTGGATTCATTTTATATTCAAAAGATCATTATTGTTGGTTAGACTATTAGGTGTGAATGACATTATTTTAGAAGAATGATATTAAATTCAATTTCTTTTTGTGGATAACCAAACCAAGCCAAATTTTGTGGTGGACTAAATACTGAGATATGTGGTCAGCAGTACAGTACTCATCCAATCGTGTGTTAGTAATTTGAATCAAAGCACAGTCCAAATTGATATAGTAATTGTTCACTTACATATAGAAGGACATGACTGCTCCAAAAACCAGAAAAGCTAGGGCTAGAAAGGAATTGAGGGAGGGACATGTATGTTTGTGTATGGGTGTATGCATTTCAGAATGATTGGATGTCTCGAGGATTGAAAAGATGGAAAAGAGAATGTCACTCATTTCAGTGCCCACATAATATTAAATATGTCAGAACCACGTTATATGGATAATGGATATACACTATACCACATACTAGTATTATATTGTAATAGAGCAAAGAAAAACACAAAAAGCAATGTATTAAAAAAGAAGTTTATGGGCATAAGCCTATACTTAGGCTCATCAAGAACAAAATGCCCATCTCTCTTTGTGATCTCTCTTTAAAATAATGACATTATATATATTGTTAGGGGAAAGAGTGTATATATTATTGCTTAACTTTACCTTCCGAGAAGGAGAAAAAAAAAAAAAAAAAAAAAAAAAAATTGCTTAACCTTTAAAATACAAATATATATATATATATATATATATATATATATATATATATATAGTTGTCCCGGAGTACCAAATGCTTTATAGTTATTATTCTCTCAGTTTCATATTTGTTGTCCATCTTTGTATTTAGAATTAATTATATTAACACCCTTTGAAATATTGGTCAATGTCACTTTGCAGTCAGTCAACATTTTTTGGGCAGTAATACTCCCTGAACTTTTAAAATCTTGCATCCACACCCCTTTCGGACCTAGAAAAGATCTAAATGCCCTTGACTAGTCAAAAAAATTAATTTTTAAGCCTAAAATGACCTAAATACCCTTTCTAATTAATTTTAATGGACGAAATTGACCTATCTTTCAATTGGAAGGCTAGAGATGGTGGTCAGATGGGTTCTTATTCAAAGCTACGACAACAAGTTATTCGAAGAAAAAGACGACGCCTAGCGATTTATTTTTTTTATATAAACAACACCACCAGTGCCACAAAAATAAAAATAAAAAAAATAAATCGCTAGGCGTCATCTTTTTCTTCGAATAACTTGTTGTCGTAGCTTTGAATATATATATATATATATATATATATATATATATATATATATATTTTCTATTGTAGGTGTCTGATTATGGTGGTAGTGTCTAGTTATGGTGGGGGTTATAACGGTGTTGGGGTTATTTATTTATTTTTCTGTCTTTCTATTGTGGTGGTTCTGGTTGTCGAGATGTCTAGGTGTGGTGGTGGGGGTGGTGGTATTTGAGGATGACAAAGAAAGAGGGATTATAGAGGGGGAGCCACATACACAGATATGAGGTTTATGAGGGAGAGTGATGGTGGTGAGGAGAGAGAAAGAAAGAAAAGGGCAGACAGTGGTGGAGTTAGTGATGGTGGGTGGTGGTGGCGATGGTGGTTAGTGGTGAGAACGGGTCAGCGATGATGGGTGGTGGTTGTGGGGTTTATGTTGTGGCGGTGATTGGAGAGAGAAAGGGGTGGCCGGTGGTGGAAGTGGCAATGGTGGTAGAACTTTCTTTTATTTCTCATCTTTTCTAGTGGTAAGGGGAAAATGAGGGTTATTTTCGTCAATTCATATTGCTGATATTTTGTGAATAAAATTGAATTAATAATTTAAGGGCATTTATTTCATTTGAAACCTCAAGGGATGTCAGTCTCCAAAATTATGTTAACCAGTCACTGAGTGAAATTGACCAAAACCTCAGGGCGTGTCATTGCAATTAACCCTTGATTTTATAACTTGTTAAGGAGACATGCAATTAATGTATTGTCACATTTTCAAATTCCTAAGTTAGCCTTTAAACTTTGAATATATATAACCCAAATTGAAAGAATTTTGAAAAATTAAAAGGGTAATTATGAAAAGATTGTATTTATTTTGTTTGTTTTTTCCAAATAGACTAGTAATTTGGGACACTCTAAAAGTGGAAAATGAACTCTTAATATGGGACAAAGAAAAGAAAGTGTTATATTTCACGAATTTTGATTTGTGATTGTATCTTGAATTAGGTGGCTGCTTATTTGTCAGCTTATTTGGTTGCTTTGAGCCAGTTAAGGATTGCTTCTCTATGGTCTAAAAGCGCTTTTATTTTGAAAAATTGCATTTAGATGTGCTTGGTATCCATTAAAAGCACTTTTAATGGTTACCAAATTTAGCTTAATAGAGCATTTGAATTAAACTATGATTTGGAGCTTTTAAAATATTGTTACCAAATAAATATACAAATAATTTAATTGTGAAAAGTATTTATTATAATGTGTCACCAAACACTAAACATGCTTTTTAATGACAACAATTTTTTGACAACTGTACTGATAAAATCACTTTTTTTATTCCAAAGCAACCCAAACGTGCTCTTAATTGTGTGTGTAGACACTAAAATTTTAATGGACTTTTGTTTTGACAAATTGACCCATTAAATATGGGTCTAATGTTTAATTAAGTTATTTAATTGGCCCAAACTTGGTCCACTTAAATTATTTAATTAGCCAAGCCCAGATAGTTAAATAAAAAGATAATTATTCCTAAAAAAATGTATTTGGAATAATTATTTTTAAGGATAATTATCATAATATAACCGGCCCGACCCAGTTATGATTTTATCCTTATTAGGAGATGACACGTGTTATCTTCCTATTAATCCAAGAAGCCTATAAGTAGAGGCTTGGAGGAAGAAGGAAGTGGTACACAAAATTCAGAATTCAGAAATCCAGAATTCCAGAGAGAAATACAGAAACTCTGCCAATATTCATCCCCAACATCCAAACCCAAAGGCGAAGAATACCAAGCACATCAAATCGTGCCGTTCTTCATCAAACTCCACAGTGATCAACAACAAGCACATCAAATCATGCCGTTCTTCATTAAAAAATCCACGGTGATTCAAAATCAAGCTTGTGTAGCCCTTGAATACCAACAAAAGGAGATCGAATCAGAGGACTTTATTCTTTGTAAAGAATATTACAAAGGATTGTATTCCTTTTATTTATCATAAATCAATAAAATTCTATTTTGCTCCCTATTTTGTTCTTTATTTGCAGACTACAAAATTTGTGAGTACAAATTTCTGGCACGCCCGGTGGGACATCTTTTGCCTCTCATCTCTTTTTCTTACCATTAAGTTTCTTCTCTGTCAGATTCTATGGCTCCCCCTAAGACTCAGACAGACAAAAAAGCCCCAAAGAACATCGCTGCTGCAGAGGTCAATGCTAAAACCACCATAAAAAGTGGCACAAAGGCCAAAAACGCATCAAGTGATGGAAGTACCTCGGCGGGCCCTATGACACGGAGCAAGTCCAAGGCAATCGTGTTATTTAAATGTCAGCAAAACTTGGTGAAAGTTAATCCTGCAAAGTCGGTGAACGTGAAAACTCAACATTTGAAGAACCTTGACGTTATTCTAGAGGAGATTCCGCCATCAGATTCACCTCATTCCATCTCTGATGCTCACTCTAGTGTCGGTTCACCCCCAGAGTCACCACGTCAAACTTTGGAGCAATCAATCACTTCAAGGAACGTTGACTCTCAAGGCCTATCATACTCAGATGTGGTCGCTGCTATGATGATTAGAGCTGCCACAGTGAAGGAACAACTAGTAACTATGTCTCGTGCCATTGAGAACCTCACAAAGACTGTTGAAGAAAAGGACTTGCAAATCGCTACACTGATGAACAAATTGGAATTTCAGACCTTCGGTGAATCACTAGTACCGTCTGGGAATCCTAAAGCTTTCACAGCAGTGCCGTCTGGGAATCTTACATCTTCCACAACAATGCCATCTGGGAATCTTACAACTTCCACACAACCACCGTTTGGGGATCCTACAGCTTCCACAGCAATGCCGTCTGGGAATCCTAATTCTACGACACAAGGTACTTGCATAGAGGACCCCAGACAGACGCCAGTAACAGAATAGGCATGCTTTTTCAGTCACTTCATTATCTGTCGAACAATTACAAGATATGATAATGAATAAAATCCGAGCCCAATACAGAGGCATCTCACAGAGAACTCTCATACACTCAAAGCCCTATACAAAGAGAATCGACAGTATTAGGATGCATGTAGGATACCAACCTCTGAAGATTTAGCAATTTGACGCAAAAGGCAACCCCAAACAACACATTGCCCATTTTGTCGAGACTTGCAACAATGCCAAAACTGATGGGGACTTACTGGTTAAACAGTTTGTCCGCTCCCTTAAAGGAAACGCATTTGAGTTGTACACTAACCTGAAGTCAGAATCAATTGATAGTTGGGACCAAATGGAACGAGAATTCTTGAACAGGTTCAATAACACTCGTCATACTGTTAGTATGATAGAATTGACTAACACGAAGTAATGGAAGGATGAGCCTATAATCGACTACATTAATCGGTGGCGAGCACTCAGTCTTGACTGCAAGGACCGAATATCAGAAATCTCTGCTATGGTGATGTGTATGCAAGGAATGCATTGGGGCCTCATTTACATTCTCCGAGGCATAAAACCTCGCACATTCGAAGAATTAGCTATGCATGCCCATGACATGGAGATCAGTATAAAATCCCATGACGACAAAGGTCCGGTGGCAATAGAACAGTGCAAGGATAAGAAGGACTGGAAGAAGAACGACAAGTCGTCAAAGAACACTGCTAAAGAATCCATGACTATCTCAACTACCCCAGTCAAGATATCTGTTAAAGATAACAAGAAGGATGATAAAAAGTCTCGCCAGTTTCAAGAGGGGAAAAGACAGCGTCCTACGCTGAAGGAATTAAAGAAGAAGGAATACCCATTCCCCGATTCCAATGTTCCTGGCATATTGGAATACTTACTTGAAAGTAAAATTATGAAACTCCCTAAATGCAAACGCCCTCAAGAGATAGGACGTGTTAACGACCCAAATACTACAAATATCATCATATTGTCAGTCATCTAACTGAGAAGTGTTTTATCTTCAAGGAGGTGGTAATGAATCTGGCAAAACAAGGAAAAATCTTGCTAGACATAGATGAAGTTGTAACTTTAAATCATACTATTGCTACTTTGACAACCTCTGTCGTGGGGAGTGCTCGTTCTCAATCTTTAAATTATAAGGTATATTACAGAACCATCCAGTTTGGCTCATTCGAACCAATCCCCATCTATTTTGGCCAAGGAAGTATACTTGACGTTTCAACATTTGGAAAAGTTTTTCCTCAGGATGATGAAGAAGGATGGACTCTGGTAACAAGAAAGAAACCACGGAAACAACGAGCTTACATTTTTCAGACTAGTTATTCTAACAGGGGGCAAAGGAAGAAGAAACCTCAATACCACCATAGACAGTATGGCCATAATAGAAAATAGGTCAAGAAGATATAGTCATCCAAACACGACTCTATGAGCAAAGGGATCCAAAAGTCCATTACTTTGCAAGAGTTCTTTCCAGAAGGATATCTAGATGATGAAGTTGTGACAGCTTACATGGTTTCAACTTAGAAAATGAGCCCTGATGATGAGAATAACGAGGATCAAGATAAAGCCCAGCTTGTGGAGAACCATGCAAAGGATGTAGCCATCATTGAAAAATCTGATGATGAGGAAGTAGTCGGAGGTACGCTTGATTCATGTTATGCACCAATAACTTTCATTGACGAGGATCTTCAGTTGGGTTCGAAGCTGCATAATTGTCCTCTTTTCGTTTTCGGTTACATAAGAGAACAAAAAGTTACTCAAATTCTTGTTGATGGTGGATCAATAGTGAATCTCATGCCAAAATTTACAATAAAAAATCTCAGCATCACAGTCGATGAGTTATCTCGTAACCGTCTTATTATTCAAGGTTTTAACCAAGGAGGATAGAAAACTATTGGCATGATTCGGGCGAAGCTAACTATTGGCGGGCTCCAAGCTGAAACCTTATTCCACATTAATGCAAAAACATCCTACAATTTGTTGTTGGGAAAACCTTGGATACAAACGGTTATAACGAACCATAAACTATTTACAGAATTAGAATCTCATTTTGCTGATGCCAAGTTCTATATCGGTCTCGATGCACCTTTGGAAGTGCCCATCCTAAGCCATCCGTCTACATAAGTGGTTCAATCTACAAAAATAAAAGAAGCATTGGGTGACCTGTTAGATGTTTCAGTGACGGACGTTATAAAGGTAGCTAAAACGCGAGAGGTCTCAATAAAAACACATCGGATGAAACCTATTTTGAAGTATGTTCCAAAATCTCAATGATAAGAAGGGCAATCACTTGTCATCGAGATACTTGAAACCAAGGAATTTAAAGTGAAAATGTCGCAAACCAAGAAAAAAAAAGATATGCAAAAGCTGCAAGGAGAGTTAACTCTTACTCTTGCTAAGATTCAAAAGTTTTTGTCTTCCAAGTCTCCGTTAAAAGGGTTCATGCAGCCTTCTCAATCTCTGGTCGAACATGGATCACTTCTAAAATAAAGGACTGATGAAGGATTCGATCCTAAAGCATACCAACTCTTGGCTAAACCGGGGTATGATTTTAAAAATCCTACAAGCCTTGGAAAACTTAATTCTGAGGTCACCGGTGAGAAAGTGTATGGTCTCAATGAGACACAGAAGAAATTGAAAGAACAAGGGCATAAGATCATTCCACCCAAGTTCGGTCTCGATTTCGTAGGTTCTGAGCCACTTTGAATTCAAATCACAAAAAAAGGATAAGAAGTCAAACACTTTTTACATTGGGTTTGAAGAAGTTAGGATGAACAAGACCAACAGACTATGTCTCAAAAATCAGTCTTCGATCGTATAGGAGCTCTATTTGCTTGAACATCTGTATTCAACAAGTTGTTGAGCCAAAAATCAAATGTCTCAAGTTCTCATGTCAACAATTTGCCTCGCACCTCTGTTTTTTATAGTTTTTAACAGAATGAGCTTTCATGACTAAGGAGCAAAATCTCTACAACCTCGATTTCAAAAGTCAGTATTTTCTCGAATTGGTACTATCAATGATGCACTGCTAAGAAGCAGCAAGAGTGGAAAGTTAGAGGAAGTTAACATCGACATGGTGAACAATAGTGAAGTTCGGAGCCTAGTGCCCTCGTGAATGAAATGTAAGACAGAGATAGATGTCACCAATAATGTTACACTAAAAGCTCGAAGGCGAACCAGTATATTCACTAATCAATCAGAAGAAGTGGATAGAACAGAAGGCACTGACGAATCATCTTGTATTACTTCATACCACATCACTGTTGAAGAAGAACTTGACTCTAAATAACCAGATGACATCAAGAAAGCTCTACCAACACTAGAAGATGGGGGGCAGGCTACTGTTGATCAACTCAAGGAAATCAACTTAGGGACTGATGATCAACCCAAACCAGTTTTCGTTAGTGCATTCCTAAGCCCCTTAGAAGAAAATGATTACTTTCAACTATTGTCTAAGTACAAGGATGTTGTAATACCCCTAATTTTAAAAGGATAATCTCAGTAGTTTATTTTATGGTTTTATTGTAATTTTTGCATTTTTATGGGTTTATTTGGCTGTTTGCTTATTTGTTTTAATTGTGGTTAATTAATTGAGTTAATTGCAGTATTTATTTTATTTAATTGTTATATTTATTTGAATTATTTAATTGAGTATTTGTTTTAATTATTTTCTGTCTTAAATATATGTTTACGTGGAAATTTGATTTAATTGTTTTTTTGTTTTTTTTTTTAGGGTTTTAGTTTCGTCACGGTTAGCCAACTTAGATATAATATGAATGGTTCTTTTCTTGTCTCTAAATTAAACTAGAATTAGGGTTTTTAGTGAAGCCCATAAATAGAACTGTATGCCAATGGTTGTAAACCATGTTCACGTACATAGAGAGACGGAGAGAAATAGAGAGGAACAGAATACTTTGTTTAGGGTTTAGCTAGGACTAAGGCTAAACCAAGGAAAGATTAAAAGGGTGTGTTCGAGGGTTAAACCAAGGAGAAGACAGAGCGTTCGCCGGAAACCTTAGGAAGACGACACTGAGATTTTGAACTGAAATCTCAAAGGCAAGTTCTATTCCTAACTCTCTCTCTTTGACTCGTGTTCTTTACATGCCTAACACAACTCCAGGAGTAAATAGACATTAAAGATTAATCTGGTTCGCATGTTAATTTTAATTATAACAATATGCCTTTACATGAATTGGTGTTTGCTTGTTTGTAAATTTCCTTGCATAATTCATTTTTTAATTGATGCATAATGAATTTAATAAATTATTGGGACTGTTTGGAACCTAGAATAGAGGGTTAGGAACCTTAGCAAGGACAATCAGAAAGTCAGAAAACAGCCGGCGTCGGGGAAGACGAAGGCTGGGAAGAGTAGAGGCGGTTCCACATGATGTAGAGGCGGCTCCAAGGGAGTTGAGCCTGCTCTACCCAAAAGGTTGAGCCTCCTTTACCTAAGTTGAGCCTCCTTTACCCAAAAAGTTGAGCCTCCTCTACCTAAAAGTTGAGCCTCCTCTACCTTAAATTGGAGCCTGCTCTACATCTTTTTGGAGCCTGCTCCTTTGTGGATTTTCAATTTGTTTTTAATTTCAGGAATGGATTTTACTCCTGTACTTGGATTTTGATGTTCCAGTTTAATTAGAAGCTATACTGGAGATTCTCAGAGGTGTCCTGAGCTTATTTGAAACTCCCAAGAGCCTTGTTAATGCATAATTAATTATCGTGTATTATAGTTTGAACAATATAAAATTCTTACACAAATTGGTATACTGTTTTAAATGTGGAGATTTAAAATTGTTCAACATTGTTTTAGCAATTTTTCGAGAATGATTTTATAGTTTAAATCATGTTCAAGTGTTATAAATAAGCATGTGAATTTATATATTTTATTATGCTTATTTGGAATGAATTAATGTTTACATGACTGGAGGTGTGGAGTCGGACTTTTTTGCCCTTTTTTCTCTCTACTGTCGGCGATTTCTTCTAGGGTTACAGATTTTTTTTCGGGGACGTTCTCTATGGAGGAGGGGCAACCCTCCTCTCCGGCGGGTAGCGTTACACCTGCAATAACCCCACAACCTAGTCGTCCATCGTGGAGTTCATTGCTCTTGAACTCTACTACTACGGGATTCACTCCCCTAACGTATTATAGTGAGAGTCGTGGAAAGGAGATTGTTATTATTGAGGATGAAGATATTGTCGAAGAATTGAAGTATTGGAAGAATTCTGTGGTATGCTATGTCCTTGGTAGCAAACCTTACTATCCTTACTTTAAAGCATGCATGCAGAAAAGGTGGCATAAGGACTCGGTGGTTGTTTCAATGAAGGATGGTTTTTTTCAGGTAAGATTTCCATCTGAAGAGGATTTGATGAATGTGTTAGCGAGATTCCATACTTTTCAAGGGCGTGCTATCATTGTGAAAAAATGGCACAAGAGTATACAGTTGGAAAGAGAGATACTAGCCACAGTTCTGATCTGAATGAAGGTATGTGATCTGCCGGTGCATGCACGGAGTGGCACTTCTATTTCAAAAATTGTATCTAATATTGCCAAACCTATGTATATGGAGGATGTGATTCAAAGTAGGGACAAAGGTTTGTATATTCGTGTTCTAGCCGAGATGGAGGTTGATGGTGTGTTTCCAGAAACGATACAATCTAAATTGCATGGATTGCCATGTAAAGTGAAAGTGGAATATGAATGGACACCCCAAGTATGTAAGTTTTGTAAGAAAATGGATCATGTGGAAGCTTTATGTCCATTGAACAAAGTTAAACCTAAGCCTAAGGAGCAATGGGTGGTCAAGAATAAGAATGGTGATCAAAAGGTTATGGATTTGACTAAGTTACCAATTGTGGACATTCCAAATGATGTTCAAGATGAAGAGGAAGGTTTCACAGTGCAGAGAAAATCAAAAGGGAAAACAAATATGGGACAACAAGTAACTCAAACTCCGGTTATATCAGACAATGCATTTCAGGTGCTTGAGGAAAGTGCTGAGATAGATGGGGTTATAAAGATTATGGAAACTAAGAAGCAAGGTCTTGTGGAAGAGAAACATCTAGAAGTGGATAGTCAAGAGAGGGTTTGTGAACCGAATATTATGCTTAATGCCACTGATACACAGGATATGGTTCCGGAAACTCAAGGGGTCCTTATTGATAGTTTGAAAGATGGAATTAAGTAGAGTTGTGAAGTGGTTCCAGTCTCTCCTAGAGGTGGAACTCCTTCTTCAAAGAAGCGCAAAAAGAAAAATAGAAAGAAGAAGGTGGAGGTGGAGGTGGAAGCTAGTATGAGAATTACAAAAGGAATCGTGGCTGGTGGGAGTGTTCCACCAAACTTGGTTTCTCAATGATAGGGCTTTGGAATATGAGAGGGCTCGATAGACAAGCAATGCAAAAGGAAGTTATGGCTTGGTTGAGTAGTTCCTCTATTTTTTTATGTGGTTTGGTAGAGACCAGAGTTTTAATTACAAAGTTCAAGAGTATTACAGATAGGATAAGGAATAACTGGGATTGGACTAACAACTATAATGCTGATAGTGGTGGCCGTATATGGTGTGGTTGGGATCCCATGAAGATTGAGGTTACAGTAATTATATCTAAGGATCAAATGATTCTGTTACAGGTGGTGATTCGAGGAACTGTTACAAAGTTCTTTATTTCCTTTGTTTATGCAAAAAATACTGATGGAGGAGGAAGCAGCTGTGGAAGGATTTAGAGGATTCTGTCCAGTGGATTGATGGACCTTGGTTGCTATTGGGGGATTGGAATATTGTCAGGTACAATAATGAAAAGAAGGGAGGTAGAAGACATCCACCCAGAGTTTTTGCTGATTTTAATAATACAATTGATAAATTGTACTTAACTGATATGCCCACAGCTAATGGTGTTTTTACCTGGTGTAACAAGAGATACATCAATAGAAGGATTTATGCTAAATTAGACAGAGGTTTAATGAATGAAGATTGGGCTCTTACTTATCCAGATTCGCACGTATTATTAACACCTCCTTTGACCTCAGATCATTGGGGATTATGTGTTAAAGTGCCTGTGAACATTGCCTCAGGTCCTAAACCTTTTAGGTTTTTGTTGATTTGGAATAAGCAACCTGCTGTCAAGGACTTGGTAGCTACTTCTTGGGGTAAACAATTTAAGGGTGACCCAATTGCAAAATTAATGTTCAAGTTAAAGCTTTGCAAACAAGCTGTGAAACAGTGGAACACAGAGAAATTTGGATCAGTTTATGTTGAAGTGATATCATGCAGGAAGAAGTTAGCTGAGATTCAAGGTGTTTTAGCTGATGACCCAATGAATGAGGATGTTATACACAAAGAGGATGAATGTAGATTAAATTTGGAATTGGCAATTTCAAATGAAAATATTATTCTCTCTCAGAAATCAAGGATTAGATGGGTGAAAGATCAAGATAGATGTACTAAGTTCTTTTTTCAAAAAATTAAGCAGCATAAGGCAAATAGTAATATGACAACATTACAAGAGGGAGGAACTACTATTACTGATCCTAATGTTATTAGCCAGAGGTTTGTTGAGTATTTTCAGAGAGCTTATGCAGGGGGTGTATAGAGTTATAGGTTCCAGAGCAGAAATATATTAGAAAAACTATTGATCTTGAGGAGAGTACCTTGTTGCAGGCTGCAGTTACAAAAGAAGAGGTGAAGAGCACTATTTTTGCAATGAGAGCTGATAGAGCACCAGGTCCTGATGGATTTTCTGCTAGGTTTTTTCAGCAATATTGGAGTATTATGGGTGATGATTTTACAGAGACTGTTATGCAGTTTTTTCAGAATCCAATCTTGGGGAAGGGAGTCAATAGTACATTTATCACTTTGATTAAGAAGAAGAAGGATGCTGTTAGGGTTGAGGACTACAGGCCTATATCTCTCTGTAATGTTTTTTATAAAGTGGTAGCTAAGATCCTTGCTAATAGACGTGCTACAGTTTTAAGCAAAATTGTAGGAAATGAACAAACAGCTTTCATCCATGGTCGAAGGATCCAAGACAATATTATTATTGCTAATGAGTTGATGAGAGGGTTTGGGGCTAAGAGGGCTAAAGCTACGCTAGCGTGGAAAATTGATTTAAGGAAAGCCTATGACACAGTGCAGTGGCCATTTTTGTTTGAGTTGCTGAAGTTGTTCAGCTTTAGTGCTCAATGGATTACTTGGGTTAAAGAATGTGTATCATCAATGTGGTTTTTAATTCTTGTTAATGGATCTCCTCAAGGATACTTTCAACCTAAAAGGGGGTTAAGGCAGGGATGCCCCTTGTCTCCATTGCTATTCACTCTTGTTACTGAATACTTCTCTGGTATGATGGAGTGGGAAACAAAGAAAGGTAAAGTGATTCCATCTCAAGCTGCAGTTAAAGCCGGAATTCCAATTACTCATCAATTCTTTGCTGATGATCTTTTAATTATGGTGCGAGCAAATATGGCCAGTGTTTTAACATTGAAAAAACTTCTACTTCAATTTGAAAAAACCTCTGGCCTTGCTGTTAGTAAGGAGAAATCTGAAGTATATTTAACTAGAACAATGAAGAGAAGGAAATCTATTCTGCGAATTCTTGGCTGTAAGGAGGGGAAGTTTCCTTTTACCTATCTTGGTTTACCTATTTCTGACAAAAAGCTTAGAAGGGCAGATTGTTTAAATTTGGTTGATAAGGTCATTGTTGTTACAGCTAGATGGAATGGGTTGCATATTTCAATGGCAGGTAGAGTTAAGTTGAGTAGGGTTGTCATCATTCCTATGGTGTAGTACTGGACTTCAATTTTCTCTCTTCCTGCTGCAGTCTCAAGTGTTATTGAGAGAAGAATGAGGAATTTTATTTGGGGACATGTTGAAAATAGAAAGAAAATTTATGGTATTTCGTGGAAGAATATTACTGTGCCTAAGGGGGAAGGTGGTTTGGGGTTGAGAAGGATTGAGGACATCGACATTGCTGCAAAGATATGTCTGGCGTGGGATTTCCTTCTATCTAAGGATAGAATATGGGTTGCTTAGTTCAGAAATTGTTACTTGAAGAGGGCCTCATACTGGACTGTGGTTGTTAAAGGCACTTCATCAGCAGTATGGAGGAGTATTGTTGCTGTCAGAAATATTATTAATGTGAATTGCAGATTCAAGATTGGCAATGTAGAGAATACTAAAGTCTTCATGGATCCATGGTGTGATGGGTAATATTTGAGTGACATGTATAATCATAGGATGTTAGGGGCTTTGAGTAGAGATAAAAGTATCTGTATGAGCAGCTTCATTACTAATGGGCAATGGGATGAGGATAAATTGAGCACTACAACTTAAGACATGATTCAGCTTTTCAAAAATCAAGTTATTGCCGGAGGGGATGATAAGTTACAATGGAAAACACCTTTTGGTTTCAAGGTCGCTCGGGAAGCAGGTAGAGTGAAATATCAAGAGGTGGTGTGGGCTGATTTGTGCTGGAATGGTGGCCATCCTAGATGGTCAGTTCATGCAGTTTTGGTTATGCATAAGGCACTTATTTCACAAGTGTTCTTACAAAAGAGGGGAGTTACATTGGTTTCAAGGTGCTACCTATGCTACAAAGAGGTGGAAACAGTGGATCATTTAGTTTGTTGTTGTGAGTATACATGGAAGGTCTGGAGTTTATTATCTTAGGTGTGTTCATGGAACTTGCAAAAGGTTAATGTGGTGCAAGATTTGGTGGATCAGTTTAATCAAGATTTCCAAAGGAAAGATGTCAGGAAGATGTCCAGAGTTTGCTTCACAGCTACTTTATATTTTCTTTGGTGGGAAAGGAATAATAGAGTACATGATAATTTTATTAGAGAGTCTGAAGATCTAGCCAAATGTATTTTTTGAGAAGTGATTGATATGTTGGGGGTTAACCTTCAAGACTTCTTTTAATCTCTTTGCTTGCTAGATTATGTGGTTTGGTCCTTATTTAGGACCTTTTGTTTTGTTTTAGTGAGGGTATGCCCTTACTTGAATCCTTGTACTATATTGTTGAATTTATTATACTCCTTCATTGAAAGAAAAAAAAAAAAAAAAAAAATTGATGTTTACATGTATAATATGTATTATCAGTTATTGGATTTTGTGGAGTAGTATCAAATAAATCTGTTACATTACAGAATTTTATCATGCTTAGTATGGAACAATTGATGTTTATACTTGATATTTTAATTATCAATTATTGGATGTATGGATTAGTTGATATTTACATTCCTTGTCTGTATTATCAACTGTTGGATGGATGGATTGTATACACCGGTATGGGACGGTGGCATACTAGGGGGATTAGCTCAAAAACGCTAAGTCCTACCTACTACGGAATTAAGGAATGAATTAACTAAAAATTAAATCCTATTGATTTGTAGTGTCAAGGCAACGAATGGTTGAGCGGCACTACTATGGATTCTGGATGGATTTTAAATATATTGTTATGGTACCTCGATATGAGCTTGAGTCTCAGGATCGATGGTTAGGGTGCGTATATGCATTGGGATGCATAGCTGGTTATGATGGTTGGAGGTGTACTCTATTAGGCTTAGGTATACATGCCCACTTCAGGTGCGTTTTGCATGTTGCCTCTATTCAGGTTGAGACCGGCCTGTAGTCCAGTGAGAGCCCTTTAGTGTGAATATATATATATATATATATATATATATATATATATATATATACGGACTATATAGTTATTGTTGAGTTGGTTAGGATATACATGTGTATCGAGTCTCTGCTTGGATTGTAGTAGGATAGAACTTGTTAGTGGGCCTGACCCACTTCTATTTTTCAGGTGTTCGACAGTTTCAGTCGTAGGCTTGATCATGCTGAGCAGAGACTATCACTCCATCTTCCGACAACGTAGGACTTCTCTCCATAGTTTACTTTGGATGTTCTTTTAGTAGTTTCATTTCAGTTTTGGATTTTTATCAAGGGTCCACTAGAGATGGATTCTCGAGTTGTTTAAACTATTGGAGGTTTTGGATTATTGGATTTTCTAAGTATTTAATTTGAAAGGTTTTTATTTTAGAATTCATTCAACTTTTAATTATTTTTTATTTCATTTTATAATCTGTGTTCGTTTATATATTAATTGTTTGATATTCCCTCGGGTTTGGGCTTGGGTCTGATCAACCCGTGTCTCGGATCTGAGGGGTATCACAGATGTCTTTGCTTGGATATACAAAGAGATGCCCGGTCTTGACCCTAAAATTGTAGTATACAATTTTGCTATCAAACATGGGACACGATTAAGCAGTCTCAACATTTATTCCGTCCAGAGCTTGTTCCAAGGATAGATGAAGAACTCAACAAATTGATTGAAGCAGGGTTTATTCGTGAGGTCAAATATCTAACATGGATTTCGAGCATTGTTCTAGTGAAGAAGAAAAATGGACAGATTCGAATCTGTGTGGACTTTCGTGATTTGAATGAGGCATATCCAAAAGATGATTTTCCTCTTCCCATCCTCGAGCTCACTGTAGATGCAACTACGGGGCATGAAGCTCTCTCTTTCATGGATTGTTACTCCGGGTGACTCCAAAGGATAAGGAGTTAACTGCCTTTCGCACTTCTAAAGGCATATATTGCTACAAAGTTATGCCTTTCGGACTTAAGAATGCGGGAGTAACATACCAACGCGCCATGCAAAGGAACTTTGATGATATACTGCATAAGATTGTTGAATTCTATGTTGATAACTTGGTGGTTAAGACGAAAGAGCGAAAAAATCATTTACAGGATCTACATACAGTTTTTAATCGCCTCAGAAAATTTTAACTCAAGATGAATACTCTTAAATGTGCATTTGGTGTCACTTCAGGGAAATTCCTTGGGTACGTCGTATATCATCGTGGTATTGAGATTGATCCTTATAAAGTTGAGGCCATTCAAAAGATGCCGCCACCAAAGAATTTACGCGAGCTTTGAAGTTTATAAGGTTAACTTGCGTTCATTCGTCGGTTCATCTCAAATTTAATTGGCCGTTGTCAACCTTTTAACTGACCAATCTTGCCAAAATGCTTTTGATAGCATCAAAAAATACCTTCTCAATTCTCCGGTATTGGGAGCACCTGTACCTGGAAAACCACTCATACTTTACATTGCTGCGCAAAAAGAATCACTAAGTGCCTTACTTACTCAGAATAATGAAGAACATAAAGATAAGGCCTTGTATTACTTAAGTCGCAGACTTACCTCGACGGAGCGAAATTATCCTCCAATTGAAAAGACATGTCTCGCGCTTGTCTTCGCTTCTAAAAAAACTGAGGCATTATTTCTTGGCTCATAGGATACATCTTATTGCAAGAGTTAATCCTCTCAAATATGTCATGTCTAAACCGGTCCTTTCCAGATGCTTGGCGAGGTGGTCAATTTTATTTAATGAGTTTGAAATTGTTCATGTGCCACGAAAAGTAGTGAAAGGACAAGTCCTAGCAGATTTCTTAGTTGACCATCCTATTCCAGCCGATTGAGAAATTTTTGAAGATTTTCCTGATGAAGAAGTCTTTCTTGTGGACATCCTCCCTCCATGGATGATGTTTTTGTTGGGATTTATATACCCTGGCATAGCAAATTCCTATCTGGTTTATAGTGACATATGTTCCTGATATTTCTGAAATATTTATGCTTGATACAATTGGTGAATTCAATGTATTATGTTTCGATTCATTATAGAATTGATAGTGTCCACTTGATTACAAGAGATATTTATATATGTATGTGATGGCGATCAATACATGAATATAAATAGTAATCATAAATTGTTCATAGTTGGTAATTATGGATGGACTCATAATTAATTAAGACTTGACCAGGATCTGCGTTAGGTTGAGATATTTTGCGAGAGCCATCGTATGCAATTACTCCCTATCACTGTCATGGCATTTGACTCTTAAGCATGAGAAAAGTATAAACTTTTTTATTAATTAATAATTACTTTGATTTGTTCGACGGATTCTTCGGGATCCTTAGACCGACACTTTGTGTAGTTATGTAATTAATAGTTAAAGGGTTATATTTTCAATATTTGCATCATTGCTACTTGTATTTATTTTGTATTGATTATGGTTGATCACAAAGTAAATTCGAAGGCCTTCGTATGTTTTTAGACAAAATGATTTATTATATATTTATTTATTTAAATTATTATGTTTGTCAAACAAATATTTTATTGTGATCGAGCCAGAAATAATCAAAGGTATCAAAATAAATATATTAATTAAGTAGTCGGATTGATGGCTTTATTTATCCGATAACTAATTATGCATAGAGGGGTCAAAGTGCAATATTGACTTAGAGGTTATTTATTATTTAATTGGAGTTCAGTTAATTTCTTTTAATGGAATAGAAATTAATTTATGAATAAATTGAATTAGGTCCATAGACCAGGCCAATTATTAATTCATTATAGTCAATAAAATAATAAGCCCAAAGGATTCTCACTCATAGCCCAACTTGATATTGGAATCCTATTAAATTTGAGACATGTGAATTAGAGATTGAGAAGGAGTTATTGTTTCCTTTTCTTTATCTTTATGTTGCCTATATATATACATGGTCTATGTATATTTTAGTGGGAATTTTTATTAGAAGGAAAAAGGAATATATTTTCTTTCTCTAGAAAATTAGGGTTTATGTTCTCATCTAATGGAGGCTCCCACAAGCCTAGTTTTCCAAGGTCATTCATGGAGGCTTATGAGTGATTCCTAAAGGCAAAACAATTACCAAAAAGATGGAGATCCAAGGGGAAGGCATATTTCTAAGGGATTTACAATAAGTGAGAACATTTACTTTAGAGGAAAGGTTTAAAGGTTTACTCAAACGTTTGATGTAAGTATTCAATCTGTTACTTGAATGATACATCATATTTTATTTTTGCATAAAACTTGTCTCTATGTGATGAATCAAGATCTATGAATCAAAATCACTCGAAAAGTTTTTAAAACTTGCACGTTTCCCAATAGTGGTATCAGAGCATGGTTTGATTCATTACTAGAGATCATGTTTTTATCAAAATCATCATTCATGGATCCAAAATTATATTCATATATATTTTTATTGATGTATGTTGATATATGATTTAATACGTTAATATATATTGATAGATGATGATGTATGTATAATTGTGAATGAATGATGATGTATGGTTGGGCCATAGATGAAGCTTATAGGTTAAATAAATGTAATTTTATCTTTGGATGAATGTAATTAAGGCTTTGATTTAGCCGTTTGAAAGTTTAATGATGTAATTTAATTTTTTTCATTATATTTCAAATTGTAAATATTTTTAAAGCCATGTAATATTCATCAAAGGATGCTATGAAGCTTCAAGAAGATCCAAGAGGGTTAAATTAGGCTTACGAAATTTTTTGGGAATTTTTAGAATTGTTCTGGAATTTTTCAAAGCCAAATTTAATTTTCTGGGAATTTTTATTACTTTTCGGCGATTTTCGACGACCGAAGTGTCGCCGGCGGCAAGATCAGCACCGGAAATTGGCTGGCCGATCTGGTGTGACGCGATGCACCAGCATGTGGTACACCCTCATCAACAACCGTATGATCAGATCAAAGAAAGGAGGGATAATCCCATGTAGCAGCAAGGAGTTGCACCTGGCGCGTGAGGAACACGCGCCAGGAGTAGAAGGCTTACTGGCGCGTGGGGAACACGCGCAAGCATGGGGCATCTATCATCCACGCGCATGAATGCGCGTGGAGGTGCGTCCCACGGGCCGAAGCACCTTCCAGGCGCTTGGGGGCGCGTGCCCCGTGCCTAAGGCTTTTCCCAGCGCGTGCAAGCGCGTGGGGATGAGGTGCAGCTTCCCTAGGCGCGTGCCAACGTGTGTGGGGACTTTCGAGTGTGTTCCAAGGATTGTTTTGTGTGATACCCCTCGGATCCGAGACACGGGTTGATCAGGCCCAGACCCAAACCCGAGGGAATATCAAACAATTAATATTTTATAATGAACACGGAATACAAAATAAATTAAGAAATGAAATTAAAGCTGGAAGGAACTAAAAAATAGAATCCGCAAAATATTATAATTATTAAAATCCATCAAACCCAAACTCCAAAACTCCATCAGTTTACAACTTGGGAATCCATCTCTAGTGGACCCCTATTAAACATCCAAACGGAAGATAGAACAACTGTAATAAACGTTCAGAAATAAAATTATAGAGAGAGCCCTACATCGTCGGAAGAGTGAATAGAGACTTCTGCTCAGCACGAACACGTCTAAGCCTGGAACTGTCGTGTACCTGAAAAAATAGAAGTGGGTCAGGCCCACGCGCAAGTTCTATACTACTACAATCCAAACAGAGGCCCAATACGTACGTACATCCTAAACAATTCAACAATAGCTGATAGTCCGTAAATATATATATAGTCACACTAAAGGACTCTCACTGGACTACAGGCCGGTCTCAACCTGAATAGAGGTAACATGCTAAAACACACACGAAGTGGGCATATGTACCTATACCTAAACAGGGTACACCTCCAACCATCGTAGCCAGCTACACATCCCGAAGCATATACGCTCCCTAGTCATCGGTCCTGAGGCTCAAGCTTATACCGAGGCACCATAACAGTACATATATAAAATCCATCCAAAATCCCTGGTATTGCCGCTCAACAAGTAGTTGCTATGACAATACAAATCCACGGGACTTAACTTTTAGTTAATCCCATCCTTATTCCAAGTAGGTGGGTAATGGTATTGTTTTAAAAACCAAACCCATCCTTAGTATGCCACCGTCCCATACCGGTGCCTACTTTCCAATCCTCCAGTAGTCAATAATACCAATAAATCAAGTATATATCAACTAAATTTCAACATCCAACATTCAATGTTAGCAGTGATAAAATAAGCATTGATAAACAGGGTCACAACAACAACATATACATGCCCAATTTAAGTTGTTCCCTTTAGTCTGATATAAAGACAGAATTAATTAAAACTTCCATTTAACACCTTACAAATGACATACAGATATGTAGGGTATATATCACAAAATCCTAACCTCCACAGTTGATACTAACTGTGATAATGTAAGCATCAAAACAATATTCACAGTATGTATGTAGACATGCTCAAATTATAGTGTTCCACAAAACCGATCTAGTGTTAAACTCAAATCCTCCTAGTATTTAAGTTCCAACAGTTGCTATTACAGAAGTTAAGATAGCTATCATCTAAACCCATCCTTCCAATAATTTATACTAGCCGTGGTAAAGAAAAACGTGAACTACAGAACCACAATGCATCCACAAACATGCTTAGTCTAGGTTGAACAAGCATACAACACTACTGTAACTACCAGTTTCATAGCAAAACAGATATCATTTTAGTTTGGTTTAATCTTCATTAATCCTGGAATCATTTAAGAGTGCAAAGAGTATGAAACCTAAGGGAAAGAGTAAGGATAGAATCTTGCCTCAGAAACTTTTGTTCAAAGTTTCAACGTCGTCTTCTTAAAAAATCCCGGCAAGTTCCAAAACCCGGTTACTGTTCACGGGTACGAAACACTATTCCCGAACTCAAAATCTGATCTCCACCGTTCAGATTGTGCGACACTGAGTCATGAACCTATCCTCCAAACTTCAGCTCGATCGGACCACGGACGAAGCAGGATCGGGTGTTTGATGAAATCTGGGCAGAATGGAAAAAAACCCGTGCGACCCAGTTACTGTTCATGAGTACGAATCACTGTTCCCGAGGTCAAACTCTGATCTCCACCGTTCAGATTGTGCGTCACTGAGTCATGAACCTCACTTGTAAAATTCAGCTCGATCGGACCACGGACGAAGCGGGATCGGAGCTTTGATCAAACCTTGGCAGAATGTGAAAAACTGCATTTTTCCTTCTCCACTTCCACAAAACGTGTGCTTTGTTTAAAAAAAACCCTACACAGACGTCTACCTTATACTTATAGAGTTTTCCTAAACCCTAGGTTCATTTAAGTCCAACTCACAATCCTAAACGGCCCATCCAATTAACGTAGAAACCTACAACGGCTATAATATAAAACCTTAATTTATATTGTAATTAAAACCCTAGTTAGATGTATTTACCTAATTACCCTATTCACCATTAAATACTTAACAAATAATCTAATTGAACAAAATAATAATTAGTAAACCCAATTAAACCAAATAAGACACACATAAAATAAGACACACATAGAATAATTAAACCAATTACACTTAAACCATTAATGCCAATTAAATAATTAAAACACTAACAAGTAATTCCAATCAAATAACTAAACCAATTACACTTAAACCATTAATGCCAATTAAATAATTAAAACACTAATAAGTAATTACAATCAAATAACTAAACCAATTACACTTAAACCATTAATGCCAATTAAATAATTAAAACACTAACAAGTAATTTCAATCAAATAACTAAAAATAAATATCATTTAAATAAATTAAATCACCATAAAAGAAAACAATTAAGCACCTAATAAAAAAAAAATAATGACACATAATCAAAGCACCTAATAAAAAAAAAATAATGACACATAATCAAATAAAATGCACTTAAATAATAAAGTAAATACCATTAAATACCAGGAATATCTTTTTTAAAATTAGGGGTATTACATTCTTCCTCTCTAACAAAAGGAATTCCGTCCTCGGAATTCACTCTTACTTTCTTCCAATATTTCAGGAAACCGTGAGCGAATGACATCCTCTCGTTCCAAAGTGGACTCAGACTCATTGTGATGACTCCACTGAACACGAACCAAAAGAATAACCTTATTGCGAAGAATCTGATCTCGTTGGTCGACAATACGACACGGTGGCTCTAAATAAGTTGCATCCGGCTGCAACACAATCTCCCCAACATCGATATGCTGATACCGATCCTTATCTCGAAGAAATTTCCGCAACATGGAAACATGAAACACGTTGTGGACGCGATCCAAAGTATCCGAAAGTGCCAACCGATAAGCAACAGCTCCAATGCGATCCGTAATCATGAATGGACCAACAAATCGCGGTGACAACTTCCCTTTCTTCCCAAAGCGCATAACACCCTTCATAGGAGACACTTTGAGTAGAATCTGATCCCCAACCTGAAACTCCAAAGCCCGAGTACGACGATCAGCATAGCTCTTCTGCCTATTTTGGGCAGTACGCATGCGATCTCGAATAAGAGCAATCTTTTCAGAGGTATCCTTGATGAACTCAGGACCTAAGAATTGATTCTCTCCAACCTCCATCCAACAAACAGGTGACCGACACGGTCGACCGTACAATGCCTCAAATGGTGCCATACCAATAGTCTTCTGGAAACTATTGTTATAAGCAAACTCCACAAGTGGCAAATATTCCTCCCAGTGGCCCTTGAAATCCAGAACACACGACCGAAGCATATCTTCCATAATCTGATTCACCCTCTCAGTCTGTCCGTCAGTCTGAGGATGATAAGCAGTACTAAGGTGTAACTCCGTACCTAAAGCCTGCTGAAAACTCTTCCAAAATCCAGATACAAAGCTCGAATCCCTGTCCGATATAATAGACAATGGAATGTCATGTAGCTTCACAATCTCTGAAATGTAAAGCCTCGCCAACTGCTCCGAAGTGTAGTCAGTGCAAATAGGCAAGAAATGAGCTGACTTAGTCAACCTATCCACAATGACCCATATGGAATTATACCCCTTGAAAGAATTTGACAACCCTTCCATGAAATCCATAGATATGCTCTCCCATTTCCACTCCGAAATTGGTAGTGGCTGTAGAGCTCCTGGCGGCCTCTGATGATCAATCTTAACCATCTGACAAGTACTACATTGAGAAACAAAAAGAGCAATGTCCCTCTTCATACCTGCCCACCAAAACTGCCGCTTCATATCTTGATACATCTTATCGCCTCCTGGATGAACAGAGAACTCAGAATGATGAGTCTCAGTCATCACATCCTTCCTCAAATTATCAGCAGAAGGTACCACTAACCGTCCCTTGTACCTTAAACCTCCATCAGCCCCAACATAGTAGAATGGAACCTCTCCGGAAGCTATCTCTGCGACCTTGTCGACACACTGCTGATCGGTGAGTTGTGCTTGTAAAACCTTGCGAATGATGGAAGGTGTAACCACCATGCAAGCCATAAAAGCATCCGATAACTCATCCACACTCTTTAAAGCATTCCACTCAGTAGTGAATAGAGCAGAAAGACTACCAACAGGTCGGCGACTGAGTGCATCCGCCACTACATTCGCTTTCCCTGGATGGTACTGTATAGAAAAATGATAGTCTTTTACAAACTCCAACCACTTGCGTTGTCTCATATTTAGCTCCCGCTAAGTGAACAAGTACTGCAGACTCTTGTGATCATTGAATAATCTGAAGGACTCACCCAACAGATAATGCCTCCAAATACGCAAGGCAAAGACCACTGCTGCCAACTCCAAATCATGTGTTGGATAACTAAGCTCATGAGGCTTAAGTTTCTAAGATCCATAAGAAATCGGTCGCTCCTCTTGCATCAATACACATCCAAGACCCTACAACGAAGCATCCGTGTAAACAAGATACTATATCCCGCTCTGCAGAGTAGCCAGAACCGGTGCAGAAGTCAGCTTCCTTTTCAGCTCATCAAAAGCTCGCTGACAGTGTTCATCCCACACGAATTGTACACCCTTCTTGGTCAGATGAGTGAGTGGTCCTGCTATCTTGGAGAACCCCTGGATGAATCTCCTGTAATATCCTGCCAGACCGAGAAAACTCCGAATCTCAGTAGGTGATGTAGGTTGTCCCCACTCAACCACCGCTGAAACCTTGGCCGGATCCACTGCTATCCCCTTTTCTAACACCACGTGACCCAGAAATTTCACTTCCCGCTGCCAAAATTCACACTTCTCGAACTTGGCATATAACTGGTGCTCACAAAGCGTCTGCAAGATTATGCAAAGATGTCTAGTATGATCGTCCTCCGACCGAGAATAGATCAAGATGTCATCAATAAAGACAATAACAAACTGATCCAAATAAGCCCGGAAGACTCTATTCATTAAGTCCATGAATACCGCAGGTGCATTAGTCGTCCCAAACGGCATAACTCGAAACTCATAAGAACCATATCGCGTGAGAAATGCTGTCTTAGGAACCATGTCCCAAACGGCTTCATACTCTTTGCACTCTTAAATGATTCCAGGATTAATGAAGATTAAACCAAATAAGACACACATAAAATAAGACACACATAGAATAATTAAACCAATTACACTTAAACCATTAATGCCAATTAAATAATTAAAACACTAACAAGTAATTCCAATCAAATAACTAAACCAATTACACTTAAACCATTAATGCCAATTAAATAATTAAAACACTAACAAGTAATTCCAATCAAATAACTAAACCAATTACACTAAAACCATTAATGCCAATTAAATAATTAAAACACTAACAAGTAATTCCAATTAAAAAACTAAAAATAAATATCATTTAAATAAATTAAATCACCACAAAAAAAAAAACAATTAAGCACCTAATAAAAAAAAATAATGACACATAATCAAAGCACCTAATAAAAAAAATAATGACACATAATCAAATAAAATGCACTTAAATAATAAATTAAATACCAGAAATATCCTTTTTAAAATTAGGGGTATTACATTTTGCTTCTCCAAGCTCGTACCAGCTTCTTTCAGGTGTTTACAAGTCGGTGGTGGACCTTCGCGCAATACTTAGAGCAATTAAATGTTAAAAGCTGATTCCATTGGCCATTTTATTTGCTTTATTTGTCATTTATTTATTTATGCGATGTATGAAATGCGTGGAATAGATAATTGTTAATTAATTATTATTCATGCATTGGATCCATGGTATTTAATTAAATGACTTGATTTATATTAATTAAATTATGAAAATTAATTGGATTTGATTACTAATTAATTAGAGGGCATTTATTGGGAAACGAAAAATTATTTTTTAAAGTGTGCCTCAAATTAAATATTAGTGAATCATTTAAAGTCTAAATATTTTCTAAATTTAATTGGATTAAAATCAAGGCGTTTTGGATGCATTATATCATGTAAATGAATAAATTTAAAACCCTAATTATTAATGATTAAAAATTGAATGGGAGCGGGGATTTTTATTAATTGTCCCATGACCTTCGTTATTAAAACCATTGTAATTAGATCTTCAAAAATAAGGCGTACGCATGATTTGAAGAGTCTTAATATTACAAGAATGGTTGTCTCATGAAAATAAAAATATTAAAAATATTTAAAGAGTCTAGATTATAATGACAAGATATTTAATATTTTATTTTTCGTTGGAGCATTAATAACGTTATACACTCAATCTAAAATCAATAGTGTTAGCTCCCCAACGAAGTGGTCTACACTAGTTGATTTTAGAATGGCTAAACATAATCGAAAATCATTTCATATAGTTAGACAAAGCATTGTCTTAAGAGATATGGAGATGATGGGATTTGCCCGCCAATAGTAATAATGAACTTCGCCAACCGAATAAGTTATTGGCGTATTGGTTATCCGATTTTTCATGCAGTGGTTAAGGGACCCATATATTATTATTTTAATGAAAGTGCTCACCTAATAGCAAATGAATCCCAACAATAGTAATAATGAACTCCTCCATCAGGATAAGTTATTAACGTATTAATTGTGTGATTTATTATGCTACGGAGTTGAGGGACCTACATTAATTAAAAGGGAATGTTCACCAATAGTGATAATGAAATCTTATTTTATTGAGATTTATTATACTATGTGGTTAACAAACTCATTTTAGTTTTAAATATGCATGATAGTATTAATAATTTACCTTGCATATTGTATGAATGCATTTATATTCAGATTAATTATGTCTAATCCATTTTATCTGCTTGCTAACATATTCAATGTATGTGGACCTCATTTATAATGACTGGAAAATGAATTTAGATATTTTATTCACAACGTGGTGGTACAAAATGTATTTACTACTCCTAAACCTAATCCTTTTAGTTTAAGATACCCGAGAGAACATTAATGCTTTTAATAAGTGAAATAAGGCAAATGATAGGACTTGGTGCAATATTCTAGAGTTTACCTCGAATACGTTCCAAAGCTAACATTTACATTATTTTATTTTCTTCAAGTATTATATTAAATATCAATGAGATATTTTAGTGAAATTAGATAGAGTAGATGTCTAAATACTATACTTGAATACCATTAAGATAGCCTAAGGAACTCCAGTATGAGATCGTATTTTAAAATGATTGTTTATTATTTAAAAATTGAATTGGAGGTCATTAGGGCTGACTTGAATGGTAAGTTTCAAATTGACATGATTATTGCCTTGTTATCAAACTGGTTCAGCTCTTTCAGAGTAAACTAAATAAGGAATCAATTTGAGTTTACACTCGCTGATATTCTTATAGAATTGGTAACAAATGAAGGGATAATCAAAAGTATAGGCATTCCTATCAATCTAACCTATTTTATACCATTTTCTTCTAGGCCCAAGTGGAAGGGCAAAGCAAAGAAGAAGGATAATAATCGGACTAGGCTAACACAAAA
Source organism: Cornus florida (assembly GCF_030987335.1). Taxonomy (NCBI): domain Eukaryota; kingdom Viridiplantae; phylum Streptophyta; class Magnoliopsida; order Cornales; family Cornaceae; genus Cornus; species Cornus florida. The sequence goes on from NW_026775576.1 coordinate 50,809,762, forward strand.
CATGGGTATCCAAAAGGTTAAAGGAAATAAGGCAGTATATTTTAAGGGCGAATGAAATTGTTTCTTTTGCCGCTAACTAAGACACTCAAGGACGAACTGTCTACGCAATGACGTGGCATAGGAAAATATATATTTAATCATTGAGCCATGTTATGTGGTTGTATCTATTAATTCCTGATGGATAGATTCTGGAGCCACTAAACATGTTTGCAATTCATTACAAGGATTTCAGGAATCCAGAAACCTCGATGATATGGAATGGAATATATTTGTACTTGACCTGATGTCAAGGTTGTAGCTAAGTCAGTGGGAGTATTACATCTGAAATTAGAGAGTATGAGGATATTAGTACTAGAGAACTATCTTTATGCACAGAAGTTAGACGCTATCTAATTCTTGTTTCACTTGTGGTTTATAAAAACTGGATTGTTATTTTGTAAAACTGGTTTTATAAAATTGAATAGATATGCGATTGCTTCTGGTGCATTGAAAGATGGTTAATTTACTATAATCACAAACTCTTAAGATTTGCAGGATGTAGAAACTAATGTTGCATCTTCTAGATTGAATGTTAAGAAAAAATTTGTTATTCCCGACTCATTGTATTTTTAGTGTCTATTTTTGGGTTGTAATCAATCAAAATGAGATTCAAAGATTGGTCAAAGAAGGTTTATTACCTAGTGAGGCAGAGGAGCCTAAACCAAACTTGTGAATCCTGTTTTGAAGGATAGATAATTCTAAGGGCTTAGTCAGCCAAATGAAATAGACATAAAGGATAATTAGAGTCGGTACACACAAACACGTGTGGTCTTATGAACATCTAAGCAAGATTACTCACGTTTTGGATAAATTTATCTGATGCGACACAAGTCTTAAATTTTTGGTATATTCCGAAAGTGTCAAGACTGACGTGGAGTGTAGATTAAGTAAATTTATGAAAACATTTCGATCTGATCGTGGATATGAGTATTTCTTGGGATAGTACAAAGACTATATAGTCAATGAGGGTGTGGTGTACCAGGTTTTCCGCAATTGACGCTAAATGGATTTAGGTGTCAAATAGGAATAACATAATTCCGCTTAACATGGTTAGATCTATGATCTGTTATGCTACATTATCTCTTTCATTTTAGAGTTTAGCTGTGACGATATCAATGCACATTATGAATTGCATTCCATCTTAGTCTGTCTCAAGGATATCTTTTGAGCTATGTTTTTGACTAAATCTTAGTTTGAATCACATGCACATATGGAGTAGTCTTGCACATGTGCGCTTAATATGGACAAGTAAGTTGGAAACAGATTATACGCATGATAAATTTGATAGCTACTCTAAAGGTACAAGGATGGATTATTTTATGATCTCAATGATACATTTTGATTGTTTACACTCACTGTTTATCTATAGGAGAATCATATTATGAATTACATACCTAGTAGCATAATGTTAGAGAATATGGTATGAGTACCAGATGTACTACATATGAACACACTTATTATAGAGATTAAGAATTATAGATGAATTCCCTATTGATGCGTCAGCATCATCTAGTACATAGATTCCTGCATCGGTACATTAATATAATGGGAGGATTATCATCCAATTCGACAAAATCATGTTTTTTTGGTGAGACCGTTATGGACATCCCTGTTAAACATGAGTTGGACCCAGTAAGTTACACGGAAGCGTGAACCGATATGGATACAGATCGTTTTGGCGAGTTACTATGAAATCAGAGTTGGAATCTATGTATTCTAATAAATTTTGGGATCTTGTAGAACTTTCTAGTAGGGTGATATCTATGGAAGGCAAGTTAATCTACAAAAAGATACCAGAAGATTTCTTAGTGAATAAATCATGAGTGTACAAGGAAATGTCATTGTTTTTCTGATTCTATATATATTGATGACATCCTAGTCATTTAGAATGATATGGAAGTTTTGTTATCAATAAAGAGGTAGTTGTTCAATTACTTTTAAATGAAGGATTTTCAAGATGTAAGCTGTATTCCTAGGATCAAGCTTTTGCAAGATCAGGTTAAAAGGAAAATAGGCTTATCTTAATAATCCTACATTGATAAAGTTTTGACCAGGTTTGGTATGCATAACTCAAAGAATGAGTTCTTACTTTATTGATATGGATTGTTCTCTCTAATAAGTAGTTTTCCAAGACTAGCAGAAGAGATTGAGCAAATGAGACTGGAACTATATGCTTTGGCATATGGGAGTCTCATATATGCCATGGTCTATACCAAACAGGACATCAGCTACATTGTAGGGATAGTCAGATGATATCAGTCCAATCCTAGACTTGATAACTGGTCTGTTGTGAAAAATATCTTTAAGTACCTAAAGAGAACCAATGATCTCATACTCATTTATGGATGTGATGATGTGGTTCCAGTCAGGTATGATAGTTCTGTTTTTCAATCAGAAGTAGATATTATGAGGTTCATGACTTAGTGTATGTTCACTCAATGGAGGGGAAATCAGTTAGTAGATTGTTAAGCAGATTTCAACTGCTAACTCAAATCTGAAGGTAGAGTACATTGTAGCCTTAAAGGCAGGAAAGGAAGCCTTTTGGTTTGATCTCACTGATTTAGAGGTTGTGGAGCATACTAACTTGTCTATCGAGCTATATTGCGATAATAGTGTAGAAGTAGTCCAAACCAATGACCCAAGGTTCCATAGAGGAATAAGGTACACTGAGAGGAAAGTATCATGTCCTACATGATATTGTCTGGCAGGAATATGTACTCATGGCTAGGACATTGCATTGGAATACAACTTTGTTGATCCATTTACAAAGGTGTCATCGATCAAATAGTTTTGATCTACACCTGGATAACATTGGAGTTAGATGTAATTTGAATTGGCTATAAGGGCAAGTGAGAGCTGTTGGGATTTATATACCCTGGCATAGCAAATTCCTATCTGGATTATAGTGACATATGTTCCTGACATTTCTGAAATATTTATGCTTGATACAATTGGTGAATTCAATGTATTATGTTTCGATTCATTATAGAATTGATAGTGTCCACTTGATTACAAGAGATATTTATATATGTATGTGATGGCGATCAATACATGAATATAAATAGTAATCATAAATTGTTCATAGTCGGTAATTATGGATGGACTCATAATTAATTAAGACTTGAACATGATCCGCGTTAGGTTGAGATATTTTGCGAGAGCCGTCGTATGCAATTGCTCCCTATCACTGTCATGTCATTTGACTCTTAAGTATGAGAAAAGTATAAACTCTTTTATTACTTAATAATTACTTTGATTTGTTCGACGGATTCTTCGGGATCCTTAGACCGACACTTTGGGTAGTTATGTAATTAATAGTTAGAGAGTTATATTTTCAATATTTGCATCATTGCTACTTATATTTATTTTGTATTGATTATGGTTGATCACAAAGTAAATTCAAAGGCCTTCGTATGTTTTTAGACAAAATGATTTATTATATATTTATTTATTTAAATTATTATGTTTGTTAAACAAATATTTTATTGTGATCGAGCCAGAAATAATCAAAGGTATCAAAATAAATATATTAATTAAGTAGTTGGATTGATGGCTTTATTTATCCGATAACTAATTATGCATAGAGGGGTCAAAGTGCAATATTGACTTTGAGGTTATTTATTATTTAATTGGAGTTCAATTAATTTCTTTTAGTGGAGTAGAAATTAATTTATGAATTAATTGAATTAGGTCCATGGACCGAGCCAATTATTAATTCATTATAGTCAATAAAATAATAAGCCCAAAGGATTCTCACTCATAGCCCAACTTGATATTGGAATCCTATTGATTTGAGACATGTGAATTAGAGATTGAGAAGGAGTTATTGTTTCCTTTTCTTTATTTTTATGTTGCCTATATATATACATGGTCTATGTATATTTTAGCGGGGATTTTTATGAGAAGGAAAAAGGAATATATTTTCTTTCTCTAATAAATTAGGGTTTATGTTCTCATCTAATGGAGGTTCCCACAAGCCTAGTTTTCCATGGTCATTCATGGAGGTTTATGAGTGATTCCTAAAGGCAAAACAATTACCAAGAAGATGGAGATCCAAGGAGAAGGCATCTTGCTAAGGGATCTACAATAAGTGAGAACATTCACTTTAGAGGAAAGATTTAAAGGTTTACTCAGACCTTTAATGTAAGTATTCAATCTGTTACTTGAATGATACATCATATTTTATTTTTGCATAAAACTTGTCTCTATGTAATGAATCAAGATCTATGAATCCAAATCCCTCGAAATGTTTTTAAAACTTACACGTTTCCCAACAGTTTTTCGATGGGGTAGCACGATCAGACGGGGCCAGAGCAGGTGTAGTTTTTGTCTCTCCAAAAAGACATGTCATTCCATACTCTTTTGCACTTGTTGAAAATTGCTCAAGTAATGTAGCTGAATATCAAGCCTTGATCATCGGCCTTCAAATGGCGAATGAGATAAAGATCATGGATCTCGAAATATATGGAGACTCTAAATTGGTGATCAACCAACTTCTTAAGGAATATAAGGTTAAGAAAGATGATCTAGTGACGTACCATCGTTATGTATCTCATTTATCGGAACGTTTTAATAGCATCATGCTAGAACACATTCCGAGAAAAGAAAATCGGATAGCTGATGCTTTGGCAAATTTAGCTACTACATTGGCTTTAACTGATGAGGACCTGGTTGATGTTCTTGTATGTAACCGATGGGTCTTGCCATAAGTCCTGGAAGATAAATTTGAAGAAAGTAATTTAGTTTCTTGTTGGACACAAGAGGAAGAAGATTGGAGGCTTCCTATAATTGATTATTTGGAACATGGAAAGCTTCCCGAAGATCTACGCCACAAGACTGAAATACGACGACGAACACTTCATTTCATTTATTACAATAATACGTTGTATAGGCGTTCATATGAGGGCCTTTTCCTTAGTTGCCTTGGAAATGACAAAGCAACCCACGCAATGAAGGAGGCACATTCTGGGATTTGTGGAGCCCATCAATCTAGTCTAAAGCTTCATTTTCGCGTTAGAAGAATGGATTATTATTGGCCCACCATGGTCAAGGACTATTTGGAATATGCGAAGAGGTGTCAAGCCTGTCAATTCTATGCTAACTTCATACAGCAACCACTGGATCCATTGCACCCTACTGTGACGTCATGGCCATTCGATGCATGGGGATTAGACGTAGTTGGTCCTCTTGAAAAGTCTTCAAAGGGCCACTTGTATATCTTAGCTGCTACTGATTATTTTTCTAAATGGGCGGAAGCTACACCCTATAAACAAGTGAAAAAGAAAACAGTTGTTGATTTCATCAAGTCTAACCTTATTTATCGATATGGTGTCCCTCGATACATCATCACTGATAATGGGACGAATTTCACAAACAGTTGGGTAACTGACCTTTTGTAAGAAGTTTGACTTCAAATAACGTAAATCCTCTATGTACAATGCCCCTGCAAATGGTCTCGCAGAAGCATTCAATAAACTTTTTGTGAGCTATTAAAGAAAATAGTCAATAAGACAAAGAGATATTGGCATGAGCAAATGGAATAAGCATTGTGGGCATACCACACTACGCTCGTACGCCTACTCAAGCAACTCCGTATTCTCTTATCTTTGGCATAGAAGCGGTTCTTCCATTGGAACAACAGATCCCTTCGTTAAGGATTGTCATACAAGAAGGTCTTACAAGTGAAGAAAATGCCATTTTATATCTTCAAGAACTAGAAGCTTTGGATGGGAAGAGATTAGAAGCTCAGCAACAGTTAGAGTGTTATCAAGCTCGATTTTCTAAAGTGTTCAATAAGAAAGTTCGACCTCGGTTATTTCAAGTTCGAGACTTAGTATTAGTTGTTCGCAAACCAATTATCATGAATCATCGCAAGGGAAATAATTTGTATCCAAATGGGATGGATCATATGTTGTTCGCGAAATTTATACTAATGGCGCATATCTCATTATTGATGAAGACGGAGTAAGAGTGGGGCCCATTAATGGCAAGTTCCTAAAGCGCTACTACCCATGAAGGCTATGCTCCTGATCGTATGAGTTTAAACCGAACTATGCTCCTGGCCTACATGAGTTAAAACCGTGATCGTAAAAAAAATAAAATAAAATTGAACTACGTGATGACTTGATCCCTCTTTTGAGGGTACGTAGGCAGCTTAGAATTTTATTCTAAGTTCAGTACAACGCTAAAAAAAAAAATCCTCAAAGTATGTAAAATGGCAAAATGTGTTCGTCACAAGATATTAAAATGGCTAGTCTCAATTTGTCAACTTCACTTATTGTCAAGATATTATTGTCACTCATCATGCAATATCAAAAGTGCTCGTTGCACCCTGTCAACTTGGCACACCACCGAATTGTAGCTGTAAAGAAAATTTTGATCTATCGCCCAATTGTAGCTGTAAAAAAGAAATTAGGCCCACCGCCAAAGTGTAGCTGCAGACAATAATTTTGGTTCGTCACTAGAATTACAGCTGCAAAGGGAAATTTTATCCGTCGGCAAAATGTCATTGCAAAGGAAAAAGATCTTTGGCTTTTCGTTGAGCTGTCGTTCAAGAAAAAAATTCTGCTTACCATCGATGTAGGTGCAAAATTTCAATCAACTAAAAATAGTTAAAAGGAAAAAATACAACTCACTTAAAAGAAATAATAGACAACAATAATTGCTCAGAGAAAAACGTATATTGCTCGATGATTTTTATTGGAGGTCTAGGCCTCTATTTATATACAAAAAGGTGGTGGGATTATGGTAGGACTCATATTGCTTGCCTTCTAATACATTCCATATACAATTTTCTTTCCTATAATGTTGTTTCCTCCTATACTTTTTTCCATGCCAGATTTCTCTTGCTGTAGAACTTCCTTGTATGAAGGATCCTTTATTTGGTAAGACTGATTCTGTCTTTAAATAAATCTGGGCCGAATGCAACTTGGTCTAATTGACTTTATTAACGGGCTGGAAGTTCAATATTGGCGATCTTGGGCTGTTGGTGATTCTGTCTGGGCTTGAACAGGGTTGGGCTTTTATAACCCACCAAGAGATTAAAAATAAAACTTATATTGTGGCTACGTGGTTGGCTTTTATTGGAGGGGGATTTTTTCCTCCACACTTTGCCCCCAATTACCTTTTTAATTGGACTATGGCTCCTAATTAGAAGGGAATTGAAGTTGTACGGTTGCCAATTTTGTAAGAGGCGGTTTCGAGGAGCGACCATTAACATTCTGACCAAAGTGCTTCTTCGCAACTTATTTTTGGCTTCACTGCGTTCATTGTGCTCATTGCTTCAGCGCAATTCCAGGTTAGTTTTTCAGTTACTTCTTTGATCTCATATAATGAGCACCTTACCCACTTCCGACCATATAGAGATTGTAGATTCCAAGTCCACTCCCTCGTCTTCCCCTATTCTCATTAGGGATCCTCCTCCTAGGGTTTCTAACCCTCTTGAATCTGCGAACGATTCAGTCAATCAAATGGATATTTCTCGACCTTAAGCTGAAGTATCTACTTCTGGGTCAGATAGTGTTTTTACCAAAGAGGAGAGAAAGATGATTTTGTCTATCCGGCGTCTCAAATTCACCATTGAGTCTGTAATGGAGGAATTTGAAATCCCTGAGGGGGTAAAAATTGTTGAATACCTCAAAGAGGCTGACTTCAGTTCCGGTGAGGGTGTTAGAGAGAATGAATTGCTCTTATCAGTTGGGCACCTTAATGCTATTCGATTTCCTCTTCATCCCTTTTATCATTTGGTCTTCAATAAGTTAGGTCTTTCCCCTCTTCAAGTAAACCCTAACTTTCTTCGAATAGTTCCGTCACTTTTGGTCCGCCGAAGGCTAAAGAGTCTTGACTTGACTCTCGTTGACCTACTGATTACTTACACCATCTCTAGGCATGGGACCGGGGCTGGCCGTTTTTACTTTACTTTCTCTCTTCAACAGAGGATATGTACAGATCTTCCTAATTCCGAGAAGAAATGGAAAAAAAAGGATGATAATTGTTAAAGAGAACTGGGCTGTGTCTCAATCGAGTAAACTCCCAATCCCACACAAATTTGGGAATTTAGGTATAAAATGTTTTCCCTCCCTTCATGACAAGTGCTCTGGTTGTTTCCCATGCCGAGTATTACTCTTTCATCATACTTATGAATTTCTTGGTGTTTTTTAAGTGACCTTCCTTTCCTTAGCAGCTAAGAATAGGCTCTCGTTTCTCGAAGAACAGGTTTGGAGTGATCCCCCATCCATTGAGGATCTACTCTCTTCGTCCAATTTAAAAGAAATTGCTTCCAGTGCTACAACAGCCAACCTCATGGATTTGGCCCTTTCTTCTTTTGACAGCTGCCCTCTTACTGATGAGGAGAAGAAAAGAGCTGAAGCTTTTAAGAAGAAAGCGGCGGAGGATCAACCTCTTGTCGTTATCCATTCCACTGAGCATGAAAAGGAGGTTGATGAACCTCCTTTGAAGAAGACATAGCGGAACCCACCTTCCACTAGCAAGGGTAAGAATGCCTCCAAGAGTAAAGGGAAGAAGACTAATGAAGCTGACCCTGAGGCTGAAGTTAGGGATTACATCCTAGCTGAGGTTGGAGAACCTTGGAGGCCCATTTTTTCCAGAGCTGACAAGTCAATTCTTCACTCTGGAGATTCTGTTGTTACAGACCCTTCTAATGCTTTGGCAGTAGTTAGGGGAATGTGGTTACCAAAGGATGAGGAGATTATTGGTAACATGGGGCTGGACCAACTGCTGCCTTCTACCCCTGTTCGTGCTATGGAGGTTTGCATTTTCCCTCTTTTTTGATATTTACTTAACTTTCCTTTCACTCTATTTACTTCATTGATGATTGTGCAAAACATGTATCACATTATAGCCTTGTGTGCCACTGCAGAAGCCTAGTCAATCTTTATTCAGAAAATAGAGAAGGATCTGGATGTTGCTGAGAAGAAACTCTCATATTCTCTCAATGATGCAAAAATGGCTTATAATGCCAGAGATACATACAAGAGTCAACTTGCATCCGCTGAAGCTAAGATGAAGGAGTTGGAGGTTGGGAATCTTCGGTGGAGGGATGCGGTTAATACCTGCACAACTACTAGAAAACAGATGCAGGAACGTTATTCTTTCTTGGTATGACTATCAAATGCCAAGGCCTTCCAGTTCAGCTTCAACCAAGGCTCAGGTGACAAACAGAAGGACCCTGAGGCTTTTGATGCTGACATGGGGGTATCTTTCCCTTATGTTGAGGGTCCGAAGGCTCAGGAAGCTGAGGTGCTATTCGCCGAGATGGTGAAGTCTCATCAAAGGTATCTTTCAGCATCAAGCTCTCCAGTTCCCGCAACTCCAAGCCCTTCAATACCTCCAGCTTCAAGCCCAATCGTGGTGGATACTATCGACTCTGCTCTTTTTGACCCCAAAAAGAAGTAGAGTTGTGTAATTTTTTATTTTGAAACAATACGCTTTGAGACAACATATTTTTGCTCTGGGGCTGTAATGATTAAACTTATTTTGATGCGATTTGCATGTCTGTGAATGCTTTTGAGTTGCATACAATTACTAAGTAGCAATGTTTCCATATTTTTGAGGAAGATTCACTGCCTGAGGACTTCGAACTTCTTATGGTCCGAAGCAAAATAGGATAAATGGTAAGAAGGGGATTCTTATGACATTTCGGCTATTATCTGAAGATTATTTTTCCATCTAGTGATCTAACCATCAAGGGAACCCTTCTTGCCATTTACTTATATGGAATGGGTATATTCACACTTATTTTTTGGTGTACTATTTCGACGTGGGACAAAACTTTTTATGGGTTGGACATTATTGGGCCAAGTATAGTAGCCTGCAGGTGTGACACCATGAGGAATATTTGCCCTTACTTAAGTTCAATCCTTATTGATGTAACTTCAGACACAAAGCATCCGAGGTGGTATATTCCTTGGCTATGAGCTTGAAAGAAATTGTATTATGCCGGACTCTTGGGGTCCGAGGTGATGTATTCCTCAGCTATGAGCCTGATAGGAATTGTATTGTGCCGGACTCTTGGGGTCCGAGGCGATGTATTCCTCAGCTATGAGCCTAATAGGAATTGTATTGTGCCGGACTCTTGGGGTTCGAGGTAATATATTTCTCGGCTATGAGCCTGAGAGGAATTGTATTGTGCTGGACTCTTGGGGTCCGAGGAATTATATTCCTTGGCTATGAACCTGAGAGGAATTGTATTGCGCCGGACTCTTGGGGTCTGAGGCGATATATTCCTCGGCTATGAGCTTGAGAGGAATTGTATTGTGCTGGACTCTTGGAGTCCGAGGCGATATATTCCTCGACTATAAGCCTGAGAGGAAAAAACACCATGCATGCAAGGCAAGCCGAAGATTCAAAAGTGATATGAGGCCACGAAAAAGAGTAACTGTGACTGGGAAGTCTCCCATACGTTTGCTTGGGAGACTATCTTTCACAGAGACTCTCTTCGTGGTGACCAGACATGGTTTTCCACAACTATATTAACTATACACCCTTTATATATCTAATCGATGTGGGACAAAAAATAAAGTTTGCATTGTAAGCTAGGAATTTGGGCTTAAAAAGAATTATTGCAAAGAATGCCCGCTAGTATCAAGGCTTTGAACACCTTTGGGTTGGGCCGTTTATGTTACTAGTGGGTTCTCTTTGCAATGCACTCAAATATTTTAATATTTCTCTATATAAAGGAATGTATAAAGGTATTTTTTTATCGGTGTAGGACAACAGTAAAAGTAAGTTACTGCGTAAAAGCTCAAAGTAGTTTAAAAAATGAACAACTGTTGTGTCCAATTGAAGATAGTTTCCATAAACAAACAATCGTTCACTTTGTGCCTATTTTTGTTTTTTTTCTTTTCTTTTTCTTGTCGTAAGATAAATTCATAATAGGGTACTAGTGGAGTACTAGTCTTACCCCCTTTTATGAAAAGAAAGAAAAACTATATAAACATGAATTGAAATAGCATCCCGCACCGAATATTTAATATGTGTGTAAAAACCGATCACTTATGAGATTGATTACTCGATAATATAAAAGTTTTTATATGGGCCATAAGCAGCCTTATTTTTTTAGAGACAAATATATTGTCTATTTGTAAAAAGAAATCAAGTGGACTATATTATCTAGTGATAGTACCTTTTAAGGTGTATTGCATTCCATGGACGTGCAATTGGGCGTCCATCAACTTCGGCTAACCGGTAAGCTCTTTTCATTACCACTTCTGTGACTCTGTAGGGTCTGATCCAATTGGGTTGTAACTTCTTTACGTGGGCTGTTTCCTGCTTCAGCACCCAATCACCTACTACAAAGCTTCTGAAGCTGACGTGCTTATTGTAACTGTTGCGCAACTGTTGTTGTATAAAGCAAGCCTAATTGCTACAGCATCCCTTTTTTCTTTAAAAGGTCAAGGCTATGCTCAAGCTGTTGATCATTATTCCCCTCGATCAATAAATGTGTCTGAAGAGTAGGCACTGCTGATTCCGTAAGGATGACAGCTTCAGACCCATAGGCCATTACAAGGGGTTTTCCCTTGTTGGCCGTCGTGGGGTGGTTCGATATGCCTAAAGCACCTGAGGTAAATTCTCATACCACTTTGATTTGAGCTTCTCTAACTTTTTCTTTAGACAATTAAAGATGGTTTGGTTAGTTATTTTAGCCTGCCTATTCCACCGCGGATGACTAACCGCGGCCAACTTGTGCCTGCTCCCATGCTCGGCGAAGAATTTTCTTGTGCTTCTATTGTCCAAGTTTAGACCATTATCCATAATGATAACCTTTGGCACTCCAAATCAGCAGATTATGTTGTTCCATAAAAAATTCTTTACTTGCTCATGGGTCACGCTTAAATAAGCCTCTGCCTCTACCCATTTTGTGAAGTAATCCGTGGCTAGCAACACGTATTCCTTTTGCTCCACAGTTTTGGGTAAAAGGCCGACCATATCAATTCCCCATTGTGCGAATGGCCATGGATTCGCCACTGCGTGCAAATCTTCAGCAGGCTGATGTTTCATTGGGCCATGTCGCTGGCATTTGTCGCATCTCCTGGCATATTCTTCAGCATTCCGAGCCAGGTATGGGCAAAAGTAACCTTGAGTTAAGACCTTATGTGCCAGGGATCTGCCGCTGAAGTGGTTGCCATAATCCCCGTTATGAATCTGCTTTAATATTACAAGGGCCTCAGTAGGACTTAGCACTTTAGGTAAGGACCTGAGAACGACTTCTGGTACAACTGATTATTAATAATAGCGTATTTGGCTTTCTGGTTTGGAAGAGTTTCATGCTTGAGGTAAGCTTTTAATGGATCCATCCAGCATGGTTCTAGTGGAATGTCCGGGATCACCATTATCTCTTGCCGAGGACTTATACTAGGTTCGTCCAGGATGTCTATTGGCACTATCCTAACTAAGTCTTTATCAAAAGAAGATGTTGCTGTGGCTAGTTGATCTGCTTCGAAATTCTCATCACGAGGTACTTGGTGGAACTCGATTTGATCGAATCCATGTGTATCACTTTCTACAGCCTCCTTATATGCTTTCATTCTTTCTTCTTTAGGATGATATTTGCCTATCACCTAATTCACAATAAGTTGGGAGTCATTAAAAACCTTTAGACACCTTACCTGGAGCTAGTTTGCCAATCGGAGCCCGGCGAGCAAGGCCTCATACTCGGCTTCGTTGTTAGTGGCAGGAAAAGTTAAACAGATTAACTGTTGCAGCTTGGTGCCTTCAGGGGTTGTGACAACAATTCCGGCCCCGGCACTAGTTAGGTTTGAGGAACCGTCTACCCGAAGCTCCCATTGTGGTTCAGGAGGGTCTGGCTATTCGGGCTTATCTTCATACTCAAGGAGGAAGTCAGCTAATGTCTGCCCTTTGTGTGACACCTTTGGCTCATAAGATATATCGAAGGAACTAAGTTCGATTGCCCACTTAGTTATTCTTCTGGACAAGTCTGGCTTGGAAATAATAACTCGTATGGGGTAGTTGGTTAGGACTACGATGCTATGTGACTTAAAATAGTGCCGAAGCTTCCTTTTTGCGTACACCAACGCTAGTATGATCTATTCTATTTTGCTGTACCGTGTCTCAGCATCTGTCATCGTCTTACTTCTGTAGAAGACTGGATACTGATTCTTCCCTTCTTCTCTGATCAATACGGCACTTGTGGCTATACCAAAGATTGCTAAGTATATGATGAGAGTCTTACCAGGCTTTGGAGCAGACAGAATTGGAGGTTCAGCCATGTAGCACTTCAACTGATTGAGAGCCACTTGCTGTTGAGGTCCCCATATATCCTTGTTCTTGGATCTTATTGCATCAAAGAAAGGTTTACACTTATCTGATAACCGAGATATGAAGCGGCTAAGAACTTCGATTCGGCCAGTCAGGACTTGTACTTCCCTGCGAGTTTTTGGTTCTTGATTTTGTATAAGGGCCTAAGCCTGAGTCGGGCTTACTTCTATTCCTCTCTTGTTGACAATATGGCCTAGGAACTGCCCTGAAGAGACTGCAAATGAACACTTAGAAGGATTCAGCTTCACGTTATCCCTCTCAAAGTGTTAAAGACTTCCTAGAGGTGCTTGGGATGGTCCTCTTTCTTTACACTTTTAACCACCATATCATCAATGTAGGCTTTAACCGTCTTTCCTAGCATCTCGTTGGAGATCTTGTTAACAAGACGTTAGTAAGTTGCCCCAGCATTCTTAAGTCCGAAGGGCATGACTTTGTAACAGTAGGTGCCTTTCTCTGTTATGAAGGTAGTTTTATCTTCATCCTTTGGATTCATTGGGATCTGATTATACCCGAAATACGCATCAAGGAATATGAGTATCTCATATCCAATGGTAGCGTCGACCATCTGGTATATCTTGGGTAATAGAAAGCTGTCCTTAGGGCAAGCCTTGTTGAGATTGGTAAAATCTATGTATACTCTCCATTTTCTATTATTCTTCTGAACTACCACCACATTCGAGAACCATTGTGGATAGTGTACTTCTCGGATGAAACCTGCTTGAAGTAGTTTGCTTACTTCTTCAGCAATGATTCGATTACGCTCAGGAGTGAACCTTCTGTGTCTTTGCTTAACTGGTTTAAATGTCGGATCCACCTTCAGGCTATGGCATGAGATTGACGAGCTGATTCCTACCATGTCCGAATGATCCTAGGCAAATGTATCTCCGTTCCATCGAATGACCTTAACTAATGCTTCTTTCTCTTCGACTGTAGGGGAAGAGCCCATATAAGTGACTTTTTGGGGATCGCCGAGGATAACTTCGTCGGTCTCGAGGAATTCCTCGGTAGGCTTTGTAGCTTTAATTTTATCCTCCACTTTTAAGTACTTGGACAGAGGGCTCTGTAATTGCTATTTGGAAATACTTTCGAGGGGCGCAACTGACTGGGACTGCTTGATCATCTTCTTTGCTTCATTCAGTGTTAGCATGTAACATTCTTTGGCAGCGACCTGATGTCCCTAAAGATTAATAACCTCTTTACCCTCCAAAGACAAGCATCGCATCACCTGATGAAGGATAGACGGAGCCCCGTTCATTCGGTGGATCCAACCTCTTCCCATAATGAGATTGTAAGAAGGATGGATTTCTGTTAGAACAAAGTTTCCTTCAATGTCCATTTTACCGCAGCGATGAATAAATCAATTACCCCAAGAGGGTCCGCCTTTGTGCCATTAAACCCCATCAAAGGATTAAAGGTGGGTCATATTGAAGATGAAGTGATCTCTAGTTGTTCAAAAACTACTTTTGTGATAATATTGGCGCTACTACCTGGGTCCACCAAAACTCTTTTGATCATGTAATTTGCCACCAGAAGACTAATAACTAGTGGATCCTTATGGGGAAGCTGAACTCTAGATAAATCTCCATTGCCGAACCCAATATTAATACTGCCTGAGGCGATAGTGTTCACTAAGGATAACTTCTTTAGCTTGTGGGCTGCCCTCAGTCTGGACCGGTACACTTCTTCTGACTCTTGGTCGTCCTTTGATCTTTCATGTATTGCATGAATGATTTTTACTTGATTGCCCTTCACTTTCCGAAAGTTGACCTCCCAAGGCTTCACATACTCTTTTGGTGCGAGGTAGTCTGTCAACTCACTCTTGGTTATCATATTCTCCACTTACCACCTGAGAAATCTGCAATCATTGGTTGTATGCTCGTAATCCTTATGGTAGGCGCAGTGCTTGTTCTGGTCCCTTTCCTCCAAGGGTTGCCTCATTGGCTGAGGGGCTGTGAATCTCACCTTATTTTCTTGGAATAGCCGACCCAAGGTGATACGAAGTGGTGTGAACCTTTCCTCAGTCCTTTGCCTCTTCTTAGGTATCTGAGTGACCGATGCTGAAGCGTGCTAGCTTTTTTGACTTTTTGAACTTGAAGCTTTTTCCCGAGGCTTATTTTCCACTGTGATGAGGTTAGCATGCTGTGCTTGGTGGGCTACATTCTCTTCAAATAGAATGTAGATATGTGCCCTTGTATTGAGAGTCTGCATATCTAGAGGGGAATACTTGACTAAGGAGGTGTGAAACTTTGTACCTTGAATCATATTGATCTTAAATGTCTCTCTAGCAGTCTCAGGATGACAATCTGCTATTTTTTAGGCCTCTATTTTAAATCTGGATAGGTAATCCTGTAGCGTTTCTCCCCTCTTCTGCCGTATGGTGAAGAGACTAGAGATGGTTTTTTTCTGCTTCTTGTTTCTACAGTATTATGCTAGGAACATAGCGCACAAGGTTTTGTAGTTTGAGATGGATTTGTGTGGCCTATTTTTGAACCATTCTAATCCAGCTCCCGTTAAACTAGTCGGGAAAACCTTACACATGAACGCATTGTTGTGATTATCTAGTGCCATCTTCTGTGAGTAGTGATTAAGATGACAAGAAGAATCTCCTGTGCCATCAAACTGGGTGAAGGAAGACATCGTGAATTTCTTTGGTCTGTCAGTATGATATATATCATCGGTGAATGGAGTCTTCACCAGAGAGTTCTTATGCTCTCTGGCCATCTCAGCGGGCGTCTAAACCCTTAAGAGCCTCTTCTAATCAAAGGCCTCCTGTATGCCAACATCATCCAGAATACCATTAGTCCATACCATAAGCTTATAGCTGGACTCGGCCTGTTCGTCCTGCATGGGACGAGGAAGATTGTCCAAAGCGACTACCTTGGTCCTTGTCCTCTGCTCTTGCTGAACGTCGTTAGGCTGAGCTTCATTTGGTCGTGCCCCATTG
The DNA here is from genome assembly GCF_030987335.1 of Cornus florida. Taxonomy (NCBI): domain Eukaryota; kingdom Viridiplantae; phylum Streptophyta; class Magnoliopsida; order Cornales; family Cornaceae; genus Cornus; species Cornus florida. The sequence goes on from NW_026775576.1 coordinate 50,826,041, forward strand.
GCCTGAGGTTCATTAACTGGAGGAGTGTTTTGGTTGGGGGGAGGTGCTGCTGCATCACTTGGTGGTGGCTATAGTGCTAACTGAGCCATCACTGTTTAAAGGGTATCGTTCTGCTATTGAAACAACGCAATCTGAGCTATGTTGGCCTCGTTCGCCTGACGAAGCATTTCGAATTGGTGCAAGAATTCTTCTCGCATTTTTTGCATCAACTCCATCTGTTGATCAGCCACTGCCGTAGATACTTCGGTTGACATTCCAGATTGTAGTAATATAAACGATTTGAAACAATAGTGGGAGTATATTTCTATACGTTTCCCACAGACGGCGCCAAAGTGTAGGTGCAAAATTTCAATCAACTAAAAATATTTAAAAGGAAAAAATACAACTCACTCAAAAGAAATAATAAACAGCAATAATTATTCAGAGAAAAGCGTATATTACTCGATGATCTTTATTGGAGGTCTAGGCCTCTATTTATATACAAAAAGGTGGTGGGATTATGGTAGGACTCGCATTACTTGCCCTCTAATACGTTCCATATATAATGTTCTTCCCTATAATGTTGTTTCTTTCTATACTTCTTTCCATACTAGATTTTTCTTGCTATAGAACTTCCTTGTATGAATGATCCTTTATTTGGTAGGATTGGTTCTATCTTTAAATAAATCTGGGCCGAATGCAGCTTGGTCCAACTGACTTTATTAACGGGCTGGAAGTTTAATATTGGTGATCTTGGGCTGTTGGTGGTTGTCTGGGCTTGAACAGGGTTGGGCTTTTGTAACCCACCAAGAGATTAAAAATAAAACTTATGTTGTGGCTATATGGCTGGCTTTTATTGGAGGGGGATTTTTCCTTCCACAGCTGAGGTGTTGCTGAAAAAGATCTTTGGCTTTCCATTGAGCTGTCGTTCAAGAAAAAAATTCTGCTCGAGGTATTGTTGAAAGGAAGAAGTGGCTTTGCATATCCAATGAAGTTGAAAATTTAATATCAAATCCAATGGATTCTTCATTAATTTGATCAAGACCAAAGTTAGTGAGTTCACATGTAGCCTTGCGTGTCCAAAAAGATGAACAATGTTCATTATCAAAATCAGGTAATTGAATGTGTGTCCAAAAAGAAGAACAATGTTCATTGTCAAGATCAGGCAACTGAATGCGTGTCCAAAGAGAAAAACAATGTTCATTGTTAGGATCAGGCAATTGAATGCGTGTCCAAAGAGAAAAACAATGTTAATTGTCAGGATCAGGCAATTGAATGCGTGTTCAAAGAGATGAACAATATTCATTGTCAGGATCAGGCAATTGAATGCGTGTCCAAAGAGAAGAACAATGTTCATTGTCAAGATCAGGCATTTGAATGGCATTACAACCGAGAAATGAGTTAGATACACTTAATGTGGTTCCTTGGCCTCTTCGACTACTTTTGCTCTCTAAGATAGCCATCTTTTGCTTTGTAAAACAGTTGAATACCACTATGATGTGACAAACAAAATTTGAAGCTTGAATGGTTGACAAAATTCTCATCAGTGCTTTCTTTCAGACTCTTGAAACTATGATAGAACAACAAACAAAATTTGAAGCTCGATCAGGGTTGTCTAAAAGGACGATTTCAATTTTTGCTATGGTTGACAAAATTCTTGTTGGTGCTTTTGGAAAAGCCCGTTAGGATCCTAAAAAAAGAAAAAAAAAAAAAAAAAAAAAGGGAGGTTAGTTTGAAAAAAAGCGATGAAAAAAAAAAAAAAAAAAGAGAGAGAAAAAAAAAAACGATGAAAAAAAAAAAGGCAATGAAAAAAAAAAAGAAAAAAAAGGAAGAAAGAAAAAAAATTCCAATGTGGAAAAAAAATGGGTGAAAAAAAAAAAAAAAAAGGAAAGGCTAAAAAAAAAAAAGATAAAAAAAAAGAAGAAGAGAAAAGTCATACCAATTATTTATTCGAGCAGATGCCGCAATCTAACACAGTTTTCAGAGGATGTAATCAGACAAGTCTTCAACAATATTGAAATTGATGTCTAACCTTATAGCATGGATAGGTATATATAGACAATAAAATACCTTCTATTTGTACTGAGATTTGTATAATTTAGTTCAAATGGGAAAGTAAAATTCTAATCCAAAGTTGGATAGGAAAGGGAAAGAGGAAATCTTATAATCCAAAGTTGGATAAAAAAGCTTTTTATAATTCAAAGACCAAGTTGGATACTTCAAATCCCACTTGAAAAATGAGACAAGTCATGTCAAACATGGGACTCGAAGTGGGGGCAATTTGTAGACACTAAAATTTTAATGAACTTTTATTTTGACAAATTGACTAATTAAATATAGGTCTAATGTTTAATTAAGTTATTTAATTGGCCCAAGCTTGGTCCACTTAAATTATTTAATTAGCCCAGCCCAGATGGTTAAATAAAAAGATAATTATTCCTTATAAAATATATTTGGAATAATTATTTTTAAGGATAATTATCATAATATAACCGGCCCGGCCCAATTATGATTTTATTCTTATCAGAAGATGACACGTGTTATCATCCTATTAATCTAAGAAGTCTATAACTAGAGGTCTGGAGAAAAAAAAAAGGGGTACACAAAATTCAGAATTTCAGAGAGAAATACAGAAATTATATACTCATCCCCAACATCCAAACCCAAAGGCGAAGAACACCAAGTACATCAAATTGTGTCGTTTTTCATCAAATTCCACGATGATCAACAACAAGCACATCAAATCGTACCGTTCTTCATCAAAAATTCCACAGTGATTCAAGATCAAGCTCGTGTAGCCTTTGAATACCAACAAAAGGAGATCGAATCAGAGGACTTTATTCTTTGTAAAGAATATTACAAAGGATTGTATTCTTTTTATTTATCATAAATCAATAAAATTCTGTTATGCTCCCTATTTTGTTTTTTATTTGCAGACTACAAAATTTGTTTGTATAGTGTGTTTTAAAAGTAATTTTTTTAATATAGGAAAGAGATAAAAAAATAGCAAACTTGTGATTATAGAATCCAAACCCTAATATAACATAATAACTTATGCTACGTTTGGTGCGTATGAATGGAATGGAATGCACATTTCAACCGTTCCTTTATTTGGCATACAATTTAAAGTGGGAATGGCCATTACATTGGAATGAAAATCCATTCCAGAACTAAATCTATAGAATGGCCATTCCATTCCCGAGTAATTTTTTTAAAAAATTAAATTCCCAAAAAAACCCTCATGCTCCAAGTCCAAAAACCATCACCACCACCTTCCACCACAACCACCGCCGACTTTCACCATCACCACCACCTCCATTACCTTCCACCACCGTCATTGCCACACCATCATTGTTGCCATCTTCAACCAACACACCGGCGCCACCTACATTGCTTTTAGCCACTGCCACCTCTACTGTGGCCACCAACGCCACCGCCTTCCACCAATACCACCTTCTACCACCGCCACCTCCACTGCCTTCCATTACCGTCATTACCACCCTACCGTCACCATTACTGCCACCACTATCGTCGCCTTCACCATCATTGCCACCTTTCACCACCAATGCCGCCTTCCACCACTTCCACCATCGCTACCACTGTAGCTGTCTTCCACTACCATCTCCTCCTTCACTGCCTTCCACCTCCACTACTACCGCCACCAACTTCCATCACCACCGCCGCCGCCGCTACCACCTCCACCTCTACCTCCACCTCCACCTTCACCACCATCGACTTCTAACACCACCACTACCACCACATCCACCTCCATCGCCATCGACTTCCATTACCGCCGCCGCCGCCGCAGCTACCTCCACCTCCACCACCACTGACTTCCATCACCACCACCACCTACCACCACCGCTACCTCCACTGACTTCCATCACCACCACCACCTTCCACCACCGCCACCGCCATCGATTTCCATTACCACAGCCGCCGCCACCAACGCCTTCCACAACCGCAACATCTAATGTCGTCTTCCACCACCTACACCATTATCGTTTTCCACCACCACAACACAACTGCCAACGCCACTAATTTGCATCATCATCACCTACACCACTGACGCCTTCCACCATTACCACCACCGCCATTGCCTTTTACCAACACCCTGTTACCTTCCACCACCACCACCTACACCACAAACGCTTTCCATCAACCGCCACCACCATTTCTTTTTAAAAAAATTACAGAAGAATGTTATTTTGCCAGTTTAAATTATTTGTCACTAACAAGGATGTTTTTGATAATTCAATTTGAAATTCATTATTTTCTAAATTTTATATTAGTCAATTCCTACCGATTTTATATTTGCAACCAAACAATAGAATGTGAATAACCATTCCATTCCATTCCATTCACATTCTCATTCCATTCCCACTTGCATTCTATTCCATTCCTGCACACCAAACGCAGCATTAGATTTCAATTCTGACGGTTTTCTCGGATGCTCTTTCTACTAAATTTTTAATTAATTAAAACTAGAAGTTACAATTTTACCATGACTGAATGACCTCTTTCTCGTGAATAAGAATTCTAAATTACATAGTTCACTTGAAACTTTTTATAATTATATTTTGATTTGGTAATTTTTTTATTACGGTTAAATTTTAAATAAATACCCAACAAAAAGGTTATATATATATATATATATATATACACTTGTGTATATAATGAAAAATATTAATAGGCAAAAAACAAATTAAAGATAGAGAGAGAAATTTAGTGTAATTCTTCATTCTTTCATTTTTCTTCAATTGACATTCCTTTAGTTTGTTAAAATAAAAAACACAAATACATAAAAGAAAAAAAAGTGTAATATGTATTGATATATAAGACATTAATATTTTTGCATTACTAATTACTTAACCTTTTCAAGGTAGAAAAATATTAATATCTTTGCAGCACTTATTACTTAACCCTTTCAAGGTAGAAAAAGTGAAGGGTTTCGTTGCAACCTCTTTTTATTAATTTTTTTTTTTCGTTAAGTGTCTTAAAATGTCAAAAACATTCTTTAACTACTCAACTCTTTAAAATGTCAATATCTTTTTATAAGAAATTGGAGGAGGATGTGATGATTTTTTTCATAATATTCCCAACTAAAAATAGCATTTTTTTTAGATTCAAATTTTTTTTTTTAATGTAAAATTTAAGGATTAGTAATATGAAACACAATTTTTAGTTAATTTAAATTCTAATTAAAAATAATAAAAGAAAGTTTAAACTTGTATATATTGTGTCCTTCAAGGAAACACTAATTTTGAAACATCTAGAAGAAGAAAAAAATAAAACACACTTCAAGATGAAGAGTATCTTTCAAACCACGGAGAGAAAATATACTAATGCAGTTCAAAATGAAGAGTATGTTTCAAACCACATACATTGATCAGTATGATTTTTTTTTTTCTTTTGTTAATTTTAACAAAAATTTTACATGGTTGAAATGATATTCATATTCTATTTTTTATTCAGTTTTATTTCATGTATTTGTTTTCAAAAAATAAATTGACATAATTGCTCTCTAAAACACTTCATAATAATTTGTAAATTATTTAAATTTAATTTTATAGTATTTAAGTGTGGTATAAGTGGAAAAAAAAATTAACATCTGTTACAGCCAGTAATAATGATTTGATACACCGCTAGTTTAGCAGTATCGATGGAGACGCACGATTTTGAAAGGTGTTCAAACGGCGTCGCGGATCTCAAGGAGTGTGACGAGTGTGTGTACTGTGTGGCGGTCAACGGTGAACAGAGATTGGATTGAATGGCGATGATTTGAGATTTAAGTTGACATACAGAATTAACGTCTGATGTGACTAGGACGAGAGCGATATCTGTTGTATGCTAGCTGGCAACCTTTTTTTGTTTTGGTGTCCAGGGAGTGTTTGGTCACGAGGATAGCTTTTCTCTCTTTCTCTCATTTTGGCAGGTATTCCGGATCCTTTCCTCCAAGGTTGAGTGCATTAACTTGAGAGGGTGAAATCACTCCATAGTTGCAATGAATATGTTTGGTCACGAGGATAGTTTGTGTGTGTGTGTGTGTGTGTGTGAAATTTTGTACGTAATTATGATTTGTGTAGCAATGGACTCAAGAAATTATATATGAGAGGGAGTAATTTTGAACAACAAGAAGTTATAGTGGGGGCATTTGAAAGATTTCAATGGAATGGTTGTCCCATTGGTCCCTTTCCTTCCTAGATTTTTATAATGGATGGTTATAAGAGGGTGGAAGTCACTCCACATGGAATAGGATTAATTGTGTTTGGTCACGAGGATAGCTACTCTATCTCTCTTTAGAATTTTGGTGAGTAATTCGGATCCTGTGCACTGAATGGTTTAGTAGGACACATGAAAATCAATCCACATATAATAGAGTTTACTTATGGAGATCATAATCCATGTAAGTTAATCTCTACCTTCTTCCTTTGCATTGGACCGTTTTGTGCAAAGGAGAAGTTTTGATGTGTGCTAGCTACCTTTTAGTTTTGATGTCAACATTTCGGAGTGTTTGGTCACTCTCTCTCTAGAATTTTAAAAGGTGATTCAAATCTAATGCATTGAATCAAGAGGGTGAAATCACTCCACATAAAATAGGAGTGGGAGTGTTTGGTCACGAGAATAGCTACTCTCTCTACATCTCGACATTCTCCCTTTGCACTAGACCGTTTAGTGAAAAAGAAAAGTTCTAATGTATGCTAGCTAGTCAACATCTGGGAATGTTTAGTCACTCTCTCTAAAATTTTAAAAGGTAATTTAAATCAAATGCATTGAACTGAAAAGGTGAAAACCACTCCACATAAAATAGGGCGGGAGTGTTTGGTCACAAGGGTAGCTACTCTCTCTATCATGAATTTTGGTAAGTAATCTGGCCTGTGTGCTCAAGTGCATGGGGCAATGATTTTTTAGTCACGAGAATAACCACACACTCTCTCTCTCAAATTTAAAAAGGTAATTTAGATCTAGTGTACTGAATAATTCAGTTTACTGGAAATGGTGAAAATCACTCCACATAAAGTTAGGCTCGGAGTATTTGGTCAACGGGATAACTATTCTCTCTTTGAAATATAAGCGGGTAAATCAAATCCTTTGCACTGGAGATGGTTTCATATGAAGTAGGGTCTACTTTGTTTGTAGTGCAGGTAATTCATGTAAAGTAATCTCCACTTTCTCCTCGTGCACCGGACTGTCCAGTGCAAAAGAGAAGATCCTAATTTATCTTAAAGTATATTCTGAGAGAAAAAAAAATGTAGAACACAAGAATATTTTTATTTCACACGTGAAATGTGTTTTTTTTTTTAACCGAAAGAATAGTATTTACTTTAAATACTCCATAGAAAGGAAAGAAAACAAATAATAGCGTTAAATATTTTTATAATTTCGTGGTACTTTTGTCACATTTCAAAGTGTAGGGTTCAAATACCAAAAAATCTGTGTCTAAACTTTCTCACTTTGGAGGGTTTAAACTATCTTATTCAAATGCAGTGTTTCTCTTTTTTTCATTTTTCATATTTTTTTCTCTTTTTTTTTTTTATTTTTTTATTTTTATTTTTTGGGAAAGTTTGGACCTTGACATGAGAATGTCTGCTTACAATAATCTCAAGTTATCACAATTCATTAAAGCATGAGTTCATAATAGATTGCCATTAGCTGATCTTTACTTTATCGTACATCAATAATAAAAAAAAAAATAAAGATTAAACTGTTATAAACTGAATGCACCAATAAATATCAACTATCAGTAAAGAGGATTTTGATTATCTTCCATATCTCCTGTTTTAAAATTCAACTCCATATTCATAATATGTTGTCTAATATAGATATACAACTTCATTACTTTTATCTTTACATGATTAAAATCATTGAACAAAGCTTTATTTATTTTTAGGAGGACAAAGAAAAAAGAAAAAAAAATAAAAATGGTACCTAGCTTGTCTTTATCTCACTGAAATTTGATGATTAAGCCAAAACTAGTCTCTTGGATGTCCATATATCCCTATCCCTTGGTTTTTAAAAAAAAAAAAAAGAAAAAAGAAAAAAATAAGAAAAGAAAAGGAAAGAAAAGTAGTGCAAGAGACTCTCATAATTGAAAAGTAAGTTAAATCGTGATGAGATTTAATTCACAATAGAGTAATCTTACACCGGGCAAGGCCTCACATCAATCATTATAAAAAAAACTTAAAACTTGTTCTAAAATAAATCCAAAGGAAGTCGGCATTAAATTTAAATATATTTAATGAGTTGTCTCGGTCTTTCTTATTCCTTATCATGCTTGAGAACAAACTTCATGTCCAATGTCCATCAATCAAAAATATGTTGAAAAACCATTAAGATATACAGTTATAAGGTATCCAAAGTTTTGATATCTTCATTCGCATGCTGCATTAATTTGAAGCCACATAAAAAATAAAAAAAGAAATAAAAAAAGGGAAGGTTTTGTTTGCTTCGTAAAATGTTTTTCTTTTTTTAGGTAAAGTATATTTTTATTTTTATTTTTTGGTATTTGGTAAAAATTAAGGTTGAGTCCATCAGGTGAAACATATAAAATAATTTACTTAAAATTAATGGGTAAATTATTTTTATTAGGTTTTAATTTTTTTTTATCCGTAAATATTTTACGACGACCACACACCAAAAAATAAAATATGTGTTCTAAGAATATTTTACATCCAAACAAACAAACCCAACAAGTAAAATAAAAATAATGTGAGTACTCATGCACATGGTTTGCAGTCGTGGTATAATGGATTCGGACAAATACCGATGTAAAATAATTAAATTAGTCGGTTTATAGAGTTGTGCAACTGTATTGGACTCTTGAAAAAGTTTTCGAATTTGCCTGAATCATGGCTCAAACCTTAATGCATGTAATATCAGCTATATATACAATGCAGTGTCTGAATAACCAGAACATGCCAATAGAAAACATAGGGATGTCATGGTAAATTAGGCATGCAGCAAATCCAAGTGTCTGAATAACTAGAACATGCCAATAGAAAACATAGGGATGTCATGGTGAATTAGGCATGCAGCATGCAGCATGCAGCAAATCCAACACACACACACACACACACACACGCACACGCACGCACGCATACACATGATGGGAATTTTGACAAATTCTGCATCAATAAGTGTGGCATTAGCCCATATTTGAACAGAAAACAGTAAATTTAATATCTCAAACATCCATGCCTTTATAATAAACATATATGAATGTGACTAACATTTTAATTAGTGTATTGCTTTGATGATTTGTTTGGCCATTATATATTAATCATTTATATCGTGTCATCTATATGATTAGATCTATATATGCTAGCATAGGCACTGGCAAAGAATATGTACGTCCCACATCTTTTATCGATTGTTAAGGTTGGTATCCTACTAAAATATTGTTGGTGAGTGGTTAGGCAAAGACCAAACTTGTGGCACCCATAAAGTGGGGCAAACAGCACCCTTGGAAGGGTCCCAAGGGTTAAGATGCTTTTAGGGTAGACTAACTTTTTGCTAGTGAGCCAGTAGCTACACAGACATATTGCCTTTGCACAAAGCCTGCCAAGCTAGAAAGGTGATCTTTGTAACCTAGAATGGGGTTGGCATGTGGATCTAGCACATATATATATATCTATATTCACTTTAAGGGAGCCTCTTATTAGTGGCTCAATGGACACCACTCTAATAATTATTTCTTAAATCCTACATCTCATGATAGTGATTAAGTTCAACAATTGGTATATCTAAGCACACCAAAGTTTATAAGTCATTTTGGAGAGTGAGAAAGAGTCCAAGTGTTAGGGTTTGAGAACTTGTAATATCGTGTTTTCTTCAAATAGTGAAATCTTTTACTGTATTTTCATAATAGACATAAGTTGCTGATCTCAAGGTTTAACTTTGATGATAACAAACTATTAAAGTATAAATTTAAAATTCTATTTGATTTTGTGTTAATCAAATTTTCATCTCACTTAATGGTCGGTTGTTCTTGAGAGTTAAATCCTTTCTCCATCATACACAGCGGAAGTATCATCATACCACATCAACACGAGCATATATGTAAATAACAATCATACACATCCATACACAACACAACATTTTACATGATTCACTCAACTCTAGAATTACGTCCATGGAGAGAGATTTCCACTATTATGAATTAAGAAAGAAAATATACAACTAGATGTCAAAATCCCACTTACTCACTCATCATCTCTTTTTAGGTTACATCTATACACTCGGGAATTACATATACTCCCTTATCCTCACAACACTCGCCCTTGAAACCCTTACATATTTTCTCTTTTCTTTCTTTCTACCTCTTATATATAGAGAGAGTTTTCAAACCCAATTCCTTGTTGGGCAAGTAATCCCCAACTTCCTTACAATGAGTTACCATATCAGTATTCAACTCTAAAATGGAAACTTAATGAGAGACAATTTATTTCACAAATTTTAGCCTTCCAAAATGGAAAAGGAAAGTAATTTCTGCACACGAATTTGAGTCACAGACTCAACAATCTCTACCTTGGCTCGAATTTGGTCTTCACGTACTCTTCTATAGCTCTACCTCGAATAAATATCTCTTCATAGCTCCACCTTAACTAAAGATCTCTCCACCTCAAACAAAACACCATGATGAAATTGAGAAACAATTTAACAATCTCCACATTTTCTCAAATTTTAGCCTTCATGAATTTTAGCCTTGCAAAAAAAAAAAAAAAAAAAGGAAACTAATTTCTAGACACGAATTTAAGCTACAAACCCAACAATCTCTACCTTGGCTTGAATTCAATCTTCACGTACTCTTCTATAGCTTTACCTCGAACAAAGATCTCTTCATAACTCCACCTCAACTGAAAATCTCTTCACCTCAAACAAAACACCATGATGAAATTGAGAAACACTCTAACAATCTTTACATTTTCTCAAATTTCATTATTCTCATTCTTCCATCTTCTCTATCTATCACATTTGTGTTCAATTACTCACATATACAACCCACCAATCTTCAAACTCATCCTCATTAATTGATTTTATGGATCAAATCAACAAACCTTTTTTTTTCACTCTTTATTGCTTTTATCGGGATTAGAGCAAACCCTTTCATTCCCCACACCATACTTGCCCATCCAAAGAACTAGCATCCACTATTTCGCTTGTCCCCGCAACTTTTTCCTTATGGACTTAATGCTTCATACCATCTTCTTCGTGTCATCATCAACTCTGATTAAATCTCCATAGCACCTCATAATCAATCTTTTGTTCAAACAAACTTCACACCAATCTTTTGTTACTGATCTTCAGGACCAACCGCATGCTCTGACCAACTATCGATTTTAATACCAGTTGTTAGGAATATTAACTCCCTCTAACACACTCAACGGTTGACTATTGTTAAGAATTAAATCCCTTTTTCATCACTCAGTGGAAGCATCATCACACTACATCAGCACGAGCATATGTGGAGATAATAATCATACATATCCACACACAACACAATATTTTACACAATTCACCCAACTTTAGGGCTACATCCATAGAGAGATAGATTTCCACTATTATGAATTAAGGAAGAGAATATACAAGCAGATGTCAAAACCCCACTCATTCACTCATCATCTCTTTTGAGGCTATATCTATACACTCAAGAATTACACATACTCTCACATATCATCGTAACACTCACCCTTAAACCCCTTACATATTTTCTCTCTTTACCTCTCTATCGTTATCTATTTATGGAGTCTTCAAACCTAATTCCTTGTTGGACAAGTATTCCCCAACTTGACTACAAGGATTTACCATATCAATATTGAACTCTAAAATAAAAACTTAATGAAAGACAATTTCCTTCACAAATTTTAGCCTTCCAAAACGGAAAAGGAAACTAATTTTTGCACACGAATTTGAGCCACAAACCTAACAATCTTTACTCTCCCCTATCCTCATAACACTCACCCTTAAACTCCTTACATCTTTTCTCTTTTCCTCTACCTCTCAACCCTTATCTATTTGTAGAGTCTTCAAACCTAATGCCTTGTTGCATAAGTTTTCCCCAACTTACATACAAGGAGTTACCATATCAGTATTTAACTCTAAAATAGAAACTTAATGAGAGACAATTTCATTCACAAGTTTTAGCCTTCGAAAATAGAAAAGGAAACTAATTTATGCACATGAATTTAAGCCACAAACCCAACAATCTCTACCTTAGCTATAATTCGTTATTTATTACTTTCCTCATTTTTTAATTTTGGACGACTTCTGAATTTGTGATTGGACCACATCAACAATCAGTATGGACCACCTACTCACCGGTGAGTAGGTAAGTATTATCCTTTATTAATTACCATACTTCACTACTTTATTTATTTATGGTATGCATGCATAGCTGAAAATAAATTATTTTGCAAATTTGCATATTTAACTTACAACCAAAAATAAGTATATAAAAAACAATTACTTATTGTATAAAACCTATTTGTGAGTTGCGCTAAGTGGAATTGGTTGTGGAATATAGTTTGAAAAACACTTAAAGAGGGGGGAAGGGGGGTTGAATATGTGTAACTTGATCCTTTACCCAAATTTTTGCTTATTTAAGATTTACCAAAATAAAACTAATTATCAACTCACAAAGCAAAATTTTAATGAAAGTAAAGTAGAGTGATGCGCTCTCGCGATCGATGCTAGATAGTGTGGTTATTAAAGCTCGAGAAATCAACTTTAAATTTGTAAAAACCACTACTACTATGTAGTATAGCGAGTAGGGATCGTCCACAAGGACTATTGGCTTGATTCGATTTACAATTGGTGGACAAATGATGCAATAGAAATGATGATTGTTTGATTTTAATTAACAAATAGAATTAAAGCTATCTAGAATGCAATGAAGTGAGTAGTAATGAACAAGATAAGATAAGAGAGAGTGAGACTTAGGACATGGAATCCACCTCTAAACCTTGTATTATACCAATGCAATCAAAATAGGGAGATTACTTATGCATAAAAGGATTGTGGCTACAAACACACAATAGAGATCAAAAGAATGCTACAATTATCATCAACAAGCATAAAGCATCAAAGCTAAACATGAATTGTCTACTTTCCTAAATTTATTCTAGAATTGTAGCACAATTCATCAAAACTAAGCATGAATCATCAAGTTGTATGCAATTATAACAAATTAACAATATTATATAATTATCATTCACATGATTGCAAAAAGTGAGAATGTTGAGATCAATCTGCCACAATCAAGATATAAGACAATATAAATATCACAAGAAGATTGATTAAAGTATTGAATCACCAATTGACTTGGTACAACCAAGCTCAATCCACTAAATTATATAATCTATACATAAATATAAAATCCTTAAATTGAAAGCAAATGATACAATTACATGGCTTAGGCCTTCATTCAAGCCCTAAGAAGGAAGCTAGCTAGGCATGGAGATGGCGAGGATCATCTTTGAAGCTTCAATCTTCATCTCCTAGCACTCCTAAAACTTTCTTCTCCAATCTTCAAGAACAAATTCTAGAGAGAGAAAGTGTAGAGAGAGCTCAAGCCTTTATCCAAACCCAATCTAATTTCCAGTTCCTTTCAATTTGGCTTGCATTTCCTATTTATACTTGACTCTTGGGCTACCAAAAATGATTAAAATTGTACACAAGACTCATGTAATCAAAGCACCACGGAGTCCCCTTTAATAGAGCTCAAGATCTGCATTTGAAGAGAATTTTCCACGAACGCAACTAATCATGTTTAAGACGTGATTGATTACAATGTGAACAATAAAGGCATTTACACGATCGATCACGTGCTTCAATCTTTGCACCTCAACTTCCCTTCAACTGCCTTTCTTCTCTACGATCCCATTGAAGCTTTAAAGTGCTGGATTTAACTCAGATTATCCCTAAGTACCTGAAATCGAAAATAAAGCAAATTAGAACTAAAAAGATGAAAACATATATAAATAAGGTGCTAACGTACGCAAGAATAAGGGCCGAGATGTGTATCTTTTGGCACTTATCATAGAATTTAGAGTGACAATAGGTTTTTAGCGAGAAAATGTAATTGAGGAAAATCATCCAAATTCGAAAAAGCCTCAGAGGCTGTTATGTAGTCCCGACCGAAACGATCCACTATAGATGAAGTAAAGTATAATGGACTCGACTCAGGTTCACACACCATCTATTCTACCAAGAACCAATTGTTAAATGTCTCTGGCTTTGCGACTCCTCCATCCAATCTCTCTTGAATTCATGCTTACTCCCTTGATCCCTATAGAAAGATTGATGGTAGATGAACAACACTCTACAAATGTTTTGACCAATTCAAAGTGTGATCACTTCCTCATTTTATTCAAATCTGAGTTGATGAAAATAAAAAGAAGCTCTGCCTTTTTCTGAACAGTATCAGTGTGTTGGTCCCACCTTTGAATGAGGGTTTGCTCTTGTGAATGTCAAAATTATGTTAACAAGGCCAATACAACATTACTTTAATGAATTCTGGTGTGCTTAGAGCACTTCAGTGATGTTCAAGGCAATATGGTCATTTACCATATGTGAAAGCATTAATGATGTTGAGTAGGGAAGGTACATTATACTGGCAGTCCAATTTACAAGCAAATATATGCTATATTTCTGGTTCTGTATATGATATTTGTCTACTAACACTCTTAGGGGCAAATGAGTCTTTCACATATTTATTTGGTCATTTTACACTTACCTGGGATACCGCATTGTATTACATTGCTCAAAAATTCAATTTATTTGAGTATACACAGCTGCAACAATAGTTTTTTCTAAATGATAACAAGTGTCCACTTCAGTGGTATTTTGGTCATTGCAAATGATGATCCCTTATGTGACACGTGTCATGTGGTCTTAGTGTGAGAATATGAGGTCTAGTATGCATTTCTTAGTGATTAAGTTTGAATTATATAGTTGATATATGTATATATATTAGATGTCACGTTGCTGGTGCATTGGAGGAAAAATTTGCAAATGTGGCAGGGGCATTGTGGTTATTTTGCTCAAGGAATGTCAGAATATTCTCCCGCCAATGATTGGTTGATTGTGCCATATGTATTTCCTCATTAATGTAGGACTACATATTAAGGTACCCTATATATATATTGTTATTGCAATAAGCCTTGTGTGAGCACCCTTGTGAGCTACATTGTGACATACTCTCGAGACACCAGGAACAATGAATATTATCTAAGTTTTGAGAATAATTTGTGAACTAATTCAACTTAGAGATCCATATAGTGTCAGTGTGCATTTAAATATGATGTTCAAAGCTGTGTATTGTTGGTTTATTAGTGCAGAGGGCTATTTTGAAGATCAAACCAAGCTTGAGGCCATTCTTGAGACTTCTAGAGGTTGAGGCAAATATGTTTTAGTATTTTACATCTGCAAAAACTATACTTGTATACATGTATTAGCTGCAGCAGTGTTTGATGTCTTAAACCTCCATTTATGCTTGTTTTAAATGGTTTATACTTCTGATGTGAGCTTATATACTTGATATCTAGCTGTGAGTTGCATTCTTATCATCTGAGCAAGTTCATATAGTTGAATCAAGGCTGTTCAAGTTGAGTTTTGCACAGAGAAATGGTTATTTGTGGTCTTGACTTTTGAAACCTTAGCTCTTAGGGTTTTCTATAGAATAAGGCTTGTTTATGTACTATAATTGCTATACCTTGCTGTTACCATTGTGAATGAAATTCCAATTTTACCCCTCAGAGCACAGATTCAACAAAATGAAGAATTGTGGCTGTTATTTGATACTTTGACGTGTGCAATCACTCTTATTCTTTGTAATAGCTAAAGTATTATTGTAATGCATCTTTTATAATGTATTTGGTGAGCTGTGAGAGCTTATAAGGTCTAAGAAGGGTTGCTTAGGATAGGGGAAATGCTTGTTGTTGGGATATGTGTGCCCTAGTATAGCAAATTCTTATTTTGGATTGTAAAAGTCATGGTTCCTTATCTGAATATTATTATTAAGGCATTATACAATTGGTGAATGGAATCTATTTTGTTTCGATTCATTATGGAATTGAATGTGTCAACATGATTACAAGATATATTTATATATGTATGTAATGGCAATTAATACTAAGTTATAAATTAGTAATCATAAATGGTTCAAAGTCGGTAATTATGGATGGACATTTAATTAGTTAAGATTTGAACCGAGTCCACAATAGATTGAGATATATTGTGAGAGCTGTCGAATGGAATTGCTCTCTATCACAGTCATGGCTTTTGACTCTCAAGCATGAGAGAAGTATAGATTCTTTTATTAATTAATAATTACTTTGATTTGTTCGACGGATACCTCAGGATCCTTAGATCGGCACTTTAGGTAGTTATGTAATTAATAGTTAGAGATTTATATTCTCAATATTTGCATTAGTGCTATTTGTATTTATTTTGTTTTGATTATGGTTGATCACAAATTAAATTCGAAGGCCTTCATATGTTTTAGACAAATGTTTCTACATATATTTATTTAGTAAATTTTTTTTTTTTTCAAATAAATATTTTAGTGTGATCGAGCCGGAAATAATCAAAGGTAACAAAATTATATTAATTATGTTGTCGGATTGATGGCTTTAATTATCCGATAAATAATTATGCATAGAAGGGTTAAAGTGCAACACTGACTTAGAGGTTATTTACTATTTAATTGGAGTACAATTAATTTCTTTTTGTGGAGTAGAAATTAATTTATGAATTAATTGAATTGGGTCTGTGGTTTAATGGACCGGACCAATTATTAATTTATAACAGCCAAGAAAATAGTAAGTCCAAAGGATTCTCACCAATAGCCCAAGTTGATATTGGAGTCCTACTAGAATTGAGAAATTTAATTTAGAGATGGAGAATGATTTATTAGTTCTTTTTTCTTATTTTTATTTTGCCTATATATACATGGGTCCATGTATATTTTAGGTGTGACTTTTAGAACAAGAAAAAGGAATATACTTTCTCTCTCTAGTTTTTAAGGCTTCTTTTCTCTTCTAAAGGAGGCTACCACAAGCCTTGATTCCAAGGTCATTCATTAAGGCATATTGGTGATTCCTAAAAGGAAGATTATCATCAAAAAGAAGGAGAAATGATCTTACTAAGGAATCTACAATAAGTGAGAACATTTATTCAAACTGCCAATTGAATGATACATCATCTTTTATTTTTGCATAAAACTTGTCTCTATGTGATGAATCAAGATTTATGTATGAAAATCCCTTAAAAGTTTTTTAAAATTTGCACGTTTCCCAACAGTGGTATCATAACATGGTTTGATTCATTACTAGATATCATGTGTTTATCAAAATCATCTTCATGGATCCAAATTATATATACATATATATATTTATTGATGTATGATTTATTATGTTGATATATATTGATACATGATGATGTATGTATAATTGTGAATGGATAATGATGTGTGTTTGGGCCATGGATGAAGCTTATAGGTATATGGAATGTAATTTTATCTTTGGATGAATATAATTAAGGCTTTGATTTAACCGTTTGAAAGTTCAATGATGTAATTTAATTTTTTCATTGTATTTCAAATTGTAAGTATTTATTAAAGTCGTGTAATCTTCATCAAAGGATGTTATGAAGCTTCAAGAAGGTCTGAAAGGGTTAAATTATGCTTCAGTAATTTTCTGAAATTTTTTAGAATTTTTCTAGAATTTTTTTAGGCTTAATTTAATTTTCTGGGATTTTTTTCCTATTTTTCTGGAATTCTTCGGCAGTTTTCCGGTGGCTGGAGTATCACCGGCGGCGAGGAGAGGCATCAGAGGAGGCTGGAATCAAGTGCATCACACCAAGGTTGAGCCTGGCGCGTGAGGAGCACGTGCCAGGAGCTGGAGGAGTTGAGGACAAGCTGGCGCGTGAGATGTACGCGCTAGCACATAGCATTAGCTCTCCACGCGCGTGCAGGCTCGCGGAGGCACGTCCAAGGGTGTGCCACGCGCCACAACGGGCCCCAGGCACGTGCCAGCACGTGGGGGAGCGTGGGGGCACGTGTCTTGCCCTGCTACATGCTAAAGGCGCGTGCAAGAGCGTGTAGGGCCCTCCAGGCACATTCCAAGAGACGTTTTGCTTCTCCTAACGTGTACCAGCTTCCTATAGGTATTTACAGACTGTTGAAGGACGCTTGTACAGCAAAAATAGTATTTAAATGTTAAAAGTAGAATCCATCGGCCATTTAAATTACTTCTGTCTGTGGTTTAATTATTTATGTGATGCATGGAATAATTTAATATTGATTATTTTTGTTCATGCATTGGATCCATGATTTTTTATCTAAATGGCTTGATTTATATTAATTAAATTATGAAGATAAATTGGATTTGATTGCTAATTAATTTTAGGGCATTTATTAGGAAACGAAAAATTATTTTTGTAAATTATTTTAAAAGAATGCCTCAAATTAAATATTAGTGAATCATTTAAAATCCAGATATTTTCTAAATTTAATTGGATTAAAATCAAGGCGTTTTGCATGCATTAAATCATGAATAGAAAACCCTAGTTATATAAAATTAAAAATTGAGTGGGAGCGGGGATATTTATACATTACCCCATGGCCTTCGTAATTATAACCATTGTGATTAGATCTTTAAAAATAAGGCTCCACGTATGATTTAAAGAGTCTAGATTACAAGAGTGGTTGTCTCACGAAAAAAATTTATTAAATGACCCTTATAGTTAGATATTTAAAAATAAGGCCCTACGCATGATTTAAAGAGTCTAAGCTAATAATGACAATATATTTAATATTTGATTTTTCGTTGGAGCATTAATTACGTTATACACTCAATCTAAAATTAATAGTATTAGCTCTCCAACAGAGTGGTCTATACTAAGTGATTTTAGAAAGGCTAAACTTAATCGGGAATTATTTCATATATAGATAAGGCATTGTCTAAAGAAATATGGAAATAATGAGTTTTTCTCGTCAATAAGCAATAATGAATTCCGCCAACCGGATAAGTTATTGGCATGTTGATTGTCCGATTTTTCATGCAATGTGGTTAAGGGATCCAAAATTAATTAATTATTTTATTTTGCATGATTATTTTTATTTACTTTATTTATTGTATGAATGCTTTTATTTTCAGATTTATCATGACTAGTCCGTTCAGTCCACTTGCAAACATACTAAAAGAAAATTGATTAACTGGACCTAATTATATCGATTGGAAAAGGCAACTAGATATTGTACTCACATATGAGGGGTTCAATTATGTGTTTACTACTCCCCGACCTTCTCCACCTTTGTCTGAGGATCTTCTTGAGGAGCATGAAATTTTTAAGAAATGGAATAAAGCAGATGAGATGACTAGGTGCTACATTCTTGCTTCACTCTCGAATGTACTCCAAAGTCACATTATCTTACTTCTGCAGACATCATGCTAAATCTCAAGGAAATGTTTGGGCAAGTTGGTAAGAGTGCATGCCAAACTGCTATGACAAACTTGATGACCACCAAGATGGTCCAAGGTACTCCAGTTCGGGAACATACTTTAAAAATGATTAGTTTTCTAAATGAACTTGAGATCCTTGGATGCAACTTGGATGGTGAATTTGAGGTTGACATGATTATCGCTTCATTGCCAGACTCATTTAACTCTTTTAAGGTTAATTATTCTATGAATAAGCTTGAGTACTCACTCGCTGAACTTCTAAATGAGTTGGTAACCTTTGAAGGGATAATCAAAAGTAATAGTGCATCTATCAACTACACTCAGTCTGCTGAACCATCCACTTCTAGGCCCAAGAGAAGGGGGAAGAAAAAGAAGAATGATGGTGCCAAAACTATGGTTGTGCCAAATAAAGTGATCCGAAAGGATAAGGGGAAGAAGAAAGTGCGGGTTGAAGGCGAAGGAAACTGCTTCCATTGCGGTCAACCGGGTCACTGGAAACCTAACTACCCAACACTTCGCACGCAAGGCAAAGGAAAAGGTATATTCATTGTTGAGGTATGTAATGTGGTTGAATCTAAAGATTCCTGGTGCATAGATTCTAGAGCCACTAATTATGTTTGTAATTCATTGCAGGGATTCCAGGAGTCCAGAAGCCTCAATGAAGGAGAGATATACTTACATATGGGATCTAATGCCAAGGTGGAAGCTAAAGCAGTGGGAGTGGTTCATATGCAATTTGATAGTGGGAAGAGTCTTATTTTAGAAGATTGTCTTTATGCGCCAAATGTTAGGCGCAATTTAATTTCAGTTTCTTCGTTGGTTTGCAAAAACTATATTTTTACTTTTGGGAAAAATGTTTTAATTAAATTAAATGGTTGTGTTATAACTTTTGGTGCATTGAAAGATAGTCTATATATTTTAACTCCTAGCTCATATTAAATATAAAATTATGAATTAAATGCAATTTCATCTAGATTGAATGTTAAAAGAAAAGTAGTTTCTCCAAACTCATTATATCATTGGCATCTACGATTGGGTCACATCAATCAAAATAGGATTCAAATGTTGGTTAAAGAAGGTTTATTACCTTGTAAGGCAGAGGAGCCTATGCCAACTTGTGAAACCTGTATTGAAGGAAAGATGACTCGAAGGGCTTACTCAGCCAAAGGATATAGAGCCAAAGAACAATTAGAGTTGGTGCACACTGACGTGTCTGGTCCTATGAACACCCAAGCGAGATGAGGGTTTGAGTACTTCATTACTTTCATTGATGATTATTCATGTTTTGGATATATTTACCTAATGCGACACAAGTCAGAAGCTTATGGAAAATTCTATGAGTTTCAGGCGGAAGTGGAACATAGATTAGGTAAACTTATCAAAACACTTCGATCTGATCGAGGAGGTGAATACCTCTTGGGGGAGTTCAAGGATCATATGGTCAATGAGGGTATTGTGTGCCAGTTATCCGCACCTGATTGCCCTCAACAGAATGGAGTGGTAGAAAGGAGAAACAGAACTTTGCTTAACATGGTTAGATCTATGATGAGTTTTGTTACTTTACCTCTATCATTTTGGGGATTAACCTTTAAATCAGCGATGTACATCTTGAACTGTGTTCCATTTAAGTCTGTTTCAGGAACGCCATATGAGCTGTGGTTTGGATAAAAAGCTAATTGGAAGCAAGATCAAATGCATGCTTATTTGTTGGCTATCCTAAGGGCACTAGAGGTGGATTATTTTATGATCCCAAGGACAATAAGGTTATTGTCAGCACTCATGCTGTTTACCTAGAGGAGGATTATATTATAAACCACAGACTTAGTAGCCAAATAGTGTTAGAGGAGATAGTTGGCACATCAGATATACCCCCTATGGACACACCTAATATAAATACTGAGAATGATGAGACACAAGAAGTCCCTGTTGAATTATCATCATCTAGTACATCGATTTCTGCACCGGTCATTCGGCGTAGTGGAAGGACTATCATCCAACCCGACAAACTCATGTTTTTGGGTGAGGTCTATGAGGCTGTCCCTGATAAGCATGAGTTGGACCCAGTAAGCTATGCGGAATCGTTGACCGATATAGATGCAAATCGTTGGAAAGATGCCATGAAATCAGAGTTGGAATCTGTATTCTAACAAAGTCTGGGATATTGTAGAACTTCCTAGTGGGGTTCAGCTCATTGGTTGTAAGTGGATCTATAAACGAAAGAGAGAAATGGATGGGAATGTTGAGACATTCAAAGTTAGACTGGTTGCCAGAGGCTTCACTCAACGTGAAGGTATTGATTATGAGGATACATTCTCACCAGTTGCAATGCTTAAATCTATTCGCATTCTTTTGGCCATTAGTGCTCATTATGACTATGAGATATGGCAAATGGATGTTAAGACGGCTCTTTTAAATGGCCACCTTGAACAAGACATCTACATGAGGTAACTAGATGGTTTCGTGGTTAAAGGTCGTGAGGACTGTGTATGTAAGTTGAATAGGTCTATTTATGGACTGAAGCAAGTTTCACGTACATGCAACATTTGTTTTGATTAGGCAGTCAAATTATTTGGCTTTGAACAAAACGTGTTTAAACCTTACGTTTATAAGAAAAAATAGGGTAATGTCATCATGATTCTCGTTTTATATGTTGATGACATCTTACTCATTGGTAATGATGTAGAGGCTTTGTCATCAATTAAGAGGTGATTGATCAATAAATTTGAGATGAAAGATCTTGGAGAAGCAAGCTATATTCTTGGGATCAAGCTTTTGCGAGATCGGATTAAAAAGAAAATAGGCTTGTCTCAAGAGTCTTATATTGACAAAGTTCTGACCAGGTTTGGAATGGAAAACTCTAAGAAAGGGTTTTTACCATTTAGACATGTATTGACTCTTTCTAATGACCAGTCTCCTAAGACTGATAAGGAAATTGAGCAAATGAGGCGGATACCATATGCTTCGGCTGTTGGTAGTCTCATGTATGCCATAGTCGCTACTCAGTAGGGATTGTCAGTAGATATCAGTCCAATCCTGGACTTGATCATTGGACAGCTGTGAAGAATATCTTAAAATACCTTCAAAGAACTAAGAGTCTCATGCTCGTTTATGGAGGAGATGATCTGGTTCCAGTCAAATATACGGATTCTGATTTTCAATCGGATCCAGATGCCAGGAGATCTACATCTGGATATGTGTTCAAGTTCAATGGAGGGGCAGTTAGTTGGAAGAGTGTAAAGCAGGGTTGTATTGCTGACTCTACCATGGAAGTAGAATACATTGCAGCCTCTGAGGCAGCAAAAGAAGCTATTTGGTTAAGAAAATTTCTAATTGAACTAGAGGTTGTGGAGCATATAAATTGGCTTATGACGCTTTATTGCGACAATAGTGTGGCTATAGCCCAAACCAAGGATCCAAAATTTCATAAAGGAACAAGACACATTCAAAGGAAATATCATGTGGTTCGTGATATAGTAAAGCAAGGAGATATACTTGTGGCCAAGATTGCATCGGAACATAACCTTGTTAATTCATTCACAAAAGCTTTACCGATCAAGATGTTTGATCGTCATATAGAGAACTTGGGAGTTAGATGTGATTCGAATTGGCTATAAGTCCAAGTGTGAGCTGTTGGGATATGTGTGTCCTGGAATAGCAAATTCTTATTTTGGATTGTAAAAGTTATGGTTCCTTATCTGAATATTATTATTAAGGCATTATACAATTGGTGAATGGAATGTATTATGTTTCGATTCATTATGGAATTGATTGTGTTCACTTAATTACAAGATATATTTATATATATGTATGTAATGGCAATTAATACTAAGTTATAAATTAGTAATCATAAATGGTTCAAAGTCGGTAATTATAGATGGACATTTAATTAGTTAAGATTTGAACCGAGTCCACGATAGATTCAGATATATTGCGAGAGCTGTCGTATGCAATTGCTCTCTATCATCGTCATAGCTTTTGACTCTCAAGCATGAGAGAAGTATAGACTTTTTTATTAATTAATAATTACTTTGATTTGTTCGGCAGATACCTCGAGATCCTTAGATTGGCACTTTGGGTAGTTATGTAATTAATAGTTAGAGATTTATATTTTCAATATTTGCATCAGTGCTATTTGTATTTATTTTGTTTTGATTATGGTTGATCACAAATTAAATTCGAAGGCCTTCGTATGTTTTAAACAAATGATTTATATATATATATATTTATTTAGTAAATTATTTTTTTTTTTCAAATAAATATTTTATTGTGATCGAGCCGAAAATAATCAAAGGTAACAAAATAATTATATTAATTATGTTGTCGGATTGATGGCTTTAATTATCCGATAAATAATTATGCATAGAGGGGTCAAAGTGGAACATTGACTTAGAGGTTATTTACTATTTAATTGGAGTGCAATTAATTTCTTTTAGTGGAGTAGAAATTAATTTATGAATTAATTGAATTGGGTCCATGGACCAGATCAATTATTAATTTATAGTAGCCAAGAAAAGAGTAAGCCCAAAGGATTCTCACCAATAGCCCAAGTTGATATTGGACTCCTATTAGAATTGAGAAATTTGATTTAGAGATGAAGAATGATTTATTGTTTCCTTTTTCTTATTTTTATTTTGGCTATATATACATGGGTGCATGTATATTTTAGATGTGACTTTTAGAACAAGAAAAATGAATATACTTTCTCTCTCTAGTTTTTAGGGTTTGTTTTCTCTTCTAAAGGAGGCTACCACAAGTCTTGATTCCAAGGTCATTCATCAAGGCATATTGGTGATTCTTAAAGGGAAGATTATCATCAAGAAGAAGGAGAAAGGATCTTACTAAGGAATCTACAATAAGCGAGAACATTCACTTTAGAGGAAAGATTAAAAGGTTTACTCAGACCTTTAATGTAAGTATTCAAACTGTTAATTGAATGATACATCATCTTTTATTTTTGCATAAAACTTGTTTCTATGTGATGAATCAATATCTATGTATGCAAATCCCTCAAAAAAATTTTAAAACTTGCACGTTTCCCAACATTTGTGTGCACTGTAAATGAGCTATTGTGTGTGCAAAGAGTGAGAGAATGTTTCTTCTTGCATTACAACTAGTGGATTTGCACTGGTTGAAGCCTGGAACCAAAGTTTTTGATGTCTATTGAGAGAGGTTTTCCTTGTAAAATCACTGAGCATTTATGGTTGAATATGTGAGCCTTTATCAAATATTAAAGACATCTTTTATTGCATATATTGAATGTAAAATTTGACTAAGTATTGGAACAAGACTTATAAAAGAAATAATTCACCCCCTGTATTCATCACAATGGATCTTCAATGATTCAAACTCTGATAAGATAGAGAACAAATCCTAAATCACTCATGTGTATAGTATGTATGCTCTCATGATGAAAAATGGCTCCCTTAAGATTGTAGAAAATTATATTCAAAAGTCGTAAAAAACTATGGGTGAGAAAAAGTGTTTATATAGATTTTGTATAGACTAAAAATAACTTAGAAAACAAGTTTAATTCATGTAAATTCGACTTAAAAAATTTTGATAAAAAAGAAACCAAATTAGAATGAAATTGCATTTGCTATTTTGGTTCCAAGGGACTTGGACTGTTCTATAAAAAACGAACCAGTACATCTTTAGCAGTTTCAAAACTCATTATTGCTACTTCGCAATTTAGGACACTTGGACAGGTCCAAAAAAGTTGAACTGGTCCATCTAGTGTACTTTTTAATTCACTTTGTAAATAATTAATTAAATGCCTAATCTTAAAGTCCTATTAAGATAAACACACATGCCCTCACAAATCCCTGGACTAACACGTCGTTCTTTTCGAACTGGAGTATGTTGACAGACTTCTCAAAACTTCAATTTCGCTTTTGAACTCAAAAATCAAAATTAAAGAATAAAATTACAACTTGATTAGACTTATTTTCTCGTATTACTAGTTTCCTTATGTTTTAAGGGTTTCTTTTACTGAATAAAGTTTTTACTTATAAATATATGTACTGCAGAGCAGATTATTCATTCAATTATCAATAATATTTTAGAATTCTTTGTTACTATTCCTTGTGAAAGATTACAAATCTTTTCACTACGTCACTCACAGACGTACCTGGACTAATATTATGGCAACCTTATGGGCGGGTGTGTGTAAGCATGTGCAGGTGGCACTAGTAGGCTACCACACTGGATGAGATACATGTGCACATTCCCACATCGCCTGGGTGTGGATGGGACAAGTGCTATATGTAGATTCAACACCCTTCTATTATACATGTTTTAAAGTCGTGATGGTCGTGAACCTATCAGAATTTCGGAGTTAAACGTGCTTATTCTAGAGTAGTACCAGGATGGGTGACCCCCTAGGAAGTCTCTGGTCAGGGGGAGTCAAAAGCGGATAATATTGTGTCTGGCTATGGTGAGGATTGTTACAAATGGTATCAGAGCTTGACTTAGTCGGAAGTGTAGCCAACAAGGACGTTGAGCCCCAAAGAGGGTTGATTGTGGCGACCTTATGGACGGATGTGTGTGAGCGTGTGCAGGTGACACCAGTAGGCTATCACACTAAGCGAGTAGGCGAGTTACAAGTGCATAATTCCACATCGCCTGGGTGTGGATGAGACAAGTGCTATATGTAGATTTAACACCCTTCTACAACACAACTCGTTTTAAAACCGTGATAACCGTGAACCTACCAGAATTCCGAAGTTAAGTTTGCTTAACCTGGAGTAGTATCAGAATGGGTGACCCCCTGAAAAGCCTCTGGTTAAGAAAAATCAAAAGTAGATAATATTGTGTCTGATTAAGGTGAGAGTTGTTACAAATATGCCATTATCTTCCAACCAGAGTATGTCGACACATCCAAAAACTTCTAATTTTGCTTTCGAACTAGAGGTTAAAAATTAAATAATAAAATTACAATTTGATCAGACTTATTTCACAACGAGGCCAATCATAAAAAGTTATATCTCATACTTCCACTGAATCTTGCCTAACTTATATATCAAAGTCTCAAAAATTCGGTTCTGTTACGTTTCACACACCTCCTTGTCACATTCCTCTTATTTACTTGAGCATCAGAGTGTCGTTTTGCAGGTTCCTACGCCTAAGAGAGTTGTTCTTTGATATTCATCACTCATGAGTTATGGACATTAGACGACCAGGACCAAGTCAACTTCCAACATGAAGAGTTTCCTCCACAAATATGATGCCCATATATTAGGTGATGGAATAATCTTTAAATCAAATATCATCACAGCTTTCTTGGCTTTATTTGGAACTTCCCCAAATTCAATAAAAGAGAGGCTAACAAAAAAGGCAAAAGGATGTGTTGTAGCCATGAAAGTCAGTCATTTAGACTACTTGGAGCCTCAAATTCTGAAACTTGTGTTTGATATTGTTGTCATTAGACATGCATAAAGTTGGGAAAAGTGATGTCCAAATTCACCGTTGCCAGTTGTACCAAATCATAACATGAAAACATGTATGCACATGATTTCCTAGGTATTTATTAAAAAAGATTTTGAATTATAGGGTAGCCACTAGGTACTATAATCCTAAATATTTGGATATAATGATGTTGACAACTTTAATTAAGAAGCTGAAATTTAATTAAGATTTGGAATTTATTGACTTAATTGCTAGAATGATTAAAATATAAAAATATAATAGTACTTTGAAAAAGTTATAGATTAAAAAAATAATATATAATAGTACTTTGAAAAAGTGATAACGTTGATAATAAACATGTGAGAGTTGCATATTTCCTCATCAAAAAATCATTCTTGTTATCTTCATGGAAACTATAGAAAGATGCCAAGTATTGGTAAGGCTAATCTTAAACTTAGCTAAGGCACCCTTAAGTATGAATGAGACTCGGTTGTCTTAATAGATAAAGGCTTGAATAAAAAAAGAAAGACTTCAAAACATGGTCATCACTGCAGCTAGCTGACCTAAAAAGAGTTATTGTAGTTTTCATGATGAAACTCAATTTCTATATATATATATGTGTGTGTGTGTGTGTCTATGTGTATAATGTATGTGAAAATTGAGAAGTTAATCACAATTATTGTACATTATAAGTTATTTGATATGATAACTTATAATCTAATGATATCTCTGATTTTTTAAGTGAAAGATTAAGGATTCAAGTCCCTTTAATCATATATGCATTAACAGGTGTGTGGGTAATATTTGCTGGGCCAAAAAAAAAGTTATTAGATATGATAAATCTATATAAATGTTTCAGGATATATGAATTGTTAATATGAACTAAACTATGAAACTGTATGTTCTGGTTATATGGAGGAATAAAAAAATGGATGAAGGGAGAGGGAAAGGGACCGATGAGGACTTCTCAAGAAAGAGAACATATTTACGTAAGTTTTTGATAGGTTGAATGGAAATGATAGTAGATGGATCATGGATGCGGTGACTTTTATTTTTTGGTTGGAAGAATGGGAAGAAGAATTTTTACATAGTGTTTTTTTTTTTTTTTATCAATATATCCTCATTATATAAACTTATATAAAGTAAATATATTCATTCCAAATTTCAATAGAGTTTTACAAGTGATTTTGTAAATAATTGAATGTTTAAATTGTTATTACATATTTGTAGGGTAATGACGTAACGAAAAGTGATAAAATCATTCACAAGGAATTAGGTTACTTTAAATCCACAAAGTTGATAAGAATAGCAAAGCAATTTGAAATATTATTAATCAAATGTTAAATTCTGCTCTTACAGTGCATAAATATTTATAATAGAGAAAATCTAGTACTAAAATGAAACTATAAACATAACGAAACTAATCATAAAAATAAGCCTAAAAATAAATTCTCTCTAAAAATTCTAAAAAAAATTGAATAAGAAATCTAATCAATAAAAACTACTAAATATAAAATCTCCGAGAATTTTGACTTCATTAAGGCCTTGAACAAAAATTCCGAAATAATCAACAAGCCTCCTATAAGATCATAAAACACGATTTCGGAGCCCCAAATGAAGATTTTCAGCAGAAAACCAACATGACTCACAAGCTAAAGTTAATGGGTTTTTTTCAATGCGTTGTTTTCACCCAAAAAACACTTCACTCGGCTAAAAAATGGACTTGTAAAACTGTTCACCATTTTATCTAGAATTCTATCCCGCATCAGTCCCCTCTACTTCCAAAAAAACTCGTCCACGAGTTTAGCTGCGAATAACATGAAGTATTGCTTACCACAATATTGTTCACTGCCATTAGAACCTCCAAAGCACGACACCAAAGCATATTATTGGCAACTTCTGGAATAAATAATTCTTTAGTTTCAATCTACTCAAATAATAATACTTTCCCAATTTAAGCCTGAATTCATCCAAAGCATCTTGAACATACAATTCAAAATTTTCTTTGACCCCATCATCAATTAATTCATGTTTTTCGCTGTTAACGTCTAACTTCATGTCACCATCTTCTTCTTTTATTGTCTCTGAAGTTGTATTATTGGAAGCTTTTTTAGGAGTCTCTATTACGATTAAAGCATAGACAACTTCATCGTCATTAACTACAAGAGGCGAAGCAACGCAAATTTTCTCTTCATCAACCTCAATAATATCAATCGTTGCCTCAACAAAATTATTATTATCCTTGGTGCACTATCTTTTTTGTGAATCTCCTTTGTAGATTTTTTTATAGATGAACTCTTTCCAACAATTCCATTATTTTCGATACATTATCTCATCATAATTTGGTGGTAGTAATTTGGCCATGAACATCCGTTTCATCTGTACCACAACCGAACAGGATGTGATCCTTCCTTACTTGGATGAAACTGTATTTATTCCCACCAAATTGAAGCCGATCCTTTAAGCTTGAAAAAAATAAGTGGAACTTGCTTATTTTCAGCAATATCAAAATACTCAAAAAATTCTTCAACTTCTTCAAGTCAATCCAAGACATATTCAATAATAAAACTTCTATTGAAAGTAAGTAGATCAAGTTTTACTTATGATTGTTGCGTCTACCTCGATCACTAAATACGAACTTCTCATCATCGGAAGAATCATCAAAATAATCCACATAGGCTGGAGGCCTACATGGATAAACTGGAACTTACAAAACCTATAGTCGGTTGGCTGCGAGACATATCATCAGTATAAACTCAAACTGAACTACGAACTTGGTTGCCACCAATTCCAAATCCAGTTGCTATGAACCGATCTTGATTATGCATGACTACCCAAGGGGCCTTCACTAAGCAATCATCGTCGGCAAAGTGGGTGTTGCCAAAACGATTAATCGTCATTAGCCACAGGTAAATCAAGGTTTTGATACTAAATAACGTAACAAAAAGTGATAAAATCATTCACAAGAAACAATGTTACTTTAAATCCACAAAGTAACGTAACTTTGAATCCACAAAGTTGATAAGAATTGCAAAGCAATCTAAAATATTATTAATCAAATGTTAAATTCTGCTCTTGCAGTTCATGAATATTTGTAATGGAGAAAATATGATACTAGAAGGAAACTATAAACACAATGAAACTAATCCTAAAAGTAATCCTAAAAATATATTCTGTCTAAAAATTCTAAATAAATAGAATATGAAACCTAATCAATAAAAACTACTAAATATAAAATCTCAGATAATTACGATTTCGTTAAAGCCTTGAACAAAAATCCCGAAATAATCAACATGCCTTCCATAAGATGATAAAACACAATTTTAGAACCCTAAACGAAGGTTTTCAGCCGAACACCAGCATGACCCATAAGCTAAAGCTAGTGGGTTTTTTGTAATGCGTCATTTCCACCCAAAAAGTACTCCACTCGTGTAAAAAACGGATTTGTAAAACTGTTCACCATTCTGTCCGCATCAGGTAGTTTATTTTTCTTTCCGTCATCTCTTTCCTCTAATTTTTAACGGATAAAAATACATGGGTTAAGAGGAATGCTTAATCTGTGAGGTTCATATTTTGTAATTGGTAAATTTTGGTGTCAAAACAAGCCTGATCGAGTTATAATTTATGTTTTATATTTGAGTTTTGATGTGGAAGCAGGATGATAAGGTTGGACAAAGTGCAAGCGTATTTTTGTTCAAAGAAAACAACATATTTGATAAGGTATGTTGGTGAGGACACTTTGTATTTCATTTTTGGTGTTCAGGACTTAGGAAATTTGAGTGTTCATTGAAAATTTTCAAGTTTGCCAAAAATGGACAGGTCTAACTTTCATGTACTGATCCAAGTTGGTTTGTAATCTACAGATTTTCCTTCTGCCAAAAATGAATGGGTCCAACTTGCATGGAACCAAAAAGGAAAGTTTTGTTCTAGTCAAATTTTGATTCATTTTTTATCAGATTTTAGGGAGACATTTTGTACAAATTAAACTTGTTTTTCAAGTATATTTAGGTCTTTGTAACATTTATATAAACTCCCTCTCCCCTAGAATTTTAGAAAGCTTTTAAAATAAAGATTTAGTAATTAGAGAGAGCCTTTATGAGTGTTTTTGACAAAAAATCATCTTTGATTTTTCTGTATGTTTGTTTTTGTTTGAGATTACACATTATTTCACATGAGTGATTTTGGGTTGAGGTTCTCTTATTGATTGGAGTTTGAGCAATCTGAAGATTTATACAAATTCTGTTTAGTAAAGGAGGGTTTTGTTTATACCTTCACAAATTCATATTTGAAGGAAGGATGATGCAATTGTGCTATGAAGGGGACAAAGCATTCACGGAGTGTTCTTGTAACTTCCAACTACCATTCTACAAAGTTTGAGGAGTAAGCCTAAAGTCGTGAGTATTTGGATAGTGAAGTTGCAAAGCAAGAGGCATTCAACAACTAGTTGTTGGTAGAGCGGAATGGGTGTGAGCCTAAGATAGAGTTTGTTGTACTTTGCTTCAAGATTTTGGATCATTTCGTTCAATACTAAGAAAGTCTCCATGATTTTTGTACCAATTGGTTTAATTTCTTCCAACAATCGTTTTCACGCTAAGAACCCTAATGTCAATCTCCAACACTCTTTTTACTTTAATTGCACTTTATATTTGCTTTGTGGCTAATTGTTAGGTTTATTAAGAAAAATTAAAATAAGAAAACATCGGATAAAACGGAAAACTAAATCTATTGAATCCCCCATTCTAGGTATTTTTTAGTCTTATTCCACAACTATTTCGCATAGCGTGACTCACGTAATCTCTCCTTACTTCCTCCCTCTCTTCTCTTTCTTTTAACTAAATAAGAAAAACTTATTATATCGATCCCTCCTCCCACACCAAACATAGCATTGGTATTGATCTACAAAATTATCATACAAAGATTACCATTGATGTCATTCTCAATCTTTTCTTTCAAATTAAAATTCAATTATTTGAAGAAAAAATTAAAACTTTTAGATTTTTCACTAGTTATTCTTAACTATTATTTTTAATAAAACTAAAAATTTTAAGAGTTCAATTTTAAGTACTGACGTTTTAAGCAATAATTGTAAATTGATAATTTTTGTTTTTAGAATCTAGTGCACTGGGCTAGCCCCTCCCCCTCTTTTATTATTTTTATTTTTTAAGTATTTAGCACTAAGTAATAAGTGAAGTTATTGTGAGTTTAAAATTTTACCTCATTTTAAGTGAGACTTAATTTTGTAAGTGATATTTAAAATTGCATTGTCAAATGCATTTAATTGAATAAACATTTAATCCATTCAGAATTAAGGATTCGTTTTATAAGATTGAAATTTTTTAAGAATTGAATTTTAAATACTGAAATTTTAAGTGGTAATTGTAAATTAAGATTTTTTATTTCTTTTTATTTAAACTATTTAACATCCACTAATAAAAGAAGTCACCGTCAATTAAAATTTTGCCTTATTTTACGTGACACTAACCTTTTAAATTAATTTCAAAATGCTTTATCAGACACATTTAATTCAGTGGAATTTTCGGATATGCAATCAAAGAAGATCGATCCCGGAGTGCAATCCTTTAGTTAGCTGATTTTGTTAGTTTCCAAATAAAGAGAGGAAGATAATTAGTATCCAAATCTCCAAGATTTCTGTTAGTTAGTTTCCTGTTTTACCTCCTAGAATTAAGGAGCTGGTTAACCTAATTGTGAAGGTTTCCTCTCCTATTTATTCTTGTAATTCGCTTATTCGAGAAAGATAATAAAAAATTAGAGAATAATTTTCTCCCATATATTGCTTGATGGTATCAGAGCAGCCTCTGAACCTTAAAATTTCTAATGATGGTCAAGTACGGAATGGCCACTAATAAAAGTAGCACATCTGACACCTATTCCAACCTAGAAAAATCTCTCACGGCGACTATGGCGGACCCGAAAGTCTCACACTGCCAATAATTGGGAACAAGCCGAATAGACACAATTACCTTCAATGGGCTTAATCGGTGACAATGTTCGTATTAGGAAAAGGAAAAGATGACTATCTTACCGGCGCTGCCATACCTCCATGGAAGGAAAACCCAAAATTTCGAACTTGGAGATCAGAGAATAACATGGGGATGTCATGGTTGATTAATACCATGGACAATGATACTGGGCAGAATTTCATGTTCTATGGAACTACAAAAGAAATTTAGGATGCGGCAAAGGAAACGTACTCTGACAACAACAATACGATAGCATTATTCCAGATAGAATTATTCGAGATTAAAAATAGCTTTCATGACTTGTGACAAGGTGATCTTTCTGTCACCAAATACTATAACAGCCTTACTCATTTTTGGCAACAACTGGATGTCTTTGAAGAACTCGACTGGGATTGCCCTGAAAATGCGGCCAAATACAAGAAAATAGTCTAGAAAGAGAGAGTCTCAAAACACTTACAGGCTAAACAAAAACCTTGACGAAGCGTTTTTTGAGGTGCGTCAAGAAGAAAGCAGGAAGAAGATTATGATGGGAAATCAAAACATCCCAAGTGTTCTTACTGTTCCAGAAAGCTCAACTCTTGCAACCCTTGGAATGAATCCAACTAACAATCGAACCCGCAAAGGCAAGCCTTGGTATGATCACTGTCGCAATCCTGGACAACTAAAAAAACATACTAGAAAATTCATGGGAAGCCAGCCGACTAGAAGCCAAACAGACCATCTCAGGACAGAAAAGGTCGTGGCTTTGCAACACCACAGACGAGCAACCAACAACTGAAACTACACCCTTCAATAAGGAACAAATTAAGATGCTTCAGAAGATGTTAAGCTGTAATACCCCTAATTTTAAAAAGGATATAATTGGAATTTAAGTATTTTATTTTATTGTGTTTAAGGTGCTTATGTGGTTATGTATTTATATGGTTGCATGTTTTTATTGATTTGAATTAATTGTTGTAATTGAATTGTGTGTTTATGTGGCATTTCAGTAGTTAATTTATTTGTTTAGTTAAAATTCGATATTTAAATGAACTTAAAGTAAATTTTAAATTAAATGTTTATTTATTTATGTTTTTATTTGTTAATGGAGTTGGGCTTGGACAGTAGTGATGGACCAACCGTTTGGGTCTCATGGACTACTCGGATAGGAGGGTAATGGATATTGTTAATACCCATGGATGATTATATATATATATGGGTATATATGTATATAGGGTAGATCTAATTAATATGATTTTTAGGGTTTTATATAAATATGAAATCCGTAGCCGACTTATATATTTTTATTTTGTATTTTATTTTATTTTCTTTTTGTTTTTCTGTTTCCTCTTAGAATTAGAATTAGACTTTACATTAAGCTTATATAAATATAATATTACGTCTACTTAGGGTTTAGAAACAACAAAACCCTATTCCCGAACAGTGAGGTCTGAGAGAAAAACAGAGAGAGGAAGCTAGGGTTTTGGCCAAGGGTTGAAAGGACGGACCAAGGAGGAATGAAAAGGGTCTATTTGTGGAATAGAATGGGAGCAGTAGAAGGCTTGACGACAATCAGAGGTCGCTGAAAAGTCTAGGTAGAGGACGGTTAAAGGTTTCAAATCGAAACCTAGAAGCAAGTTCCATTCCTTGCTCCTTCTCTTTGATCTGTGTTCTGTGCATGCTTAGATGATCTCCAGGACTAATTCAGACTTTAAAATGAAAATTGTATGATTTTAATTCAGTGTTTAAATATATTCTCTGTTTTGAATCAAAATTTGTTATCACATAAACTGATATATTCTTTGTTACTCTAAATTGTGGTAAATAAAACATATTGTGTTTAAGCGTTCTGTAATAAATTCAGGCATATATTGAACTCCTAGGAACTATACTAAAAAACTTACAGAGGTGTTTATACGTGCAGGAGACGAAGACGAAAAAGTAGAACAGGAGGAACGGGTGACAGGGCTCTCAGAGGGGGAGAGAGTCGGCTCCCCTTTGTGTAGAACGGGCTCCCCCTTGTATAGAGCCAGTTCCAAGGTCTAGGGAGCCAGCTTTATGTGTGTTGTGAGCCTGCTCTCCCGTTTTGAGAGCAGGCTCTCTTGTTTTAGTGCGTTCTGAAGTTATTTGGGTATTGTTTGGACAAGTTGAGGTTCCCGAATTATTTTTGGAGATTAAGAGGGTTCTAAATATTAATTTATGATGTATTAAAACCCTAGGATTCATAATTTGAGTTATATAATAAAGACTTTGAACAGTATAAAAGTTTAAAACAAGTTGCATCCTGTTAACGGATACAGAGAATTTAATTGCTTAATTTGATGTAGCAATTTAAATGACTGATATATGATTTTTAAATCTATATTGGATGCATAGTAGGGTCATGTATCTGTTAGAATTTATTTGTACTTAGGTTGGATTTTAATTAATGAACTATTAAATTCTGTTCCGTTAATTAAATGGATGTTGTTCTGGATTTTAATTGTTGAACTGCTTTATCTGTTTCATCAATTATTGGTTGAATTTGTGGATAAAATAAGCATGTTGATTCATATAATTTCAATTATGCTTATTAGGGATTAATTGATGTTTACATACTTTATATGTGTTATCAATTATATGGACATCGTTGGAGTAGTATCAAATAAGCATGTTAACTTATATATTTTGTTATGCTTATTATGGAACAATTGACGTTTATATTTAACATTTTTATTATCAATTGTTGGATTTATGGATTAGTTGATATTTATATTCATGGTCTGTATTATCAATTATTAGATGTATGGATTGTATGCACCGGTATGGGACGGTGGCATACTAGGGACAGATTAGTTTCAAAATACTAAATCCTACCTATTTTGGAATAAGGGAATGGATTATAAAATAAATCCTACTTATATTTAAGTCAGATCAGCTGCATAAAGTTGAGTGACTTACTGGATGATTGGTTATTTGTGGTTAAGTAAGATCAACTGAATAAGTTGAGTGACTAACTGGATTAGTTAATCTTATGTCTGATCAATGAACAATTTAATGACATACTTTGGTTTTGGATGGACTTTAAATATATATTTATGGTACCACGATATGAGCTTGAGTCTCAGAGGCGATGGTTGGGTGCATATATGCAGTA
This sequence comes from Cornus florida, assembly GCF_030987335.1. Taxonomy (NCBI): domain Eukaryota; kingdom Viridiplantae; phylum Streptophyta; class Magnoliopsida; order Cornales; family Cornaceae; genus Cornus; species Cornus florida. The sequence continues at coordinate 50,861,983 of NW_026775576.1, forward strand.
GGATGCGTAGCTGGCTATGACAGGTAGAGGTATACCCTGTTAGGCTTAGGTACTCATGCCCACTCAGGTGCGTTTTACATGTTGCATTCTATTCAGATTGAAACCCCCTATATAGTCCAGTGAATATCCCTTAGTGTGGAAATATATATGTATGGACTAGATAGATATTGTTGAGATATCTATGATGTATTTGCGTATCGGGTCTTTATTTGGATTGTAGCTAGGATAGAACTTGTTCGTGAGCCTGACCCACTATTATGATTTTTCAGGTATCGGATGGTTTTAGTCTTAGATCTTGTTCGTGCTGAGCAGAGATGGTCATTCATTCTTCCGACTGCATAGGACTGCTATTTATATTTAGTTTTGGATTTCTTTTTTAGCTTAGTTTATCTTCAGTTAGGTTTTGACTAGGGGTCCACCAGATGGATTCCCGAGTTGTTTTTGTCTTGGAGGTTTTGGATGTACCAGAATAGTTCTTATATATAAAAGTTTATTCTGAAATTTTCATTAAAGGATTATCGTTTTAGTTTTCTTTCAACAATTTTTTTTATTTTTTTATTTTTTTTATCATAATTGTATTTTGTGTTCGATTATTGCCATTTGTTTTTTATATCCTCGGGTGTTCGGGTGTGGGCCTGGCCAACCCACATCTGGGAATCCGGGGGTATCACAGTTGGTATCACAGCATTCCAGATTCAAGTGTCTTTAGGAGTGTCTTTCGTTATAGGATTTCTGCGTTGCGTCTTTTAAAACTTAGAACCATATTAGGATTCGTTGTATTCTATTTACGGTTCATTATGAGGAGCTGATGTCAATTATATTCTATAGTTACAGAATGGTTGACACTAGGAGGAGGATTGGGTCCAAGGCGAAAACGATAAAGACCCAAAGGAGTAAAGGAGTACATTATCGAGTTCTTTACCAGAAGCAGAACTTGGGATCGAAGGTTTAGTTATAGGATTGGCATTACTTTGAAAGTATAAGCCAAGGAAGGATTAAGGTGTAAGTGTTAGGTCACTGCATATCAGGGCCAACACGACTTCAGTTGTTCTCAAAAAGGAGATAAGCGAAGAGTAGGAGCCTGAATAGGATCCTAAGGAAGGAGATTTCAGCATATCCAAGAAAGATGATACTAAATCTTGAAGATGAAGGATCGCATGAGGGTGATCTTATTCGCTAGTAGTACAATGAATGATACTAGTAGATTTGGTGTGGATCAATCTACATATAGTTAAATTTTCGTATCATCTCTAAGAGAGTTATGTAAGAGGTACTCTTCTAGGGTTTGGGGATTTGATGGAGTTCTTATCAGAACGAAGAAATGATTTTTATATCACATTACGGAAAGTATGGGGATTAAGTTATGACTTTCGAAGTTACTTAATAAAGCCACGTTAAACGGTTTGCATTCCGCGTATAAGGAGGATGAGGGTTAAGCCTTTTGGTATTTGCTTAGGCAAATGAATGTTGCTTTTAAGCTATGTTTAAAGGATATGTTTCGCGGTTGGATGATTACCTACAAAACTATAAAAATGAACTTTTGTGAAATAATTTGGCAAGTTGAGTTCAAATGAGGTTTTCTTTTCTAGAATGGACGATGTCTTAAGTAGAGTTTATTTTGTTTTAATGTGTGTATTATACGTGTTTCATTTTTCGTTAATTAGTCCGGATTGGGAATATGGTTTAGTTGGGGACACAAGTATGTGATCAGCCAACTATTGTTTTAATAACATGGAGTAATAGCGCTATTTACGCTAGAATTGGGAGCATAAGGTCATAGGATTTGGGAGATACATATAATTTTAGCCAGTCTATTAGACCTGGACATGCATCAATATGGTATGCTACTTGGGATGGGATAGTTAAACTATCAATATGAGTCAAATAATCTAAAACGATTAGTTTGAAATGCTTTATGCTAGATATGGATTCATTTTTACAACACCCTAATAATGGTGGATGTTAATATGGCAGTATTCGTGAGGTAGTGGTAGATAAAGACCACTGTAATGCCACTATGGTTTATCAAGGTGTCAGAGGTGCACAACATCTTCTTGGAAATTTTAGAAGTGGCCACTAAGACAGAAAGAGGATTTCGTGTTGGTCTAGGTATTTATTGGGATGACACCGAGAGAGGATAGTAGACTGACTAAATCTTCGTCAGTCTATTATTAACCAGGACACTATTAATGAGTGTGTCATTCGGAGGGGTTGCTGGTGTTACAATATGGGGAAGAACCAAAGACTTTACACTATAAAATATGGAATTATATATATATATATATATATATATATATATATATATATATATATAGGTCATATTTCGCGACAATTAGCTGTTGCTAAGGAATTGATGACTATATGGAAGATGGAAAAGTTCCATATTCATTTGAAGCGAGACAAGGAGTCAAATTGACACATACTTATATTAAAGAAATAGGGTGTGTCAAGGACAGAAAGGTAAGACCAAACACCTATATAAGGAATAAGTGCACGGTGTGTATGCAAAAGTCACAGCTAGTTGACTTTCGATGAATGGAATTACCAGTTGACTTTCCATATCGGTAAGTTTATCACGGATCAGTGGTGCATGGACTTAAATTGTAGAGTTAGCTTTTGACGATATTCCAAATTAAACAATGGGTGCAGACGGAAGCTGATGGTACCAGACTAATGGTACTTTCGGTAGACAAATTGGAAGGAGGATGCAAGGATTGAGGTTCACAACACTTAGTTCTTTCTTCATCCGGGTGGAAATATGATGCACTCACGATATAGAGCAGATTTTTGGAGGATAGGCAGGAGGAGGGACAAAGTGATTTTGTTTCTAATTCTAATATTTTTTAAATAATCAAGATGAACCATCAGAGATCACTGGATCCTTGCAGCCATTTTCTATACTGAGGTGGAAGTGATAGAGCATTTTCATGGATTTAGTTGAGGGATTGCTGCTGTATTACAAAGGTCAGGATTCTGGTTGGGATATTGGTTGACTGATAAATTAAATCAGTTTCATTTTGTTTATTTTGAACTTGTAAGAAATCAGTTTATATAAATAGAGCGGATCATAAGACAGCTTAGATGGATAGAAGTGGTGGTTCACACTTCACATTAAGTTTCGTCTGGTGGAAGTAATATGGAAACGGATGCTCTTAACAACCGATATGATAATTACACCTTAGGGTAGTTGTTGAGAAATTAGTTAAATTTATAGCCTGTATGATAATAACACTTGCTTTTACCAAGGAAATTACGGAAGTCAATTTCAAATACTAAAGCTGATTTTAGTGGAGGTGTTACCTTATTCAGATAGAGTTTAAGGTACTGGAGGAGGATTAGAAGTTCTGTAAATGATGTCGGAGTGAATGAGATGTAAAAATTTGTCAATTCTTCTCAATGAACTCTGACAATTATAAGGTTCATCAAGATATCGAATATCTGTTCTAATAAACCGGTTGGTGTAAGGACATGATTAATTGGTATATCTGGATGGATTAGTTTTAAACTAATGTTATTCGTATGATATGCATGCTATGACTATGTGTGATTTAGTTCATTGTTAAGTTTAAAAATCGGGACATGGTTGAATTGTCGACATGATTGATTTGCCAAAGTATAACTAAATATACTTAAGGAGGCATGATTGATTTGCCAAAGACATAGTTGAATTTGTCGGCATGATTGATTTGCCAAAGTATAACTAAATATACTTAAGGAGGCATGATTGATTTACCAAAGACATGGTTAAATTGTGGGCATGGTTGATTTGCCAAAGTATAAATAAATATACTTAAGGAGGTATGGTTGAATTGCCTAAGTATAAACAAATATATTCTTAACGGCATGGTTGATTTACTAAAACATAATTAAAAATTGCTTTGTTAAGTTCGTTATTAGCTTTTGATACTGCATATAGATTAGCGTTACCAAATTATTAGCACTAGATGTATAGGAATTTTGTGCCATAATCCTATGGAACTTGGAGGACTAGGGATCGTTACCCCTAACTACATATTGGGTAAGATTGAGTCGTTGTTAGATACAACTTAGGAGTTGTACATTTATGGTGTTTCTTAAATATGGGAACCTTGATTATTGTTGGATGCAATGGACTTCAGTGGAGCCTATACACAGCGGCTGAGTTCACACGAGAACGGAAATGAATTTTAAAAGCAAATAATTCGGAGTTTCGTGAATTCCGAGGACGGAATTCCTTTTGTTAGGGGGGAAGAATGTAATACCCCTAATTTTAAAAAAGATATAATTAGAATTTAAGTATTTTATTTTATTGTGTTTTAGGTGCTTATGTGGCTATGTGTTTATATGGTTGCATGTTTTTATTGATTTGAATTAATTGTTGTAATTGAATTGTGTGCTTATGTAGCATTTCAGTAATTGATTTATTTGTTTAGTTGAAATTCGATATTTAAATGAATTTAAAGTAAATGTTAAATTAAATGTTCATTTATTTATGTTTTTATTTTTTAAATGGAGTTGGGCTTGGACAGTAGTGATGGACCAACCGTTTGGGTCTCATGGACTACTAGGATATGAGGGTAATGGGTACAGTTAAAACCCATGGATGGTTATACATATATTTATGGGTATATATGTATATAGGGTAAATCTAATTAATATGATTTTTAGGGTTTTATATAAATATGAAATCCGTAGCCGACTTATATATTTTTATTTTTTATTTTATTTTTGTTTTTCTATTTCCTCTTAGAATTAGAATTAGGCTTTGCATTAAGCTTATATATATATAATATTACGTCTGCTTAGGGTTTAGAAGCAACAAAACCCTATTCCCGAACAGTGAGGTCTGAGAGAAAAACAGATAAATGAAGCTAGGGTTGTGGCCAAGGGTTGAAAGGCCAGACCAAGGAGGAATGAAAATGGTCTATTTGTGGAATAGAACCGGAGTAGTAGAAGGCTTGACGACAATCAGAGGTTGCCGAAAAGTCTAGGTAGAGGACGGTTAAAGGTTTCAAAACGAAACCTAGAGGCAAGTTCTATTCCTTGCTCATTCCCTTTAATCTGTGTTCTGTGCATGCTTAGATGATCTCCAGGACTAATTCAGACTTTAAAACAGAATTTGTATGATTTTAATTCAGTGTTTAAATGTATTATTTGTTTTGAATCGAAATTTGTTATCACATAAACTGATATATTCTTTGTTACTCTGAATTGTGGTAAATAAAGCATATTATGTTTAAGTGTTCTCGAATAAATTTGGGCATATATTGAACTCCTAGGAACTGTACTAAAAACTTACAGAGGTGTTTATACATGCCGGAGACGGGGACGAAGAAGTAGAATAGAAGGAATGGGTGACAGGGCTCTCAGAGAGGGAGAGAGCCGGCTCTATGGAAGTGGGAGCCGGCTCCCCTTTGTGTAGAACCGGCTCCAGGTGATGGGGAGCCAGTTCCCCCTTGTATAGAGCCGGCTCCAAGGTTTAGGGAGCCGGCTCCATGTGTGTTGTGAACCTGCTCTCCCGTTTTGAGGGCAATCTTTCTTGTTTTAGTGCGTTCTGGAGTTATTTAGGTACTGTTTGGACAAGTTAAGGTTCCCGAATTGTTTTTGGAGATTAAAAGGGTTCTAAATATTAATTCATGATGTATTAAAGCCCTAGGATTCATAATTTGAGTTATATGCTAAAGATTTTGAACAGTATAGAAGTTTAAAACAAGTTGCATGCTGTTAACAGATAGAGATAATTTAATTGCTTAATTTGATGTAGCAATTTAAATGACTGATATATGATTTTTAAATCTATATTGGATGCATAATAGGGTCATGTATCTGTTAGACTTTATTTGTGCTTAGGTTGGATTTTAATTAATGAACTATTAAATTTTGTTTCAGTAATTAAATCGATGTTATTCTGGATTTTAATTGTTGAACTGCTTTATCTGTTTCATCAGTTATTGGTTGAATTTGTGGATAAAATAAGCATGTTGATTCATATAATTTCAATTATGCTTATTAGGAATTAATTGATGTTTACATACTTTATATGTGTTATCAATTATATGGACATCGTTGGAGTAGTATAAAATAAGCATGTTAACTTATATATTTTGTTATGCTTATTATAGAACAATTGATGTTTATATTTAATATTTTTATTATCAATTATTGAATTTATGGATTAGTTGATATTTACATTCATGGTCTGTATTATCAACTGCTGGATGTATGGAGGACGGATTAGTTTCAAAATACTAAATCCTACCTATTTTGGAATAAGGGAATGGATTATAAAATAAATCCTACTTGTATTTAAGTCAGATCAGCTGCATAAAGTTGAGTAACTTACTGGATGATTGGTTATTTGTGGTTAAGTCAGATTAATTGAATAAGTTGAGTGACTAATTGGATTAGTTAATCTTATGTTAGATCAATGAACAATTTAATGACATACTTTGGTTTTGAACGGACTTTAAATATATATTTATGGTACCACGATATGAGCTTGAGTCTCAAAGGCAATGGTTAGGGTGCATATATGCATTAGGATGCGTAGCTAGCTATGATAAGTTGAGGTGTACCCTGTTAGGCTTATGTACTCATGCCCACTCAGGTGCGTTTTGTATGTTGCCTTCTATTCAGGTTGAGACCCCCTATGTAGTCCAGTGAATGTCCCTTAGTGTGGATATATATATGTATAGACTATATAGATATTATTGAGATATATAAGATATATCTCCGTATCGGGTCTGTGTTTGGATTGTAGCTAGGATAGAACTTATTCGTGGGCCTGACCCACTATTATTTTTTTCAGGTATCGGACAATTCCAGTCTTAGAGTTTGTTCGTGCTGAGTAGAGATGGTCACTCATTCTTCCCACTGCATATGAATGCTATTTATATTTAGTTTTGGATTTCTTTTTTAGTTTAGTTTATCTTCAGTTGGGTTTTGAATAGGGGTCTACCAGATGGATTCCCGAGTTGTTTTTGTTTTGGAGGTTTTGGATGTACCAGAATAGTTCTTATATATAAAAGTTTATTCTGAGGTTTTCTTTAAAGGATTATTATTTTGGTTTTCTTTCATTAATTTTATTTTATATATATATATTTTTTTATCATAATTGTATTGTGTTCTATTATTGCTATTTGTTTTTAATATCCTGGGGTGTTCGGGCGTAGGCCTGGCCAACCCGCATCTGGGAATCCGGGGGTATCCCATAAGCCAACTTCAATCAAGCCCTGCAGCACCAGTCATCAGCACAGGTTTAGTAGCACAAAAATGTACATTTTTAAGTGCTCTAGGAGTCAAAATCGAGAATTAAAAATCTTGGATTATTGACTCTGGAGCATCTGACCACATGATTGGGGATGCTTCCTTATTCTACAAGTACATCCCTTGTTCTGAAAATTGTAAAGTGATAATAGCGGATGGTTCTCTATCCACTCTAGCTGGTATTGGGTCAATTATCATCTCAAAAACCCTGGTTCTAAATTCGATTTTGTTGGTTCCTAATCTAACCTGTACCTTGATGTCCATTAGCAAAATTACTTGAGATATGAATTGTGTTGCTAAATTCTTTCCCACTCATTGTGAATTTCAGGATTTGGATTCGGGGAAAACGATTGGTAATGCTAAGGAAAGTGAAAAGCTCTACCTCTTCTAGAGCGATAATCAACTTGAAAAACAATCTCAAAGTGCTCATTGTGCAGATAGTCAATCTGTTAGGAATTCTAATTCGGTTCCAGTTTCCAATAATGAAAGTGCAATTATGTTGTGGCACTTTCGATTAGGTCACCCAAGTTTCATGTATTGAAATATATATTATATATATGTATTATATTTTGTTTCCTTCTCCCTTCTTTCCTTATATATATGTATATATATTATACATATACATTATATTCTATTTCCTTTCTTTTCTCATTGATTTATTCCTTTTGTCAACTTTATTTCCTATATATTGTGTATCAATACAATGTAAACATATCAAGAAATACAATCAATAAGAGAAATGTAGCCTCAGTGGCTCTTGATCCATTCCGCATCATAAAGTTAACATGGTATCAGAGCAACGATCCTAGATGGTTTTTTATTTTTTTTATTTATTTTTTTCCATTCCTTTATTGATTGCAAAGAACAGTGAAGGAGAAGACCAGTAAAATCTGATCCGTTTTTGGTTCAAATCTCTCTTTGTTTTTCCTTTTGATCTACCACGTGCTTCCAAGCGACATCCCGCACCATCGTGTGCCGACGCTCCTGCGAAGTATATCTGACTGGTGCTTCACGCACCCATGCGACGTACGCTCCTACGAGTAGATCTCACTCGCACTATACGCACCCATGCGTTCCTCCTTCATCCTCCTTCACTAACGGTAGTCAACTCTCCAAAGCATTGTTCAGACTATTTTCCAGCGTTGTTCTGACTATTTCCCAGCTTTATTCAGTCCACTTCCCCGGCTTTGTTCCGACTACTTCCCCAGCTTTGTTCCGGCCACTTCCCCGGTTTTGTTTCGGCATTTTCCCGGCTTTGTTCCAGATCTTTTTCATTTCTCAGATGGATAACCCGGATGTCTCCCAGTGTTGCTCCAGCCCATTTATCGACTTTGTTCTGACCCATTTCCCCGGCGTTGTTCTAGCCTTTCGGATGCTTTTCGCTCCACCATCGTTTTTAAGATTTCATCTCCAAACTCAAGTTGGCTTCGAGAAACCTATCTTGAGTTTATAGGAGAATATTGAAATATATATTCTATATATGTATTATATTCGGTTTCTTTCTCCCTTCTTTCCTTATATATATATATAATATATTATATATATATTATATTTTGTTTCCTTTCTTTCCTCCTTGATTTATTCTTTTTGTCAACTTTATTTCCTATATATTGTGTATCAATATAATGTAAACATATCAAGAAATACAATCAATAAGAGAAATGTAGCCTCAGTGGCTCTTGATCCATGGATGTAGGCCTTAGTGCCGAATCATGTATATGCTATGTTATCTTTCTCTCTTTCATCTTTTTGTTTTACATCTTATAATTTTCGAATCATGTACCTTGAAAAGTTGTTTCCTACCTTATTCATTAATAAAAATTCAAAGTCTTTCCAGTATGAAATCTGTTAATTATCCAAACATACACGAAATTCTTATCCGATTCAACCATATAAGGAATCGCATCATTTTTCAGTTATACATAGTGATATTTGGGGACCTTCTAGAGTTAATAATATCACAGGAACCCGATGGTTTATGTCCTTTTGTTGATGATCATTCTAGAATCACCTGGATATTTTTCATGAAAGAAAAATCTGAGGCAGAACCAATATTTAAAAAATTTCACTCAATGAGTCGAACACAATTCCAAAACAAAGTTCAGATTTTCAGAACTGACAATGCCAAGGAATACTTTCATTCTATTCTTAGGAATTACCTTCTTAATCATGGGATAGTTCATCAAAGTTTTTGCATAGACACCCCAAAGCAAAATGGGATAGCCGAAAGGAAAAACCGACACCTTCTAGAAGTTGCTCGTTCTATTATGTTCACAAGTCATGTCCCTAAACACTTCTAGGGGGAATCTTTCCTTACCGCTGCCTTTCTTATTAATCGGATGCCTTCAAGTACTCACACAAGTATACCCACAATCCAGACTCATCTCATCCTTACCACTAAAAGTCTTCAGTTGCTCAGCAATTTTCCATATACCACCTCATCAGAGGAGCAAACTAGATCCCAAAGCCATAAAATGCCTATTCCTCGAATACTCCTCTCACCAAAAAGGTTACAAATGCTACTCTCCCACTACTCAGAAGTTCTATAACACCATGGATGTAACTTTCTTTGAGAATCAGCCTTTCTACTCCAAAACTCATATTCAGGGAGAGAATTCTATCGTGCTAGAAGAATATCAGTTTTGGTAAGATGTGGATACCTCTGTGCCTTCCATTACCTCAAGTTCACCTACTCTGAGTAACACCACCACACCTCCAATTGTGCTTATCCTACTTGTGTCAACATCCAAACTTGTTCATTCCGAACCCACTCCAAACAGTCCTTAGATTCTAATTCAACAAGAAAAATCAAAAATATTTAAAGGGATTGTTTACTCAAGAAAGTAGACTGCTCCAAATGAGGTAGATCAACTCACTTTTCCTTAACAGAACCAAGCGTCCGCTCCAAATCCAGTCACTTTTACCTAAGTTAACACATATTCTTATCCTAGTAATGATCTTGATATTCCTATTGCTCAAAGGAAAGGTGTTAGGTCATGCACTCGGTACCCGATCTCAAACTTTGTGACATATGAGAGATTATCTCCCTGTTACCGTGCTTCTACCTCGAATCTGTCCAGCTTATAGACATTCCAAGCTGTATACAAGAGGCTCTAAAGCACCCTGAATGGAAAAAAGCAGTTAATGAAGAAATTTAGGCTCTTGAGAAGAATGGTACTTGGGAACTCATAAAACTTACCAAAGACAAACAACCTGTGGCATGCAAGTGGATATTCAATGTTAAGTACAAGGCAGATAAAACTGTTGACTGAAACAAGGCAAGACTTGTAGCTAAGGGATTCACTTAAATCTACGGGATTATTTATCAAGATATATTCGCACTAGTTGTTAAGTTAAACACAGTCCGGGTTCTTCTAACCTTAGCGGTCAATTTGGATTGGCCTCTTCATCAATTTGACGTCAAGAATGTATTCCTTAATGGAGACTTGGAAGATAAAGTCTACATAGAGATTCCTTCTGGTTTTGAGAACCTAACCAATATCAACCGTGTTTGCAAACTTAGGAAACCTCTTTATGGCCTTAGGCAGTCACCAAGGGTCTGGTTTGAGAAATTTACCATAGCGGTCAAGAAGCATGGATACACTCAAGGCTAGTCAGATCATACCTTATTTATTAAGAAGTCTCCTGAAGAGAAAATTACCATCCTTATTGTATATGTAGATAATATTGTCTTGACAGGTGATCATGGAAAGGAGATAAGTCGGTTAAAGAGTACTCTTGCCAAAGAGTTTGAAATCAAGGATCTTAGTACATTGAGATATTTTCTTGGCAAGAATTAGCTCAAATGACTCCTAGAAGAACTGAAAATCCCTATTGAAAGTCCAATAAAGATTTTGTGTAATAACCAAGCTACTATCAGTATTGCTAACAATCTAGTTCACTATGACAAAACTAAACATGTTGAGATTGATCGGCACTTCACCAAAGAAAAGATCGATTAGGGAGTCATCAAGACGATCTATACTCCTTCAAGTTTTCAAACTGCAGACATCCTCACCAAGGCTCTTAACCGAGATCGCTTTGAAGTCCTTCTTTCCAAGTTGGGAATGATTGATATATATTGCCCAGCTTGAAGGGGAGTGTGGAAATTCCAGATACGCAATCAGAGAAGATCTCGAAGTGCAATCATTTACTTAGCCGATTTTGTTAGTTTCCAAATAAAGAGAGGAGGATAATTAGTATCAAAATCTCCAAGATTTCTATTAGTTAATTTCCAATTTTACTTCGTAGAATCAAGGAGTTGGTTAACCTAATTGTGAAGGTTTCCTTTCCTATTTATTCTTGTAGTTCACATATTCTAGAAAGATAATAAAAAATTAGAGAATAATTTTCTCCCATATATTGCTTGAAATTCATTTAAAATTAAATACTAAATTAGGTTATCGAACAATACCTAAATCTTTAATTGAGTTATCAAACAACTCTTTAGTCTACCACCAAAGGTTATAACCTAATAGTATCTCTTATATATTTCAAAGGGAATGCATGGGTTTGAGTCTAATAGAGAAAAATGAGTCTTTTGCAAATGAAGTAAAAAATAACACCTTTAGTCTCTTTTTCCCTTTTCTTGTTTTAGATTGATATTCATTTCCTCTTTTTTTTTTTCCCTTCTTCTTAGAGTACGTGTATCGCCCAATAACACACGTACCATTCAAGTCAAGAGTGCGATTCGAAAACGAGATATCAAGGACTTACCTCCTAAATTTCTACCAACGCCGTTATGGTCCTTGGGGCATTTATTTCCTTACTTTGCTTGAGACTGTTGTTCGCTATATTGGTCAAGCTCCTTTACACAATTCATTTTGTTATCTTATGCGACATTAGTAATTTCTTCTATTGATCTATACCTTATTTCTTAATTTGTTACTCGCTGCAGAGATTGAAGTATAATGGAACTTTCCTATCTTTCAAAATTAAGACGCTATTTGATAAAATTGAAAATGAAGTAGTGAAAATTTTAAGTGCTGAAGCTTTAACGTTGGAATTAAAAAATAAATATTTTTTTTTGTTATCTTCTTGAAATTTTCAGCGTTTAGTATTCAAACCTCATTTTAAGTAGTGTATACCGTTTTCAATAATATTTAAATTACGTTTTTTTTAATGAAAAAAAAAAGTAATTTATAAATTTTGGGCATGGTTAGTGGCTACAACTTAACCACATATATCTACAAACCACATATATTAATTAAATCAGAATACGAACTTGAAATCTGGAAATGGTAATCATTATACTTTATTATCTGAACAATCTTGATTGATTCAGGATTCTTATTCCTACTCTCTCTTTTTTTGAATTTTGTTTTCAGATTGCATTTGTTGATTTTTTATTGTGGGCATATTTTGATTCTATATATATTTTTTAATATAATGTAGTCAAATAAAGTTGAATTAAAGTGTTTTCGGTTGTATGGGATTGAAGACTTGAAATTTGAAAAAAATAACTAAAGTTGTGTTTGGCAGCATGAAATGGGAGCCTTGGACCAAGGCTCTAATTCCATGCCTACCAAATATAACTTAGGAAAATTAAACCAAAATTCACCTCTTATGCTGTTCTTTAACTTCCAAAAAAAATTAAACCAAAATTTTTATTCAAATTTTATGAATTCCGATTCTAATATTCTAATTTTATACAACCGAACACACCTAGAAAAAAAAATTGCAAAATACATAGGAGAGGCCGATAATGTTGACACTATGACAAAAGTTTTCATTCTATTTATTCAATCCAATATCACAGAGAGTGAGTGTTTCATGCCCTTTTAGAATCAAAATTGTTTTCCTACCTCAATGAACAATTTTTGGGTGAAGAACATGAACACCCGTACAGATAATGTGAAAGAAAAATCAGCAAAAAAATAAAGAAAGAAACACTAAATATTTATGTGGGGAACTTGCACTGATGCACAGAAAAAAACAAGGGTAAGCTCATAAATATCTGCTGAATCTTTTAGCAATAGACTGAGCTATGTTGGTAGCCATAGGGTTATCTACGAAGAGAGTATTAGTTTTGAATGCCGATGTATCAAACTTGCATTCCATTTTCTAACATTTGTGAATTGTGAAAAGGAAAATTCTATAATTGAGCAGCGTGTGAAGTAGGTGATTCTAAGCATGTTTCTCTTTCTGAATAGATATTGGGTGTACAGTGTGTACAAGTGCACCGATTTATTTAAAATGTACATATACAATATGCGTTTGTACGTGCAATGAGTCCAATGAGCCAGGCACACCAAATACATTCTCTTATCTTTCTAGTTGAGTTAGACAATGTAGACAGTACTTATACTTTCAAATGATATTCCCTACCTTCCAATTTAATTATCCACTTTTTTTTTTTTTTATTGGTTGTCCCAAAGAGTAAATGCATCTTTCTATATATATCTTTTAAAATTAAAAAAAAAAAAATCAACTTGATAACATATATCCATTCAAACTCAATACATTAATTACACGTTTCTTAAAAGTCAAACTCTCCATAATAGACTAGAGTTTTTCATGGGACAGAGGGAGTAAGAATTATGAGTTCACCGTGTTAAACCAATGAATTGAAAGATGTATTAGATGATTTATTTATTTTTGAATTCATTTTTTACTATATATATATATATATATATATATATATATATATTATTAGGGTTATGGGCTCTCCATGCTTTCATACAATAATACCGTAGATTGCATTGTGGTACAAAAAATAGTGGACTTTGGTTGTGAAATATCTTATGCTATGGTCTGAAAACCAAAACCACCTCTGTGTTTTAGATTTCAGAGAATTTTTCAGGAAAAAATTGAAAATCAGAAAATTATAAAAAAAAAACTTTTTTGTTAATTTGTTAGGTTCTCAAAATTATTTTCTAAAAAATCAATTAAAATAAAACTGTTGTCAAAGAATTATCTTTTATAATTTTTAAAAATAATTTTTTATTTTTTGAATTTTTAAGAACTGTTGTTAAAAAACAGAATAAAAAACCAAACCAAACAGAATTGACTAATTTCTTTTTCTTTTTTCTTTTTTCTTCTTTTCAGCAGGGGAAATGATTCCTCATCATGGGTGCAATAATACAGGCAGAAAACTAACTAAAAAAAAAAAAAAAAGAAAGGGATTTTAAGAAAGAAACCAAACAGCACTTGAGGTTAAGTAGGACAATAGGGTTAAATGCTTTCCAAATCCAAACACACTAACGTGGTGCTTTCCTAATCCATCAACACTAGAGAGTAGTGTGTGTATGTGTGTGAGAGAGAGAGAATGTACTTGTAATATGTATTCTTTGAAAAAGAGAAACTTTCACACACGCTTGCAAGGACTCTTTAGGAGGAAGAGGTAGGAGATGAATTGAATGAACCCCAGAAACACGCAGAGAGATTCGTGGCCCCCCAATGGACCAAGTAGCTTTCCTTTCCCTTTCACGTGCCCTTGCCAATTCAATTTCTTGACAAACACATGTTTAAGTTACGTTATCAATGGGCACACGTCACTTAAAGAGGCCGTGTTTGGGTTGATTTGTATAGGATGATAATAGAATTGGGGCTCTTAATAATTGAAACACTTCATAATTCACTCCAATCTCACATGTAAATTTTACTAAGAATGATTCCAAGTTATTAAATTCTATTTGGAGTTATTATTAACATTTAAATTGTTTTTCTATTTTCAAAATTAGCTTTTAAATGTGTTAGCTTTTACAGAGTAACTTTGTAAGACAATATTCCGAATTCAGAAGACACCGGATAAGGGAGAAAATATCCAACGACCAATGAAAATACACCATTTTATGAAATTGGTCCACTTATTTTTGGACACTGCTCTTTATAATAGTTTTCATTGGTGCAAAGTTTGACGTACCTCATATCTACTCGGAATATAGGAATAGGGGTTGACCCCCATCACATGATGTTATAGCCCATATATTCGATAAATTATTTATTACAACCGTTGCAAAGATGATGTGGTACAATAAAAGGTTACAAGCACTCCACCAAAGAAAAATGGACTTACAATGAACTAAAAAACTGCAACCATCAGTTGCACCACGTCATCCTTACAAAAATTGCAATGAATAGTTTATCTACACCTTCACTCACACGTGGAAGTATGTTTCATTTTTCTATAAATAGTGATGGTATATTTTAGGTAACTATTTTTCCTTAGACAATTTTATTCATTTTTTAATTTTTTATAAATACAATATCCATTCTTTTATAATTTTTCATCAGACAATTTTATCCTTCATATTTTTTCTATTTATTCTTTTTATAAAATGGTATATTCTTAAAAATTACATAGCACTTCATTAAAGAGCATTATTGTAAAAAGAAAGAAAGAAATGATAACATTGTTAGGAACTTCGGAGATAGAAGAAAAAAAATGGAGCCATTTAACTTTAGGTCTCCAATCTTTATGTCCAAGCTATTTAAGTTTATTCTCTCTAATTTTCTTAATACTGGTTGTCTCCCACACTTTCATTAGTAATAGTATCTCGTTTAGTTACTCTACTAATCGATCTTAACTTTCTCATTTTTGCAACATAAAGGCATCATTCTTTTTTCTTCTTTAGGACCCAACACTTTGCTCTATACAACATATTTGGTCTCTATAAAAAAAAAAATCTTTTAACTTATTTGTTATTTTTTTATCAAGCAGTATTTTTCTAGCTTATTTCCATTTTGTCCAACCAGCTCCAATTCTACTAGTTATAAACGTAATCTATCTATTTATTATTGATCCTAACTAAAAAAAAAAAGTGATTTTTTGAGTGACCTTTTGGTTTTGAAGTGTTATTATGATATTACCTATGTCCAAGTCTTTATTAAACTTACATTCCATACATTTGATTTTAGTTTGACTAATTCTCAATTCGTTCGTTGCTAAAGTATTTCTCCATATTTCTAATTTTGTTGCCAAATTCTCTTTAGAAATATTAGAGAGCATGATATCATCGGCAAACATCGTACACCATGGAATCGTATTTTGGGAGTCTTCTATTATTTCATCTAATATCATTACAAATAGATATGGGTCTTAGCACCAATCCTTGGTACAAATCAAAGCATATTCCATGCCATGATTCGTGGTTATCAAATCTCTGCAAATATGGTAAGTCATTCCATAAATCGTGACTATCATATATGCTAATATATGTATAATCAAATCTCTACTAATATGGTAAGTCATTCCATAAATCGTGGCTATCATATATGCTAATACTCCCCCTAAAGTTGGTGCGTGGATATTTGAAACGCCCAACTTGGACAATGCATTCTCAAACATAATCTTGTTAATGCCCTTTGTAAGAATGTTTGCAAGCTGCGTTCTGAGAGCTTCTAACTAACGATGATTTTCCCTAAGATAAAGTGCCTATCAATAAATCAAAAACGTCTCGTTAGACCATAAACAATTAACAATATCTTCTCAGACCATAAACAACCAATCATGTTTCCTCAGACCGTAAACAATCAATAATGTCTCCTCAGACCATTTCCCTTCACATGTTTAAAACATGTAGGTGGAATAATCAGCAATGTCTCCTCAAACCATTCCCCTTCATACATGTGTTTAAACAATGTAGATGCAAGAATCAACAATGTCTCCTCAGACCATAAAAAAGAAACAATTATGTCTCCTTAGACCATTTTTGAATAGGTGGTGCCAAACTCGCAACGCCCTCATTGAGATTGGACCACCCTACTTACCCGACACCTCTCGGATGGGCGATGTCACCTTGGACCATTCCAAATAGGTGGTGCTGAACTACCCTCATTATAGTCGGACCAACCTGGCTTTGATACCAAGTAGAAATATAAAAAAAAGAAAAATAAGAGAATTGTGTAAATATTTGAATAAGATAAATCTTTCATTGATAACTCTAATATTTATAGATAAAAAGAGGACATGCTCATATTACAAGAAAGGAAATTAAATCAAATCAAAGCATATTCTATTCCATGATTCGTGGCTATCAAATCTTTGCAAATATGGTAAGTCATTCCATAAATTGTGGCTATCATATATGCTAACAGATATAATCCATTCTCTTGGGATGTTTTATCCATCTTTAATTTTCTCCCTTCGATCCAATGTTTTTCCTTTCTATCAAACGAAGCGTAAGTTTATGAAAATCATATGCAAGTCTTGTTGCTTATTCCTACATTTTTGAACTAATTTTCTAAGTAAATGTTGATCTCCTTAGCACGAATCCAAATTGGTTATCGAATACCATGGAATCCTTCTTTAGTCTTTTTTCTACTACCCATTTCCCATATTTTCATTGTAGGACTCATTAATTTAATTAATCTATAATTGCTATAATTTTGTATATCCCCTTTATTTTTGTAGATTGGTACTATTGTACTTTTTCTCCATTCATTTGGCATCATCCTTTATTTTAGGATATTGTTAAACAACTTTGTACGTCATTTAATTCCTACATTACCCAAGTTCACCAAACCTACTATTTTAGGTTCTAATGAGATTTACACAATCTCGAAAAAAATTGAGTTATTTTTTCTTGACGAGAAATTCACAAACCCTTTTGTCCCTATAAGCACTTAAATCCTCACAATGGGTGGTTGAAAGGATACCATTAGACTACAACTATTGGTGGCAATCTCAAACCAATTCAAGTTGAATAATAAACATTTTAACCCAAAATATTCTTAATTCTTTTCTTTTTCTCTTTCTTGTGGGTAAGTGCTTAACCAAAATTCTAATAAAAAACATTTTGAACTTTTTTTTTAATTTTTTTTTAACAAAATTTCAAATATAAACAACCAAGATGTCCAAACATTAAAGCATGGGCATACAATTGTAAGGTTGTGGAGTCTAAACACTACTTTAGTACAACAACAACAACACCAACAACAATCAAGTGTTTTTCCAATTAATTGGGGTTGGTTACGTGAATCATATATTTTCATTCCGCTCTATTTAAGATTATAGACTTTATCAACGTTAACTTTGATATTCCTTTTCCTCTTGTATTTTCCTAAATTTGAACTATGTCACTTTTCCTAACTGAAGCACTTAAAGATATTCTTTGCACATGTCCAAATGGTGTTACTCCAACCATTTCCTGAATGTGATCATTTATAGTTTTATTGAGCATCCATCTCAATATTCACATTCATGCCACACTCACTTTATGCAAGTGTTGTTTCCTAGCTACCCAACATTCAGTACCATATATAAAGAATGGTTGGTCTAATATTGTTTGATAGAGTAAGTGGACACACCTATCACAACATATACAAGATAGAATCCTCCATTTAACCCATCTTGCCTTGATTCTATGATTAACGTCATTTCTTATTTCTCCCTCGTTATGAATAATTAAGCTTACATAACAAAAATGTTCATTTTTTCATACCTCTTAATTCTTAATCTTCACTACATTTTCATTTGTTTCTTTTAGATTTACTAAAGTTACACTCTATGTATTCAATTTAATTTCGACTTATCTTAAACCTTTTAATTGTAAAGCTTCCATCTAAACCTTCAATTTGACATTAACTTCTTCTTTAATCTCATTAACTGAAACAATATCACCGGCAAATAACATACACCACAAAATCTCATCTTGTATGTTTCTCATCAGCTCATTCATAACCAAGGCAAAAAGGTATGGACTTAATGCTGACCATTGGTGTAAGCTTACAGTAATTGTAAATCACTTGTTTCCCCTACAGACGTTTTAACTATAGTAGCACAACCATCATATATGTCCTTTATTGTGATAATGTATCCCTTTGTGACCCCCTTTTTTTTTTTTTCTAACAATGAAAAAAATCTTCAAACACCACAACAAGAGGCTCCCTTCTAACTCTCAATGTTGTGGCGAAACCCTAAACAATGATATCCAATGAGTAAAACACATAATCAATCACGAAGAAAATAATCACATACCATCAGAACAAGATACACATGGTATGATACCCCTCGGATCTGAGACAAAGGTTTATCAGGCCCAGGCCCAAACTCGAGGGATATCAAACAATTAATATGTTATAACGAACACAGATTACAAATCGAATAAGAAATAAAATTTAAGTTGAAAGAAAACTAAAAGATAATCCTTAATAATAAATACTTAAATCCCAATAATATAATGGTTAAAATCCGATAGTCCAAACTCCATAAGTTTAACAACTCGGGAATCCATCTCTAATGGACCCCTAATAAAAACCCAAACTGAAATAAAACAACTGAAAGAACATCCTGATAAGCTATGGAGAGAAATCCTACATCGTCGGTAGAGTGAGTAGAAACCTCTATTCAGCACTAACACGTCTAAGTCTGGAACTGTCGTGTACCTGAAAAAATAGAAGTGGGTCAGACCCACCCGCAAGTTCTATACTACTACAACCCAAACAGAGGCCCGATACGCATGTACATCCTAAACAGTTCAACAATAGCTAATAGTCCGTAAATATATATATAGTCATACTAAAGGACTCTCAATGGACTACAGGCCGGTCTCAACCTGAATAGAGGTAACATGCTAAAATGCACACGAAGTGGGCATGTGTACCTAAACCTAAACAGGGTACACTTCTAACCATCATATCCAGCTATGCATCCCAATGCATATATGCTCCCTAACCGTTGATCCTGAGTCTCAAGCTCATACCGAGGTACCATAACAATATATTTAAAATCCATCCTGAATCCTAGTAGTGTCGTTCAACTAGTCGTTGCCATGACACTACAATCAATAGGACTTAACTTTTAGTTAATCCAATTCTTTATCCAGAGTAGGTAGGTTTTGGTATGTTGAAACCAAATCGTCCCCAGTATACCACCGTCCCATACCGGTGTATACTATCCAATCATCCAACAGTTGATAATATCAACAATTAAAGTAAACAGCAACTATCCCTAGTATACCACCGTCCCATACCGGTGTATACTATCCAACCATCCAGCAGTTGCTATCACTAACAACTAAAGTGAAAAGCAACTAAATCCACATCTCCACCATTGATAGTATAATGTTAACTTTAAATGTCACAAGTTCCAGAGTAAGCATACTAGAGTTGTGTATTTTTAATATGCTGAACCTACACTACACCACCACAGTCTAGCAATTAACCATACATCAGTATATGCAATTATCAGTTTTATTTCCAGAATCCATATGAGAGCTAGAACATGGTAAGTGTACACACCAAATAATATCACAGTGAGCTTACTAATCATAGGTAATTATCAAGCTTCAACACACAGTCCCACAAGTTATGAAATGTTTGCTAAGGTTTAAATGGCAAATACTCCACAACAGGTATAAGAAAAATGTACAGATTTTTAACATGGTTAGTTTATACCACAAATCCATGATTATTATTTAATAACCATTCACAGATAGTTCACAGAACAACCTAAACAATTTGAACCACCTGCAGCCACCACAGTTTGCATAACTTGCTAGAAACTGTTTAATGTTCAACCTAGCAATCCTAAGTGATTTAATATTCTTTCCTACATCCTCTGAAGTTCTAATACAACCAGAGAACTCATCTAAATCTCCACTTACAATCCTTGAACATCCCAGAAAAATCAAACCCATTCACTTTCTGAAGAAAAACACACTGGAAAACAAAATAGCAGACCACTGGAGCAAGAGCCTGCTCCAAACAAGTGTGGAACCGGCTCTTTGCCCTTGGAGCCGGCTCCCACATCCATGGGAGCCGCCTCCCATCAAAGGGAGCCGGCTCTCCCCCTCTATGCTTCGTCTTCGCCTTCTGTCTCCATTTTACGCCTCTGCTACCTCACGCTATGACTTCCAAAGGCTGCAACCCAATCCCAGTACACTCCCAATCCATGCTTAAGTCCAGTTAACATTACATACATAGCTTTAAAAAGGGATTTATGCAAGCAAACATTATGTTTTTAACAGTTTTACAAAGCATAAAAACATATGACAAGTTTCAGTTTAAGCACGAACAGAGAATGTTTTTAATTGATTCCATTAATCCTAAAACTGTTTAAGAATGTAAAGAATACGAAGCCTAAGAGAGAGAGTAAGGATAGAACTTGTCTTACACCGACGTTCGTTTATATTTTCCGGCGAATCCTTTGTTAATTCTCAGTTTTCCTTCCCTGCCGTCTCCAAACTTTCTGTGTCTTACTATGGCGTAATATTATTCTAAAACCCTAGGTAGACATCTTAGATGAGTATTTATAAGCCACACTAATCCTAGGCTCTCTCAACCTTAATTGGATTTACACGGCCCATCGAGAAAACTAGGTTAATCAATGTCGGCTACTTATGTGAATACTCTATATGCAACCAACCTTACAGTTACGTTAACAATATATAAATTACATTTAATTAAATAAGTTCATAACATTAAGTCAATACTTAAGACAATTAATGAAAACAAAAACAATTAAAAATCAATTAACTAATTAATACAATTAAAGCAATAAATAAGACAATTAAATAAATTAACTACAACTAAATCAATGAAATAATCATATAACACTTAAATAATTAAAAATTGAAATTTAAACAATAAAATAAATATCAGGACTATCCTTTTGAAATTAGGGGTATTACACATGGTTCACCCAAATTCTGGGCTACGTCCATGGAATGCATCGAACAATTCATTATGAAAATGATAAAGGATTGTAATGGAGAATTTCCTATCAACATCTCTTTAACTCTCTCTCTTGTGTAGGCACGATACAATCTCTCTCACTCTTGTCACATCTTATTATCTAATTAGAGTTAATATATAAACCACCTCTCAAAAGAAACCAACTTTTCCAATAATTTTGAGCCTTTTAAAAAGTCCAAAACGAACAATGGAATTGAATCTAGCTAGTAACTTATGTGCAACCAGTCTAACTTACATGTGGCCGGTTCGATTTCTCAGAACTCCCGTTGTGACCGAAATTATCTAAGTGCAACTGTTTTAACTTAACTGCGATTGGTTTAACTTTTCCAGAAATGCCTTCAGGCTTCACAACACAAAGTACGATTAATTCAACTTAAGTGCAACTGATCGGACATTTCCATAATTGTAATCCAAACTAATGATCACAACCCCAAAACTCAATTGTATAACAATTTGCGTCTAACACCACATAGTAGTATCTCCATTATATAAACAATTCTAATCCTTCGCAAAACAAAACCCTAGCAACTATAGCACTACAAACACTTGGAAGAAAGACATTAGCCATTTTGATTGATACCCAAATGACCTTTTAATACTAAGCCACCACCACGTTACTTTGACAATTTATGAAAGATGCATTGAAATTTCTCTTCAAACAACTCTGCTTTGACAAGGTTGTCATGATCGTATCAGATACGTATCCAACACAGGGATATGATACAATAGGGCTAGGGGTCTGATATGCCCTGGATACAACATGATACTTATATGATATGACAAGATACTGTATGCTAGACAAAATCATAAATGTTTTTATAAAAAATGAGAGTTTAATTGTAAAAATAAAAAGTTCATTATTTAAAAGAAAATAACAAAGAAATGACTTAAAATCCTAAATAGACAATGTGAGAGAAATAGACAAAAACAAGAAGAGAGATTTGATGTCTATTAATAATTTGGGTCATTCATGTTATAGAGTCAGAGTTTTTCTTATTGTGTTTCTTTTAAGGGTAAATTACATTAACATCCCCTGAAATTTGGACAAATTGAATATGGGTAGACCGTTCATCGTTTATTACTTTAACTTCCACTATATTCGTTTGCCAGTGGTCAGAAAATGACCTTGATTGTGAAAAGTCAATAATGCCTTCATATTATAATAATATACTCCATCTGTTCCAAAAAATGTCCCTTTTAGGGAAATGTGTGAGTCACAGTTCTCCAAAAGGGACATTTTTTTGGGGGACATAAGAAGTATTATATTGCATTTTATACATGGGAAGGGTAACATTGTCATTTTTGAAAATTTTGATCAACAATTTTGCCGAAAAGAAAACGTTAAGGGTGTCATTAAGCACATATGTCAAATTTCATTAAAGGTCAAAATAATAAATAGTTAACGGTCTACCAACCTATGTGTAATTTACCCAAAAAAGAGGTCAATGTAATTTATCCTTCTTTTGTTTGCTTCTTTATTTACGAACACACCAGTCATTACATTTACATTCATAATGTAATTAAAAATTAATTATATATATATAAATATTATATACTTTTATTTTATTGTCTTATCTTGTCGTATTTGTATTTAATTTTTTGAAAATTTGATATATTCGTATTTTATTTTTAAAAATTTTGATGTATTTGTATGCATATTCATATTATGTGTATCTTGTATTCATATATGTACAATAACAAAATATATATATATATATATATATATATAGTAATCAAATCTCATGTCTGGGGAATACATGCATAGGATGTGGGAGCTAGAGGAATTACTTAAAAGAACGAGAGGTGTCATGTGACTCTAGGGTCTCCATAAAATTACAAAAAACTAGAGAACAAAAGTCTTTATACTCTCTCTCTCTCTCTCTCTGTGCTTGGTTAGTGAGATTATTGGAGAGAGAGTGAGAGGTGGAGAGGAACCCACCTCAGTTTCGCTTTCTAAAGAGGGAAGAGAGAGAGTGAGAGGTAAGTGAGAGAAAGGACTGATTTTTAGAAAGAGAAAGAGGAGAAGCAAGCGATAAAGAAGCTCAGAAAAGAAGAAGAAGGCAGCAAAGAAGGAAGAGCTTATGATGATGATGATGAGAGAGAAAGATAAAGGTCGGCAACCATAACTACAACACAGCAGAAGACCACAGAAGAAATATTATAGAGTGGGGAAGGAAAAAGGGTCGTTATTGCTGCATTCACTCTCTCTTTCTCTTTCTCTTTCTCTCTCTTACCCTTCTGCTATCACTGGCCAAGAAGCTCAGTAGTCCCTCTCTCAAACAAACTTTTTTCATCAGAAAAGCCAAGTGACAGTAGTAAGTAGTAGTATTAGTAGCAGCTCTCATCAACAGAAGCCAGACCCACCAGTCCCTGCATAAAAAACAGCAGTAATTACATATATACGCATATATATAGAGAGAGAAAGTACTCATCCACAAGATCTCCCTCTCCCCACCTTCCTCCCTCTCTCTCTCTCCAAAATCTCTCTCTGAAAAAGAATTTCAGAGACCCCACTCACATAACACCTACATACATAGATTTTTCACGATTTGGAGCGTGGTTTTTCAGAGCTTTCCTTCCTGCAGTCAGACATATACTAGTATAGTTCTCTCTAAATATAATCTATATCTATATCTATATATATATATATCATCAATTGTGGCTACCACTAGGAGACTGCCCTCAGATTCTGGTGCTTTTGCAGACTGGGTGGCTTCTTCCTCCGCTGGCCGCCCCGCTGAGGATCTCTCCTTAGGCTTCAATGTCAGTCCCACCGCCACCGGTGGCGGAAATGGACCCACCGCCGGCGGAGGAGGGGGAGGAATGTGGTCCTCTTCCTCCAGACCTGTCAATTACGGCCTCCCGGCGGAGATGGGTATGTTGGGTCTCCGAGATGTCTTTCTGGTGGCGCCGCAGTCTTCCTTCCACCACAACGAACCCATCATCTCCGATCCTCACGCAATCAACGCCTCCAACGCCGCCACCGCCCTGGGCGTCGGCATCATCCCGCTCCTCACCGCCGCGCCTTGCCTCGCGCCTCCCAACATGGGTGTGGACGACGATGACATGAATAGCAATCGGAACAATCGGAGTGGTGGAAATGGAATTCAGTTCTGGCAAAACCAACCCTACTCTCATCAGCACTCCAATTATATGAAAAAACCCATGATTCTTGATCACTCTACTCCGGCCAATTTGCTGCAGAGCGGTGGCGGTGGCGGCAGCAGTGGTGGTGGGATTGGTGGGTCGTCGGCGTCGTCTATGACGACGACGTGTCAGGACTGTGGGAACCAGGCCAAGAAGGATTGTACACATCGTAGGTGTAGGACTTGTTGCAAGAGTAGAGGTTTTGATTGTGCCACTCACGTGAAGAGCACGTGGGTTCCGGCAGCTCGCCGCCGCGAACGGCAGCTCATGGCTGCCACCACTGCCGCAGCTGGATCGTCCGGGTCTACTTCCGGTGCTAAGAAACCAAGACTTGTCACTTCACAAACCACCACAACTTCACACAATTCTACTTCCAACACCACTCCTCCAAGAAGCTTTGATACTAGTTCTAGTCATCAAGGTATGATTCTAACACACGCAATTTGTTATTATATATATATGTAATTATATATATGTCGTATTGTTGAATGATGATTTTGAATTGGGTTTGTGAAATTGTGGGCAGATGCTAGTTTTAAAGAGGCATTGCCAGGCCAAGTACGAGCGCCGGCTGTGTTCAAGTGTGTCCGAGTCACCGCCGTGGATGACGGTGGTGAAGATGAGTATGCATATCAGGCGGTGGTGAAGATCGGTGGCCATGTCTTCAAGGGGTTCCTCTATGATCAGGGGGTTGAAACTAGAGATGGGTTTCCTAACCTATCTGAGCTACATTTGGGTGGTGGTAGTAGTGGTGGTGGTGGTGGTGGGGCTAGGAATGGAGCTTCGTCGTCTCCGATTCTTGACCCGTCTGATGTTTATGCCGCCTCCGGTGGTGGGCTTCTTGGAGGCTCAAGCTATGGTAACCCAATAAATTGATAATTCCTTTTTTGAGTCTTAAGGCCATGTAGATGGATGCTAAGACTCAGAAGAATTATTGTCATTGTAGTCTAATTTTCTCTTATATCAAATCTGCTAATTATTGATAGGGCTTGAGTGAAATTTTCATGTAGAAGTTTATCTTATTAACATAAATCTTCTTTTATATTCCATATGTTTTTGCATCTGAGTTCTTTAGTTTTTTTTGGTCTATAACATTAATTTGCCTTTGTCACTAAGCAAGAGGGTAATCATTTGCTAAAGAAACTATCTTTTCTTGCTATTACCATAAATCTTGTTAAAAGTATATTTCACTTATCTAAAATTTGACATGACATAGACTTATTTTCTATATATCCTTTTAATTGTTCTATATTTTCTTCGTTTAACGTCAAATCTACTTTATATTGTAAATTGTCATTCATCGTGAAGGACATTGTGGCATGAACCTCATCTTTATTGTCTTGCAATTTTGTCTTTGTTGCAAACACTATTTTCACTACTCATGTGTTAAACATTTTCAAATATGTGTTATATATATATATATATATTTAACCTTCTTATTAATGTGTATATTCATTCGTATACATTGATTCTTTCCACTCTTTAGTAATATTTATCATATGTTCATGGTTCCCAGCATTGTACTACTCCACCCCCAATCACTCCTTTTCGTTTCATATGGTTGGTCATCAACCAGAAGTTAATGTGGGATTCATAATTGTTGAGTTGCTTTAGACTTTGGCACGTATAGTTGTTATAATGTCACCATCATTTACTCCCTGAAGGAGGAGGATCATTTCATGGATGTCTTTTTCAAGCCACTTTACTGCCGGTGGCAAGTTGGACACTGTTGAAATCGCATGCGTGCATGTTCATGAACAGTTAATTACTTGGTTTTGCTTGTTCGTACTGCTTAATTGTGCTTGATTTATGTTGTAACTATAAATTAACGGAAAAAAAAACCCCAGTTTACCCCTTTGTATATATATCATCTCACTGTTCCATGTTTTCCATAAACTTCTTTGCTGATTTCTGAACCTTTGTTGTCGGGCATTTATGATTTCTGCTGGCACTTATATTCTCTACCATGCCAGTTTTGGAATATTCTTAAGGTTTTATTTATCGTCTCCAATTATGTTTTGTTCTATTTTATATAAGCCTTAATAAGAACCATTTAAGGCATGGAATGTTTCTATGTTTATTTTTCAGTCATGCTGGTTTTTTTTTTTTTTTTTTTTGTCATTATGACCTTCACATTTCTGTTTATTGGCATATAATTCTTTCTGAGGATGCCTTTTTGGCTTTTCATGATACTTTATTTTTGAGATGTTGTACCATGTCAATTACTAAATTTTTGGCGACAAACTTGTGTAGAAATGTTGACTAACATTTGATAAAATATGGCTGTATATGTTCTCTAGTGGTGGCTTTTCTCCCCCACCACTTGCATGCTGTGTTCCTTTTGGATATTTGCAAATTTTATTTTATTTTATTTTATTTATTTTTGTTTAAGTATAGAATTTGTCATTTTTATGTTATATTCCTAGTCTTATACATGTCATGTCTTCTAGTAGCCAAACATATGAAGAGGCAATTTGATGTCTGTACTTAACAAGCGCCACTTGCTGCATGAGACATTTCAGATCTGTCATGGATGAAATAAATTCGATGTCTGTAGTTAACAAGCTCTCCTTGCTGCATAAAACACTTCATATGTCATGGATGAAATACAAACTCCCATATAAATAAATCTTCATTTTTATTTTGTGTTCCGGTCTCTCAGATGGTAGGGTGTGAAAGCAATTCTTTCTTTTCTTGTGAATTATGTGTAAGATGTAGTGTGGCTAGAATGTTTCAACACAAGTGAACAGTTTCTTTTTTTTGGAGGTCATGAGCTTGAGAGAGCTTAAGAATGATGAACTTTGGTTCGTCATAAGGGGGGTTTACGTGGTTTTCTTCAAGTCTATTAAATGAGGACATCCATTTTAACATTTTCGTGTTTTTTTTTTTTCTTGTCTTCTATTTCCTATATTGATTAGCATGATGTAACATGTGTATAATTCTGCTATGTTGTGATCAAGATCTTTGGGCCTTGGGGATGATTCTGTACTACAGTTTGGTGTAATTTCATGTGAATATCCGCTGATAATCGTCTTAATTTGTTTATCATAAAGTGATCAAAAGGTATCTGAAGGAATTTGTTTGTTTGTTTAGTGTTATTTAATTCTCTATTTGTGATCAATGGATTAAATTTGTTTATAATTTATATGATGTTGTTGTGATCATATACGTAAAGTAAAAAGTAGATTGTGCTTCAATTTGAATTAGCTTAACCTGATCTATTTATTTCTCTAAGTTTATATCACTGTTTACTAGTTATCACACATGAACTAGTAGCCAACTCTTCAATTTTGTTTGCAGACCCTTGTTAGGAATATCCTGATGTGCCCATCTCCCTTATGTTTTATAGAGAAAATTGCAACTGAGAACTTGAAATGACTGCAAAAATAAAATTCAATTACAGTAGTACTAGTTTCATGACCAACTTCTGTTTGAAATTGGTTTGTTGTAAATTTAATTCATAGTCAAGCTCAGAGTTATTGTCAAGAGTCTCTCCATGGATTTCATTGTTTCAATTAACATGCATAATATAAAATCCAAAAAGTTGCTTGAAGGTAACTCTTGTTGAAGCTGCTAATTCAACTCTTCATCACTCTAAATACTGTTATACAATAAGTTCTCCATCTTTCTTCTCGTCTTCTTGACCTTTCTTTTATTTATATACACACACATAATTATATA
The DNA here is from genome assembly GCF_030987335.1 of Cornus florida. Taxonomy (NCBI): domain Eukaryota; kingdom Viridiplantae; phylum Streptophyta; class Magnoliopsida; order Cornales; family Cornaceae; genus Cornus; species Cornus florida. Next base: position 50,890,693 of record NW_026775576.1, read on the forward strand.
TGTTTTTTGTGGTTTTTCTTTAGTCTTATGTGTGTATGATTGTTCATTTAAGGTTTAATTTTTGTGCTTTTCACATTACTCTTGACATATGATTATTCACTCAAGGCTGAACCGTTGTTAATTCAATGTAATAATTATTTCCTTTCTGGTATGCAAGTATATGGCCTTCTTCACTGCTTCACCTATATATGATGCTTTAATCTCCATGTGGTGTGGGGTGTTTGTATGAATCCATGCATGCATGAACAAATTATAATTGAATTGAAACCATGTACTATGTTTTGGCTTATGCAAAGTAAAACTGCATCTTGAAAATTTGGTCTGCTTGATTTGTAACTTTGAAAACAGTTCTCAAGAATTCAAAGAACAAAAAACTGTTTTCAGATAACTAACTATAAAAGACAATTCTTTGAAAGCATGATGCATTTTCATAACAGAGTTTTTGGTATAGTTTTCTGTTTTAAGTTTTCTGAAAGCCCTTAGTTTCCCGAACTTATTTATGTGGTTAGGTCCTTATATCTACAACTTGACCTGGATTATCCCTAATATTTATCAAGGTGAGGCTTTTCACTTTCTAGCAGGTTGAATGTTTTCATATTCTTGCCATATGATTTAAATAACTAGTGTTTAACTGTTTATAAAAGTCAGTACTTTCTTTCTTTTTCTGTTTTTTTTTTTTTTTCCCTTTTTGCCTGTTGAGCCACAATTTAAGAACTCCTATAGTTGTGTGAATATGATCATCTCTCATGCATCTTTTTTTAGTAATAGCTCCTATTTCTTTGGTCTACAATATTTTATGTATGCATTAATTTGTTTTGGTAATCATGGTTCTATTATGTTAAATTGCCTTGAGAAACCTCTATACTCTTTTTCATCTTCACTTTTGTGTTGTTATGGATGAGCAATCTAGTTTGGAAGCCTGGATGTTGTGAAACAGTACATATATAATAGGATTTCCCCATGGGCAACTTTTGACATTGATTATTATTGATGTATACAAGATTAGCAATTATTCCTGTATATAACTTCATTTTATTTAGCTGTGTGTGTGTGTGTGTGTGTGTGTGTGTGTTAACTGACTTTTTATTGTAATTATTGGTACATGCACATTATATATACCTATATACAATTGTTCAAAGTTAATTCTATATCAAGTTTAATAGCTTTGCATCATTGCATGAAATTTCAGGATTTCTGCTTCATTTCATTATTATAGTAGTCTGTGGTAATAAGTCAAGAGTCAACTAAGTGTTGGCAACTTGGCTTAATTGAATTTTTTTATTTTATTTTATGGATCAGTTGCTTCGTATAATATATAGGAGAGCAATGCATCATATTTTCAATATATCTTTAATTTATATATATATATATGTTGAAATATATGAGTGCTGTGTTGTATTCTCTAGTTCGTATATATGGCTGGAGCACTGGGTTTGTGTTCACAAGTTTGTTTATTAATTATTCAATATGCATTGTATGTGCATTGTGCTCAACATTTAATTAATTATCTTGTGAATAACTGATGTTCAGTTCAATACTAGTACTTGTTTTGGCTTATTATTGCATGTGGAAACATGGAATCAATGCAATAAGTTATATATGTAGTGCATACCCGCGAAATTAGAAAATTATTTTAGCAGTACTGGTGGATGTTCAATAGAAATAAACTATACCTTTGTGTTTTGCATAGCATTTAAAAACCTTGTACATTTCATGTGTCATTATATATATATATATATATATATATATATATATATCCATCCATAGCTATACTATACTAATATATAAATGGCAATAGAATTTATAATTTTTATATAGATCTTGTAAAAAATAAAATTATCTTTGTATCCAAAATTTATATATATATATGTTGCATTGCATGTACATTTTTACTAGTGTGTGCATACATATGTGTGTGAATATTTTGCTTCATTTGGAGGAATCTATGGATTCGTTTTTGCACACTATCATGTAATGTGATTACCCTAATTTAGGTAATGGTTATGACTTCTGGGAAATGGAAATGCAATCATTCGATGAGGGTATGTATGTATATATGTGTGTGTGTGTGTGTGTATATGTATATATAGCTAGAGAGAGAGTGTTGTATGAAAAATATATATGTAACATATTGCATCTGCCTCCTCAGACTCCATTGTAAGAATTCCATAGTTGAAACCTTTAGTTATGGATTCCAAGTATCTGTTAGTGCACCATTTCTTTCACTAGTTTAATTTTAGGTTCCTGCAACTCTAGCTTGCTAGTTGATTCTATGTCGGGGAGAGAGAGGTTTTTGATGTTTTTTGTTACAAAAATAGTAATAGAACTTAATTAGTGAAGGATTGATATATTAAAGTTTTAATCCTGTTTTTAAGGCTATGATAGTCTCACAGCAAGGTTTATCTGTTGATTGAAATTCTAATCTGAGAAGAAGAATCAAAGTATTGGTTGTACAATCCTTATACCCCATCTCTCTCTCTAACCTAGGGAAACACATTCTTTAAAATGTTTTGGCCCCTTTACAGCTATTTTGGTGACTTTGGATCATTTTCATTTTGGTTTTGGTACAGATGACCACGACTTGGAGGTTGTTGATATGTACACACTTATATGTGTGTAAATGCTTGCGTGTGAAGAGAGATAATTGATTGCATTTAATTCCACGTTTTAAATGTCTGAAATACTAAACTGTAACGCTTGTATATATGTATCAGACAAAATAGTACACTTATACATGTGTGTGTTTTTATTACATGTTGAATTGAGGGTATATGCATCTTTATTTTTCTAATTTTGATCATAATTTCCATCTATATATAATAAAGAGTAATGCTATTTAGACCTATTCTTATTTGTTTGTCTTCTATAAAAATAATTCCAAGTCTACTTAAGTTTATTTTTAATATCTTATTAAACTCATCAAATCATTTAATAATTTTTCATTCTAAAATAGGGCGTAGATATTTATGGTCTTTAGCGAAAGTTTTCTAGGTTGTATAAATTTGGAAGTGTTCTAATTTTTTTTTTTATAACTAGAAAGGACTAAAGCTCTCTACTTTTGACACCATGATACAGATTTGGCGACACTTCAAATCTTAAAAAAATGGGGTGAATGTGACCAATATAAATATAAATTACCGCTTTAACTTTGTATTACACAAGACAATTAGAACATTAATTAATTTATAATTTTTATGCTAGAAGTTGTACAACTTAAAAGGTATAATTATGTAAATATCTTAATATTATATATTTCATTACTAACCGCCTTCTTCTTATAATTATAGTTGTGTCATATGCGAAGTATCATTACATTCTATAACATGTATGTAGGGTTCGTTTTTTTTTTTTTCAAATATATATAAAATAAAAAATAAAATAAAAATAAAGAAAAAGGAAAAGGAAGAGAAAAAAAGTTTGGATACTTTGAATTTTTCAAGATTGTTATATTTTTTGTAGGAGTATTATATTAGGTTTATATTGGAGAGAGTAAAATGTGTTGGTTAACTGTTTAAAATGTAATGATGAAATGTTCATATGCTCAAAATATATCACAAAAGTTAAAACTAACACTTCAAAATTTACGGGACGAAAGGCATTAATTTATTCGAAATTAGCCACATGATATCATTACAGAAGCCTGTCAGCGATGGCCACCACCCTGGGGCGAAGAAGAAGGGCTTGGGGATTAGCAAAGCCAAAATGTTCCCTATCATTCTCTGCCACAATTGTAGTCAAACAAAAAAAATATCGTATCATATCATTTCACATCTGCCCTTGCCCCTTCCGAAATGTCCCTCTCAAATATTGGGGACTGTCCTTAGTATCTATCACAATGAGGTACTTCTCACTTGTCTCTCTCTCTGTCTCTCTCTCTCTCCCTCCCTCTCTCTTTCTTGGACAAATTCAATGGCTGAATTAGCAATTTTGAAATCATAGAGTTTGGCTCTTAGCTACTACTTTTTGTTAATGCTACTTTTAATTAATGGTAAAAAATAATAATAATAATAAAATCCTCTTGATAAATTAATAGGAAGATTAAACATAAACGAGCGTGATTATGCGTGGTAACTTTCTACTTAGCAACCTTAATGTTGTGAATTCTTGCCATCAAATGCAAATCCAAAAGTGATTAATATGTCCATTGTTTTCTCTTAAACAAATTTCCTCATACACCAAGTTAATTAGTTGTAATGGCTTCAAGTATTGTACAAAGGAGACACTAAAAGCAATAGAGCACGCCAACTCTAAGCTATTTTTACATAGAATTAGAATTTTGAAATTAGAGTTCGTGCAATTAAAAAAAAGTAGCTCATAAAATTAAATCAACTTCTTTTCAATTCCAATTCTAATTTTATGCAACCAATACAATCTTGGTCAATTTGAATCCTAGATCTAACAAGTGATTGTAGCTTATAAAGAATGAAATGACTGTTCACTCATCAAGAATTGTAATTTAAGTCTCGTCTCTACAACGAAAACAAAAAAGAAAAGAAAAGAAAAGAATATTATTAATAAAGTGGAGAGAATCAGTTAAATATGATTTGCCTATGTTGTTTAGGTCAATCCCTATCTCTCCATCAATGAAGTAGAGAGAATCAGTTCAACAAAAATCACCTATCTTGTCTAGCTCAATCCCTACCTCAATCATGATTCTTAAGCTAGTGAAAAACTAAATTCTTATTTTGGACAATGACATAGTTGAAAAGGATAGGAGGAGAAGAATTTAAAGGTCTAATTTTTTTAAAAATTTTTTAATGTGATCTCAAGTTGTAATTTCAATACAAAACAAAAAAATGACAAGGAAACAAATTCAAAATATACTAAAGTATGGATGTTTTAGTATAAAGTTTTCAACATCAAAATCAATTTTCAAGTCAACTCAAGGCTCCACTAAGCCGGGTTGACATCCTGGTAGTGTCACTTTGGCAATATTTTCAAGGCAAGTGAATGTTATTTTTCAATTGAGCCATTGATAAGATTATAAGAAATATCAAAATGCAAAACATAGTGCATATGAAATTAAGAAGCAAAAAAACCATTGATAAGATTCTAAGAAATATCAAAATGCAAAGCTTAGTTTTGAAACAAGTTTTGAAATCTATGGGGCTCCTTGATTTAGTCATAAGAGAATAATTTTCTTGCCTTCCAGAACTGAAAAACATAAAAATGTTCAAAATTTTATTTGATTAACAAATAAAAAGAATTTATATTGAGCATCATGTTGTTGATTTTTTTATACCATGCTATTGTATGGGGGCATTTACCACATTATTTGACACATGGTTTTATTACTAATTATATGGTACTCTTGCATAGTCTCATTTGGTATAAGATTTTAATTTGTCTTTGTACCTCAAATGTGCTTCTTGTAAAAATTTGAGGAAAATTTAAATAGAAAATTTTATTTTTACACATTGTAATAAATATATGTAACTGACAATTTTTTTTATTGTGTGAAGATTTAAGACTTGATATTTAACGATCCTATAATACAGATCGAGGAGATACTGTGTCACTGCAATATCCAATTGTGACTAATTTATTGTTTAAAACGTGCTATTCACTCTTGTGATATGCACTTCAATTTCTGTGATAAGAAATTTCTAAAAAATTAGATAGAATTTTGTTTCAACACAGTAATTACAAGCATTGTACAAGATTACCTCTGAAACTCCCTCATTGCATTACACTCACTTGTGTACAAATGAGGTTACTATCCTCTATAGATATCCTTGAATTTTTTACAAATGGCTTTTATCTTATATAAGCAACTCCTTCTCAATGGAGGGCTAGGTTGCATTACAATTAAGGACTAAGATTCACTATCTACTTTTCGTTTTTAGATATTTAAGAAGTCTCTACTCTTCCCTAGTTCTTTATATTCTTCCCAATCTTACAAAAGCCTACAACATTTTAAAATCCTTAATTCTCCCTCATAAATCTTGAAAGGCTTTAAAGTATAATTCTCTATATTCAAAATTTTCCAAGCGTATTATGGTATTAATAGTTGCTTCAATATATCATTACATTCATAAGCTTTTGCTACTGTGTTTTGTATCTCTGAGTGAATCAAACACTAGCTTCGTCAGTACTGCCATCTCAATACATAATTTCAAGTAGAAATCAAGCTACAGTTCCTTTACAAACATTCAAGTTTAAAACATTTTCTGTAATATATATAAGCATTACTAGCTCTATAGTACCCTGCATTCTCAAAGCATTATATATATATACACACACACACACATACCCTTTACTGTTAGGTATGTCAATTGCCCGTCCCTCCCCCAATGGAACGGTTTTGGGATCATCCTAATTCCTAATCGGTTAGGAACAGAGTTGAGAAGAGAGTTTAAAATTTGCAAAGTCCTGTACATGCCCCTAATTAATAATTAATACATAAATAAATATTATTTTTAACTATAATTTTCTTTTTTCTTCGTTTCTTATGATAAAATTAAATTTTAACAAACATTTTTGTTATTATAATTGTTAAATATTTTAATGAACTACATAAAATTTACAAAATTTATCTTAAATTTAGTTAATTTTGAATTATTTTTTTTAAAAAAATATGTGTGCCGGGCACCCCGAATCCGATATAGGTATCTCGAATCAAGTTTGGAAAAAGATTTGCATTGATGGAACAGGTTCAAGACGAGCAAGAAAGGGATGCTTGTCCTTAACCCGCCCCCCTTGACATTCTTATGTATGATCTCCACTAATGAAATTTGTACCGAGAGAACCAACCAATTTGAAAATAAAGGAGTCCATAACAAACATTTAATATGCATTGGGTTGCAGAGGTTGCTGTTATTTTTTATATTTATATTTTATTTTATTATTATTTTTTGAAGCATAAAACTTACACATTCACTTTACTCTAATAAAGAGTTGGACTCAACCTTGGGGAAGAAACCAAGAGAGAGATTTCCCTCTTATTTGTTGTACTATTGTCAAAATTATTTGTAATGTCGCGTACATGAATGTAATCGAATTTACTCATCTTAACATTAATTAATTTATTGTTTAAGTTATTAAGAGTTTAGATAGTAAGAAAAGAAAACTTTTAAGAAATTCAGATTATCATATTTTTATTAATATTTATCCAAAACTTTGCTAAAAGTACACAAGAAGGTGATATTTTTATCAATCTCCATGTTTTGTTTTTATGAAGAAAAAAAAATCACGTTCTAACCTATTATTATAAATTGGTACTGTCCTAAAACTTTCTTCTAAATTTGGTTTCTTTTTATTCACTTCAATTTCTAGTACTTAAAATTCTTTAATATTATGTTCTTCAATAAATCATAGAATGTATTGTTTTATTATTCATTCTAATGGAATATTTTTTAAATTAAAAAAAAAAAAAAAAAAAGAGAGATGAATGCTATTCCATTTTTGTATTGATTGATATGACAATTATTAAAATAAACACTTAAGAGAGAGTCTACTTGCACCCCCAAAAAAAAAAAAAAAAATTGCCTAATTTGTTTAGGTCAATCCCTATATCACCATGAGAGAATCAATTAAATAAGAATTGCTTATTTTGTTTAGCTCAATCCCTACCTCAATAAGCTATTGAAAAACTAATCTTTTATTTCGGACAATGACATGGTTGAAAAGGATAGGAGGAGAAGAATTTAAATAGACACTATGATTCAAAGCTACAACTCCATTTTCATCCATGAATATACTACTTATTTTTCTAAACCTTTTAATATGATCACAAGTTCTAATTTCAATACAAAACAAAACCAAAAAAAAAGTGACAATTTTTTTTTTTTTTTTTTTGAAATACACAACTTACTAAAGAGTTATAGACACAATATACAAGACAAATACAAGTAGGGTAGTGGAGTATAAAGTTTTCAACTCCAAGTCAATTTTCAAGTCAACTCAACCCTCAACTCTAGTATGTAGGGTCACTTTGGCAATACATCAAATTGATATTGGAACTTTTCAGGAATATTATGATTTAAGACCAGAGAATGATGATTTTCAATTGAGCCATTGATAAGATTCTAAGAAATATCAAAATGCAAAACTTAGAGCATATGAATTAAGGCTGAAGAAAGAAAAGTTAATATTTGCAAATAAAAATTGGGCCAAAATGTAAATTTTATTCATTTATTTTTTAATTACCGAAAAAAATTTGAGATAGAGAGCTAGATGAGCCACATTAATACGTTCGAAGAGGACCTCATTGTTCAAAGGACACAGGAAAATGGAACCATTAAATTTAAGATCCATTAACAATAGTAGAATAAAATAATGTAGAAACCTATTAAATGTTAGGACTTTTATCTAAATAAAATAGGCATGTACGTTTGCTTTCTTCAATCCTTGGAGCTAAATATTGTGGTTCAATGGGTTTCTAGATATCCCTTGCCAAAGGTAATTTTTGGTCATGTTGGATGACTTTCATAAGAGAATGGGAGGTTTTGTACATGGAGGTTTAATAATGTGTGTGTACATTTATATATATACACACACATGTATTATAGTGATTATATGATATATTCAATAAACATACATGAATATTTTTGTAGGATAGTGTTAACTTGAAAAATATCTAAAATTTTGTAAAAATGCCAATAACAACATTTTTAGTTGTCATTCTTTGTATAAGTTATTTAAGTACTTATTTATAGTGTTCCTAATAATTGCTTTTTATTAAAGCTTGAGAGATTTTTCTTAATTAAAAAGGTACAATTTTTTTATTACTAATCTTTCGTCAATATGATAATGATATTGTTAGAATATGTGAATGAAATTTGCTTGTAACTTTTAACTTTGAAAATCCAAGTACGTTATTCTAACAACGTGAATGTGATTCATGTATATCATGTTAGAACTACTACAACATGTATGTGGCTGGTTGTTATGCCTAATGTGAAGTGTTGTATGATGTTATATAAAGAATGCTATAGGTGCAGAAACATCCTATAGTTTATGGGTTCTTTAACGTATCCTTTAACGTAATGTGGGAAACACGTTCACCGTAATAACGTGTCGCTAAATATGTTTTATTTAAGGGAATGAATATGTTCAAAGAATAACTGAAGAGGCATGACACTTATATGCTAAGAGACATGCCTACTAGTATATGGCAGTTGTAAAGACTAAAACATTGCAACCTTTGGAATCATATTGTTTTATACTTTACAAGTGAAACAGTGCAACCTTTGCGTATGTTTGTGTTTGTTGTGGAAAGGCACCTGGTTGCCTATAAATAACCCCACAGGTTCATTTGCAAAGTGTACCATTCAGAATCTTCTTTATAGATTTCTGAATTTTCTCTCTCTCTTATTTTCTTCTCTGCATACATATAGTTCTAGTGTGTGAGTGAGTCCGGTTTATAGGAGAGAGTACTACACCGAGCCGGTTCGCCCATTTCTCCAGTTTGCAGTGCTGCTACCGAAGAAAGAAAGGTCGTTGTATCCTGGGAGATAGACGCCACTGAATCCGTCAGCACCATAGTGGGGCGAATCTATCTCGACCGATTAACAGGTTCTTTTATATAGTTTTGTTTTATTATATATATAACACTATATTTTATTAGAAAATTATATATATTATTATTGTTTTATAATAATAATAATTATTATTATATATATATATATTATATTTTTACATAATATTTAAATAGTAATACTATAGTATATGGTATACTTAGACCAATTTGGACAACAAACTTAAGACAGATTTCATTTTATTATAGTATTGTTTTTTAAATATTATTGTTGGTATATAATATTTTGGTAAATTTAATTATGGTCTGTATATTTCATGCATAGCAAACGAATGACAAGTATGAGTGCAATTGTGCCTAATGTTCCCGTCTGTCATGGGGAGATGCCCGAAAAGTTTAATGGGACGGAGTTTAAAAGGTGGCAACAAAAAATGATGTTCCATCTTACACCTCTAAATTTGAGCAAGTTCCTAACTGAAACTGCCCCGGTGCTGCAAAAGGGTGAGAATAACATTACAAATTTGGAAGCTGTTGATACATGGAAGCATGGAGATTTCCTATGCAAGAACTACATCATCAATGGATTGGACAACACTTTAGATAATATGTATAGTCCGCTAAAAAGTTATAGGAGTCACTAGACAAGAAGTATAAAACAGAGGATGCTGGTTTAAAGAAATTCGTGATCAGACGATTTATGGACTTCAAAATGGTGGACTCCAAGACTGTTATGAGCCAAGTTTAGGAGTTCCAGCTAATTCTACATGAGATACATGCTGAGAAGATGACTTTGAGTGAATCTTTTCAAGTAGCTTCAATCATTGAAAAATTGCCGCCTACTTGGAAAGATTTCAAAAATTACTTGAAGCATAAGCGCAAGGAAATAGGGCTCAAAGACCTAATTGTCAAGCCGAGGATTGAAGAAGATAACCACAAATCTGAAAAAAAAATCCAGAAATTCTTTAATGGTGTCAAAGGAAAATGTAGTGGAAGTTGGGCAGAAAAATAAGAAGTTGAAGCACTTTGGACAAGATCCCAGCCAAGGTAACTACAAGAAGTTCAACAGGAAGTGCTACATATGCGAAATGCAAGGACATCAAGCTAAAGACTGTCGTAGCAGCAAAACATAAGATAACTCTAAGAAAAAGACCACTGAGGTGCACATTGCAGAGGAAGATAAATTGACAGCTGATGTGTTAGAGCTAAATCTTTCAGCTATGGTATCTGAAATCAACTTTGTGAGCAACAATAAAGAATGGTGGGTGGACACAGGGACTACTCATCATGTTTGATCATAAAAGAGGATGTTCACTACCTATGAAGCTATAGATCATGGAGAACAACTCTACATGTGAACTCTTCTACTGCCAAGGTTGAAGGACAAGGAAAGATTAAGCTGATGATGACCTCGGGGAAAGAACTCACTCTGAATAATGTGTTGCATGTACCAGACACCAGGAAGAACTTGGTCTCTAGATCACTTCTAAGCAAGAATGGGTTCAAACTGGTCTTTGTTTCTGATAAGTTTGTGCTTACTAAGAATGGGGTGTATGTGGGCAAAGGGTATCTAAGTGATGGATTATTCAAATTCAATATAATGACTGTTGTACCCAAAACTATTAATAATAATAAAGCTAATACTTCTGCTTAAATGATTGAGTCATCTAATGTGTGGCATGGTAGGTTAGGACATGTTAATTATAATACGATTCGTAGATTAATTAACATGGATTCTATACTTAAAGTTAATATTGATTTAAATCAAAAATTGTCAAATATATGTCTAAGCAAAATTAACTAGAACCTCATTTCACTCCATAGAGCAAAGTACTGAACCTCTAGCATTAATTCACATTGATATATGTGACTTTAAATCTGTGCCAACCAGAGGAACACACTAACTCTAGTTGTTTACATAGGATTGGAGTTCGTGGAATTAGAGGAAATCAGCTTACAAAATTGAACCAAGTTTTTTTCCAATTCCAATTTCAATGCTCCAATTTCATACAACCGAATGCAGTCTTAGTATATTTGAATCCTAGATCTAACAAGTGATTGTAGCTTACAAAGAGTGAAATAACTAGTTCACTCGTCAAGAACTGTAATTCAAGTCGTGTCTCTACGAGAAAAAATGAGTATGTCAGTTTCTTAAATAAATAAATAAATAAAAATAAAAATAAAAAAGCCAAAAATGTCATTAATAAAGTGGAGAGAATCAGTTAAATATGATTTGCCTATGTTGTTTAGGTCAATCCCAATCTATCCATCAATGAAGTAGAGAGAATCAGTTAAATAAAAATAACCTATCTTGTCTAGCTCAATCCCCACCTCAATCGTGGTTCTTAAGCTAGTGAAAAACTAAATTCTTATTTTGGACAATGACATAGTTGAAAAGGATAGGAGGAGAAGAATTAAAGGTCTTATTTTTTTAAATCTTTTAATGTGATCAAAAGTTCTAATTTCAATACAAAACAAAAGAATGACAAGGAAACAAATTCGAAATCTACAACATTAAAGTATGGACGGTTGAGTATAAAGTTTTCTACTTGAAAATCAATTTTCAAGTCAACTCTAAGTCTCCAATAAGCCGGCTTGACATCCTAGTAGTGTTTCTTTGGCAATATTAAGGCAAGTGAATGTTATTTTTCAATTGAGCCATTGATAAGATTATAAGAAATATCAAAATGCAAAACTTAGTGCATATGAAATTAAGGAGCAAAAATACCATTGATAAGATTATAAGAAATATCAAAATGCAAAGCTTAGTTTTGATACAATTTTTGAAATCTATGGGGCTGCTTGATTTAGTCCTAAGAGAATAATTTTCTTGCCTTACCGAACTGAAAAACCATAAAATTGTTCAAAATTTTATTTGATTAACAAATAAAAAGAATTTATATTGAGCATCATGTTGTTGATTTTTTTATACCATGCTATTGTATTGGGGCATTTACCACATTATTTGACAGTTTATTACTAATTATATGGTACTCTTGAATAGTCTCATTTGGTATAAGATTTTAATTTGTCTTTGTATCTCAAATGTGCTTCTTGTAAAAATTTGAGGGTTGCTTCTTGTAAAAATAGAAAATTTTCATTTTACACATTGTTATAAATATATGTGACTGACAAATTTTTTATGGTATGAAGATTTAAGACTTGATATTTAACGGTCCTGTAACACCTTCGGGTACACTGTCATTGCTAACATTAAGTGTCCACTAATTCATTATTTAGAATGTGCTATTCATTCTTATGATATGCACTTTAATTTCTGTTATAAGACTTTTCTAAAAAATTAGATAGAATTTTGATCGAACGCATTAATTACGAACATGGTACAAGATTACCTCTCAAACTCTCTCATTCATTATACTCACTTGTGTACAAATGAGACTACTATATCCTTGAATTGTTTACAAATGGATATTATCTTATATAAGAAACTCTTTCTCAATGGACGGTTAGGATGCATTACAATTAACTGACAAGATTCACTCTTTACTATTCTTTTCTGAATATTTAAGAAGTCTATACTCTTCCCTAGTTATTTAGATTCTCCCAATCTTACAAAATCCTACAACACTCTAAAATTCTCAATTCTCACCCATAAATCTTGAAAGACTTTAAAGTATAATTCTCTATATTCAAAATTTTCCAAGCGTATTATTGTATTAATAGTTATTTCAATATATCATTACATTTATAAGCTTTTGCTACTGTGTTTTATATATCTGAGTGAATCAAACACTAGCTTCATCAGTACTACTATCTCAATACATAATTTCAAGTAGAAATCAAGCTACAGATCCTTTACAAACATTCAAGTTTAAAACATTTTCTGTAATATATATAAATATAAGCATTACTAGCTCTATAGTACCCTCCATTCTCAAAGCGTTCAATTGAATTTGTAACTAGATAAAATTTTTATATATGCCTCGGTGTATGCCCAGAGTAAACCTACAAAGCTTTGAACATGCCCCAATTAATAATTAATATATAAATAAATATTATTTGTAACTATAATTTTCTTTTTTCTTTGTTCCGTATGATAAAATTAAATTTTAATAACATTTTTGTTATTATAATTGTTAAATATTTTAATGAACAACATAAAATTTAAAAAATTTATCATAAATTTATTTAGTTTTGAATTATTTTTTTAAAAAAAATATGTATCTCGTGTGCCTCAAATCGAGTTTAGGAAAAAATTTACATTAATGGAACAGGCTCAAGACGGGCATGAAAGGGCCGCACCATTGACACACGAGAACCAACCAATTTGAAAAATAAAGGAGTCCATAACAAACATTTAATATGCATTGGGTTGCTGTTATTTTTTATATTTTTATTTTATTTTATTATTATTATTTTAAGCATAAAACTTTCACATTCCCTTTGCTCAGAGTTGGACTCTCAACCTTGGGGAAGAAACCAAGAGAGAGAGATTTCCCTCTTATTTGTTGTACTATTGTCAAAATTATTTGTAATATTGCATACATGAATGTAATCAAATTTACTCATCTCAACATTAATTAAAAAAAAAAATTGAGTTATTAAGAGTTTAGATAGTAACTTAGTAAGAAAAGAAAACTTTTAAGAAATTCAGATTATCATATTTTTATTAATATTTATCCAAAACTTTCCTAAAAATACACAAGAAGGTGATATTTTTATCAATTTCCATGATTTTTTTTTTTTTTTTTTTTTTTTGGCATTCTAGGTTTCATTGAAGAATATAATATTAAAGAGTTTTAAGTACTAGAAATTGAAGTGAATAAAAAGAAACTAAATTTTATTGCACGTGTTTGTTAGAATGAAAAATTTAGAAGAAAGTTTTAGGACAGTACCAATTTATAATAATAGGTAAGAACATGATTTTTTTATTTTTTATTATTCATTCTAATGGCATATTTTTTAAATAATAAAAAAAAGATAAATGCTAATTGATTTTTATATTGATTGATGTGACGATTATTGAAATAAATACTTAAGAGAGAGTCTATTTGCACCAAAATTAAAAAAAAATTGCCTAATTTGTTTGGGTCAATCCCTATATCACCATTAATGAAGTAGAGAGAATCAATTGAATAAAGAATTGCCTATTTTGTTTAGCTCAATCCCTACCTCAATAAGCTATTGAAAAACTAACCTTTTTATTTTGGACAATGACATGGTTGAAAAGGATAGGAGGAGAAGAATTTAAATACACACTGTGATTCAAAGCTACAACTCCATCTTCTTCCACAAATATACTACTTAATTTTCTAAATCTTCTAATATGATCACAAGTTCTAATTTCAATAAAATAAAATAAAAATTGACAAAAAAAAAAAAAAAAAAAAAATGAAATACACAACTTACTATAGAGTTATAGACACAATACACAAGACAAATACAAGTATGGGTAGTTGAGTATAAAGTTTTCTACTCCTAGTCAATTTTCAAGTCAACTCTAGTAAGTAGGGTCACTTTGGCAATACATCAAATGATGTACAGATTGATATTGGAACTTTTCAGGAATATTATGATTTAAGACAAGAGAATGATGTTTTCCAATTGAGCCATTGATAAGATTCTAAGAAATACCAAAATGCAAAACTTAGAGCATATGAATTAAGGCTGAAGAAAGAAAAGTCAATATTTGCAAAGAAAAATTGGGCCAAAATGTAAATTTTATTTATTTATTTTTTTAATTACCGAAAAAAAAATTTGAGAGATGGAGAGCTAGATGAGTCACATTAATCTCAAAAATTGCATTTTTATGAAATCTTTTGGTAAAATATTTGAATATGCAAGGAGAATGGGTTCAAAGATGTTAGGGCTTTTATCTAAATAAAATGGAACCACTAAATTTAAGAACCATTGACAATAGTAGAATAAAATAATGTAGAAACTTATTAAATGTTAGGGCTTTTATCTAAATAAAGTAGGCATGTATGTTTGCTTTCTTCAATCCTTGGAGCTAAATATTGTGGTTCAATGGGTTTCAAGATATCCCTTGCCAAAGGTACTTTTTGGTCATGTTGGATGACTCTCATAAGAGAATGGGAGGTTTTGTACAGGGAGGTTTAATAATGTGTGTGTACATTTATATATACACACACACATGTATTGCAGTGATTATATGATATATTCAATAAACATACATGAATATTTTTGTTAGATAGTGTTAACATGGAAAATATCTAAAATTTTGCAAAAATGCCAACAACAACATTTTTAGTTTGCCATTCTTTGTACAATTTATTTAAGTACTTATTTATACTGTTCTTAATAATGCTTTTTATTAAAGCTTGAGAGATTTTTCTTAATTAAAATGATACAATTTTTTTTTATTACTAATCTTTGGTCAACATGACAATGATATATCTTTCTCAAATTGGATTAAAATTAGTCATTTTTTTCTCAAAAATTGAAACAATTGCCAGAGGAAAATTATTTTTGTAAGTACATTTTTCTATACCAATTCTCTTTCTATATGTAACTTATCATTTCATCTTCTTTATATTTTTCTTTCTCATATCAATATGACAATATTACATCTCTATTATTTTCTAATATTTTGGATTATATTTTCCTCCATATATGTACGAAGACAAATATTATTTAAAAAAATAATAATTTATACTACAATTGATTTCTAAAATTTTTAAATTTTAATTTCACCCCCAAACCCTAATTTATGTTCCCTCTGAGTTTGTGTTTGATGTGGGACTGGTGGTCACAAGTGTTGAGAAACAACAATTGCAACATCAATTGTTCGTAGGCAGAACAACAATTGCAACATCATGACTTCAATTGCTTGCAACATGTTCTTTTTATCTTCATCGTCTACAAGATTTCTAAAATTGTTCGTAGTGATTATGATTTTAGAGTTAGTTTGGGACGCAGGAATGAAATGCAAGTGAAAATGGAATAAGACTGATGCAGAAATGAAATGACCATTCTTATTCCACTACTTGGCTGCTAACACAGAATGGAATTACTATTCCCATTCTCCTGTTTGGTTAGTCCAAATAAAAAGCTGGAATGGAATAATTTTTAAATTAGTTTCTTCAAATACCCGTAATATATTATTATATTAAAAAATTATATTGAATGAGATATCCTTATTATTTTAAAATAGAATAAAATATCTCCAAACCAACTAATGTATTTTCAGAAAATGGAAAAATATATATATAATTATCTTATATAATGCAAGACAAATGTAACAAAAACTCGGATTCACAAATATTTCTTAAAAATGAACTAATATTTTGATGGGCTGCCTAATAGTATACTTTTACAAATTCAAATATACCTGTGATTTTCCAAAAGAAAATATTGAAACCTCCCAAAAAAAAAACAAAACCGTTTATTGGGATAAAATATGAGAATTTTCCTATGAAATTGCCTCGCACATCCTTAAAAAACCTATGACCCAATAAATCGTTAAACTTATTTGAGTTTTCTTTAAAGTTACAAAGAGTTTTTTAGTAAGTAAAAATTAAATTTTAGTGACTTGCAAAACAGAACACAGAAACTATCAATTACACTGTTTTCGTCTCATCCTTGTGTGTGTAATCCGAAGGGAGGGAACAGACTGCAGCTATAGACATATTATATATATCACATATTACATAGTGCGTGTATGACTAAAGAGATAGATGATGTGACAGAGGGGACGTACGGGTTTGTGTGAACAAAAGGTAAAGGTTTTTTTTTTGTATTTAAATTATTTTATTAATTGTTGGTTGGAATAAAATGAACATTCCCCAACTCAAAAAAAGGAAGGAACATTACAACTACATTGCAAGGAAGGAAATGAATTGGAACACCGTTCCAACTTTAAAATAACAAACCAATAAGAAAAAATGAATTAATAAGTGGAATGATCATTTCATTCTAACACACCAAATTAATTCTTAGTTTCTTGCAAATTGTTCATCATCGTTGTGAACATGTAGAACTATGTTAATAACTATGTTAATAAATGCATGTAAAATTTTAGATAGAATTTTATTTTACAGAATCTTATGAGAACTTCTCGTTTACCATCTCTATTTGCATTATACTCCCTTATTGCTTACTACTGCCTTAATATAGGCATCTCCACCACTATAATGCATTATAATCATCCTCTGAGATTCTTTCCTAGTTCACCCTCTAAAATTCTCTTCCAGATATTTACAAATCTCTCCACTCTTCTCTAATTCTCTAGATTCTTTCCTACCAAGCTACCATACAAAATCCTACAGCATTTTAGAATCCTTAAAACTTCACTGAACGACCTTATCAAATAAACCTCATGTGTCGCCTATATGGCGCAACCTCCTTTTACGAGCGTAACGTTATTGTAATAGTTATTTCAATATATCATTACACATACACTTTTGTTACTATGTTTTATATCTCTACACGAATCACACTTTCTAGGATTCTTAATTCATGATCCTACTACTATTTCAATACATAATTTCAAACAAACATTCAAGTTGGAACATTTTTTTGTAATATAAGCAGCAATTACTTTACAAACATTCCAGTTAGATAATTTTCTCTAATATGAGCATTACTAGCTGTAATACCCTGCAATATATTGTATACATGTATGTATACAAGATTACATGCACATGTATACATACACACATATGCATGTATTTATATATTGTTTGTTTTTTTTCCCTTATTTTTCATATCATCAGTTTTTAGCATACAACACATTCACTTTACTCCTATAGAGAGTTGAGAGTAACAAAGAAACCATAAGTTTGGTCCATTTCTTCAAGATTGGAGCTGAATTGTTATGAGAAAAATATTTCCCTTGTTTGTTGTACTATTGTCAAAATTATTTGTAATATAGCATACATAAATGCAATCAAAATTACATATCTTAACATTAATTAAATGATTTTTAAGTTATTAAGAAGAGTTTAGATAGCAAGAAATGAACTTTTTTAAGAAATTCAGATTATCATATTTTAATATTTATCCAAAACTTTCCTAAAAATCCACACGAAGGTGGTGTTTCAATATCACGCAAGGCGCCACATCACTGATGATAGTACTATTTTATAGTTTATAATTCATTACTTTAATAGTGAAATCTCACCATTGTGATTTGATTAGAGATTTCAGCTTTGTTAAAAATTCAAAATAACCGTGATAAAGTGTACACCGTGCATAATGTGGATGGTGTACAAGAGAAAATTTCGATTTTATTGTCACGGCTAAACCCTCATTCTTAATAGTTTCATTACTCCAATTCCAATTTCAAGGCCGAAATTTGATAACACATGAATGTCTTATTGGAGTACTTCTCAGAAGTTCCAAAATATACTAGCAGTCTAATCTTCACTCCCAAATTTAAACAGATACAAAGAACATGTAATGAATGCCCGCCAAAAAGTTATAAAGAGATAAATCTGTATATTACTCTATTAGCATTGCTTAGTTTGTGCCCGAAACTAATTACAATGCTTCTCACAACAAAAACAGAGATTTCCACTTGAGATGTCACCAGAATTTTCAGATCACAAACTTGCAACCCGAGAAGGGGAAACATACAAACATGATTAAACTTTGCTTCACTACGAAGTTCGGAAATTAGGAAACGCTTGTGCCGCTTAGCTCAAGCTGTGCCACTGCTGCATTAATTGCATCAATGACATCCATCTTTCCCCTACTCACTGCTTCATCCATTGGAGTCCGCTCGTGGCTAAACATCACCCGATACCATACACAATTAAAGAAAAGGGAAAACGAATACAAATGTCTAATAATCATGAAAACATGACCTTAGGTAAGAAAATGACGCACCTGTTTAAAACTGATAAATTTGCTCCTGCTAGGATCAAATTCTTAACCACCTGAAAAGGCAAAGTTGATCTAATAAGCTTGAAATATGCACACTAATGATTATCGAAAGTAAACACACTTGTTACCTCAATATGCCCATTGAGGCAAGCCCAATGTAGCGGTGTATTATTCTCCAAATTAGAAGCATTAATTTCCTGT
This sequence comes from Cornus florida, assembly GCF_030987335.1. Classification (NCBI taxonomy): domain Eukaryota; kingdom Viridiplantae; phylum Streptophyta; class Magnoliopsida; order Cornales; family Cornaceae; genus Cornus; species Cornus florida. The sequence continues at coordinate 50,910,176 of NW_026775576.1, forward strand.
TTCCAAAGAAACACTCTCCATATTAGAAGCATAAACATCCTGTATCCAAAGAAACACCTAACTTCTTATGGATTCTTCCTTGAATATTATTTAGCAATCACAGCGCCTACAAGAATGGATACTGAAAGCCTGATTCAATCTTTCTTTTGCAGACTTCGAAAATTTTATTAAAGAAAACAAGTTTAACCGTATTTGAAAGTTAAGAATAAATATTAACAAAATATGTAATACCAACACCAGTACAGTGGACAAGGCTGGTTAATTATCCTCATTTCCTGTGCTTACCCATCTACTTTGGTTAGATTGTGAAATTTCGAATACATCTCCAAGTTCAGAAAGTAGCATTTGGCATAATATTGACCACACAACTGGAGAAGGTCAACACGATAAAAGCCTCCTTACTTTCCGCCAGTCAAAGTCCAAGTTTACAAATTCACTAAATATTAACCCTACCATAATGAATTTTCAGCATTAACAAGGTCATCTTTAAATTTGTCACCTTAAATTCTCCTTTAATACTTAATAATAATAATAATAATAATCATCCTCGCCTTTATCCCATATGGATGGGGTCGGCCACATGGATTCTCTAAAATTTAATTTTTTAAAATCGTTTTTAATTTACCTCATCCAATGTAAATTTTGGTCGGCCTCTTTGTCTCTTACGTTCTAGTCAAACAACTCTTCCTCTTCTAACAGGTGCATCATTTGGTCTACGTTGAAAAAGGCCATACAACCTAGGGGAGTGCTGGCGGCAGTCACACTAGCAACCGTCGCAGCACAGTCGCTATGTGTCAGCAGCTAATAGGCCGCTCAGCCACTGACTTTTTCTTTTTATTTTCTAATTAAGTCTCTGAATTTATTTCTCTCCCCTCCTTTTTTCAGTGAATTTCTCTCTCCTCTCTCTTTCTCTCTCTTAACCAAACCAATCTTCACCCTCCTTGCTTCTGATTTTCTCTCTCCAAAGCAAAATCCGACTTATTGACATAAATCAATACAATAATACATATAGATTATCGCTGGAAGAAAAATCAGACTTATCGCCGGAATCAAAATCAGACTCATTGGCAGAAATCAATATGCATATATCATCGCCGGCCACCACAGAACCTCACCATCGCTGCAGGTCGCAGATCCTCACTGCCGTTGCAGATCATCGCCGCCGCCGCAGATTGCCATCGTAGATCGTCACTGCCGCTTCAGATCGTTTATGGCAGATGAACCACCACCATTTTCACAACAAAACCACCACCATCTGCACCCCCATGACCACCACCATCTCCAACTCCTCTTGTAATTTTTTGACCTTCTTTCAGGTCAGATTTACAAGGCAAGGAAGGATGGTGGAGATTTGTTTGGACTTTGGAGTGAGAGGTTAGAGAGAGAAAGAGAGGAGACAGAAAGAGGCGTTTACCTAGAGAGAGAGAGAGAGAGAGAAAAAAGTCAGCAGCCAATAGGCTGCTGACACGTAGTGTGACTGTGTTGCGACAGTCGCTAGAGTGACCGCCGCAAGCACTCCTCTACAACCTATGTCAACTTTCTCTAATTTTATCATTTTTAGGCACTACACCTAGTGTTCCCCTCACACATTCATTATCAATCTCCTCTCTTCTAGGTACTCCAACCATCCAACGTAGCATCCTTATTTAATAATTCATAATCTACTAAATAAAAAAATTCTTGTGTGCGGAAACAAATTTTACTGAGCAGCATGACAGATACTGCAAGATTTAGGAACCATGATGCAGCTTAGGAGCCCACCCTGAATAGAGGGGGAATAGAACATGGAAATCTCCGGCATCAGTAGGAGGTTGCAGTCCACTATAATGACTTACTTCAAATATCATATAAACCTCATACTTTAGAAATGGTAGCCAAAGGACAGCTAAATGTGAAAATTAGATCTATGACATGCCTTCAATGAAAATACACAATGCACAGCAATTGATCAAAAGGAAACTGTTTAGCAACTTAATTGCATAAAACAAATGTTTAATAGTTCATCTGAGACAGTTTCCTTACCACTGTATTACTGATAAGATAGTTCACAATGTCAAGATGCCCATTAGCTGAAGCCATATGTAGTGCTGCAATCATATATTAGCGAAACCTAAGTCAAATACAAATGAAACTATGCAAAAATTAAGTAGAAAACATAAACAACACTAATTTTTTTTTTTTTTTTTTTTTTTTTTTTGGAATTTAAAGCAAACACACACACAAAACATGCCCCTAGCAGAGCTCAAACCCTCAACCTCCCCTTTGGGGAGGTCATACCATCGGAGCTAGTGGCCCGGTGGTAAATAACACTAAATTTTAATAATAGGATAATGTATAAATCCCTTAGGCCAGGCTAGGCACTTAATAGGGGTGATACATCTCTAAGAAATTTACCTATCAAATAAATAAGTAAAGATTCCCCAATTGAACTAACATGAAAAGGGAAAAAACAACTCATGAAAAGATACCAAATTAGTCAAGAGTAACAAAAGCCACATGCAAGCTTCACGAGCGGAGAAGACTAAGATGACACTAAAATTGATGGAGAAATTGGAGAAATTCTACAGGATGTGCATATGGAGATCCTAAGGCTACCCAAGGTAGCTAGAAGTATGTCATTTTAATTGATTGTAGCTAAAAGTGAACCTCGAGATGAACGAGTGTTAAAGACAGAAAAAATATGCAAGGAAATGAATCCAGTTGCAAACATCTGGAACCGATATTAGTTAACTGGTCTAGTCTATGCTATGGCAACCAAAGGAGAAAGTAAGAACCCATATGCTTCAAGAGGAATGTGCTTGGGATTCAAGAAGAAGGCCACAAAGAACCTGGCATAAGGATATAAGAATCTATATCCCAGGTTTATAAAATATATGACCCCCTTATTAGAGAAATAGATTGCATATAAAATAATATATATATATATGTGTGTGTGTGTGTGTACAGAATGTACAAATGAGATCAACTCACAAAAACACTCTCACCCCAATCCTCAAATTCGCATTCTAAGAACGAAATATGTTCCAACCAGAGAATTAGCCACGATCAAGAACATTCTTCTTCTTCCCTCACTTAAATTTAGTCCATTAATGCACAATGTTAATATCAATGACTTGGAGCCTTGAACTCAAGACACATTATTCAAATTTCAGCCAACATCAAAAAAGATAAATGAATGAGTGCTGTCAAGTTTCTTTTTCTATTCTTTTCTTTTTTTTCTTCATAATTGTGCAGTCATATTTCAACTTAATGATGCAACTCTTTTTGCTTCACAAACACACAAAACGAAAATTTAAAATTGCGTATACAGGTAAAGCAGTGATAAATGTTAGATTAGAAATTTCTATAGAGACTCTAAAACCGCGAGGTTTTAAGTTGAGATGGATCAAAACTAAATATATGAAACGTAACTCTAGTACAATAAAGAATATAAACAAGGATGTAGGGAAAATCAAAAGTCAAGAGATACCAAAGGGTGATGACTGGTGAGTATCACTACCTAAACTTGACTAATTACGAGTAGGAAAAAAAATAAAAATTATAGGACTCATAAAATTAAAGCAAGAAGGTTAGTAAAATGATGTTTTCATAGGTATCAGAACCTAGGTTAAAGGAAAATTCCTAATGAAAGCCTTGCCATTCCAAGGTAGTCTTACGTAGGACATTAATTTATCATGCTTTATTATATTTTGGCAAAATTATTTATTCCGTTGTTTGATTAGGAAATGTGACATGGTCCATATCGAGGATAATGCTAGGGGAAGGGGAAGACCAAAGTTAATGCGGGTAGAATTAGCAAGGAGGGACATGTGGTTTGATTGAGGTTATGACCTTATTAGAGTGGAATGGAAAATTAGGATTCATGTAGCCGACCCAAATAGTTGGGAAAAGGTTTCGTTTGCTGTTTGTTTTTTGTTTAGATAAAGCCGATTTTTCAAGACTAATGAATCTTGGATCCTTAATAAAGGCAAGATTCCCAAAAGAGTTTTAACAAAACCATATATGTAAGGGATCATCATCAATAGAATAATGTAAAATGTTAAATAAAACATGTTTGTTATAATTATCACCTGTTCGACCCTGTGAATCCCTGGAATTAAGAGAAACGCCAGCAGAAGCTAAGTTTTTAATATCATCAATATCATCATATCTTGCAGCCTGTTGAAGAAAATAAAATAAAAGTTATCTAACTGTCAGAATGCATGATTGATTAGCAGCCAACAAATGCTACTGGTTTTATCATACCAGAGAACTATAGTCGAATAACTTTAAAACCGATGATAAGTTGTAGCAAGCATATAACCAACAAACGTTGTGGTAAGACAAATAAAGCAAAACTAAAATGAGCCAAACATCTCTCATAGATCAATAACTATTTACTGTTCATTGTTATTTATCACTTTTTACATATCTATAGTTGTTTTTCTATTTTTTCTATCCTGAAAGGGGGATTAAGTCCCTTCCTTTCAGATCTGTGTATTATTAGAACCAAGTTTCAGATTAGTAAGCCAGACAACTTATGAGACTCAATTTCACATAACTCGGAACTTGGGGTGGGGGGAAGAGGGCATAACATGGATAATTTGGCCTGTTTTTCACTAAATTGGCTAGGAATGAAGACTAAGGCCAATACAAAGTAATGTGTTAGGATCTTAACACACGTTAATGACCAACCCATGTGAATCAATTATCAATCTAACCAAACCTTTAGTAACCTTTGCCCGTGTTATGCAAAGAGTGCAACACTCCCTTCCTCTGGCCACCATGGAGCCTTAACAACCTTCCTGCACATCACCAAAGTGACCGCTATAGTCCTCCTGATCTTGCAGGAACTAAATTGAGTGAACATTGCAACATGTCTCCACATGCTTGCACATCAACTTGCAGCTAATATTGGTTTCCTAGCAACATCTCCAATGCCTATGAGCTTCAACACATCAACATATGACATCTTGAGTACAGTGATATCACCAAATTTATAGATTAGAAGTCTCCCTAGGATTGACATGAATGGATGCTACACACCCAGTTTGTCTCCTAGGCTCCTAGCACATGAGATTAACCACATTATCATCGCATACAACATGAATGTCCCCTTAGCAGTTGCAATTGTTTCTTTATCCTCATTCTTTTTGTCACCTTTTTTCTTTTTGCCACACTTATTTTCACTTACTGAATTTCTTTCTTATATTGTCTAAATTACCACTCCATTTACTGCATGGAGACCTACACTTGCTTCTACCCCAAAACCTCAGTAACATGTGCCTCTGACCAAGAAGATAAACCCCAAGGACTCTCTTGTTGCTCATTCAATCTCATAAACTACTCATCACAGACTCATGGTTACAACCCCATCAGAAACTGGTTGCACGGTAACACCTTCAATATCTTCTAACCATCCATCTAGGTGCTAAGAAGCAACAAAGCCTGCAACTTATTATCAACCAGCATTTTCATTGAGAAGGGTTTTCATACAATGCTTTGCATTTAATTCAAGTCTTCAGCAATAGGAGTTTCCTCCTTGTACTTGTAGTTCACAAGCTTTCACATTAGGATAGTTGTAATCTCAACTTCCTTTCTTTCACTAAGTTCATTCAATTTTTTCAAATGACAGTATATGTTAGTATCTTTCTTATTTGGCAATTTCGCAACATGGTGATACATGATATCATCCAACCACATATGGATATATCCAACAACTTGACGGTTTAGCAATTCCCAATTGTCTTGAATTAAAATGGCCTGATCAAACCACCCCATTTTGGATTGTGGTATATTTTGAAAGAAAGGTTCCAGTTTAAAGCATGAAATCACAGACTAACCCAGGGGGTAGATATATCTAATCTGATTTCCTTCAATTTTATATGATTCCAAGTTGTAACAATGCACCCACAGCAAATGATAAACCACATCACAAACAAGAACACGCATTCTCTACATGGAAACCCCCAACTATGAAAAAATCACTGAACCTCTTCCAATGCCTACCAGTCAATTATGCAAAGAAAGAGTAAAATAAAACTTCCGGTTAAGGACTCCAATTTAAGAGTAAAATACATGATATCTTCCAATGCCTACAAATCACCAGATTTTGATTTACCTCTGATGACAGACTTGTTACTAATTGTCACTAGCCAATTTAAGCCCAGTTGTTGTTCCTACCAACGACCCACTCCCTGCAATCCTTCTTCTTCCACAATGATAGTAGGAACCTACCCGTCAGAATGGATCACCCCTTATAAAAACACTTCATGGATTACAAGCAGTCTGTCATCGAAGATACAATGAAGAGATGATTGTCATGGTTGATAATCACAGCATATACTAGTGAGATCATTGCTTGACTTCAATTGCAAAGCTGCGTATGGTTTTTCATTTATTCCCTAACCATGTGAGAATCAAAACCAGTTTAATCTTTTTTTGAAGAATTTCTTCCCAGTTCTCTCCTTAAAATGTTCTCCTCTAAACTAAATGCATGTTATTATGATTTTCTGAGTTATGATCAAGTTTAACACGTTAAAATTCAAAAAGATAAAATGACAACGTGCAATTCTCAAAACTTTACAACTATCAATCAACCAATGACTTCTTTGATCGATTGCAGTCAGAACAGTAGAAACTTTGGTTCAGTTGATAGAGACTTTCTAGACCAGCTTCGACAAATCAAGTCATAAATAGATTTAAAATTTAAAAAAATAAAAAAAATAAAAATAAAAATAATCTAGAACCTTAGTTTGATCGATGAGTTGTTTTTTGTTTTTTTTTTTTTATCATTTTTTATCAAATCCTGTCTAACTCACATTTGTTCAATTCTTCATTCATAATTAACTAGGTCCAAGGAAGGTGAACTATTCTGGCCAGTAAACAACCTACATTATATGCAAACTACCTAATGTGTGATTGATCATATGAAGGTTCTTGCAGACATCCCTTTCAAATCCATCTTTATTCTTCAATCGCCATTTGATTGTGTAACTTTCTTGAAAATGTGAATCAAACTCAATAGAAACAGATTCCAAAACAAAGGGAAGTAAACAGGAACAAGAGGAATCCACCAAAGAATATCCTTCTCCTTCCCTTTCTGCAGGAAAAAAGTGAGGATTCGGACAAAATCGATGAAACAGAAGAGATCCGACTGAATGGAAAGGAAAAAACAACGGACAAATTCCACTTTCACTTTAAAGAAACATGCTATCAAAATAGCCCAAGTTCTGAGACTTCTTATCTGGATGGGAATCAAGAAAATTCGAAGTTAAAAATACTTGAAAATAAAGAAATTTATATAAAAGAAAATAAAAACCTCTTCTGGTTACCCAACTTTCACTGTCCTGACTCTTTTAAGAATAAATAAACCTTCCATTTTCCCTTTCCAAAATTGATTATTATTTTTCTTTTTAAATTTGATTGTCATTTCCATTTGAACTAATCATTCTACTTGAATTCACCTATATGAAAAACAAAAGAAAACTTTACAAACCTTTAGAATCTAACATGTGGGCTTAACCATCCATATGGGCTTAGTCATTCATAGAATCATATGGGCTGCAAAAAAGAAAAAGAGAATTCGGGAATATCTCAACCAAAACAAAAGAATTCACCTAAAGCGAGGGATTAGGCTCGTGGAGTGGTACATGGTAAAAAGGCATGTACATGGTGTTGTTACTCTATTGTTGTAATATCTCTACGAATCATAGTGGAATCTCTTCTCATCCATGGACGTAGCCCTGAATTTGGGTGAACCATGTATATCTTGTGTTTGTGTGTGATTGAATTATTGATTTTCATTGGGATCTTTGTATTCAGGCAGCACTTCTAAGACAGCTCTACATAAAAATAAATAAATAAATAAAAAGTTTGTTATAAGCTACAACAACACAAAACGAGCTTTAAGTGTTTAGAACTAAAAGAATTTTGCGCTTGTTTAATAGTTACCACTTTAATAGACAGTTGCATTTATAAGAAATGTTTAAATTTTAAGAGAAACTTCTCCAAAATCTCTACTAGTCCTCGAACCCCTATCCAAAGGGTTGAAGTAGAAATAAACTTTAAACCCGAACAAGCTTGTAAGGGCTGATAATTTTAAGAGAAACTTGACTGGGCACTGAATACTGGATGCAAAGATGGTTTCAAACATAATCCAACTACCAAGTTTATCCTTAAATTTTCATTCTACAAATTCAACTGCTCAAAGTAATATAGACTTCCCCATTAAAAAAATTCAATACAGAATTTCAGTTGTATTTTAAAGCTTAGAGCGTTATAAAACACCTTGAATTTCAGCACAATCAGAGCTGAATCACCTTCACACTATGACTAGCTAGTGGATTGAACTTTAAGTTCTCGTTCAAAGATGAAAATTTTCTATTCTCTTATCTCTCACACTCCGTGCAGATCTCCCAAGTTCCACCACATAGTTTTTAAGTCCCACCATACATGCCAATAGAAAATTTTGTATTTGTGAGGCTTCAAAGGGAAGCTAAATACATACAATCGAACACAATAACCAAATCCATCTACCATCTTAGATGTGTATAAGTGAGAAAGCCAAGAAAACCTTTAGAATCTACCATGTGAGCTTAACCATCCATACGGGCTTAGTCATTCATAGAATCATATAGACATATGAATATATCATGTAATTGAAACAAAACCCTAATCGACAATAACGTGTAATTGTACCTCAAGCAAGGCCTCAACGTTCTCCGGCGTCGTTATAGTTGCAGTCTCCTCTGCTCTATTAGCCTCCGCCCCCATTTGTTGCGTCGAGAAGAGAGAGACACCGCTCAACTGACTAAGAATATGCTTTTCAGGAAAGCTAGGTTGGGCTGGGCTGCTCGTTAATTTGGGTGGTTTGAAGCCCAGCCCAGACCAAATATTTTCCAACCTAATTGAACCAAGTTATTCGTGCACAATTCGGAGTGGGCTTGATTAAAACTCTGAGCTTGTTTTTTAAGGCCTGTTTGACAATCGTTTTTGTTTTGTATTTTTTGTTTCAAACATTGTGGAAGTGTGTTTGGTAATATTTGTTACGGTTTGAATAAAACCGAAACATTTCTGAAAAAGAAACCAAAATTGACAACACCAAATTGGTATTTCTGGTTGTTTCCGCACGTAATAATTAAAATTAAAAAAAAAAACTTTTAAATGACTTTTTAACTAAGAATTTTATTTTTCAAACTTCTAACTTTTTTTTACCAAACATATTTTCATGTTTTTATTTCCAAAAATCTTGTAACAATTGAAAAAAAAAAAAAAAATTTTAAATAACATTTTTAGCTAGCCATTTTATTTTTCAAACTTCTAACATTTTTTTACCAAACATATTTTATATTTTTACTTTTAAAAATCTTACAACAAATTTTACGTTATCAATGTTGCTTCTATTTTGGATTAAAAAACAGAAGTAGGATGCAAAAGTCGAACTGGTCAACATACTATGGACAAAAGAGTAATTTTTCAGATTCAAACATTTTATCAATATAAATAATCTAACGTTGGTCTTTTGTCAACATTCTATGTTCTATGAGAGGTCATAGAACAGAAAAAGTGAGTTTGAACTTTTTATGACTTCCAATCCAAGTCATCGTTATCTCTTTTGTTTTGTTATAGACTTTTGCACATTAACAATTCAAATCCCATGCACTGAGGGTTAGGTATTGATTAATTCCAAGTTGTTGACCAATTGAGATGATTAATGAATATTGATGCCACATTTACTTTTTTTCAACTCTTTTTCTTTTTCTATTATTTGTAACGACATATGGTTATAATTAATTATAAATAAAGAGTAGTCATCACTTTCTACCATATGTAAAACTTGGACTCCATTTGATGTAGAAGGTTTTTTCTTTTCTTTTTTTGTTTTTTTAGGTGTTTGGCAAAGTTCCTGAATTTTTTTTTTTCTTTATTGTTAGGTTTTAATCAAATATTTTACTTAATAAATATTTTTGACTATCACACACCAAAAATATATATATATATATATATATATATGACCAATACTTGTCTACTCACCGGTAAGTGTGTAACCTATTCCTAGTGACCGGTGATATGGTCTAATAACAAATGCACACATAATCTCTAGTTACAAAATCTAAATTGAAGAAAAGCTTAGTTCAAAGTTGCAGAAAATAGCCAAGTTCATTCAACTCTTTGATACTAAGTTCTCCAGAGTCCAGATGCCTCAAATTTATGCTGATTGTCGAATGCAGAGATGATTCAAAACTCAATCCAACTTTCAAATTTACCCTCAAATTTTCAATACTACAAATTCAACTGCTTAATGTAATCTAAGACGTTTAGTATAGAATTTAAGTTTTTATCACAAAAAAAAAAAAAAAAAAAAAAAAAAAAAACAAAACAAAACAAAACAAATACCTTATTGTCAATTTCAAAGATTAGAGTATCAAAAAAACACCTCCTTAAATTTAAGAACAATCAGAGATTAAATTAAATTCTTGGTCAAAGATGAAAATTTTCTATCCTCTCGAGTAATCTCTTATACTTTGTTAAAATTTTACGTACACTAAATAGTGCACTTAAATAACTTAGACCTCCAGATATTTTAACATTCAAAATGTACACAATGAGTGACCTAAAATATGTTGATGAAATCAACTAAATAATCAATCAACAATGTTTAATTGAGTCGAGCTATTCGATTCTTTAAGACATTAGAAAAATTAAGAAGTACAAACTTTGCCCCTATTTTTTCCTCTCCTCCATCTTCTCAAAAAACCAACAAAACCGGGGCAATGGTTAAAAAGACTTGGACTAACAATCATAAAAACGTATATTTGAATATAATACAAGAGGTTATATATGTCTTCAATATTCCCTTTCCCATATGGGACCAACAGTGCCTAAAGTAATGTAGCATTTGGGAGTATCGAATCGGCGCTTTGTATTTCGGGAATCTCGGCCCTGCTCGAGACGTCGTTTTAGGTGCAATCTCCTATGCTCTATTAGCCAACAAGTACACAGAACTAATAATAGACGTTGAAGGCTGGGCTACAGCAGATTGATTTGGGCTAGTCGATCTGTAACCCAGACCAAATCTTTTCACCCCACACACATAAAGATGCAAATAGCATTGTTGTATGAGTGATTGAGGTGCTTTATGTGTTCGGGAGTTGTGTTGGAGCCTTGCACTCTTTTTCTGTGTTCAGGAGTTCGTGTTAGAGCCTTGCACCCTCTCCTTGTGTTCGGGTACAGTTTGGTTAGGGAAGTCAATTTAACCTGTTATGTTAGATCTCGCACCTATTGGGACGTATTTAAGATCATCCTAATCAAGTTAGAGGTAAATTTGAAAAAAGAATTTAAAACTCACAAAGCCCTAAACCCGCCTTGATTAATATTTCTTCGGTCCCAAAAAGAATGTCTTTTTTTGGGAAGTATAAATTTTTTAGGGGACATGTGAGCCATGTATTATCCCCTGAACAGCTACAAACTTGCCCTTTTAAGTTTTGAATATTCAAGTTATTTATGTATTTATTATTCCCTCCTTCCCAAAGAGAATGTCTATTTTTCCTTTTTGGGTTGTTCTAAAATAATTGTCCACTTTTCTTTTTCAAACAATATATTTTATATCTTTCCATATATGTTCCTGTAGTGCACTTAAATAACTTAGACCTCCAGATATTTTAACATTCAAAATGTACACAATGAGTGACCTAAAATATGTTGATGAAATCAACTAAATAATCAATCAACAATGTTTAATTGAGTCGAGCTATTCGATTCTTTAAGACATTAGAAAAATTAAGAAGTACAAACTTTGCCCCTATTTTTTCCTCTCCTCCATCTTCTCAAAAAACCAACAAAACCGGGGCAATGGTTAAAAAGACTTGGACTAACAATCATAAAAACGTATATTTGAATATAATACAAGAGGTTATATATGTCTTCAATATTCCCTTTCCCATATGGGACCAACAGTGCCTAAAGTAGTGTAGCATTTGGGAGTATCGAATCGGCGCTTTGTATTTCGGGAATCTCGGCCCTGCTCGAGACGTCGTTTTAGGTGCAATCTCCTATGCTCTATTAGCCAACAAGTACACAGAACTAATAATAGACGTTGAAGGCTGGGCTACAGCAGATTGATTTAGGCTAGTCGATCTGTAACCCAGACCAAATCTTTTCACCCCACACACATAAAGATGCAAATAGCATTGTTGTATGAGTGATTGAGGTGCTTTATGTGTTCGGGAGTTGTGTTGGAGCCTTGCACTCTTTTTCTGTGTTCAGGAGTTCGTGTTAGAGCCTTGCACCCTCTCCTTGTGTTCGGGTACAGTTTGGTTAGGGAAGTCAATTTAACCTGTTATGTTAGATCTCGCACCTATTGGGACGTATTTAAGATCATCCTAATCAAGTTAGAGGTAAATTTGAAAAAAGAATTTAAAACTCACAAAGCCCTAAACCCGCCTTGATTAATATTTCTTCGGTCCCAAAAAGAATGTCTTTTTTTGGGAAGTATAAATTTTTTAGGGGACATGTGAGCCATGTATTATCCCCTGAACAGCTACAAACTTGCCCTTTTAAGTTTTGAATATTCAAGTTTGAAATTTTAAACTTCAGGAACATATATGGAAAGATATAAAATATATTGTTTGAAAAAGAAAAGTGGACAATTATTTTAGAACAACCCAAAAAGGAAAAATAGACATTCTCTTTGGGAAGGAGGGAATAATAAATACATAAATAAATATTATTTTATTAAGTATATTTTTATTTTTCTCTTATTTCTTATGCTAATTTTAAATTTTAACAATATTTTTGTTATTATTAAGTGTTAAATATTTGACTATATTAAAAAAAAAAAAAAAATTATAAAATTTATCTTAAATGTATTCAAATTTAAATGATTTTTCTCTTAGGGTCTGTTTGGTTGGATGGAAATAGATGGTCGAAAGTAAAATAAAAGAAAAGAAAATTAAGTTTCCATGGCGCATTTGGTTAGCATGAAATTTTTTCAAGAAAGTTGTGAAAAAATATTATGTTATTGGTTTTGATAGAATGAAAGAGAAAATAAAATGATTGTACTTGTCAAATTTGTCCTCATAATTTTAAATACTAAAAATACAAATAAATTTGAGTAAAATTAATTCATGCATCAAAATTTGTTGTTGATAATAATATTCTGAATTTGTACGAGACACCAAGTCACCTGAATTTTGTTATTAAAAAATATATATATATATGATTTGGACATTACAATTTATATAATAATTGTAAGGGCTTTATGAGATCGAATAAGATTAGGATTATTCCACTATATGTTTGTTTATATTAGCATAACTAAAATCAATAGAATTATATAAGAATATTTTGTATTATTCTTTTTAAGAAACGTATAAATTCCCTAAAACTTATAATAACTGTATTATCCAAATTTTAAAACCTAGTTGATATATATATATATATATATATATATATATATATATATATATATTATAAATTAATATAATGCAGTTAAAAAATACCCACCATAATATTTTATATGTATATACGTATTTGAAAGGGAAAAAAAAAAAAAAAAAAAAAAAAAAGGGAAAAAAAAAAAGAAGAATAAAGCGATAAAAATAGATATAAAAAAAATGTTAAAAATAAGATCTCCCCAATTTCATGAGTTCATTTAGGTTTGGAAAAAAAAAATCTCTTTCAAAAAGGGAGAAAAAGATAAAGGAATACAACTGATAATTATGGTTATAATAGAAGTTTAAAATATAACCTAACAAGTTCCTTGGGAATTAAAATTTTTCGCGTGTTTTATACCAGAATTATTTTAGAGAAAATTAGCTATTTGCGGGAATCCAGTTCTGTTTCATCCTAAACAAAACCACAAAAATTTTAAATATTTTTCGATTCTTTTCCTTTCTTATTAATTATATCTAACCAAACGAACCTTTAAAATATGGACATTGGGGTGAGCGAACTCGTCTGAAGTATGATGCAAAGGGCCTCAAATCAAATATGGTAAAAAATAAATAATAGGACGGGTTTAAGAGGTGACCCTTGTCATTGCTAATTTTGATTATCAAGCTCAAAAAATCAAAGTTCAAATTCAATCATAATCCTATTCATAATCACCAATCAAGAGCTCGCAGAACAGGGAAAAAGAGAGCACTTTTTATCACTTCCCATCCAAGTCAATTTGCAAAATAACAACTCAGATTAGACATTTAAATCTTATATAATGAGGATTAGGTGTTGGTTAATTCCGAGTTGTTGACCAAGTGAGATTAATGAACTATATGGATGCCAAATTTACTTTTTTTTCTTTTACTTTACACGTTATCTTCTTTTTCTATGATTTGTTATAAGATATCATTGTAATTATTTAAAAATAAAGGGTGGTTACTTTTTACAAGAACTAAATTAAAGTTAAGGTTCCCGTGGCACGTTGTAGAAATAATATTTAACACATTTGATTATGGAATATCATGCTGAAAAAATAGAACATCACTTGTGGGCCTTAGCTGCTGTCTTTGTCCCTTAGTGGAGAAGACATTCAATTTACGTGGTGCGCCATTCCATTACAAGTCATTCATATTTCAACGCGTTGGAGAAGCGCACTTACATACACACAACATGAACGATTGTGATGTTCTCTAATGCATGTACATGTGTTTCTTGCAATGAAAAAAGAAAAATAAATAAATAAAAATGCACTGTACACATAGATAAAAGTGGGTCTATGTGTTATTTGTCAAATAAAATATAACAACGTAAGTGAAAGAACCATAAGCAGAACAGGTGTAGAGACCATCAATCCCACCCAACATGTATCAAGTAGGAGTTAGGTGGTAACATTATTTCTTATTAGTGTAGCCATTTTAGAGAAGCAAGTTTGAATCTAATAGAGTTCGTGTGGAGATTAATGATAAAGGAAGATTCTAATAATCAATTTCCAGAAGTTCATATTTTTCTCTGATTTTTAATTGTTATTCCACAAGATATGTATGCATGCATGTATATATGGGACAAGTGTAAAAAACACCCCTAATGTATATTTTGCGTAACACTTTTAACCCTATTTTAAAAAATGTTTAACAAACACCCCTAATTTTTCAAATTGTGTGAAAATAGTCCTCAATCAGATATCTGACATAAATTAGAGTTGTAATACCCGTTTTGCCTTTTTTCTCTTCCGAAAATATCCAAGGAGGTGTATATGCTACTAATATCATAGTATAGGGTTGTTATATGCACATTACTTCTTCTTTTTTTGGCTGGATTAGGCTAAACTGGTTTTGGGTTAGGCCAAACTGGTTTGAGACACCATCACTCCATTAACCAAACACGCTTCTTCTCATTCTTCAACCCCACCTAACAAGTGGCGAACCACGCGTTGCGATCTAGCACCGGCGAGCCACGACGACGACGATGGTGTCAACTGGAGCTTTCAAGACGACTATGGCAAAGGCAACGAAAACAGCCACACCAAAGATGAAACCTCCGGTGACAGGGACCTCTGCAACTATCTTTAAATCTCAGTTTTGGGTTACTGCGCACGGCGTCAATCAAGGTGTCGTTAATGAAGGTGAAGGTGGTGTAGACGGCATCTCGTTGATGCCGAGGTCACGGAGGGAGAGGTGGAAGTTGCGGATGGGCGGGAGGAGGCTGCCGGAGAGGCCTTTGGAGCTTGTGGCCGGGGAAAAAGAAAAAAGAGGAGGGAAGATGGTTTTTTTTTTAGCTACCCTTTTTAGTCATTTTACAAAATATTAATTTTTTTATATATATATTATTAAATGTGTAGCTAAGGGCATTTTAGTTCAATTTTATCATAAACGTGTGAGTATAACCTATTTGCACAAATATTATAGTTTAGAGATATTTTTTGCACGAGGGGTGCAATATGTACTGTAAGCATACTATAGGGGTGTTTTCTGCACTTGACCCATGTATTAATGGTAGAGATTGATCCACGTTTAAGAATTTAGCTTCTCTGGGTCAGATGTTTAATTTTAATTTTTAATCATGTGCCCAAGTTGTACTAATGATATGAAATTACTAACTGATAAAATAATGACACATAGTGACAAATCCTCTAAAGTAAATACAATATTACAAAAATCGGTCATTTTTTTGTAGTTACTTTAATAAATAGAGTCCAACAATGACTCTTGTCACCTTTTAAAAATAACAAAATCTCATTTTTAGGTACTTATTCCAATCACTAATTTTCACATTAAGTCGGTTATGTAGTTGGTAAAATACAGTCATACAATTATATCTTTTTTCCTACCAATAATAATATAAGTCACATTCAAGTTATAGTTTAAGTTGCAAGATACCTTTATTTTGAACCCAATCCAAATATAGTATCTCTTACATAAATTTAAAGACAGTAGTTAGCTACTCACCAGTGATCATACTTACCATCGATGTGGTGCAAAAACAGAGTGATAAGTGTCCCGTGATATAAAATACTGAATAAAAAATAAAAGATTCATAATGTTATCTAGGTTAAACCCAACATGATTCAAATCAAACCCTAATTCTCCCTCTCTCTCACACTACCTTGTCGCGAAAGCACTTATCACATACTTTCACGGTAATACGATGTTATTATGATGTTTTCTTAAAAAACAATATGATCAAAATTAAATCTTAATATGATGTTTTCAATGTGCAATATAAACATCATACGAAAAAAAAAAAAAATTGCAAGGGATTTGCAAATGGGCCTCAACCTTCCACAATCCCTCTGAATGTTGTAGTCAGCCTCTGCCAAGAATTGGAATTTCAAATACAAATTCTTGATTTGTTAAACATCTCTCCTTCAATGTCCCAACCTTGCTCGAATGATTGATTACCTTTTCTCAAACAAAGTCTTCTTGATTCTTAATTTCTTAAATTATTGTAAGTTTTGAAAGTTTTTTGTTTTGAAATTTGATATATCAGTTTTCTGTTTCCCACAATTTAATGTTTTCTATGCTCTTTTTATAGGGCTATATGGTGATGGAGAAAAACTGAGGTGTTGGACAAAAGGTTAAGCATCTGAGAGTGAGAGACAAAATATAATTGGGCAAGTAAGTAGCGTGAGATAGAGACAGACATGTTAGGGTTTTGGTAGTGTGAGAAAGATAGAGACGTACTGAGAATCATATTAGGATTTGATTTGGATGCTATTGGGTTTAAATCGGATAGCCTCTCAAATTTTTTATTTTTATTAGTTTGTATTGTTGGACACTTGTCACTTTATTTTTGCGGGTGAGTATGAACTTCCTATTCATCGGTAAGTAGGAAAGTATTATCTTAAATTTAATTTGAGTACCAAAAAGATTTGGTCAAAATGCAAATTGGATTAAATTCACATTAATCAAAATTGCGCTAAGACTCATTTTGGTTTAAGGCTTAACTCGTTAAAATTCTGCTCGAGACTTGTTTGCTAAGCACGAGTCAAGCTCGAGCTAAATTTTTAGACTCGTTTAATTTACAAACCGAACTTGAATAGTATGGAACTTGACTCTTGTAGGCTCGTGAATATAAACTCGTTTAAGCTCATAAATATAGGATTTGTATAGGTTTATCAATGTAAGTCCACGAACATAAGTTTATATAAGTTCATCCACAAGAGAAGACGATCTTGAACACGAGCTCAAATCGAACCTAAACGAATTTTGTTATTAAACGAATCAAGCTCAAACTTTTCAAAATAACTACGAGTTAAGTCTAAACTCAATATTTTGAGACTGTCATAATTTTAAGCCAAGTTCAAGTTGAGCCCATAAATGAAAGAAACGAGTACAAACAAATTCAAACTTGCTTAATTTGTTTTATTTTTATTTCGGTACTATTCAAAAGCACAACAAATATTATCAAATATGTTTCGTGCTTTTGTTTCATTACAGTAATTAGTAAAAACAAAAATACGAAACAAAGACACTAGACAAACAGGCCTTTAAAAAAGAAAAAAAAAAAAAAAAAAATACTCACCCTGATAAATAGGCCATTGAGCCGCATTAAATTTTAGGATAAAGTACAGCCACACCCCCTGAGATTTGGCAAAAGGACACTCAGAGAAAATTTACCTATTTTTTGGACAAAGACACCACTTGAAGGTTCAAAAATGGACAAAGACACCCCTTTACGTGAAAAATTGACCAAATTACCCTTTCACCATTTATGAGACTTTTTTAACTTTACAATTTAATAAATTGAATCAATCTACCCTCATGAACAATTTATGCATAAAAAAAAAAGTAAAGAAAAAAAAAACTTTTTATTGTTCAATATATATATTTTTTGTTAGTTACTTTATAAATGTTCTAACTTCTTAAAAATGTAGACGTCTAAAATGATTTTTTGATCTAATATATATATTTCAAATAAATTATATTTTGTTATTACTTATTTTTCTTTTTTATTTTTATATTAAGATGCTAAAATTCTTTCATCTAAAAAAATTAAACCAATCTCTTTTCCTTAAAAATAAAAAATATGGTACTAGTATAACTTTATGCATCTTAAATTATATATCAAATATTATGTATTTCCCAATATAAAAGGGAAAAAAAATAATAATAAAACCAAGTGAAAAAATAATAATAAAACAAAGGGAAAAAAAATAATAAAACAAAGGGGGAAAAAAAAAACGAAGGCATCCATAAAGTTAAGATGCATAAAGTTATACTGGTACTTATTTTCCTTTATAAGAAATTGGGATATTTATAAAGTAAATAACAAAAAAAGAAAAAAAAAAAAGTGAACAATATAATTTTTTTTTTTACTTTTTTTTATACATAAATTATTCATGAGGGTAGATTGGTCCAATTTATTAAATTATAAAGTTAAAAAAGTCTCCAAAACAATCAAAGGGTAATTTAGTCAATTTTTTATATAAAGAGGTGTATTTGTCCATTTTTGAACATTTAAAAAGCGTCTTCGTTCAAAAAAAAAAGTGTCTTTTATCAAACCTTAAAGGGTGTACATTACCCTAAATTTTTTTTGCTAGAACAACCGAAAACCGAATATTTTCTTTGAAATAAGAATATTCCTCCCCAAAAACATACCTCTCTTTATCCTTAAAAAATAGAGAGGAAGACGTGTGTTCGTTCATGTTACGCAGCCGTCACGAAACCATCTGGTCCGAGTCGAGACTCCACCGACAAGTCAAAAGGAAAAAACTTCTCTCAACCCCGTTTCCCACATCGCTCCAAATTACCCTAAACCACAGGACAGTGATTGTTCTGTGACCACTTTTCACCCTTATTGACACGTGTCTTCACATAAACCCCGGTCACACCGCCTCTCTCAACCCTAGAGAGAAATATTTTAACTATACGTTATTATTCGCCGCTTTTATGCCATCCACAATTTATCCCTCTTGTCCTGGGGCTTCGTCCCCAATACAGGGCTTTCCCCTCTCTCTCCTCTCTCTAGGAATCAGAATAATTCTTCAGAATCTCTTTCAATTTCTTTGTAAAGTTGTCTTTGTATAGTTTCTCTCTCTACAGCTTTCCGCCTCTCTCTATATTTATATATATATATACATATATCTATATATAAATCTACTTATTTATTTTTTGCCCTAAATTTATCACCATGACTGCACTCGTTGAGAACAACGATCAACAGCTAAGCAACGCCCTTGAGAATCTCTCTATTGAAAAGCAGGTGAGCATTTGTTGTTGGATCTTCGTTAATTTTTCATTTCCCAACTGTTTGGAGCGGATCTTGTTTGGTTGCTGAGAAACGGAAAAAACGAGAGAAAGTATTGCGATCTTATTTCTTTTGTTGCCTTGATTTAGCTTAGATGGATGTTCTGTTGAATTAATTGAAAAACACTTAGATTAGAATCCGGATTAGGATTTTGAAAGTGTTTTTGTTCATTTTCTGTTTGTACATTTTGTTGGAAATGAAATTAAGAGTTATGTTCTTGTTGTTTGACTGGATCTGATAGCTCATAAGTGTTTTCAGACGGAACTGGAGGGTCCAATTGGGGATCATCAAGCAGTTGATTGTGAGAATCATCACGGGTTGTGTGCGATCTGTTTGGATAAGATAGCACTTCAAGAAACTGCTCTTGTAAAAGGTTGCGAGCACGCCTACTGGTTTGTCGAAATCACTTTTGAATTTATTTTGCATTACCTTACCTTGTGTTTTTGTCATTTTGTGTCTTTTAGTTTTGGGGTTATAGTGATTGTTATGGTGTACTGTAATAATTGCTTTTGCATTGTCTAACGAATTGAGTTGAGTTGTGATTACACGGGGAGGAAGAATTGTTTTTTTTTTTTTTTTTTTTTCCCCTAGTTAAGAATTGCTTTTTGTGTTTTTGGACATTATCAGGGTGGTAGAAAACAATAAACTATGCATGTGTAGTTTTTCCTTGGGTAGGAAGGAGCTTTCTGTGCATGTGGAAAATGAGATTCTGATCCATATCTGATAAAACACCATCACAATTATGAAATTTGATTAGGAGAAAGTGTATGAAGAAAAATCAAATGACGTGGCTTGTGATACACAGATGGAAGTTTAGTACTTGTATCAACTTAACAGCCTAGCACTTTGTTTAGACCTGGGGATTATAAGTAGGTTTATGGGTGACATTCTCAAGTGAAACTTCTATCTTAAGTTGAAAGTTCACCTTTTTGTTTACTGATCTTATTTTGAACCTGGGTTTTGTAAAATCAAGAATATGTGAACTCGTAATTTATAGACATTTGAAAAAGAAGTGGCAAATAGGTACAATAAATATAATGAGAGTTTCTTATATGTTTTGTTTATCTATTTTCTACAGTATTTGTTACAAGCATAATGATGTGGGATTCTGAGCAAGTTCCCTTTAAAACTTGATGTGGTATTATATGATGCTACATCATATTTGTTGATATGAAATTTAGTAGTAGCTTTGCCCTTCAGTAAAAATGCTAGATTTACTTGTATCATTTTCCTGTCAGTTTCATTTTCCAAATACCATTTGATTTCTATAAGAATTAGAAACTATTATCATCTTAAGTTTTTGGTCTTCCTAAGCAACCAACCATAGATGTTTCTTTGTGAGCTAAGTAAGTTCATCAATTCATACTTGTTTGTCGAATACACAATGCTTATCTTTAGGTCTGAGATGGGCCGCTCGTGTAATAATTGAGGTGGTCTACATGGATTGAGATCTCTCCCTAGTCCCTATATATCTCTCCCTGTTAATTTGTGCATTTCTCATGATGTTTGAAGTTCTATTTATGATCTTTATGTGAATTGTTTAATATCTTCTGAGATTGGGCTTCAACCAATTTGGAGCGAGTTCGTTAGTGCAATGGAACTCTATTCGTTTCTGTGCTGGCAATCATGCTGCTTCGTACTTTACATTTTGAAAATATGATAGTGCTGTGTCCTGTGTCATGTTATGCCATATGTCTTGGTTGTTCGTGATCCTTAACACACACACACATATATATATATATTAGTTTTATCATTTACTGTGACTCCAAGGTGAGACTTTTAGATCCACCCTTTTTTTATGGTGATATCTGTATCATTCGGGAGTACACCGTCTCTCACTCTCACTCTCACTCACACACACACACACGCCCACACATTACCCCTCTTATTTTTCTCTCTTACTCTCTCTCTCTCTCTCTCTATATATATATATATGTATAATTATACATATATATATATATATTATGCACACATGTTTATTCTTACAAGTGAATGTTGTCTCCGTGGTCTCACAGTCTGATAGTTTGAATTGAAACAAAGACAGGATATATATTCTGCGAGGCAGCTTTTTGGATTTTCTCTTTAATTGTTTCCACACACCCCCAGCCCTAGTCATAATTGCTTTAGTACATTCTCACTAAACCGTCTGTTTGCAACTCCTTTAATTTGCAAACTGATTCTTGAGTTTTCTGGATTTCCTTGAGTTCAGTCTTTAAAAATGGTAAGTTTGCTCCATTGTGCTTGGAGGTTTTGGTTCGAAATGGGAAACAGTCTTTCTACATGCAAAGATAGGCTGCACATTACTCCCCAGACCCGTCTGAATGGATAAGATATTGAAATTTTGGAAATAGAGAGTTGAACCTAAAGAGCTAAGAACTTCATTTTTAACCAATTCCGGAAACTTGGGAAATTTTAACATTATGTTAATGGCTGTCAACAATTGAACACTAAAATGGGACTATTGAGCTGATTGCAAGGGGATTTGTTATTTAGGAAATGTCAAGTAGATGAATTATTGGAGAATGCTTTAAACTGAAACAGAGGGAGCTAGTTTGGTTGGACTCTCACTTTATGTGACACATGTCAAAAACTGTTAGGATTTTTGTCTCAAATTCTATCAATAATTACTTTGATTTAGAGTCGTACTTTATATGGTAATTTCTTGTTAGGCAAGTCTTGGCCTGGTAGAGAACAGTGGCAGCAAGTGTAGGACAGTGGCAACAGCCTTTTACTGTATATAAAAGGTGTGGCAAGGAGGGTTCTAAGGCTCAAACCTTTATTTGGCACATGCTAGATGATGGGAGTCCACTTGGAGTCTTGCATAATTAGGGGGTTTGGTCAAATTGCATTATTTTGGTAATTGCATCAATTATGGTGAAATTGCATTGTTTTGGTAAATTGCATCAATTAAGTTATTTATTAAGGCTAGAGCCAACTTTTGATTACCTCCATTGTAGGGTAATCCAAGGGTCATAAGTTATTATAAGAAGGATAATTTGTAATTCTGATTACTCAGTGAATGAATGAATAAAAATATCCTTTGAGATTTCTTTGTGAGTGATTCACAAATTCCGAGGGGGTGAGGCCTTCTCTAGGTGTGATACCTAGGACCTGTTGGAGTGATTCCAATATGTTTTTGTTTTCTGTTGGTTTGATGCCAATAGGATTTTTTTTCTTATTTTCAAATCCTCTCTCTCTACCAATCTATCTGTTCGAATTTCCTGCCACTTCTCCTTTGTTTTCCTACATTTCTACTATCAAACCTCCAAATTTCAGAACTAGATCTTTGAACTTTCGGCCTCTGAATTCTTTAAGTCTCCCTTGTCGTAATCAGAGCCTAAGTTGACATTATGTTTACACGACCAGGAAACGAAAGATTGATACCAATCAGGAGATTGAGTTGCTGTTACATATTTTGGAACAACTTAAAGGTTTGAATGCTCGATGTGATAAGATAGGAGCTTGAATTTTGCGGCTGTTTAACAAATCTGTAGCCCTTGAAGAAGGATTTGCATTTGGTATTAATGATGGCAAAAATTGTGATCTACAACCACCTTTACACTCCCAGCAAATGCGTGAATTGAAGGCTGACCCACCACTACCTCCCATGTTAGAGTTTCCAAGAAATCCATTGGAAGTGAATCATCATGAACCACATGATGCCGTTGGAGATATTCCAAATAAGTCAAGTGATGGAATGTGCAGCACACTGACAACCCACCATGCTGCTGCCAAATGGTGGATCAAATGCATCTTTCTATGACATGGCTCATTTTGGAGGAAAGAGTACGATGGCTAGCAAGGATCGTGAGAACCTGCCTGATGATGAGAATTGCAACACTGATCATGTGAAAGAAGTTGGGGAGAACGTTTCCTCCATCTCCGTTGTGACGCGCATCCTTGAAGACCCTAAAGTTGATGGCGAAGATGGGCGACTCACATCTAATTCTCAGATGCAATTTCTTTGTGGATCTCCGCAGCCATGGTTAAGCGTCTCAAACTTTGCACAACCCAAATCCTTGAAGACCCTGAAGTTGAAGATGAAGATGGGCTGCTTAACTCTAATTTTCAGATGGAAGTTCATTGTGGAAACCAAGCTTGGAAGCCTATTATGGATGACAGTGACAGCCCAAATGTTGTCTCCCCAGCCATGGTTAAGTGTCTCAAATTTTCCACCAAACCATATCCACAACCATTCAAAGTGTCCTGGATAGATAGTACTTCTATTCCGAATCTGCCAAAAGATGCGGCTGTTGGAGTAGATACTTGGTGTATATTAGTGAGCACTGTAAAGAAATGGGAGCATGGTTGTGCCAAGAAGCAACAGAAGCTGGTTCAAATATCCACCAACTTGGTAGATGAGGTCTGGAAAAACCAATTGCCAGAAGAAACTAATCCTGCAAGTGATAAGCTAGAGGGGTCTCGTGCATTAAAAGAGCATTTTAGAGGGTTAAGTTTTCCTACTATTTCCTCAGTTGGTCCTAATGCAGCAATTATGCATTATAAACTAGAGGAGAAAACATGTTTAGGACTTTATCCTAACAACATTTGCCTATTCGATTCGGGAGCATAGTACCTAGATGGAACCAACTGGGTTGCTCTTTATGTTCTTGCTTGAATACATTCATGGAAGGATAGCCTTGATTTTCGACATGGTAGAGTTGGTGTCAGAGGTGGGGGGTCAGATTCTGATTTTGTTCTGGGGTTGCCTAGAACTATGTTCTAAGACCTCCAATGCTTTCCACAATGCCAAACCTTCTTTTCAAAAGTTGTCCGACTTCATGGGTTACATAACACTATTATTTCTGATCGAGCTCTGAAGTTTATGCGTTGTTTTTTGGTGCAAATTAAGGAAATTGCTGAATACAAGGCTGAAATTTTCTTACTCTTTGCACACTTGTGCGCAATTTTATCCCTTTAACTCGTCGGAGCCGAGTTTTTCCAAGCCAGAGAGAATTGGTAGAGAACAGTGGCAGCAAGTAGAGGACAATGTCAGGAGCCTTTTAAAGTAAATAAAAGGCGTGGCAAGGAGGGTTCTAAGGCTCAAACCTTAATTTGGCACATGCTAGACGTTGGGGGGTCCACTTGGGGTCTTGCATAATTAGAGGGTTTGGTCAATTTGCATTATTTTGGTAATTGCATCAATTATGGTGAAATTGCATTGTTTTTGTAAATTGTATCAACTAAGTTATTTGTTACTTTATTAAGCTAGAGTCAACTTTTGATTACCTCCATTGTAGGGTAATCCATTGGTCATCAGTTATTATAAATAGGATACTATGTAATTCTGATTACTCAGTGAATGAATGAATAAAAATATCCTTTGAGATTTTTTTGTGAGTGATTCACAAATTCCAAGGGTGTGGGGCCTTCTCTAGGTGTGATACCTAGGCCCTGTTGGAGTGATTTCAATAGGTTTTTGTTTTCTGATGGTGTGATGCCAATTGGCTTTTTTTTCTTCTTATTTTCAAATCCTCTCTCTATACCAATCTGTTTATTTGAATTTCCAGCCACTTCTCCTTTGTTTTCCTACGTATCCACTATCAAAACTGCAAATTTCAGCCTTAGTTCTTTGAACTTTTAGCCTTTGAATTCTTCAAGTCTCCCTTGTCTACATCATGACCTCTAGGGAATTTCTTGTTAGGCAAGTCTTGGCTCTAAGGAATTGTAATCCATATGCAACAAGAAATTGGGTTTTGGATTCTATATATAAATACCTGGGTTATTGTTGAGAGTTCTGAGTTGAGAGAGATTTAGCCTTATTACGGGTTTGGTAAGAGTGAATACTGATGTCGAGGGGGAGTCTCATGGAGTACACAGAGAAGAACTCTTGGGTAAGAGTGGTTACATGTTCCGGTGTTGGAAATTCTCAATTGCCGGAATATCTATATGATTATAGTGGAATATTTCCTCATCCGTTCCCCGCGTAAATCGGATGTTTTATTTTGTGATTTGTCTTTGTTGTTACGTTTCCGCTGCCCCCCAACAAAAAACAGATTGTGAATTATTCTGTATCTGTTCAGTTTGAATCGACTGAATAAGTGGAGCAGTTTAATTTATTCTACTTGATACAGTTCTGTATGTGTTATTGAAACTGATTATTCTAATATATCTAATTACGTCATTGATACCACTTAATTTTAATAGTTCACAACATCTCTCTCTCCATCTTTCTGTATCCACGTGTCCTGTCTTCTATATTAATCAATGACACTTCAATAATCACTAATTAATCTTCCTCTTTTGTTTATTTTTTGGGTTCTAGTTGCAGTTGGATTTTAAAATTTTGCTATGTTTTCTTTTTGTTTTAACTTCATTATTATGTGCTTTCAATCCATGGTTGAGTACAAGTGCATTGTTATACATCAAGCTGACAATACTGATTTTGTTGGAATATTAATTTGTAAATGGTGGAACATTTGATGTGCTTTACAATGCTTGCAATCTCATCAGTTTGCTCAAGGTGATTAGTTAAACAATATGAGCTTGGAATGTGACTACAAATATGTCTGTTAATTGGTTTTCTTGCCATATCTCAGTTGCAATATAGGAATTTGAACGTGAAATATGTATGTCATTGTAATGTTAACTAGATTTCTTTTCATTGTTCTCATGTAGTGTGACCTGTATACTTCAGTGGGCCACATACAGAGAGAAACCGACATGCCCTCAGTGTAAACATCCATTTGAGTCCCTCAATATACATCGTTCACTTGATGGCAGGTACAACAGAATTCCTTCTTGCTCATTATATAATTCTCTGGTCTTTTAATTGTGAAGTAAAAATGACTTTTTTTTTGGTCAAAATAATTAGTGAGGTAAGATCATCAAGTATTTATGAAAATGAGAGGTTTGGGATCTTTGTTGCCAGGGGTACTTGTAAAAACATGAGGAAAATATTGATGAAAGGGAAACTATTTTAAGAAACGGTGTTCTACAGTAGTATTTAAATGGATGCTCAGGTGAGGGGAATCAATACTTCGTATATGTAAACCTATTATTTAGTTACCGATAAGTAGATTAGAAGGTGTGATACAAGTAAAAGGGAATATGAGCTAAAAGTTTGGGGCTTCTAGATATTATTTTACGGTGTTTTAATATTGATGATGGTTAAAATACAAAAAAAGAAAGAAAGAAAAAAAAAAAAAAAGAAAGAAAGAAAATATTACGAGTAGACTACACTGCTTTTAGGGATACTTAAGAGAGATTTTGTACCATACATCATAGTTAAAAAAGAAATAAAAATTCTTATGAGATGTTTATGTCCCACTTTGAACAGCATCCACGATTACATGTTCGAGGAGAGTGTGTGCCTTCTTCTCAGGGCTTCATGGTTTAAGCCTTTGGTAGTGGAGTATCACGAAGAGGTGGATGATGGAGATGCATATCTTTTTTATTCATATGAGTATGAGTATGAGGATGAAGATGACGATCCGGATGAGGTATACTATAGCAGTTCATCAAACCTCCGCATTGGTAACCGCAGATGGGGGGATAATGGATATGTTAGCGCTGGAAGGCAAGAAGCAAGGCCAGTCATCCATCGACCAAATACACAGGACTCTGGTGCTGGTTCGTCACGTCAGCCTAAGAAGAAGGAAGCTGCTGCTGCAAAAGATTCGGTGGGGCGACGAGCGAAGAGGGCACTGAAGCGTGAAGCTGCTGATAAGGCTGCCGCTGCAAAACATGAGCAGCTTTTGGTCAGATTGGGTCGGAAGTGACCGTCTCCGAGTACTCTCTAGTACAGAGACCTTCAAATTCGTCGCTCCTTGTACAGTTGTTCCTTGCTTTCAAGTTTGTGAAATAATAACACAATTGACTCGGTAGTAGGTTAGATACCTGTTATAAATGGGCTTGATCAATGCCCTACTGTACCTTTCCAGGTTTACATCCCTGACTATTCAGTTCTTCCAGCAACCTTGTTTATATGGGTTTCTGTGGTGTACATTATTTGATTATCTTACTTCCGTGATCCGTAATTTCCGTAAAAGAAAAATTTAGCAGAAAGAAATTTCAGGTGAAGCTCAATGAAGTCGTTTTGTTAAGATTAACATAAGTTGGATTATGGTGTCCAAAATTAAGATGATTTTGCCCATCATGTTAGGCCTACTATGTCTCCAGAAATAAAAGGTTATTGAGTTCATTTTTCTTGTGGCGGTTAACCACTTTATTGGGGTTTTTCGCGGGTGAAATTGTTGAGCTAAAAGCATGGATAGAAAAAGCCGTTAATTGTTGTTTCAAGAGCACTTTTTATTATTGATGTAATGCAGGATAAAAGATGGATTTTTGACCATGTAAAGCTGAAACAGATTATAATTATTCGACTTTGGCAACTCTTATAAAGTCATTTGTTTTTAATGAGTTAATTGTCGATTGGTATTATAAACTTCTTGACCCAATTTGGTGAAACATTTGAAATTTACCTGAAATTATTGTTAGATTAAAAAAAATCTGACAATAAGTGTGATGTAGCACATTTTGGTTATCCTCGAGCACCTGGCCCAGATTGAGTGTGATGTAGCACCAGTATTGGCATATTATAGAAAATATTACTGTTAGGCCCTAGGGTTTCAAACCAATGGTATTTGGTGATGACAAATTATTGAAGGGGTTGGATTTAACGTCTGCTTAAGTTTTTGTTAATTATGGTAACTCGTAATAAACTCAAGTGAGTTTGTGGATGAATGGCAAAAACTAAGAAGAATCTTATACTTGAAAGATGAAAAAATCTAAAATCAAAGACAATGCAGTCAAACTAGGAAAAAAACAATAAAAGACAATGAAGTCAAAGACTTCTTCTTAAAGATCAAGACAATGAAGTTAAAGATAAAAGACTTCTACCTAAAGCTAAATAATTGAAGATTAAAGACTTGGGTAGAAGATAGTCTTGGATGAGTGCAAAGAAAGTAATTTTTGAAGTAACTCACTTGAAAAGTTATTTACCAAAATAATAATAATAATAATAATAAATAATCCACTTGAAAAGCCCAATCTAAGTATTAGTTTCTAGGACCATAAATATCATTCACACCACTCAAAAGCACAAATTATAAGACCTTTGCAGAGTTTGAGTTAGTTCAAACTTTCATAAGATTTGAAAGAACTTAACTCTAGATTTAACAAAATTTAAGTACCAAATGCATATCATTCATATGTAATTTGAATTGGTCTCTAGAAATCATTGACTTGGCCTTTGAATTTAATCGTTTTAATCTTAAAAAGTCTTTTTTAAATATTGAAATGGTTACCAAATTAGAATATCTTTCAAAATCTTAGTATTCACACTTACAAAAGTCAAAGATCTTGGATCAAATTGAATCATCCTATGTTGATGATCCTTAGATTCAAGAATTAGAATTTTTTAAAATAAAATTATTTTGTTGTCCTATACATTACGTTTTCTACAATAAATTGCAATGTGATTATCAATACTTGATAGATTGAGTTGTACATTTCAATTTTGTGCTCTAATTGAAAGTATGGTTTTATACCGTTGGATTGTGATTTTTTAAACTTTATTTGGTGTATTTAATCTTAAGCATTGGTATCTAAGTTTTCATGATAGAAAGTGAAGCTTAGATATATTTATTTGTGTAGAAACCGTCCTCCCACGTTGTTGTATGTAAGGGTTTCATAACCCTTTCCTCTTATAAGGGGATAGTGCCTTAAGGAACTTCTGCAAATTGACAAAGATATTTAATCTTCAATTTGGTACTATTGCTAAATTGCCCTATTTAATTAATTATTGCACTATTTCTTAATTTCTACAAGTTGATAATTGAATTGAAACCCAACACGATTGGTATCAGATCCATGGTTAGGGCTAGGATTTTTATTGTAGACCAATAAATCTGTGCAATTCTTCATATAATATAATATCTAAAGTTATTTTATAGCATCTAAACAGATCCAAGACAATTAATACTACTGTGGCACAAGAGGCTTTTTCACTAGTCTTGGTGGACAAAGGAGAGAGAACAATCATGGCATATAGTTAAAATTGGACATTAACAAGGCATGGCAGATTGGAGTGAAATAAACACATAGAAGAGCTAAAACTGTGTTAGTTTTGTGGGAAATGGATGCAGCTCATTATGCATACTGTTAACAGTCTACAATGTTAAAATTGGGTGTTTTTAATACTTTTATGTCCTATATATATATATATTTTTTCTGAGAGTATGTATATCGGCCCTACAATACACATATCATTGTGCGGTTCGAAAGCAAAACCTCAAGAATTTACCTCCGAATCCCTGCCAATGCCACTATGCCCCTTAGGGCTTCTACATGTCTATTCTTGTTGCATATAGCCTTTCAGTAAATTATAAAACTAATCTTGTTGTTTGCTGGTGTATTTTAGGAATCAAATTGGCTAAATTATGTCCCAGCATATATCACCTGCAAAAGCAGATGATTCGATTTTCTTTGCAAAAGCTTCTAAGCTTTGAACAAATATTGCTATGTTTGGGTTTTAGAAAATAAAATAAAATAATAATAATAATACCTGCGATGTTGTGGTCCGAATTTTGTTTCAATCTAGGCCGTGTTGCGACTTGAAAAATGATATTTTTTGGCCCGTTTTTTCGCTTGCGTGTCATTGATTTGTTTTTGTAACCTGCTATATAAGGATGTCTAGGGTTTGGAGTGGGATAACAAGAAAATGCTAAATATCGCTATAAGAAAGTAAGAGCAAGAGTTAAAGTTTGCAAGCTGAAATTTGTAATTCATGTTTCTCACGTAATGAAATATTGGTAGAATCTTCATTGTGGATGTAGGGTTAGATTTAAGTCGAACCACATAAATCTTTATACTTTTGTGTGTTATATTTATTTTTCTGTTGTAATTCTTGTTTTGTTCTTAATATGCTACCAGGGGCGGAGCTAGGGGTGGGCAGGGGCTTGCCCCCAAACTTTCTTAAAAATTTCATTTATACCCTAAAATATTAATTACTTGGTAGGTATTATCCCTAAAATTCATTAAAATTATCTCAAACTTTCTTAAAAATTTCAATTGGGCCCCCCATTTTTCAAAACACTATATAAGCTTCATTGTAATTTCATCTATCGACTAAAAATAGAGAATTTGGAATAAATTTAGTTTGTCTCTCCTTGAAATTTAGTAATTTTTTAATTTGGACTCTTTTAACTATATTTTTAAAAGCTCAAATTTAAGAATTTTTACAATTGATGTATAAATTTTTTTAACTTTACTCACATATTACAAACCGAGCCCCCAACCTCAAATTTTTGACTCCGCCCCTATCTGCTACGTTTGTGATATAATTGCACGGTAGGTGAGAGTTGGATGCTACAAACACGTGACATATGCCTAAAATGACCCACTGATTGGGGAAAGTGAAAAAATGTCACTCTATATTGAATAGATAAAATTGATGGAAAGGGAAGTTTTTAAAACATTTTGAAGTGAGAATGTAGTAACTTTGTTGAAAAAGGTTAAACCTGTCAAATTCAGAATTACCACCATTTATTCTCTCATTCATGAAACAAAGAAAGGAACTTTTTAACAGTTGCATACATTAATTTGTGTTACATAACCATTATTTACCGAGAGAATTGGGGCCATTCAGTTGGAAAATGTCACTCATGTCTCAATGCATGTGCCAAATTGAGGACTTTGTAATAAGCATGCCATGAAAAGGACAACTAAATTAGAACATTCCAATCAAGTATGACCTACAGGGAATTATGGGGTCTGTGCTTTTGCATCATTTATGGTTCAAACCACACACCACAATTTAACGTGTTTTAGCTTATAGTCTACGTGGATGGACAAAGATCACAAAGAAATTTTACTATAGAAAGGAAAGACAACCCACGTAGATAGACATTAATCGCGAATACAATTTACAATTGAAAGAAAAGACGAATGTATGGTCCATTTGTCTCCTCCTCCATTTTTTTTTTTTTTTTTTTTTTTTTTTTTTTTTTTTTTTTTTTTAAGATTCTCAATATTGCATCACATTTTATCGTGGTTTAAGCTTATATAGCCTACGTAGAAGATAGATATAGACCACAAATAAATTTTACTATAAAAAGAAAAAACGAATGTACAAGTCTATCAAATTCTAACTCTAGTACGTCATTTGTCTCTATATTTTTGTTCGAAGGGGTCAAAATGGGGTAGCAAGAAATGACAAAGTTTAGGAGTCGCAATATCTTATATTCTTTACTATATGCATATTGGTGACATTTTTGTGGGGATATTGGCTGTAGCTTTGGGTTGCTACCTTAATTATTTGACTTTATTTCATTAATCATTATGTTCTCGAGGTAAATCTAATATTTTAGCTGTTGGCTCAAACCTGAGCTCCAACTTTTTTTAAATTTCAAACAAATAATTTTTTTTTTTTTTTTTTTTTTTTTTCACTTGCATTTTACTTATCCTTGGCTGAATTTAAACCAATTCCCAACTATTACTTGTCACAATCTCTCTCTCTCTCTCAATTATATTGGACATTAGACGTGAGGCAAGAATAAGAAAGAAAGAAGACCTTTCCTAATTTCAAATCAGTTGAGTACCATTATTTCAAGTTAGTTTTATACCTTTTTTTTTAACCTTTATTTAGAGATACTTTCTTACCTTTTAAGTTAAATGTTGAGATTTCAAATCTTCGGTAAAGTGGATGCGTAGGTTTTCTTAGTATGATATAAAACTTCATATAACATTTGAGTTCATATATACAGTCTCCACTATATATATATATATATATATATATATATATATATATATATATGCGATGGGGTGTGAGTGAAAGTTATTTTTAAAATTTTTCTTCAATTTGGCCAATAGAGAGAAATATTGTAAATAACCCTTGATTTTTTATATTATAGTAGTGACTAAATATATGTAGTACTGACCGATACACATTTGAATTCAATATTATTCGGTACAATTAAATTGAGAATATAATATAATATCACACAATAATATTAAATGTGTTCATTCTCTATTTAATGATGTTATAGTGTTACTGCTCTTGATTTTTTTTTTTTTTTCCTCCGTATTATATACTACTGATTTTTCATTTTTTGTATTATATGGCCCTAAAATTTTATTTTTCCTACTGAAATTATAGAAAAATTATACTATTGCCCCCACTGATTTTTTTTTTTTTTTCCTTCCTTCTTAGTACTATATAATACTGATTTTTCATTTTTTGTATTATATAGCGCTAAAATTTTAGAATTGCTCCTACTGAAATTATAGAAAAATTATACCATTGCCCCCACAACATTTTTTATGTGGTTATTGTTAAAAGTTGCCCAACTCACATAATTTTCTGGTTCGTCCTTGATTGTATGATTGTCAGAAGTAAATTTCACTAATGTTTACTTTACTGATAGTGTTACATTTTTAATGTAGATTGCAATGTCCCAAATTTAAATCGCTAATCCAATGCAGCAAGAAGAATCTTGATTATTTGGTTTCATAAACTCTCCTAGATAGTCTATACTTCCTTCACATGTTGTGTTTTAGAACTTGATTTATAAATCATTTACTCAAGTGTAGAATACAAGTCATTAAGGTAAATTATAAGTTGCAATTATTGGGCAAAAGCATGAGCCCCCTCCACTTTTTCTTTTGGTCCAATTTCTTGTAGCACTCACCTACAAATAGCATTCATATTCTTCACATGGGATTTGTTAGGTGTATAGCATCAAACTTTATATATACATTGTATAATAAACTAATCCTTTGACTTGTTTTCAAGAAGTGGCCATTACAAATAGTATGCTATAATAGTTGTAACTGTGTATACACATGATATACACTCATCCTTGGACTTTTTTTAAGGAGTAGGCCATTACAAATAATGTCTGATCAAATTAGAACAAAGGATTCTAAACCGTGTCTCTCAATTTATAAAACGATTGAGAATACGAGCCTTTCCTGTGCACTTGACACAATGAATAGTGGGATCACTTCGTTTATAGAGGAGAACGAAAAATAATAAAAGTCCTGAATTGATATTATTATCAACTAATGTGTCTATTTGATTTGAAAACTTTCAAAGAAGAGAGAACTGTCGTTATGCATCACTAATTGGATACTGATTATTAAAATAGCCAAAAAAACCGATTAAGTGTAACAGTACTCGAGTGGAACTCTCGTATAAGAGTAAGTTTTACCCTGTCACCCTTCTGCTGTGCACTGAACTATCTAGTGCACGGAAAGGAACCAAATTCGTGTGTGAGAGCCACCCTTGCGATAATTTTGTATGTACATTTATTACATGGAGTAATTTTAGGGTAGGGCGGATCTCGAAATTTGAATCCCCTCTCGTGGAGGGATGTCTGCCTATAACCCTACAACACGAGAAAAATTTCTTTGTGTCTATTGCACAATGCATTTTAAGACTTTTTTTTCTTATGATATATCTAATTATTTATTATTCGAGCTTGTGTAATATTGCGAACGTGTGTATTACACTAACAGTGAGAATAAACAAGTTTTTCTAATATAGTTATTAGTAAAGTAAAAACACGGGACAAACACGAAATGGTTACGCTAGGAGCATAGGAGAATTGGAGAATGTTGACAGTCCAACTCTGTATCACTGTTGGTATGGGATTTTTGTATGTGGCCATGTGACTGGGTAGACATTTTGGTGTCTTAAAAGCTTGGGGAGATGGATATAGATTGTCTTGTCTTAAAGCTTTGGAGAGCATCTTCGCGAGAGAGAGAGAGGGGGGAGAGAGGAGAGAGAGAGAGATGATGGAGATGGGGACTGGTGGGACCTCGATTGCTCTTGGTGGAGCAGGCTCTCGTCACTGGAAGTGGAAGCTGCAATGTCAAGCAAAGCAAACCCCCCTCTCTCTCTCTCTCACCAAGAATCACTATCCCTCACCCACCCCCCCATCCCCCACAAAAAGCAGAGGAAGGAAGAAAAAGTGGGAAGGAAAGGGGAAAAAATATCCTCTCACACACTCCTGCTTCTTCTTCATCATTATCATTCCCTTTGATTTTCGTTCCTATTCTTCCCTCTCCATCTATCCCACTTTCACCCCAACAAACCCACTTCTCAACTTGCACAAAGCTCCAAAATTTCCACTGTAAGTCTCCCTCTCTCTTCAAACTTCAGTTCATAGACTCAGTGATATTTCAATTACTTTGAATGTATTGTGTTTGATAAAATTGCTCTGTGACAACTATTTTCTTCTGTTTTTTGTTTTTATTTTTTTCTATTTCTTTTGTCAGTTTCACAAAAAAAAGGTTTGATTTTTGAGAAACCCTGAAGTGAATAAATTTAGAGATTGAATTTGTTGTTATGGATTCCTTCAATCAAACAACCGGGTTTCGATACAACCCGAATTCGAATGCAGAAGACGATGCTGAGTTTTCTGGGATTCTTGAAATTTATGTTCACCATGCTAGGAACATTCACAACATTTGTATCTATGACAACCAAGATGTTTATGCCAAATTCTCTCTCACCTATAACCCTGATGAGACCCTCTCAACTAGCATCATCAATGGTGGTGGTAAAAACCCAGAATTCAATGAGAAATTGATCTTGAAAGTTGCCCAATTCGACGCTGTCCTCAAATGTGAGATTTGGATGCTTAGCAGGGCTAAGAATTACATGGAAGATCAGCTTTTGGGCTTTGTTTTGGTCCCAATTTCCTCAGTTGGGAAAGGAAAGCTTACTCAAGATTATAGTCTATCTTCCACTGATTTGTTTCACTCCCCCGCTGGAACCATTAAATTGAGTCTCTCTTTGAACACAGATGTACCCCTCAATCCCTCTGTCGGTTCTTTCTCTGATTCAGCTGCCGTTTCTTCGATAACTTCAGAAGTTGTGTTGTTGGATCGGAAGATGTCCGAAGCTGTTTTAGACCCAGTCGAGTATTCAAGGATCGAGTTTCCTGATATGGATGTAGTTAGAGAGAATCAGCAGATGGTTTCTGAGTATTTTGACTTGGCAGGGCGTGGCTCGGGTTTGAGGCCTGGGTTGGTTGTGCCTGGGTCGTTCCTTCATCTTGGTGCTTCTCATCAGCCAGTTGACTACTACGAAATGACTACAAACTCGTCTGAGGACAACCGGGGTGGATCCGTTTCTCCCAATGGGAGCATTCAGAATTCCGGGTTCCTGAGTTCCACAATGACAAGTTTGAGTGATGATAGAAACTCAGTTGATTCAATGGAGAAAAAGAATCATATGGTTGGTGAATTATCAAATTCTCCAAACGCATCAATTACTATAGAAACTAATCAAAGCCCCAGTGGTTGTCCAGACACTCCAACTTCAAAGAAGGAAAGTGTAGTCAGAGAGGAGAAAGGGCCAAATTTTTCAGGGAAGGAAGAGGAGAGCAGCAAGGAAGGGAGTATGGGTTCTGTCAAATTCGGTCAAGTGTTTTCGGCGCCACTTGGAAGTATTAATCTTGAGGTGGAACAGTCAGCAATGCAGCAACAGATAGTTGACATGTACATGAGGAGCATGCAACAGTTTACCGAGTCTCTGGCGAAGATGAAGCTTCCAATGGACCTGGATAAACCGGAACCTGAAGACCGTGGTGTGGTGATTCAAAACCATAACAACAAAGTAGAAATCGAGAAGAAGAGGAAGGATAATTCGAGGGTGTTCTATGGTAGCCGGGCTTTCTTCTGACCAGTACTTGGTGCTGCAAAATTCAGGTGAAAGTTGTTAGCCGAGTCACTGAGTTTAATTTATTGAAGTTTGGGCTTATCTCACCTTCACAAATGGTATCTTTGATGTAGATTTTAATTATTTTAGCCTTGCTCAATCCTTTTCATTTGATGACTTTAAATAGTGACTCATCTGTTCTATTAACTTGAATTAAGTAATTGTTCCTCTGTTAACAGTGTTCTATGTGATCATTGATCTTGATGTTTTGGTTCTGTAGTTAAAAATATTTCAAGTGCTTATTAATCATTCTCCTTATTTAGAGCTTGTAGCTCAAAAATGTTATTACCAAGGCAAATAATTGTATCAATATATGATACTCACATATGGTTAAATCTTAATATATGTATCTGCATTTGACATAGATTTCTGAAACTATTCCAATATTTTGTGGTAAGGGGATGGATTTATAAGTCGCTAAGAAGAACATGTTTGCAAATTTAACCAACAAATAGTATATTATGTGCCAGAATTTATCTACCTTCTTTAGGTTTTTTTCTCTCTTCCTACCATGCCTTCAACTTGAAATCGAACAAATTTATAACTCTTTCTTTAACATGCATTCTTTCGGTTGAATGATCAACATCCCCCATTGTTTGATATATATATATATATATATATATATATATGTTGAACAATAGTTAGAAATAGATGCTTCTTCTTCCTTGATTATAGTTTTGTTGAAACATTTCTACTCAGAAATGCATCCTTCAATTTTCTCCAAAAAGAGAAATCTTATTAGACTTCATGAGCAACCCTCAAATTATGAGCATATTGTGCCTAGTATTCTTAAAACAGATTGAGATATGTAGTTATGTACAGATTTGAGTTAGTTCAATCAATCCTGATTCTGAAGTGATGATCAAAGATAGGAAAATACTGTAGGGTTTGTAGATCCCACTGAATTTTTGTAATGAGTATGATGATGAGTGGTAAAACTGAAATCATTAACTAGGGATAGTGATGTGAGGGTGCTTAGTTTATGGGCTAATATTGTAGATTATCTTGATCCTCCAGTAGTGGAAGCTGGAGCTGCAAGCAATGTTGTTTCAGTTGCAGTCAATATTAAATTGAGGCGCTATATTTCTGGAGGTTAATCGTCTGGTTCAGTACAAGTAGAGGCCTAAAGGATTTTTTATTTTTTATTTTTTTTTGTAATCATCGGCAAGAAACTCAAACTCATTTGTTCATGTAGGACTGGAACCTTCACCTTTTACATTGATAGAGGAGATACCACTAAGTTACAACTTTTGATGGTATAGATGAATTGGCATGAAACTGAAACCTATAGTGAAGGGATTTGCATCCCTTGGATGCATTGGGTTGGACCCAGCGCATGTCCTACTCAATGCATCCAAGGGATGCAAACCCTCACGGCTTATAGGTTTTGATCTCATTCTTCAATTGAAAATAATTGTTAATTATTTCCTCTTAAGTTTTTTTTCTTTTAGTTTCTCCTCTGTTTTATTTATTTATTTATTTTTCTTTCATATATTTCTTTGGGATTTGGAATAAAAAAAAATGATGAAGAAAAGAAATGGCATTAGATTTGAATTGAAATTCCATTTGTGTGCTTGGAATTAGTTGAAAATTTTATTATCAGGGAAATATTTCTTTTATCATTTATGCTTTATTTATTGGAAGGAATAGCAATAATATGTTTCATTATCACCAAGGCCTCTAGCCTACCTAGAAAATGATTTAAAAAAATTTTTTACGATTCATTAAAAAGATGGGCAAATTGGGTAATATACAAACTTATTTATTAATCCCATCAAATCCCACCAAATTTTATAAGATTTGTGGACACTATATTTTGAGATTTCAAATCCTATGAAATCTAATTCTATTTTAAAATATTTTGATTTCCGTTTTAAATTTCAAAACTCATCATTACAATCATAGAATTTTTTCTTTCAAAATTTCTAATGCTATGTTTGGGAGCATTAAATCAGAATTTTGAATCGGATGCTAAAGTAGTGGTGGAAGCATTAGCGGGTGTTCGATCTGGTGAGGGTGCATTTGCTTCTTTGGTATCTGTTACGCGAAAGGAGCTTCAGGATTTTCCTTCCTTTTCGCTTACGCATGTGAGAAGAGTTGGTAATCAGGTTGCTCATGTGTTGGCATGTTCATCATCTGCTGAGATGGAAGCGGACTTGGTGCTTCAGTCCATGCCGCCTTCAATCCCTAAATTTTTGGAGGAGGATGCTGCTGTTTGAGAGTTTGGAGTTATGTCTAGTTTCAGTTTTTTTGTTGTAGTTGCTGCCAGGACAAAAAAAAAAAAAAAAAAATCAGATTTTAGAATTTAGAATTAAAAGAAATTTAGTTAAAATTTTAAGTATGATTTTTACTATTCCAAATCTATGGCACCGATTGAGTTTGAATTGAATTTTTATAAGAAGTGGATTTAGTACTCCCAACCGAAACATAAAATATTTACATATTGTTTATACTCGCATCAGTTTGGGTAAAAGAAATAACCCTTCTACGGGACGTGCGTCAAAGAAATCATTGGCGTAAAGGGAAAATAGAAAAGAAAAGAAAAGAAATGATTGGAACTTTTTTAGGTGTGACTATATGCTGTAGCTGCTGGGCCTTTATCAAAAGGTTAATGCTTCCAAACATAGCATTAGAAATTCGCAACCACCATTGTTATTCCATTGGACTTGCATCAAACAAGCTTTTTGGATACTCCAGGCATTGCCAATTTGGGCCCAAAGTCTCTAAAATCCCTACCATTGGACCTGCTCTAAGATTTGAAGTGCCAAGCTCCCCGAGCGGATATACCCGTGTTTAAATTCCCTCTCCCTTAATTTATCAGGATTAAAAAAAAATAAAAGTAATGGGCAGTAATGGGGACATTATGGCTTAGAGCACCCAGATCTCCGAGCGGGTGTACCTGTATTCAAGTTCCCAAATCCCCTAATTTGCCAAGATTAAAAAAAAAATAAATAAATAAAAAGTAATGGGCCTGCTCTAAAAACTTTCATGGTTTCACAAGGTTCTTTTACAGACCAGTTGGATCAGCTTGTAAGCTAAGCTTCTTTACTTCCCTCAACAAGGTCGACGGGTTATCAACACGGACTAAGTTGGCAACCACCATTTGCACTCTTGAAGACGAGCCCATTTGAGCTCTGAACAAGCCCATGAAAAGCCCAATTCATAATCTATAATAGTTTGGATAATGGGCCTGACCTAGAATCAATGTACTACTACCCACTCATGAGGCACTTCCATGCTTAATGTTACTTAGGTGTTCTAAGGACCACGTGAGTTTGAAAAGGTTCAAGTTCGTGACATTTGTGAAAAGCAAAATGAATTAAATAGAGCTATTTAGGGTTGTAGTATAGTATACTTCTTAACCTTATAAAATAGAAGGTTGATAGTTCAAATCTCTATAGAGTATGCTATTGGGATTGCAATCAAGTAAGATGAGTCCAACTTTTCGCTATTTAATTCAAATTCAAGTTGGAGTTGATGCAATCAAACCTCGTATTAATTCTATGCAATTCAGCGTAGCTAAGATGCACTGTAGTAATCAAATAAAAATAATTTATCAATTAATAATAAGTTTATATGGTATATTCTCTCTTTAGCTTCAAGCATTCCATCTCTCTGTCCCTTCAAGCATTCCAACCAAATTGATTTTTCGGAAATCAAAATATGATGACCATACTAGCTCACATATTTTTATAATAAAGTTTTTTTTACAAAACTTACCCATATGTCGTGAAATTTCATCACATACAGTATGCACATGAAAAAGTTACTAATGAAAAGCACTATAGTTTACACTCCATTTTGAACTTGTATAATACTATAAATTGGTCTGAGTGGACTATAATTTATCTTAAGGGTGTGTTTGGCTGCATGGAAATGAAATTGAAATTGATGAAAAAAATTTGAGTCAATTTTCTTTGTCAAGTTCCAATTCCATACAACCGAATACACCTTAAGTTTAAATTTAACAATAAATATTTAATATAAATGTAGTTTCAATTTAACAGTTCATATAACCTTGGACAATTAATCAGTAGTTCATAGACAAACTAGATGAATGTGGATTTGCCGTCTTCCAACAGAGTGCTCAATGCAGGATTAAAAAGTGGAATCCATCCACAACAATTCCTCACAAGTCCAAACAGCAAGCTTGGGGGTGAAATTAGGAAGGCCAAGATTCCAAACGAAAGGAAAATGATATGTAATCTGACAATCGGATGCATCCAACAGTATTATGTGAGTG
The DNA here is from genome assembly GCF_030987335.1 of Cornus florida. NCBI lineage: Eukaryota > Viridiplantae > Streptophyta > Magnoliopsida > Cornales > Cornaceae > Cornus > Cornus florida. The sequence goes on from NW_026775576.1 coordinate 50,950,753, forward strand.
GGGGATGATGACGATGAATCATCCGTCACTCATATAAATATAGTTAAATATGGTCGACTTTTGGACATTAAATCACGATTCAAATATGAACAATGAAAAGAGCTTGTATAGTGGTTGTACGTATCTTGAAATAACAACACTAGATTCTGACTTTAACATAATGAAACCGTTTGATGAAGGTCTTGATTATGTCATATGCATCAACAATAAAAATAAGTTTCTGCTTTGGATTGCTAACCATCACAAATACGATTTGCTACAAAGGAAAATATAATCCGCAAATATTAGTACTTCAACAAGAAGGATTGCTCCAAATCAGAAAATTCACTTTTCCAAAATCATCACAAAATGATCAAAAGCAAAGTCACCATGGTAATGACAGGGTAAAAAAAGATCAAAAAACCTCAATTGCACTAGTCTTGGAGCTCCTGGCCAACAATAATAATTTGTTGTAAACGTCCAGCTCTTTACTAGAAGTAGGATGTATCATCAATTTCTTCAAAACTTTTGCGTTCTTCAAGAAATACTGTGCCATTTTTATCTCATAGTCCTCTCCCACAAACCACTTGATTTTAATTACTTTGAGGTGAAACGAAAAACAAGAATGCACGTTCTCAGGTGGATACCAATGGCTTGGGTGGTCTTCGTCACGAGGGCGTGAAAGTGCCTAAGCAAAAAAACAAAAACACACACAAATAGTATCAACCATCATTTAACTGCTCAAGCAATTAGATTTTTCCATAATAAGTCGTTTAATCCCAAAAAAAAAAAAAAATTAGTGTAGTCCTTACCCAAAAAGTAAGAGTTTCCAGTTGCAATGAGTTGTTAAGTAAATCCAGTAACAATTTCCATGTAACATACATTTCACCAAGCTCCAAATAAGTCGAGCAATGAAACTTTGGCAGTGGATATGAGTACCATTCAAGAGTCTTCATGAAAAATGAAAACATAGTCAATAGATATATCTATAAATTTAAATCACACATAGTGGTAATGGGAGCGGGAGTGCACGGAGTGTGAAAACAAGAGCCGTTGAGAAGGATTGTGTGACCTCAAAGAGTTGAGCAAACAAACCTGTACCGTAGCATTGGATAAATGAAGCCACTGAACTCTAGAAGCAATTCCTTCAAAAAATTCTGCTACGGCAAGATCTCTAACACCAATTCTAGACAAACCGAAGTTAGCTTTGACATAAGAATTTATGTTACTCACTGAATAACCTTCTACTGCATAACCATTGTATGTAAGTTGTTGAAGATTTGGTGTATTAAGTACAATCTTGTACTTGCTTTCAACATTCACATAGCAATTTATGATGAAAATTTTGAGAGCAGGAGCGGAAATCTTAAAGACACTGATATCTTTCTGCTCGCATAATGTTTCAGACAAGTCTTCAAGCACAGGGCTGCTCGAAAAGAGCCTACCGATCGAGTCATCATCCAAAAATTCAATTCTATCAAGACTGGAGGATTTTAAGGCTATGTAGACAGACTGAATTTGGTTCAATGAGAACAAATTTATGCAAAATTAACCTCCAAAATCCAAAGCTTGGACATACATTTTACGCATTTCAATATTTATTTATGAACAATGCTTGCATCCTGCGGGCCGAGGATGAGGTTCATCCTCCGCGCTGACATGGCCCAATGACACGATGACAGGTGTCCAAAATAAAATAATAATAAAACACGGGCAATGCCCATTTTGTTCGGGTTAAACCCGTTTCAAGCATCTCCGGCCTCGGGGCGAGCCCAATCGACCATCAAAAGCAAGCGGCGATGGAGATCAGGCTCCTCGCCAAGAACAAGTCCGAGAACCGAATCGAGATCACTTGCGCCGGCGCGATCAAGCCGTTGATTTCGCTGATCTCGTCGTCCGATCCTGAGCTTCAAGAGTACGGCATCACCGCAATTCTAAACCTATCTCTCTACAACGAGAACAAGGAGTTGATAGCTTCATCCGGAGCGATCGAACCACTGGTCAGAGCTCTCAAGGTCGGCACATCAACGGCGAGAGAGAACGCCGCGTGTGCCCATCTCATCAAGGTCGGCACGTCAACCGAACACCAGTTGGATCGGAGATCGCAAGGGTTAGGGTTTGACCACCGAGACTGGGATTGGAAGCGAGACGCCGACGGAGAGGGAGGTTGTGATTGTTTGAGGCGGTGGCGGTTTCAAGAACGGTGGAGGTCATTGCCTCAATTGCAAGTGGGTGGTTTGATGATCCAAAAACAGTTCTAATGTGTAATTTTTATGGGTTGAGTTTTTATTTTTTTGTTAACCATCATTTATGAGAAATTCCATTTGCAGAAGAAAAGTAGTAGATAAATAGTCGCACTTCACCGAATCACCTGTATAAACTTTAATAATTGTTTGAGATTTTGAGTATTCGATGTTCAGGCATCATGGAGGTAGACATGGAAAATTCTGTCTCAACCTCACCTGAAGAGCCTGCAGTTGCAGTCAGTAATGGGCAATTGATCCAATTCCACCACTACCAGATCCAATGTAAGATCGCGTGACTGAAAATGGATGGGTTGTGGGAGAAAAAAAAAATTGATGTACGGGTTGTGACAGAGGAATTGATGAGAGGTACACGCACAATCGCCCAGCGGCGAGGAGGACTCGAGCTCCGACGTGATAGCAGATTGGGTGTCGCGGTCGGAGAGTTTACCTTCGGTTGGTCTGTTCTGAAATTTAGAAAAGAGAGAGAAGAGTGTAAAAAACGGGTTTAACCTGGACAAAATGGACATTACTCGTGTTTTGTTATTATTTTATTTTGGACACCTGTCATCGTGTCATTGGGCCATATCAGCGCGAAGGTTGAACCTTCCTCCGCCCACAGGATGCAAGCATTTTCCTTTATTTATTCCCTCCCAAAAAGTTTTTAGCATTCCATCTCCTCAATAAAGAATATTTGCAATATTAGGACTTAAGGCATGACCTATTGAGCTTAGGATGTGACATTGTTATAGAGATTTTAGTGAAAACTTGAGCAATATAAAAGTATATTTTGAAAACAAGTATCACGAGTAAATTACACAAGCTTCTTTTTATTTGGAATTTTTTTATTTATATTTATAATAATTAATAAAAAAAATTTAAACCCAAAACCTATAGTGTAATTTTCAAAGCTTATGTTATAGAGTGATTTTTAATTGCATCGGAACTAAGAGCCAGGAATTTGGTCGGGGTCATATTGTGCGTATAATCAAAGGCGGAGCCGGAATTTGGTTGGGGAACATAGTAAGCATGTCATAATATATAATTTTTCACTAACCGCTGCAAGACAGCAAGCTGAAATATAATAGTGTAACAATAATATATTAATGTGTTTTTGTGACTTGTTTATCATTTTCACTAATTTGCCAACAAAAATACAAAACAAAAAAGATTGGCAACATGCCCTAAGTGTATAAAATTCTAATAATAAATTTAAAAATAAGTGAATAAAAAATGAATAAGAAAAGAAGGTTATTCGTACATAAATCATACATGAGCACATGAAAAAGAAAATTTTTAAGAAGAAAAAGAGAGAAAGAACTTTGAAGGGGATAAAAATAGATTTTAATTGAAGAAAGAAAATGCAATTTTTTTATTTTTTTTTTATTTTTGAAGAGAACAAAAGGAAATTTGAAGAATAAGGGTAGGAAAGAAAAGAAATAAGGAATTAAAAAGATTTTTAGAATTAGATTGTTTTATTAAGGGGGGGAGGGGGGGATTTATTAATTTTAGGGGTTATTTTATAAATATTTACAATAATATGCATAGAATAAAATAAGATTTAATGGGCTACTATAACAAGAGGGAGCTTATCCCACATTAGATTCGGATAAAAAAGTGAATGGGTATATATGGGTTGGGTGTTAATTCCACCTAATAGTTTAAGCTTTTGGGTCAAATTGCGAAGTATCCACCCGTTACAGTTACTATTAGAGCTAGACCCACTCTTTAATCTAGTGTCACGCCAAATGCTCGGTCTAGAGATGTTTGGGTGGCCCGACTACAACAAAGTTATTGCGAGTTTGGGTGGGGGAGAATATAACAAGAAGGAGCTCGTCCCATATCGGATCTAGATGGAAAAGGGAATGGGTATATACGAGTGGGGGGTAACCTCACTTAATAGCTTAAGTTTTTGGGTTGGGAGGTAGTTGCCCCCTGGGTCTATTATAATACCCTTAATTTTAAAAGGATAATCTCAGTATTTATTTATTTGTTTTAATTGCATTTTTAATTGTTTATTTGATTATTTGGCTATTTGTTTATATGATTAATTGAATTAATTGTTTAAATTAAATTGAGTTTGCTTAAATGGTTTATTTTAATTAATTGTTGTGCTTGCTTAAATTATGTGTTTGTCTAATTGTATTTATTTGTTAGATTGACTGAATTAAATGTTTGTTTTTATTTTTATTTTTATTTTCTTTTATTTTTAAAGGAGTTAGATATGGATAGTAGTAATGGATCAAGCCAATGGGTGACTACTTAAATAGGAGTCTTGATGGGTACAGATATTTACCCATGGATAATGGTGTATATGTGTGTGTGTGTGTATATATATATATATATATATATATATATAAGGATAGTTTTATTACTAGTATTATTATTTGATTAATTAATAGTTATAATAGGATTTGGTCAGTAGTATATATATATATAGCTATATATTATAGTGTGTGCGTGTGTGTGTGTATATATATATATATATATATATCTCACGTTAGAATAACATACTTTACTTTATATATATGTATATTTATTTAATTTTCCTTTTTCCTTTCTTAGTCTTTAATAAATATAGTTTGGGAAGAATTAGGAGTAGGGTTGTATTAAGTAGTATATATATATATATAATAGTATAGGTCTGTAGAAGGGGGCTATTATGTGATATATATTTAGGGAAAAGAGGGTTACAGAGAGTGAGAAAGCCGGGAGTTTTAGAGAGGAAAGAGGAGCCAACCAAGAAGGAAGGCTGAACTCTAGGAAGAAGAAGGATAGGTTGTTCGTGGGCTAAGACTCGAGTAACAAAGGTTTGTGAAGGCAACCAAAGGTTGCCGAAAAACAGAGAGTTGATTGGAGAAGAAGGAGATAAGGTTTTCATTTCGAAACCTTAAAGGCAAGTTCTTTGTTCTACTCCTCTTCTTTGATCTGGGATTCAATGCATGTCTAGGACTACTTTAGGGTGATTATATGAGATTAATTAATCTGTTTGCATGCTTTAATCGGATTAAAACATGAACTAATTATGTGTTTATTGTGGGTTCTTGATTGTATGTAAAGTTGACCAAGAAGGAAGGCCGAACTCTAAGAGGAAGAAGGAGAGACTGTTCATGGGCTAAGACTTGAGTAGCAGAGGTCTGTGAAGGCAACCAAAGGTCACCAGAAAATAGAGAGTTGATCGGAGAAGAAAGAGATAAGTTTTTCATTCCGAAACCTTAAAGGCAAGTTCTTTGTTCTACTCTTCTTCTTTGATCTGGGATTCAATGCATGTCTAGAACTACTTAGGGTGATTATATAAGATTAATTAATCTGTTGCATGCTTTAATCAGATTAAAACAAGAACTAATTCTGTGTTTATTATGGGTTCTTGATTGTATGTAATTCTGTAAATTAGTGCATGATTCTTTGTTTTAATTGTTGGGGCTTGTGTATTTTTATATTAAATAACATTGATAATCATATTAGATTTCAATACAACAATTTAGGACCCGGATAGTGGAGTCATAGGTTTAGAACAACTGTCGCGAGGAAAGAGATGACCTATTTCGGTCGACCGATGTAGGTGTTCCGGTCCACTGATGAAGTGGATCGATCGACCAATGTAGGTGTTTCGGCCGACCGAATTGGGGAATCGGTCGACCGTAATTCCCTGTTAAGGCAACATATTTTGTTGTTTATTTTTTTTGGGTTTGTTTTAACGTTGTAAGTGATATTTATGGTTAAGTGGTGATTAGGTATTTGGATAACGTTGTATTGGTAAAAATTATATTGTACATTATATTAATTTGTTGATAAATATTTTATCCTGAAATTATGGATCAATAGGATAATAATGTATTGGTTAAATGTTGGAACTTTAGCATAAATATTAATATTACGTGTAACGTGTTATGTGGTTAATTAATATAACTACTTTTGGATACTAGTTAGTGGTTGGTTGGTTTTACCACTTTAGTAAAAAGTAAAGATAATGTTTAAATTGGTAATAACGTGGTATTTATTTTAATACACGTAATTGGATTAATTAATGATTTTATTTAATTATTATATTGTAAATCATTTTTTGGGATAATGTTATATGTATTTAATTACATATGGTTGGATTAAATTATTTTAATCAATTATTTGGTTTTAAACAAATTTGATTAGATTGTGGAGGAGTACAATTATTTGAGATGCATGTAAATTTTTATGAGATAAATTCAGTGCATGCTACTTAGAATTGTTATATTTTGCAATATTTATATAATTTATATCATGCTATGTATAGATTTATTTGATGTGATATTATAACTGTATCATCATTTATGGATTGTATGCATTATATGTACCAGTATGGGATGGTGGCATATTAGGGACGGATTAACTAAAAACGTTAAGTCCTACCTATTCATGTATAATGGAATGGATTAACTAAAATGTTAAATCCTACATATTTTCATGTCAGGTCAACTGAATCAGTTGGATGACATACCAAATATTTATTTTATGTTTAGATATGACGGATTATATATATATAGTTACATTCCATGATATGAGCTTGAGTCTTAGGATCATGGTTATGGTACGTATATTGCCAGGGATGTATAGCTAGATGTAGTGTAGTTGTGTACCCTAGTAAGTCTAGGTACTCATGCCCACTATATGTGCGTTTTGCATGTTGCCTATTATTCAGGTTGAGACAACCCTATAGTCTAATGAGGTTCTTTTAGTGTGTATTTCTATATACGAACTACTTAGCTATTGCATTAGTTGATTAGTATGTATTCGTTCTCTAGGTCTCTGTTAGATGTAGTAGAAATAACTTATTTGTGGGTCTGACCCACTATTTATTTTTCAGGTCTATGTAGATTTTGATCGTGCAGAGCAGAGACCAGTTAATATCATTTTTTCGGATCTTCTACATATGATATTACTTTATGTTTCAGTATTCAGTTGTAGACAAGTGTTACTATTGATTCTATTAGTTTAGATTTTCTAGGGGTCACAGTATGGATTTCCGAGTTGGATTTTGGAGGATTAGATATATCAGAAGATTTTACTATGTAATGGAAATATATTCTGAAGTTTTTAAATACTGGATTATCATTTTAGTTTTCTTTTCAGCATTTTTTCTATTCTTATTTATCCTTTTGTATTCTGTGTTCGTTTATTGCCGATTTGTTTTGATATCTCCGGGTATTCGGGCATGGGCCTGGCCAACCCGCATTAAGAAATCCGGTGGTATCATAGTTGGTATCAGAGCACTCTAGGTTCAAGTGTCCTTAGGAGTGTTTTTCGTTATATGACTTCCGCGTTGCGTTTCTTAATACTTAGAGCCCATAATAGGATTTGTTGTATTCTTTTTACGGTTCGTTAGGGGAAGTTGATGTCAATTATATTATGTAGTTATAGAATAGTTGACACTAGGAAGAGGATGGGGTCCAAGGCGAAAGCGATAAAAACCCAAAGAAGTATAGGAGTACGTTATCCCTAATTCTACCAGAAGGGATTGAAGGTTTAGTTTCGGTTAGCACTACTTTAAAGTACAAGCTAACAAAGGATTTAAATGTGTGATAGGTCACCGCATATCGGGACCAACACGACTTCTGTTTTCTAAAAAAGAAGAAAAATGAGGAGGAAATTCTCCTTAGAAGGAGTGCTGTCTTATGTATGAGTACTTTAAGTGTAAAATTGTCTGATATATATATATATATATATATATATATATATATATATATATATATATATATATTACTTTATTTGGTATTCAGGAGTTAGGTATATGATTTAGTTGAGAACATAAGTATGTGATCAACCAACTACTATTTTTACACCATGGAGTAATAGCGCCATTTTACGTTAGGATTGTGAGCATGTGGTCATAGGATTTGGTAGATATACATAAGTCTAACCAATCTATTGGACCTGGACATGCATCTGTATGGTATGTTATTGGAGATGGGATAGTTAAACTATAATTACGAGTCAAATAATCTAGTACAATAGGTTTGATGTAGTTGACGCTAGGTCTGGATACATATTTGATTACAATGCCATGATAATAGTGGTTGTTAATGTTTCAGTATACGTGAGGTTGTGGTAAATAAAGACCACTGTAACGTCAAGGTAGTTTAGCAGAGGTGCTGGATTTGTAGAACATCTCTTAGAAAAATTCCAAAGTTGTCACCAAGTCAGAAGGAGGATTTTGTACTGGTTTAGGTGCATATTAAAATGATGGCATGTAAGGACAGTAGATTGAATAAATTTTCATCAATTGGTTCTTAAGAAAGAATTTATTTACGAGGGCGTACATTAGGAGGAGTTGCTGGTGTTGCACATGGAAGAGGAAACTGAGTCTTTTCACTTGCATAAATAATGTGGATTTTTTTTTATTTTTTAGAACACAATTCGCAACAATTAGTTGTTGCTAGGATATTGATGACTTAGTTGATGGATGGAAACATTTCATATTCTTTTGAAAGTTGGATAAGAAGTCTGATTGACACTTATTTTTGTTAAAGAAGCAGGGTGTGTCAAAGACAAGATGGCGAGACCGACCACCTATATAAAAAGAGGTGCACGGTGTGTATGGAAAGGTCATGGCTAGTTGACTTTTGTTGAGTTAAAATGATAATTGACTTTCATTATCAGTAAGTTTATTATAGATCAGTAGTGCATAGATTTAGTTGCTGAGTTAGCTTTTGATGATGCTCCAATTTAAAACAATGAGTGCAGACAAAGGCTGGTAGTACTGGACTAATGGTACTTTCTGCGAACCAATTGGAGGGAGGGTGTAAGGACTGAGATTCACAACTCTTAGGGTAGAGATACGATGCGTCACGATATGAAGCAGAAGTTTGGTGGACAGGTAGAAAGAGGGACATAGTTAATTTTGTCTCCAAGTTTAATAATCATTAGATAGTCAAGATTGACCATCAGAGATCACCAGATCCTTTGCAGCTATTTTCTATATCGAAGAGGAAATGAGAGAATATTCTCCACAGATTTAGTTGAGGGATTTCTGAATTTGCACAAGGGTCATTATTTTATTTGGGATATTGGTTGATTGACAAATTAAATCAGCTTAACTCTTGCCTATTTTGAACTGGTATGACTTCAATTCATACAACTAGAACTGATCACAAGACGGCTTAGATGGATGGAAGTGGTGATTCACACTTTGTATTAAGTTTCGTCTGTGGAAACAAGTATAGAAGTGGATGCTCTCAACAACCGATATAGTATTTAAACCTTTCGATTAGTTGTTGAGTTATCAATTGAATTTATAGCATGTGTAATAAAGACACTTGCTATTTCTAAGAAAATTAAGGAGGTAAACTTAAAATATTGGAGTTAACCCTGGAGGAGGTGTTACCTTACTCAGGTAGAGCTTAAAGTACTATAGGAGGATAAATTTTTTTGTAAATGACGTTATAGAGGTCAGAGTGACTGAGATGTAAAATTTATAAATTTTTCTCAGCGCATTCAGATGATTATTAAGTACATCAGATGTGTTGGTTTTGGTGAACAAATACGGATAGGGACATGTACAAAATTGTCTCTAAATGTAACACCTGTTAGAAAGGTGGAAAAGTTGATATTCGAATATTATAGGAAAGTTTTAGCCACTTTCTATATCAAATTAGGAGTAAGACTAAACAAGAGTGGACGGTCGGTAGGGATTATTGACATTTAATTGGAATTTGAATTTCGTATGGGTTAAGAGTGATGGATTGAGAAAGTTCGCCTGTGGACATTAATTTGGGTAATGTTCATTTTAGAACTTCATATTAGTTCTACATTACAGTGATAGTGGTGTTATAGCATGTGGATATTCATTATAGTGGATGAAAGGTGCTATTTCGAAGGAGATTTTTGAAGATTTTGAAGTAGCAGTTTTGCTTCATATCTTTAGACAGAGAAATTGATCGAGAAATTTAATTAGATCATAGAGGATATGCTTGAGGCATATATCCTAGGTTTTCGTGGACAATTGGAAGCATTTATTTTGTTTTTGAGAATTTTGTCTGTAATAATATTGGCACAAGGAGGTTGGTGTGACGACGTTTGAGGTTTTGTATATTACATAGTGCATAACTCTCATTTGTTGTTTTGAAATTGAAGCAAGAGTTGTCCAATAAGACCTTGACTTCATTATATGTGATACCCCGAATTTCCGAATGCGGGTTGGCCAGGCCCACGCCCGAATACCCGAGGATATCAAAACAAATTGATAATAAACGAAAACAGAGTACAAAAGAATAAAGAAGAATAAATAAAATGCTGACAAGAAACTAAAATGATAATCTAATAATAAACCTCATAATATATTTCCATTAATTAATAAACTCTTCTGATACAACTGATCCTCCAAAATACAATTCGGGAATTCATACTGTGTGGACCCCTAGAAAATCCAAACTAAACAAATGACAGTAATCTAAAACAGGAAACTGAATCATAAAGGAACTCCTATGTAGCATCGGAAGAATGAAGTAGACTGATCCTCGCTCAGCATGAACAACCTCTACTCGTGACGAACACCTGAAAAATAATGGTGGGTCAGGCCCACAAACAAGTTCTACTTTACTACAGTCCAAGCAGAGATCCGATACACGTATACATCCTAGTCAATCCAACAGTAACTAGTAGTCCGTATATATATATATATATATACACACTAAAGGAACCTCACTAGACTATAGGGTTATCTCAACCTGAATAGTAGGCAACATGCAAAACGCACATATAGTGGGCATGAGTACCTAGACCTACCAGGATACACAACTACGCTATATCTAGCTACACATCCCTGGCGATATACGCGCCCTAACCATTGATCATGAGACTTAAGCTCATATCATGGCACCATACTTATATATATATAATCTAGTAACCATCCTATCTAGTATAAATTAATCCTCCATAAGTCATTTAACTTGTTCAGCTGACCTGACTTAAATATAAGTAGGACTTAACATTTTAGTTAATCCATTCCCTTATATAAAATAGGTAGGACTTAACTGATAAGTTAATGCATCCCTAGAATGCCACCGTCCCATACCGGTGCATTAAACCACACAATCCAACAATTGATGTAACAATTAAGGAAATACATCAAACATTCCATAAATAACTATGATAAATATGATATCAAGTTATCACATAATAGGAATGACTTATTATTTCTTTAAATTTCCCATATCATATGTCCTACACAAACTGAATCTTATACATGATGATATTTTATTATACCGTTAAATAAGGATTCTCTATATCAAATTCATCCTACACATTTAATCTCAATTGCTAAAATATTTTAAAAGATTAAATCCATTCGTTTGTTTAAAACATTCAAATAGCAAGCATCATTATGATTGAGTCTATTTAAATTTATTAAAACCCAAACCTAGTCCCTATTTAATGTTCAGTAATCCTAGACATGTTTCTACGTTCCATCATTCCACAGATATGAAAAAAACATAATTTAAACATGTAAAAATTCACATAGGAAATCAAATCAAAATCATGCATTTTATCAATTCATAACACAAGAACAAATATAAACCAATTTCATAAAACCTATGTTCTAACCCAATTAAACATGCATAATTGTTTAATTTTATGTGTTTAATAAATCTTGGAATTTCCTAGGCATGTACAGAAACACGAATCAAAGGGAAAGAGATAGAAGAAGAACTTGCCTTAAACTTTCGGATCGAAAGTTAAACTTCTTCCTCCTTGATCTTCTCTCAATAGGGTTTTTCTCCTCATTCCTTCCTTTTCCTCATTCCCTCTCTAACACTATCTCTCCAGTATATATCACGTGAATATTTCTAACCCCCTTTTACAACCTATAGCTATATATTTATAGGCTAAATAAAATAACTTTAACCCTTTTCCCAATCCAAGTCAACTAAAAAAAAAATGAAAATAAAAATATTAAAAAGGTAAGCAAAATATGTTACGTATATAATTTATGTATATGTTTATTAAATAAATAAATTATACACATTCCATTATTTATTAATGGATTATCCAATAATATTTAAGTTACCATAATATTATAAAGTAACTTAAAACATAACACGTATCAAATCTATGTATATTTTTGTTATTTAAATAAACATATACATCAGATTAAATATTACTACCCAAATTACCATAAAAGTAATTAATAAATTACTTTCTCTTTTATATATATATATTAAAAAGGTAAGTAAAATATGTTACGTATATAATTTATGTATATGTTTATTAAATAAATAAATTATACACATTCCATTTTTTATTAATGGATTATCCAATAATATTTAAGTTACCATAATATTATAAAGTAATTTAAAACATAACACATATCAAATCTATGTATATTTTTATTATTTAAATAAGCATATACATCAGATTAAATATTACTACCCAAATTACCATAAAAGTAATTAATAAATTACTTTCTCTTTTATATATATATTAAAAAGGCAAGTAAAATATGTTACGTATATAATTTATGTATATGTTTATTAAATAAATAAATTATACACATTCCATTATTTATTAATGGATTATCCAATAATACTTAAATTACCATAATATTATAAAGTAACTTAAAACATAACACGTATCAAATCTATGTATATTTTTATTATTTAAATATAAAACATATACATCAGATTAAATATTACTACTCAAGTTACCATAAAAATAATTAATAAATTACTTTCCTTTTTATATATGTATATAATATATATCTATATATATACATACATTATCCATGGGTAATAATTCATACACATCCAACCTCTTATCTAAGTAGTCCATGGGACCCAATTGGTTGGCCCATTACTACTAACCATAACCATAAAAGAAAAATAAAATAAAATAATAAAAGAAAAGAAAACATTTAATTTACAATTAATCGAAACACCATTTAAGCACATAATCTAATTAAACAATTAACACATAGACAAATACAAATAATACATAGACACATAATCAAATAATCAAGTAATACCTAATTCAACTAAACACATAAGCAATTAGTCAAATAATTAAAAAATATAATTAAAACAAATAAATAAATACCGAGACTATCTTTTTAAAATTAGGGGTATTACATTCTTCCCCCCTAATAAAAGGAATTCCGTCCTCGGAATTCGCCCTTACTTTCTTCCATTATGCTTGGAAACTGTGAGCGAAAAATATCCTCATATTCCCAAATAGATGCAACCTCACTATAAGGGCTCCACTTAACTCCAATATACCTAGTGGTATACAGAGTTCCTATATTTTAAGAAACACAATAATCATACAATGCGTAGGTTGTATCAAATAACAACGTAATCCTCCTATGTCGACAAGGGAATGATCTACATACCTCCAAGTGCCATAGAATATACGCACAAACTCCTATGCACCCACCGCTAATAATTTGGTAATGCTAATTCAGAGGTGACTGCCTCAATTGCGAAACACAATCTTCTAAAAGTCAATGTAATAAATAAAATTGACCTTTCTCCAAAAATTGCCTGTCTTCCTACATAGAAAACAGAACGAGCAAACTACTCCCTGATAGAAAAACTCTAGTATACGAGTTCAACTATTTACAACATCCTACTGTTGCCTCCCAACCGCGCGCAGTTTAATATAAAGGGAAGTATCTATTTCCGACATATTTTTAAATGAAGTCGAGGTCTGATTGTACAACCCTTACTTCCATTTCCAACCAACAAATGAGAGGTATGCATTGTGAAAGATACAAAACCTCCAAAGTTGTCACACTAACCTCCTTGTGCCAACAATATCACAGACAAAATTCCGACAAGTGAAGTAAACACTTCCAACAGTCCATGAAAATCTAGGATATATGCCTCAAATATATCCTTTATGGTCTAATTTAATCTCTCGATTAATTCCTCCTTCTATATATATGAAGTAGAGCTGCTGCTCCAAAATCTTCATAAAGCTCCTTCGAAATAGCACTTTGCATCCACTAATATGGACATCTACATGCTATAACACTACTATCACTGAACTATATAATTACTATGAAATTCTAAAATAAGCATCACTCAAATTTATGTCCTCAAGCGATCTTTCTCAATCCACTACTCGGATTCCATATGAAAAACTGAAATTCTAAATCAATGTCGATCCTTCCCACCAACTATCACTCCTGTTTAGTTCAACTTCCATATTTGTTATAGGAAGTGGCTAAAGATTCCTATGATATCTAATGATCAACTTTCCACCTTTGTAGCAGGTCTTACACTTAGGACAATTATATACACGTCCCTATCCGTACCTGTTCACCAAAACTGACATTTGATGTCGTGATGTACCTTCTAACCGTCTGGGTGTACCAAGAAAAATTATAAATTTCCATCTCAGTCGCCCGACAGTTATATCACTATTTATAGAAACTACTAACTCCTCCTCCAGTACCTTAAACTCCATCTGAGTAAGGTAACACCTTCTCTAGGGTTAGCTCCGATATTCAAAATTGACCTCCTGAACTACCTTGGTAATAACAAGTGTTATTATTGCATCCATCTAAGCCTTCTCGTGATCCGTTATATTCGTATGAACTGATATCTTACCAGCTCGATCAAAATAGACAAATTGAAACTGATTTAATTTTATCAGTCAACCAATATCCCATTTAGAATCTTGACCCTCACATCAAATCAGCAATCCCTCAACTAAATCCGTGAAAATGCTCTGTCATTTCCACTTCAGTATAGAAAATAGCTGCAAGAATCCAGTGATCTCTGATGGTCCATCTCTACTATTTAATAAATATTAGACTTAGAGAAAAAACACTATATTCTTCTTCCTGCCTGTCCTCCAAACATCTGCTTCATACTGTGAAGCATCATGTTTCTACTAGGGTGAATAAAGAATTAAGAGTTGTGAAACTCAATCCTTGCATCCTCCATCAAATTGTCTACAGAAAGTACCGTTAGTCCGGTACCACCAGCTTTCGTCTGTACCCATTGTTTAAATTGGAGCATCTTCAAAAGCGAATTCTGTAACTAAATCTATCCACCACTGATCCGTGATAAACTTGCCGATATTAAAAATCAATCGGTAATTCAATTTATCAATAGTTAACTATGACTTTAACTCAACAAAAGTCAACAAACTACGACCTTTCCATACATACCATGCACCTTATCTTTATATAAGTATTTGGTCTCACCATCTTGTCTTTGACACACCCTGCTTCTTTAAGACAAGTTAATGACAATCCGACTTCTTTATCTAACTTCAAAAGAATATGAAATCTTCCCATCCTCTACATAAGTCATCAATTTCCTTGCAACAGCTAATTGTTGCAAATTGTGACTAAAAAAATAATTCCATATTATTTATGGAAATGAAAAGACTTAGTTTTCTCCTCCATGTGCAACACCGGCAAATTCCTCCCAATGACACACCCTCTTGAATAAATTCTTGATTAAGAATTTACTGATGAATATTTATTCAGTCTCCTATCATCACTCGGTGTCATTCCAATAAGTACTTAATCCAGTACTAAATCCTCCTTCTAACTTGGTAACAACTTCTGAAATTTTTAAGAAGATGTTCAGCAAATCTAGCACCTCTGATATATCATCATGGCATTTTAGTGATCTTTATTTACCACTACCTCACGCATACCGAAACATTAACAATCACCAATATCATGGCATTGTAATATGATACGAATCCATACCTAACGTAAAGTATATTAAATTAATCGTTCTAGATTGTTTGACTCGTAGTGATGGTTTAATTATCCCATCCCAAAACATACCATAATGACACATGTCCAGGTCCAATAGATTGGTTAGATTTATGTGTATCTACCAAATCCTATGACCGTATGCTTACAAATTTAACGTAAATAGCGCTATGACTCCATGTTATTAAAACAATAATTGGTTGATGACACACTTATGTCCCCAACTAAACCACATACCAAATCCCGAGTAATTAACAAAAAAAATAAAATAAAACACGTATGATAAACACAATAGAACAAAATATACTCCTATTTAGGATATCGTTCTTTCTAGAAAAGAAAGTCTCATTTGAAATCAACCTTACTAGATTGTTTCAAAATTTTCTTTTATAGTTTCGTAAATAATCATTCAATCTCGAAACATATCCTTTAAATCATCGCTTAAAAGCACAAATGTTTTCCTAAGCAAATACCAAGGGCTTAACCCTCATCCTTCTTATATGCGGAATGTAAACTGTCTTACTTGACTTTATAAATCGAATTAGAATGTCATAACATAATACCAATGCCTTTTTGTATGTGATTTAAAAATTATGTATTTCGTTCTGATAAGAACACATCCGATCCCCAAACTCCTGAACAATACTTCTTATATACCTCTTTTAGAGATGATAAGAAAAATTTAATTATTTATAGATTGATCAACCCCAATTCTACTAATAACATTCGCTATACTACTAGTAATTTAGATCACCTCGCGCAATCATCCCTCTTTAAGATTTAGTACCCTCTCTATTGGATATACATAAATCTCCTCCATTAGGATCCTTTTCGGCTCCTACTCCTTGTTTGTCTCCTTTTTGAGATCATCTGAAGTCGTGTTGGTCCCGATATGCGGTGACCTATCACATACACCTAAATCCTTCATTGGCTTATACTTTTAAAGTAACGCCAAACGAACCTAAACCGTCAATCCTTAACTCTGCCTTCTGGTAACGAAATCGATAACATACTCCACTACTCCTTTGGGTCTTTATTGCTTTTGCCTTGAACCCATCCTTTTTCTAGTGCCAACCATTCTATGACTACAGAATATAATTGACATCAACTCCTCCTAACAAACCGTAAATAAAGTACAACGAATCCTAATATGGGCTCTAAGTTTTAAGAGACGCAACGCGGAAGTCACATAACGAAAGACACTCTTAAGGACACTTGAACCTGGAGTACTCTGATACCAACTGTGATACCCCCGAATTTTCGAATACGGGTTGGCCAGGCCCACGCCCGAATACCCGAGGATATCAAAACAAATTGATAATAAACGAACACAGAGTACAAAATAATAAAGAAGAATAAATAAAATGCTGACAAGAAACTAAAATGATAATCTAATAATAAACCTCAAAATATATTTTCATTAATTAATAAACTCTTCTGATACAACTGATCCTCCAAAATACAACTCGGGAATCCATACTGTGTGGACCCCTAGAAAATCCAAACTAAACAAATGACAGTAATCTAAAACAGGAAACTGAATCATAAAGGAACTCCTATATAGCATCGGAAGAATGAAGTAGACTGATCCCCGCTCAGCACGAACAACCTTTACTCGTGACGAACACCTGAAAAATAATGGTGGGTCAGGCCCACAAACAAGTTCTACTCTACTATAGTCCAAGCAGAGATCCGATACACGTATACATCCTAGTCAATCTAACAGTAACTAGTAGTCCGTATATATATATATATATATACACACTAAAGGAACCTCACTAGACTATAGGGTTGTCTCAACCTAAATAGTAGGCAACATGCAAAACGCACATATAGTGGGCATGAGTACCTAGACCTACCAGGGTACACAACTACACTATATCTAGCTACACATCCCTGGCGATATACGCGCTCTAACCATTGATCCTGAGACTCAAGCTCATATTATGGCACTATACTTATATATATATAATCTAGTAACCATCCTATCCAGTATAAATTAATCCTCCATAAGTCATTCAACTTGTTCAGCTGACATGACTTAAATATAAGTAGGACTTAACATTTTAGTTAATCCATTCCTTTATATAAAATAGGTAGGACTTAACTGATAAGTTAATCCATCCCTAAAATGCCACCGTCCCATAACGGTGCATTAAACCACACAATCCAACAATTGATGTAACAATTAAGGAAATACATCAAACATTCCATAAATAACTATGATAAATATGATATCAAGTTATCACATAATAGGAATGACTTATTATTTCTTTAAACTTCCCATATCGTATGTCCTACACAAACTGAATCTTATACATGATGATATTTTATTGTACCGTTAAATAAGGATTCTCTATATCCAATTCATCCTACACATTTAATCTCAATTGCTAAAATATTTTAAAAGATTAAATCCATTCGTTTGTTTAAAACATTCAAATAACAAGCATCATTATGATTGAGTCTATTAAAATTTATTAAAACCCAAACCTAGTCCCTATTTAATGTTCAGGAATCCTAGGCATGTTTCTACGTTCCATCATTCCACAGATATGAAAAATACATAATTTAAACATGTAAAAATTTACATAAGAAATCAAATCAAAATCATGCATTTTATCAATTCATAACACAAGAACAAATATGAACCAATTTTATAAAACCTATGTTCTAACCCAATTAAACATGCATAATTATTTAATTTTATGTGTTTAATAAATCCTGGAATTTCCTAGGCATGTACAGAAACACGAATCAAAAGGAAAGAGATAGAAGAAGAACTTGCCTTAAACTTTCGTATCGAAAGTTAAACTTCTTCTTCCTTGATCTTCTCTCAATAGGATTTTTCTCCTCATTCCTTCCTTTTCCTCCTTCCCTCTCTAACACTATCTCTCCAGTATAAATCACGTGAATGTTTCTAACCCCTTTTTACAACCTATAGCTATATATTTATAGGCTAAATAAAATAACCCTAACCCTTTTCCCAATCCAAGTCAACTAAAAAAAAAAATGAAAATAAAAATATTAAAAAGGTAAGCAAAATATGTTACGTATATAATTTATGTATATGTTTATTAAATAAATAAATTATACACATTCCATTATTTATTAATGGATTATCCAATAATATTTAAGTTACCATAATATTATAAAGTAACTTAAAACATAACACGTATAAAATCTATGTATATTTTTATTATTTAAATAAATATATACATCAGATTAAATATTACTACCCAAATTATCATAAAAGTAATTAATAAATTACTTTCTCTTTTATATATATATTAAAAAGGTAAGTAAAATATGTTACGTATATAATTTATGTATATGTTTATTAAATAAATAAATTATACACATTCCATTTTTTATTAATGGATTATCCAATAATATTTAAGTTACCATAATATTATAAAGTAACTTAAAACATAACACGTATCAAATCTATGTATATTTTTATTATTTAAATAAATATATACATCAGATTAAATATTACTACCCAAATTACCATAAAAGTAATTAATAAATTACTTTCTCTTTTATATATAAAAAGGCAAGTAAAATATGTTACGTATATAATTTATGTATATGTTTATTAAATAAATAAATTATACACATTCCATTATTTATTAATGGATTATTCAATAATACTTAAGTTACCATAATATTATAAAGTAACTTAAAACATAACACGTATTAAATCTATGTATATTTTTATTATTTAAATATAAAACATATACATCAGATTAAATATTACTACTCAAGTTACCATAAAAATAATTAATAAATTACTTTCCTTTTTATATATGTATATAATATATATATATATATATATATATATATATATATATATATATATATTTATACATACATTATCCATGGGTAATAATTCATACACATCCAACCTCGTATCCAAGTAGTCCATGGGACCCAATTGGTTGGCCCATTACTACTAACCATAACCATAAAAGAAAAATAAAATAAAATAATAAAAGAAAAGAAAACATTTAATTTACAATTAATCAAAACACCATTTAAGCACATAATCTAATTAAACAATTAACACATAGACAAATACAAATAATACATAGACACATAATCAAATAATCAAGTAATACCTAATTCAACTAAACATACAAGCAATTAGTCAAATAATTAAAAAATATAATTAAAAAAAATAAATAAATACCAAGACTATCCTTTTAAAATTAGGGGTATTACATTATAGACACGTTGGAGAAAAATACTCTCATTTGGAATGGTTTGCACGCGGTTTAGAGGCGACAACAAATTTTCGTAAATAGTTGAACTCGTATATTAAAGTTTTCATATCAAGAAACAATTGCTTGGGAAGTCTTCCATATAGGAAGCAATGCAATTTTTGGAGGAACGTCAGTCTTTACTTTTAATTTGACTTTTCGTGGATTGTGTTTACCAATTGAGGCAGTAGCCTGTTGACTAGCGCTACTAAAGCATTAGCGCTGGGTACATAATAGTTTTGTGCATATATGCTAGGGAGCTTGTAGAAAAATGGATAGTACCAGTATACAGATGTTGGGTAAATTGAGTTGTTGTGAGATACAACCAATGTGTAGTCATTTATTGTGTTTCTTAAATATAGGAATAACAAATTTTATTTGATGCTTTGTGTTGGTCCTAAGTTATCTTCAAGAATGTTTGCCTTTTAAATGTCAAAAAATGTGGTTTCAGTGGCTTCAAATATGATTTCTATCTGCACTATGTATTGAAATAAGGTCCAGGGATTGTATTGTCATTTACTACCTTGTATCACATTGTAGTCAGTGGTCTGTAATAGTGCATTGCAATGCTTCAGCCTGCTTTGATCAAAATTACTGTAACAGTGAAGGTTCAGTACTTTAGTTTTAGCTATAGGTGCTCACAGGGTACTATGGTCTTTTTTCAGTTGTATTTCATATATATAAGTATGCTCAGGTACCTGTATTGCACTGGAGTATCTTAATTGGACCTGCATTGTAGGGAATACAGCCTCGGATCTGTCACAATGATGAGTAGAGTTAAATCTGTTTTGAGGGCAGTATGGTCTTTTCCAGCTATGCTCAAGAATGTGACATGTCTCAGTGGTCCTAGAGAGCTGGTATATGCAAGAATATTACATTGCTTAGAGGCTAAGTTTGGATAGAATTGGAATTCAGTACTCATACTTGTTACCTGCTGCAGCTGGTGAGAATAGTTATAAATTAGCTGAGGTGGCAGGCCTGCATTGGTCCATTGCCCTGAAAATATCTGAATTGTGCTCTCCCAATCATTGGTGGAAAGTGACAGGTGTATTGTAGCAGCTGTACAAGGGCTGCTGTGAGTACACTAGTATATATATGATGTTATAAGGCTCTTTAGGGTTTAAGCCTCTTAAATATACATTGCACATTGACTGCTGCTGAGAACCCTCGAGCATACTATGTCAAGCAAGTTTTTCTCTACTGTTTGATGATGATCTATGCAAGAAAAACTCATTGAATCAACTCTGAGGTGTATACTGATTGCTGAGATTGGGCTGTTGCCAAATTTACTGATGCAAGGGCTATGCTGAGTAGTGACTTTGTGTTTCAAGCTGTTGTGGTCTATTCTGAAGGTTGACACAGGTATAATTCATCTTTTTACACTTTCTCAGGCTGTGTTTGTGTTGAGAATATGCTGAAAATGAATTTGGACAGTGGGGTCACTAGTTAAGCTTGTTTTTCTGAATTTATCTTGGATTCAAGTGCTGTTTGATTATACTTAGCTATTTCGTGATGATTTATACTGCTAGTAAGTATATTTTGATGAATCAAGATTGTTAAAATTGAGCTAGTGACTGAAATATGGTATACTTTGATTCTGAGTATTCATACGCTGAGGCTGAGGCTGAAGCTATGGTGTGATGAAGTTATTGTGTGCTGAAGCTATTTTGTGCTGAAGCTATTGTGTGTTGAAGCGATTCTCTGCTGAAGCTATTTGGTGCTGAACCAAGGACTTTAATTGAACTTTGTGATATACTTATGCTGTGTTTGATTATGCAAAGTTATGAACATGAGTACAACAGTGAAATAAGACTGTGTAAGGTGTTGGTGAATTGATCTCGAAAAGAATTTCCTATTTTACCCCTCAGACCCTAGATGCAGCAGATTGCAGTTCTGAGGCAGTAACTTAGAATTCTGTGTTGTCCAGTTTATTTTGATTGTTGTAAAGACTTTATTGTACTGAATTACATCTGTAATGGTGTGAGTGGTGAACTATAAGAGCTTATTTGGTCTGAGCATGGTTGCTTAGGACAGGGGGAGTGCGTGGATACACTGTGGTGTACTAATGTGTGTATTGGTTGTGAAAATTAGTATCTATTCTTGTACTTGGGTGTGTGCAGAGAGTGAGATAGCTGAGTGTGTAACAAGATATATACAACTAATAATGGATTGCTTATTGGCTGAGGCCAAGAACCAAGGTTTTCCCTAGTTAAGAGGGTTTCCTTGTAAACTTTGTGTTATCTGCTCTTTGAATGCTTGTTTAGTTATTTTGAGAAAGTTTTATAAAGTAAAGTTTTAACCAATTCACCCCTCTCTTGTTTCAACAATTGGTATCAGAGCTTTGGTCTGCATTGTCAGGTTCTAATAAGCCTGCAGTTGATCCCAGTAATGGATGAAGGTCAAGTTATCAACAAATCTCCAGGGTTTGAAGGCTCAAACTATTTGGAAAACTAGAATGGAAGCCTTCTTAATGTCTCAGTCCTATTATGTTTGGTATGCTGCCGTAAATGGTGTTGTGATTCTTAATCCTAATAACCCCCCCTGTTGAAGATAAATTGGCTGTGGCTAATGATGGCAAGGCCAAACATGTTATCTTTTGTGCCTTGAGGCAACAAGAGTTTACCAGAGTTAAAAATTGTAAAACAGCCAAGGAAATGTGAGATTCTCTTCAGGCAGCTCATGAGGGAAATAAGGTTATTAAGGAAAACAAGATACAGCTATTCAAAGTTCAGTATGAGATCTGCAAAATGGAAGAAAGAGAAGCTGTTGTTGAGTATATGTTCAGGATCATTGACCTTGTCAACAATATGAGAGCTCTTGGTGAAGATATTAAGGATGTTGATGTTTGTAAGAAGGTATTAAGGTCACTCACTTCTAGATTCAATCCTAAAGTGACAATTCTAGAAGACAAAGATCTTTCTCAGGTGAAGATTGATGAGCTTTAAGCCTCTCTCACTGCATATGAAATGAGAATTGGTGTTCCAGCTGTTCATAGAAGAGAAGCGGCTCTTAAAGCAAAGGAGGTTGTTGAAGAAACTGAAACAAAGTCTGAAGATGATCTTGAAGAAAATGAGGTAGCCTACCTTGCTAAGAAATTCAGAAAGTTAAGGTTTAAAAAGAAGAATCAGTTGCAAAATTTAACCTGTTATGGTTGTGGTAAACCTGGTCATGTTGTATCTAATTGTCCAAACTCAAAGGGGCAAAGTCAAAAGAAGAATGAGGGAGGAAACTACAAAGGAAGGTTTGGTAGAAAAACACTTATCTTAGACTGGGATGCAGCTCCTAAAGAAGATAATCCTGAGGAAACACAAGAAGATGAATGTCTCTTGAAGCACCACAAATTCCAGTTCAAGTTGAAGAAGATAGTGACACTGAGATTGAGGAAATTCTTGAAGAATGTGAAAGGCTGGCAGTGAAGTGTAATCAACAAAAGTCTCAAATAAAAAGGCTTAATTCAGAATTGTTGAAGTCCAAATAAGTTCTCACTAAACACTTCAAACTTAAATTGTCAATGCTGTGTTTAGTTTCTCTTATTTTTTAAAGCCTATTGAAATCTCAAGTCAACACTCAGTGGTCCACCAAGAAGTGTAAAGAAGAACTGCCTCTCAGTCTTGAAGAAAGATCCCTAAAGATGGCAGAGATTTGGAAGCAATCCACAAAACAAATTGGGAAGATTGGAATTGGCTATGTGTGTGATTCAGCCACAAAGGTCAATCAAACTCACTCTGTATTTGTCAAAGCCACAACTGGTGAAGTGTATGCAAGGTATCCTATGATAAAACCCTTAAGATCAAAATTTGATTTGCTTGACAACAACTTCAATTCCTCAAGACTAAACAGAAGTGATTTTGTTATAATATCTATAACGAACTTTAAAGTAACAAAAATGTATATGACTGGTATGCCGCACTATCGTCAAGCTTAAGAGTGTGTGGATTTTAAGGCGAGGGCCAAGAGTTTTACATTTATAAAAGCCACTACTACCTTCACTAAAAATATAGTTAGGGTGAGTAGGGATCGTCCCAAGGGATTGGAGTCGTACTTGGTTGTGGAATTACAATTAGGGTTAGTAGGTCAAGTAATCAAATAAATGGTTGGTTGGTTGATTAAACTAGAAAGCAACTAAATTAAACTAAATAATTGAATGCAACAAAGAGTAAGTAAGAGAGAGAAATCTTGGAGTTTAGAGGTCACCACCAAGCAATGCTTTTCCACACCTCTAACTAGTGACTAATGAGGGTAATGTGTGTTGCAATATTGGTGTGTGTGTGTGTGTGTGTGTGTTTGGTTGATTCAATTAGTAAGGGTGACCAATTAAGCATACATTGTTTAATCAACATGTGAAAAACACAATATATATAACAATTAAGTATATATTGTCTAAATAGCATGTGAAAAGCACAACATATCTGGTAAGTCATTAATCCTTTCATTAAGTTCACAAGCCAAATACACCACAAGGTTAGAGACATATTTTAGTTTAACATCAAACAACTAGCATGGATTGTCTTCTCATCTAACAACTATGCTACCACTACACTACAATTAGGCTAATGACATAAAATTAAACTAATTAAGCTAAGGGAGAGGCATGATCCATCAAGAAATGAGCATGGACCATCTAGAAAATCACAAGAGCATTCTTTTAAGCACAATGTTTTGACAATCTCTAAATCTATAGCATTAATATACATAGGCATGCATCAATAACACAAGAAATAGAGGCAAACACATGAACATCTATTCTAGCATACATAGACATACGGATAGAATAAAATGATCAATTGGAAGCATTAAATCACATAAATCATTGAATAAACAAGATCTATATATATAAAAGTGTCAAAACATGTATTACAACACTAATCCCTCAATAATACACAAGATTAAGATATAGAAAGCATGCTTGGGGCTAAATCTAGCCCCAAGAGGATGTCTAGCCATTCATGGTGATGTTGCTCCAACCCTCAAGGGCTAACTCCATGGAAGAAATTTACTCCTTGGTTGATGAAGAGTCTCCAATGGTGTCTCTAGCCTCCTCCTCCTCTAAACTTGCTCTCTAAGAGAATACACCCTAGAGTTGTATATGTCTCAAAAAGTGTATCATATTCCTTTTATAGGTAGGTCAAGTGATACACAAAATGAGATGGGGTCGTGCAAAGAATATTCTCTAATGATTGGATAGGGGACGGATTGAACAAGCTGGAAATTTAACTTTTTTGCACTGGAGGAAGTTCGATCAATCGAACCTTGGACTTAGATCGATCGAACTTGCTGAGATCCATCGAACTGAGGCTGGATCGATCCAATTGGTTGAGCTTTTTGGGAAAAGACAAATCCGAGATATTTTGGGAGATATTTTTGGGAAAAGGACAAAAGTGGTTAGTGGGTGGTACAGCTGTGGATAAGATCAATCATTTGAATAAGGACAAAAGTGTTCGATCGATCGAAGGGTGGTGTTGGATCGATCGAACTTTGGACTTTTTGCTTTGAGTTAAGGCTTGGATCTATCTTGAAGTACTGAGATCAATCAGTGTTTGATCGATCGAACCTTGAAGTTGGATCGATTGAACTTTGCTGCTTCCCACCTTTGGCTTTATTTGCTTTCTTCTTTCTCCACTTTGCTCATTTCTTTGTTTAATCCGATAATTGCTTCAATTAAGCTCTTATTTGGCTGAGTTAGCTTATTTTCAGGATAAGTGCCTGAAAATGGAAATAATACAAAATCAATCTAAAACGGTAAAGTAAGATAGATAAAGGTACTAGAATGCCTAAGCTTAAGGGGTTTAAATACGCACTTTTCAGCGCTCATCACACCCCCAAACTTAAATATTGCTAGTCCCTACCAATGAACTACGAAGTAAAGGAATGAAATGAACAACTATCCAACTATGAACTAGAAAACAATAAATGGATAACGCCACTTTCGTAGGGAACACGATTGCACTTAGCACATGCAACAAGCTTTTTAAACCCCTAGGTTACCCCTAATGGACGAGTGAAGTCTCGTGAGGGTTTCCAAAAATGGTACCCATAAACATTAAGCTCATTCTTTCAAAAGAGGCACTAATATTGCAAACAAGCATTGGGAGAAAACTACCTCAAGCATGTAATTTTTCAAACATTTCCAAGCAATCTCCCAAAATCTCAACATAAAGCAAGCAAATATGGTCCTCCACACATCAAGAAAATGATCATGCAATTCAAAACAACTCTAGAATCCTTTTTAAGTGGACCGGCATCAAATATGTTGCTATCTTAGCCAACTAAAGAATTAATCACATCCTTACCCTCAAACTAGCACACAAATCTAGTACCGATCATCAAGACAAAAAGTGGACCTTTTATTAAAGTTTTATTGTTCTAGGTACGCTTATTTTTTTCACTCGATTTTTTTTTTATTATTATTTTTATAGGATCAAAGATGGAAGCATGGTGCAATGCGTTGATCTATTAAGTTTTCTAGCGATTCATGAGGTCGAGCATTAGGTCAATGACTTCCAAACCAGACGGCTTTAGGGCAATAGGCATTCAAATACCCCTACGGACTTACAAGCTCAATCAACTAGGCTACAAATCAAGACAACTTTCATCTAATCATTTCCCACTTCTCACCATTTGGGAGAAATCCTCACTTTTTATTGCTTTTACAACTTTTTTTTCTTTTTATTTTTTTATTTTTTTTAATACAATTATTAACCTAGAGTTTAGGCCCTCCACCTTTCAGCGCGAGAAATTCAGTACTTGATGAGGCTAGAATCCCTGCTACTTAGTGAAAAGGGGTTGTTATCCACCTTTATCAAGAATGAAAGTTTTCAATGCACTACTAGCTCAATTGGGATATAACCAATTCAATAATCAAGAAAGCATGTACCTCATAAATGAATGCTAGTGTGCGCTGGTGCTAGTATAGAATCCTAGAATGAATCTTAAAACAATCACAAAATCAGGATGATGTGGACCACAAAGGCAAGTAATATATCAATCTTTCGAAAAATTTACTCCTAAATGGCTTCCACAAGGCAAACAAGGAGTATTGGACTCTTAAATCAAGTAATTTTTAAATTTTAAACAATATAGTCCACAAAAGATCAAAATCATAGCTAGATATAGACCAATCATAGAAATATCCCTCAAATACATAAGTCATGCTCAAAATTTTGAATTTAAAACTAACATTGCAGAGCACCATTCCCCCCAAACTTAAATGGCACAATATCCTCAATGTGCAAGAGAATAAGGGAAAGAGTATACCAGTGCAACTAAGCAAGAATGAACGGGATTGAAGTATCCGAAGTGGGTGGCATGCCCCCCCTCAAACTTGGGATGAACTGCGGTCTTGAAAATTGGTACTTGCATAAACTCATTAGATAAAAAAATGGGGTAATTAGTGTACAGTGGACATGCGACTGTAAATGGGATAAACAGATAAAGAGATGAGAGAGGTATAAGGGTGGTCCTGAAAATCGGGTAGCACTCTCTCACTGAAGTTACTGTGATGCACTTGATGGAGTTAAAAGGACAGATGTATTAATAAAAGCATACAACATCCATCTTAGATAAAAGCTACAATAAAGGGCAATACATCCAGTGTTAAAGCCGACAGACCTGGCTGCAAAAATAATAGTATCATAAGTGTAGTAGACACACAACATAGATAAATAACATAAAAAGATAAAGAGACTGGGAGTCTTAGGCAGAGGGAACTCCGCAGATCTCCCTGGCTAAGTCATCAATGACAGTCAAGATCTTCGTATGGAGGAGAGCAATGTCAGCTCTAATGGCGGCCATCATATTCAGACGAAGGGTAGCAATGTCAGCTCTAAGGGCAACCAGCATATCCTCCAAACTCTGAAGGTGCTCTTCTAAGCAACATATCTGATCATGAGCCTCAGGTGTGGCTGAAGTAGAAGAACTGTCATTCGTAGTCATGGTCTGCAAAAAGGAAATCTTCTAATGGGAGTTAGCGCTAGAATAAATAATTGAAAGCAGAATAGAAACATGTATGTCAAGTAAAATAGACAAAACATATATGACATGAATCTATGCAAGTGGTAGGATGTGAAGCATGCTAAGCAATATAAGTATGAAATGCATCTAATGTGGAATATTATAGGCATTGGGCATATATAAGATAGCATGAACACAAGATATGAAGAATGAAGTATGTATGTGAGATCTGTGAAATTCGATCGATCAGAAAAAGAAGTGATATCGATCACAAAAGTTAGATCGATAAAAAATAAGTGAGATCGATCTCACAGCTTCGATCGATCTGAGACACAAGTTCGATCGATCGAATTGTGTTATGTGAAAAACGAGAAGTCACAGATCTGTGACTGTGGGACACGTGACCCACATGAACATGTTCGTGGGCCCATCAACATAATAAACATCAATCCTAATCACCTAGAATGGTTTACACTCCCAAAAATCAAAGTAACTCATTACAATGGACACGGCATAAAGATGAATATAGACATATACATGAAAAGCTTAAAACTTCATCCATGGCCAACAGTCATCATGAATATTGGAACGGATCAAACAGTTAAAGCATACTCTTAACAAATCGAGGTGTGAAATCAATAATGGGGTCTCGGATTTTACCTTGAATCAAAGAGAGGAGAGATGAAATGTGAAGAGGAAGAAGATCTGAGAAGAGAGAGAAATCGACACCTGGTTTACTCTGGAGATCTCGCCAAAGATGGAGGAAATGGGTGAGGTTAAGATGGCGTAGGAACTAGGGTTTGGAAATGAGGGAGAATGAGATCTGATCCTCTATTTAAAAACTGTCGCTCATAAGTTTGATCAATCGAACTAGAATCACAGATCGATCGAACTTTGAATGATCTCTCCACAAAGTTTTTTTTTTTTTTTTTTTTTTTTTCATTGAATAAACAAAAATGTGAATAAAATAAAATAAAAAATATTTTTGGATTTTTGAAAATTGAAAAAGTCAAAACAAAGTCAAATAATGAAATGGAGAGCTGAGATCGATCGGAACAAGAGTTCGATTGATCAGACAGAGAGCAAAAATATGCAAGTTTTTGGTTTAGAAAATTGGCTAAGTGTTGGAACTTGGAGATCGATCAAATTTTGAAGTTGGATCGATCGAAGAAGTTCAGATTGATCTTGAAATGTTTCGATCGATAAGAAAGAGAGCTGAAATATGCAGGTTGATGCAGGCTCAAAATTTTTCTAAGTGTTGAATCATAAGATCAATCGAACTTTGAAGTTGGATCGATCGAAGGTCTCCTGATCGATCTGAGAATAAGTTCGAACGATGGGATATAGAGGTGATTTGGATGCAGGTGGATGCAGGTAGAAATTTTTTCTAAGTGCTGGATGCAGGTGGAAGTTCGATCGATCGAACTCTTATTTGAAATCGATCGAACTTATGCTCAATGCTCAATCACAACACAAAATTTCATGCAATCCTAATCACAGTTCCTATCAATGCATATGAACCAAAAACAAGTATCTAGACTTCGCTAGAAATGAAATTTAAGATAGAAATGGGGGAGGAATAGGGTTTTGACACCCTACGAATGCTTTTGCTAGTCTTTAATGTCTCTAGCAAGACGTTGGGCTCTTTTAGCCCGGATCAAAGATCTTGTTATGTATCCCCTCCTTATTGGGGTGATGAAAGCTTTGAACTTTTCCCAACAAATGGTTCGTTGAAGAACTTGTTGGATTAAGCTTAAAAGGAGCTTTTGGTTCCTTGTCAATGCAATCTTCTATGTGTTTATACACCGGGTCAACTAGATGTGCAGCTTCCAAACATCTTTGAAAGATTTGACCCTCGATGTAAGGTTTCAACCTTTGTCCATTAACTTTGAAAATGTTCCTCTTCTTCAAGTTTTTGATTTCAACCGCCCCATGAGGTGCAACAGAGATGATTTCATAAGGATCCTCCCATTTGGTTCTCAATTTCCCAGGAAAGAGTTTCAGTCTAGAGTTGAAAAGCCAAGCTTTTTGACCGGGTTCCAAAGACTTTTTCACAATATGCTTATCATGAAAGGCTTTGGTTCGTTCTTTGTAGATTTTGGCATTATCATAAGCATTGTGTCTCAACTCTTCTAACTCATTCAATTGAAGTAGCCTATTCTCTCCGGCTTTATCAAGGTTAAAATTGAGCTTTTTAATTGCCCATAAGGCTTTATGCTCTAGCTCAACCGGAAGATGGCAAGGCTTTCCATATGCAAGTCTATAAGGAGACATGCTAATGGGAGTCTTGTATGCCGTCCGATAAGCCCGCAAAGCATCATTTAGCTTTCTTGACCAATCCTTCCGGGTGGTGTTAACCGTTTTCTCAAGAATATGCTTAATTTCCCAGTTAGACACTTCAACTTGCTCGCTTGTTTGAGGATGGTAGGGAGTGGCTACCTTATGAGTGACGGAGTACTTAAGAAATAAGTGCCTCAAGAATTGATTGCAAAAATGTTTTCCTCCATCACTTATTATAGCCCTTGGCATACCAAAATGAGCAAAGATATTGGATTTGATGAATTGAATGACCACGGAGTGGTCATTTGTTTTGGTAGCACATGCTTCCACCCACTTGGAAACATAATCAACGGCAAGAAGAATATATTGAAAACCATAGAACATAGGAAATGGACCCATAAAATCAATGCCCCATATATCAAAGATCCCAACAACAAGTATATTGGTTAAGGACATCATATCTCTTCTAGACGTTGTCCCCATTTTTTGGCATCTCTCACATGATTTGCAAAAATTGTAGGCATTTCTATGAATAGTGGGCCAAAATAGCCCACTTTGAAGAACCTTTAAGGTGGTCTTCTTTGCACTAAAATGCCCACCACATGCAAGAGTGTGACAAAATACTAGGACGCTTAGAATTTTACTCTCCGGAATGCATCTTCTCACAATTTGATCCAGACAATATCGGTATAAGACAGGGTCTTCCCAATAGTAATTCCGGATGTTGGCAAAGAAACGATTCTTTTCGTTCTTCGACCAAGAAGTTGGTAGCTTGCCTACTGCCAAATAATTCACAATGTCGGCAAACCAAGGCATTTTTCCATTAGAAATTTGAAAGAGTTGTTCATCCAGAAAAGAGTCACAAATTGGTAGACTAGGGAAAGGCTCTATCGATAACCTAGAAAGATGATCGGCAACCACATTTTCAGTGCCTCTCTTGTCCTTGATTTCAAAATCAAATTCCAGAAGAAGCAAAATCCATCTAATTAGCCTAGGTTTTGTTTTCCTTTTTGTCAATAGATGCCTCAAGGTGGTATGATCAGAATAAATAACAACCTTGGACCCTAAGAGATAGGAACGAAATTTATCAAGAGCATATACTACGGCAAGTAATTCTTTCTCGGTAGTGGAGTAATTCAATTAAGCTCCCAAGAAGGTTTTACTTGCATAGTATATTGCACAAGGAAGCTTACCCACTCGTTGTCCTAAAACTGCCCCTATGGCATAATCAGAAGCATCACACACGATTTCAAATGGCAATGACCAATTGGGAGGTTGCATGATAGGAGTAGATGATAATAATTCACGCAATTTATGAAAAACATCTAGGCATGCTTGGTCAAAGACAAAAGGAGTTTCCTTGGCAAGAAGGTTGCACAAGGGTCGAGCAATTTTGCTAAAGTCTTTGATAAAACGGCGGTAAAAGCCAGCATGACTTAGAAAGGAGTGAACCTCTCTCACCGTTGAAGGCAAAGGCAATTCAAAAATAAGCTCGACTTTCACTTTATCAACCTCTATTCCTCTCCTTGAGATAACGTGACCCAAAACAATACCCTCTTGAACCATGAAATGGCTCTTTTCCCAACTAAGTACAAGGTTGGTTTCACGACATCTCTTAAGCACTTGATCTAATTTTTTGAGGCATGCACTAAATGAAGACCTAAAAACAGAAAAATAATCCATGAAAACCTCTAAATACTCTTCCACCATATTCAAGAAAATTGACATCATACACCTTTGGAATGTGGCAGGTGCATTGCACAAACCAAAAGGCATCCATCTATAAGCAAATGTGCCGAATGGATATGTAAAGGTGGTTTTCTGTTGGTCTAGCGGGTCGAGGGCTATTTGATTGTACCCCGAATACCCATCAAGGAAGCAATAATATTGTTGCCCGGCCAATCTTTCTAGAATTTGATCAATGAATGGCAAGGGGAAGTGATCCTTTCTAGTATTCAATTTACGGTAATCAATGCATACACGCCATAAATTGGCGGTACGCTTAGAGATTTCCTCACCTTTTGCATTTTCAATCACCGTAATCCCTAATTTTTTGGGAACTACTTGAGTTGGACTCACCCATTTACTGTCGGAGATTGGGTAAATGATTCCGGCATCTAAGAGTTTGATAACTTCCTTCTTAACTATTTCCTTCATGTTTGGATTAAGTCTCCTTTAGGCATCCCTAAAGGGTTTTGCATCATCTTCCATAAATATGCGATGCATACAAATTGAAGGGTCAATTCCCTTAAGATCCGCCATACTCCATCCTATGGCTTCCTTATTTTCTTTAAGCACACTTAAAAGAGCATCTTCTTGGTCTTTTTCAAGACTTGAAGAAATGATAACCGGAAGAGTCTCTTTTGGTCCTAAGAGTGCATACTTGAGATTGGAAGGTAGTTTTAAGCTTAAGAATTGGTGGAGAGACTAAAGATGAGACCGGTGGAGTGCTAGAGAGTGGAGGAAGAGGTTCTATTGGAGTTTTCCAAGATGAAAAATCTAAGCTTGCAACAGATTCCATGAGATTGCTTACTTCATTCATTGAATTTTCATCATCAAATCCACAACTTCCATACATTTCAAGAAGACACGAAGCTAGATGATCATCAAATAAAGAGATGAAAGACTATCCTCAATTGGTTGTTTCATTACCATTGTTGGAATCGATTCCTCAACAACCTCATCTAACACATCTATAAGGCAACACTCATCTTTATCTTTGGGATGTCGACTTGCATGAAAAACATTAAGTTTGATCATCATATTGCCAAAAGAAAGGTCCATAATCCCGGATCTACAATTAATTGTTGCATTTGCGGTGGCAAGGAACGGTCTTCCCAAGATGATTGGGATGTGGTTGGAGGGATTAGCAACCGGTTCGGTATTAAGAACTACGAAATCAACCGGAAAGTAGAATTTATCCACCTTGACAAGAATGTCCTCAACCATGCCCCTAGGTGTTTTGACGGATCTATCGGCCATTTGAAGCACCACCGAGGTTGGCTTCAATTCATTCAACCCTAATTGGACATATACGGAGTAAGGAATCATATTGACACTTGCACCTAAGTCAAGAAGAGCTTTACGAATTTCATGGGTCCCAATTACACAAGAAATAGTCGGAGCACCGGGATCTTTGAACTTAAGCGGAGTGTTTTGTTGAAGAATGGAGCTCAGTTGCTCCGTGAGGAACACTTTTTTAGGGCTTGGTCCCTTGCTCTTCCTCTTTTATGTGCAAAGATCTTTCAAGAATTTTGCATAAGGTGGAATTTGCTTAATGGCATC
The DNA here is from genome assembly GCF_030987335.1 of Cornus florida. Lineage (NCBI taxonomy): Eukaryota > Viridiplantae > Streptophyta > Magnoliopsida > Cornales > Cornaceae > Cornus > Cornus florida. The sequence goes on from NW_026775576.1 coordinate 50,984,457, forward strand.
CAAAAAAGGAAGATTGACATTGACTTGCTTAAAAACTTCCATCATGTTATGTGTTTTCCCTTCTTGCCTCCCATAAGGCGAAGTTTCTTTTAAAGCGTAAAGGAATGGAGCTTTTGGCTCACAAGACTTTGTAATTTGAGAGGATGATGGAGAAGATTGAGAATTCCGGTTAGGAACATTTTCATTCAAAGGAGTAGGAGTGGAATTGGGAATTGGATGGGTGATAACTTTAGGTTGCACCGATTCACTATCTTCCTTTGGTAGTTCAACCCTGTTGTCTACTTGCTTACCACTTCTCAAGGTGGTGATGGCTTGCGCTTGAGCTTGGGAAGAATAACCCAATGTAGGGTTTGTTTCCACACAAAATTGGGCCTTTGGATTCCTCTCGGGTTGACTAGGCAATTTCCCAATTTCTCTTGCATTCAATGCATTAGCTATGGTCCCAATTTGGGATTCAAGCTTTGATATAGATTGAGAGTGGGAATGCAACAAGTTGGTATCCTTCTTTAAGCTACCCAAGGCCATCAAAACCTTGTCTTCAAATGTGGAATTACTAGAAAGTGTTTGAGGATAATGGAAGCCCACTTGGGAATCATACATTTGAGGATGTGAGAAGTCATTGATTCTTTGATGATGGAAAGAAGAAGAAGTGAGCCCTTGAGAACCTCCATTTCTTTTATGAGGTGGAATGTATTTTCTTTGAAGATTTTTAGCTTAATAAGGGCTTTCATTCCACAATGGAACATATGCATTTGAATAGGGGTGAACAAATGTAGCATTAACTTGTTCAAAGTGTTCATTAACAACATGTCCTTGGGGACAATCGAAAGTAGTATGCAAAACACTTGAACATGTCATGCAAGGCTTACAAAGATGAGTTGTATGATGAAAAGAAGATACATTGATAGCCAGTTTTTGATTCAACAAGAATTGATCAAGTTTTTGAGAAAGAGTTTTAACCTTGGCTACAATTTCCCTTGAATTTTCAATTTGACACACTGTTACACTTTTCTCCTTTTTAGTAAAACCATGATCAAGACGAGAAGTGTAATATTTGTGCAAGGAGTTTTCACTCATTTTTTCAAAGAGGTGCCAAATGTCATCTTCATGATTTCCAAAATATGAACCTCCACATGAGGTATCAACTATGTCCTTTTGCATGTCGGATAGGCTTTCATAGAAGTATTGGACAACTTGCCATTTTGGAATACCATGATGTGGACACTTTCTTAGCAAGTCATTCAATCTCTCCCAAGCTTCATGCAACAACTCTCCTTCCCTTTGAGAAAATTCTCTAATTGAAGCACACATTACATTGGTCAAACTTACAGGGTAATTTTTTTTTAAAAACTCATTTTGCATTTGTGCCCAAGATGTTATTAAATTTACCCCTATAGTATTGAACCAATGCTTTGCTTTATTTTTAAGTGTGAAAGGGAAGATGAGTAATTTAAGGACTTCCTCCGGGACATCCATGTACCTCATGGTGGAATATAGTTTAAGAAATTCATTAAGATGCCTATATGGTTCTTCTTCATCCAAGCCATAAAAGAGTGGGCACATTTGAATGATCTTGGGCTTGATTTCATATTGATTAGCCTCAAAATTAGGCAACACAATGCAAGTAGGTGCATGGTATGCATGAAGATTATAATGATCACGAAGGACCATTGGAGGAATTGGAGCTTGAACTCTGGGGTCATGTTGATTAAGAGGTAGGTTTTGCATGAAGCGTGGGCCTAAGTAGCCAAGATTACCCTCTAGATTTTTCATGTGAAAACCTAGAATGAATGATATGACAAGGTCTATACAAGACTACAAATGACACACAAATCACAACAAAACAAGCAAGCACTCCTCCTTCGCAACAAATCAACAATCAACAAACTTCCTCCACATACAATGATCCCATACTCCCATGCTCAAACAATAATGATGCAAAGAACAATTAAAGATTGCCTCCACGCGGGCTCACGATTTATCTAAGAAATTAAAAACTAGCCTCCACGTGGGCCGACGATTTAACTAAGGGATTGAGTAAGAAAGTCTCAAAAAGGTTCTTTAGCACTTCAACTTCAAATTTAAATCTTAGCTTAGCAATTTTTTTATTTTTTTTTATTTTTTTTTTTATAGCATTTTTCCTTGCTTGATGGCTCCTCTGCTTGCCTCCTAGCTCAACGTTCCTTGTCAAAGATGAACAAACACAATGAGTAATCTAAAGAAAAATAAAAATAAAGTAAAGACACGATCGAAAGAGTACTAATTCCTAATGAATTCCATAAATACGATATTGCCTAATCCCTGGCAACGGAGCCAAAAACTGACCGGTCTGCCGCACTACCGTCAAGCTTAAGAGTGTGTGGATTTTAAGGCGAGGGCCAAGAGTTTTACATTTATAAAAGCCACTACTACCTTCACTAAAAATATAGTTAGGGTGAGTAGGGATAGTCCCAAGGGATTGGAGTCGTACTTGGTTGTGGAATCGCAATTAGGGTTAGTAGGTCGAGTGATCAAACAAATAGTTAGTTGGTTGATTAAATTAGAGAGCAACTAGATTAAACTAAATAATTGAATACAACAAAGAGTAAGTAAGAGAGAGAGAAATCTTGGGGTTTAGAGGTCACCACCAAGCAATACTTTTCTATACCTCTAACTAGTGACTAATGAGGGTAATGTGTGTCGCAATATTGGTGTGTGTGTGTGTTTGGTTGATTTAATTAGCAAGGGTGACCAATTAAGCATACATTGTCTAATCAACATGTGAAAATCACAATATATCTAGCAATTAAGTATATATTGTCTAAATATCATGTGAAAAGCACAACATATCTAGTAAGTCATTAATCCTTTCATTAAGCTCACAAGATAAATACACCACAAGGTTAGAGACATATGCTACTTGCATTCAAAAGTATGGAATATCAAACAACTAGCATGGATTGTCCTCTCATCTAACAACTATGCTACCACTACACTACAATTAGGCTAATGACATGAAATTAAACTAATTAAGTAAGGGAGAGGCATGATCCATCAAGAAATGAGCATGGACCATCTAGAAAATCATAAGAGCATTCCTTTAAGCATAATGTTTTGATAATCTCTAAATCTATAGCATTAATACACATAGACATGCATCAATAACACAAGAAATAGAGGCAAACATATGAACATCTATTCTACCACACATAGACATATGGATAGAATGAAATGATCAATTGGAAGCGTTTTACCACATAAATCATTGAATAAACAAGATCTATAAATATAAAAGTGTCAAAACATGTATTACAACACTAATCCCTCAATAATACACAAGATTAAGATCTAAAAAGCATGCTTGGGGCTAACTCTAGCCCCAAGAGGATTTCTAGCCACTCATGGTGATATTACTCCAACCCTCAAGGGCTGACTCCATGGAAGAGATTTGCTCATTGGTTGATGAAGAGTCTCCAATGGTGTCTCTAGCCTCCTCCTCCTCTAAACTTGCTCTCCAAGAGAATAAACCCTAGAATTGTATATGTCTCAAAAAGTGCATCATATTCATTTTATAGGTAGGTCAAGTGACACACAAAATGAGCTGGGGTCGTGTAAAGAATATTCTCTAATGATTGGATAGAGGACGGATTGAACAAGCTAGAAATTTAACTTTTTCGCACTGGAGGAAGTTCAATCGATCGAACCTTGGACTTGATCGATCGAACTTGCTAAAATCCATCGAACTGAGGCTGGATTGATCCAATTGGATGAGCTTTTTGGGAAAAGACAAATCCGAGATATTTTGGGAGATATTTATGGGAAAAGGACAAAAGTGGTTAGTGGGTGGTATAGTTGTGGATAAGATCAATCATTTGAATAAGGATAAAAGTGTTCGATCGATCGAAGGGTGGTATTGGATCAATCGAACTTTGGACTTTTTGCTTTGGGTCAAGGCTTGGATCTATCTTAAAGTACTGAGATCAATCAGTGTTTGATCGATCGAACCTTGAAGTTGGATTGATCGAACTTTGCTGCTTCCCACCTTTGGCTTCATTTGCTTTTTTCTTTCTCCACTTTGCTCCTTTCTTTGTTTAATCCCAGAATTGCTTCAATTAAGCTTTTATTTGGCTGAGTTAGCTTATTTTCGGGATAAGTGCCTGAAAATGGAAATAATACGAAATCAATCTAAAACGGTAAAGTAAGATAGATAAAGGTACTAGAATGCCTAAGCTTAAGGGGTTTAAATACGCACTTTTCAGCGCTCATTAGTATATGAAGAAGTCTGATATAGCTCAAGCTCCGAAGGTCAAGAACAAAGATTCTATTGTGAAATCCAGGATAATATAGATTCCCAAGAAGTTAAACTTAGTGAATTTGCTTGTGTATACAGCCTTCAAGGTTTGTAACAAAGTGGACAGATGGTATATTGACAGTGGCTGCTCAAGACATATGACAGGTGATGGTTCTAAATTTATCACTCTGAAACAATTTGATGGTGTAGATGTGAACTTTGGAGACAATCAGAAGGCTAGAATTGTTGGTATAGGTACTGTGAGCAAGTCTGAAGAATTACCTAAGATTTAAGAAGTTTTACTGGTTAAAGGACTCAAACACAACCTTTTCAGTGTAAGTCAGTTTTGTGACAGTGGGAAGACTATGTGTTTTGACAAAGAAAAGTGCAATGTGGTTGATCTTAAATCAAAACAAGTTCTCTTCTCAGCATGTAGATCATCAGGAAATGTTTATACTATCACTGAAGAATTCCAAGCTACTCAATGCAATTTAACAACTTGTGATGAAGTTAATCTGTGGCATAAGAGATTAGGGCATCTTCATTCAAGAAATTTGTCCAAGATTTTGAAGCTAAAAGCTGTCAAAGGACTTCCTGAACTCAATTTTAAAGATGATCATCTTTGCAAGGCCTGTCAACAAGGAAAATAAACCAAAGTTTCATTTCCTTTAAAAGAAATCAACACCTCAAGAGCACTTGACTTGATACACATGGATCTTTGCGGTCCTACTAGAACTACTAGCATGGGTGGGAGAAAGTACTTCATGCTTCTTATTAATGATTTTAGTAGAATGGTGTGGGTTTACTTCTTAAAAGAAAAATCTGAGGCTATTACACATTTCATTAAATTTGTCAATCTTGTTGAAAATGAAAGAAGCTGCACTGTGAAGAGACTTAGGTCTAACTTTGGCACAGAATTCATCATGAAGGAGTTTGAGCACTACTGTGATGATAAGGGTATCAAGAAAGAGTTCTTGGCTGTTGCTACTCCTCAACAGAATGGGGTTGTAGAAAGGAAGAATAAGATAGTTCAAGAAATGGGTAGAACAATGCTGTAGGAAAAAGGTCTAGCAAAGGGTTTTGGGCTGAAGCTATGAGTACTACTGTACACATCATAAATAGGGTTCTTCTTAGACCTAACTTAACCATAACACCTTATGAATTATGGTATGGAAGACCTGCAACTGTTCACTACTTCAAAATATTTGGCAGCAAATGTTATATATTGAATCACATTGACAGCTTGGGCAAGTTTGATTCAAAGGTAGATGAAGGCATATTCTTGTAATATTCTAAAAAAAATAAAGCTTATAGGTGCTATAATCTAAGGTTTTCAAAGGTGGTTGAGTCATTTCATGTGAAGTTTGATGAGAATCCTAAGTCCACACCTCTTGAAGACTGTGACAATACTTTTGGTTCAAATGAAACCAGTTCCTCAGTTATTAAACCTGAAGATCCAAAAGAAACCACTTATCCAGTGCCGCAGAAGCAGGTTCAAGCTGAGAACATCATTGGTTCATCTCAAGCTGGAGTTCAAACAAGAAACAAAAAGAAGCTAAATGATTTAGAAGCTGAAGATGGTGAAGAATACAGTCACTTTGCTATGCTGTCATCCATTGAACCAAAGTCCTACTTTGAAGCTCAGAAAAGTAAAGTCTAGTTAGCTGCTATGTAAGAGGAACTTGATCAAATTAATAAGAATGATACCTGGACACTTGTTCCCAGACCTGAAGACAAGAATGTAATTGGCTCAAAGTGGATTTTCAGAAATAAAATGGATCAAGTGTCGACTACCGAGGATCACGGGAATATGCTTCTTTGGGTCATGGACCGGTTCCGTGTCGAGAACCACAAAGTCTACCGGAAAGTAGAATTTGTCCACTTTGATAATGACATCCTCAAGAATGCCTCGTGGGTGCTTGACCGATCTATCGGCAAGCTGCAATACCATGGAGGTTGGCTTTAGATCTCCCAACCCAAGCTGTAAGTAAACTGAATATGGAATCAAATTTACATTAGCTCTTAGGTCAAGGAGGGCCCTTTCTATCTTGTTATCGCCAATGACACATGAGATAGTTGGGGCGCCCGGATCCTTATACTTTGGAAGAGCACTGTGTTGAATGATTGCACTCACATTTTCAGTTAATCTCACTTTCTTTGGCAAATAATTTTTGGAAGTGCGCTTTTGAGTGCACAAATCCTTGAGAAATTTTGCATAGGAAGGGATTTGCTTTATAGCATCCAAGAGAGGCAAGTTGATTTTTACTTACTTGAAAACTTCCCACACGTCTTGAATTTTGTAATTCTTGTTCCCAATATGTGTCGACTTTTAGAGACGTTGAGGAAACGGAGCTTTAGGCTCATAAGAAGTTTCCACATTTGGGGTGACAAGCTTGGGATTTTCATGAGTAGGATTTGGATTAGAAGAGCTGGGACTTGGATTTGGATTTTTTAAAAGAGAATTTTTCTCATCTTTGTTTCCATCAACCTTGTTGTCAACAACATGACCACTCGTAAAGGTGGTGATTGCCTGGACTTGTTCATGAATTGGCCCACTCGGAGGAGGGGATTCATCAATCATATGCATCCCTCTAGGATTTTCAAATGGTTGAGCGGGAAGCTTACCCTTGTCTTTTTGGAGCAATTGATTCATGAAGTTAGCTATTTGGCCCACTTGATTCTCAAGCTTAGCTATAGACTGAGTATGAGAATGAACCATTTGGAGAGTGGGTTGCAAAGATGTCAAGAGTTGCTTGTTGGAATCCATCATTTGCTTATTCAATGATTCCATCATTTGCTTGTTTGCAGCCACGATCTCATCAGTTGGGAACACATAGGGTTGATTGGAGACATTTGGATTGTATGGAGGATGGTAGCTTGAGGAGGCCTGAAATTGCCTATTTTGAAATTGAGAAGAGAGCTAATTTTGTTGCCTTTGATTTTAAAATTTTGAATTTTGTGGGGCTTGTTGCCTCTACGAGAAATTCAGATGATCTCTCCATCCAGGATTGTAAGTATTGGAATATGGATTATTTCTAGGCCTTGAGAATATTGCATTCGCTTGCTCTTGATTGGAATTAGGAAATTGTTCTGGTGTGGGACAATCTTCAGAAAGATGGAATGGACTAGTACATGATGCACAAACCGCACTTGCCGAATTTTAAGACAAAGAGGGGGAGAGATGTGGTGCCATCAATTGATAGAATTTATGAGCTATGGCATCCACTTGGGAAGATTCCTCCCTCAGTGTTTTTGGTTGACAAGGGTTGGTGTTCTTTGTATTGGTTGAGGTTGGACCACTACGAGAGTTATGCTGCAATGAGTTTTCACTCAAATTTTCAAGTAAGGTCCATGCCTCATCCGCACTTTTAGACATGAACATCCCTCCACAAGATGAGTCAACCATGAACCTATGTGGGTTGGTTAACCCAACATAGAAAGCTTGCACCAATTGCCATTTTGGAATTAGGTGGTGCGGACATTTCCTTAAGAGGTCTTGAAATCGCTCCCAAGTCTCATGGAGTTGTTCCCCCTTGCTTTATGAAAAGCTAAGAATGGAACGCCTCATTAAATTGGTTTTACTTACTAGATAATATTTCTTTAAGAATTCTTGCTGCAGTTGAGCCCATGTGGTGATGGAATTAGCAGCAAGGGAGTTCAACCAATATTTTGCCCGTTCTTTTAATGAGAATGGGAAGAGATATAATTGGAGAGCATTATCAGGAAAGCCCCTCAACTTGATGGTAGAGCATATTTCAAGGAATTCATCAAGGTGCTTATAAGTGTCTTCATTTTCAAAGCCATGAAAAGATGGAAGCATTTGGATGGTGCTAGATTTGATTTCATATTGAGCGGCCTCAATATTTGGCATCACTATGCAAGAGGGAGAAACATAAGTGGTAGGGATGAAATGGTCCCTAAGAGTCATGGGAACCACATTTGGAATTTCGGCCCTATCATTATTAATCCCCTTATTTTCGACATTTCCTACATTTTCATCCATTGTGTTAAATTCAGTTTCAAGCTCTCTTATGCTAGAAGATTCCCTAAGGGTTCGTCTAAGAGTTCTTTCAAGAGAATTTATATTAACTGGAGATTCTAGAATTGGTAGGGAGAGTGATTTACGGCCAAATATCAACAACATACCCCACAATCAATATAATAATTCATCACCATCAACTCCACATACGATGTTTCCGTTCTCCTCAATTATCAAAACAGAAATTAAATGGCCACAACAAGGACTGATGCTTTACAATTGAAAATAAATAAGAAAATAGCCTCAACAAGGGCTTCACAACTTAACTATAACCAAATTATATATACACAATATTAACAATTTCGAAACTAAAAGGCCAAGAGACTTACCTGGAGTCCTCTAGACTTACAAATTTACTAGCGTTCCCTCGGCAAGCATCAATCTCACAAACAACTTTCAACACCAAGATGGTCAAAACCGCATAAGAAATATTCACAAATCACAATATTGACAATCAAACCAAAATTAACCCTAGAACTTCGGTTGCTAAACCGTGTGCAAGTCCCCGGCAACGGCGCCAAAAATTGACCGGTTGTCAATTATACATCAACCTTTGCAATAGCACAAATCATTGTAAAATAGGGATATTGGGCGGATAAGTGGAACCACTGGGACTGCTAGTTTATGGCAACTTAAGTGTCTAAAGTCATTTTTAGAATGATAAAGGAGGTTATAGAGGATTTGTTGGATTGTCAGTCAGATTATGAATTGAAAAGTGCATAAAACATTAATGCTAAGAAGTAGAGAGGCAAAGACAATTAAAATGGGAACTAGGGAAGTGAGTCCACTACCCATTTATAAGCATACTAGGACATGATTTACTTGGGGAAATATTATATATAACCACGGAATGCAATAACATAACATTGATACATTATTTTCAAGAAATATATGAAAATAAGATACAAGAATAACCTATCAGAGCTTACATGTTTTGGTTACCTAAACTAGGATGCAACCTTAGACATGATCACCAAGCCATAGATTATCAAGCCCTTAATCTCATAATAAGAGCACATGAATTAGAAATCAAGAAGAATCTATCAAAGGAAAGCCCTAAGTAATAGATTATCCAAATTCCTAAATGTCATGCCAATAAAATCACTTCCGTGAACTCATCTCCATTGTCACTATGAAAATGTAGCACTATAATCATGAGAGAAAAATAATCTAAGACAAGATATTTAACTAAAAATGACCATTTATAGATAATGAAATTCATTACATCATATGAAGGGCTCTAGTTCGTGGAAAAGTCACATATATACATTATACCCCAAATAGAAATAAAAACAAAGCAATGCTGACAAAATGTGGCTTCATCGCCTCCCTAGATAGGGAGTTAGTTACCCATGAAGACTAAGAATGAAGGAGAAGATGAAAAATCCCTCTTCATTTCCACACCTTAAGCTCAAGAACACATCTTTCCCTCTCTAGCACTTAACCTTTTCTAAAATTTGAGATATGAGATATGAGATGTGTGTCTCCTCTTTATTCCAACCAAAACCTACTCACCATACCCCCAAATCCCGAGCTCTCCCCTCTGCATCAAGCTAAGCTACACAAAATGAAGATAAGGAGACAAAAATGCTAAAATTCAGGGGCAGTTGAGCTGCCTGCAGCAGGTCGGCGGGCGCCCGCGAGGCGCTGACACGTGAGGGATTGGAGTGTTTGGCGAGCGCCCGCGATGGCACGCCGGGCTCCCGCGGTGGCTCGCGGGGGCTTAGCAAGGCCCCGCGAAATGGGGTAGAGAGGTGAGGGGTTCGGCGGGCGCTCGCGGTGGCTTGTCTCTGCACATTGACAAGGCTTCTTGCAAGCCTTCTTCACGCCGGACCGTGGACGCACTTCCACGAAGAACACTCAGTCATGACTTCACAAAATGACAACAGAATAAGTCAGGTCTAAAAGATGACTCCCTGACACGGCGCACGTATTTCAACGAAAAGTTGTCAAAACCGCTTCTTTGATCATTCTTGGGAAAAAAATCCTGAAATTAGAAAGAAATACACAACTAAATTAAAATTGTACATTATCCTCTAATAATGGACTTAACTAATGCAAGAAAGGGCGCTTGAATATGTAATATTCGGCGCTTATCATCAAGCTGCCAAAAGAATTCTCAGATATGTCAAAGGCACCATCTCATATGGTCTATACTACACTTTCTCACCCTTTATGTCTATTGCAGTCTTCTCAGATGCTGATTGGGGTGAATTTTTACCTGACAGAAAAAGTACCTCTGGTTATTGTTATGTTCTTGGTTCCAATGTAGTCTATTGGCTAAGTAAAAAGTAGGACACTGTCTCTCTCTCAACCTCTGAAGCTGAGTATATAGCTGCCTCATAAGCTGGCTCTCAACTACTTTGGATGAAACATACACTCTCAGACCTCGGACTTCAATTTCCAGGACCTCCAAAGCTTTTCTGTGACAACCAAAGTGCTATTGCTATCAGCAAAAATCCCACACTATACTGGAAAAGCAAACACATTGATATCATGTATCACTTTCTTAGAGACAAAGTTCAAAAAGGCCTTATTGATATCACTTACTTGCCCACTGAAGATTAACTTGCAGATATCATGACCAAACCTCTTCTTCCTTAGAGATTTTCAACCCTTCGAGCTCTTCTCAGGGTTGTTCCTCCTCCCTTTTGAACTAATATTGTTGGTCCTTCTTACCTTTCGACCTTCAATATTAAAAAGGGGGAGAAATGGACTGAAATAAGGATATCTTGAAGCTATTCCTTTTCCATTTGGGTTGTTCTAATTTATTGAATCTTTGAAAGTTCTCATTCTCAATATCTTATTTCAAGGTTAATTAGTTTTTGACATTAAAGGCAAAAGGGGGAGATTGTTGCTCCTAAGTTATTTTAAGGAATGTTTGCCTTTTAAATATAAAAAAGTGTGGTTTCAGTGGCTTCAAGTATGATTTCTATTTGCATTGTGTATTGAAATAAGGTCCAGGGATTATATTGTCATTTATAACCTTGTATCACATTGCACTCAGTGGTTTGTAATAGTGCATTGCAACGCTTCAGCCTGCTTTGATCAAAATCACTGTGACAGTAAAGGTTCAACACTTCAGTTTTAGCTACAGGTGCTCACAGGGGTACTATGGTCTTTTCTCAGTTGTATTTCATATATATACGTATGCTCAGGTACATGCATTGCACTGGAGTATCATGATTAGACCTGCATTGTGGGGAATACAGCCTCGAAATTGTCACAATGCTGAGTAGAGTTAAATCTGTTTTGAGGGCAGTATGGTCTTTTCCAGCTATGCTAAAGAATGTGACACGTCTCAGTGGTCCTAGAGAGCTGGTATATGCAAGAATATTACATTGCTTAGAGGCTAAGTTTGGATAGAATTGGAATTCAGTACTCATACTTGTTAGCTACTGCAGATAGTGAGAATTGTGACAAATTAGCCGAGGTGGCAGGTTGGTCCATTGCCCTGAAAATATCTGAATTGTGCTTTCCCAATCATTGGTGGAAAGCGACAGGTGTATTGTAGTAGCTGTACAAGGGCTGCTGTGAGTACACTAGTATATATATGCTATTATAAGGCTCCTTAGGGTTTAAGCCTCTTGAATATACATTGCACATTGAGCTGCTGCTGAGAACCCTCGAGCATGCTATGTCAAGCAAGTTTTTCTCTGCTGTTTGATGATGATCTATGTAAGAAAAACTCATTGAATCAACTCTGAGGTGTGTACTGTAATACCCCTAAATTCAAAAGGATAATTCTGGTGTTTTATAAATTATTTTTATTGCATTTTTAAATTGTTTAAGTGTTTATTTGCATTAATTGGTGTATTATTTGTTTGTTTCTGAATTTATTTGGGCTACTTGAAATTGTGTAATTTAATTGTTAATAGTTGGTTTTATTTGAATTAAATGTTTTATTTTTATTTTTAATTTAATTAATTTAATTATTTTATTTATTTATTTATGTTAATTGGTTTAATATGTTTTAAATGCATTAATTAGAGATCAGGGTTTTAGGATTTAACATAGTCGACATAATTTCAATCCAGCTTTCTCTATGGGCCGAATTTCAGTTTAGGGTTTAATTGAGCTTAGGATTAGTGTGGCCTATAAATATTTCACCTAAGGTGTCTGCCTAGGGTTTTAGAATTATATTACGACATAATAAGACAGTGAACAGTTTGGAGAAATCTGGGAAGCAACAGAGGGAAGAAACAGAGAGTTGGCCGGGGATTTTAGGACGACGTCGGTGTAAGGCAAGTTTTATAACTGGCTCTATCTCTTTGGCCTATGTTCTTTGCATCCCTAATATAATTCCAGGATGAAATAAAGATTAAATAAATTCTTTGTTTGCATGAAATTTGTTTATAACTGTATGTGTTCCCGAAGGTGTATTTTGCTTGTTCTTAAACGGGTTTGCATGGTTTCTTGTCTAATTGTAGTTGATTAATGATTTAAGGGATCTAGATAACTTTAAAACACCTTGGGGATTTAGTTTTAACAAGTGAGGAAGTTGGTTTGAAAGATTAATCAAATTCTGTACAGTTTGTATTCATGGTTTTGGTTTTGGCTTGCGTATACTGATTTTTGGCTAGATTCTTGTTCTAATAGAATTCAATTAATGTATAATGAATTTAAATTACTCTGGAACATCCTAGGACTTAGTTTTAAATCAACAAGAAACTTGGGTTGGAGGAACAAGGTTGCCGGAGTTGAAGAAGAAATTGTAACAGTAGGTTTCTTCCATGTGAATGTTGTTTCGTTTTAAAAATTTTTGGTTTAATTCTTGTTCCCAATGGTTTTGATTAATAATCAAGGAAGTTAATTAGCTTTTGAACACACAAGGACTAGGTTTTTAATCGGCCATAAATTTGGTTTGAAGGATCCATATTGACAGACACCGCCGGAATTGGAGAAGAAGACGCACAGGGGAAGGAGAGATGGAGCAGGCTCCATTAAAAGATTGAGCAGGCTCAATCTTAGGATTGAGGCGGCTCACAAAAGGTTGGAGGCGGCTCCAACATGTTTGGAGCCGGCTCTAACTTGAGGCGGCTCCTTCGCCGGTTTCCAGTTTTTCGACTTTTCTGCGAACCTAGGCTACTGTAGTTGAATTTTGTAAGGTCGCAGGCTGGTTTAAGAGCTATTCTAGGGTTACTCAGTAAAATAAGAACCCTTGTTAAATGGGCAGGAAGTATGGTAATTCATAAGATACCATATGAAGCTGAAATAGGGTCACAGTCTAACCCTTAGGGAAGTTTTCAGTTTAAACTTTGTTGCGGACTATTCAAGTTGTTTAATTTTAAATTAGCAATTGAATTAGAAGTTTGATATGTAAATTATATAACAGTGGTATGAGATTAAGCGTGTTAACTAAGATAAAATCAGTTAATGCTTAAGAAGGAAATAGTTGATGTTTACCAAAGATTTGTTTATATCAACCTATGGGTTGTTGTGAAGTAATTACAGGTAAGCATGTTAATTCGGTTCTAACTATTATTATGCTTATTGTAAATTGTAGAATGGTTATATTGATTTCTCTGCATTTAAAATTTGTCAGAAAATCAAGTACTGGATGTATTGAACAAGCATGCTAGTTAAACATTCTTGTTATGCTTATGATTGGATATGTTGATATTGATATGTTATACTGTCATATATATATTATCAATTCTGGATGGATATTTTGTATGAACCGGTATGGGATGGTGTCATACTAGGAGGATTAGCTTAAAAATGATAAGTCCTACCTACTTTGGATTAAGGGAAGGATTAACTACAAAGTTAATTCTTACCTATGTTTTGTGTCAGATCAATAAATAATTGAGTGACACTTTGGTTTGACATGGAATTTAAATATATTTTGATGATGCCACGATATGAGCCTGAGTCTCAGAGTCGTTGGTTAGGGAGCGTATATGCATTGGGATGCATAGCTGGCTATGATAGTTAGATGTGTACCCTGCTAGGACTAGGTAGTCATGCCCACCTTTGGGTGCGTTTTCGTATGGTGCCTACTAGTCAGGTTAAGATAGGCCTGTAATCCAGTGAGAGTCCTGTAGTGTGATTATATATATATATTTTTATCTACGGACTATTAGCTATTGTTGGATTGGTTAGGATGTACATGCGTATCGGGTCTCCGCTTGGGTAGTAGTAGTATAGAACTTGCCTGTGGGCCTGATGTAATACCCCTAAAATTAAAAAGGATAAAATTGGGATTTAAATTTCATTCTATGTGCATTTTTGTCTATTGATTTTGTGATTGTATGTTTATGTGTCAAATTGTTATTTTATTTAATTATTGTATTTAAATAGCTTGTTGTCTTTAATTGTATTTTTGTTTTTCTGTAATTATTAATTATTTTTCTAGCATATCATAACTGTTTTACTAATTAAGTGTGTGATTATCATCTAGGGTTTTGTTTTAATTCGTTTGAGATTTATGTTAGGCCGACTAAGGTTAATTGGAACTAGGTTTTGAGTAATGTCTATAAATATTTATCATACGTCTCCCTAGGGTTTGATAACCCTATTCACGGCACAGTGAAAATAAAGAAAGTTTTGAGAAAAACTGAGAGACACAGTTGGGAGTTTTTGGCCAAGGATTGTAGGCTGGACCAAGGAGGAAGGTTAAGAGATGTTTGTGGGCTAAACCAAGGGTGGCAGAGGAGGTTCAATGGAACTAAGGTCGCATGAAAAACCTAGGAAGAAGTTGGTGAAAGGTTTCAGATCAAAACCTTTAAAGAGGCAAGTTCTTCTCTTTCTCCTTCTCTTTGGCTCGTGTTCTGTGCACCTAGATAATCTCTAGGGTTTAATCAATCAATAACTGGAAGTTATATGTTTAATATATGTTATATGATTGATCTGTTTGCCATAAATTCAAATCTGTTTACAGTTCACGTATGGTTGCTCCCAGTTTTGTTCTTAAAAGCATATTAAGTTCTGTTGTAATGTTTGTTACTGTACTTGCTTCCATCTTCTATAAACGAACCATGGGGATGTTAATGGGGTGATAAAAGACCTTAGGTTCAGTATTATTGAGGAATAGAGGGGTTGGAATGGAGCTGGGGTTGCAAAATAGTTTCAGTGTTGTCCCTAAAGCACGTCTAGTTCAGTAGCAAATTTGATCTATGTAATTGATTTAAATGGTTAAAATCAAACCTTTGGGATGCTAGTGGATATTAATAAGACCCGTAGGATCAGTTTTTGAAACCAACTGAATGGCAGAAACATGTCGGAAAAGAAGCAGAAAGTCAGAACGGAGCAGAACGGGGAAATGAGCTCTCAAAGGAGGTGAGAGCCGGCTCCATGGATGTGGGAGCCGGCTCCCATACTCATTGAGCCGGCTCTACATTCTTAGAGCCGATTCCAGGCTCAAAAAAAGAGCTTGCTCTTGGAATTTAGAGCAGGCTCTTTCAAATAGTGATTTTCTGAATTTTTTTTTTACGATCTGTTTGCAACTGTTGGAGCATAGGAACTGTTTGGATGGGTCTGGGTCTACACAGAGGTATTAAGAAATTTATTTTGGGTGTAATTAAGACCTTAAGTTGATTAAAGTTGACCTCTAAGTTAATGGGACAAACAGTATAAAATTAAGGACTTTTGTATGCTGTTAACGGAGGGAAGAGAAATAAATTGCTTAATTAAATTTCAGCAATTGTTATGGGATTTAGTAAGTTATTTAAACTTATTTTATATGCATGGTGAAGTATTTTAATAACCAATTGGACTTGTGGCATAGTGTATGGCTCCGTGCTAAAAGATGAAACAGAATACGAGTATACAACTTAGTACGCTGTTATCGGACGAAAGGAACTAAATTGCCTAGATTAGTTTAGCAATTAATTGGACTATACTATGATTATAAAACTTATTTGTAATGCATGATAGAGTCATATATATATTAGATGTGATCTACGCATGCTTTGGATGCTAGTTGTTGAACCTTTAAACCGTTTCCTACAAATACATGGTTTAACTCTTGGATTTAAATTGCTGAAACTATAAATAGTCTCCTGCAAGTATTTGGGACGGTTCTGGATGGTAAATTGCTAAACTGTTAGTTATGTGTTGTAATTTACATGGGTTGGATGTTAATTGTGGAATCTTATATATTATTCTACAGTTAATTGGATTATGGTTTTGAACTGCAATTGTTGTGGCATTGTATAAACTATTCTGCAATGATATGGATAATTGGTTTTGGACTATAAATTACTTGCTTATTATTTATATGTTGTAATTTACATGGATATGAAGGATTGTATGCACCGGTATGGAACGGTGACATACTAGGTATGGTTTAGCTCAAAACGCTCATTCCTACCTTATGGATTTTAATTGGTGAACAGTTCTACCTGTTCAATCAATTATATGGATTTTGTGGATTGTATGCACCGGTATGGGACGGTGACATACTAGGGACAGACTAATTCAAAATAACTCAGTCCTACCTATTTTGGATTAAGGGTTCGAATTATAAAAACATAATTCTCCTTATACTTAAGTCTGTGCAGCTGAATAAGCTGAACGACTTATTGGATTTCCTATGGATGGATATGAATGGATTTTAAATATATGTTTATGGTACCACGAGATGAGCTTGAGTCTCAGACTCGTTGGTTAGGGTGCGTATATGCAGTGGATGCGTAGCTGGCTATAGTAGGTTGAGGTGTACCCTGTTAGGTCTAGGTACTCATGCCCACCTTTGGGTGCGTTTTCGCATGTTGCCTTCTATTCAGGTTGAGACCCCTACTGTAGTCCAGTGAATGTCCCTTAGTGTGGATATATCTATATGTATGGACTAGATAGCTATTGTTGAGATATCTAGGGTGTATCTGCATACGAGTCACTGTTTGGATTGTAGTTAGAGAAGAATTTGCATGTGGGCCTGACCCACTCTTATTTTTACAGGTGTTCGTTAGTTCCAGACTTAGAGCTGGATCGTGCTGAGCAGATACAGTTATTCACTCCACCGATGACCAGGGTTTTATTTCATATTTTAGACTTGGGATTCATTTCCAATCTTTTGAGTTCAGTGAGATATTTTAGGGGTCCACTAGATGGATTCCCGAGTTGTAATAGAAATGGAGAAGTAGGATGTATCAGAATCATTCTTTGTTAATTAAATTTTATTCTGAGGTTTTTGGATTATTATTCTAGTTTCTTTTCAGCAATTTATTTATTCTTGTTTTTCTTATTTGTATTCTATGTTCGATTATTACTAATTGATTTGATATCCTCGGGTTAACGGGCGTGGGCTTGGCCAACCCGCATCCGAAAATCCAGGGGTATCACACCTGACCCACTCATCATTTTTCAGGTATCGGACATTTCCAGTCTAGAGCTTGTTCGTGCTGAGCAGAGACGATTTTCCATTCTACCGACGACGTAGGATTTATTTCCATATATTAGATTTGGTTTTTAAATCTTCAGTTTTACTTTCATTCAGTTTGGGATTTTTATTAGGGGTCCACTAGAGATGGATTCCCGAGTTGTAACTACTGAAGGTTTTTGGATTACTGGATTTAAGTATTTAATTAAAGGATTTTATTTCTAGTGTCTTCCAGCTTATTATTTTTATTTCTGATTTTAATTTGTATTCCGTGTTCGATTAAAATACTTTAATTGTCTGATATCCCTCAGATCTGTGCTCGGACTTGATCACTCGTGGCTCTAGAATCGAGGGGTATCACAGTTTGTATCAGAGCACTCCAGGTTTAAGTGTCTCTAGGATTCTATCGTTTAAGACTTCCGCATAGCGTTCTCTTTTGATTACAGCCTTAAGTTTAGGATTCGTTGAATTCCTTTACGGTTCGTTTAAAAGGTACTGATGTCAAGTTTATTCTGTAATTTCAGAATGGTTGGCACAAGGAAGAGGATGGGGTCCGCGATGAAAGCAAAGACGGGCCCAAGGCCGAGGAAGGTTACTCCGACGATTCCCCTGAGAAGGCCGATCAAGAAGGCAGAAGTGGAAACTAAGGAATTGATTCCAATGGGTGTTGCTTCGGAGTACAAGTCAAGGAAGGTTTCTGGTGTGCGAGATTGGCCACCATATTGTGGACCAAACACAACTTCGGTGGTGCTCGAAACTGAGCCAAGTGGAGAGGAAGACCTCGAAGAAGATCCAGATGGAGAAGACACCGGAGCATCCAAGAGGGAGGGCACCGGAGTTTAAGGATAAATACTCTTTTAAGAGTACTATGATTTTATCTACTAGTATGAGTATAAGTATTATTTAAAGAATAGTACGGTTTACACTAGTTGTGGTTTTAAGGAATTTATGACAATTATTCTTTTGGAGGTTTATGGATTTAAAGGAGTTTCAATAAAGTAAACTAGTGGTTTTGGCTATCTGTATGGGATTTTATGATAGTATTGTTGTGATATATACATGTGGTTTTGGTAAATCATATTGGTATGTGTATAATTCGATAATGGAGGATATCACAATGAAGTGATTGGTTTCCTCAGGCAAACAGATATTTGCTTGTAAGTACATTGTATTGAGACGGGGTTGATTACTAAAGAGTTTATAAAGAACTTATACGGTAAGTTAGTTTTCAAGGAAGAATGCTTAAGATAGAATGATGCTCTAAATATGAGTAGGTTGTGGAATTTTGTGCATACTTTATGTGTTTAGCTCTACGTTGTTTCAGCATTTTGGGTTTTAGGAGTTAATGGGACACAGGTATGTTGATAGAACTCACGGTTTTCCTACACCTTTAGGTGATGTTGTTATTTTACTTGGGAGTGATGTGCCTGTGACACTAGCTATTGGTGGACTCAGATTTCTAGCTAATCTAGTGGTCCTGGACATGCACTTATGTGACATGATACTTGGGATAGATTGATTATCGCATTACCATGCTCAAGTTGATTCTTTTGGATAAGTTCATTGTGCTCACCATACCTGGTCAGGATATGTACAGCGTTGCTATGCCACATTTTAATGGGGTCCTAGCATTTCTTTGTTTCATGTGGAGGAAAAAATAGGGGGAGGTTACTGTGACATTGGATAGTATACCAATTATACAGGACTTTTCGGACGTTTTTAGGAGATTTCAGGGTTGCCATCTAGTCAAGAGATAGACTTTGTGATAGACTTAGCTCTAGGTACTACACCTATTGCTAGAGCACCATACAGAATAGCATTAGTGGAGATAAGAGAGCTGAGGGAGCAGGTTCAGCAATTACTCACATAGGGTTTTATTTGTAGAAGTACATCACCCTGGGAAGCACCGGTTTGGTTTGTAAAGACGAAGAATGGTTCGCTTTGTCTGTGTATAGACTATAGGGAGTTGAATAAGGTTACTATGCGTAACAAGTATCCTCTAACCGGGATATATGATCTTTTTGATCAGTTGAAGGGAGTTACGTACTTCTCTAAGATTGATCTATGTTTTTGGATATCATCAACTTCGGGTTAGGGAACAAGATGTTCCAAGGACGCCGGTTCTCACGAGATTTAGATCTTATGAGTTTCGTGTTACACCGTTCGGGTTGACTAATGAACCCACAGTTTTATGGACTTAATGAACAGAGTCTTCAGGGCGTATTTGGAATCAATTTATCATTTGTCTTCATTGATAACATTTTGAGTACCAGTGATGCCAAGTTCGAGAAATGTGAATTTTGGCAGCGGGAGGTGAAATTTTGGGTCACGTGGTGTCAGAAAGAAGAATAGTGGTAGATCCAACTAAGGTTTCAGCAGTGGTTGAGTGGGCTAACCTACGTCACCTACTGGGATTCAGAGTTCCTCGGATTGGTAGGATATTATCCTAAGTTCATCCAGGGGTTCTCAAAGATAGCTGGACCACTCACTGGTCTGACTAAAAAGAGGGTGTAGTTCATGTGGGATGAACACTGTCTGCGAGCTTCTGAGGAGCTAAAGACAAAGTTGACTTTTGCACTGATATTGACTACCCCACAGAGTGGGATAGAGTATCTTGTCTACACGGATGCTTTGTTGTAGGGTCTTGGTTGTGTTGTGATGAAGGAGGAGCGACGAATTTTGTATGAATCTCGAGAGCTTAAGCCTCATGAGCTAAATTATCCAATATATGATTTGGAATTGGCAGTTGTGGTCTTTGCTTTATGCATTTGGAGGCATTATCTATTGGGTGAGTACTTCAGCTTATTTCGCGATCACAAGAGTCTGCAGTATTTGTTCAATCAGCGGGAGCTGCATAAGAGATAGCACAGATGGTCAGAGTTTGTGAAAGACTATCAGTCCTCTATATTGTACCATACAGGGAAGCGAATGTGGTGGCAGATGCATTCAGTCGTTGACCTGTTGATAACCTTTCTGCTCATTTCACCACTGAGTGGAATGCTTTGAAGACTGTGGATGAGTTATCAGATGTTTCCATGGCTTGAAGGATAGTTAAACCTACTATTATTCACAAGGTTTTGAGGGCACAACTCTCAGGTCAGCAATGCATTGACCAAGTTGAAGAGATTGTGAAGTTGCTTGGAATTTCGTTGTCTATTATAACAGACAGGGATTTGAGCTATGTTTTGGGATTATGGATCGAGTTAGAACTTTTGCCTATCGGTTGGCACTTCCGAATATTTAGGATCACATCCACAATGTGTTCCATATTCTCCATATTAAGGTTTTTCCTTGGGACGTGTTCAGTGGAGTCATCACAATGAGGCTGAGTCCACTTGAGAATAGGAGGTTTGTATTCGCTCGTAGTTTCCATAAATTTTGGAAGAAGGTAAGAGCGAATTCTGAGGACGGAATTCCTTTTGTTAGGGGGGAAGAATGTAATACCCCTAAATTCAAAAGGATAATTCTGGTGTTTTATAAATTATTTTTATTGCATTTTTAAATTGTTTAAGTGTTTATTTGCATTAATTGGTGTATTATTTGTTTGCTTCTAAATTTATTTGGGCTACTTGAAATTGCATAATTTAATTGTTAATAGTTGGTTTTATTTGAATTAAATGTTTTATTTTTATTTTTAATTTAATTGTTAATATTTTTATTTTAATTATTTTATTTATTTATTTATGTTAATTGGTTTAATATGTTTTAAATGCATTAATTGGAGATTAGGGTTTTAGGATTTAACATAGCCGACATAATTTTAATCTAGCTTTCTCTATGGGCCGAATTTCAGTTTAGGGTTTAATTGAGCTTAGGATTAGTGTGGCCTATAAATATTTCACCTAAGGTGTCTGCCTAGGGTTTTAGAATTATATTACAACATAATAAGACAGTGAACAGTTTGGAGAAATCTGGGAAACAACAGAGGGAAGAAATAGAGAGTTGGCCGGGGATTTTAGGACGACGTCGGTGTAAGGCAAGTTTTATAACTGGCTCTATCGCTTTGGCCTATGTTCTTTGCATCCCTAATACAATTCCAGGATGAAATAAAGATTAAATAAATTCTTTGTTTGCATGAAATTTGTTTATAACTGTATGTGTTCCCGAAGGTGTATTTTGCTTGTTCTTAAACGGGTTTGCATGGTTTCTTGTCTAATTGTAGTTGATTAATGATTTAAGGGATCTAGATAACTCTGAAACACCTTGGGGATTTAGTTTTAACAAGTGAGGAAGTTGGTTTGAAAGATTAATCAATTTCTGCACAGTTTGTATTCATGGTTTTGGTTTTGGCTTGCGTATATTGATTTTTGGCTAGATTCTTGTTCTAATAGAATTCAATTAATGTATAATGAATTTAAATTACTCTGGAACACCCTAGGACTTAGTTTTAAATCAACAAGAAACTTGGGTTGGAGGAACAAGGTTGCCGGAGTTGAAGAAGAAATTGTAACAGTAGGTTTCTTCCATGTGAGTGTTGTTTCGTTTTACAACTTTTTGGTTTAATTCTTGTTCCCAATGGTTTTGATTAATAATCAAGGAAGTTAATTAGCTTTTGAACACACAAGGACTAGGTTTTTAATCAGCCAGAAATTTGGTTTGAAGGATCCATATTGACAGACACCGCCGGAACTGGAGAAGAAGACGCACAGGGGAAGAAGAGATGGAGCAGGCTCCATTAAAAGATTGAGCAGGCTCAATCTTAGGATTAAGGCGGCTCATAGAAGGTTGAAGGCGGCTCCAACTTGGTTGGAGGCGGCTTCAACTTGGTTGGAGGCGGCTCCTTCGACGGTTTCCAGTTTTTTGACTTTTCTGCGAACCTAGGCTACTGTAGTTGAATTTTGTAAGGTCGCAGGTTGGTTTAAGAGCTATTCTAGGGTTACTCAGTAAAATAAGAACCCTTGTTAAATGGGCAAGAAGTATGGTAATTCATAAGACACCATATGAAGCTGAAATAGTGTCACAGTCTAACCCTTAGGGAAGTTTTTAGTTTAAACTTTGTTGCGGACTATTCAAGTTGTTTAATTTTAAATTAGCAATTGAATTAGAAGTTTGATATGTAAATTATATAACAGTGGTATGAGATTAAGCGTGTTAACTAAGATAAAATCAGTTAATGCTTAATACGAAAATAGTTGATGTTTACCAAAGATTTGTTTATATCAACCAATGGGATGTTGTGAAGTAATTACAGGTAAGCATGTTAATTCGGTTTTAACTATTATTATGCTTATTGTAAATTTCAAAATGGTTATATTGATTTCTCTGTATTTAAAATTTGTCAGAAAATCAAGTACTGGATGTATTGAACAAGCATGCTAGTTAAACATTCTTGTTATGCTTATGATTGGATATGTTGATATTGATATGTTATACTGTCATATATATATTATCAATTATGGATGGATGTTTTGTATGAACCGGTATGGGATGGTGTCATACTAGGAGGATTAGCTTAAAAATGCTAAGTCCTACCTACTTTGGATTAAGGGACGGATTAATTACAAAGTTAAGTCCTACCTATGTTTTGTGTCAGATCAATAAATAATTGAGTGACACTTTGGTTTGACATGGAATTTAAATATATTTTGATGATGCCACGATATGAGCCTGAGTCTCAGAGTCGTTGGTTAGGGAGCGTATATGCATTGGGATGCATAACTGGCTATGATAGTTAGATGTGTACCCTGCTAGGACTAGGTAGTCATGCCCACCTTTGGGTGCGTTTTCGCATGGTGCCTATTAGTCAGGTTGAGATAGTCCTGTAGTCCAGTGAGAGTCCTGTAGTGTGATTATATATATATTTTTATCTACGGACTATTAGCTATTGTTGGATTGGTTAGGATTTACATGCGTATCGGGTCTCTGCTTGGGTAGTAGTAGTATAGAACTTGCATGTGGGCCTGACCCACTCATCATTTTTCAGGTATCGGACATTTTCAGTCTAGAGCTTGTTCGTGCTGAGTAGAAACGATCTTCCATTCTACCGACGACGTAGGATTTATTTCCATATATTAGATTTGGTTTTTAAATCTTCAGTTTTACTTTCATTCAGTTTGGGATTTTTATTAGGGGTCCACTAGAGATGGATTCCCGAGTTGTAACTACTGAAGGTTTTTGGATTACCGGATTTAAGTATTTAATTAAAGGATTTTATTTCTAGTGTCTTCCAGCTTATTATTTTTATTTCTGATTTTAATTTGTATTCCGTGTTCGATTTAAATACTTTAATTGTCTGATATCCTCGGATCTGTGCTCGGACTTGATCACCCGTGACTCTAGAATCGAGGGGTATCACAGTTGGTATCAGAGCACTCCAGGTTCAAGTGTCTCTAGGATTCTATCGTTTAAGACTTCCGCATAGCGTTTTCTTTTGATTAGAGCCTTAAGTTTAGGATTCGTTGAATTCCTTTATGGTTCGTTTAAAAGGTACTGATGTCAAGTTTATTCTGTAATTTCAGAATGGTTGGCACAAGGAAGAGGATGGGGTCTGCGATGAAAGCAAAGACGGGCCCAAGGCCGAGGAAGGTTACTCCGACGATTCCCCTGAGAAGGCCGATCAAGAAGGCAGAAGTGGAAACTAAGGAATTGATTCCAATGGGTGTTGCTTCGGAGTACAAGTCAAGGAAGGTTTCTGGTGTGCGAGATTGGCCACCATATTGTGGACCAAACACAACTTCGGTGGTGCTCGAAACTGAGCCAAGTGGAGAGGAAGACCCCGAAGAAGATCCATATGGAGAAGACACCGGAGCATCCAAGAGGGAGGGCACCGGAGTTCAAGGATAAATACTCTTTTAAGAGTACTATGATTTTATCTACTAGTATGAGTATAAGTATTATTTAAAGAATAGTACGGTTTACACTAGTTGTGGTTTTAAGGAATTTATGACAATTATTCTTTTGGAGGTTTATGGATTTAAAGGAGTTTCAATAAAGTAAACTAGTGGTTTTAGCTATCTGTATAGGGTTTTATGATAGTATTGTTGTGATATATACATGTGGTTTTGGTAAATCATATTGGTATGTGTATAATTCGATAATGGAGGATATCACAATGAAGTGATTGGTTTCCTCAGGCAAACAGATATTTGCTTGTAAGTACATTGTATTGAGACGGGG
This sequence comes from Cornus florida, assembly GCF_030987335.1. Lineage (NCBI taxonomy): Eukaryota > Viridiplantae > Streptophyta > Magnoliopsida > Cornales > Cornaceae > Cornus > Cornus florida. The sequence continues at coordinate 51,009,204 of NW_026775576.1, forward strand.
TTGATTACTAAAGAGTTTATAAAGAACTTATACGGTAAGTTAGTTTTCAAGGAAGAATGCTCAAGATAGAATGATGCTCTAAATATGAGTAGGTTGTGGAATTTTGTGCATACTTTATGTGTTTAGCTCTACGTTGTTTCAGCATTTTGGGTTTTAGGAGTTAATGGGACACAGGTATGTTGATAGAACTCACGGTTTTCCTACACCTTTAGGTGATGTTGTTATTTTACTTGGGAGTGATGTGCCTGTGACACTAGCTATTGGTAGACTCAGATTTCTAGCTAATCTAGTGGTCCTGGACATGCACTTATGTGACATGATACTTGGGATGGATTGATTATCGCATTACCATGCTCAAGTTGATTCTTTTGGATAAGTTCATTGTGTTCACCATACCTGGTCAGGATATGTACAACGTTGTTATGCCACATTTTAACGGGGTCCTAGCATTTCTTTGTTTCATGTGGAGGAAAAAATAGGGGGAGGTTACTGTGACATTGGATAGTATACCAATTATACAGGACTTTTCGGACGTTTTTAGGAGATTTCAGGGTTGCCATCTAGTCAAGAGATAGACTTTGTGATAGACTTAGCTCTAGGTACTACACCTATTGTTAGAGCACCATACAGAATAGCATTAGTGGAGATAAGAGAGCTGAGGGAGCAGGTTCAGCAATTACTCAAATAGGGTTTTATTTGTAGAAGTACATCACCCTGGGAAGCACCGGTTTAGTTTGTAAAGACGAAGAATGGTTCGCTTCGTCTGTGTATAGACTATAGGGAGTTGAACAAGGTTACTATGCGTAACAAGTATCCTCTAACCGGGATATATGATCTTTTTGATCAGTTGAAGGGAGTTACGTACTTCTCTAAGATTGATCTATATTTTTGGATATCATCAACTTCGGGTTAGGGAACAAGATGTTCCAGGGACGGCGGTTCTCACGAGATTTAGATCTTATGAGTTTCGTGTTACGCCGTTCGGGTTGACTAATGAACCCATAGTTTTATGGACTTAATGAACAGAGTCTTCAGGGTATATTTGGAATCAATTTATCATTTGTCTTTATTGATAATATTTTGAGTACCAGTGATGCCAAGTTCGAGAAATGTGAATTTTGGCAGCGGGAGGTGAAATTTTGGGTCACGTGGTGTCAGAAAGAAGAATAGTGGTAGATCCAGCCAAGGTTTCAGCAGTGGTTGAGTGGGCTAACCTACGTCACCTACTGGGATTCAGAGTTCCTCGGATTGGTAGGATATTATCCTAAGTTCATCCAGGGGTTCTCAAAGGTAGCTGGACCGCTCACTGGTCTGACTAAAAAGAGGGTGTAGTTCATGCGGGATGAACACTGTCAGCGAGCTTCTGAGGAGCTAAAGACAAAGTTGACTTCTGCACTGATATTGACTACCCCACAGAGTGGGATAGAGTATCTTGTCTACACGGATGCTTTGTTGTAGGGTCTTGGTTGTGTTGTGATGAAGGAGGAGCGACCGATTTTGTATGAATCTCGAGAGCTTAAGCCTCATTAGCTAAATTATCCAATATATGATTTGGAATTGGCAGTTGTGGTCTTTGCTTTATACATTTGGAGTCATTATCTGTTGGGTGAGTACTTCAGCTTATTTCGCGATCACAAGAGTCTGGAGTATTTGTTCACTCAGCGGGAGCTGCATAAGAGATAGCACAGATGGTCAGAGTTTGTGAAAGACTATCAGTCCTTTATATAGTACCATATAGGGAAGCGAATGTGGTGGCAGATGCATTCAGTCGTTGACCTGTTGATAACCTTTCTGCTCATTTCACCACTGAGTGGAATGCTTTGAAGACTGTGGATGTGTTATCAGGTGTTTCCATGGCGATGATAGTTAGATGTGTACCCTGCTAGGACTAGGTAGTCATGCCCACCTTTGGGTGCGTTTTCGCATGGTGCCTACTAGTCAGGTTGAGACAGGCCTGTAGTCCAGTGAGAGTCCTGTAGTGTGATTATATATATATTTTTATTTACGGACTATTAGCTTTTGTTGGATTGGTTAGGATGTACATGCGTATCGGGTCTCTGCTTGGGTAGTAGTAGTATAGAACTTGCATGTGGGCCTGACCCACTCATTATTTTTCAGGTATCGGACATTTCCAGTCTAGAGCTTGTTCGTGCTGAGTAGAGACGATCTTCCATTCTACCGACGATGTAGGATTTATTTCCATATATTAGATTTGGTTTTTAAATCTTCAGTTTTACTTTCATTCAGTTTGGGATTTTTATTAGGGGTCCACTAGAGATGGATTCCCGAGTTGTAACTAATGAAGGTTTTTGGATTACAGGATTTAAGTATTTAATTAAAGGATTTTATTTCTAGTGTCTTCCAGCTTATTATTTTTATTTCTGATTTTAATTTGTATTCCGTGTTCGATTAAAATACTTTAATTGTCTGATATCCCTCGGATCTGTGCTCGGACTTGATCACCCGTGGCTCTAGAATCGAGGGGTATCACATGTACTGATTGCTGAGATGAGGTTGCTGTCAAATTTGCTGATGCAAGGGCTTTGCTGAGTAGTGACTTTGTGTTTCAAGCTGCTGTGGTCTATTCTGAAGGTTGACACAGGTATAATTCATCTTTTTACATTTGTTCAGACTGTGTTTGTGTTGAGAATATGCTGAAAATGAATTTGGACAGCGGGGTCACTAGTTAAGCTTGTTTTTTTGAATTTATCTTGGATTTAAGTGCTGTTTGATTATACTTAGCTATTTCATGATGATTTATACTGCTAGTAAGTATATTTTGATGAATCAAGATTGTTAAAATTGAGCTTGTGACTGAAATATGGTATGCTTTGATTCTAAGTATTCATAAGCTGAGGCTGAAGCTATTATGTGCTGAAGTTATTGTGTGCTGAAGCTATTTTGTGATGAAGCTATTATTTGCTGAAGCTATTGTGTGCTGAAGCGATTCTGTGCTGAAGCTATTTTGTGTTGAACCAAGGACTTTAACTGAACTTTGTGATATACTTATTCTGTGTTTGATTATGCAAAGCTATGAACATGAGTACAACAATGAAAGAAGATTGTGTAAGGTGCTGGTGAATTGGTCTCGAAAAGAATTTTCCATTTTACCCCTCAGACCCTAGATGCAGCAGATTGCAGTTTTGAGGCAAGAACTTAGAATTCTCTGTTGTCCAGCTTATTTTGATTGTTGCAAAGACTTTATTGAATTGAATTACATTTGTAATGGTATGAGTGGTGAGCTATGAGAGCTTATTTGGTCCGAGCATGGTTGCTTAGGATAGGGGGAGTGCGTGGATGCACTATAGTGTACTAGTGTGTGTATTGGTTGTGAAAACTAATGTCTATTATTATGCCTGGGTGTGTGCAGAGAGTGAGACAATTGAGTGTGTAACAAAATACATACAACTAGTAGTGGATTGCTTATTGGCTGAGGCCAAGAACTAAGGTTTTCCCTAATTAAGAGGGTTTCCTTATAAACCTTGTGTTATTTTCTCTTTGAATGCTTGTTTAGTTATTTTGAGAAAGTTTTATAAAGCAAAGTTTTAACCAATTCACCCCCCTCTTGGTTCAACATTTTGGAATTCAGTGGAGCCCATACACAGTGGCAGAACCTACATGGAACGGAAATGAATTTAAAAGAAAATAATTCAGAGTTTCGTGAATTTCGAGGACTTAATTCCTTTTGTTAGGGGGGAAGAATGTAATACCCCTAACTTTAAAAGGATAGTCTCGGTGTTTATTTATTTGTTTTAATTTCATTTTTAATTATTTATTTGATTATTTGGCTATTTGTGTATATGATTAATTGAATTAATTGTTTAAATTAAATTGAGTGTGCTTAAATGGTTTAATTTAATTAATTGTTGTGCTTGCTTAAATTATGTGTTTGTCTAATTGTATTTATTTGTTAGATTGAATGAATTAAATGTTTGTTTTTATTTTTATTTTATTTTATTTTTAAAAGTAGGATATGGATAGTAGTAATGGACCAAACCAATGGGTCACATGGACTACTTAAAAGGAGTCTTGATGGGTACAGATATTAACCCATGGATAATGGTGTGTATATATATATATATATAAGTATATATGTATATATATAAGGATAATTTTTTTACTTGTATTATTATTTGATTAATTAATAGTAATAGTAATAATAGGATTTGGTCATTAGTATATATATAACTATATATTATAGTGTGTATATATATATATATATCATGTTAGAATAACAGACTTTACTTTATATATATATGTATATTTATTTAATTTTCGTTTTTCCTTTCTTAGTCTTTAAGGAATATAGTTAGGGAAGGATTAGGAGTAGGGTTGTATTAAGTAGTATATATATATATATATATATATATATAATAGTATAGGTGTTTGGCTGTTTTTTTTTAGGAGGCGTGCCAGAGTCTTTCGACCTGAGGGGTTGGATAGCCAAACTATCCTTAGTGCTGACTGAATATGAAATTGGCCCTTAGTGAATCAGTTGACTGCTGGAAAGCAAGGATGACCTCTTCCTTCAGATTCTTCAACGCCTCAACAAAGAGGACTTTCAGCACTATAAGTAGAATGGATGAAGGGAGTAAAACAAATTACACGAGCATTCATCTATTTTAAGAGACTTGGAAAATAAAAGTAGAGGGGACTAATGCCAAGCGTTGACTTTTATTTCATAAGTTAAATTCTTATATAGAGTACAAGAAGTGGAATTCTAACACTAGAGGCTACTTCTATGAACAGAAGTAAAGTACAAGTAAAAGACATAAGTAAATTTGCAGAGAATGAAAAAACATCGATATAAATGAAATTGAAGAAAATAAGAAATTTGGTCTGGTCGGGGACCTTTGTGCAGACTCCTCCTGTCTCTATTTATAGAGAAACCTTGTAGTAGTAGTTTTCTTTTTAAATTCAAATATCATTTGAATTATAAAAACTACCCTAGTCTTAATCTTATCCACCATCATTTGAATTGTAAAAACTATCTTTGTCTTAATCTTATCTACCTTTTGTTTTTTTTTTTTTTTGTCTTAAACTTATCCAAATGAATCGTGCTTGTGGAATAAAATTGACGTAGGCAAGTTATTGACTTTAGACTCCAATTTTATATAGGAGTCCTATTTTAATAACATGATATAAATCTTCTCTTCCAAACAAACAACACCATGTGTCCAATAAAATTAATTTTATGGTGCAAACAATGCCTCCCCAGCTCTTTGAAATAAGGATAGACCAAAATTTTAAAGAGTTGAACTAATGGATCACAATTTAAATCAGCCACTCTTATTCGGCCCTTTATATAACTAACCAGTCCTTATATCTTCTGGCAATTCTTCGACTGCTTTTCCGATCAGCACCTTATTGCCGTCAGCCCCCTTTTTTATATTTTATTTCACTTACCAGCAATCTTTCAGCCATATCCTAACTACGGCACATTCATCATACAATCGTTTTGAGCACTTAATCGATTGAGGTGCTGATCATACCTTACCACCAATGTGACAAGTAAGTGGTCTAGGTGCAGGATTGAATTATGTAGAGGCTAATTGTGTTTTGCCCCCGGGTAATTTCCAATCTCAGCACTAAATTGTTGACATTTGCAACCAAAACGTGCAGATTTAGCTGTCAATCAACAACTCATAATTTAAATCGGTCAAAATAACCGATTCTTCTTTGGTACCCCAAGTGGTTGAACAACCTTATAGGTCCTCCAGATCGAACGAAAATTCTTTCGGCCTCTTGGGGCTTCTTAGGGCCGAACGAGTTGCCCCCCAAGGCTAAATAAGCCTTGGTTCAAAATTATATTGTTTTTCAGCCTCTTTTGGTGTCCTTTTGGTTAATGAATTCAATACCTGAATACCATTAACCCTTTCCAGAGGCTTTTTTGACGCTCTACATATGTAAAGCTTGATTTTTATCAGTTCTACAGCATTAACTTTAATGTCAATTTCGGCCTTTGTCAAATGATTCTCATAAGTAGGATCTTTGACATAATTATTATTCAACGCCTCTGTCACATGAATTTCATAGTTTGGGTCCCTATAATAGGTACCCCTAGAGGCATTCATTTTATTTTGTTATTCTTTCAGGACCTTTTCAGATCTTGTAGCACTAGAGGCTAGTTGGAACAAGTCCCGAAATTGCATTTCCTCAAATTTCCTTCGTAATTTAAAGTCTAAACCATTCAATGCTAGACTCATATATTCAGTTTCTGGAACGGCTACTTGGCATTTGTGTTTCGCCCTTTTAAACCTACCAATAAAGGCTTCAGCCGTCTCTCCAGGCATTTGGGACAGCCTAGATAAGTCAACCATCGATACTTTTGGTTCGGTCTTATAAAATTGGGTATGAAAATTTCTTCCAATTGTTGCCAAGTATAGACTGAATTTGCTGGTAAACTTATATACCAATAAAATGCAGTCCCTTTAAGAGAATTAACAAATAACCTTAATTTTAAGAATTCATTCGCTCTAGCCTCACCACATTGAATGGTAAACCGACCAATATGTTCTATGGTCGAAGTGGAGTCTTCTCCCGAAAAGGTAATGTTATCGGGAACTTTATAGCCTATTGGAAACGCATATCGGTCTATATAACCCGGATATGGCTTCCTATATGTAAGGAGACCAACTTTTCTCGGGGTTGGTCTATAAGTTTCTTGAATTAAATTAGCCAATTGATCTTTATCAACCATAAAAAGGTTGATAATTTAGCTGTTGTGCATGAGGCTAAGGCACATTCGGCACCTGAGGCTGAGGCACATTCGGCACCTGAGGCTGAGGCGCTTGAAAATTAAAACCAACATTAAAACTATTTCACCCCTCTAGGGGCTGACATACCTGCGGTTGGTGTTAATAAATTGGATTAAGTGGTGGCCAATTCATATTCTGATTGGCCCCTCCGATTAGTTGGTACTCCGCTGGTGTCTGATGTTGTGGTTGATTAGCCTGTGGTTGATTAGCCTGGGGTTGATACTGTCCATTCAACGGCTGTAGAAAGGGTTGAAACCCTTGCTGCTGTTGTTGGTAGTAATTCTGTTGAACCCCAACAGACACTGGAACTTGTTGTTGTGCATGCAACAAAGTATCTGTAATATTCGACCGTGCCATAAGGTGTTGATCAAACCTTGTTGATAAGACGGTCAAAGAGTTATTCAAATTAGCCAATGTGTTATGGATTGGCTCTAGTGCTCCATGAAAGGTACGGCTAGAAATTTCCATCCGTTGCGCTAAGTTGTTAACATTCTCAGCCAACATCTGATTATTTGGCTGTTGATTCACTTCCACTTCAGCCTCTTGTTCCTGGTGTTGAGGCTGTTGATTCACTTCGAATTCAGCCCCTTGTTCCTGATGTTGAGGGTGTCTCTCAGGCAAATTTTACGACTGAGACCGAGTAAATGCCATAGATAAAAGTTAAATTTAAACACTTCCTGGGTCCCACCGGGCGTGCCAAATTGTTTGGCTATTTTTTTTAGGTGGTGTGCCAGAGTCTTTCGACCCGAGGGGTTGGAGAGCCTAACTATACTTGGTGTTGACCGAATATGAAATCGGCCATTAGTGAATCAGGCGACTGCTGGAAGGCAATGATGATCCCTTCCTTCAGATTCTTCAACGCCTCAACAAAGAGGACTTTCAGCACTATAAGCTGAATGGATAAAAGGAGTAAAACAAATTACACGAGCATTCATCTATTTTAAGAGACTTGGAAAATAAAAGTAGAGGGGACTAATGCCAAGCGTCGACTTTTATTTCATAAGTTAAATTCTTATACAGAGTACAAGAAGTGGAATTCTAACACTAGAGGCTACTCCTATGAACAGAAGTAAAGTACAAGTAAAAGACATAAGTAAATTTGCAGAGAATGAAAAAACATCGATAAAAATGAAATTGCAGAAAATAGGAAATTTGGTCTGGTCGGGGACCTTTGTGCAGACTCCTCTTGTCTCTATTTATAAAGAAACCTTGTAGCAACAGTTTTCTTTTTAAATTCAAATATTATTTGAATTATAAAAACTACCATTGTCTTAATCTTATCCACCATCATTTGAATTATAAAAACTACCATTGTCTTAATCTTATCCACCTTTTGTTTTTTTGTCTTAAACTTATCCAAATGAATCGTGTTTGTGGAATAAAATTGACGTAGGCAATTTATTAACTTTAGACTCGAATTTTATATAGGAGTCCTATTTTAATAACATGATATAAATCTTCTCTTCCAATCAAACAACACCATGTGTCCAATAAAATTAATTTTATGGTGCAAACAATAGGTCTGTAGAAGAGGGTTGTGATAATATATTACGTGATAAATATTTAGAGAAAATAGGGTTATAGAGAGGGAGAAAGCCGAGAGTTTTAGAGAGAGAAAGAGGAGCCGACCAAAAAGGAAGGCCGAACTCTAGGAGGAAGAAGGAGAGGCTGTTTGTGGGCTAAGACTTGAGTAGCAGAGGTCTGTGAAGGCACCCAAAGGTCGCCGAAAAATAGAGTGTTGATCGGAGAAGAAGGAGATAAGGTTTTCATTTCAAAACCTTAAAGGCAAGTTCTTTGTTCAACTCCTCTTCTTTGATCTGGGGTTCAATGCATGTCTAGGACTACTTTAGGGTGATTATATAAGATTAATTAATCTGTTTGCATGCTTTAATCAGATTAAAACAGGAATTAATTATGTGCTTATTGTGGGTTTTTGATTGTATATAATTCTGTAAATTAATGCATGATTCTTTGTTTTAATTGTTGTGGCTTGTGTATTTTTGTATTAAATAACATTGATAATCATATTAGACTTCACTGCAACAATTTAGGACCCGAACAGTGGAGTTACAGGTCTGGAATAGCCATCGCGAAGTAAGAGACGATCTCTTTCGGTCGACCGATGTAGGTGTTCCGGTCGATCGATTTAGGTGTTTTGGCCGACCGATGAAGTGTATCGGTTAACCGATGTAGGTGTTTCGGCCGACCGAATTGGGGAATAGGTCAACCGAAATTCCTTGTTAAGGCAGCATATTTTGTTGTCTATTTTTTTGGGTTTGTTTTAACGTTGTAAGTGGTATTTAGATAACATTGTATTGTTACTTATTGGTAAAAATTATATTGTACATTATATTAATTTGTTGATACATATTTTATTCTAAAATTATAGACCAATAGGATAATAATGTATTGGTTAAATGTTGGAATTTAGCATGAATATTAATATAACATGTAACGTGTTATGTGGTTAATTAATATAACCACTTTGGGATAGTAGTAGTTAGTGGTTGGTTGGTTTTACCACTTTAGTGGAAAATAAAGATAATGTTTAAATTGATAGTAACGTGGTATTTATTTTAATACACATAATTGATAAACGGGTTAGTGGCCTAGCGGTATCCGCCTCTTACTTCCCAAACGGAGATTAGGGGTTCAAGTCTCAAAAGAGACAAGTGTATGTGAGAACCAACTTGGAAAAAAAAAATACACGTAATTGGATTAATTAATGATTTTATTTAATTATTATATTGTAAATCATTTTTTGGGATAATGTTATATGTATTTAATTACATTTGTTTGGATTAAATTATTTTAATCAATTATTTGGTTTTAAACAAATTTGATCAGATTATGGAGGAGTACAATTATTTAAGATGCATGTAAATTTTTATGAGATAAATTCAGTGCATGCTATTTAAAATTGTTATATTTTGCTCAATTAAATGCAAAGGAATATCTATATGATTTATGTCATGCTATGTACGGATTTATTTGATGTGATATTATAACTGTAGCATCATTTATTAATTGTATGAATTATATGCACCAGTATGAGATGGTGGCATATTAGGGACGAATTAACGAAAAACGTTAAGTCCTACTTATTCATGTATAACGGAATGGATTGACTAAAATGTTAAATCTTACATATTTTCATGTCAGGTCAACTGAATCAGTTGAATGACATACCGGATATTTATTTATGTTTGGATAGGACATATTATATATATAGTTATATGCCATGATATAAACTTGAGTCTTAGGATCATGGTTGTGGTGCGTATATTGTCAAGGATGTGTAGCTAGATATAGTGTAGTTGTGTACCCTGGTAGGTCTAGGTACTCATGACCACTATATGTGCATTTTGCATGTTGCTTACTATTCAGTTTGAGACAACCCTATAGTCCAGTGGGGTTTCTTTAATGTGTATCTATATATATGGACTACTTAGCTATTACATGAGTTGACTATGATGTATTCATTCTCCAGGTCTCTCTTATATATAGTAGAAAGAACTTATTTGTGGGCCTGACTCACTATTTATTTTTCAGATCTATGTAGACTTTGATCGGCAAAGCAGAAACCAGTTAACATCATTCTTCTAGATCTTCTAAATAGGATATTACTTTATGTTTCAGTATTCAATTATAGACAAGTGCTACTATTGATTCTATCAGTTTGGGATTTTCTAGGGGTCCACACAGTATGGATTCCCGAGTTGTATTTTAGAGGATTAGATGTATCAGAAGATTTTATTATTTAATGAAAATATATTCTGAAGTTTTTAAATCTTGAATTATCATTTTATTTTCTTTTCAGCATTTTTCCTATTTTTATTTATCCTTTTGTATTCTGTATTCGTTTATTATCGATTTGTTTTGATATCTTCGGGTATTCTGGCGTGGGCCTGGTCAACCCGCATTTGGAAATCCGGCGGTATAACATCTATGCAAACTAAAATATAATAGTGTTTAGTTTTTACTAATTTGCCAACGAAAATACAGAACAAAAAATGATTGGTAACATGCCCTAATTGTATAAAATTCTAATAATAAATTTAAAAATAAGTGAATGAAAAATGAATAAGAAAAGAGAAAAGAAGGTATTTGCACATAAATCATATATGAGTGCAAGAAAAAGAAATTTTTTAAGAAGAGAGAGAGAGAGAGAGAGAGAGAGAACTTTGAAGGGGATAAAAATAGATTTTAATTGAAGAAAGAAAATGCAATTTTATTTTTTTATTTTTTTGAAGAGAACAAAAGGAAATTTAAAGAATAAGGGTAAGAAAGAAAAAAAATACGGAATTAAAAAGATTTTAGAATTAGATAGTTTTATTTGGGGGGGGGGGGGGGGGAATTTATTAATTTTAGTGGGTATTTTATAATTTTTTACAATTATGTCATAGAATAAAATAAGATCTTCTGGACTACTATAATAAGAAGAAGCTTGTCTCACATCGGATCTGGATGGAGAAATGAATGCGTATATATGGGTTGGGTGTTAACCCCACCTAATAACTTAAGTTTTTGGGTCAGATTATGAAACACCCATCCTTTATAGTTGGTATCAAAGAAAGATCCACTTATTGATTCGGTGTCACGCCAAGGGCTTGGCCTGGAGGCATTTGGGTGGCTAACCTAGGTAAATAGGGTGGCTCGACTGCAACGAGGGTGTTGCGAGTTCGGGTGGGGGATAAGGTAACAAGAGGGAGCTTGTCCCACATCAGATCCGGATGGAAAAGGGAATGGGTATATATAGGTTAGGTGTTAACCTCACTTAATAGCATAACCTTTTAGGTCAGGGGGCAGCTGCCCCGTTTGTGTTGGCTCCACCATTGCGTATAATAACCCTTATTACATTTTTTTTTTTATGTATATAAGTCCTCGTATTTTAAAATGTTGCAAAAAAAAAAAAAAAAAACATATCTTCAACTAGTGTAGAACATAACCCTTAGTGAGTTATGTGCACATGACATGTGATATTCGACACCAAAAAAACTCTAAAATACCCTTTCCATCTTCTAAAAATGCTCCTTCCAATATGTTCAATTCTACTTATGTATTCATATGATTCATGTTAATTTCGATTATGACAAAATTTACACCAACTGTTAAGCTACCTGACACAACCCTCCTTCTCTATCTGGGCTTGGGACTGACTATGTAACGAGCACATGCGGAGTTCGTTTGTGTAAAGAAGACATGCGGAGTTAAAAATGATCTTTACAATATCTAAACCATATACTCTCTCTCTTTATATATATATATATTCTCCCTCTCAAGTCTCAAGCAAGGCATGTTACCATTACCTGAAGTTTGTATGCCTAGAAAAGGGAATGAAGTTGCATATGTTGTTGCTAATCATTCTTTGATTGATAAATGTAATGTATGGGTAGAAAACTTTCCAGAGTTTTTGGTTTTTATAGTCTAGATTGCCAAATTTCCTAGAACAACTCATACAACGTCATTTTAGGTTATGTTCAATAAATATGAGTTATTTAGAGTGATGGTTAGACGATTAGTCAAGTGTTTGATAAAGTGAAGTTTTTACAACAGTCAAATTTGTCAACTTCATTACAACAAAGGGTAAAAAGGTAAAATAATTCCAATGATAATCTTCACCATTTTAGGACTATGCATACATGCTTATTAATCAACTTTCAAAGTTTTATAAACGTTCTTGATCATTAATACTCCATCCGTCCCATAAAAAATGTCATGTTTGGGGAACCGTTGCTATGCATACATGCTTATTAATCAACTTTCAAAGTTTTATAAATGTACTTGATCATTAATACTCCCTCCATCTCATAAAAGTGTCATGTTTGGGGAATTGTTGCGAATCATGGTTCCCCAAACATGACACTTTTATGGGACAGAGGGAGTACATGTTTTTCAAAATATGCTTAATCAATTCAAAATCTAGTTTGCAGCAAATTTTCACTGATATGCACTCTAATAAGCGCTGAATATTACATATTCGAGCCTTTAAAAGTGCGTATGTTACTACCTTGGTGATACTTCTATCCGGGTTTTATACTGATTTTTCTTAATTTTCCTTTTGTAGGTGAATTCCCGAAGAAAGCGATCAAATCATGACTTAGAAAGTGAATAGGTATGTTACTACCTTAGTGATGTGGGACAAATGACCCTTGTTACATTCTATTCCACCCAAACTCGCAACGCCTTTATTGCGGCTCAGGCCACCCTGCCTACCCAAGTTACAAACCCGGACGCTTTCCAAGCCGGACGCTTGGCGTGACACTAGATCAAGGACTGGATTTGACTCTGATACCAACTGTAACGAGTGGGCACTTACCCATTTATCCAAAAACTTACGCTGTTGGGTAATGCTGTATACCCACTCATTTTTACCCAATCACTTTCCCATTCGGATTTGATATGGGACAAATGATCCTTTTTACACTTAAAGTGAAAATTATAAAGTGGTATTTTTTTAAAAAAAAATATATATTATTAAAATAATATTAATTATTGAAGAAAGATATTTGAACTGAAACCTATAGTGAAGGAATTTGCATCCCTTGGATAAATTGGGTTGGCATGTATGTCCCACTCGATGCATCCAAGGGATAAAACCTGTCACTTCTATAGGTTTAGATCGATCTCATGATCTCATGCTTCAATTGAACAATTATTTCCTCTTAAATTTTTTTCTTTTAGTTTTTCCTCTATTTTATTATTATTTTTTTTCTTTAAGATATTTCTTTGGAATTTGGAATAAAAATAAATAAAAAAAAAATGGAAAAAGAAAAGAAATGGCATTAGATTTGTAGTGAAGTTCCATTCGTGTCCTTGGAATTAGTTGAAAATTTTATTATTAGGGAAATATTTCTTTTATCATTTATGCTTTATTTATTGGAAGGAATTGCAATATTATGTTCCATTATCACCAAGACCTGTGGCCCAGTGGTTACCAAAAAAATAAAAAAAATCTTATGATTCATTAAAAAGAGGGGCAAATTGGTAATTTACAAACTTACAAGTATTTACAAATCCCATCAAATTCCACCATTTTTTTATAAGATTTGTGGACACTATATTTCGAGATTTCAAATCCTATGAAATCTAATTCTATTTTCAAATCTCAGCATTCCAAACCTTGAATTTTCTCTTTCAAATTTTTTAATACTATGTTTGGGAACATTGAATTTAGATTTTAGATTTACAATTGAATGATATTTAGTGAAAATTTTATACAAAATTTTTACGATTCTAAATCAATGGCATCGATTCAGTTAGATTGAATTTTCACAATTATAAATTTAACACGTCGATTTAATATTTTAAAAAAAAAAAAATTACATATTATACTTGCATCAGTTTGTGCAAAGAGAACCTTCAAGGGACGTGCATCAAAGAAATCATTGGAGTAAGGAAAAAAGCAAAAGAAATGATTGGAGTCCTCTTTTTTAGGTGTGACTATATATTCTGTAGCTGCTGGGCTACTAGCCCACGTATCGAAGATAATTGGGCCTGTATCAAAAGTTGAGCGTGCCCATGCAAACCCAATTCACAATCTGTAATAGTTTGGATTATGGGCCTGACACTACCCACTCATAAGGCACTTCCATGCTCAAGTGTAAAAAATAGCAAAACGAATTGAATAGAGAACTATCCTAGTGTTTAATACGAATGTAGTTTCAATTTTAGAGTTCATATACCTTGGACAATTAATCAGTAGTTCGTAGATGCTTAGAGGTGGATTTTCCATCTCCAACGGAGTGCTCAATCAAATCCATCCACAACAATTCCTCAAAAGTCCAAAACCTTGACGTAGGAGAAATTAGAAAGGCCGAGATTCCAAACGTAAGAAAAATGATATGTAATCTGGCAATCGGATACATCTAATAATATTATGTGAGTGGGGGATGACGACGACGACGAATCACTCCCCACTCATATAAATACAATTAAATGTGTCCAACTTTCAGACATTGTATCACGACTCAAATATGAACAATGGATAGAGATTCTATAGTATTACCCCTGTCCTTTAATAATAGTCTAATTTTTCATTTCACACTTTTTAAGGCAACAACTTTTATTATATTTTATTGGGTTGGCAAAAAATGCATTTCCAAGTTTGCCCTTCCCTAAAAAGTAGAGTATTGATTTTTAATGGGGTCCACTTATTTTTGAGTTTCAAAAATAGTAGTATGGAAAATGGGGTCCACTTTCTTTTAGGGATAAATTAGGAATGTAATAAAAAGTAGTGTATTGATTTTTGAAATGTGACAACTAAAATTGGACAGCAAAAAATGAGATAATGGACTATTAATATGGGACGGAGGGAGTAGTTTTATGTATCTTGAAATAACAGCACTAGATTCGGACTTCAACAAAATGAAACCGTTTGATGAAGGTCTTGATAGTGTCATACACATCAACAATAAAAATAATTTTTCTGATTTGGATTGCTACAAATGAAAGATATAGAGGGATTTAGCGAAAGTGAAATCGCAGTAACCATCACAAATACTATTTGCTACAAACAAAAAATATACTCCGAATTCACAAACACTAGTACTTCAACAAGAGGGGTTGCCACAAATCAGAATCTTTACCAATCCAAAATCACCACATAAATGATCATAAGCAAAGTCACCATGAATATAATGGCAGACAAAAAAGATCTAAAAATTGCAATAATCAATAGATAGCAGTGAAACTTTGGCAGTGGATATGAGCACCATTCAAGAGTTTACAAGAAAAATGAAAACATAGTCAACAGATATATCTATAGGCATATATAATAGGAGCGTGAAAGTCGCAAAATTTAAATCACACGTAGTGGTAATGGGATCAAGAGCGCACAAAGTGTGAAAACAAGAGCTGTTGAGAAGGATTGTGTGACCTCAAAGAGTTGAGCAAACAAACCTGAGCTGTAGCATCAGATAAATGAAGCCACTGAACTCTAGAAGCAATTCCTTCAAAAAATTCTGCTACGGCAAGATCTCTAACACCAATTCTAGACAAACCGATGTTAGCTTTGACATCAGAATTTATGTTATTCACTGAATAACCTTCTACTACATAACCATTGTATGTAAGTTGTTGAAGATTTGGCATATTAAGTACTATCTTGCACTTGCTTTCAACATTCACATAGCAATTTATGATCAAAATTTTCAGAGCGGGAGTGGAAATGTTAAAGACACTGATATCTTTCTGCTCGCATAATGTTACAGACAGGTCTTCAAGCACATGGCTGTCGAAAAGAGCCTGCCAATAAATTCAATTCTATCAAGGAGGAGGATTTTAAGGCTATGTAGATAGACAATGTTTACTAGAAACACACATGAACTACTATATATATATATATATAGGTTAAACATATCAACTGAGAAATTATTATATGGTCCCGGACAACATGATTACGGCCAATAACTAACGGACACATAAGAAAAAAATATATATGTATTTACTCTGATTTGTCGAGATCATATAGTCTTGGACTATGTAATAATTTTCAAATACGAACTTAGTGAGGTTACAACAATGATTGCATTGGAGCGTTAAACATTTGGAAGGTGGTGGGTTATTTTATCTGAATTGGGGTAGGAGCCGTAGAGGTGAAAAGGCACCAATTTGCTTTTACATATGACGAGAAATTTAATTGATACATTGTATAATGAGCACATTTCTTGTACATACATTCTACGCATTTCAATATTTATTTATTCCCATCCCAGAAGTTTTAGCGTTCTATCTCCTCAATAAAGAATATTTGCAATATTAGGACTTAAGGCATGACCTATTGAGCTTAGGTTGTGACATTGTTATAGAGATTTTAGTGAAAACTTGGAGCATGCACATGTATGCCTGCATCTTTTTAAGCATAGAGAAAATGTGCCATTACTGAAAAGAAAAATTAAAACATAGAAATCAAAGGTTGGATTAGACGTGTTTTGTATTCATATTGTGCATATAAACAGAGATGGAGTCGGAAATTTCGTTAGGGGATATATTTTTTTACTAATTGCGGCAGTACAACAAGCTGAAATATAATAGTGTAACAATAGTGTATTAATGTATTTTTGTGATTTGTTTATCTTTTTCACTAATTTGTCAACGAAAATACAAAACAAAAAAGATTGGCAACATGCCTTAAGTGTATAAAATTCTAATAATAAATTTAAAAATAAGTGAATAAAAAATTAATAAGAAAAGAGAAAAGAAGGTTATTCGCACATAAATCATACATAAATGCAAGAAAAAGAAAATTTTTAAGAAGAAAAGGAAAAAAGAAAAAGAGAGAGAGAGAGAGAGAACTTTGAAGGGGAAAAATATATTTTAATTGAAGAAAGAAAATGTAAATTTTTTTTTTTTTGAAAAGAACAAGACGAAATTTGAAGAATAAGGATAGCAAGATTTTTAGAATTAGATAGTGTTATGGGGTTTGGGGAGGGGGAATTTATTAATTTTAGGGGGCATTTTATAAATTTTTACAATTATATGCATAGAATAAAATAAGCTCTAGTGGTATACTATAACAAGAGCGAGGTGGTCCCACATCGAATTTCGGATGGAAAAGTGAATGGGTATATATGGGTTGGGTGTTAGCCCCACCTAATAGCTTAAGCTTTTGGGTTGGATCGCGAATTACCCACCTGTTATAGTTGGTATCAGAACCAGACCCAATCCTTGATCTGGTGTCACGTCAAGTGCTCGGCTTGGAAATGCCCGGGTGGCCAACCCGGATAGGCTGGGTGACCCGACTGCAATAAGGGCGTTACAAGTTCGGGTGGGAGAGAATGTAACAAGAGTGAGCTCGTCCCACATAGAACCCGCATAAAAAAGTGAATGGGAACATATAGGTTGGGTGTTAACCCCGCCTAATAGCTTAAGCTTTTGGGTCGGATCGTAAAACACTCACCCATGGGCCTATGGGGGTATAGGGGGCATTTTATTATCTTTTTTGGTGGGGGGGGGGGGGGGGGGGATTCTATAGATATATAGAAAATATATGCATATAATAAATTAAATATTAATGGGCCAGCATTGGGGCAGGGGCCTATGCTGGCTCCGTCACTGCATATAACAACCCTTATTAAATTTTTATGTACATAAGTCCTCGTATTTTAAAATGTTGCAAAAAAGACCAATCTTCAGCTATTGAAGAACATAATCCTTAGTGAGTCATGTGCACAGGATATGTGATATTTGACTCCAAAAAAACTATAAAATACCCTTTCCATCTTCCAAAAATGCTCCTTTAAATATGTTCATTTTTACTCATGCATTCATAGGATTCATGCTAATATCAGCCATGACAAAATTTTACATTGACTGTTAAGCTACTTGACACAACCCTCCTCCTCTATCTGAGCTTGGGACCGACTATGTAATGAGCACATGCAGAGTTCGCTTGTGTAAAGAAGACATGCGGAGCTAAAAATGATCCTTACAATATCTAAACCATATACTCTCTCTCTCTATATATATATATATATATATATAGTCACCCTCTCAAGTCTCAAGCAAGGCATGTTATCATCACCTGGAGTTTGAATTGGCTTGCATGCCTAGAATGGGGAATGAAGTTGCACATGTTGTTGCTAATCATGCTTTGACTGCTAAATGTTATGTATGGGTAGAAAACTTTCCAGAGTGTTAGGTTTTTATAGTCTAGATTGCCAAATTTCCTAGAACAAAACTCATACTATGTAATTTTATGTTATGTTTAATATATATAAGTTATTTAGAGTGCTGTTTAGATGATTAGTCAAGTGTTTGATGATGCAAAGTTTTTACAACAATCAAATTCGTCAACTTCATTACAACAAAGGGCAAAAAGGTAAAATCACTCCAGTGATCATCTTCACAATTTTAGGACTATGCATACATGTTTATTAATCAACTTTCAAAGTTTTATAAACTCACTTAATCATTAATACATGTTTTTCAAAATATGCTTGATTAATTCAAAATTCAGATTGCAGCAATTTTTCGCTGATATGCACTCATCGATCGATTGAGGGTGTTCTGATCGAAGCTTAAAATTTAATTGTTAAGCTCAGTACTGTTATATATCGATCGATCGAGACTTAACTCAACATCAATTGATACTTAACTCAATGTCAATTGATCGACCCTTGCCCAGAATTCGGTCGACAAGCGCAAAAGCTATATTTTTCAAAAATATGTTTTACAAGTTTTCTATTACCAAAAACATTTTGAACTCTTTTCTAAGGGTTGTCTATAAATACTAATGTTTTGTAAACCCTGATATGTGTAAAGATATGAAGAGAAATATAGAGATGCACCTAAATTATGCAAAGATGTGATGAGATACATAGAGTTGCATATTGAAAGCTTTTTATTCATGAAATCATATCTTTCATACAACTTTTTGATTTGTTTCTTTTCCACAAACATAGACATCTCATTTTTCATATACATATGTATATGAGTGTTATCTCGTGAGTTTAAAAAAAGAAGAGTACAAATTTATTTGTTTTCATCATACATTATGCATTTTAGCTATAGTGATTTGATGGTCATTGTTTATTGATGCTACTGTTGTTGTGCTACAAAGTCAGAGCCAATACTGTTAGGATTTATATGCCCTGACATAGCAAATTTCTGTTTGGATTAAAGTGACATATGTTCTTGACGTTTCTGAAATATTTATGTTTTGTACAATTGGTGAATTCAACGTATTATGTTTCGATTCATTATAGAATTGATAGTGTCCTCTTGATTATAAGAGATATTTATATATGTATGTGATGGCGATTAATACATGAATATAAATAGTAATCATAAATTGTTCATAGTCGGTAATTATGGATGGAATCATAATTAATTAAGACTTGAACTGGATCCACGTTAGGTTAAGATATATTGCGAGAGCCGTCGTTTGTAATTGTTCCCTATCATCGTCATGGCATTTAACTCTTAAGCATGAGAAAAGTATAGACTCTTTTATTAATTAATAATTACTTTGATTTGTTCGGCGGATTCTTTGGGATCCTTAGACTGACACTTTGGGTAGTTATGTGATTAATAGTTAGAGGGTTATATTTTCAATATTTGCATCATTGCTACTTGTATTTATTTTGTATTGATTATGGTTGATCACAAAGTAAATTCGAAGGCCTTCGTGTGTTTTTAGACAAAATAATTTATTATATATTTATTTATTTAAATTATTATTTTTGTCAAACAAATGTTTTATTGTGATCGAGCCAGAAATAATCAAAGGTACCAAAATAAATATATTAATTAAGTAGTCGGATTGATGGCTTTATTTATCCGATAACTAATTATGCATAGAGGGGTCAAAGTGTAATATTGACTTATAGGTTATTTATTATTTAATTGGAGTTCAATTAATTTCTTTTTGTGACGTAGAAATTAATTTATGAATTAATTGAATTGGGTCCATGGACCGGGCCAATTATTAATTCATTGTAGACAATAAAATAATAGGCCCAATAGATTCTCACTCATAACCCAACTTGATATTGGAATCATATTAGATTTGAGACATGTGAATTAAAGATTAAGAAGGATTTGTTATTTCATTTTCTTTATCATTTTGTTGCCTATAAATATACATGGTCTATGTATATTTTTGGGGGTGATTTTTTCTCTCTAGAAAATTAGGGTTTATGTTCTCATCTAATGGAGGCTCCCGCAAGCCTAGTTTTCCAAGGTCATTCATGGAGGCATATGAGTGATTCCTAAAGGCAAAACAATTACCAAGAAGATGGAGATCCAAGGAGAAGGCGTATTGCTAAGGAATCTACAATAAGTGAGAACATTCACTTTAGAGGAAAGAATTAAAGGTTTACTTAGACCTTTGATGTAAGTATTCAATTTATTAATTGAATGATACATCATATTTTATTTTTGCATAAAACTTGTCTCTATGTGATGAATCAAGATCTATGTATTAAAATCCCACAAATAGTTTTTAAAACTTGCACGTTTCCCAACAGTGGTATCAGAGCATGATTTGATTCATTACTAGAGATCATGTTTTTATCAAAATTCATCATTCATGGATCTAGAATTATATTCATATATATTTTTATTGATGTATGTTGATGCATGATTTAATATGTTATATATATTGATACATGATGATGTATGTATAATTGTGAATGAATGATGATGTATGTTTGAGCTATGGATGAAGCTTATAGGTTATTTGAATGTAATTTTATCTTTGGATGAATGTAATTAAGGCTTTAATTTAGCCGTTTGAAAGTTCAATGATGTAATTTAATTTTTTCCATTGTATTTCAAATTGTAAATATTTTTAAAGCCATGTAATCTTTGTCAAAAGATGCTATAAAGCTTCAAGAAGGTCCAAGAGGGTTAAATTAGGCTTTAGGAATTTTCTGGAATTTTTTCGGAATTTTTCTGGAATTTTTTGGGCTTAAATTTAATTTCTGGAAATTTTTATTATTTTTCGGCGATTTTACTGCGACCGGAGAGTCACCGGCGGCAAGGGAAGCGTCGGAGGTTGGCCAGCCAATCCAGTGCGGCTCAGTACACCAGCATACGGTGCACCCGAAATATCAGCCGTCGGATAAGATCTAGAGAGGAAAGTATATGGTGTGGGTGCGCCTTCAGTGGCGCTACAACTCAGCCAACAAGCTGGCTCGTGGGGAACACGCGCCAGCTAATGCCTTCTTCTCCCAGCGCGTGCCACGCGCTGCAGTTTCCAATCGGCGTGTGGCAGTGCGTGACGGCGCGTGGCACGCGCTGCAAGCTCCCACCAGCACGTACAAGGGCGTGGGAGCGCGTGACACGCGCTGGGACCCTCCAAAGGCGCGTCCAGGCGCGTGTAAGACCATCTAGGCGCGTTCTAAGCACTGTGTTAACTCTTCAGGCGCGTATCAACTTCCTGCTGGTGTTTCCAAGCCGACGAAGGACCCTCGCGCAATAGTTAGAGCAATTGAATGTTAAAAGCTGATTCCATTGGCCATTTAACTTGCTTCTGTCTGTTATTTATTTAACTGATGCATGGAATAATTAATTGTTTCTTATTATTATTCATGCATTGGATCCATGATATTTATTTAAATGACTTGATTTATATTAATTAAATTATGAAAATTAATTGGATTTGATTACTAATTAATTTGAGGGCACTTATTGGGAAACGAAAAATCATTTTTGTAAATTATTTTTAAAGTGTGCCTCAAATTAAATATTAGTGAATCGTTTAAAGTCCAAATATTTTCTAAATTTAATTGGATTAAAATCAAGACGTTTTGCATGCATTATATCATGTAAATGAATAAAATGAAAACCCTAATGATGTATAATTAAAAATTGAGTGGGAGCGGGGATTTTTATACATTACCCCATGGCCTTCGTTATTAAAACCATTGTAATTAGATCTTCAAAAATAAGGCCCCACGCATGATTTGAAGAGTCTTAATATTACAAGAATGGTGGTCTTATGAAAATAAAAATATTAAATGTTAATTGTAATTAGATCTTTAAAAAAAAGGCCCTACGCATGATTTAAAGAGTCTAGATTATAATGACAAGATATTTAATGTTTTATTTTTCATTAGAGCATTAATAGCGTTATACACTCAATCTAAAATCAATAGTGTTAGCTCCCCAACGGAGTGGTCTACACTAGGTGATTTTAGAAAGGCTAAACTTAATCGGGAATCATTTCATATAGATAGACAATGCATTGTCTTAAGAGATATGGAGATGATGGGTTTGCCTGCCAATAGCAATAATGAACTTCACTAACCGAATAAGTTATTGGCGTATTGGTTATTCGATTTTTCATGCAGTGGTTAAGGGACCCACATATTATTATTTTAATGGAAGTGCTCACCTAATAGCAAATGAATCTCAATAATAGTAATAATGAACTCCTCCAACAGGATAAGTTATTGACGTATTGATTGTGTGATTTATTGTGCTATGAAGTTGAGGGACCCGCATTAATTAAAAGGTATTGTTCACCAATAATGATAATGATCTCTTATTCTATTTGAGATTTATTATATTGTGTGATTAACAAAATCATTTTAATTTTAAATATGCATGATAGTGTTAATAATTCACCTTGCATATTTTATGAATGCATTTATATTCAGATATTATATCTAATCCATTTTATCTGCTTGCTTACATATTTAATGTATTTGGACTTCTTTTATATTGACTAGGAAAGGAACTTAGATATTTTATTCACAACGTAAGGGTACAAATGTATTTACTACTCCTAAACCTAATCCTTTTACTTTAAGATACCCAAGAGAACATTAATGCTTTGAATAAGTGAAATACGACAAATGATATGACTTGGTGCAATATTCTAAGTTTACCTCGAATACGTTCCAAAGCTAACATTTACATTATTTTATTTTTTTCAAGCATCATGTTAAATATCAATAAGATGTTTTGGTGAGATTAGATAGAGAGTATGTCAAAGTACTATGTCAAACTTGAATACCATCAAGATAGCCTAAGGAACTCCAGTATGAAATCAAATTTTGGAAAATGATTGTTTATTATTTAATAATTAGCTGAAGATCAATAGGGCTGACTTGGGTGGTAAGTTTCAAGTTGACATGATTATTGCCTTGTTATCAAACTCGTTCGACTCTTTTAGAGTGAACTAAATAAGGAATCAGTTTGAGTTCACACTCGCTGATATTCTTATAGAATTGGTAACAGATGAAGGGATAATCAAAAGCATAAGTGTCCCCATTAATCTAACCTAGTTTATACCATTTTCTTCTAGGCCCAAGTGGAAGGGCAAAGTAAAGAAGAATGATGATAATAGGACTAGGCTAGCACAAAACATGGGTATTCAAAAGGTTAAAGGGAATAAGGCAGTGTATGTTGAAGGTGAAGGAAATTGTTTCTTTTTCCGCTAACTAAGACACTCAAGGACGGACTGTCTAAGCAATGACGTGGCATAGGAAAATATATATTTAATTATTGAGCCATGTTATGTGGTTGTATCTATTAATTCCTGATGGATAGATTCTGGAGCTACTAAACATGTTTGCAATTCGTTGTAAGGATTTCAGGAATCCAGAAGCCTTGATGATATGGAATATATTTGTATTTGACCTGATGTCAAGGTTGTAGCTAAGTCAGTGGGAGTATTACATCTGAAATTAGAGAGTATGAGGATATTAGTATTAGAGAATTATCTTTATACACAGAAGTTAGACGCAATCTAATTCTTGTTTCACTTGTGGTTTATAAAAACTGTATTGTTATTTTGTAAAACTAGTTTTATAAAATTGAATAGATATGCGCTTGCTTCTGGTGCATTGAAAGATGGTTAATGTACTATACTCACAAACTCTTAAGATTTGCAGGATGTAGAAACTAATGTTGCATCTTCTAGATTGAATGTTAAGAGAAAAATTGTTATTCCTGACCCATTGTATTTTTAGTGTCTATTTTTGGGTTGTAATCAGTCAAAATGATATTCAACGATTGGTCAAAGAAGGTTAATTACCTAGTGAGGCAGAGGAGCCTAATCCAAACTTGTGAATCCTGTTTTGAAGGATAGATAACTCTAAGGGCTTAATCAGCCAAATGAAATAGATATAAAGGACAATTGGAGTCGGTACACACAAACACGTAAAGGACAATCAAGTTCACCTCTAACAGAACTAGAGGGAAGGGGTGAATAGGTCAAGGTAGGAAAGTGTATTATCTTAAATTTCAATTTAAACCTTTAATTAAATACGAGAATTATTTATAAAAACCAATAAAGATATGCCAGATATATCAATAAATAAGCAATTTAAAGTGCAGTAAATATAAAGAGATAAAACAATTGCAAACTAGATTTTAACATAAAAAATCCCCTTTTGGTGAGATAAAAAAACCACGGGACCTAGTTTGGAAAACCAATCCAAAAGAGATGTACAATCTAATAATGTTCAATATCCTTGAACCCTCAGTTGATCCTTAGACACAAGAAAACACCAAATCTTTTGTCATTCAAAGATTTCCAAGTTATCCTGCTATACCATTCAATATACTCGAACACTACTTCTTGAGTGATTAATCCCATAACTAGTTGTCTAATTGTGAATCTAGTTGATTGGTGTATACTATATTTGTTGGGAAATGCGCAAGTTTTAAAAACTTTTCTTCTTACTTTATTGATATGGATTGCTCTCTCTAGTAAGTAGTTTTCCAAGACTAGCAGAGGAGATTGAGCAAATGAGACTGGAACTATATGCTTTGGCATATGGAAGTCTCATATATGCCATGGTTTATACCAAATAGGACATCCGCTACATAGTAGGGATAGTCAAAAGATATCAATCCAATCCTGGACTTGATAACTGGTCTGTTGTAAAAAATATCATTAAGTACCTAAGGAGGACCAAGGATATCATACTCATTTATGGATGTGATGATATGGTCTTAGTCAAGTATGCTAGTTCTGATTTT
This sequence comes from Cornus florida, assembly GCF_030987335.1. Classification (NCBI taxonomy): domain Eukaryota; kingdom Viridiplantae; phylum Streptophyta; class Magnoliopsida; order Cornales; family Cornaceae; genus Cornus; species Cornus florida. The sequence continues at coordinate 51,034,400 of NW_026775576.1, forward strand.
CAATCAGAAGTAGATACTATAAGGTTCATGACTTAGTGTATGTTCACTTAATGGAAGGAAAATCAGTTAGTAGATTGTTAAGCAGATTTCAACTGCTGACTCAAACCTGCAGGTGGAATATATTACAGCCTTAAAGGCGGCAAAGGAAGCCTATTGGTTTGATCTCACTGATTTAGAGGTTGTGGAGTATACTAGCTTGCCTATTGAGCTATGTTGTGACAATAGTGCAGAAGCAGTCCAATCCAATGACCCAAGGTTCTATAGAGGAAAAAGATACACTGAGAGGAAGTATCATGTTCTACATGATATTGTCCGGCAAGAAGATGTACTTGTTGTAATACCCCTAATTTTAAAAAGGATAAAATTGGAATTTCAATTATCTTTATTGCATTTTTATGTGACTAGTTGCTTAAATGTTTAATTATTTTATTTGTTTTAAACTCTTAGCCTTGTATTTGAATTGCCTTATTTGGTTAAATATATTTTAATTAAATTAATTGTATTTTTGGTTGCTGTAGTTACTTTAATTTTGGTTGCTGTAGTTACTTTAATTGTATTATTAATTTTTTTTCTTGCATGGACGTAACTGTTTAATTAGATTAAGTGTATGAATTATCTTTTAGGGTTTTAGTATTTTTATGGGCTTGCCGACATAATTAATTGGGTTTTAAGTTTAGGGTTTTTATGGACTTTGGAGTGGGAATTAGTTATAAATATATAACTTATACGTCCCTAGGGTTTGGTAACCCTATTCACGGCACAGTGAAAATACAGAGAGTTTTGAGAGAACGGAGCGAGAGAAAATAGAACAAAACTTAGGAGGAGAATAGAGAGGGCCAAGGGAGAGTGGTGGTGGCTTAAACCAAAACCATAGGAGGCTTGAAGATGGTCAGTGGTTGCCGGAAATTAGGAAGACGACAACACAGTTTTGAGACCAAAACTATAGGCAAGTTCTTTTCTTCCTCCTTCCCTTTGGCTTGTGTTCTGTGCACCTGGATAGTCTCTAGGGTTTAATCAATCAATAATTGGAAGTTACATGTTTATTATATGCTATATGGATGATTTGTTTGTGTTGAAATCCAATTTGTTACAGTTCATGCATGTGTCGTTTCAGTTTTTTGTTCTTTAAGCATGTTAAGTTCTATTGTAATTTTAGTTACTATACCTGCTTTTATCTACTGTAAATGAACCATGGGGATGCTAATGGGATGATATAAAACCTTAGGTTCAGTTTTGAAGAGGAGCAGAGGGGTTGGAATGGAACTGTATTCAGTGTTTGATCTTAAAAGCGTGTTAAGACGATTGTTGTTTTTGTTGTTGTTTTAATTCCTACTGTTATAACAAACTGATGGGATGCTATTGGGTGTTAATTAAACTCCTAAGATCAGTTTTAAAAACCAATAGAGTGTTAGGAATAGACCAGAGGTGAAGAGGACGGACTGAAACAAAGCAGGAACGGACTGAAGCTCGCAGAGGGGTAAAGAGACGGCTCCACGGAGGGAGGAGACGGCTCCCCCACGAGTAGAGCCTGCTCTAGAGGAAGTAGAGCAGGCTCTGCCTTTAAAAGAGGCGGCTCTAGGCTAAAATGGAGCCTGCTCTAATTTTTCCAAGAGCAGGCTCTTTCTTAATTTGACGCATACTGTAATTTTTAGCTATTGTTTGGGCATTTTGGGTTATTGAACAGTTTTAGAAATTTAATGGGTTTTTAAATAATTATTTTAACATGTAACTAAGGTCTTGAAATGCATAAAATAGCCTCTTGGTATTAACGGAATTAACTATGCGCTATTTAGCCACTTTGCGTACGGTTAACGGCTGGAAGGAAATTTATTGTCTAATTTTAATTTGACAATTTAAGGGGCTATAATATAGTTCTAAATTAAAGTTTAAATATGTGATGGAGTCTTTTGAATAACAATTAGACTTGTAGCTTATTGGGGCTCTGTGCTAACAGATTAAACAGAATATTAGTATGCAACTTAGCACGCGGTTACCTGATGGAGAAAATTAAGTTGCTCAAATTAATCTAGCAATTTATGGGACTATAATGTGATTTAAAAAATTATTTTTTTTATGCATGATAGAGTCGTTGATATATTAGATGTGATCTACGCATGCTATGGATGCTAGTTGTTGAACCTTTAAATCGTTTCCTGCAAATACATGGTTTAACTCTTGGATTTAAATTGCTGAAACTATAAATAGTCTTTTGTAATTATTTGGGATGGTTTTGGATTGTAAATTGCTATACTGTTATTTATAGGTTGTAATTTACATGGTTTGGATGTTAATTGTGGGATCTTAGATATTATTATACAAGTAATTGGATTATGGTTTTGAACTGTAATTGCTGTAGTGTTGTATAAACTATTCTGCAATTACTTGGCTTTTGGTTTTAGTTATTAAATTGCTGTACTGTTATTGATAGTCTGTAATTTTTACATGGTTTTGGATTTAAATTGCTGAATAAATATATTCTATCAATTACATGGATATGGAGGATTGTATGCACCGGTATGGGACGGTGACATACTAGGGGACGGTTTAGCTCAAAACGCCTAAACCTAACCTAATGGATTAAAGGAATGGATTTAAAAATATTGAATCCTAATTGTGTTAAGTCAAATCAACTGCAACTAAGTTGAGTGGCTTCCTGGATTAGTGGATGATAGTTAAGTCATACCAACTAAATAAGTGGATAGACTAACTAGCTTATTTATTGTATGTCAGTTCAATAAATATTTGAACTACATACCCTGATTTTGGACGGACTTTATATATATGTTTATGGTACCACGAGATGAGCTTGAGCCTCAGACTCGTTGGTTAGGGTGCGTATATGTAGTGGATGCATAGCTGGCTATAGTAGGTTGAGGTGTACCCTTTTAGGTCTAGGTACTCATGCCCACCTTTGGGTGCGTTTTCGCATGTTGCCTTCTATTCAGGTTGGGACCCCTACTGTAGTCCAGTGAATGTCCCTTAGTGTGGATAAATCTATATGTATGGACTAGATAGCTATTGTTGAGATATCTAGGGTATATCTGCATATCGAGTCACTGTTTGGATTGTAGTTAGAGAAGAATTTGCATGTGTGCCTGACCCACTCTTATTTTTACAAGTGTTTGTTAGTTCCAGACTTGGAGCTGGATCGTGCTGAGCAGATACAGTTATTCACTCCACCAATGACCAGGGTTTTATTTCATATTTTAGACTTGGGTTTCAATTCCAATCTTTTGAGCTCAGTGAGATATTTAAGGGGTCCACTAGATGGATTCCCGAGTTGTAATAGAAATGGAGAAGTAGGATGTATCAGAATCATTCTTTGTTAATTAAATTTTATTTCTGAGGTTTTTGGATTATTATTTTAGTTTCTTTTCAGCAATTTATTTATTTTTGTTTTTCTTATTTGTATTCTGTGTTCGATTATTGCTAATTGATTTGATATCCTCGGGTTATCGGGCGTGGGCCTGGCCAACCCGCATCCGAAAATCCGGGGGTATCACACTTGTAGCTAGAATATTGCATTGGAATACAACTTTGTTGATCCATTATCAAAGGTGTCATTGATCAATAATTTTGATCATTATCTGGATAACATTAGGATTAGGTGCAATTTGAATTGGCTATGAGGGCAAGTGGGAGCTGTTAGAATTTATATGCCCTGGCATAGCAAATTCCTGTTTGGATTAAAGTGACATATGTTCCTGACGTTTCTGAAATATTTATGTTTTGTACAATTGGTGAATTCAATGTATTATGTTTCGATTCATTATAGAATTGATAGTGTCCTTTTGATTACAAGAGATATTTATATATGTATGTGATGGCGATTAATACATGAATATAAATAGTAATCATAAATTGTTCATAGTCGGTAATTATGGATGGAATCATAAATAATTAAGACTTGAACTGGATCCGCGTTAGGTTGATATATATTGCAAGAGCCGTCGTATGTAATTGCTCCCTATCACCGTCATGGTATTTGACTCTTAAGCATGAGAAAAGTATAGACTCTTTTATTAATTAATAATTACTTTAATTTGTTCGGCGGATTCTTCGGGATCCTTAGACCGACACTTTGGGTAGTTATGTGATTAATAGTTAGAGGGTTATATTTTCAATATTTGCATCATTGCTACTTATATTTATTTTGTATTTATTATGGTTTATCACAAAGTAAATTCAAAGGCCTTCGTGTGTTTTTAGACAAAATGATTTATTATATATTTATTTATTTAAATTATTATTTTTGTCAAACAAATGTTTTATTGTGATCGAGTTAGAAATAATCAAAGGTACCAAAATAAATATATTAATTAAGTAGTCGGATTGATGGCTTTATTTATCCGATAACTAATTATGCATAGAGGGGTCAAAGTGCAATATTGACTAAGAGGTTATTTATTATTTAATTGGAGTTCAATTAATTTCTTTTTGTGGAGTAGAAATTAATTTATGAATTAATTGAATTGGGTCCATGGACCGGGCCAATTATTAATTCATTGTAGCCAATAAAATAATAGGCCCAATGGATTCTCACTCATAGCCCAACTTGATATTGGAATCATATTAGATTTGAGACATGTGAATTAGAGATTGAGAAGGATTTGTTGTTTCCTTTTCTTTATCTTTTTGTTGCCTATAAATATACATGGTCTATGTATATTTTTGGGGGTGATTTTTAGAAGAAAGAAAAAGAAATTTATTTTCTCTCTCTAGAAAATTAGGGTTTATGTTCTCATCTAATGGAGGCTCCCACAAGCCTAGTTTTCCAAGGTCATTCATAGAGGCATATGAGTGATTCTTAAAGGCAAAACAATTACCAAGAAGATGGAGATCCAAGGAGAAGGCGTCTTGCTAAGGAATCTACAATAAGTGAGAACATTCACTTTAGAGGAAAAAATTAAAGGTTTACTCTGACCTCTGATGTAAGTATTCAATCTGTTAATTGAATGATACATCATATTTTATTTTTGCATAAAACTTGTCTCTATGTGATGAATCAAGATCTATGTATTAAAATCCCTCAAAAAGTTTTTAAAACTTGCATGTTTCCCAACAAATACTGTATACACCAATCAACTAGATTCACAAATTAGACAACTAGTGATGGGATTAATCACTCAAGAAGTAGCGTTCGAGTATATTGAATGGTATAGCAGGATAACCTGGAAATCTTTGAATGACAAAAGATTTGGTGTTTTCTTGTGTCTAAGGATCAACTGAGGGTTCAAGGGTATTGAACATTATTAGATTGTACATCTCTTTTAGATTGGTTTGCCAAACTAGGTCCCGTGGTTTTTTTTATCTCACCAAAAGGGGATTTTTTATTTTAAAATCTAGTTTGCAATTGTTTTATCTCTTTATATTTACTGCACTTTAAATTGCTTATTTATTGATATATCTGGCATATCTTTATTGGTTTTTATAAATAATTCTCGTATTTAATTAAAGGTTTACATTGAAATTTAAGATAATACACTTTCCTACCTTGACCTATTCACCCCTTCCCTCTAGTTTTGTTAGAGGTGAACTTTATGAGTATGATGCGTGCGCAATTATAATTGATTGTTACTATATTGTCTTAGTCGATTCCCTAGGAAGCATAGATATTTCTCTTAGGGCCTCGTGACGATATTGAACACTTGGATACTTACCGGATATGCGGATACGACCTGGATCCGAACACGTGTTGGATACAACTAGAAATATCCTGAAAATTGAATATTTTATTTTCTGGTTGGACATGGCTGGGACACGACAAGGATATGTTTTTGAATATTTTCAAGATATGGCAGGGTAGTTTTGTAATTTTTTTTAGGAGAATGGGATTCAATGCAATTTAAAATATATAATAGTTCTTTAGTAATGATTATATAGTCATACTTATACCATTTTCTTGACTTCGGGTATTTTCAGTTGTTTGCCTTCAAAATAGATCAATTCTACTTATTTCGGGCCTTTTATGATATTTCCAAGGATCGAGGATGAACAGGCTTGCTCGGGACCAATTTGGAGCTCAGATAGACCAAAATACACTTTTTCAACACAGTGGTTCGATCTCCCAAAAAGTGGTTCGAACCACCAATCAAAATAGAAAGCTATGCAAAATGTGCCAAAGTGGTTAGAAAGCTATGCAAAATGTGCCAAAGTGGTTTGATTCCAACCCCTTATGGTTTGAACCACTTTTCCTAACAGGAAATCCTAAATTCTGTGGGATTATTGATTTTTGAATTCTGTGGGATTGCTGATTTTTGCTTTCCTCAAATCCTACATGGGCCGAACTTTTTCAAAAGCTCTAGTGTGAGTTTAGAACCTGTTTTGGATGATATAGATCATAATTAATGACTATTGGAGGGGGAGAACATACAAGAGATTGGATTGGTGCCTTGAAACAATTCTTCATTGTTAAAGCTTGAAGAAGGTGATTCTGTTCAAAGTTGCAGTCCATGGAGATGACGTTCATCACAGCATTGAAGATTTCTACTTTCTTCATGTGCAGCTAAATCATCTCTTAAGGAATTGATGTAACCATATCTAAGTAACATGGTTTAATTGTCCATATTGTTAGGGATTTTTATATACATATGTATTGATTGCATAATTGTGATAATTACACTAGTTGCACTAATGTGATTGGATTTTCAAGCTTAAAATAAGTTTTAATGGAATTATTTTCTTTTCTTAGAAATTGATTTTGTTTTAATTGATTTCAAATCATTCTTATGTTCTGTGATTATTGGGATGATAATTATGCAACGGTTTTAATTACTTACACAAACAAGTATTTTTATCGTTTATGCTTAGGAATAACGAGTTGTACTACACCTTAGATTAAAGTAGTTCAGTAGACAATTCGTGCCAACCAAAGATGAGCTATACTTTGTAATTGATTGTGTAAATCCTCTTGACATGATCATTGTGTGCTTATAGCCACATGACACTTAAATACACATGATAATAATTTCCCCAAAATATTGATAATTAACAATGATTATGAGGCTAGTGGTGAAATCAGTCCCCTAAGTCCCTTTCTCTTGGTACCTATTCTCTCTTAACTTAGTTTAATTTTAGTTTTATTTAATTTCTTTGCAATTTAGAAGTAAAAAAACAGCAATCAATCTTTCTCTTCAATCAAATCGGAACCAATTTCATACTTAACAATTCCAACACGGTTTTTAAGGTTCGACAACCTCAATATAGACCTATTCTATAACGATTCATTCTATTGCGAGTGGTTTTATAATTGAAAAACTCCACATCAGTTAATTAAAAAATAATATAAAATTTAAGAAAACAAAAACAAAAACATCTAGATTTAAACTCAAAATTAGTTATTTTATTTATGATTATATGGATAAAATGGGGAAAATATATATATATATAATAATATATCTCATATTATTATTTTTTGGCGTATCTATGTTGTACCCATATCCCGTATCTGTAGTGATGCTTCCTAGTTGATGGGAATCAATTGGTATTAGAGTGGTAGATCATGGATTTCCCTCAAGAAGGAAAGTCTATTCATAGAACTATAAAATTCGATAGAACAAATTACACATGCTGGAAAGCATTGACTAAAATATTCTTTAAATCTCAAGATGAAAAGGTCAGGTAGTCAGTTGAATTTGGATTTTTTTTCTACTATGGAAGGTGGGATAAGAAAAGCTTTATCTGACTATACTAAAGGTGAACTAGTTGAATCACATGCTAACTTAAAAGCTACACACTATATGTCTATTTGAAAACAATTGAATTATGAATTGTTAAACAACTAAGGAAGTATGGAATATTATAGAAAAAAGCATATGAAACATAGTACGGAAGATAGAGGATGTAATGTCCTGGATATTTTTCGGATTTTTGTATCGAATTTTTATTTATGTATTTTTCGCACCTTGTTTATGTGCCACGCGGGTCCCAGGGGCCGTTGGTCATTTTCTTGAACTGAGGGTTTTAGAGGTTCATTTTAATTTATTTTAAGTTAATTGAGGTGACGGGATTGATTTTAGAATTTTTAAAAAGTTGGGATGATTTTCGGGGTCGAGAACTTCTCCTAGTTTTCTCATTTTATGTGAGGGGCATAATGGACTTTTCTCATGCATATACATATTCATTTATCTAATTATTGAAGAAGATACTTTTGGGATTTAGTTGGGAATGCAATGGATGTGTGACAATATGATGGTAACTTAGCTAAAAGCTAGTAATCAACCAAAGGTTGACACTTGGCACATTTCTAGCCTTGGATTCAAAATGAAGATAAACCAACTTTTCTTTTCTTCTTCATTTTTTGGGATTCTTTCTCTCTCCCTAACCTTCCTCTTTCTCTTATTATATCCATATACACATATATGTCTATTATGTTTAAAACTTGATTGTACAGAGGTTGGAGTGAGATTTTGAAAATGACCAAGAATGAGAAGTTGGAGAGTAATGCAAGGGTTACCATTTGACACCAATATTGCTAAGATTTTGAGAATTCAAAAATTAGGGCTTGCTGAGGCCTTGCTTGGCTAGCACTTGACGTAGGGGTTTTCTAAGCCTTCAAACTTTGTCTTTTGTTAAGTAATTTCTTCCTTGACCTCTTAATTATCTTATATTGAATGTAAGTTTATGAATAAAATGAATAAGTTGCTTTCTATGCTAAATGATAATTGTTAGCATGATTGAAGTGTTGGGATTATGTGTTTGAAGCATGCTATGTGGAATAAATAGATTATGTTGTGTTGAAATTGAATGGCTAGCATGAATTGTGACGGGTTGAATTACATAAAAAACATGCTTGTTGTTTCAATTAGTGAAATGTCATGATTATAATTGGTTACTATATAATGCCATGTTTATATTCATTGAATTGAAATGCCATGTTGATGTTATTATTGCCATATTGATGAGTTTGATGATAAGATGATGAAAATGGTGCATTGCATGACATGACAATAAAAAGGGACTTGAAAAAGGTTTGAAAAGAATGTTTTCATAAAAGAAAAGGTTTTGCAAAAGGGAAGGTTTTATAAAAATGATCGAATTTCGCGAGTCCGATGCTAACTTGACCTAGAGGGAGTGCGGTCTAGTGTAAGACGTGAAAAGTTGATTCTAGGCTTTAAATGGTTGCCGGATTTGGAACCAGGGATAGTTATCAGTCTCACCTCGGTAAAGTCAATTAGCATTTTTCTTTAAATGTGGGTTTGAGGTCGGTAGAAACGAAGTTTAGGGCCGGTAGAGGCCAGGTTTAAGTTGGTAGAGGCCAAGGTCAGAGAGCATTATGCATTCCATTTCATTTCATGTATATTAGTATTTGAGTTATGAGATTGCTATTGACGAACTAACGTGTATACTATAAATGTGCTATGTATGTACCCCAATGTATGATCCCGGTTCTCTCATTCCATTATGTGTTGTTTGACTCAAGAGAGTTCAAAGTTGATGCCTTAGGTGACTTCTACTGAGCCTCTGTGCTCACCCTTTCCTTAACATTTTTCAGGTTATAACAGAGTCGTGGTTGGTGACGGAACCTCACAAGCATAGTTAAAGTTGACAGGAGCATTCTCTGATGTATTAGAAATCAATGTATAATCTATGTAGTTTTCTTGTAAAGTGTTGTAATTTTGACCTTAACGGCCTATGACGGTATCTTGTAATCATTTGGAAAATTTTAATGTATTATGGAACACGTGAATGAATTTGGCTAAGTTTTGTATTTTTAAGACCTTAAATTATTGCATTGATTTCATATTTAGTAATTTATGCATGTCATGATTTGGGACATGTTTGGCTTGGTCTAAATGACCAATTTATGTTTTAGAGGATAGGACAATAAAAAAGAAGGGCAGTACGACATTTTCTGGGCTCAGTCAGATCAATTGGGTTCTAATCCAATCGATTGGATCTTCCTATACTTAGTTTTTCCTAAAAAACCTCAAAAACCTGCTCTCGGTCCGATCGATCGGATCCCTATCTGATAAGCCGGATTGTCCCAGACTTAGAATTTTCTTGAGTTTTTAAAATCGTCTAGATTGGCCAAACTTCAAACAGTCATAACTTATTCATTTTAAATCCAAATGGGGTCATTCTTGAGCCCAAGTTGATGCATTTTTCGTTATATTTCCAATGGTACTAATATCATTTTCAGATTCCAATCTTACTAAGAGATATTTACATTTTAGTGAGACAGTGTCACGAAAATTTTGAACCGGGAATATGCAATTATGAAAGCCCCACACTCTGATTTATCTGAATCTGATAGTGATATTTCTTCTGGTGACGAGGTAGCTCAAGTTGGTTTGGTTGCAATTGTAGAACTATCCAATACTTCCAAAACTAAAACTTTTGTTCATTTTACTTGAGTGAGACATTTTAGAGTGTCTAAACATAAATGTTTAAACAAGGTTTATTTGAAATTCACCTTAAATGAGTAAAGGATAATTTGGTAAATAGAAGCATCATAGTACTTCAGTATAATAAATGTAGTCGCCCTAAGCCCGTCCTTGCATTCAATGCACTCCACTCATACATTAGCATTTACATGCTACATGGCTTTATACATTTAATGCACTTAATCTTTACATTCCACAAGAAGATATTTTCCTCATCAAAACTATATTAACGATTAAGTGTCAGATACACTACTAATCACTCTACGCAAAACACACACTCAATCAATACAAGATGCCTTATATAAATTTTGTAATGACCCGGTCATTTTCCTTCCTTTCCTTTTTCTGAAATTTTATGAATAAATTTTTTTCATTGAACTTTCTTTTTTGAGTTCGGTTACTCATCACTTAGTGTCATCTCGAGTGGTCGGAAATGATTTCCGAGAGTCTTTCATTTGGATTGACAACTTCCTTTAAAGACCGAGTCATTTTCACATTTTTTTTTTTTTACACTATTCATTTTTCGTCATTTTCCCGTTTGTCACTTTGTTGGCACAACCTCACTTTCTGTGTTCGGAGTTGAGTTTTGACTTCACGAGTTTTCACTCCAATTGATTTCCTCGAAACGCGTAGCTTTACTTTTGGAGAAAAGCTCGCCGATTGTTTTTTTCTCCCGTAGGGGCATGGATAAAAGGATTCTTCAGAAACATTGATGTTTCTTGGGGTGTTTTTCATAAATTTCTTTTGAAGATATTTTGATTAGGGGTTTTTAAGAAAATGGAAGATATTTTCATTCTGGGCAGTTTTACAGTTATCCCTTTTTGTAGGGGCCGTTGTGCAATTAACGAAAATTATTACAAAATGTCTCATTTTTTAGTCTGGATTCTCATACGGGATTCATTTTCACTTTTCGTCGAGTCGTGTGCTCTTGGAATTTCTTTCCGGTTGTTTTCCACAGTTTTAGGATTTTCGGTCTCGGTTGCTGCTGAACTTGTTCGGGGCATATCTTTCTACACGGAACTCGATTTTCGACGCCATTTCTTCTGTTGTTTATTTTTTTTTTTTCATTTTGATTCTTTTGTTCATGGTGTTTTACCGTTTGAGTGCGTCTGCGTAAATTCCACTTTTCCGGACTCGGTAGGGCCCATTCAGGGCACTTTTAGGGTTTTACTATAAATAGTTGTCATAAAGTCAAAATCAGAATTTTAACCCTTCTTCTTCTCTCTTTAGCTGGTAGCCATGGTAGCCCCTTGGGCTGCCACCTTCTTTCTTCTTCTCCGCTCATTTCCTTTTATTATTTGCCTCAGGCCTTAGCATTTATCGAAGGCCTTGGCGAGACGCACCTTTCCCCCTTATTAGAAACCATTTTCAATCATTTTTGAGTTTGGGTTTCGAGTTCGGGTTTAGATTTTCATGATGCCTCAAAGGTTAAAGTTGTTTCCCTCGTTGTCCCCGACATAACCTAGGAGTATCATCAGATTCAGAGCACTTTTCTTTTGGTGGGGATTTAAGATTTCATCTCAAATTGAGGTAAGGGATGTTTTAGGCCTTTATAAATGTTGTATTAAATGTGTTTCATGCTTATACAACTTGTATACATGCTTAGGTATTTTATTTAGAATTTAATTTAATTATTTTCTATGTACAAGATTTAATTCTCATGGTTGTATGTAGCTTGGAATTAAATTGTGGCATGCTATTAAATTAGGCCTTAATATGCTTGTTAACATATATTAAATTGAGAGGATTTGAATAAGTATTGCAACATTTATTTAATCTTTCACTTGTATGAAAATTTAATTCACATGGTTGTAACTAGTATGGAATCAACTTGTAATGTGATATTAAATTAGGTCTTAGTATATTATTTAACATAGGTGAATTTGAAAATATTCGGAGTTGTTTCAAAATTTAGAGAAAATTAATTAATTAGATTAATTAATTTTACTCTAAGTGTTCTAATCACTTAATTGGATTTTTGACTTGATATTATTGATGAGCTTGGCATGTTTTACCATATATATTAAATAGAAAATATTTGAATAAGTTTTGAAAACTTTATTTGTTTATTTTCTTGGTATTTAGTTTAATTTACCTAGTTGTAACTAGTGTATAATTAGATTGTAATATGATTTTAAAGTGGGCCTTGATATGTTTATTAACATACATTGAATTGAGAATATTTGAATGAGCCTTGAATGCTTTATTTAATTATTTTCTTGTATGAAGTTTAATTCACCTGGTGATGCCTAATGTAGGACTAACTTGTATCATGAAATTAAAATAGGCCTTGATATGACCTTTGACATATATGATTTGTGAAACATTTGGAGTTGCTTTGTAATATTGAGAAATTAATTACTGAAGTTAATTAATTTCCCTTTTATTCTTCCATTGAGGTATTTAGGCATTGATGTAGTATTTTTACTTAATTTGTAGTTTGGAACTTGTTATATGATTATATGATAGTATTCCATGAGTTGAAGTTATGATTTAACTTGTAAGTATTCACATTTTATTTGGATGAAATTTAATATGCCATTGTAGCTTGAATGCCTAGTTCATGGCTTGTGTGTATTCCATGACTTGGTTGTGCGTGGTAATTGATTTTGGTGTATTGTGTATATATGATATACTGGTTGCATAACTTAATAATTTTTGAAAAACTTGTATGGACATTGGAAATTGTTATGGCTACGGCATGGCTCCAGTACAGGGGATGAGAGTTCCCTCTACTTCATATAGTGCGCACCGGGTGGTACCCTGAGGCCCAGTAACCCAAAACCACCAATATAACGGTTTTATTCTGAGTTTAGTTGCATACTAGGTAATACCTTGCGGGCTAGTAACCCGGAACCACCTGTTTGGTCATTGAGACCTTATGTCCTTTGTCTGTCCACCAATTATTGATTTCGCACTCAATTCATAGTTGTAATCTTGGATTGCTTTCAACTTGTGCTAGGATGCGTGATATGACGAGTCTAGCCCCTTCCTAAGTGATTAAGAAAATAGACTTTTTAACGCGAGAGGTCGCTTCGCAAGGTCAAAATATGAATGTGGTTTCGGAAGCCTTTCTACTCAAATTTACATTTATAAAAACCACTACTACAACTAATGTAGTATAGCGAGTAGGGATCGTCTGCAGGGATTATACATGTTGGAATTTAACTTCGACTCTAGCGTATCAAAAGATTGCAAATGAGGGTTGGTTGTTTGATTACACTAAGATGCAATTAATTAAAATGCAATTAAAGTAAACTAGTAAGAGATAGGGATTTAAGAGATATGAAGAGAGATCTTAGGGTGTTGGAATCACCACTAAGCTCATGTAATTAACCACTTATTTTTCATTAATGGGGAATACATTATTGTAATCTAGATGTGGCTACAAATATAAACACAATTTGCATGTAAAAGTGTGGACTATCTAATGCAATAGTGAATTGTCTACCTAACCAACAAGTAAACTAAGTGTAGAACAACCCACCAAGATAAAGGCATAATCCATCAATTAGTCAACAAATGTATCTAATGAGAACACACATCAATCTAGAGAATTATGGAATTTGTAATAATAAGAGTGGAGTATCAAACCAAGCAAAGATTGTCTACTTACCTACAAGCATGAATTAAATTATAGAACAACCCATCAAGTATAAGCATAATCCATCAAATTAATTTACAAACCCATTCAATGAAACCCATGCTTAGCCATCACTAACTTCTTAATTAATTACACATAGACATGCAACCAATATAGAGAATCTAGTGTATAGATCAATTTCCAAATTATCACACATAAGACAACATGTAATTAAAATAGAGAATCACTAGGAAGAATTAAATCAACAATCACAAGGCTAACCACTGATCACAACAATATATATATATATATATATATATATATATATATATATATATAAATTCCCAAAAATAGAAATACAAGGGTTTAGATTACACAAGACTTAGGGCTCATCCAAGCCCTAAGTGTAGATCTAGCCAATCATGGAGGAGGTGGATGTGGTCATGAAACCCTTAAGGATAAGCTCCAAACATGGCTCCATCTTCTTTTTCCTCTTCTTCTTCTTCTTTAAAGCTCAAGAGATAGAGAGTATATCGATCTAGAGATGTGTTCTTGAGATGTTCCTCCACTTCCCTCTTTTCTTCTAACCCTAATATCTAATTTTCTAGAGAGAAAAAACTACAACAATATAGAAATTACAATATAAAAATATGAATCTCCCTACAAAAATGGTTCAATTCCTCTTATATACAAGGCTTTTAGAGCCCAAGAATGTGAGAACTTGGCCCTAGGATCTCCCCTTTCAAGCACAACCAGAGTTGGTTCGGAATGAGCTTTAAATCTACTTTTTTATAACTTCTGCGAACAGTTCGATCGATCCAACCTTAGGCGTAATCGATCAGAGGTATGGTGTGATCGATCAGGGTTCGATCGATCTCTGATCCATCTCACTTGGCAGTTTTCAGCATCAGCCTCCTTTTTGCTCCAGATTAACCTCCTTTTGCTCCAGATTCTCACTAAGACTTTGTTTGACTCCAAAAAGGCCTTAAGAAAACATTTTTAGCCCATTATAACATTATTGACCTAAAATAGATAAAAACATGAAATTAGACTAAAACCAGAAAATAAAATAGAAGAATGAACTAAAATACCCTTACCTAGGTGATAAAATGCGTCACATTTGAGCACTCATCACACCTCCAAACTTAGATATTGTTAGTCCTTACCAATGAACTACAAGGAGAAGAAAGAAATAAACATCCAAGTAACTATAAACTAGAAATCAATAAAAGGATAACGCCACTTTCGTAGGGAACACGATTGCATTTAGCGTATGCAACAAGCCTTTTAAACCCCTACATTACCCCTAGTGGACAAGTGAAGTCTTGTGAGGTTTTTCAGAAATGATACCCACAAACATTAAGCTCTTTCTCATTAAAGAAGCACCAATATTCCAAACAAGCATTGCGAGAAAACTACCTCAAGTATACAATTTTTCAACCATTTTCAAGCAATCTCCCAAAATCTCAACATCAAGCAAACAAGTATGGTCCTCCACACATCAAGAAAATGATCATGCAAATCAAAACAACTTTAAAATCCTTTTTAAGTGAAACGGCATCAAATATGTTGCTATCTAAGCCAACTAAAGAAATGATCACATCCGGCCTCAAACTAGCACACAAATCTAGTACCGATCATCAAGACTAAGAATAGACCTTTTATTAAAGCTTTATTCAACTAGGTGCGCTTATTCTTTTCACTCGATCTTTTTTTTTTAACTACCCTAGAGGATCAAAGACGGAAGCATGGTGCAATGTGTTAATCTATTAAGCTTTCTAGCGATTCATGAGATCGAGCGTTAGGTCAATAACTCCCAAACCGGACGGCTTTAAGGCATTAGGTGTTTAAACACCCCAAAGGACTTACAAGCTCAAATCGACTAAGCTACAAATCAACACTGCCTCCATCTAATCATTTTTCACTTATCAGCTTTTGGGAGAAGTCCTCACTTTTTTATTTGCTTTTATAATAACATGTTTTTTTTTTTTTTTCAATTGTTAACCTAGAGTTTGGGCCCTCTACCTTTTGGCGCGAGAAATTCAATACTTGATGAGGCTAGAATCCCAGCTACTTAGTGAAAAGGGTTTGTTATCCACCTTTATCAAGAATGAAAGCTTTCAATACACTACTAGCTCAATTAGGATATAACCAAATTAATAGTCAACAAAGCATGTACCCCACAAATGAATGCTAGTATGCACCTATGCTAGTGTAGAATTCTAGAGTGAATCTAAAAAAATCACAAAATCAAGATGATGTGGACCACAAATGCAAGCAAAATATCAATCTATCGAAAAATTTACTCCTAAATGGCATCCACAAGGCATATAAGGAGTATTGAACTCTTAAATCAAACAATTTTTTAAATTTTAAGCAATATAGTCCTCAAAAGATCAAAATTATAGCTAACATCAATCTCAAATCTCAATAATGCATTTAAATCTCAACTTAAATAGAATGCAACAAAGCCACCTTACCCCCAAACTTAAACCACACATTGTCCTCAATATGCAATGAGAACAATGAAAAAGATGGAAGGAATATACCGTGGTGGTAAAAACATGAAACCCGGTAATGATCCATTGTGAAAAAGTGTATCCCCAAACTTGGAATAAACAACCTACTTGAATAACCACATTAGCAAACTTACATCAAATATCAAACGGGATAAGAGGTAAATGAAATGATATACTTTAAGGCAATATAACACAAGATGCAAGAGATAAGAGAGTAAGCCCTACACCAAGCATGAAAGCATGAATACACACAAGGGCACAATAGTAAAAAGATTTTATATATATATATTTTTTTATTTTTTATTTTTACGAAAGTATGTACAATGAAACAAAATGCAAAAAAATAAAGAAATAAGAATGAACATGAATATGAATATGTATGATACAAAAGATAAAAAACACAATGTGTCATATGCGTGTTAAGTTTAACATCTCTAGCAAAATGGAATACTACTTTGAAAAACTGTTTTTGGTGTGTTTATTTTTTTTATTTTTTATTTTTTTTATATGAAAGCATGTAAATAAACAAAATGAAAGAAAAATAAAATAACAAGTATGTACACACACAAATAAAATAAATAAATAAACATGCAATAAATGAAAATGCAAGAAAATAAAGAATGCAAAGAAATAATTTTTTTTTTTTTTTAAAAAAAGAGAAAATTAATTAAAGAAAATAAAAGAAAATGACAAATGTAAAAGAAAATGAAAAAAATAAAATAAAAATAGAAAAAAGAAAAAGTCAAAAAGTCAAAGGGGCAAAGCTGTGATCGATCTAAGGATAATCGATCTAAACTTGATCGATCCAAGATGTAAAAACCTGCAGACAACTTTAAACGATACACAGAGACCTGAAATATGCAAAGACTTAAAAATTTTCTAAGTATAGAACTGAGATCGATAGAAGGGATAACTAGATTGATCGAGGGAACTTCGAACGATTGGAGAGAAAGTTCGCACGATAGACAGAGAACTGAAATCTACAAAGAATTGACTGTAGAGAGGTTTGATCGATTGAGGGTGCACTTGTGATCGGTCGAACTGGCACTAAATGCCTTATTTTGAGATGAAAGAGCAAAAAATCATATGCTAAGCCCTAACGATGGTAACAAGAATGAAGATTGAAAAATGGATGAAAGAATGAACACAAGAACGAAAAATAAAAAGAAATGAGGGAGGAATAAAGTTTTAAAACTCTACGAAAAACTAGTGTTTATGCCTAATATGCATGGAATCTTCTATGAAGCTCAATGGAACATATCTAGACGCCACAAGAAGTGAAAGATAAAAAGAAATGGGAGAGGAATAGAGTTAAAAACTCTATGAATGCTAATGTTTAATGTCTCTAACAAGACGTTGGTTCGACTCACTAGTCGAACGTATCAAAAACTGGATATGAAACATCCTCATTGACCCTTTTGTCAATTTTCCCAAGTGGATCATCTCTCACAACAATGTAAACACCTCCCAAAAGAAAGACTTGAAAAGAAATTATGAAAGATGCAATTTGTTTCCTTTCATCCACGGTCTTGAAATTGAAATCAATGATGGGCGGCCTCGCACTTGGCAAGGCAAAGTCTTTCAAAGACTCAATTGGATTAATAGGAATTGTACTCTCTTTATCCCTTTCATCTTCCTTAATAATCACCATCTCCTCACTTTCCAAGTTAGCTAAGGAGTCTATTAGAGAGTTCACTTCATTTTTGGAGCTTTCAAGGTCAAAACCACAATTTTTATACATTTCAAAAAGGCATGTCTCAAGAGGGTCTTTGGAGAAAATAGAAGGAAAGCTCTCTTCAACAAGTTCCTCTTCCTCCTCTCCTACCTCTATAGTGGTCAACATCTCCTCACTTTCTAAAGTAACAATGGCTAGGATAAAATCATGATTAAAACAAGGAAAGTCCCCATTAATCATGTTGTGCTCTATTGGATTAGCCACTAACTCACTTACCATTTCCTCTATACAAGATAGAGTGCTAGGCATTAGCTCACTTGCTATTTCTTCCTCTTCACTATCATTATCCTTATCTATATAAATTGAAGTTCTTGCTATTTTTTCATTTGCCTCTTCTTCCTCCTCTTGACGAGAAAGAGCACTTGCAATTTGCTTAACTTGAGCTTTAAGGTTGGCTAAAATTTGAGAATGTGAAAGAATAAGTTGAGTTTGTGAATTAAGTCCATCAAGTAGAGCTAACACTTTTTCTTGAAACTCAGGTGAATAAGGTGATGGAAGTGGTTCTTCATAAAATGGTGGGGGAGGGTAATAGTCACAAGGAGGATAATGAGAATAGTCAAGTCCATAATAAGATGATGCATGTTGAAATGAATTGGACTCAACCTCATAAGGATCAAAATATGGTAGAGGCACATAAGGCGAGGGGAAGTAATTTCCCCCCAAACTTGGATCAAACAATAGCTCCATGCACATTCAAAATCCAAATGCAACAAATAATGGCCTCCACACGGGCCTATGCTTGGACAAAGATTTAAGCAATATAATGAGCCTCAACAAGGGCTATCACAAGCATATAAAAAAGTGAAACAATTAAACTACGAGATTTTCAAGAAATGATCACAAAGGTCCTTAAGCAACTTCAAATTGCAATGCTAGCTTTAAACTTCAATGATTGCTCTAAGATCCAATATTTGCCTTCCTTGTAGTCAAGTACCTAATTGAACAAATAATATCAAGAGTAGGAAAAGAATATACAATGGAAAATAAAATAAAAATAGAAGCAATCAAATTAACACTATTGTCTAGTCTAATTCCAACAAAACCATTAATCCTCGGCAACGGCGCCAAAATTGGACGAGTCTCGCCCCTTCCTAAGTGATTAAGAAAACGGACTTTTTAATGTGAGAGGTCGCTTTGCAAGGTCAAAATATGAATGTGGTTTCGGAAGCCTTTCTACTCAAATTTACATTTATAAAAACCACTACTACAACTAATGAAGTATAGCGAGTAGGGATCGTTTGCAGGGATTATACGTGTTGGAATTTAACTTCGACTCTAGTGTATCAAAAGATTACAAAGGAGGGTGGTTGTTTGATTACACTAAGATGCAATTAATTAAAATCCAATTAAAGTAAACTAGTGAGAGATAGGGATTTAAGAGATATGAAGAGAGGTCTTAGGGTGTTGGAATCACTACTAAACTCATGTAATTAACTACTTGCTTTCCTTTAATGGGGAATACATTATTGCAATCTAGATGTGGCTACAAACATAAATACAATATGCATATAAAAATGTGAACTATCTAATGCAATAGTGAATTATCTACCTAACCAACAAGTAAACTAAGTGTAGAACAACCCACCAAGACAAAGGCATAATCCATCAATTAGTTAACAAATGTATCTAATGAGAGCACACATCAATCTAGAAAATCATGAAATTTGCAATAATAAGTGTGGAGTATCAAACAAAGCAAAGATTGTCTACTTACCTACAAGCATGAATTAAATTGTAGAGCAACCCATCAAGTGTAAGCATAATCCATTAAATTAATTTACAAACCGATTCAATGAAAACCATGCTTAGCAATTACTAAATCCTTAATTAATCACACATAGACATGCAACCAACATAGAGAATCTAGTGTATATAGATCAATTCCCAAATAGTCACACATAAGATAACATGTAATTAAAATAGAGAATCACTAGGAAAAATTAAATCAATAATCACAAGGCTAACTACTAATCACAACAATATATATATAAATCCCCAAAAATAGAAGTACAAGGGTTTAGATTACACAAGACTTAGGGCTCATCCAAACCCTCAGTGTAGATCTAACCAATCATGGAGGAGGTGAATGTGGTCATGAAACCTTCAAGGGCAAGCTCTAAACATGGCTCCATCTTCTTTTTCCTTTTCTTCTTCTTCTTTGAAGCTCAAGAGATAGAGAGTATATGGATCTAGAGATGTATTCTTGAGATGTGCCTCCACTTCCCTCTTTTCTTTTAACCCTAATCTTTAACTTTCTGGAAAGAGAAAACTACAACAATATAGAAATTACAATGTAAAAATATGAATCTCCCTATAAAAATTGTTCAATCCCTCTTATATACAAGACTTTTAGAGCCCAAGAATGTGAAAACTTGGCCCTAGAATCTCCCCTTTCAAGCATAGCCTGAGTTGGTTTGAAATGAGCTTTAGATCTATTTTTTTATAACTTCTGCGAACAGTTCGATCGATCCAACCTTAGGCGTAATCGATCAGAGGTATAGTGTGATTGTTCAGGGTTTGATCGATCTTCGATCCATCTCACTTGGTAGTTTTCAGCATCAGCCTCCTTTTTGCTCCAGATCAGCTTCTTTTTGCTCCAGATGCTCACTAAGACTTAGTTTAACTCCAAAAAGGCCTTAAGAAACCATTTTTAGCCCGTTTTAACATTATTGACCTGAAATAAATGAAATATGAAATTGGACTAAAACGAGAAAATAAGATAGAAGAATGGACTAAAATAGCCTCGCTTAGATGCTAAAATGTATCACATTTGAGCACTCATCATGATACTTCATTTTTTTGCATTGTATACTTGTATGCTATGTATGTCAACATTGCTTAGTATACTTAGAAATGTATACTTGAATATTTATGTCATTTTTTCATTTCAATATTGCTTAGCATACTTAGTATGTACACTTGTATATTGATGTTTTACTTTCTAGATAACTTAATATACTTGTATCTTGTATACTTGTTTAATTGCATTTCAATTTTGATTGTATACTTGTGTACATATACTTGTATATTGAATGTCTTGTTGCGTGTATTGCATGCTTCTATGTTGTTTAAATTGCATAAATGATATGGTTTATGCTAGAAATACTCAAGGTAGCTTAGGATGCTCCCTGAGTCTCACCTTTGACATAGACGCTAGGTGGCATGATCGTATAAATGGATTTGTATCAACTTAATAAGTTTGTAAGACGCTATGTCTTTGCATGCTCATCTCGTACACGTAGTGGGCCCATTTTTCAGGTACAGGAATCAAGGTTCGAGATTCTCATTATGCTTGGATGATTTGTAGACTTAAAGGTTTCAATTCTTGTAAAGGTTGCTTTGAAATGCCACTTATAACCTTATATGTCAAAATATGTATATTTGATTCTAAACATGTAATGTGTACATAAGTACACTCTTTACAATTTATTTGACATGTATGAGATGAGGCCATAGGCCAATGACATCTAATTTGCATTCTATGCATTTTCACTTCGAAGGTTTATTATGAAAAAAATAGAAAAGTGATAAATCATTGCCTCACCATGTTTGTATCGGGTGTGAGAATTCTATTTTTATTTGTCTATATAGTCTCATTAATCATACATGAAGTGTGGCCAAGGGCCAAACGGTAATTTGAAATAATTTTATAATTTTAAGTTTCAAAATTCCCTTTTCATGTGCATTTTCGCCTTTTTTGGCCGTCAGGGGGTCATATTTTACATCGGGTCTTCTTGGGAGCCGCAAACCATTCCCGCGTGCTTGAAATCATTTATTACGCTTGTGTGCATATTCGTTTCAGCCTAGAAATGCATTTAGGGTCAAATGCATACTTGGTGCAAAGTTGCATTTTTTTAAGTTTTTGCCTTTTTCTAATCTAGGGGCATTCTGGGTATTTCACAGTGTGTTTTTTTCATTTTCTTCTACGAAGCCGGATAAAAAACTTAATTTCAGGGAGGGGGGGTTTTTTCTTCGTGTTTTTCCAGAAAATATCGTTAAAGGCCCCGTTTTGCTCTCTGTTCTAGCAGATTTCAGAAAAGTCCCTATAGCAGCTTTTAGGCACCCTTGACCTGATTTTTTTTCGGGGCATTTTGGGCATTTCATAGTGTGTTTTTTTTCGTTTTCTTCCACGTAGTCGGGTAGAAAACTCGATTTCAGGGGGGGGGGGGGTTTCTTCTTCGTGTTTTTTCCAGAAAAATTTATTTCGGCCTCTGTTTCAAGCCTCAGTTCTAGAAAACCTGTTTTTTTTTTCCTAGCTGTCAGTCGTGCCATGCCATGGGCGCCGCATGAGGCGCCGATGGGCACGCGCTCGTGCGTGCGTGGCCCCTTCGTCGGGCCGGCGTGATGTCACAACTTCAAATCTTTGTTTCTCCTTCGTCTGGACTGCAAATCAAGTGTATTGTTTTTCGAACTTGACTATTTTTTTTGTCTTCTATCCAACGGTGTGCTCAGTTTCACTTTGGATATTCCTGGATAATTACCAGTTTACCCTTTTAGCTTTATTTGCTCGTTTTTCGTTATTAGACCATATCTCCTTCATTTGGATTCTGAATCATGCAATTCTTGAGTCCATCGTGATTAGTTTTTCGCAGTCCTTCCAGTGGTGTGCTCGGTAGCACCTGATTTTATATTTTCAAAAATGACCATTTTGCCTTTGGGGCTAAATTTGTCCGTTTTCTTTTAATTCGCTTCCGTTACTTTCTTTTGAGTTCCCTGACTTCAAGGGAAGTCACGGATGTGTCTTAGGAATGATGTACATTTCTAGAGATAACTTTTGCCCTTGGGGGCTTGTTCGGTCTTTTTTTTTTTTCCGATCTTTCACTTCTACATTGTTCTCGTTGAGATCTGTGGCCTCATGAAAGGTCACTTTGACTTCTTAGAGTCTTATTTTTTCTGTTTTTGCTTTCGTATTCAGATCTGGTATCGGGTCAATCTTCGGTTCATCATAGGACGCACTGGCTTAAAAAACCAAGGCCGTCACAAATTTTCTATCTTTAAACTTGAGAACACTTTTGGATACTTAAATGAGTATATGCCTTTATGACCTGCTCTATGGCTATCTAATTTTAGAGCCAAACAATCCTCCATAGTTCTGAAATGATTACTTTCCCCTTTACCTCTTTATAAAGAGGAACCCTAACATCGAGTGATCAAGTAACAAAAACCACAAAACAAACACTTACACACTTTACACAAACACCTTCAAATGACAACCTTTAACAACAACAACAACAACAATAACAACGTATAACACATAACCTTATTTGATCTCCAATAGCTACACCTACACTTAAAGATAAACAAACTTATCTAGCTGACACAACAAATTCATCTAAGTTAGTGAGCTACTTTATTGTCTCCACTAGAGTAGAGCTTTGAGTAAATTGATATATCCATTTCTCTAGGTTGAGAGATTTATGTTGTATTTCTTATCTATTCAAAAAGGGACACAGTCATTGCATTCTTAACTCTTATTCAGAAGTTATTTGTAAAGAGTTGGTGTAACCCTGAAGAACTTTCGGTGAAGTATTCATTGAGCAGTTGTCTACAAGATTGAGAAGTTGCATAAGGGTTACTCTTTACCTTTAACGAAACATTTATAAGGGGATTTGATTTTGACCCGAAGAAAGGCAATTGAGTGAAATATCAAGATGTGCTCTTGAGTTGTGAATGTAGGCAAGAGGGGCTTGCCGAACCACATAAAAATCCTAGTGTTCATGAGTTTACTTCTCTCTCCTTTAAACTCATATACCTGCTATATTGACTGTACACTGCACTTCATTTCACATTACATCTATATTAAATAAATTTAAGTTGAATTGAACACTTAAGAAATTCATTAATAAAAAAAAATTGTTGTAGCTTTCCAAAAAACCCTACTCACCCTCTATTTAGGGTCCTTGATTGAGCAACACAAATTATTAATTTTAATCTACAAGATAAATGTGGTGACCGATGTGGGCAGATGTATTGTGGGCTGGTCCAAGAAGCACTGACAGACTATCCACTAAGCGAGCTACATGTACACAATCCCATATCATCTGGGTATAGAAAGGGAAAGTGCTATATATGTAGGATTTGTTCACTCTAATTGATATGAGGCTTTTTGGGGTAAAATCTAAGAGCAAAACTATACAGGCTTAGGCCCAATGCGGACAATATCATACCATGTGGTGGAGTGGGTTGTTACGAAAACATATTTTATAGTAACAGACAATTCATAGAGAAAGTGATTTACAAGCTCAAAAAATTGTTATAAATAGCACATTAATTGCACTTATGACATTATTAAAATATTAAAAAATAGTTCAATAAAAGAATTCAAGAATTACTCAAGACATAAATGTCATAATAATCATGATAAACAATAACTAGTATGCTTTAAATATGAAAAAGTAGTGCAAATGCTATTTCCTAAATTAGCACACACACACACACACACATATATGTATATATTAATTTCCCTAATGGTTTTAAGAATATTAGAAGTTCAAGCATGAAAATAACTAACTAGCCATATAAATTCATAATATATAATTACATCATAACATGAAAAATATGGTGTTAAAAATAAATTGCAAGTATTACATGTGCAACATTATAAAAAATAATGCAAAAACTCACTAACTACATTGTGTTAAAATAATACATTGATTGCACTTTTGAAACTCTATAATAATATTATAAAACTTGAATTATGGAACTCTCTAGTTGATGAACTCATGCTCATATGATGATCATGACAATCATGAAAAGAACCAACTTATATCTACACCTATGAAATAGGTGTCTTACAATGATATATTAATTTTGTTACAATATAGAATTAGCATTATAGAAAACGGTTATTACATTGCATTATAGAAATTAGTAACTAGGTTGCATTCATTTTAGAAATAATTATATAGCATTGCATTATAGAAATAAGCAAGTCGGTTACATTGCATTATAGAAACAAGCAAGTCGGTTACATTGCATTATAGAAGTGTATTAAATTCTAAACAAAAGGATGTTGTGATTTCTAAATATGGGTGTTGAAGTTGAAGTTTTCTATGTTGCGCTCTTAATTTCTGGTGTTGAAATCTCAATAAATGTAGTTTCATTCTCGAATTAGATGTTGCATTAGGTGTATTGATCAATATAAAATATATGTTATACAATTGAATTAACAAGGGTGTTGTATTCCTTAAATTAGGGTGTCGAAGTCTCAATTTAGGTTGTTAAAGTCTTGATTTATTGTGCTGCACTCTTGATTTAGGTGTTGAATTTAAGTGTGTGATGTGTGTCAATTATAAAATGCCACTCGCAATAGAACAAATCCTTATAGGATAGGGCTATTTAGAGGGTGTCGAACATCAAGGACTGTGTTGAAATTGTTAAGTGTGAAATTGGTTCTAATTTAATTCAAGAGAAGAATTTGGTTTCTTATTTTTCTATTTTTAAGTGCAATGAATGTAAAAACTAAAATTAAGAAGGGGAACTTAGGGATTGACTTCACCACTAGCCTTATAACATGGTCAATTATATTAAATTCTGTAAAAATTCATATTTATGCATATTCGGGAATCAAGTGGCTACAAACTCACTCCAATTCAATTAGAAAGATGTATCTGAACAAGCAATAAGCATAACTCATCTTCAATTGGCATGAATTGTCTACCAAACTACTCTAATTTATGGTGTAATACAACTCGTCTTCCCTATGCCTGAATTATCAAACCACATTACTCTTATAATAACAAAAAATAAGATAAGTCTGAATTCGATTAAAGCAAAATTAATTCTAAGACAAGATAGATATTTCATTAAACCAATTATAAACATTAAATTCCAATTGCTTAGTGATGAGCCCCTTTCTATAAGTTTAGAAAATGAACTTTTTAATGTGAGAGGTCGCTTCGCAAGGTCAAAATATGATTGTGGTTTAGGAAGCCTTTAAAAGTCAAATTTACATTTATAAAACCACTGCTACAACTAATGAAGTATAACGAGTAGGAATCGTCTACAGAGATTATACGTATTGGAATTTAACTTCGACTCTAGCGTATCAAAAGATTGTAAAGGAGGGGTAGTTGTTTGATTACACTAAGATGTTGTTTGATTACACTAAGATGCAATTTAATTAAAATACAATTAAAGGAAACTAGTGAGAGATAGGGATTTAAGAGATATGAAGAGAGGTCTTAGGGTGTTGGAATCACTACTAAACTCATGTAATTAACCACTTGCTTTCCATTAATGGGGAATACATTGTTGTAATCTAGATGTGACCACAAAAATAACCACAATTTGCATGTAAAAGTGTGAACTATCTAATGCAAGTGTGAATTGTCTACCTAATCAACAAGTAAACTAAGTGTAGAACAACCCACCAAGACAAAGGCATAATCCATCAATTAGTTAACAAATGTATCTAATGAGAGCTTACATTAATCTAGAGAATCATGGAATTTGCAACAATAAATGTGGAATATCACACCAAGCAAAGATTGTCTACCTACCTACAAACATGAATTAAATTGTAGAACAACCCATCAAGTGTAAGCACAATCCATCAAATTAGTTTACATACCCAATTAATGAAAACCATGCAACCAACATAGAGAATCTAGTGTAGAGATCAATTCTCAAATAATCACACATAAGACAACATGTAATTAAAAAAGAAAATCATTAGGAAGAATTAAATCAACAATCACAAGGCTAACCACTAATCACAACAATATATATAAATCCCCAAAAATAGAAATACAAGGGTTTAGATTACACAAGACTTAGGGCTCATCCAAGCCCTAAGTGAAGACCCTAGCCAATCATGGAGGATGTGGATATGGTCATGAAACGCTCCATCTTCTTCTTCCTCTTCTTCTTTAAAGCTTTAAAGAGAGAGTATGTGGATCTAAAGATGTATTCTTGAGATGTGCCTCCACTTCCCTCTTTTCTTCAACCCTAATCTCTAACTTTCTAGAGAGAGAAACTACAACAATATAGAAATTACAATGTAAAAATATGAATCTGCCTACAAAAATAGTTCAATCCCTCTTATATACAAGGCTTTTAGAGCCAAAAAATTTGAGAACTCGACCCCAGGATCTCCCCTTTTAAGCACAGCCAGAGTTGGTTCGAAATAAGCTTTAGATTTGCTTTTTTATAACTTCTGCGAATAGTTCGATCGATCCAACCAACAGTGTGATCATTTAGAAGTATGGTGTGATCGTTCAGAGCTCAATCATTTAAAGGTACGGTTCGATCGTTCAGAGTTGGTTCGATCGTTCAGAGATATGATCTAAAAATAGTTGGTTCGATCGATCAGAGTTGGTTCAATCATTCACACGATCGTTCCAACTGGGCAATTTTCAGCATCAGCCTCCTTTTGTTCCAACTTCTCACTAAGACTTAGTTTGACTCCAAAAAGGCCTCAATGGACTAAAATTAGCCCGTTTGAACTTTACTGATCTAAAAATAGACAAAAACATAAATTAGTACTAAAACGGGAAAATAAGATAAAATAAAGTCCTAGAATATTCAAGATTAAGGAGTTTAAATGCGCACTTTTCAGCGCTTATCACACTCCCAAACTTAAATATTGCTAGTCCCTAACAATGAATTTCAAATAAAAGAAAGAAATGAATAACTAATAATTATTAACTAGAAAACAATAAAAGGATAACGTCACTTTCGTAGGGAACACGATTGCATTTAGTATATGCAGCAAGCCTTTTAAACACCTAGGTTACCCTTAATGGACAAGTGAAGTCTCGTGAGGGTTTCTAGAAATGATACCCACAAACATTAAGCTCTTTCTCACTAAAGAGGTACCAATATTCCAAACAAGTATTGGGAAAAAACTACCTTAAGTATGCAATTTTTCAATCATTTTCAAGCAATCTCTCAAAATTTCAACATCAAGCAAGCAAGTATGGTCTTTCACACATCAAGACAATGATCATGCAAATCAAAACAACTCTAGAATCCTTTTTATGTGAACTAGCATCAAATATATTGTTATCTAAGCCAACTAAAGAAATGATTACATCCGGTCTCAAGCTAGCACAGAAATCTAGTACCGATCATCAAGACAAAGAATGGACCTTTTATTAAAGTTTTATTCAACTAGGTGCACTTATTCTTTGCACTCAATTTTTTTTTTAACCTAGAGTTTGGATCTTCCACCTTTCAACGTGAGAAATTCAGTACTTGATGAAGCTAGAATCCCGGCTACTTACTGAAAAAGGTTTGTTATCCACCTTTATCAAGAATGAAAGTTTTCAATGCACTACTAGCTCAATTAGGATATAACCAAATCAATAATCAACAAAGCATGTACCCTACAAATGAATGCTGGTGTGCGCCTGTGCTAGTGTAGAATACTAGAGTGAATCTCAAAACAATCACAAAATCAAGATGATGTGGACCACAAGTGCAAACAAGATATTAATCTTTCGAAAAATTTACTCCTAAATGGCATCCATAAGGTATACAAGGAGAATTGGACTCTCAAGTCAAGCAATTTTTAAATTTTAAGTATCATGGTCCTCAAAAGATCAAAATCATAGGTATGGATCTCCAATCTTAATCATACATTTAAAACTTAACTTTAAGTAAAATGCAACAAAGACACCTTGCCCCTAACTTAAACCGCACATTGTCCTCAATGTGTAATGAGAACAATGGAAAAAATGGAAAGAGTATATCGTGGTGGCGAAAGCATTAAGCCCGCAATGATCTAATATGAAAAGGGTCTCCCCCAAACTTGGAATCAACAACCTATTTGAATAACCACCTAGCAAACTCACATCAAATATCAAATGGGATAAGAATAATCAAATTATGTATTCTAAGGCAATATAGCATAAGATGAAAGAGAGATATGAGATCAAGTCTAATAGAAAATGTGAAAGTAGCATGACTACACATAAGGGCACAATGGTGAAAAGTTTATACATATAAATTTTTTAAAGAAAATATGTACAATGAAACAACATGCAAGAAAAATAAAGAAATAAAAAAAATGAAAATAAACATGGACTATATAAGAGATAAAAGACACAATGTGTCACGTGGGTGCTAAATTTAACGTCTCTAGTAAGATGGAATGCTACTTTGAAAAAAAATATTTTTGGTGTTTTTTTATTTTTTAATTTTTTTTTAATTTTTTAGACAAAACAAGTATGTACACAAACAAAAATAAAAAGACAAGTAAATAACAATGCAAGAAGTAAAAATGCAATAACATAAATAATGCAAAGAAAGAACTTTTTTTTTTTTTTTTTTTTCAAAAGAGAAAAGTAACTAAATAAAATAAAAGAAAATGACAAAAGTAAAAGAAAATGAAAATAAAATAAAATAAAAATAGAAAGAGGAAAAAGTCAAAAAGTCAAAAAGTCAAAGGGGCAAAGCTGTGATCGATCCTGCCTTGGATCGATTATACCATGATCAATCTCTATGCTTGCACGATGGGACAGAAAGCATGAAATTTGTAGAGCTTCAAAAAATTTTCTAAGTATGGAATCTCAATCAATCATGAGAGGCACCTGGATCGATCGGAGTGACTTGGAACGATCGAACAGAAAGTTTGCATGATGGACAGAGACCTGAAATCTGCAGAGAATTGAATGCAGAGAGGTTCAATCAATCCAGGGTACACTTGTGATCAATCGAACTGACACTAAATGCCTAATTTTGAGCTAAAAGTGCAGAAATGTGACGACCCTGGTTTTTAGGCCAGCGTGTCCTGTGATGAACCGAAGATTTGACCCGATAACGGATCCAATATGCAGAAGCGAAAACATAAAATAGGACTCTAAGAAGTCAAAATGACATTCCATGAGGTCATGGAACTCAATGAAAACTGATGCGGAAGCAAAAGGTCAAAATATGACAAATAAGCCCCTAGGGGCAAAATAGTCATTTTTGAAAAATGTGGATTCGGGTGCCACCGAGCACACCGCTGGAAGGAAAACAAAAAACTAATCAAGATGGACTCAAGAATCGCATGATTCGGAGTCCGGACGAAAGAGAAACGGCATGACGACGAAAAACGGACACTTAAAGCTTTAAGGGCAAACTGTAATTATCTAGGAAGAACCGGGTGCAACCGAGTACACTGTTGGAAAGACAGCAAAAAATTGGTCAAGTTCAAAAAAAAATTCACTTGAATCGGAGTCCGGACGAAAGAGAAAAGCCCAAAAGAAGAATTGAAGTCGCAGTGGCCCAACGAGGGCCATGGCGCACACGGCGCCCATGCGCGAGCCCACCGGGGCGCATGCCGGTGCCCAAAGACATGGCTGGTAGCAGCCCTTGGCTGCTGCTACATTTTTTTTGATCTGCCAGAACTGAGGCTTGAAACGAAGGTCAAGACGAGTTTTTCTGGAAAAACACGAAGAAGAAACCCCCCCTAAAATCGAGTTTTCTACCCGACTTTGCGAATGGAATAAAAAAAAACTCACTGTGAAATCCCCAAAATGCCCCTAGATCAGAACTGAACAAGAGAGTCATAAAGCTGCTAAATGAAAACTGGAAGCTGAAACTTCACGAGGGATTTCAGGTACCAAGACGACATTTTCTGGAAAAACACGAAGAAGAAATCCCCCCCCCCCCCCCCTAAAATCTTGTTTTCTATTCAACCATGTCAAAAGACGAAAATAAAACTGATGTGAAAGGTTCATAATGCCCCTAGATCAGAATATGCAAAAAAAAATGCGAAATGAATTCACAAGAGGCTCAAAACACAAACGATAAGGTTTTGCCCAGAAATGACCATGCACGCAAACGTAACTTACCTATTTGGATGTGCTACAATGGTCCACGACTTAAAAATACCACCGATACAAAATCCGACCCCCCAACGGGCAAAAAGGCAAAAATGGAACTTGGAATGAAAACTCAGAATCCAAAAATACAAAACGGGGTCAAATGACCGTTTGGCCATTGGCCACACTTCAAACATGATTTATGAGATCCTATGAAAGAATGAGAATGGAATTCCCACACCCGATGCAACCATCGTGAAGCAATGACTTGCGATTTTTCAAGATTTTCACAATATTTCATGAAGTTAAAAAGTACATAGAATACAATATAATGTTCATTGGCCTCCGGTCTCATCTCATACATATCAAATACATTGAAAAAAGTATACTTAAGTACACATTACATACATGGAATCAAATATACATATTTTGACATATAAGTCTACAAAATGACATTTCATGCTAACATTTGCATGAAATGGAAACTTGAAAGCCACACGACATCCAAGGAATGCTAGGCGTTATGAACCAAGTCTTCGTACCTAAAATATGCCCCAGTATCGTAGGGGTGAGTAACATAAAGCTACTCGTAGGAGATGAGCATGCATCGACCTAGCACTTTACAAATTTGTCACCTTAAGGTGAAACATGTTAAAGGGGTTCATGCCACCTAACGTCTATATCGAAATGAGACTCAGGGAGCATCCTAAGCTACCTTAGAGTGTTTCTAGCATAAATCACATCATCTATGCCATTTAAACAATATGAAAGCACGTTATACAAAGCAACAAGATATAGGTTCTTAAAAGTATTAACTTGCAATCTCGAATACAGAAACAACTAAAGTGATCATGTCACCTAACATCTATGTTCTAAACAAGTCTAAGGAATCATCTTAGGCCATGCTAAACAATTAAATCGCAATTTACAACTTCAATGCAATCTAACCACATAAAAGCATATTATACAAGGCAACAAAATACAATTTCTTAAAGCTATCAGCTTGAAATCTAAAGCATAAAAACAACAGAAGTGGGTCATGCCACCTAACGTCTAAGTTATAAATGAATCAATAGGATCAATCCTAAGCTTTGTTAGAATGTCAAAACACAATTTTCAATATCGATGCAATTTAACCAACATTGAAACTTCCAATACAATGCATAAAGCACAATTTCGTAAAGTTAACATCATGTAACTTAAAATGGAATGACAAATAAGAAACAACAAATTACAACATCATCTAGTTATCAACTTGAAAATGAAATGTGAAATCAAATAAAGTGGATACTCGGACGTCACGCCAGATCAGACCGACAACATAGTTACTTTAGGGTTACTAGCTTATGGGAAACCTCCCTATGTGCGCACTAGACCATATAGAGGGACTATCCCCCGTACTAAAACCACGTCCTAGCCATAGTCAAACAACAACATCCCCAAGTTTCCAAAATCAACAAGTTGTGCAACAACGCATATATCAAAAGGAATATGCAAGATAATCAACTATCTACTAAGCACAACCAAATTTGGAAACCTATACAATACATGCTCTAAATCCACAACTAATATGATATGATGAATGTCGAATCTTCAGTGTGCGATTCGTTACATGCTATGCATAAAAGATGTTAAACACGAAGTGTGCAAATCATTACACAAGGCAACAATATATTCAATAAGGAAAACATATTATCACGAATACAAACATAGCAACTATGTTATCCAATGTTCGAAACATAACCAAATGAATATACAACAAGTCTAAGTCCATGATTTGAATATAAAAACCACTTCTAAAACACAACTAGATCATGGAGCAAATTGATAGAATTTAAATAGATAAACACAATTAAATTCTCTAGATTCCGATTCAATTCCAAATAACCTCAATTTAATACATGTTAAAGGACATGGCATGGTCATCACCTATATCCATTCTAAAACTCAATTAGGTTGTTGGAATAATAAAGTAGAACTTTAATTAAATCATTCTAATTTAATTATCAAGGTTCTAAAACAACTTCTAATAGTCCCAAATTAATATATACTAGTAAACAAGTCATGGCCAATACAAATATCAAGTTAAAACCTTAATTAAGCTAATGGGACCACAAAATAGATTTTAATTAATTCTTTTAATTAAAATCTCTTGATTTTCAAACTTAACCAAATGCTCTCAAATTAACCTATGTTAGAAAACATGCCAAGGACTAATGTAATATCACATTACAAGTTTATTTCATTCAATTTACGACCATGCGAATTAAATCTTCACTAAAGTTAAATATAAAACAAAAGTTGCAATTCTCATGCAATAAATCCCAATTTAATACATGTGAACAACCATACAAAAACTTAATTTTCTAGCATGCCACAATACAATTCCAAGTTGTATATCACCATGAAGATTAAATCTTAAACATGGAATTTAATTAAATAAAGGGTTTCAAAACCTAACCGAATATTTTAAATCAAATATATGTGAAACTATATGGCATTTAAATCAAGAATATCAAGTCGGAATTTAAATAAAGTGAATAGTGCACTCGGGACAAATTAATTAATCAAATTAATTAATAATTACTAATTTTCAAAACACCTCCAATCACTTTCAAATTCAACTATGTTGGAGAGCATGCTAAGGCCTAATTTAATATGCGTTACATATTGATTTTAAGTTAGTTAAGGCCATGTGAATTAATCTTTCACCTAAGATAAATATTAAATAAAATATTTAATATTTATTCAAATGTTCCAATTTTAATACATGACAATGAGCATATCAATGGGCAATATAAAATCATACTACATGTTTAAACCAAGTCATGAGTAACCGAAAAAATTAGATCCCGTACAAAAAAAATAAATAATAAAATCTTTAGATTTTATATTTAATCATGCAAACAAGTTGTATAAGCATCACAAGCATGTTATATAACAAGAATTTAAACCTAGAACATCTCCTACCTCAATTTGAG
The DNA here is from genome assembly GCF_030987335.1 of Cornus florida. NCBI lineage: Eukaryota > Viridiplantae > Streptophyta > Magnoliopsida > Cornales > Cornaceae > Cornus > Cornus florida. The sequence goes on from NW_026775576.1 coordinate 51,068,355, forward strand.
ATGAAAATCCCAAAGGCCCACCAAAATGGAACGGCTCCGAATCCGACGAAACTACTAAGTTTTGTCGGGGACAACGCCGTGAACATAACCCCCATGAAATCCCCATCAAAATCATAACTTGACCTCAAAACCAAACTTAAGAAATGGTCAAAACTGAATTCTAATAAGGGGGAAAGGTAAAACACGGCAAGGGGAATAACAAACGTTAAGGCCGAAGACTTTCCATCAAGGAAAAGTGAACCAAAAGAGGAGAGAGAAGATAGCAGCACCCCTTGGGCTGCCATGGGAGTTCCAGGTCGAGCATGAAGAGGGGAGAAGATGAAAAATGAAATATTTCACCCCCCTTTTATAGAAATCTCAAAAAGTGCCCCGAACGGGCCCCGTCGGGTCCGAAAAAGTAAAATTTGAGTTGACGCACTCAAATGGAAAAACTTTGTGAACAAAAAAGATTTAAAATGATAAAATATGAACAACGAAAGAAATGGCATCGAAAACTGAGTTCCGAGCAGAAAGTTATACCCAAAACAAGTTTGGCGCAAATTGGGGCCAGAAACCCTAAAACTGGAAAACATCGACCAGGAGGAAATTCCAAGAGTACACAACTCGATGAAATGTGAAAATGAATCCCATACGAGGAACCAGGCTCAAATAAGACATTTTGTAATAACTTTCATTAATTGCCCAATGACCCCTCCAAAAAGTGAAAACTGCACTTATGGCCCAGAATAAAAATATCTTCCAAAAATATTTCTAAAAAAACCCCTGAAATAAAATATCTTCATAAGATATTTACGAAAAACACCTCAACAAAAGAAAATAATTTCAAAGAACTTTGCATCCATGCCCCTATGGACACCGGGAGCAACCAGAGTACTTTCTTGCAAAAGTAAAGATACGTATTTCGTGAAAACCACTCAAGATGGAGATACATGAAGTAAAAAACCAACTCCGAACACAAGAAGTGTGGTTACGCCAACAAAGTATCAAACGGGGAAAAGACAAAATAGGGAAAAGGATGAAATAGGGAAAATGACGAAAAATGAATAGTGTCGAAAAACGAAAAATGTGAAAATGACTCGGTCCTCAAAGGAAGTTGTCAATCCACGGAAAAGAGTCTCAGGAACCAATTTTGAGCACTCGAGATGACACTAAGTGACACGAAACAGAGCTCAGAAAAGAAAAATTAAACGAAAAAATTTCATTCGTAAAATTTCAAGAAAAAGGAAAGGAAGCCAAATGACTGGGTCGTTACAAGAAAATCATATGCTGGGCCCCAATGATGATAACAAGAATGAAGATTAAAAAATAGATGGAAGAATGTACACAAGAACGAAAAATAAAAAGAAATGAGCGAGGAATAGAGTTTTAAAACTCTACGAAAACTAGTGTTTAACGTCTCTAGCAAGACGTTGGGTTGACTCACTATTCAAACGAATCAAAAACCGAATATGAAACATCCTCATTGACCCTCTTGTTAATTTTCCCAAGTGGATCATATCTCACAACAATGTAAATACCTCCTAAAATAATAACTTGAAAAGAAATTATGAAAGATGCAATTTGTTTCCTTTCATCCACAGTCTTAAAAATCAAATCAATAATGGGTGGCCTTGCACTTGGCAAGGCAAAGTCTTTCAAGGACTCAATTGGATTAATAGGAATTACATTCTCTTCATCCCCTTTCTTTTCCTCAACAATCACCATCCCTCACTTTCTAAGTTAGCTAAGGAGTTCATTAGAGCGTTCATTTCATTTTTGGAGCTTTCAAGGTCAAAACCACAATTTTTATAAATTTCAAAAAGACTTGTCTCAAGAGGGTCTTTGGCGATAATAAAATAAAGACTCTCTTCAACAGGTTCCTCCTCCTCATATCCTACCTTTATAGTGGTCATCGTCTCCTCATTCTCTAAAGTAGCAATGGCCAGGATAAAATCATGATCAAAACAAGGAGAGTCCTTATTAATCATGTTGTGCTCTATTGGATTAGCCACTAACTCACTTGCCACTTCTTCCTCTATACAAGATATAGTACTAGGCATTAGCTCACTTGTTTCATCCTTCTCACTCTCCTCATCTTTATCTATATAAATTGAAGTTCTTGCCATTTGTTCATTTGTCTTTTCTTCTTCCTTTTGACGAGAAAGAATACTTGTAATTTGCTCAACTTGAGCTTCTAGCTTGGCTAAAGTTTTAGAATGAGAATTAATAAGTTGAGTTTATGAAATATGCACATCAAGTAAAGCTAACACTTTTTCTTGAAACTCGGGTGAATAAGGTGATGGAGGTGGTTCTTCATAAAATGGTGGGGGAGGGTAGTAGTCATAAGGAGGATCATAAAAGTGATTAAGTCTATTGTCAAATGATGATGCTTGAAATGCATGGAACTCAATCTCATAAGGATAAAAATATGGTGGAGGGACATAAAGTGAAGGGAAGTAATTTTTTCCTAAACATGAGTTAAACAATGGCTATATCCACATTCAAAATCCAAATGCAACAAATAATGGTCTCCACACGGGCTGATGCTTGGACAAAAATGTAAGAAATATAATGAGCCTCAATAAGGACTATCTCAAGCATACAAAGAAGTGAAACAATTAAACTACGAAATTTTCAAGAAATGCTCACAAAGGTCCTTAAGCAACTTCAAATTCCAATGCTAGCTTTAAGCTCCAATGATTGCTTTAATATCCAATGTTTGCCTTCCTTGTAGTCAAGTACCTAATTGAACAAATAATATTAAGAATGAAAAATGAATATACAATGGAAAATAAAATAAAAATATAAGCAATCAAATAAGCACTATTATCTAGTCTAATTCCATTAAAACCATTAATCCTCAGCAACGGCACCAAAATTTGACGAGCCCCTTTCTATAGGTTTAGAAAATGAACTTTTTAATGCGAGAGGTCGCTTCACAAGGTCAAAATATAATTGTGGTTTAGGAAGCCTTTAAAAGTCAAATTTACATTTATAAAACCATTACTGCAACTAATAAAGTATAGCAAGTAGGGATCATCCGCAGAGATTATACATGTTGGAATTTAATTTCGACTCTAGCGTATCAAAAGATTGCAAAGGAGGGTTGGTTGTTTGATTACACTAAGATGCAATTTAATTAAAATACAATTAAAGTAAACTAGTGAGATATAGGGATTTAAGAGATATGAAGAGAGGTCTTAGGGTGTTGGAATCACCACTAAGCTCATGTAATTAACCATTTGTTTTCCATTAATGGGGAATACATTATTGCAATCTAGATGTAGCCACAAACATAAATACAATTTACATGTAAAAGTGTGAACTATCTAATGCAAGTGTGAATTGTCTACCTAATCAACAAGTAAACTAAGTGTAAAACAAACCACCAAGACAAAGGCATATTCCATCAATTAGTTAACAAATGTATCTAATGAGAGCTCACATCAATCTAGAGAATCATGGAATTTGCAATAATAAGTATGGAATATCAAACCAAGCAAAGATTGTCTACCTACCAACAAACATCAATTAAATTGTAGAATAACCCATCAAGTGTAAGCATAATCCATCAAATTAGTTTACAAACCCAATCAATGAAAACCATGCTTAGCCATCACTAAATCCTTAATTAATCACACATAGACATGCAACCAACATAGAGAATCTAATGTAAAGATCAATTTCCGAATAATCACACATAAGACAACATGTAATTAAAATATAGAATCATTAAAAAAGAATTAAATCAACAATCACAAGGATAACCACTAATCACAACAATATATATAAATCCCCAAAAATAGAAATACAAGGGTTTAGATTACACAAGACTTAGGGCTCATCCAAGCCCTAAATGAAGAGCCTAGCCAATCATGGAGGAGGTGGATATGGTCATGAAACCCTCAAAGGCAAGTTCCAAACATAGCTCCATCTTCTTCTCCCTCTTCTTATTTAAAGCTCTAGATAGAGAGAGTATGTGGATCTAGAGATGTGTTCTTGGGATGTGCCTCCATTTCTCTCTTTTCTTCTAACCCTAATCTCTAGCTTTCTAGAGAGAAAAACTACAACAATATAGAAATTACAATGAAAAATTATGAATCTCCCTACAAAAATGGTTCAATCCCTCTTATATATAAGGCTTTTAGAGCCCAAAAATATGAGAACTCGGCCTTAGGATCTCCCATTTCAAGCACATCCCGAGTTGGTTCGAAATGAGCTTTAGATCTATTTTTTTATAACTTCTGCGAACAATTTAATCGATCCAACCACCAATGTGATCATTCAGAGGTGTGGTGTGATCATTCAGAGGTATGGTGTAATTGTTCAGAGCTCGATCGTTCAGAGGTATGGTTCGATCATTCAGAGTTGGTTCGATCGTTCAGAGATATGATCGTTCAGGGTTCGATCGTTCACACGATCGTTCCAACTAGGCAGTTTTTAGCATCAACCTCTTTTTGCTCTAGCTTCTCACCAGGACTTAGTTTGACTCCAAGAGGGCCTTAATGGATCAAAATTAGCCCGTTTGAACCTTATTGACCTAAAAATAGACAAAAACATAAATCAGTACTAAAACGGAAAATAAGATAAAATAAAGTCCTAGAACATTCAAGATTAAGAGGTTTAAATGTGCACTTTTCAGCGCTTATCACATAGTACAACTAATTCAATTACTCTGAACCAAGCAATCAATATACATAATCTAAAAAAAATCCCCAAAAATAAACATAGTTAAACCATGTTAATTGACTAGGGTTACATCAATTCCCTAACAAAGGATTTAGCTGCTCATGGAGAAAGAAGAAATCTTCAATGATGTATGAACGCCATCTCTATGGACTGCAATTTCTGACCGGAATCACTTTCTTCAACCCTCAAAACTCAGCAACAATTGAGAGAAACCTTTAGCCACCAATCTCTATTTCTAAACTTGTCTAACCCCCCCCTCTAATTATGATAATCTTGCTCTAAATTAACTCTAGAACAAGCACCAAACATGATATCGCCGGAAAATACAGACTCTCACCAGCGGGAAGACTGAAGATTGGAGCACAAGAAAGATAAAGGTAAAACTTGACAGTGACAAGAGAAAAAATGACCAAAATCATTTCCAATTTATAGAAACAGAAGGCATTCACGTGGGAAGGTCAGGAGTCAAAGTAATCATGATGATTTGGGAACCAAAGGACATTAACACGGCTCAACCATACACATTCTCCCACACTGCAGTCATTATATATATTAATCTCACCCTAATCATTATGGTGAGATTAAAGGAGCAGATAAAGGATCGGGAAATGTAGATGGACCTGAGTCAGGCCAAACGCAGCCCAACACGCCCGACCGACTGGGCTGCCTACCATCCAAAAGGTTCAAAGGCCAGACCCAGTGTACACAACACCAAAAATAGCAAGAGTGGGCCTCCGTTTGGGCCAGTTTATATAGGTAGACCACCCTACAGAGGAGGAAGGCCCATTAACCTACAACCTAGGGGAAGAATGTAAAAAATTAGGGTAAGTGTAAGCTTCTAGAAAGAGAAGTTAGAGAAGGAAAGAAAAGGAGATTGTTTGGAGTGTAAGAAAATCTTTTCTTAATATAGAACGTCATTTTCTTGCATCTGTAGTATTCTTTAAAAAAATATTGAATTATACTTGTACGTTTTCGTACCCGTATTTTTCTCATACCGTATTTTACTAACTATGGTGTTCATACCTTTTTAAGCTTTGACTTGAAAAGATGTCATCTTTATCCTTTGTAGATGATCTTAGACTGATTTTTTCTTTTGTAAATCTTGAATCTTTTTGCCCTTTTGATGTAGCTTCCTTCTACAAGCCTTGTTTTCACACTTAATTCACCTAACTAGTCTATTTCTAATCCACTCACTAATAATATAAACATTGAATTACATTGAGTAAGCTTTGTATTATGAAATTTGCCAACACAATATTAGAATCCTAACAATCCTATACATGGACTAAAATCCTAATATATATTACACATGAGTTACATAAACTTATAAGCCCCAACAATTCAACCCTAGGCTCATAAGTCAAACCTCTTTCTAAGTCAAGACTTTATCATGTCCACCCACTTTCTAAATCATTCTCTAAAAGCTTATATGTCTCAAATCATATTTTCAAAAATCTTATATTTTAAATTCACTCTTTTCAAAGCTATTCTTTTCAAGTCAACCAAACATGTTTTCAAGTGAAGTTATTAAGAACTCTTAAGCTCTCTTTACAAAAGCAATTATTAAAGAACTCTTACGTTCAAAAGGTTACTTTTTTTCAAACAAAATATTATTTTCAAGGTATATTCTAAAGAACTCTCAACTTCTCTTTTCTAAGTCATTTCTCAGGTAACCCTTATGTTCAAATTTAAATTTTTTAAACAAAATACATTTTTCAAGAAAATATATCAAGAGCTCTAAAATTCTATTTTAAAAACATTACCATACTACTTTTGAACAAACTCTTACGTTCACATTCTAAGCAAGTCCTCTTAAGTTTGTCTTTAATTGAACTATGTTTGACCTGATTCCGGTCACGCCATTCATAGTTGGGATACGTAGGCAACCAGGGTCATCCATAGGTTCGGTCATACCATATTTCAGACATATCATTTTCAAAAACATCTTCTTAAAAATAATTTCTCTAGAACTCTAAAGTTTTCCTTTTTTAAAACAAGTTTCGAGAACTCTCATGCTCAAAAGTACCCTTTTTTTAAAATCACTCTCCTATCAAATACCCATTCCCCTACTAAGGTATAGATCTTATCACTTATTGATATGGTCCAACCTTTAAAGGCAACACTAAGGCAAGCACTGTGGTGACCTATTTGGGTAGGTTCGAGACACTAGGTGAGTTACAGGTTTCACAATCCCACATCACCTGGGAAAGGTGAAGGTAAAGTGCTTATATATGTTGGTTCTATCACCAAATAGTACGAGGCCTTTTGGGATAAACACAAGAACAAAATCATGCGGGCTAAGGTCCAAAATAGGCAATAGCATGCCATATGGTGGAGTGGGTTAGTACAAATAATATCAAAGCTAGAACCCAACCAGAAGTGTGGCCAACGAGGAGGTTGGACCCCTAAAGGGAGATTGATGTGTGTATTATCAATGACAAAAACCACTCACAATAGAATGAATCCTTGTAGGATAGGGCTATGTTGAGGGTGTCGAACCTCATGGACTGTAATGGATTGTCAAGTATAAAATTAATCTTTATTTGATTCAAGAGAAAGATGATTTTGATGATTTATATTTCTAAATTTCAATAAAACTGAAAATAAACCAATTTAACAAAGGATGAGATCAAAGTGAGAAGGACTCAGGGATTGACTTCATCGTTAACTGTAATACCCCCTAGTTTTAAAAAGGATAAAATTAGAATTTCAATTATCTTTATTGTTTTTTTTTTTTATGTGGCTAGTTGCTTAAATGTTTAATTGGTTTATTTGTTTTAAACTGTTAATTTTGTATTTGAATTGCCTTATTTGGTTAAGTATATTTTAATTAAATTAATTGTATTTTTGGTTGCTATGCTTACTTTAATTGTATTATTAATTATTTTATTGCATGGACGTAACTGTTTAATTAAATTAAGTGTCTGAATTATCTTTTAGTGAATTATCTTTTAGGGTTTTAGTTTTTACGGACTTGCCGACATAATTAATTAGGATTTACGTCTAGGGTTTTTATTGACTTAGGATTTGGAGTTAGTTATAAATATATAACTTATACGTCCCTAGGGTTTGATAACCCTATTCACGACACAGTGAAAATACAGAGAGTTTGGAGAGAATTGAACGAGAGAAAAACAGAACAAAACTTAGAAGGAGAACAGAGAGGGCCAAGGGAGAGTTGTGGTGGATTAAACCAAAACCATAGGAGGCTTGAAGGTGGTCAGTGGTTGCCGAAAATTAGGAAGACGACAACACAGTTTTGAGACCAAAGCTATAGGCAAGTTCTTCTACTTTCTCCTTCCCTTTGGCTTGTGTTCTGTGCACCTAGGTAGTCTCTAGGGTTAAATAAATTATAAACTAAAACTTATGTGTTAATTGTATGTTATATTGATAATCTATTTGGGCTGTAATCGAATCTATTACAGAATTCGTACACATCTATTTCCAGTTTTATTGGAAAAGCTTGTTAGTCCGGTTGTAATTTTAGACTCTAGGGAATTTGTTGAGTCTTAAATGGATCTTGCATGATTATTACATGTTAAATTTCATTATCTGTTGTCTGAGAAAGTGGTCTGAAATAAATTCGTTATTGTCTGTTCCAGTTTTGCTCTTTAAGCATGCTAGTAACTTGCTTAGTTAAATCTCTGTATTTGATTTCAAACTGTTGTTCTAAAACCATTGGGAGTCTGTTTTGGTATTAATAAGACCCTAGGATAAGTTTTAGAAATCAATTGAAGGGTGGACATAGGCCGGAGAAGAAGCAGAAGGATGAGGACGGAGCAAACGGGGACTGGAAGCTCTCAAAGGAGGTGAGAGCCGACTCCATGGATATGGGAGCCGGCTCCCACACTCATTGAGCCGGCTCTATATTCTTAGAGCCGGCTCCAGGCTCAAAAAAGAGCCTGCTCTTGGAATTTAGAGCAGGCTCTTTCAAATAGTAATTTTCTGAAAAAATTATACGAACTGTTTGGATACTGTTGGAGCATGGGAACATTTCTATTGACTCTGGGGTTTTACAGAGGGATTAGAAGGTTGGATTTGAGAGTTATTAAGTCCTTAAATTGAGTAAGCTTGACCTCTAAGTGAATGAAATTAACAGTGTGTTAATTTAACAATTATGCGTACGGGTAACGGCTGGAAGGAAGTTTATTGTCTGATTTTAATTTGACAATTTAAGGGGCTATAATATAGTTCTAAATTAACGTTTAAATGTGTGATGGAGTCTTTTGAATAACAATTAGACTTGTAGCTTATTGGGGCTCTATGCTAACAGATTAAACAGAATATCAGTATACAACTTAGCACGCGGTTACCTGATGGAGAAAATTAAGTTGCTCAAATTAATCTAGCAATTTATGAGACTATAATGTGGTTTAAAAACTTATTTTTAATGCATGATAGAGTCATTGATATATTAGATGTGGTCTACGCATGCTATGGATGCTAGTTGTTGAACCTTTAAACCGTTTCCTGCAAATACATGGTTTAACTCTTGGATTTAAATTGCTGAAACTATAAATAGTCTTCTGTAATTACTTGGGATGGTTTTGGATTGTAAATTGCTATACTGTTATTTATAGGTTGTAATTTATATGGTTTGGATGTTAATTGTGGGATCTTAGATATTATCTTACAAGTAATTGGATTATGGTTTTGAACTGTAATTGTTGTAGTGTTGTATAAACTATTCTGCAATTACCTGGCTTTTGGTTTTAGTTATTAAATTGTTGTACTGTTATTGATAGTCTGTAATTTTTACATGGTTTTGGATTTAAATTGCTGAATAAATATCTTCTGTCAATTACATGGATATGGAGGATTGTATGCACCGGCATGGGACGGTGACATACTAGGGGACAGTTTAGCTTAAAACGCCTAAACCTAACCTAATGTATTAAAGGAATGGATTTAAAAATATTGAATCCTAATTGTGTTAAGTCAAATCAACTGCAACTAAGTTGAGTGGCTTCCTGGATTAATGGATGATAGTTAAGTCTTATCAACTGAATAAGTTGATAGACTAACTAGCTTATTTATTGTATGTTAGTTCAATAAATATTTGAACTACATACCCTGGTTTTGGATGGACTTTATATATATGTTTATGGTACCACGAGATGAGCTTGAGCCTCAGACTCGTTGGTTAAGGTGCGTATATGCAGTGGATGTGTAGCTGGCTATAGTAGGTTGAGATGTACCCTGTTAGGTCTAGGTACTCATGCCCACCTTTGGGTGCATTTTCGCATGTTGCCTTCTATTCAGGTTGAGACCCCTACTGTAGTCCAGTGAATGTCCCTTAGTGTGGATATATATATATGTATGGACTAGATAACTATTGTTAAGGTATCTAGGGTGTATCTGCGTATCGAGTCACTGTTTGGATTGTAGTTAGAGAAGAATTTGCATGTGGGCCTGACCCACTCTTATTTTTACAGGTGTTTGTTAGTTCCAGACTTGGAGTTGGATGGTGCTGAGCAGATACAGTTATTCACTCCACCGATGACTAGGGTTTTATTTCATATTTTAGACTTGGGTTTCGTTTCCAATCTTTTGAGTTCAGTGAGATATATTAGGGGTCCATTAGATGGATTCCCGAGTTGTAATAGAAATGGAGAAGTATGATGTATCAGAATCATTCTTTGTTAATTAAATTTTATTCTGAGGTTTTTGGATTATTATTCTGGTTTCTTTTCAGCAATTTATTTATTCTTGTTTTTCTTATTTGTATTCTATGTTCGATTATTGCTAATTGATTTGATATCCTCGGGTTACTGGGCGTGGGCCTGGCCAACCCGCATCCGAAAATTCGGGGGTATCACATTAACCTCATAACAGAGTCAATTACTTCAACTATGGGGCAATTCAAACTTGTTCATATTTAGGAATCAGGTGGCTAGAAGCACATTTCAATTCAATTAAGAAGATATAAATGAATAAACATTAAGTCATAACTCATCTTCGGTTGGCAAGAATTGTCTACCTAACTACTCTAATTTACCATGCAGTACAAATCGTCATCCCTATGTATGAATTATCAAAACTTTCATTCATATATTCCTTTAAGCATCATTGCATGATAACCACTCCTACCATTAGGAGAACCCCTTAGCCGCCAATCTCTCACAATAAAAGGGTTAGAATTCAATTAAAATAAGATTAATTCTAAGACAAGAGATTAATTTCATCAAAACTGATTTTATTCATTAAAACCCTAATTGTTTAGTACTACTAAGTCAATTGCTCACAATCATGCAATTAATATACATATAAAAATCCATAAAGTTAAGAACAATCAAACCATGCTACTCGAACTAGGGTTACATCAATTCCCTGAGGAATACTTTAGCTACTCATGGAGCGGAAGAATATCATCATTGTTGATGTAAAAGCTATTTCTATGGACCCCTAATTAGAATTTCTAATCTTTAAAACCCTAAAAGTCATCGTGATGTCGAAGAACCAAGAGAGAACCCTTCTCAATATGTCTTCTCATCTTCTTTTATAGTTGAGAACAAGTCATAATCCCCTTTAGATGGGCTTTAGAACTTTTTGGGGACAATTGGGCCAATATAGGAACAAAGAAGAGAGATTTCTTAACTTTCCCGCATCTTTTTATCACTTCCAGTTGTTAGGGCTTGAGCACTAACTTCAATGGTCGAGCACTACTTCTATACTTAGCCAAATTTTGATCAGAAAATTTCTAAAGCGTTTTTTTTCCAACACTTAGTTTTTTTCTCTATTTTCTTCCATCAGTGCTCGAGCACTGAATATTTATGCTCGAACCCTAAGAAGTTATGCTCAAGCCTTAAAAGCTGAAACTTCATCAAATCTTCTCAGTTGAGTTCCGAATTGACTCAAAAGGTCCCGAACATCTTCCTAAGCATCGAGAACATCACCATAAGTTCTAAATACATAGAAGTGACCGTCTCTTTGGGTAAAAACGTACAAAAAGCAAATAAATGAAAATAAATATAGGCATTGAGATAAAGGTATCACTAAGGCATTAATATATGCACATTTAAGGGCTCAAATATGAAATATTCATCGCTTATCAAAGATTGTGGTGATCTATGTGGGTGGGTGCGATACGCTAGGTGATTGTGATACCCCTCGATTCTAGAGCCACGGATGATCAAGTCCGAGCACTGAATACAAGGGATATCAAACAATTAATATTTAAACAAGCATTTAAATACAAAAAGAATAATAAATAAATAATAAGTTGAAGGGATCTAAATAATAAATCCTTATTTAAAAATCTTCAAATAAAATAATAATTAAAAATCTCATAATAAAATCCCCTAATCCTCTGATATTAGGAATTAATTAAACTACAACTCGGGAATCCATACTGTGGACCCCTAATAATATCCTAACTGAAATAACTGAACTGAAATAAAACTAATAACTAAAACATGAAGAAAAGTCCTACGTAAAGTCAGAATAGTGAATGACTATTTCTGCTCGGCACGAACAATCCTAAGACTGGAACTGATGAACACCTGAAAAATATTGGTGGGTCAGGCCCACAAATAAGTTCTAATCTACTATATCCCAAATAGAGACCCGATATACGCACATATCCCAATTAATTCAACAATGACTAAATAATCCATATATAGATATATACACATTAAAGGAATCTCACTAGACTATAGAGTTGTCTCAACCTGAATAATAGGCAACACAAAAAATGCACATATAGTGGGCATGAGTACCTTGACCTACCAGAGTATACAACTACACTATATCTAGCTATACATCCCTGGCAATATACACACCCTAACCATTAATCTTGAGACTCAAGCTCATATTATGGCGTATAATTATATATGTAAATTCTGTCCTATCCAACCATCAAAATAAACTATCCAAATATTATTTTGATAATATGTGACGGCCCAAGTTTTTCAACCCGGTGCGTCAGTGATGAACCGAAAGTTAATCCGATAACGGATCCGGAATGCGGAAGCAAATGATAAACCAAGGACTTAAGATATAGGAATCACTCCTAAGACACAAATGTGACCTTTCATGAGATCACGGGACTTAAAGAGAATAAAAGCGGAAACAAAGGTTAAAAAGGACAAAATTCGTTATTCGAGGGGCAAAATGGTCAATTCACAATTTAAGAGAGAAACTTGACTCTAAACAAGTCAAACAAGGTGAATACAACCTAATCTAATAATTTCCCAACATTCCAAGAGGTTTTAAGAACATTGGCTAAGAATCCCACAAATTGCCATTTCTCGGTTGAAGTGAAAACTGACACTATTTCACTAAAATATGAATAAGTTCCACTTTGCTTAGAATCTGAGAATTACATAGGTATCATTGGAAAGTGGACTCAAAATCCTTGAGTTTAGGCTCAAGAATCACCCCATTTGGATAAGAAATGAAGAAGTTATGGCCTTTCGAACTTGGACCATCAATGTTGAATTGAAATCTGGAAGTACTGGTGCACAGGGGCTATTTCGGTCAATCGACTTAGAGTTTCAGTCGATTGAAACTCACATAATGTTTTCCAATGGCTGATTTTTACTGTTCATTTGGTCTCAAAAAGGGATCGGTCGACCGAGATGGAGTTTCGGTCGACCGAAACACCTCGAAATGCTACTAAAAGCTCCTCCAAACATATGGAATTGCAATGGAACCTATGGGATTCATTCTACCCACATGCATAGATCAAAATTTGATTCATTTTAAGGAATATTGAACGTATGAACATGTCAATTACAAGAATTTCATGTGGCAAACCTACAAGATGGTTAAAATACATTTTTGAAGAAAAGTTTGATACCAAAAGAGTATAGATGTAAAAGTAAACATACTTGGCCCTTAGCCTTTCTACATACATGTTTGTAATGTCAAAAGTAAAAACTTAAGTACCATTACACATCAAGAAAGCTACATAAGCTTCTAAAATACCATACATCTATGGTATGCAAAAATAGAATATCCAAAAGTAAAGCATACTAAACACTTGCATGTCAATATATAAAAATGCTTCAAATGACTCATAAGCCTCTAAAGATGATGAGCATCCAAGAACATAGTCTCTTTACCTAAAAAACAACCCAAACCACTAGGGTGAGTAATCAAGTTACTCGTAGGAAGAAGCGTATATGTATACCCTAAAGTTTCAATATCATTGCAAGATCAATATAGATGAATACAAGAGATCATTCCATTTAACATCCATGTTTGAGATGTTCTTAAATGATTCTTTAACCACACATATCAATATCAATGTACTTAACAACATCAATTCGCCAATAACAAGAATTACAAGTTATAATTAAACATTGGTAGTTAACTTGGAATTAATGCGAAATCAATTAGTGGAAGACTTCATCACGTCTCAGACTAAACCAAGATCAAAATGGTTATTCCGGGCATTAACCCGCTGGGAAGACCACCCTAGTGCGCACTATCTCAATTGGGGAGAACTCATACCTCCCGCACTAAAGCCGAACTTTAGCCATGTCACTTGTAACAATGTCCCAAGATAATCCAAAATCACAAACAAGTTCAAAACTCAAACACTATAATTATGGCATGTAAACCACCTTCCATGCACAAGTATTTTGAAACCACACAAACCATGTCTTAGGGTTCCAAATCTAAAATGGCATAATGAATGACAAGTATTCATTATGATACAATGTATAAAACAATATCACTACTTATCAATTTAGATCATACATCAACAATAAGCTTTATCTACTAATCATCAACAATTTAGCAACAAGCTTATAAAATAACCACAACAATAAGCTTTATCTACTAATCATCAACAATTTAGCAACAAGCTTATAAAATAACCACAATAAGTCCTTGACAAGCATATAGAATTATCACCACCATAAGATAACAATTTAAATCAATAGAAATTGCATATGGCATTTATAATTCTACAAGAGTTCTTTATTACTACCATATATGAAAACACTAGAATTTAGCATACTACTAAATCATACAACCTTTCTACACATGGTATATACAAATTATACATGCTAAATTCAATAAACCCTAAGTCAATAAGTGAGGGTTTCTTATAATATGCAAGACTATCATATTAAAAGCATGTATACAATATATATTAAACCCCAAAGGACTTAAAATACTTAAAATATAAACATACTACCACCCTTACCTCAATAGAGAATTGAATCTCTATAATCCAAGCAACCAAGCTCAAAATGGAAAACAAATTTAGGGTTAATGAAGAGGAGAGTGAGGGGAAACTTTTGTGTTCCAAGGTTTTAAGTCTAGGGTGAATGGAAGGAGGCCAAAAAGAAGTCAAAGTTATTAACCAAGCTTTTCTCCAATGGTAGCTAGGTTAGGGTTCTTGAAGAACATGTGAAATGAAAAAGATAAAGTGTGAAATGGTGAGTGGAAGGGCTATAAATCCTTCACTCACTATGTGTTCTTACACTACCTCTCACACACACACAATACAAGACTAAATCATGATCCTACACTTGTCACAAATCCAATGTTCCTTCCTAGGCTCAATCTTAAGCCTACACTTGTTAACCATCTAAGCCAACAAGTGCACTAATCTTAGGCCAACATGTGAGTGAATCTCCACCCTCCAAATGTCAAAAGATTACATATCCAAGTCACTCCACCACATTGCCAACAAGTGGCACCATGAGAATGTGACACTTATCACATTTTCCAAAAATTATGAAAAGGTTCTTTTTCAAAATATCTTACAAATTAAATTGCTAAAAGGTCCCTAAAATGAAAAATAATTACTTTATGTAACTACACAAAAATCCCAAAAATAATGAATAATTACAATAAAGTATGCATCCATGCCCTTTATGAAAAAGTAAGCAACTAGAATGTATTTTTCTACAAAAGTAAAAATACAAATGTCATGAAAATCTATATCATAGATGCATGCAAAACTGGAATCAAATCCGAGCACAAGAAGTGAGGTTATGCGAGGAAAAATGATAAACGGGAAAAAGACGAAACAGGGAAAAGACAAAATAGGAAAAAGACGAAAAAAGAAAATCGCCGAAAAAGGAAAAAGAAGAAAAAGATCGGGTCATTACATAATTTCTCATCCAAATATTCCGTTGACCTGACAGGAATAAGTAGGACTTAACTATATAGTTAATTCCGTTCCCTTATAAATATAAATAGGTTGGACTTAACTATTCCGTTAATCCATTCCTAAAATGCCCCCATTCCATAATGGTGCAACCATAATATCAATCATATATATATATATATAATAAATATTTAATGAATTTACTTACATTAAATCATGCAATCTAATTCTTAATGAATCTATTTTCATTAAACAATATTTAATACTGATCCATCAATTAAAATAATAATAATAATAATTTAATATTCTTGCACTAATCAGATTCACATACAAATTTATTTAATACAAAAATCATCTAATCAAACGGAACAAACAAACATACATAGACAATTTAAATAGTTACCTAAATAATTAATTAAATCCCATTATATCAATGATTTTTCCCTCCTTCCCCATTCGGCGTGTATGAAGGGTACTACAAATTTTGATTTAATTTACACCAATTGATACTTTCAGAGCCTTCCTCGTTCGACGTGCCTAATCTATGAAGTATCACAATGTTTTTTGACTTTAGTTATTGTATACAAAGTTACAAACTCATGCAAACCAAATATAAACAACTAACAGCCTTTGACTTTTGTTTCCCTTCCTCGTTCGGCGTGCTTATGAATTCCCACATAAACATGCAAACTGATACATGCGAATAGATACATGCTAATTTCTTTTTATTATTATTATTATTATTATTATTTTTCTTTCACCATTGTTAATTATTCTATGAACCAATCTATATTCTAAAATTGTCCCAATAACAATTTAAACATTATATAAACACACCTTGAATATCATAACCACAATATATGTGTTTTTTTTTTTATTTATCAAAATATAAAAATTCATTACAACCCATTATTAAAACACATGAACTGAAATTTCCAAATCAACCCATGTAATTAGATCCAATTAATTTATTTCAAGAATCTAGAATTAATCTAGCATGCATAGGGTATGAATTAAAGGAGAAGAGAAGAATTAAAACTTGCCTTAACGGATTTGATAAAAGCCCTAACCTCCTTCTTCCTCTTCTCTTCCTTCGTTATCTCTCCAAAATATATTACGTGATTTATTTTTTGACCCCTTTTACAACCCTATAGTAATATATTTATAAGTAAATAAAATAACCCTAATCATTTTCCCAATCCAATTATAATTAAAAGAATATATATATATATATATATATATATATATATATATATATATTTCTATATATAAAAGTTAATCTAAATAAAATATATACTATTTAATTAGTTACCTTTTTATATTTTATTTAGATTAACTTTTATAGAAATATATATATATATATATAGACACACACACATATATAACTATCCATGGGTAACTATCTGTACCCATTTAACCTCCCATCCAAGTAGTCCATGGGACCCAATTTGTTGGTCCACTACTACTATTCATATCTAATTCCATTAAAAAATAAAAAATAAAAATATATAAAAATAAAATGTGAATAAAAAATAAAACAATTAAATTCCTAAACAAATACACATCATCACACCCAATTTAATTAAAACAAATAATTCAATTAACACATAAACAATTAAATCAATTAAACAAATAAACACTTAGCCAAGAAATTAAATAAATAATTGAAATGCAATTAAAATAATTAAAATAATACTGAGACTATCTTTTTGAAATTAGGGGTATTACATTCTTCCCCCCTAGCAAAAGGAATTCCATCCTCAGAATTCGCCCTTACCTTCTTCCATTATTTCTGGAAATTGTGAGCGAATAACATCATCTCGTTCTCAAGTAGATTCAGCCTCATTATGGTGACTCCACTGAACACGTACTAACGATATGACCGTATTGCGAAGAACATGATCCCTACGGTCTATAATGTGACACGGTGGCTCCACATATGTTGCATCCGGTTGTAACTCAATCTCACCCACATCTATATGCTGATACTGATCCTCATCTCACAAAAATTTCCGCAACATGGAAACGTGAAAAACATTGTGAACTTGATGCAAGTGGTCTGGAAGTGCTAACCGATAAACTACAGCTCCAATCCGATCCATAATTATGAAAGGACAAATAAAATGCGGTGACAACTTCCCTTTCTTCCTAAAACGCATTAATCCCTTTATATGAGACACTTTAAGTAGAACCTGATCTTCAACCTGAAACTCTAATGCATGAGTACGATGATCTGCATAACTCTTCTGCCTACTCTGGGCAGTGCGCATACGATCCCTAATAAGAGCGATATTTTCAGAGGTATCCTTAATGAACTCAAAACCCAAAAATTTACTTTCTCCAGCCTTCATCCAACAAACAGGAGATCTACATAGTCGGCCATATAATGCCTCAAATGGTGCCATACCAATAATCTTCTGAAAGTTATTGTTATATACGAACTCCACAAGTGGTAAATACTCCTCCCAGTGGCCCTTAAAGTCAAGGACACAAGAACGAAGCATATCCTCTATTATCTGATTAACCCTCTCGGTCTGTCCATCAGTCTGAGGATGATAAGCAGTGCTAAGATACAACTCTGTATCTAAAGCCTGTTGAAAACTCTTCCAAATACAAAGCTCAAATCCCAATCCGATATAATAGATAACGGAATGTCATACAACTTCACAATCTCTGCAATGTAAAGTCTCGCCAACTATTTCGAAGTGTAATCAGTGCGAATAGGCAAGAAATGAGCAAATTTGGTTAACCTATAACGATGACCCAAATAGGATTGTGATTCTGAAACGAATTAGGCAATCCCTCCACAAAATTCATAGATATGCTCTCCCACTTCCACTCCGATATAGGTAGTGGCTATAAAGAACCTGGTGGTCTTTGGTGATTGATCTTGACCATCTGGCAAGTACTACACTTAGAGACAAAGACAACAATGTCTTTCTTCATACCTGCCTACCAAAACTGCCACTTCATATCTTGATACATATTATCTCCTCCTGGATGAACAGAAAATTCAGATTGGTGAGTCTCAATCATCATATCCTTTCTCAAATCGTCAGCAGAAGGTACTACTAAACGCCTTTTGTACCTCAAGCCTCCATCAATCCCCGCATGATAAAATAGAATCTCCCCAGAAGCTATCTCTGTAACTTTATTAATACACTGCTGATCGGTGAATTGTGCCTTCAGAACCTTATGAATGATAGAAGGTGTAACTACCATACAAGCCATAAAAATATCGGAGAACTCATCAACTATCTTCAAAACATCCCATTCAATGGTGAATTATGTAGAAAAGGCTAGCATAAGGTCGGTGGCTGAGCACATCTGCCACCATATTCGCTTTCCCTGGATGGTACTATATAGAGAAATGATAGTCTTTCACAAACTCTAACCATCGGCGCTGTCTTATATTCAGCTCCAGCTGAGTGAATAAATATTGCAGACTCTTGTGATCACTAAATAATCTGAAGGACTTTCCCAAGAGATAATGTCTCTAAATACGTAAGGCAAAGACCACAGCTGCTAACTCCAAATCGTGTGTTGGATAATTAAGCTCATGAGACTTAAGCTTACGAGATCCTTACAAAATTGGTTGTTCCTCCTACATTAAAAGACACCCAAGACCTTGCAAAGAAGCATCTGTATAGACAAGATACTCTATCCCGCTCTGTAGCATAGATAGAACTGATGCAGAAGTCAACTTACTCTTTAGCACATTAAAAGCTTTCTAACAATGTTTATCCCATACGAACAGTACACCCTTCTTAGTCAAATGAATGAGCGGTCCTGCTATCTTCGAGAACCACTGAATAAACCTATGATAGCATCCTGCCAATCCAAGGAAACTCTAAATCTCCGTAGGTGAAGTAGGTTGTCCCCACTCTACCATTACCGAGACCTTGGCTGGATCTACCGCTATCCCTTTCTCTGACACTACATGACCCAGAAACTTCACTTTTCGCTGCCAAAATTCACACTTCTCGAATTTTGCATATAATTGGTGTTCACGAAGCATTTTTAACACTGTACGAAGATGTCTAGTATGATCGTCCTATGTCTTAGAATAAATCAAAATATCATCAATAAATACAATGACAAATTAATCTAAGTAAGCCCTAAAGACTCTGTTTATTAAATCCATGAAGACTGCTGGTGCGTTAGTTAATCCAAAAGGTATGACACGAAACTCATAAGAACCATATCTAGTGAGAAACATTGTCCTAGGAACAACTTGCTCCCTAACCCGAAGTTGATGATATCCAGAACGCAGATCAATTTTAGAGAAGTACGTATCTCCCTTTAATTGATCAAAAAGATCATTAATCCTGGGCAAATGGTACTTGTTACGAATAGCAACCTTGTTCAACTCCCTATAATCTATACACAGGCGAAGTGAACCATTCTTCTTCTTCACAAACAAAACTAGTGCTCCCCAATGTGAAGTACTCCTACGAATAAAACCCTGACTGAGCAATTGCTGAATCTGATCCCTCAGCTCTCACATCTCCACCGATGCCATTCTGTATGGTGCCCTAGCAATAGGTGTAGTGCCTGGAGCTAAATCAATCACAAAGTCTATCTTTTAACTAGGTGGTAACCTTGAAATCTTTTGAAAGACATCTGGAAATTCATGTACAATTTGTATGTTATCCAGTGATACATAACCTCTTCCTCGATCTCCTCCTCCATATAAAACAAGTATGCACTAAATACCCCGTTAGAACGTGGCATAGCGACGACGTACATATCCTGATTAGGTATAGCGAATACAATAGACCTGTCATAATAATTAACTTGGGCATGGTAGTGTGTTAACCAATCCATCCCAAGTATCACGTCATAAGTGTGCATGTCCAGCACCAATAGATTAGCTAGAAATCGAAGTTTACTAACATCTAGTGTCACATGCCCATCACTCTCATGTAAGATGGCGGTAACGCCTATAGGTGTAGAAATACCACGAGATCTATCGCATACTCGCGTCGTCATCCTAGATAATGCAACAAATGATTTAGACACGAATGAATATGTAGCACCCGTATAAAATAAAACACGACCATGTGTACCATGAATAGGAAACATACCCTCAACAGCTTGAGGTGCCTGAATATCCTGTGGCCTAGAGTTATACACCCTGCTATAATGCAATTGCTGCAGTGCCTGTCCTTGTGGCTGCGGCGGTGCTGGTAAAACTGGGAAGGTCTATCCCTGAATGCGCGAAATATGTGGAGCGGGTAAAGGTAATAGTGCCCTCTGTCCCCGCTGCACCTGCTGTCCTTGTCCAGCTGCAGGACACTGCCTAGAAGTGTGTCCAAGCTCTCCACAAGTATAACAAGTACCCCTGAAAGTACCAAATGGCCTCATTTGCTGGTTAGTTTGTGGCTGATCCCGTCCTGCCTGTGGTCCCCCATTCTGCTGTCTCTGAATAGGTGCCCCATCTCTGTAGGCATCTAAAACACCCTTGTGCTTCTTCTAAGACTGTTGTCCTTGGAATCTGCCCTTATCATTAGGTCGGTGTCCATTGCCATTCCCTTTCTCAGCTAACTGATTAGCAGAGTTTTTGTCACCCCGCTTCTCACCCCTAGCCTGTCTGAAGTCTACGGTCAACTGATACTGCTATAGAGCGGCATCTACCACCTAAACATAAGTAGTATAGGCTGGATTACCTATAATAGATCGTTTAATAAACCAAATAAGCCCCTTAACGAAGCTAGTACATTTCTTCTCCTCGGTATCCACCTTCTCTGGGGCAAAAGAAGATAAACGCGTGAACTGCTGCTCATATTCTGCCACTGTCATGTTCCCCTACTCTAGATTGAGGAACTCTATCTTCATAGTTGTCCTGACTGCATATGGAAAGTACTCCTCATCGAAGTGAGCACTGAGCTGATCATAAGTCAATGAAGTCCTCTCCTCCACGGAAGTAACTGACTCCCACCACTGGAGTGCATCTCCGATAAGCTTGAAAGTAGTAAGCATCTGCTTCTGAACCTCTATGCACTTAACCATGCGAAGATGTCTTTTGATGTCCTTTTTTAATTAGTGAGCTACTTTCGCATTGGTGGAGCCTGAGAATTCAAGTAGGCTCCTTTTTGTGAAAGAACTCCTAGCCTTCTCCCAAGGATCAATCTGAACCACCGGTTCTGGTATAAGTGCCTACTGAACCTGTGGCTCATTCCATAGTGTAGCTGTTATACCTGCTTCAATAGCCCGAGTAATGAGGTCATTGATATGAGGAGGATACTCTAGATCTATATAACAACCCACTCCACCACATAGTATGATATTGTCCGCTTTGGGCCTGAGCCCGCCCGGTTTTGCTCTTGGGTTTCACCCCAAAAGGCCTCATACCAATTGGAGGTGACACACTTATATATAAGCACTTCACCTTTCTTCTACCCAGGCGATGTGGGACTGTGTACTCGTAGCTCGCCAGTGTGGTAGCCTGACAGTGTCTCATGTACCCGCCCACGACACACCTGCCCACAAGGTCATCCCAATCCACACCCCTTGGAGGCCCGACGTCCCCGTCAGCACACTTCCGGCTGGGTCAGGCTCTGATACCATTTGTAACAGCCCACTCTACCACATAGTATGTTATTATCTGCTTTTGGCCTAAGCCCGCACGGTTTTACTCTTGGGCTTTACCCCAAAAGGCCTCATACTAATTGGAGGTGACACACTTACATATAAGCATTTCACCTTTCCTCGACCCAGGCGATGTGGGACTGTGCACTCGTAGCTCGCTAGTATGGTAGCCTAACAGTATCTCTTGCACCCACCCACGGCACACCCGCCCACAAGGTCATCACAATCTATGCCCTGATTATAGCCCTGATCCTGAGACTCCTAATTCTGCTGTACTTCCTCCTGCTCAATGTGCAACTTGATGAGTGCTGAAAAATACGCATGTAAACCCCTTAATCTATCTTAATTCTAGAACCTTTATCTATCTTATTTTCTCGCTTTAGATTGATTTTGTATTATTTCCATTTTCAGGTACTTATCCACAAAATAAGCTAACTCAGCTAAATAAGAGCATAATTGAAGCAATCTTAAGATGAATCAAAGAAAGAAGCAAAGTGGGAGCAAAAGGAAGCAAGTGGTGGAAATTCAGTAAGTTCGATCGATCTCAAGAAATATTCGATCTATCGAAAGTTCATCGATCTAGACATTTCAAGATGGATCCAAGCTACTTTGTCCTTATCCAAATATCTCACAAAGTTCAATCGATCCAACTTTCTTCCGATCAATCGAAAAGATTCCATCTTATCCAGTTGTACCACCCTACCTACCACTTTTGTCTCGTTCCCCAAAATATCTTAGATTTGTTTTTATCCAAAAAGGCGCCGCCATAGAGGATCGATCCAGCTTAAGTTCGATAGATCTCAGCCATGTTCGATCGATCTCACCACAAGTTCAATCGATCGAACTTCCCCAAGTGCAAGAAAATTCAATTTCCAGCTCATTAAAAGTTGTCTCATATCCAATCATTGGGAAGATTATTGGTGTACGAGCCCAAGTCATTGGGGGTGATATTTAACTTACCTATATAAGGAATATGAGCCATTCTTGATACATATTGACACATACACTACAGAGACTTTAGACACAATATCATATTCTTAATGAGGAAGAAAAGAAGAGAGGAGGCTAGAGATACAAGTTTGGAATTCTTCCATCAACCAAGAAGAAGAGTAATTTCTTCCATGGAGTTAGCCTTCGAGGGTTGGAGGACACCATCCATCTTTGGCTAGACATCCTCTTGGGGCTAGAGTTAGCCCTAAGCATGCTTTATACATCTTGATTTATGTATTTTTGAGGGGATTTGTATTGTGATACATATTTTGACATATTTATATACATAGATCTTGTTTATTTAATGATTTGTATAGTTTAATGCTTCCAATTGATTATTTTCATTCTATCCATATGTCTATGTATGCTAGAATAGATGTTCATGTGTTTGTCTATAGATTTTGTGTTATTGATGCATGTCTATGTGTATTGATGCTATAAATCTAGAGATTGTTAAGACATAGTGCTTAATAGAATGCTCTTGTGGTTTATTTGATGGTTCATACTCATTTCTTGATGGATTGTGCCTCTCACTTAGTTTAATTAGTTTAATTTCATGTCATTAGCTTAATTGTAGTGTAGTTGTAGTTTAGATGTTAAATGGGAGGACAATCCATACTTGTTGTTTGATGTTCCATACTTATGAAAACAATTAGCATATATCTTTAACCTTGTGATGTGTTTGGATTGTGAGCTTAAAAAAAGGATTAATGGCTTAGTTTGATATATTGTGCTATCCACCATGTTACTTAAACAATATATACTTAATTAGTCATCCATGCTTGTTGAAACAACTACACACACACACTATTATTGCAATACATGTTTTCCCCCTTATTAATCATTTATTAAGGGTGTAGAAAAGCTATGCTTAGTGGTGATCTCTAAATCCCAAGATCTCTCTCTTATTTTCTCTCTATTGCATTTAATTGTTTACTTTAGTTTAAATTGTATCTTAGTGTAATTCAACCACTAACCAATCTTTTGATCACTCGACCTACTAACCCTAATCTCGATTCCACAACCTAATACGACCCACTAATCTATTGGAACGATCCATACTCGCCCTAACTATATTTTTAGTGAAAGGTAGTAGTGACAAATTATAAATGTAAAACTTAGCCACACTTATCTTAGTCCAACATTCATTCTTTTTGCTAAGCTTTGGGGTGCTTGACGACGTGCACCACCACAACTGACTATCTTCCTCCTGCTCTTCCTCAATTTGCTGACGCCGTAGGAAATCCTGCTACCTACGTGCCGCTCGTTGCTTGTTTCTCTGATTGTCCTGTCTTCTTTTATCGTTAACCATTCTGTTAACATAGAAAGATATACATCAAAATGATTTAAGCGAACCGTAAAGGAATACAACGAGTCCTAAACTTAGGCTCTAAACAAAAGAATACGCTACGCAGAAGTCTATATACGAAAGATCCCTAGAGACACTTGAACCTGAAGTGCTCTGATACCAACTGTAATACCCTTCGATTCTAGAGTCATGGATGATCAAGTCCGAGCATAGAATACAAGGGATATTAAATAATTAATATTTAAACAAGCATTTAAATACAAAAAGAATAATAAATAAATAATAAGTTGAAGGGAACTAAATAATAAATCCTTATTTAAAATTTTTCAAATAAAATAATAATTAAAAGTTCCATAATAAAATCCTCCAATCCTCTAATACCAGTAATTAATTAAACTATAACTCAGGAATTCATACTGTGGACCCATAATAATATCCTAACTGAAATAACTGAACTGAAATAAAACTAATAACTAAAATATGAAGAAGAGTCCGACGTAGATCAGAAGAGTGAATGACTGTCTCTATTCAGCACGAACAATCTCTAAGACTAGAACTTACGAATACCTGAAAAATAATGGTGGGTCAGGCCTACAAACTTGATAAAAGCCCTAGCCTCATTTTTCCTCTTTTTCTTCCTTCGTTCTCTCTCCAAAATATATTACGTGATTTATTTTCTAACCCCTTTTATAACCCTATAGTTATATATTTATAGGCAAATAAAATAACCTTAATCTTTTTTCCAATTTAATTATAATTAAAAGAATATATATATATATATATATATATATATATATATTATTTAATTAGTTACCTTTTTATATTTTATTTTAATTAGTTACCTTTTTATATTTTATTTAGATTAACTTATATATATATCCTCTATTATAGAAATATATATATATACATATCAGATTATTTAATGTTATAAATAATATTAATTAATAAATTTCATTCCTTATATATATATATAGAGAGAGAGAGAGACACACACACACACACACACACAACTATCTATGGGTGACTATCTATACCCATTTAACCTCCCATCCAAATAGTCCATAAGACCCAACTTGTTAGTCCACTACTACTATCCATATCCAATTCCTTTAAAAAAATGAAAAATAAAAATATATAAAAATAAAATAAAAAATAAAATTCCTAAACAAATATACATCATCACACACAATTTAATTAAAACAAATAATTCAATTAACACATAAACAATTAAATCAGTTAAACAATTAAACACTTAGCCAAGAAATCAAATAAATAATTGAAATGCAATTAAAACAATTAAAATAATACCGAAACTATCCTTTTGAAATTAAAGGTATTACAATGATCTAGCTACTCATTAGATGAGCTGCAAGTTGCACAATTCCACATTGCGTATGAAGAGTGAAGGTGAAATGCTTATATGTGTTGGTTCCATCTCCAAATGGTATGAAGCTTTTTAGAGTAAAATTCAGGAATAAAATCGTGCAGACTTAAGCCTAAAATAGACAATATCATGCCATATGGTTTAGTGAGTCATTACAAGCATCCCTCAATTCTAAATTCTAAAACACACAAACCCATAACTACGAATATGATCACTAATAAAATGAATACAACATGAAAAATAAGTACTCGCGCTTGTCATAAATGTATGGGGTGTCCAACATCTTTCTCACGCATAAACAAACTCCTAAATCCATTAATTTAGTTCACGAAAACTAGATGGAAGTCAAAGTCATTAAGGGCCCACGCCAGACCTCGCATGTGTGATAATAATACCACATCACATCTTAGGTTACTTCACAAACCACAACTCATTGTTAGGTAGCGACTCGGAAACAGAACAATTGGCCCATTGATAAATTAGCCATAGCCGCCTTGTCGCGTTAACCTCCTTCCTTTTTTTCTTTTTTTTTTTCTTTTTTTTTTTTTTTCCCTCCGTTGATGAGATAGGCATCACCATCATACTAATGCCTATACTTTTGTCAGTGTTTCGAGAGGGAAAATTATCATACCCCTAAGGTATCACAGAAAATCTTCGAGCGCGACATAGGTCTTGCATTCTAAATAAGGATTTTTGATATCTCAATTTATTGAGTTGCATTCTGAAGACAATGTGAGACAAAGTAATAAAAAAATATCTATTTAAAACAACTTTTTTGTAATTCATTGTGCATTCCTAAAACTATGTCTTTTTCATAACCCTCCGTTGAAGACAATATTGGGCTTTAACTCATTATTAGGGTTAACTTTACGGTCAATGAATAGGAGAGAGAGTGGTATTTCGATTTAGTGAAAAGGAGAGAGAGAGAATCTAAATCTTTGTCATTCTAAAAAGAACAATATGAGACAACGTAGTGAAAAATATATATATATTTAGAACACATTTTTTTCAATTGATTATGCATGCCTAAAACTGTGGTTTTTTCACAACCCGACATTGAAAACAATAAAGGGCCTTAACTCATTATTAAGGTTTACTTTACGTGAGAAAGGTTAAGAAATATGAGAGAGGTGAGAAACAAGGTGTGTAGCGATCGAACTGTTAGGTAAGGCTGCATACCCACCCATTTATACCCAATCTCTTTTCCATCCGATTTCGATGTGGGACAAAAATGACCCTTGTTACATTCTCCCCCACCCAAACTCGCACCGCCCTCGTTGCGGTTGGGCCACCCTGCCTACCTGGGTGGACTCACTCGGACGCCTTCCGGGCCGGGCGCTTGGCGTGGCACCGGATCAAAGACTGGGTTTGGCTCTGATACCAACTGTAACGGGTGGGCGCTTGCCCATTTACCCAAAAGCTCGAACTGTTAGGTAAGGCTGCATACCTACCCATTTATACCCAATCTCTTTCCCATCCGATTCCGATGTGGGACAAAATGACCCTTGTTACACTTGTACAGTAGATGATTTGAATCCGTAGTCATTATATATCTTTACTTGGTAATTATTAAAATAGTAATTAAATATTGTTCGGACATTCAACAGTACAGTTGAGACTAAGAGTTTACGTTCAAGAAAAAATAGAAATTTTTTTATTATACCTCCTCTATGACCTTAATTATTCTTTAATCGCAAATAATAGGATGCGTAGGCACTCAAATAAGCAAACCCTTGGTTAAAAAAAAGAAAAAAAGTTTAGTAACATACCAATGTGACAAATGGTTGGAAAGGAAGTAAGTTTTCATTGTGTGATACATCAGGAAAAAATATATATATATATAATAGAATGGCATGAGAAATATTACATTGTCACATCCATTTTCTTAATTTCAACCAAATTATACAAGAATAAAATATTTTGTGGATAATATTTTTTTCCCGCTTTTATATATTTGCCTTGGTTTTGACGATTTAAAAAGTCCAATAAAATGATAAAGATGAATTACGAACGATAAAATGACATCTTTTAGAAGTCAGACAACAACTATAAATGACATTACATGAGTCCCACTTAAAAACATTTATAATATGAATTTAATTAGTGGGCCTTACTTTTAATCATCTCTGTCTTTAATTTTAGTCTTTATAATAAAACAAATATAAAATATGCCGCTTCAAGTTCAAGATGTTATGTTACATCTACCGGTTGAGATTGTTTCACACAGTACTGTGTGAATTGACTCCAGCTGTACTGGAGAGGGCTCATAACTCCTTTTGCATAGACTTGGATGACAATTATCCATTTATTCTAGTCCGGGCTTGCACTTTTGATGACAGAGTGGCAAACTATGCCTCCACTAGCTTTAAATTCCCCTCGACACTCTCTCTCTCTCTAAAATAGTGTGTGTGCATATATATATCGAGTAGACGACATGGCCCCACTTTCAGTGGGGTCAACAGCTAACTCTCTAGAACCGACTATAAAAGAGCTCAAAAGAACAGACCCACTTCTCACAGACACGCTCTCATAGTTTCATGTCTTTCTCTCTCTAAAAACCAACGTAGGAAACATATATACATGGCAGATTACGCTGCAACAATCTCTCTCTCCCAAGCTCGATCCCTCTCTCACACCTCCGAGGAGGAAGAGGAGCACAGCCCTCGAAGTGTTCCTCCACTCTCCAACAGGCCCAAGATCACCACCATCAACCACCGCTCGTTGGCCGTAGGCGGCGGCGGGGACTCCAGCAGCGCTGGTCATGAACTCGTCGTATCAACAGCCAGCCCCACCTCCCGGAAACCCCGTGGCCGTCCACTGGGTTCGAAGAACAAGCCCAAACCGCCGGTCGTAATCACCCGAGAGAGCGAATCGGCGATGAAACCGGCGGTCCTGGAGATCTCCGCCGGCTCCGACGTCATCGAAATGGTGGGTCGGTTCGCGCGGAGCCGCCGCCTCGGCCTCACCGTGCTGGGTGGCTCCGGGACTGTCTGCGACGTCACTCTCCGCCACGTGGTGCTCCGGGGACCCTTCAACATCCTCTCTCTCACCGGGACGATACTTGGTTCTTCTTCTTCATCATCTTCTTCTTGTGGTTTTGCTATCACTGTTTCAGGGCCCCAGGGACAGGTCTTCGGCGGTGTGGTGGCGGGAAAGGTGGTGGCAGAGAGTGCGGTGGTGGTGGTGGCGGCGACGTTCATGACCCCAACTTTCCACAGGCTGCCTTGTACTAAGGTTGAAGAGCCTGATCATCATGAAGCAGCAACAAAACCTCTTCCTCCTCCTATGTCAATTAGTGAGGGCTGTTCCAGTACTGGCATGTCCATGTCAATCTATGGTGTTGCGGCACCAACGCCCTTGAACTGCCAGATCTCTCCTGATCATCATGTCCTCCCTTGGGGTCCCACCTCTCGCCCATCTCCTCCTTACTAGGAGGAAGATCATGAAGCAGAAGGATCCATATTGAAAAGCTGAAGAAATTCATTTTGCATATCTTAAACATACAGTTGTCTTTATTTTATTTAGTTTGCATGTTATTTAGAGAAAATAACAATGCAATTTTTTATTTTTTTTTTGGGTTTATTTCCTTTGAATCTAGCTGTCAGATACTCTTATGGTTCATTAAGTTCAAGCATTTTAGTTAGTGTAGCATGTATTGTCTTTGGAGTTGATTTATTTTAAAAATATAATGGTATTTAGTAGTTATTGATATCTCATATATACATAATGGAGTATAATTTTGTGTGCGTAGATATATAATATATAATTTTTTTTTTTTTTTTTTAACGAAGCCTGCAAAATGTTATTTATTTATTTTGTGCTTTTGCAACTGATTTGATGGGATTGTCAGTTGTTCAGGAATTCCCATTGTCAGGATGTGTCCCTCGGGAAGGACCAATTTCCAACTCCCAAAGCAGGCAACAGAGTGAGTCTGATGAGTCCTGCAAGAGAGAGATACTGCCTCCACCGTCCCAATTTATATGTCATCATTAAAAACAAATGTAACTTACAAAATTAAGAGTCACAAATTTTAATAACTTTAATAACGACATTTAAATTAAAACAAAAAGAGTATGTATGTAGTCAAAACTTGTGTAATTACTAACATGGTAGACTAGACAAACTAATATATATATATCTAGGCATATTAAGGTTGCTTTTAGTATTTCTTAGCTTTCAAGTTGATAAAATGAAAGAGTTTGAATGAAATAAAGAGTCATCGGACTTTGTATTTCATTAAAAATTTTTGGTGTGGATATCATTACTCTTTTATTAATATCAGTGATAGTGTGTCATGATTGAATAGAGATGCGGGAGTCTTTCGCTCTTGCTTTCGTTCAAATTATTGTGTGTGGAATATCATTACACAGTCATTATTGGGCTAGCTAAGATACAAATGTATGTTGTTAGAGGTTTTATGCTTTAAAGAGAATTAGGAAGGTGACTGTAATAGAACGAGAGAGAAGCAAGAAGAATTTATGTGGACCTAACAACAATAATTAACAATAAGCAAGAGTTATAGTCTTTTGTTTAGGGTAGTGTGATTTGGATAAAAATTACATTTAAAAAAAAAAAGAAATTAAAGAGGAATTAATCACACAATGTACACATGCACAATGGTACTGAATATATATATATATATATATATATATTATATATATTAGATGAACATCAAAATGAATAAAATGACCAAAAATTGGTTATGTTTGTTGGTGGTCCCTGAGACACACATGAATCTAAGGATGTTCTTCTCCAAAAAGTCATGGGGATAATATGAATATAATATATATCTTACTACTTTCCATGCTTCAATTAATTTTGCGTGTGTGTGTATATATATAATTTATAACATATCTTCATATGATGCATTTTTCTATTCCAGTTATATATACAAACATGTATATCTGACCAACTTTTCTATACATATAAATTACTTCTTTTTCTATTTCAATTGGAGTTGAAGAGTAGTATTTATGTATACATACATACATACATTTATATATATATATATATATATATATATGGTGATGAAGAGAGAAGCTTTATTCGTCATAAAGCATATGTGGTACTCCAATACCCAGTCAAAATGTTCAGAACATACTTGGCTTTCATAAACTCAGAGCTGACCTCTGATCTTAGAAGTATTTATTACCTTTTTTCTTCTTCTTTGAACATGCATGAGAGGGAGAGAGAGAGAGAGGGAGGGAGGGAGGAGGATACAGTAACTTTTTTGTTGTGCAGAACAATGATGGGAAATTACAGTGGTAAAAATCGGGTCGTAGTTATGGTGGTGTGCACACTGCAATATGTTGGTGTATAGTTGAATGTGACTCCAAAAGACTGCTAAGGGCTAGACCAAGTGGTGCACGCGAGGTCTGGTCCATGCAGTACCAAGATGGGGAGGGTCACACGTGTCAAGATCCCATTGGCAAGTCTGTTTTTTTCACGAGAAATGTATAAAAAACAAGAGAGAGAAAAAGCTGCAGGATGAGTTCAGGTTTATCAATCTTGTTTTTTACATTTTGATCCCTAGCTCGGTCAAACTAGCTCCAAAAAATGATGCATGCCTGAAAATTGCTTTTTTCAGGTCTGGTTGGTTTTTGCCATTACTAGTAGAATTTGTTTTTCATGTGTTCTAGATCTGGTTGTGTTTTTGCTGTGTTCTTAGCCTTGGCCTAATTAGTGACGGTTTTGTGCATACATGTGTGTATGTATATACATACATACACAAGTAAGAAAATGTAAACTTAAGCCCTAAAATATTTTTTGGAAAATAATTTTAGTATTTTTTGGTGTTTGATTGTCGTAAAATATTTACGAAGAAAAAAATATTAAAATTTATTAAAAATAACTTATTCATTAATTTAGACAAGTTGTTTACATGCCCCCACCCCAATGGACTCAACCTCAACATGGGTTAAACCTTTGTCAAACACCAAAAAATAAAAATAAAAGAAAGCGTCGAAACAAACTGAGCCTTAATGAAAATAATGATGATATGCCTGCCAAAATAATCATCCAAGGTTAGAAAAATGTTCGATATCGATCAACAGGGGCGGACCCAGAAATTATGTGAGGGGGTAATAATAAATTTTTTTAGTAATTTTGGAGGGGCGTAATAGTAATATTTTAAGGATATATAACTGAAAAAGAATAAATTAGTGAGGTATGTTATTAATAAAAAAAATATTTCGGGGGAGGGCAATGTAGGTCATGCCTGATATCAACTATATAGTCCATATAGTTTTCGGTTAATGAATGCTCACTATTTTCTTTCATAACAAAAATAATTAATTACTATTGATGGGAGGTACTACTTAGTTGGTACTTCTGGAGTAGACCTGACAATGGATCAGGTTGTGGTTCGAATCCGATCCGATTACTCGGATATGGATTGAATAAAAAATTTGATATCCTATTTATAATTCGAATCCGATAATTCGATTTCTTAACAAATCGAATATGAATTTATGCTGAGATGTATGTATATATATATATATATAATATTTTATATATATTATATATACAATACTTCTATCAGATTTATATTATATGTAACAAAAAGAAAAAAAATCATAATGTTATATGTACATTAGTGTGGTGTTTCCAATCACATACTAATAAATTTCCTAATATACATATTAATAACGGCATAATATTTATTCATTAACAAAGAGTAAATGGTATTTTTTTTTCTTTTCCTTTCATATTTTATTTATATTTTGTTTTATATCATTTTTTTCTAATCATTGTTTTTTATTCTCTTTTGACATTAATTTTTCTTTTCTTTTCTTTTTAAAATTTTTTCTAACACTTTTATTAGATCGGATCGGATTATCGAATCGGATATCCATTTATTAATAAATCGAATATGGATTCACTTACAAAAAAATTCGTTAGATTATCAAATCGAATAAAATGTTTATCAAATTCGAATCGAATCAAGTCAGATCCGATCCGATCCGAATTTAACCTGTTGACAGTTCTACTTCGGAGTGCCCAATTTTTTCAGGATGGTTGGCCTGAACGCTTCGGTCCAATAATTTTTGAATGCTTTCTTCTCCATGGCTGAGTTCTACATGCATATCACAAAGACTATGAGATGAGTGTAGGGGTGTCCCTTTTAAAACGTCAAATCGTTAATCTGATTCTATCCAATTCAATTTGTACAAATTGATTCGGTTTCACAAGCAATCGGTCCAATTACGATTTTACTTGAAAAAATTATAGTTCTCATACAATTAAGTATTTGAAATGAAAAAACAGTTGGGTATATTGTGTTTGAGCTCGACTGTACAATTAATCATAGAAGGTATGATTGTTTTGGGCTCCTTGGATTGTTTTAGACTTTAAACCACTAAAACAAAACGAATCATAATGCAATAATTTGCAAATTAAATTTATGAATCAGTTCGGTTTCAATTTTAATATTTTAGAGCGACATGATCAAATTAATTTCAAAATATTACCAAATTGATCCAATTCCAGCCATGTGCATCTTCGGAATAGTGTTGTCAAGATAATTAAACTCTATCCAACTTTCAATGGTTATATTATATATATATATCTATATATATATATATATAAAAATTAGTGAAAACACCATGTTGCAGCTTTTTCTTAGATACACTTTTGTGAGTTTGTGGGACTCATCCAAAGGTATGTCGGTTCATGACCAAAGTACGGCAAGGCCGGGGTGGGGGCTCTCTCATAGATAACATTCCCCAATGCAAAGGCTGTATTTATAGTAGTACTTGATATGGCATCTGAAAGGAGGGCTGAGTTTTAATGGGTACGGGCAATCCATTAGTGCGCCTTCCTCTTTAAAGTTGAGGAGTCAATGTTGTCTCTCTATGTGGAACTCTGTGTATGTGTGTATATATATACACTTTTTTTTTTTTTGGAAGTTTATATATACACACTGTGGTTGCAACTTGCAACTTTAGAGCGCCTAAGACTACTCACTACTTATAGGCTTGGCTACTACCTGGGGTACCACACCTATTTCTGGACTGTGCGATCAACCCAGTCTAGAGTCGGCCCATGAAAAAATTATTAGATGGTTTGGAATAATGTAATTTGGTCTGTCATAAATTGCCACCTAATTAAAAATACAAATAATTGAATAAAAGTTACGATAATTTCTAATTGATCGAGTTAATCAGTAACATATGCTAAGGATGATAAGGCAATGTACATTCTAGGTCATTCGTGGTCTTAAATCATATTCTTTTTTTATTTTTTAGTTAGTAACATGCACCAAAGAGTGTCTCCTTATGAACGCCAACTTTGAATTTAGAAAAAAAGAATGAAATACCACTTGAATTAATTCCTTTTAGTGATTGTCTAGAATCCCACCTGAAAATTTAAGGGGTAAATTCTATTTACTTCTTTTGAGGTTTGTCAATATTTCATATTGACCCTCTCTTAGTTTCATAATTAAAGAAAGTAAACATAGGTTTAGGTTTTCTCTCTGCAAATTGCAATGAGAGAGATGAATATATTTATATACCAGCAGATTTACTGCAATCACAATGTACAGCTCATACGAGGGAAATTAGGAAAAATTAATGGGGAGAGATCAGGGGAAAAATTATAGGACAGTACCTGAAACACTATGTAGCTCATGAGACAAAAATTAGGAAAGAATAGATTGGAGGACAAGGACATGATTTCAAGTTGTCTCAAAACTTTTTGAAGTTAAAACTAACATGTCATTTGTTGATTCATCTTGATTTAGGCAATGTTCTTCTATACTCCCCCACAAACTAGGCTCTACTCTAGATACAAATGCCTCTATAATTCAGTGAGTTAGTATCTCTGATGGACTTTGGAGTGCCAGGCTTCAATTCTCTACATCTATTAATCTAACTTCTAACATGCGTTAACCCTTTCTTGCCTTGTAAAAATAAATAAATAAAACTAGGCTCTTGATTGAACAAATTAACAAAGGTTTCCCAAGACAATGCTTTTGTAGTTTTGTGGGTATATATGCAACTTCTTGTTTTGAGCAAACAAATTAAGTAATGATAGTTCCACAAGCCACCTTTTCTCGAACAAAAAGATAATCAATTTCTATATGTTTTGTTCGTGCATGAAAGTCTAGATTTACCGTCAGGTGCAGGGTAGATAAGTTGTCATAAAATAACTCCAAGGTCTCGAAGAATAAATGAGATCCAAGTAAGTTCAGTTGTTGTAGATGTTATGGCATGGTATTCAACTTTTGCGCTAGAACGTGCCGTAGTAGGCAGCTTCTTAGCACTCTATGAAATACAATTTGAGCCTAGGAATGTACAAAACGCCGTAGTCCAGCGTCGGGTTGATGGACAGCAAACCCAATATGAATTTGAAAAGGCATAAAGGCACAAACTACTGGTTCAAAGAATTCTGAGCCCAAGATGCATAATAGCTTTTATATAGTGCAAAATCCTCTTACCACTGACCATGAGCAATAGTTGGAGAATGCATGAATTGAAAAACTATATTGACAGCACATGTTAGGTATGGACGAGTCACTTTATTGAATTGACATTGTAGCGTTTAACACATCATTTGATAATGTAGTTGGCTCATTGAGCAACTGGGCCCGTTCTCGATCACAAAAATTGGGTGACATTAATTTCTCTTCTTCACATGGCTCTCTCCATTTGTGAAGTCAACACGATCCTTTTTTCACTTAATCTGCAAAAACAGAGCGATGTTTAGAAATGAATGGAAAGCAATATTCATCAAATACTACATGGCAAGAGATATAAACACTTCCAGTTTTGTACTGCAGACATCTATAGCCTTTGTGTGTGTCACTGTACCCAAGGAAAATGCATGGTAATGCTCTTGCTTCAAGCTTGTCTTTGGCGTGCTGCCTAAGATATGGATAACATCGGCATCCAGAAGTTCTAAGAATACTGTAAGTGGGTTCCTTGCCAAACAATATTGAGAACGATGACTTCGTTTTCAGTGCTGGGGATGGCAATTTGTTTATAAGAAAGTTTGCAGTAGAGAAAGCTCAAACCCAATAATTTTTTGGAACTGATGCTTGTAACATCATTGCTAATCCAAGCTCAACAAACGTTCAGCAACGCAATTCTGTTATGGTGTTCCCGAGCAAGAACACTGATGTAAAATGCCACGTTGAAGAAGGTAATCTGCAAAGTATTTATCCAAGAATTCATCTCCATTTTCAGATTTAAAAATATTTCTCAACCATCGATGTAAAATTCACAAAGGTCTTGAAAAAATCATATTTTCTCTTCAATGGATAAAAACCAACAAAAACGAGAGAAGTCATCAATGAAGACTACATAATTGCGAAAACCTTGAATTGATGGATCTGAGGCAGACCCCCCACAAATCAGAATGGATTTTATTTAAAGGTTCCATGGACTGATGATTAACAGAATAAAAAGGAAACTTTGAGCTTTTACTAAGTTGAGAGCTCATACGCAAGCCACAAGACCTTTTTTTTTTTTCTGTAAATCCATTTTATAAAAACAAAAACACAAAATAAACAAAGAACAATACATACAGGGCTATGCCCAGAAGGCCCAAAGGCCACTACAACAAGAAACAAAACAACCCAACCCAGGTCCCAAATTGAAACTATATAAACAGCAGCAATAAGGACAGAGGAAGGAGAAGAAAACAAAGGAATTTAACTACCAGGAACAGAGTTAATGATCACTGAACTAGGAAGCTTCCATCCAGCAGCAATCATCCTCCAGTTCTTAGAATCCTTAAGTTTGAGAGAAAGAAGCCGGTTACGGATACATTCCTCAATGAGCTTCCATGTCGCATCTGGGCTGGAATATTTGCCGGTACAGTTACGACCATTTCTTTCTTTCCATGTGTAATATATGCAAGCACAAAAACAAAGCTTAAATGTGACAGCACAAATGGAACCAGGCTTTGATTCCCATAACATTCTAACCCAATTAGCTATAAAGCTACAGCTTCTATCACCACAGTAAATACCACATCTATGCTGAATGTAATCCCATATCCTAGACGAATAAGGGCATTTGAAGAAAATGTATTCATGGCTTTCCGACTCAACCATGCACAGGGGGCAAGTGTTGACCTGGTTTGCACCAGATGAAACCATCATATCTTTAGTCTTCAATCTTTGAGACATAGCAAGCAAGACAATATGAATGCGTACCTGGGAATATGATACTTAAACCATAAGATGTGACACAATGCTGATAGGGGAGCAGGAGAAAGGAGGGCATTGTTGTAATGTTCATAAATTGTGTATATTTGTGATGCAAATAAAAGGAAAAAGGTGGGATTATTGGAAGTGGTGGGACCCACCACTAACTCATTTGGTGGCCGAGAGACCATAAATTAGTCTCATTCTTTCTCTCTCCCCGCAGGTTCTCTCTTCCCCTAACATTTCATCTCTTTTTTTTTCTCTTTTGAAACCAAACATCAATCTCAAATTTCTTTCTCAATTTTGAGAATTTTTTAGAGCCGTTTGCAGCATAACGGAGAGCACGGCGAGATCTTCACATCTATACAAATAATTTCAACTTTTGACCTCCCCTAGGATTTCGACTTTGAGACCCATTTTGAGGGTTTTTCTATATATTTGAGGTAGGGGTGTTCTAACTCACAAATTCTTTGATTTCAGTTAGTTATCTCCTTAAATTTGACCCAAACATGATTTTTTTGTATTAATCTTGTTATAATTATGAGATGATTTATGTATTGTATGTGTTTTATGTGTTAAGTGGCATGCTAAATGAGTTGTTATGAAAATGTGAGCTTAGTTATTTAAGTTAATTGCTACACTTGTTATGATGACATGATTATTAAATTGAGAAATTGATGTGGAGTATTGAATTATTTTTGAAAGCATGCAAGCATGATGTATATGAAATAGATTTACGCTTTGTATGCTTGTTATGCAAAATAATAATAATAATAATAATAATAATAATAATAAATGTTGATGGGAAGCATGAATTACCTATTTTAGAGATTTAATTTGCAAGCATGTGTGAAATTCTATGGTTGAATTCATGATTAGGAGCATGAAGCATTCATGCATCCATTAGGAAAGGAAAAATGAGAAAAATGTTTTGAAAACAAATAAAATGATTTTGGAAAAATGTTTTTGAAAAAAAGTTGCGAAAACCCATACGCCTAGGAGGCGCCTAGTGGTCCGTGCTGTTAGTGTGATCTAGAGGGGGTTAGAGAGAGACTCTAGTGTGGTTGAGCTACCCAGACAACGCCATGGAGGTGCCATGTGGTCGGGGAAAACTAGCCAACCCCTCCCTTGTGACGCCTTGGAGGTACCTTTGGTCAAATTACACTAACGGTTTGGAAGTTGAAACAGAAATGTTTCATAAACGGGGAGCGACATGAGCATAGCATTGTACTTCATTGGTATAGATGGTGTATTTGTGACTTGGATGACATTTGTGTTTATATTGGATGCTGTGGTTATGGTTTACATTCCCGGTATAGTATGATCCTGTTCTTTTGTTTTCAATTCAGTAACCGTACCCCATACCAAGATATAATTGTGCCCATCATAAAAAAGATTTTAAACACCCCGTCTTTCATTCATTTTTTTTTTTTTTTTTTTTTTTTTTTTTTTTTTTTTTAATAGACTTGCTTAGCCATGCCTAAATAACTGTCACAATACATACGAGACATGCTTGCACCTACTGTGCTTACTACTTGTCACATTAACATTTAAAATAAAACTGCACACACCGTGCCTACCATTTGTCGTTACCACCTAAATCACACTTGTCATCATATCATAATTAATATATTTTTAACTATTTATACATTTCATCGTCATGGCCATATAATACACATTTTAGCAATTAAATACATAAGCATGTGAACACTTAGTAAATAAGCATGCTTTTTTAAAACCGTAAACACATAAGCACTTAATCAAATAAGCAGGCTTCTCAAATAACAAACACTTTAACACATAAGCACATAAACAATTCAATCCACCTTCCATATAACCCTAGGTAGGCCTCTACCCGTCGTGCTAATGGTTTTCGAACCATCGCTCTTATACCAAATTTGTAACGACTTGAACCCGAGGGTCTGAATCACTAACCGAATCCTTACCCGAACTCGAGATCAACTAAGGGTACTACCATCCTTTCCTATGTCAATACATAATATACGTGTCATCCTAGGGTTTATAAGATAATAATAATAATAATAATAATAATAATAATAATAATAAATAAATAAATAAATAAATAAATAACCCATCGAACCTTGTGGAGGAACGTCGTCCGCCAGTTTCCTTCCGTGTCCTGAAAAATGTTAATAATAAAGGGTTGAGCATAAGCTCAGTAGGAAGTGTCTAAGACACACCTCTTATGACCCCGTGAATAAGTTTTGACCTAAGTAGGTGAGGAGCTCGGTTGCTCAAGGGTTGTTGGGTGTCGGTTCTTATCGAACTAATGGCGTAGGTTTTTAGCTCTTGGATCGAGCTATTCGGTGCATGGTTGCTTCATTTTTCTTCTTATTTTTGGGGTGTAGTGCTTGGGGCATAGCATAAAGCGATGTCCGGGGTGAGACGTACAAGTTTCAGGTGTTAGTGTATGGGTTTTTGTGACTGTGGAGGTCAGGTGTGCACTGTGGGGGAGAGGTATGACCTTAGGGGGTTAGTATTTATGACTTAGGTCACAGTTTGGTACTGAAGTTCTCTTCGAGTCGGTTTGTGGTGAGTGTGATAGAGGTTACTTGAGTCATGAGTGTAGTCTATGGATTGTAAATGTGTATTTCGAGCATTTTGGAACGGCTTATGGAAGTGTGTTGGTTTTGACTGTCGTGAGAACTTGTTGGATTCTGTAGGTCTATGGTGATTTAGAACCGGTTGCCGGATGTAGATCATTTCATGGTCTTGTAGGAGTCTATTTTAGAGACTGGTTTGTCGAGGAGTGATTCTCATTTAGAAGAGTTATAGCAGTGTGTTTTAGGTAATCGACTCTCGGTGAGTCGGTTGCATGGCTCGGTTGATGAGCGAAGTTCTGGGTTGGCGCGACTGTCTAGAGAGTCTTAAGGTGGTATATAGTGGTTAGTTTTAGCTGTGTAGTGTAGGATTGCACAATAAGGCAGGTAATATGGGGTCATTAGAGTGTTTGGTTGTTTGCGGATGAAGTGATAGCTGGTGAGTATTATGTTATCAAATAAATTGTGTTTTAGAATTTGAAAGTTGTGGATTAGGGTTGTATTTCAGATTGCGTCTGGAGTATCAAGAAATAATGCTTATTGTTTGAGGATTCAAAGAGATAGACTAATGATTGGAGTGACTGGGGCGAGATTGATTTTGTAGGTTTGTTGGTAGCCCTATTTGATTTTTATCTGGGCCAAGGATGTTTTAAGGAACGGAAATGAGGAAAAGTAACGATGTTGAACTTAGGGTATGAAGTTTTCTTGTTTGGATACGTAGATCGCTCAGAAAGATTGGTTTGATGCTATCAATTAAGCGTTAATGATTGATGGCATCGTTGATGGAATTGAGGTGACAATTGGGTGTTGAGCATTTTGAGATTTGAGCTCATTTTATTTTGAGGGTTTGTCGGCATGACATTGCCGTATGGAGGTTCTTTTCTAATGGTAAATAGTGGTCGTTATGGGAAGAATACAAAATAATGTTTATTTTCTTGTTATGATGGTGTTGTCCTAAGGATGTTTGAGGAAGAACCACTAGGTAGTGGCTTGATGGTCTGGTGAGATGAAAGATATGAGTTGTCCTTTCGGAAGAATGGTAATAAAGGTGTTATAGTGAGATGTTTAGTATTGATGAGTAGGATGGCTTAAGGTATGACCCGAATGTGGTTTGGGGATTATGAATTGTTTGTTGTATGTTGTCAGGTAGGTGATGTGGTTGTGAGTCAGTTGAGGCGATTGTGGTCGGCTTAGTCTTTAGAGTCAGTAAGGATGATGTTGCCATATAGTCACCTTTTTCTTGTGGCGAGTAGTGGGTTGTTGTCACTAAGGTCACGGGTCTTGTGTGTACGGTGTTTGAGGTAGTGTCGCCTTGAAAGGTGAAAGTGGAATGGGTGGTAAAGTGTCATTTTACGGCTTAGAGGTTGTCATTTGGGAGTGACGGTTTCCAGATAGAACGGGACGCGGTGTCCGAAGGGCTACGTTTGTTTCTAGTGTTTGTGTCGTGATCGTTAGTACTCTTGTCTGGTTGGTTTTGGTTAGTAGGGGTATCACGGTGTATCATATGCAAGGTTTCTGTGTCGATAGTGTCTGATGAACCGTTAGTGGCAAGGTCGCCTAGAATTAAGTTCGTAGTTCCGTACGGGTATCCATTTGGTTCTTCTCTTTATGTGTAAGGAGTTTAGTTCATCTCAGGTGAGAATGGGTGTCCATGGTTGGACAACTAGTATGTAGCGTGTGACAAGGTATCGGGTGCATTCAGGTACAAGTCGTCATTCTCTTGTGAGAGTGGGGTTTGTTACCCTTTCCGTTTGTTCCGTTTGTTCTAGTCCTAACAAGGACGTCATTTGTCGTGAGCCTTGTTCTCCATTTAGGAGTTGTGCACGCCCGTGGGTGGACGGAC
Organism: Cornus florida; assembly: GCF_030987335.1. Taxonomy (NCBI): domain Eukaryota; kingdom Viridiplantae; phylum Streptophyta; class Magnoliopsida; order Cornales; family Cornaceae; genus Cornus; species Cornus florida. Next base: position 51,109,918 of record NW_026775576.1, read on the forward strand.
CTGTGTGTGGTTTGTTATGTTGTTTGATTTCATTGGTAAAGGTTTGGTTGGTTTGGTCGACTCACTCCCACGAAGGGAGATAAAGTCACTAGTTCTTAGTGGTGCTTGTTTTGAGAGTGGTTTGAGACACGAGTTGCCGAATAGGGGTGGTGTTTCCGGTGTCAGGTTCTATTGGTGATGGCTAGGGGTGTGTTGTGAACTGTAAGTTCGAGGAGGTGATGTGATGTGAGTCATGTACTCGAATGTTTTTATAGGCGTTTGATTCGAGCAGTGTCTTGAGGATAATTGTCGGTGTTGTCTTAGAATTATGTGATTAGAGAAGGTGAATGTGTGATTCTATTGAGGAATAATAGGAATGATTGGCTTTGGTTTTGAGGTTTCAGGTATAAGACGGCCGTATTGTGTGTTTTGAAGAGGTAAGAATTAAACCGAATTATGACATAGGGTTGTTTACCTGGTATGGGTGTTTAGAGAAAATTAAAGATCTTATATACTGGTTGATGATTGTAACGTTTGGTGCCGTGTTGTTTTTAGCTTGTTACGATTTGTATGATTGAGGCATGATTGGGACTTTTAGAGTAGGTATGTGACTGTATAGCTATTAAGGATTACGTAGCACGATGGATTGATAGTGAATAGATCTCATTGTTGTTTTGTGGACTGTATGTGTGAGATTGTATTTAAGGTTTCGACCTGAGGACATGAATGACGTCTTTGCTGAGATCGGATTGAGGATAAGAATGGTTTGGCTAACCATTTCTCCTGAATCAATCCCTCTTTAGCACGATGTCGGGTCAAAGGTTATTGATTGTTCAATTTATCAGGAATAGTGAGAGTACAGTATTGCGCGATGTGTCGGTGTGACAGGGTGGATTCAGATGGTTAGTCTTGGGTGACAAGGTGTGCTGGGTAGGACTAAGTGTCTGATAATGGGTTTATGGTACAATCATTGATTATTGAGGATCTCGTTTTGAGGATTTTTGTCTAGGATATAGGATAGTATGTTTTATTATTCTGGTGACTCATGATTATGTAGTCGTTGGGAAATCTGTTGTTTTGTCTTCTTGAAGTTGTCTAGTGTAATGATTGTCGAATGGTGTGGTTGGTGGTTGCTTTTACCGATATGTGGTGGTGTGGCTTTGTGTTAAGTGGCGAGTGTTGGTCTGATAGAAATGTGTAGATCTGAGTTGAGCTTGATTGTGAGATGGACGGGGTTCCTCGTTTGGAGTCTTGTGTTTTCTTTAGAGGATGAGTTGGGCTTAGACGTTGTCATGTTCAGTGGTCGGGCGGCCATTCTTCTTTCAGGCTTTGGAGCCTTTTGTGGCAGTGTTGAGTGGACCGATGTCCAATTTGAGTTGAGTATTGTGTAGAGCGTATCAGTTGGTTTTGTGTTGCAAAGTTGTGAGAAATGAAAACCTTCATAGGGTGGTGAGCATTGGGTTTTAGTGGCAGTGGTTTCTGATTGTCTGGTTACGTCTGGTATCAAACGCAATAATGTTGGTGAGTTTATGGTTTTGGGGTTTTGTGAGGTTTCTTGGGAATGTGTGCGGCTGCGAGCCTCCTTCTTTAAGGAAGGTAGATTTCGGGGATGAAATCTTTTAAAGTTGGGGAGAATGTAGTGTTTATAAATTGTGTATATTTGTGGTGCAAATAAAAGGAAAAAGGTGGGATTATTAGAAGTGGTGGGACCCACCACTAACCCATTTGGTGGCCAAGAGACCATAAATTGGTCTCATTCTTTCTCTCTCCCCGCAGGTTCTCTCTTCCCCTAACATTTCATCTCTTTCTTTTTCTCTTTTGAAACCAAACTTCAATCTCAAATTTCTTTCTCAATTTTGAGAATTTTTGGGAGCCGTGTGCGGCATAACGGAGAGCACGGCGAGATCTTCACATCTATACAAACAATTTCAGCTTTTGGCCTCCCCTAGGATTTTGAATTTGAGACCCATTTTGAGGGTTTTTTTACAAATTTGAGGTAGGCGTGTTCTAACCCACAAATTCTTTGATTTCAGTGAGTTATCTCCTTAAATTTGGCTCAAACATGATTTTATTGTATTAATCTTGTTATAATCATAAGATGATTTATGTGTAGTATGTGCTTTATGTGTTAAGTGGCATGCTAAGATGAGTTGTTATGAAAATGTGAGCTTGGTTATTTAAGTTAATTGCTACAGTTGTTATGATGACATGATTGTTAAATTGATAAATTGATGTGGGGTATTAAATTATTTTTGAAAGCATGCAAGCATGATGTATATGAAATGGATTTACGCTTTGTATGTTTGGTATGCAAAATAATAATAATAATAATAATAAAATGTTGAAGGGAAGCATGAATTAACTATTTTAGAGATTTCATTTGTAAAGCATGTGTGAAATTCTATGGTTGACTTCATGATTAGGAACATGAAGCATTCATGCATCCATTGGGAATGGAAAAATGGGAAAAATGTTTTGAAAACAAATAAAATGATTTTGGGAAAATGTTTTTGAAAAGTGTTGCAAAAACTCGGACGCCTAGGAGGCGCCTAGTGGTCCGTAGTGTTAGTGTGATCTAGAGGGGTTAGAGAGAAACTCTAGTATGGTTGAGCTACCCAGACGACGCCATGGAGGTGCCATGTGGTCGGGGAAGACTAGCCAACCCCTCCCTCGTGACGCTTTGGAGGTGCCTTGGGTCGGATTACACTAATGGTTTGGAAGTTGAAACGAAAATGTTTCAGAAACGGGGACCGACATGAGCATGGCATTGCACTTCATTGGCATACATGGTGTATTTGTGACTTGGATGACATTTGTGCTTATATTGGATGTTGTGGTTATGGTTTACATCCCCGGTATAGTATAATCCCGTTCTCTTGTTTTCTATTTTATACGTGGATTCATGGGGTCATAAGAGGTGTGTCTTAGACACTTCCTACTGAGCTTATGCTCACCCTTTTATTATTAACATTTTTCAGGATACGGAAGGGAAGTGGCGGATGAAGCTCCTCCATAGGGTTCGATGGGTTAGTAGATCGTTTTGACATACTTTATAGCTATGATCTCATTTTATTACTATTATTATTTATTTATTTTTTATTATTATCTTATAAACCCTAGGATGACATGTATATTATGTATTGACATACGAAAGGATGGTAGAGCCCTTAGTTGACCTCAAGTTCGAGTAAGGACTCGGTTAGCTATTCAGACCATTGGGCTCGAGTCGTTACAATTGTACGCATGCTTAAGGTTGAATTGCCTAGTGGGAGAAAGGTCCAAATAGGCATGTCCCTACTCATTGAATTAATTAATGGTATTTGCTCATTAAGATCAGTAACGGACACCAATTCTCTAAAAATGGGACTAATTCTTCAATGACCATCCCTGATTAAACACTTCACTTTAGCTTTGACACCCCACATTGAGTTAGTAATCAACACATTGTCCACCTTCCTTTCAAAAAGGCCACAAGGAAGCCAATAGTTATACCACAAGGAGATCTCTTTCCCATCTCATACCTAGTGCTTAATAAAATGCCTAACAAAGCCTCTGAACTTGAGGAGCATCCCTCAGTGCCAAGAGTTGAGTTGGGTAGGTGATGCTCAGCCCTAGGTGTGCACAAAATAATGCACAACACTTTGAGTTTGGAGAATAGTGTCAAGTGGGCATCATACTTAAATTTATAAATAGCTTAACACCTATACTATGTAGTATGAGTGAGAAGGAATCGTCCCAAGAGATTATGAGGATCGAGCAATGTCGTGGAATCACAATTAGGGCTAATAGGTCGAGTGATCAAACAATTGGTTAGTTGGTTGATTAAAGAGCAACTAAATTAAACTAAGTAATAGCAAAAGAGTGCAATTAAGAGTAAGTAAGTGAGAGAGAGAGATCTTGGAGTTTAAAGATCACCACCAAGCAATGCATTTCTATATCATTGACATGTGATTAATAAGGGCAAATGGTGTGTTGCAATATTGGTGTGTGTGTGTTTGGTTGATTCAACAAGCAAAGATGACTAGTTAAGCATGTATTGTCTAAACATCATGTGAGAGACACAATATATCTAAGCAATGAAGCATATATTGTCTAAACAACATGTGAAAGGTACAATAAATCAAAACAAGTCATTAATCCTTTCATTAAGCTCACAATCCAAATATAACACAAGGATAGAGACATATGTTACTTGCATTCAAAAGCTTGGATCATCAAACAACAAGCATAGATTGTCTTCCCATTTAACACTACACTACAACTACACTACATCTACACTACTAGCATGAAAATAAACTAGGGGAGAGGCACAATCCATCAAGAGATAAGCATGAACCATCAAGAGAATCACAAGAGCATTCCTTTAAGCACTATGTTTTAACAATCTCCAAATCTATAGCATCAATACACATAGACATGCATCAATAACACAAAATCTAGAGACAAGCACGTGAACATCTATTTTAGCATACATAGACATATGGATAGAATGAAATGACCAATTGGAAGCATTAAACCACATAAATCATTGAATAAACAAGATCTATATATATATCAAAATGTCAAAACATCAATTACAACACTAATCCCTCAATAATACACAAGATTAAGATATAGAAAGCATGCTTAGGGCTAACTCTAGCCCCAAGATGATGTCTAGCCATTTATGGTGATGATGCTCCAACCCTCAAGGGCTAATTCCATGGTTGAAATCTGCTCCTTGTTGATGAAAAACTCCTATGGTGTCTCTAGCCTCCTCCTCCTCTAAGCTTGCTCTCTAAGAGATGATATGAAAATAATGTTGGCTCCCCTTGTAAAAAGCAATCCTTATCCTTATATAGGTAGGTCAAAATGACACATAAAATGAGCTGGGGCCGTGCACACAATATTCCCTAATGATTGGATAAAGGACAACTTTCAATGAGATGGAATTTTAACTTTTTCGCACTGGAGGAAGTTCGATCGATCGAACCTTGGTCTTGGATCGATTGAAAGTAAGTGAAATCGATCGAACTTAGGCTGGATCGATCCAACTGGCTGAGCTTTTTGGAAAAAGACAAATCCGAGATATTTATGGGAGATATTTATGGGAAAATGACAAAAGTCGTTAGTGGGTGGTACAGCTGTGGATAGGATCAATCATTTGAATAAGGACAAAAGTGTTTGATCGATCGAAGGATGGTGTTGGATCAATCGAAGTTTTGGAACTTTATGCTTTTGGGTCAAGGCTTGGATCTATCTTGAAGTGCTGAGATCGATCATTGTTCGATCGATCGAACCTTGAACTTGGATCGATCGAACTTTGCTGCTTGCCACCTTTGGCTTCATTTGCTTCCTTCTTTCTCCACTTTGCTACTTTCTTTGTTTAATTCCAGAATTGCTTCAATTAAGCTCTTATTTGGCTGAGTTAGCTTATTTTTGGGATAAGTGCCTGAAAAAGGAAATAATACGAAATCAATCTAAAATGTTAAAGTAAGATAGATAAAGGTACTAGAATGCCTAAGCTTAAGGGGTTTAATTACGCACTTTTCAGCGCTCATCACACCCCCAAACTTAAATATTGCTAGTCCCTAGCAATGAACTACGAAGTAAAGAAATGAAATGAACAACTATACAAGTATAAACTAGAAAGCAATAAATGGATAACGCCAGTTTCGTAGGGAACACAATTGCACTTAGCACATGCAACAAGCCTTTTAAACCCCTAGGTTACCCCTAGTGGACGAGTGAAGTCTCGTGAGGGTTTCCAGAAATGGTACCCACAAACATTAAGCTCATTTTTCAAAAGAGGCACCAGTATTGCAAACAAGCATTGGGAGAAAACTACCTCAAGTATGTAATGTTTCAAACATTTCCAAGCAATCTCCCAAAATTTCAACATCAAGTAAGCAAGTATGGTTCTCCACACATCAAGAAAATGATCATGCAAATCAAAACAACTCTAGAATCCTTTTGAGTGGACCAGCATCAAATGTGTTGCTATCTAAGCCAACTAAAGAATTAATCACATCCTTACCCTCAAGCTAGCACGCAAATCTAATACCAATCATCAAGACAAAAAGTGGACATTTTATTAAAGCTTTATTGTTCTAGGTGTGCTTATTCTTTTCACTCGATTTTTTTTTTACTTTTTATTTTTTATTTTTTATTTTTTTATTGAGGATCAAAGATGGAAGTATAGTGCAATGTGTTGATCTCTTAAGCTTTCTAACGATTCATGAGGTCGAGCGTTAGGTCAATGACTCACAAACCAGACGACTTTAGGGCATTAGGCATTCAAATACCCCTACGAACTTACAAGCTCAAATCAACTAGGCTACAAATTAAGACAACAACCATCTAATCATTTCCCACTTCTCACCTTTTGGGAGAAGTCCTCACCCTTTTTTTTTATTGCTTTTGCTTTTTTTTTTTCTTTTTTTTTTTTAATTCAATTATTAACCTAGAGTTTGGGCCATCCACCTTTCGGCGCGAGAAGTTCAGTGCTTGATGAGGCTAAAATCCCAACTACTTAGTGAAAAGGGGTTGTTATCCACCTTTATAAAAAACGAAAGCTTTCAATGCACTAGTAGCTCAATTGGGATATAACCAATTCAATAATCAACAAAGCATGTACCCCACAAATGAATGCTAGTGTGCACCGGTGCTAGTGTAGAAGACTAGAGTGAATCTCAAAATAATCACAAAATCAAGATGATGTGGACCACAAGTGCAAGCATGATATCAATTTTTTGAAAAATTTACTCATAAATGGCATCCACAAGGTATACAAGGAGTATTGGGCTCTCAAGTCAAGTAATTTTTAAATTTAAGTAATATAGTCCTCAAAAATCAAAATCATAGCTGGATATGGACCAATCATAGAAATATCCCTCAAATACACAAGTCATGCTCAAAATTTGAATTTAAAACTAACACTGTAAAGCACCATTCCCCCCAAACTTAAATTGCACAATGTCCTCAATGTGCAAAGATAACAAAGGAAAGAGTATACCAGTGCAACTAAGCAAGAATGATCGGGACTGAAGTATCCGAAGTGGGTGGCATGGCCCCCCCAAACTTGGGATGAACTGTGGTCCTGAAAATTGGCACTTGGATAAACTCATCAGATAACAAAATCGGATAATCAGTGCACAGTGGACATGCAAGTGTAAATGGGATAAACAGATAAAGAAATGAGAGAGGTATAAAGGTGGTCCTGAAAATTATGTAGCACTCTCTCACTAAAGTCACTGTGATGCACCTGATGGAGTCAAACATACAGATATGAGAATATAATCATATGACATCTATAGCAAAAATAGATATATATAAAATGGATAAAGTGCAGGTACAACAAAAATATCAAAGCCGACTGACCGGCTATAAAAATAATACAGTGACAATAATAAAGTATCAAAAGGAGAGAGAGATCATAAGATAGAAAAGACTGGGAGCTCAGGAAGATGAGGTAGGACGGGCAGGTCTGGCTCCGCGGATGTCTCTGGATAAATCTCTGAACATGGTCGTGACATCCGTGCGGAAAGCAGCAAACTCAGCTCTGTGGGCTTTGAGGTCAGCTCGGATGGAAACAACAGCATCCTCAAGTGTCTGCAAACGTACTCCAAAGCCGGGGGTCATATCTGGAGTCTCAGGCATAGATGAATCAAAAGAAAGCTCCTGAGTCTGCTCCTGCTCATAAATGGGCGACCTCGCTGGAGAGTCCTGCTCTGCATCATCTACAGGGCACTCTAAGTCGATGTTTAAATGCTCGACAGCTGGATCGACTGGTGCGTCGTCCGCTGCGGGATGTGCTGCTGCTGCCGCCGGTGCCTTTGCCTAGGCCTGTGCCTGTGCCTGTGCCTGCTCCAGCTCTAACTCTACTGTAACCAATACCGCGTGGTCCTGTAATCTGGTAATAAGGGAGCGGTAGGTCTTGTTCCAGTCCTTCTTGAGGTAGTGACAGGAACCTCTCTCGAGGTGCTCCCGAGGATGGATGGGGTAGCACTGGTTAATGAGAATCTGGGTGATGAAGTGGCTGAAAGGAAGAGACTTAGCCCGTCCGGGCGTCTCCTTACTGATGTACTCGTCATACAGCTTCCTCATCACGCTCCAGATGAGCGCCGGAATGGACACCCAGTGCTTGATGTAGAAAGAGTAAAGGGCTATCAGATAATCGCCCCTCCTCTGAATCTTATGCCCCGCCATGTATATATTCTGAAAGAGAACGGAATCAATAAACCATAGGTCGTCAGGAAAGAATGTCCGGGTGGCGAAAGTCTTGCCACTGGCATGGTGACCTGTGAGGGAAACTACCATGTCAGCATATGAAGGCCTGAATAGCCTCGGATATGTGTCCTGAAGCTCTGGGGGACATCTGTGTGGACAGCGGCAAGAGCGGGCTAAAGTGTCCACTGTAATGGTGATCGGATGGCCATCGATAGAAGTGACCATCTCGGCTGTGGTACGCGGCGATGGTCGGAGGTTCTGGTAGAACAATCGAACCAGCCGTGGGTAGACCGGCTCTGTAACGGGGGCAAGAATAACGGCTAGGCCCCTCTGAATAATATCTTGGTAGGCGGATCAGGTCAGCACCGATCGAGAGAAGAAGGCCGTGTTAAACTCTGACTCATGGTCGAGTGCCATATGCGCATATCAAGGCATGGGCCTATCACGCCACAGATGAGCTGGCTGAGGTGGTATATGTGAATGCTCAGCTCCAGTCTGCGGTGGAGATGGTGATGGAGTGAAAGCACGATGAGCCACAGAAGTGGATGGTATGTGGTCATCCTCCGGCTCATGAGATGGTGACTGAGGCGGGGTAACCTGTGCTGGCTCCCGCTGTGCATAAAAAGGCTCTGCTGGCTCCTCTGTCCATGGCCTAGTACGTCAGGTGGGCCCGTGTTACTTGTTGGTAACGGTCTTCCTCTTTACCATGGCCTGCAAAAAGAAAAATAAAAACTTGCAATGGGAGTTAGTGCCAGAATAAGAAATTTAAAAGCACGAAATAGAATCATGTATGTCAAGTGAAATAGACAAAACAAATATGACATGAATCTATGCAAGTGGTAGAATATGAAACATGCTAAACAATGTAAATATGAAATGCATCCAATGTGGAATATCATAGGCATTGGGCATATATATGATAGTATGAACATAAGATATGATGAATGAACTGTGTGTGTGAGATCTGTGAAGTTCGATCGATCATAAAAAGAAATGAGATCGATCACAAAAGTTAGATCGATCGAAAGTAAGTGAGATCGATCTCACTACTTCGATCGACGAAGACATGAGTTCGATTGATCTCAAGATCGATCGGAGATACTAGTTCGATCGATCGAACTGACGTTGAAAACTCAAAGGTCACAGATCTGTGACCTTGGAAGCATGGGGCCCACACGAACGTGTTCGTGGGCCCATCAACACAACAAATCACCCAATCCCATCACAAATCGAGGCCAATACTCCAACAAATCTAAACAAATCTCAAAAATATATACACACATATACACACACACACATATATATATATATATAAATGCTTCAAGCTTCAACAATGGAGGATTTTGTCATGTATATAGCATGTATTCAACATATAAAGCATGTATGCACAAGATTGAAGCTTAAATCATGAGGGACATTCTCGGATCTTACCTCAAACAATGAAAGAAATGTAGATGTGGAAGAGTAGAGATGAATCCGAGAAGGGAGAGAGAGATTGATGCTTAGATGCTCGCCGGAAAGTTTCACCGGAGATGGTGAAGTGGTTGGACAGAGACGGCGACGAAGAGAGGTTAAGGTTTTGAGGATGAGGGTGAGTTAGATCGATCTTTGTAATCGATCTTACAAACCCTTGGTTCTATTTTTAAAAAACATTCCCGACAGAGTTCGATTGATCGAACTCAACTGTGATCGATCGAATTTTGATGAACTCTCTTTAAAGTTTTTTTTTTTTTTTTAATCAAATTAAATTGAATAAATACTTAATAATTAAAAATTAATTAAGATATTTTGGGATTTTTGAAAACTTTTTTGAAAAATAAAATAAAATAATAAAATAAAATAAAATAATAAAATGAAAATAAAATAAAGTAAAATGAAATAAAATAAAATAAAAATGAAAATGAAAATATTTTTGGATTTTTGAAAATTTGAAAAGTCAAAATAAAGTCAAAATAATGAAATGAAGATTGAGATTGATCGAAACAAGAGTTCGATCGGTCAGACAGAGAGCAAAAATATGCAGGTTTTTGCCACAAAAAATTGGCTAAGTGTTGGAACATGAGATCGATTGAACTGGAAAGTTGGATCGATCAAAGAACTTTCAGATCAATCTGGAAATGTTTCGAACGATCAGACAGAGAGCTGAAATATACAGGTGGATGCAAGCTCAAAATTTTTCTAAGTGTTGAGTCATGAGATCGATCGAACTGGGAAGTTGGATCGATTGAAGGTCTCTTGATCGATCTTGGAGTTGGTTCGAACGATGGGATAGAGAGGTGATTTGGATGCAGGTTTCTGCAGGTCAAAATTTTTTCTAAATGTTGGATGCAGAATGGAGTTCGATCGATCGAACTCAAGTTTGAGATCGATGAAACTATGCAGAATGCTTAATAATGACATGAAAGCTTATGCAATCCTCACCGAAGTTCCTTGAAATGCATATGAACCAAAAACAAGTATCTAGACTTCGCAATAAATGAAATGAAAGATAGAAATGAGGGAGGAATAGGGTTTTGACACCCTACGAATGTTTTTGCTAGTCTTTAACGTCTCTAGCAAGACATTGGGCTCTTTTAGCCCAGATCAAAGATCTTATAATGCATCCCCTCCTTGTTGGGGTGATAGATGCTTTGAACTTCTCCCAACAAATGGTTCTTTGAAGAACTTATTGGATTAAGCTCAAAAGAAATCTTTGGTCCCTTGTCTATACAATTACAACCTTTGGGCTTCCATGCCCTTTCAAAGCAAGAGTTTGAAACAAGACTTTTAGAATGCAAGGTTGAAGATGATCCTTTAGAAGTTTTGGTTTTACACAAAAGCTCATTTCCTTGGCATTGAAGATCATGACATTCATCTACAACATTAACTTCTCCCTCATATTTGTCAAATAAATTGGGTATGGGATTAAAGATATTCAACTTCACCTTCATGTGGCCAAATGAGATTTTTATTATCCCCGTCCTACAATTGATGTTGGCATTAGCGGTTGCCAAGAAAGGACGGCGAAGAATAACGGGAATTTGGCTCTTAGGATTGGGAACCGGTTCTGTGTCTATGACAATGAAATCAACCGGGAAGAAAAATTTGTCAATCTTTATCAAAACATCCTCAATTATACCCCTAGGCTTCTTAATGGATCGGTCGGCAAGTTGCAAAACTACCGACGTCGGTTTCAATTCACCTAAGCCCAATTTGACATAAACCGAGTATGGAAGAAGGTTAACACTTGCTCCTAAGTCAAGAAGCGCCCGATTAATGATATGATCACCAATAATGCATGATGTAGTGGGTGAACCGGGGTCCTTAAACTTTGGAAGAGTGTTGTGTTGCAAAATTGAGCTTACTTGCTCGGTCAAAACCACTTTTCTTGGTGCTTGGCTCTTGTTCTTCCGCTTTTAGGTACACAAGTCTTTCAAGAATTTGGCATAAGCTAGAATTTGCTTGATTGCATCCAATAGTGGAAGATTAACTTTCACTTGCCTAAACATTTCCATGATTTCATTGGTTTTTGCCTTTTGCTTGTCTTTTGAAATGGATCCTTTTAAGGCATCCGGAAATGGAACCTTTGGTTCAAACACTTTTTCAAAATTTTCTTTTGAACTCTCTTCAACACAAGAAGTTTTCAAATCATTTTTTAATAAAACTTTTTTAACATCATTTTTCAAAACTTCTTTTTCAAACACATCTTTCAAGACTTTCTCATTTACAAGGTCATGTATATGCAATGAAGGAGGAATGTGATGTGAAACGGGACGGGTGACAACTTAAGGTTGCACCGGTTCACTCTCTTCATTGGATATTCCAACTTGATTGTCCATAATCCTACCACTCCGTAAGGTAGTCACCGTATTAACATGTTCAATGGTGTGGCCTTCCGATGAGGAATGGGTTTCCACAACACATTGTTGCTTAGGTGGGGCATTTATAGGCATCTTTCCCTTCTCTCTTGCATTGAGAGTGCTAGCTATTTGCCCTACTTGGGTTTCTAGCTTCGCAATAGATTGAGAGTGAGAATGAAGCAATTGAGTGTTAGCCTCTAAAGTGCCCAAAGCATTTAAAACTTTCTCTTCAAAGGCGGGACTTCTAATATTACCTTGGGAATAAGATTGGTTGGGAAAATGAGAATTAGCAAATTGATTCCTTTATGATTGATAGGGTCTATAACCTTGGGATCCTTGGTTTTGAAGTGGAGGTGGAATGTACTTCCCTTGAAAACCGCCTTGGGAAGGGTTTGAGCCCTCTCCTTGGTTTTTCCAAGAGAAATTCGGATGATTCCTCCAACTTGGATTATAATGAATACCATAAGGATTGTTCCCTTGGTTCACAAAAGCCGCATTGACTTGTTCATTAGGTTCACTTTGCACTTGTCCGTGAGGACAATGAGAAGTAGAATGAAGAACACTAGAACAAGTCATACATGTTTCATTTGATGCACAATGAGAATGGTTAGGGAAAGAAGATACTTGGTTCGCCGAGTTTTGGTTAATCAAAAATTGATCAAACCTTTGAGACAAAGACTTCATTTCGGTGGCTATTTCATTTGAATGGTCGACTTGATGTAAGCCAACACTCTTCCTACCTTGTGAATTTCTACCATTCTTGGATGATAGTATTCCATGCAAAGAATTTTCACTCATACTCTCATAAAGACGTCACACGTCATCCTCATGCCTATCAATGTATGAGCCACCCATGGAAGCATCAACCATACCCTTATAGTTGTCCGATAAGCTCTCAAAGAAGTATTAAACTAATTGCCATTTGGGCATGTCATGATGTGGACACTTCCTAAGCAATTCATTGAAGCGTTCCCATGCCTCATAAAACGTTTCTCCATCCCTATATGAAAATTCTCGAATTGAGGTTCTCATGGCATTGGTCTTAGAAACCGGATCGTACTTCTTCAAGAACTCTTATTTCATTTCTGCCCAAGAAGTGATTGAAAAAGGCCTAAGATTGTTAAACCAATACTTTGCCCTGTCTTTTAAGGTAAATGGAAAAAATTTGAGTCTTAAAACCTCTTCCGGCGTGTCCGTATATTTTACGGTGGAACATACTTCAAGAAACTCATCCAAATACTTGTAAGGTTCTTCACTTGGAAGCCCATGATAGTTAGGAAGCATTTGAATGGTTTGTGCCTTAATTTCATAATGATGTGCTCTAAATGGAGGCAATTGGATGCATGTAGGTGCATTATACTCATTAGGCACATAATGGTCTCTTAAAGCAAAGAGGTGGATTAGCTACTTGAGGTGCAACATGAACACCTCGGTTTTGAATTCCTTGATTGTTGATGGGAGGTTGTGGAACATACATTGGCCTTGGCATTCCATATGGAACTTGGCCTTGTTGTTGTGGTGGTTGGTGAATGAATGGCCTAGGCATGCCTAATGGTACTTGTATGTTCTCATTGTGCACATTGGGATGAAGGATAGAGACATAATAGGAAGGAGTAGTAATGCAAGCTCTAACCCACTAGATAAAAACATCAGGAAATTGAAGTACCAGTGCGGTAACAATGTGACTAAAGCCTCTAGCTGTCCAATATTCAAATGGTATATTTTAGAACTTAACCCATAGTGGGATATGCTTACATAAGTCTTTGTTGAAGACCATACCTTTCTGCCATTTCTTCAGTAGAACGGTTTCCTAGCAATCATACATGGACCATTAGCCAAAATGTTATTACATTCCAGTTCGTTGCTGAATCTGAAGATGAAAAACCCCTTCTCATCAGCTAACGCATCAATCAGCCCTTTATTTCCCCTATAATTTCATCACATTAGTATGTACAAGGGAGAATGGAAATCTCTTTTGAATAAAGTAACCTATAAGGCTACACTTCCAATAATTTGCACCTTCATCAGCGAGGTCATCAGGAAGAATCACCTTGATGGAAAAACCAGGTTGAGTAGTAGGAGGGATATACTCAAACACCATCTTAGGGGTTACATCATGTGCAGTTGCAGCAACACTAGCCCAGCTAGGATTCAGAACTTGAGGTTGATATGAGCTAGAGGGGGGTAGATCTAGAGACTGCAGCCTATGCTGCTGTAAAGTGGTATTACCTTTGTGGTGAAGTTGTGGGAAGTCAGTTACTGTAGGAACAGGCATCTTTCCAGAAATATTAAGGGTGTGAATGCTCCGGTCATGGTTGAATCTGCCCTTATATGAAGCTTGGTTCCCCCCTCTTCCCCTCTAAGCAGGGGTAACGTGAGTATTCCTCCTTTAGGATGGTTTAACCTGACCAACATGGTAAGATTCATCTACCGATTTACCTGATTGCAGTAAATGGATAGTTAATTCAAGGTTGGCAATCATCTCTCTTGCATGTTGTAACTCAGCCCTAGTATCAATAAGAGTTCGAGCAGGGGCAGCATCAATTCCCTTCTTTGCTAATGCCAAGTTAATATGATCGTCCTCAAGCAACGTGCCTCCATCATCCAACTGAGATGGCAGATGGGCAATGTCATGAGGATTTCTGGTGGGGCTAGGGAAGGCAAGATCTGGTACCGGATGAGGCGGAGTGGCTGGCCGGATCAACTGTGCTGAAGCGGAAGTGCCTGGTTCAGGTTTGCAGATGCGGAAGGGGCCTTGATCAGGTCAACGGAGGCGGACACGCCTGGATCATATTTTCTTAGCTTTGGTTCTACACTATGTATCATATTTCTCATAATTTAATTCCATAAGACCTTTTTTTTAACATTAATTAAATTCTTCGACCTTAAAAAATGCAACACTTTCTCTTGCGGATGTCCCTATCTTCTATGCCATATGTCTTCATCAAAAATTTGGAAATTGCAACGAGAGGGACATGAATATATTTATATACAAACCGATATTATGTAATTACAGTGTATAACTCATAAGAGGGAAATTAGGAGAAATTAAGGAAACTAGGAGAAAATAATGGGGAGATATCAGGGGAAAAATCATAGGACAATTACTAATACACTATATATAGCTTATAAGACAAAAATTAGGAGAGAACATATTGGAAGACGAGGACCATGATTTCAGGTTATCTCATAACCGTTTGAATTTGAAACTAGCATGTCAGTTTTTGATTCATCTTGATTTGGGAAATCTTCTTCTGTAATAATTTCACTTACACTCACATCCCCTATCGGTGACGGTAGTTTGTAATTATACAATTTTGCCTATGGGGTTAAAGAAGTTATTTGATGCGTTAAAAGCACAAACTGACCTTCTTTCCATTTCTACGATAGATTATATTTGTCTCGGTCAGATCCTCTAATGATAGGGGAGAATCTGGTATAAAAACTATAACTTGGGGAGAGGAAAATAAAATTATAAAATCAAAAGGGGCGTATGTGAGATAGTGTCCACCAGTAAAACAGGTTAGTGGAATTTACCCAAAATAAAGTCACTATTAGATGGTGAATTCAAACGTATCAAATTATCTTATTTTCTTGGTTTTTGTTTGACATAGATGAAAGTGGTTTTAGCTGGGATAAGATAAGTTTTTGAACTATTATCCAATTGAATTGTTTTATTTGCTAGTGCCACACTTTGTATTTAAATTATATGTAGTGGGATTTGAAGTATATATATTTCGTCATTTGATTCCACTGTCCTCTTCTTTCTTGTACCTTTTCTTCTCTGACTTCTATTTTTCTTTTTTCTCACCTAGGTACAATTTGATAAATTAATTTAGCACTTATTTTAAATGAATAGTGTTAGCCTAATTAAGTTCATTTGATTTGCATATTGAATATTAATTAAAAAATTAAAATAGTGTTATTTAAAATGAGATAAAATGAGTGACAATGACTTCAGTTATCACTGGACAATAAATATTGAAAAATCAATATACATATATATATAAATCAATTTTACCTATTACAAATTTAGTTCTTAAAATTTTCAATTTTATTAAAATAATTGACGAGGCCGCTTGTATAAGCCAAAATAATGTAGTGAATGTGCGGTTCAAGAAAAGCCTTTTAGGTCAAGTTTAAATTTATAAAAATTACTACCACCACTACTACTAACGTAGCAAGAGTGAGTATGGATTGTCCCAAAGGATTATACGTGTTGGAATTTACTTCAACTCTAGTGAATCACAAGATTGCAAAGGAGAGATTGATTGTTTGAATTAAACTAAAATTCAATTAATTAAAATGCAATTAAAATAAAATAAGTTGAGATAGGGATTTAAGATATGAGAAGTGAGGTCTTGGGGTGCATTGGAATTGCCACCAAGCTTGTTTACCAAACCACACACTTTCAACTAATTTGGGGAAAACATTCTTGTGAATAAAATGTAACTACCAATTGCAATATTAAGCATGGACCATCAAATTCATGTATGAATCGTCTACCTAACCAACAAATAAATTAAGTATAGCACAACCCATTAATTCTAAGCATGACCCATTAAACTAGTCACAATTGTAGCACACATCAATATAAAGAATCATGAAATTTACAATAATAAGCCATGGAATATCAAATCAAGTAAAGATTGTCTACCAACCTACAAGCATGAATTAAATTGTAGAACAACCCATCAATCATAACAATAATCCATCAAATTAATTGACAAACCTATTTAATGAATACCATGCATAGCCATCACTAGATCCTTAATTAATCACACATAGACATACAACCAAAATAGATAAACTAGTATAGAGATCAATTCCCAAATAATCACACATAAGACAACATGTAATCACAAAGAGAATCGATAGGAAGAATTATACTATATAAATCATATAAGATATAATTCCCAATTTAATCACATATAGACATATAAATAAACTAGAGAATTAATAAGAAGAATTAAACCATAGAAATCATAAAAATATACCAAGATTCATTTTATTCACAAGGCTATAACACTAATCACAAGATAAATTCCCCAAAAAGTATAAAAGATATAGAGGTTTAGATTACAAACTTGGAGCTCATCCAAGCCCCAAGGAGAAGTCTAACCAATCATAGAGGAGGTGGGTGTGATCTTGGAACCCTCAAAGGGCAATCCCCAAACATGGCTCCATCTTCTTCCTCTTCTTCTTTATTGAATTCTAGAGAGAGTGTGTGTGTAGATGTTGAGATGTGTTCTTAGGGCCTCTACTCTTCTCTTTTCTTCTAACCCTAATCTCTTACTTTTCTAGAAAGAGAAAATAAAATTACAATTAATAAAATTGAAGACAAAAAGATAGAGATTGATTACAAAATGGTTCAATTCCCCCTTTATAAAAGGTCCTTGGAGTAGTGAATAAGTCTGAAAATAAGCTCTCAAAATATCTAATCTCGCAACTATATGGTAGGTAGAGTTCGGGCGCGCGAGAATAAAACAGCTAGCTGCCAGCACATTTTCGATCAATCGAAGAAATCTTCAATCGATCGAAACTTCGATTAATCCAAAATATCTTTAATCCATCCAAATTCTCAGCATTTTTGACCTTTTTCTAGTTTTTTCTGAAATCTTCTAGGAACTTTTATTTGACTCTAAAAAGGCTGTAATAGACCATTTTTAACCCGTTTGAACCTTATTGACCTGAAATAGACAAAAGCGCAAATAAGTACTAAAACGGGAAAATAAAAATAGATGAATGGACTAAAATACCCTCGTTTAGGTGCTAAAATATGTTACATTTGAGCACTCATCACACCCCCAAACTTAGATATTACTAGTCCCTAGCAATGAACTACATAGAAAAGAAAGACATAAACAACTATATAACTATGAACTAGAAAGTAATGAAATGATAGCGCCACTTTCGTAGGGAACACGATTGCATTTAGCATATGCAAAAAGCCTTTTAAACCCCTAGGTCACCCCTAGTGGACGAGTGAAGTCTCGCGAGGGTTTCCAAAAATGATACCCACAAACATTGAGCTCTTTCTCACAAGAGAGATACCAATATACAAAACAAGCATTGGGAGAAAATTACCTCAAGTATGCAATTTTTTAACCCTTTCCAAGCAATCTCCCAAAATCTCAATACCAAGTAAGCAAATATGGTCCTCCACACATCAAAAAAATGATTATGCAAATCAAAACATCTCTAAAATCCTTTTAAGTGAACCGGCATCAAATATGTTACTATTTAAGCCAACTAAAGAAAGGATCATATCCTTACCTTCAAACTAGCACACGTATCTAGTACTGATCATCAAGACAAAGAGTAGACCTTTTATTAAAGCTTTATTCAATCAGGTGCACTTATTCTTTTCACTCGGTTTTTTTTTTTTATTTTTTTTTTTATTTCTAATCCTAAGGATCAAAGATGGAAGTATGGTGCAATGTAGTGATCTATTAAGCTTTCTAGCGATTCATGAGGTCGAGCGTTAGACGGCTTTAGGGCATTAGGCGTTTAAACACCCCTAAGGACTTACAAGCTCAAATCAACTAGATTACAAATCAAAACAACCTCTATCTAATCATTTCCCACTTCTCACCTTTTGGGAGAAGTTCTCACTTTTTATTACTTTTGTAACTTTTTTTTTTTTTTTTTTTTTTCAACTTTCAATTATTAACCTAGAGTTTGGGCCCTCCACCTTTCGGCGCTAGAAATTTAGTGCTTGATGAGACTAGAATCCCGACTACTCAATGAAAAGGGCTTGTTATCCACCTTTGTCAAGAATGAAAGTTTTCAATGTACTACTAGCTCAATTGCGATATAACCAAATCAATAGTCAACAAAGCATGTACCCCACAAATAAATGCTAGTGTGCGCCCGTGCTAGTGTAGAATCCTAGAGTGAATCTCAAAATAATCACAAAATCAAGATGATGAGGACCACAAATGCAAGCAAGATATCAATCTTTCGAAAAATTTACTCCTAAATGGCATCCACAAGGCATACAAGGAGTATTGGACTCTCAAGTCAATCAATTTTTAAATTCTAAGTATCATGGTCCTCAAAAGATCAAAATCATAGCTCAAATGGATCCCAAATCTCAATCATGCAATTAAGTCTCAAACTTAAGTAGAATGCAACAAAGTCACCTTACCCCCAAACTTAAACCGCACATTGTCCTCAATGCGCAATAAGAACAATGGAAAAGATAGAAAGAATAAACCGTGGTGGTAAAGACATAAAGCCCGGTAGTAATCCATTAGGAAATAATGCACCCCCAAACTTGGAATCAACAACCTACTTGAATAACCACACTAGCAAACGCACATCAAATATCAAATGGGATAAGATATGTAAATCAAGCATTCTAAGGCAATATAGCACAAGATGAAAGAGAGATATGAGATCAAGCCCACTAGAAAATATGAAAGTAGCATGACTACACATAAGGGCACAATAGTGAATTTTTTTTTATATTTTTCATTTAATGAAAACAAATATATACAAAATGCAAAAAAATCAAAGACTAAAATGCATGAACAAAATACAAAAAGAAAAATAAAGAAGGTAAAATGTAATGAAAGAATATGTACAATGCAAAAAATGAAAAACAAAAAGTAAAAGAGGAAGCAAGAACAAAATAATGAAAAATGAAAATAAAAACTCTTTTTTTATTTTTTATTTTTTTAGACATAACAAGTATGTACACACACACAAAAGTAAAACAAATAAACATGCAAGGAATGAAAATGCAAAGAAATAAGGGATGCAATTTAATTTTTAATATTTGTTTATAAACAGTGCTCGATTGATCGAAATTTCCTTCAATTGATCGAGTTGGGCTATGATTGGTCGAAAACCTGAATCATTATTACCCTGGGATCAAAAATTTCTGACGCAATTCCAATCGATCGAAATTATTTTTGATCAATTGAGACCATTTTAGATCGATCGGAATAAGCGTTGATCGATCGAGAAAGTCCTCGATCGATCAAACTGCCTAGGCACAAATTGCTGAATTTCGAAAAAATTTCAAAGGCAAAAATTTTCTAGGGCCCAAAATGCATGAATATGGTCTAAAAACCTAATTTTTGACAATGAAGTGCAATGGAACATATCTAGATGCCACAAGAAATAAAAAATAAAAAGAAATGTGGAAGGAGTAGAGTTATGAAACTCTACGAATGCTAGTTTTTAACGTATCTAACAAGACGTTGGTTCGACTCACTAGTTGAAAGCATCAAAGACTGGATATGAAACATCCTTATTGATCTCCTTTTCTATTTTCTCATTTAATACCTCACTTACAACAATATACACATCCTCCAAAAGAATGACTTGAAAAGAAATTATGAAAGATGCAATTTGTTTCCTTCCATCCACGGTCTTGAAAATTAAATCAATGATGAACGGCCTTGCACTTGGCAAGGCAAAGTCTTTCAAAGACTCAATTGAGTTAATAGGAAACACCCTCTCTTCATCCCTCTTCTCTTCTTCAAAAATCACCATCTCCTCACCTTCCAAGTTAGCTAAGGAGTCCATTAGAGAGTTTATTTTATTTTTGGAACTTTCATGGTCAAAACCACAATTTTTATATATTTCAAAAAGGCATGTCTCAAGAGGGTCTTTGGAGATAATAGAAGGAATGCCCTCTTTAACAAATTCCTCCTCCTCCTCTCCTACCTCTATAGTGGTCAACATCTCCTCACTCTCTTAAGTATCAAAGGCCTAGATAAAATCATGATCAAAATAAGGAAAGTCCTCATTAATCATATTGTGCTCTATTGAATTAGCCATTAGTGGACTCATTAACTCCTCAAATTGCTCACTTGCTACTTCTTTCCCTTCACTCTCATCATCCTCATCTATATAAATTGAAGCTCTTACCATTTTTTTCATTTGCCTTTTCTTCCTTCTCTTGACGAGAAAGAGTACTTGCAATTTGCTCAACTGGAGCTTCAAGCTTGGCTAAAATTTGAGAATGTGAAAGCATAAGTTGAGTTTGTGAATTAAGCCCGTCAAGTAGAGCTAACATTTTTTCTTGAAACTCGGATGAATAAGGTGATGGAGGTGGTTCTTCATAAAATGGTAGGGGAAGGTAATAGTCACAAGGAGCATTAAAAGAGTGACCAAGCCCATAATAAGATGATGCATGAAATGAATTGGATTCAATCTCACAAGGATTAAAATATAATGGAGAAGCATAAGGTGAAGGGATGTAATTTCCCCTCAAACTTGGATCAAACAATTCCTTCATTCACAATTAAAATCCAAATGCAAGAAAAAAAAAAAAATTGGCCTCCACATGGGCCGATGGTTGGACAAAAATTTAAGTAATATAATGAGCCCCAACAAGGGCTATTACAAGCATGCAAAGAAGTGAAACAATTAAACTACAAGATTTTCAAGAAATGCTCACAAAGGTCCTTAAGCAACCTCAACTTCAATCCTAGTTTTAAGCTCTAATGATTGTTTCAAGTTCCAAAGTTTGCCTTTCTTGTAGTCAAATACCTAATTGACAAATAATATCAAGAGTAAGAAAAGAATATACAATGGAAAATAAAATAAAAATAGAAGCAATCAAATGAACACTATTGTCTAGTTTAATTCTAACAAAACCATTAATCCCCAGCAACGGCGCCAAATTTGACGAAGCCGCTTATATACGCCAAAATAATGTAGTGAATGTGCGGTTCAAGAAAAGCCTTTTAGGTCAAATTTAAATTTTTAAAAACCACTACCACTACTACTACTAACGTAGAAAGAGTAAGTAGAGATCGTCCCAAGGGATTATACGTGTTGGAATTTCACTTCGACTCTAGTAGATCACAAGATTGCGAAGGAGAAATTGATTGTTTAAATTAAACTAAAATTCAATTAATTAAAATGCAATTAAAATAAAATAAGTTGAGATAGGGATTTAAGAGATGAGAAGTGAGGTCTTGGGGTGCATTGGAATTGCCACCAAGCTTGTTCACCAAACCACACACTTTCAACTAATTTGAGGAAAACATTTTTGTGAATAAAATGCGACTACTAATTGCAATATTAAGTATGGACCATTAAATTCATGTATGAATCGTTTACCTAATCGACAAATAAACTAAGTGTAGCACAACCCATCAATTCTAAGCATGACCCATCAAACTAGTCACACTTGTAGCACACATCAATCTAGAGAATCATGTAATTTGAAATAATAAGCCATGGAATATCAAATCAAGTAAAGATTGTCTACCTACCTAAAAGTATGAATTAAATTGTAGAACAACTCATCAAGCATAAGAATAATCTATCAAATTAATTGACAAACCTATTCAATGAATATCATGCATAGCCATCACTAGATCCTTAATTAATCATATATAGACATGCAACCAATATAGAGAAACTAATGTAGAGACCAATTCCCAAATAATCACACATAAGACAACATGTAATCACAAAGAGAATCGATAGGAAGAATTAAATCATATGAATTATGTAAGACATAATTCCCAATTTAATCACACATAGACATGTAAATAAACTAGAGAATTAATAGGAAGAATTAAACCATAGAAATTATAGAAATATACCAAGATTCATTTTATTCACAAGGCTATAACACTAATCACAAGATAAATTCCCCAAAAAGTATGAAAGAGATAGAGGTTTAGATTACAAACTTGGGGCTCATCCAAGCCCCAAGGAGAAGTCTAGCCAATCATGGAGGAGGTGGGTGTGATCTTGGAACCCTCAAGGGCAATCCCCAAACATGGTTCCATCTTCTTCCTCTTCTTCTTTGTTGAATTCTAGAGAGAGAGAGTCTGTAGATGTTGAGATGTGTTCTTAGAGCCTTTACTCTTCTCTTTTCTTTTAACCTTAATCTATAATTTTTCTAGAGAGAGAAAATAAAATTACAGTTAATAAAATTGATGACAAAAAGATAAAGATTGATTACAAAATAGTTCAATTCCCCTTTTATAAAAGGTCCTTGGAGTAGTTAACAAGTCAGAAAATAAGCCCTCAAAATATCTAATCTCGCAACTATGTGGTAGGTAGAGTTCGGGCGCGCAGGAATAAAATAGCTCATTGCCAACACATTTTCGATCGATTGAAACTTCGATCAATCCAAAATATCTTCGATCCATCCAAATTTTCAGCATTTTTAACCTTTTTTCTAGATTTTTCTGAAATCTTCTAGAAACTTTTGTTTGACTCCAAAAAGGCAGTAATAGACCATTTTTAGCCCCATTTGAACCTTATTTACCTGAAATAGACAAAAACACAAATAAGCACTAAAACGGGAAAATAAAGTAGATGAATGGACTAAAATACCCTCGTTTAGGTGTTAAAATGCGTCACATTTGAGCACTCATCAATAATACTAAACTTTTTGCTTTAGCACTTGATTAATTTTAAGTCAACTCATGGACATTATGTTAGAAATTGTGAATGAAAATTGTTTGATTAGTCATCAATAGGTGTCTTTGACTGAACAGATGTGATTACTGATTAGTTGTGGAATGAAAAGATGCAACTTAAAATAAACTGACATAACCTATTGGAATGGATGTGTCTAGTGGTGAACCCACACCATATGAATTATTGCAACCTATTGGAGTGGATGTGTCAAGTGGTGAACAGACATAATGTGAGCCATTGCAACCAATTGGAGTGGTTGTGTCCGGTGATGAAGAGACACATATAAATGGTTGTGTCCAGTAATGAAAAGACACATATTAATGGTTGTGTCTAATGATGAAGAGACATATATAAATGGTTGTGTCCAATGATGAAGAGACATACCCAATCTGAAAAGGCACTTCTATTTCTATAAATACCCCCTTGGGCTGCCATTTGTAATTCGTTCAATTCAATTTTTTCTCTCTCCCTCTCTAGACTTGAACCCAAACCAAGTGGGTTCAAACCATAGGTCAAGTGATTTGAGCCACTTAGACCCTAATCCAATTTCATCAAACCATATTAAGATTGGTCCAAACCATTTGATTTAGATTGCATGCAATTTAGCATTTATGTTGTATAGATGAATTTTTGAGTTAGAGAGAGTATTACATGGAGGAGGTTCGCCGTATCCACGAGTTTATAGTGCTGCTACTGGTGGATGTAGACCATTGTATCCTGGGAGATACACACCACTGAGTCCGTTAGCACCATAGTGGGGCGAATCTGTCTTAAGGACGTAGTATTAAATACTAGCCTTAGTCCAAGTTCTTTATCTATTATTTATTAATTTATTACTTTATTTTGCATATTTAATTAAATATATAGTTGCATATTTAATTAGTCATTTTTTAACATATTGTTAATTATCTCATAGCATATTAGCATAAAGGTTTTTATATCTTAAATGTCACATGAAGCATATATATTTCCAACAATCTTAAGACAGAATTTAGACCTTGCAAAGATTTTATTATATATTTTTATTTTAGATATAAATGTGATACCCCTCGATTCTAAAGCCATGGGTGATCAAATCCGAGCACAGATCTGAGGGATACCAAATAATTAATATTTAAACAAGTAAGAGTACAAAAAGAATTAAGAAATAAAATAATAAAAGCTGAAAGAATTCTAAAATATAATACTCAAAATTTAATAATTAAAATCCAATAATCCTAAAACCTCCGATATTTAAACAACTCGGGAATCCATCTCTAGTGGACCCCTAATAAAAATCCCAAACTGAAATGTAAACAACTAAAATGAAATCCAAAGCTAAACCATGAAGAGAAATCCTACGTCATCGGAAGAATGAGTGACAGTCTCTACTCAGCACGAACAAGTTCTACTCCTGGAACTAATGAACACCTGAAAAATTATACTCGGTCAGGCCCACGAGTAAGTTCTATACTACTACTATCCAAATAGAGACCCAATACGCATGTACATCCTAAACAACTCAACAATAGCTATATAGTCATATATATATCCATACTAATGGACTCTCACTAGACTACAAGGGGCCTCAACCGGAATAGAAGACAATATGCAAAAAGCACTTGAAATGGGCATGAGTACCTAGACCTAACAGGGTACACCTCAACCATCATATCCAGCTATGCATCCCAATGCATATACACTCCCTAATCATCGATTCTGAGACTCAAGCTCATATCGTGGTACCATAATCATATATTTAAAATCCATCCAAAACCAGAGTATGTCATTCAATTGTTCATTGATCAGACACAAAATACAAGTAACAAATAATTCAGTTAGTCATTCAACTTATTCAGTTGATCTAAATTAAATATAAGTAGGATTTAATTTTATAATCCATTCCCTTATTCTAGAGTAGGTAGGAATTAGCGTTTTGATCTAATCCGTACCTAATATGCCACCATCCCATACTAGTGCATATAATCTATAAATCCAAAAATTGATGAAGTAAACAATAGATAAAACATCAATTAATCCAATATAAGCATAATACATTTCAGACAGTCAACTATGCTTATTACATTGCTAAAACACGATTAATATTTTTTTAATCATATATAAAAGAATTTCTAGAATACTAGTAAGCAATTAAATCCTTTATTCCATAATCAACATGTAAATTTACTGTTTATTCATGTTGTTCAATCCCTTAACATATTACTGTAAATCATGTTTCCAACAATTGATGAAATTTTTACCATGTTGAACATCAATTTTAATCCCAACAAGCATAATAAATATATATAAAATGACATGATTATATTATGCTGATTACCCATGATTAAAACAATATAATCATCCTCAGAAAATTGCTAAAATAAAACTAAGCAATTTACATTATCCCCATACAGTAACAACATGCAAGTTTGTTTAAAACCTCCTATTATTCAAATTTCCAGCAAGGCACAGTTTATTACTCATTCTAGAATATTAACTTGCCTTAAAAATCTTTTAAATACTCCATAAAAGCTCCCAAATTACACCTAGAACCTCAAAATCCAGCTGCAGTAGCTAAAACTCGTCAAAAACTTAAAAAAAAAAAAAAAAAAAAAAAATATTCAAAGGAGCCGACTCTCCCATAAAGGGAGCCACCTCCCCACAAGGTTAAGCCGACTCCCCACAAGGGGGAGCCGCTTCTTTTCACAGGGGAGCCTGCTCCCTTCAAAAGGAGCCTGCTCTACCCCTGTTTCCCTCGTCCGCTTCACCTCTGGCGACTTCCAGTCCCCCTGTCCTCCATTGTCAAGGTTCCCAGATGTCTGAACTAGGTTCCAGAGTAACCCAGAATTATTTAAATTCCTTATACGTTAATCATCACCAAATAAAACCAGAATCTACGCAAGAAAAACTTAAATTTAAGCAATTACCAATTTGTTAACACATATACTGTTTTAATCAAATTCAACATATAAAACAGATTAAATTAACGTTTAATTACTCCTGGAATTGAATTAGGCATGTAAAGAACACGAGTCAAAGGGAGAGAGTTAGATATAAAACTTGCCTTTAAGATTTCGGTTCAAAATCTCAGCATCGTCTTCCTAATTTTCCGACGATCGATTGACTCTTTCCTAGTCGTCTGTTGCCCTTAGTTCAACCCACGAACAACACCCCTTCCTCCTCCTTGGTCCAACATTTACTTATAGCCAAAACCCTAACTGATTCTCTTTGTTTCTCTCTGTCTCTTTGTATACGTGAATAGGGTTTTTGTTTCACCTTTGGCAGACGTATACTGTTATATTTATAGGCTTCAACTTAAAAAACCTAATTCCAGTTATACTTAGGGAATGAAAAGAAAAGAAAACACAAGTCGGCTAACCCATGAAACATATGAAACCCTAGAATTATAATGAATAATAAAACTAATTATATCCAATAAAACAATTAATTCATTTTCCACATAAGCATATAATAAAGGAAACAAATAATTAAATTAAATCATTAAACAATTAAAACAAATAATTCAATTAAATAAAAATAATTAAAACAATTAGGCAAATAATCAGATAATAAAGTAAAAATGCACTTAAAAATAACGAGACTATCCTTTTAAAATTAGGGGTATTACATTCTTCCCCCCTGACAAAAGGAATTTTGTTCTCGGAATTCGCTCTTACCTTCTTCCATTATTTCAGGAAACTGCGAGCGAATGACATCCTCCCGTTCCCAAGAATACTCAGCCTCATTATGGTGACTCCACTGAACACGCACTAAAGGGATAACCTTATTATGAAGAATTTGATCTCGACGGTCGACAATACGACACGATGGTTCCAAAAATGTTGCATCCGACTACAACTCAATCTCCCCAACCTCGATATGCTGATATTGATCCTCATCTCGCAGAAATTTCTGCAACATGGAAACATGGAACACATTGTGCACTTGATCCAAATGATCTGGAAATGCCAACCGATATGTTACAGCTCCAACTCGATCCGTAATCATGAATGGACTGACAAACCGCGGTGACAACTTCCCTTTCTTCCCAAAGCGTATTACTCCTTTCATAGGAGACACTTTGAGTAGAACCTGATCCCTAACCTGAAACTCCAAAGTACGAGTACGACGATCGGCATAACTCTTCTGCCTACTCTGCGCAGTGTGCATGCGATCCTTAATAAGAGCGATTTTTTCGGAAGTATCCTTAATGAACTCAGGACCCAAAAAACTGCTCTCGCCAACCTCCATCCAGCAAACAGGAGATCGACATGGTCGGCCGTACAATGCCTCAAACGGTGCAATACCAATAGTCTTCTGGAAACTATTATTATACGCAAACTCCACAAATGGCAAATAATCCTCCCAATGGCCGTTGAAGTCAATAACACATGAACGAATCATATCCTCTATGATTTGTCCATCAGTCTGAGGATGATAAGCAGTACTAAGATGCAACTCTATACCCAAAGCCTACTGAAAGCTCTTTCAAAATCCTGACACAAAGCTTGAATCCCTGTCCGATATAACAGACAACAGAATGCCATGTAGCTTCACAATCTCTATAATGTAAAGTCTCGTCAACTGCTCCGAAGTGAAGTCAGTGCGAATCGGTAAGAAATGAGATGATTTAGTCAACCTATCAACGATGACCCAAATAGAATTGTGATCCTTAAAAGAATTTGGCAATCCCTCTACAAAATCCATAGAAATGCTCTCCCACTTCCACTCTAGTATAGGTAGTGACTGTAGAGATCTTAGCGGCCTCTGATGATTAATTTTGACCATCTAACAAGTACTACATTGAGAGACAAAAATAACAATGTCCTTTTTCACACCTACCCACCAAAACTGCCATTTCATATCCTGATACATCTTGTCTCCTCCTGGATGAACAGAAAACTCAGAATGATGAGTCTCAGTCATCACATCCTTCCTCAAATCGTCAGCAGAAAGTACAACTAAACGCCCTTTGTACCTCAAACCTCTATCAGTCCCAACATAGTAAAATGGAACCTCCCTAGAAGCTATCTCTATAACTTTATCAATGCACTGCTGATCCGTGAGTTGTGCCTTCAAGACCTTGTGAATGATAGAATGTGTAACTACCATGTAAGCCATAAAAGTATACCAAAAGCAAATAAAATAAATAATGAAATTAATAAAATAAATATTAAAATCCCAATTATAACCCTTTTAAAACTAGGGGTATTATAGGCGCTGTCTCATATTCAGCTCCCGTTGAGTAAACAAATACTGTAGACTCATGTGATCACTAAATAATTTGAAGGATTCTCTCAACAGATAATGCCTCCAAATACGTAAAGCAAATACCACAGCTGCCAACTCCAGATCATGTATTGGATAATTAAGCTCATGAGGCTTAAGTTTATGAGATCCATACGAAAGTGGTCGTTCTACCTGCATCAAAACACATCCAAGACCTTACAAAGAAGCATCTGTGTAAACCAGATATTCTATCCCACTCTATGGAGTAGGCAGAACTGGTGCAGAAGTCAACTTGCTCTTTAGCTCATCAAAAACTTTCTGACGGTGTTCATCCCATATGAATCGTACCCCCTTCTTCGTTATGTGAGTAAGTGGTCCCGCTATCTTCGAGAACCCCTGAACGAACGTACGATAATATCCTGCTAATTCGAGGAAACTACGAACCTCTGTAGGTGAAGTAGGTTGTCCTCACTCGACCACTGCTGAAACCTTGGCTGGATCTGCTGCTATTCCCCCATTCTGACACTAAGTGTCCCAGAAACTGCACTTCCCGCTGCCAAAATTCACATTTCTCGAACTTGGCATATAACTGGTGTTCACAAAGCGTCTACAACACTATACGAAGATGTCTAGCATGATCGTCCTCCGACTTAGAATAAATCAAAATATCATCAATGAAGACGACGACAAATTGATCTAAGTAAACACTGAAGACTGTTCATTAAATCCATAAAAACTGCTGGTGCGTTAGTCAATCCGAACGGCATGACTCGAAACTCATAAGATCCATATTTAGTGAGAAACGTTGTTCTAGGAACATCCTATTCCCTAACCCGAAGTTGATGATATCCAAAACGCAGATCAATCTTAAAGAAATATTTACCTCATTTCAACTGATCAAAAAGATCATCGATCCTGGGTAAAGGGTACTTGTTCCAAATAGTCACCTTGTTCAACTCCCTATAATCTATACACAGGCGAAGTGAACCATCCTTCTTCTTCACAAACAGACCTGGTGCTCCCTAGGGTGAAATACTCCTACGAATAAAACCCTAGTTGATTAATTGTTGAATTTGATCCCTCAGCTTTCGCGTCTCAATTGGTGCCATCCTGTATGGTGTTCTAGCAATAGGCGTAGTACCTAGAGCTAGGTCAATCACCAAGTCCATCTCTCGACTAGGTGGCAACCCTGAAATCTCTTGAAAAACATCCAAACACTCCTGTACAATTGGTATGCTATCCAATGACACAGTAATCTCCTCCTCCGTTTCCTCCTCCACATGGAACAAATAAGTGTTAGTAACCCCGTTAGAATGTGGCATAGCGATGATGTACATATCCTGACCAGGTATGGCGAACACAATAAACCTATCATATAACTTGGGCATGGTAATGAGATAACCAATCCATCCCAAGTATCACATCATAAGTGTGCATGTCCAAGACCAATAGATTGGCTAGAAATATGAGTCTACCAATATTTAGTGTCACAGGCCCATCACTCTCATGTAATATGGCGGTATCGCCTAAAGGTGTAGAAATACCTTGAGGTCTATCGCATATTCGCGTCGTCATCCCAGATAAAGCAACAAAAAATTTAAATACAAATGAGTGTGTAGCACCTGTATCAAATAAAACATAACCCTGTGAACCGTGTATAAGAAACATACCCTCAATAGCATAAGGTGCCTGAACCATAATGTAACTATTACGGTGCCTGTCCCTGAGGCTGCAGCGATGCTGGTAAAGCTGGATATGTTTGCCCCTAAATCCGTGGAATCTGTGGAGCGGGTAAAGGTACTAGTGCCCTCTGTCCCTGCTGCATATGTTGTCCCTATCCCTGTCCTGCTTAAGGATACTGGTTGGAAGTGTGTCCAAGCTCTCCACAAGTATAACAACTACCTTTAGAGGTGCTAAACTGTCTTCTCTACAATCAAACTTACACAATTAAGTCCCACAAGTTTCTTTCATAAACTCATTGGTAAACGTCCCATCTCCACACACGTACCTATTAGCAAAAATTTGTTTGTTTGCCCAAATACCAATCACTCCACTGTGATATTTCTCTATTATCGCAACATACACATTCCAATATAGTTTAATAAAAAAACTTTTCATGTATAAATCACAAAAATGCTACCGTAAACACAATAAAGATAGCCAGAACAACTAGTTTACTTTATTAAGAACTTCTTTAAATCGTAAACCTCCACAAGAATAATTGTCATATATTTCTTATAAAACTACTAGTGTACGTGATTAAATCCGTATTACACTTTTACTAATACCTCCACTACTACTAGTAATTTAAATTACTCTTAAAAGAGCATTCATCCTTGAACTCTGGTACCCTCCATCTTAGATGCTCCGGAATCTTCTTCATCATGATCTTCTTTGGGGTCTTCCTCTCCACTTGGCTCAGCTTCGAGCACCACCGAAGTTGTGTTAGGTCCAAAGTATGGTGGCCAATCTCGCACACTAGAAATCTTCCTTGTCTTATACTCCGAAACAACACCTATTGGAACCAATTTCTTGGTCTCCAATTCTTCCTTCTTGATCTCCCTTAGCAGGGGAATCGTTGGAGTAATCTTTTTCTTCTTTGGGTCCTTCTTTGCTTTCATCGCGAACCATATCCTTTTCCTAGTGCCAAAGATTCTGAAATTTCAAAATAAAATTGACATTAGTACGTTCTAAGCGAGCTGTAAAAGAATACAACGAATCCTAAACTTAAGTTCTAAATAAGAGAATACGCTACACGGAAGTCTTAATACGCAATAACCCAAGAGACGCTGAACCTGTAGTGCTCTGATGCCAAATACCCCTTGATTCTAGAGCCACGGGTGATCAAGTCCGAGCACAGATCCGAGGGATACCAAAAAATTAATATTTAAACAAGCAAGAGTACAAAAAGAAATAAGAAATGAAATAATAAAAGCTGAAAGAATTCTAAAATATAATCCTCAAAATTTAGTAATTAAAATCCAATAATCCCAAAACCTCTGATATTTAAACAACTCGGGAATCCATCTCTAGTGGACCTCTAATATAAATCCCAAACTGAAATGTAAACAACTAAAATGAAATCCAAAGCTAAACTATGAAGAGAAATCCTATGTCGTTGGAAGAGTGAGTGATAGTCTCTGCTCAGCACGAACAAGCTCTACGCCTAGAACTGACGAACGCCTGAAAAATAATAGCGGGTCAGGCCCACGAGCAAGTTCTATACTATTACTATCCAAACAGAGACCCGATACGCATGTACATCCTAAACAACTCAACAATAGCTATATAGTCCGTACATAAATATATCCGCACTAATGGACTCTCACTGGACTATAAGGGAGCCTCAGCCTGAATAGAAGGCAACATGCAAAACGCACTTGAAGTGGGCATGAGTACCTAGACCTAACAGGGTACACCTCAACCATCATAGCCAGCTACACATCCCAATGCATATACGCTCCCTAACCATTGATTTTGAGACTCAAGCTCATATCGTGGTACCATAATCATATATTTAAAATCCATCCAAAACTAGAGTATGTTATTCAATTGTTCATTGATCTGACACAAAATACAAGTAACAAATAATCCAGTTAGTTATTCAACTTATTCAGTTGATCTGACTTAAATATAAGTAGGATTTAATTTTATAATACATTCCCTTATTCCAGAGTAGGTAGGAATTAGCATTTTGATCTAATCCGTACCTAATATGCCACCGTCCCATACCGGTGCATATAATCTGCAAATCCAATAATTGATGAAGTAAACAATACATAAAACATCAATTAATCCAATATAAGCATAATACATTTCAGACAGTCAACTATGCTTAGTACATTGCTGAAACACGATTAATATTTTTTTAATCATACATAGAAGAATTGCTAGAATATCAGTAAGCAATTAAATCCTTTATTCCATAATCAACATGTAAATTTACTATTTATTCATGCTGTTCAATCCCTTAACATATTACTGTAAATCATGCTTCCAACAATTGAAGAAATTTTTACCACATTGAACATCAATTTAATCCCAACAAGCATAATAAATATATATAAAATGACATGATTATATTATACTAGTTACTCATGATTAAAACAATATAATCATCCTCAGAAAATTGCTAAAATAAAACTAAGTTTCATTATCCCCATCCAGTAACAACATGTAAGTTTGTTTAAAACCTCCTATTGTTCAAATTCCCAACAAGGCACAGTTTATTACTTATTCTGGAATAATAACTTGCCTTAAAAATCTTTTAAATACTCCATAAAAGCTCCCAAATTTCACCTGGAACCTCAAAATCTAGCTACAGTAGCGAAAACTAGTTGAAAACTTTAAAAAAAAAATTCAAAGGAGCCAGCTCTCCCACAAAAGGAGCCGCCTCCCTACAAGGTTGACCCGGCTCCCCACAAGAGGGAGCCGCCTCTTTTCAAGGTGGAGCCGGCTCCCCACAAGGGGGAGCCGCCTCTTTTCACAGGATAGCCTGCTCCCTTCAAAAGGAGCCTGTTTTACCCCTGTTTACCTCGTCCACTTCACCTCCGGCGACTTCCAGTCCCTCTGTCCTCGATTGTCAAGGTTCCTAGATGTCTGAACTAGGTTCCAGAGTAACCCAGAATTATTTAAATTCTTTATACGTTAATCATCACCAAATAAAACCAGTATCTACGCAAGAAAAACTTAAGTTCAAGCAATTACCAATTTGTTAACACATATATTGTTTTAATCAAATTCAACATATAAAATAGATTAAATCAACGTTTAATTACTCCTGGAATTGAATTAGGCATGTAAAGAACACGAGTCAAAGGGAGAGAGTTAGATATAAAACTTGCCTTTGAGATTTCAGTTCAAAATCTCAGCGTCGTCTTCCTAAATTTTTCGACGATCGATTGACTCTTTCCTAGTCGTCTGCTGCCCTTGGTTCAACCCATGAACAACACCCCTTCCTCCTTCTTGGTCCAACCTTTACTTATGGCCGAAACCCTAACTGATTCTCTTTGTTTCTCTCTATCTTTTTGTATACGTGAATAGGGTTTTTGTTTCCCCCTTGGCAGACGTATACTATTATATTTATAGGCTTCAACTTAAAAAACATAATTCCAGTTATACTTAGGGAATGAAAAGAAAAGAAAACACAAGCCAGCTAACCCGTGAAACATATGAAACCTTAGAATTATAATGAATAATAAAACTAATTAAATCCAATAAAACAATTAATCCATTTTCCACATAAGCATATAATAAATAAAACAAATAATTAAATTAAATCATTAAACAATTAAAACAAATAATTTAATTAAATAAAAACAATTAAAATAATTAGGCAAATAATCAGATAATCAAGTAAAAATGCACTTAAAAATACCAAGACTATCCTTTTAAAATTAGAGGCATTATAATAAACAAATAGAGATTATACTAATAATTGAGATGTAATAAAATATTGTTATATACATTATTATACGGTAATATGCTAAATATTGATGCGTTCAATATTATGTGAAATTGAAGTATGTTATATAAGTAAATTATTGAATTATTTATATAATTCAATATTGGTTGAATTATTTTAATTTTGTAATATGATATTATGTAGTATATTATATTATCTCAAATTTGTGCCAACTAGGTGAAAAAGGGTATTTTGTTACTTTTATCATGATTGCACGAGATACTGTTGTGTATATTTCCAACGAAGTAAAGATGAAACCTTTGAAATGTTTAAACATTACAAAAATGAGTTTGAGAATTAACTTAGCAAAAAGATCAAGGTATTAAGAAGTGATAGAGGTAGTGAATACAAAGCACCATTCGCTGACATTTGTTCAGAAGATGGTATTATTCACCAAGTTATTGCTCCTTATTCACCTCAATGGAACGGTGTTGCTGAATGCAAAAACCATACTTTAAAATAAATGATGAATGCTATGTTGATAAGTACTGGTTTAACCCAGAATTTTTTTTTTTGGGGGGGGGGGGGGGGGGGGGAAGAAAACTAATATGATACCATATGAATTATAGAAAGATCGAAAACCTTCCTATAAATTCTTAAAAGTGTGGGGGTGTCTAATTAAGGTTGCAGTTCTTACTCTTACGAAAGTTAAAGTGGAACCTAAAATGTAACGACCTTGTAGGTGAATGTGTCGTGGACGGGTGCAAGAGGTACTGACAGGCTACCACACTAGGCGAGCTACAAGTGCACAGTCTCACATCGCTTAGGTATGGGAAATGTGAAGTGCTTAATGTAGTAAAACCCAAGAACAAAATCGTGAGGGCTCGGGCCCAAAGCGGATAATGTCATACCATGTGGTGGAATGGATCGTTACATATAACATTTGATAGGTTATGCTCATAATAGTAGTGCATATCGTTTTCTTGTGCATAAATCATACAATGAAAATAAAGATGAGCTTAGATGTAGCAAGAGGGCTAGAACGTCAAAATCTTTTGGTCATAATTTTCTAGCATGTTTATTAGAGAATGAGCCACCAAGCTTTAAGGAAGCAAATTCTCCTGATTATTATTATTTATTAAATTAATTATGTGATATAATTAATCATGTGATATAATATTAAACTATATTTATTTCTACGAGTTCAATATTGTTATACAAGTTCAATATTATTTTTTATAAATGTTTACTTTTATTTGATACTATAATATTGAACTATGTAATTGAATTACTTAGTGTGCATTGTAATTCAATTTTACAACATAATTTATTTAATATGTGATATTATTGAATTTGTATGAATTCATGACTGGTTTATGTATGTAATACAACAAACAAAAATTGACTAGTCCAACTATGTCAATTCTCCCGATAGTCAAGGGGAAAAGATCTATACTAGTGTTTAAGATACGTATAACTATGAATGGGTTAAATAAGAGAAGATTTTCCAATAACTATAAAGAGTTTAATGGAAAATGTTATGGATATACCAAGCAAGTACACCGAGACAAGCTAAATCAAGCTAGTTAGCTCTAATTTACAATTTAGTTAAAAGCTAAAATGTTACTAAGTTGCAAACTAGTTAGCTTAGTTACAAGCTAAAATGATTAATGAGGTGCACAGAACCTAACAGGAAAATGAAAATCTATTAGTTGGTTCTAGCTTTCAACTTGATACTAAAAACACTAAGGTGATGAGTAGCCATTTTAGCCATAAGTTATTTGAGTTATACATCATATATGCTCATGTAGGAGGGAATAATACTACTTGTAAAGTAGTAGTTTTTGAAGAATATTCTTCAAAACAAATTACTCTACTACCAACGTAAACAACTTAGATAAGTGTGTACTAAAGTTATGAGCTACTAGAATTGATAGCTAAACAAACTTAACTTCAAGATAGTGGTAATAGCTGAGAAGTGGGTGCTTATCATAACCTAGTAGCAAGATATGAGAAGAGTGTTGATCAGTGTGACAATTATACATCAACCTTTGCAATAGCACAAATCATTGTAAAATAGGGCTATTGGTCGGGTAAGTCGAACACTGGGACTACTAGTTTATGGCAACTAAGGTGTCTAGAATCATTTTTAGAATGATGATGGGATATAGAGGTTTGTGAGAGTTGTCACTAAAATTATGAATTGAAAAATGCATAAAACAATAATGCTAAGAAGTAGAGAGGCAAAGACAATTACAAAGGGGACTAGGGAAGTGAATCCGCACTAAACCCTGAACACATGTTAGATTAAGACTACATTGGGGATAGACAATATATATATGATGGTCAAGAATTATATAGCAACACATGGTTGCCTTATAATCATCAAGAAGTTCATTAAATCAAAATAAGAATGATCCATCAAAAGTTTATACATTTGAACTACCTAAACTAGGGTGTAGCATCAAACATACTATCTTAAGCAAAAGATCATCAAGCTTTTAATCAAATGATAAAGCACATGAAGTTAGGAATCAAGTATAAACCATCAAAGGGAATACCTAAGCAATGGACTATCAAGTTTCTCTATTAACATGCTATGAAAACCATTCATAATCTTATTTCCATTGTCACCATGAAAATGCAAGTATTATGATTAATATAAGAACCATCTAAGACAAGATAATTAACTTACATCAATCATTTATAAACATTAGAATTCATTACAAGAAGTAATATGATCTAGATTATGAAAATACCAAAAATTATACATTATTATCCCCAAAATAGAGCCTAATCTAGTACATGATTATAAGGGGAGGCTTCATCACCGCCTGATCGGTTGATCAACTAAACATCAACCTTCGCAATAGCACGAATCATTGTAAAATAGGGCTATTGGTCGGGTAAGTCGAACCACTAGGACTGCGCTAGTCTATGGCAACCTAAGTGTCTAGAATTGTTCTTAGAATGATAAGGGGTTTATAGAGGTTTTGTTGGATGTCACTTAAGCTAGGAAATTAAAAGTGCATAAAACAATAAATTGCAAGAATTCAAGGGAGTGAAGTACAAGTAAAGAAGGCTAGGGAAATGAATCCACCTCCATCCCT
Source organism: Cornus florida (assembly GCF_030987335.1). Lineage (NCBI taxonomy): Eukaryota > Viridiplantae > Streptophyta > Magnoliopsida > Cornales > Cornaceae > Cornus > Cornus florida. The sequence goes on from NW_026775576.1 coordinate 51,147,069, forward strand.
ATACACATGCTAGGTTAAGATTAATTTAAGGGAAAAACAACATATATGATAGTCATGATACATAACAATACTAGGTTGCTATAATATCCTCAAGAAGTTCATTTAAATAGGAAGGCAAGAATAAACCATCAAAGGTTCACATGATCAACTACCTAAACTAAAATGTAGCTTAGAACATGCTTACTAAGTCAAGGATTATCAAGCCCTAATTTAAATGGTGAATGCACATAAAGCAAAGAATCAAGTATAGACCATCAAAGGGAAACCCTAAGCCATGAACTATCTAGGTTCTCCAACTCCATGCCATTAAAACCATTCCATGATCTAACTTCCATTGTCACCATGGAAGTGCAAGCAATATGATTAAGAAAAGTAACCATCCAAGACAAGATGAATAACTCACAATAATCATTTATAAACATTCAACATTCATTACAACAAAAATGAGGCTCTTGATCATGGAAAGACTATCAAAAATACATTGTAATCCCCAAAAATAAACTATACTAACACATGCTTACAAGGGAGGGGTTTCATCACCTCCCTAGATGAGGTTTAGTTGCCCATTGGTGAGCTAGAAGAAGGAAGAAGCATCATCCTTATCTTCATTTTCGTGCACCCTCTTTGGAGCTTGAAGAACCCCTCTTTCTTGCTCTCTTCTCTCTCCTCTATCTTGTAAAAATGAAGCTTAATGTATTGTGTGGCTCTCCCCCCTTTATCTAGATAAGAAATCCACCCAAAAAGCCCTCTCTCTCCTCCAAGAAACATCCCCAACCAACTCATAAAGGAGAGCTTCCAAAGTAGGTAAAATCTGAGCACAAGTGGGCTGAGTCGTGTAGAATTCTGCCCTAATTTCGAGTGCTCGAAATAGGGCCTCGAGCACTCGAAAATTGGGCAGAATGCCCTATGCTCGGTTTGCTCCACCCGGACCTACTTTGGTAAAATGGCCATAACTTTGTGCTCCAAACTCCGAATGATGAACCGTTTGAAGATTTGGAAAGATGATTCAGAGCTCTAAAAACTTCATGTTTTGGTAGAGATCCAAATCTCAAGTCTGCTTGGTCGAAATTAAAGATCAAGGCAGAATTTCATTGCTGCCAGGCAGTTCTGCGCACCTCTGGTAATAAGGCCATAACTCTCTGCTCCGAGCTCCGAATGACAAACTGTTTGAAGATTTAGAAATCTAATTCAGATATCTAAATTTTTCATGTTATGATAGAAGTCCAGTTCTTGAGTTTGGTAGGTCAAAATGGCGGATAAAGTTCTGGCTTCACTGCTGCCAGAAATTCAGCATTGTGACCTTTGATGTTCAAAACTCCACAAAGCATCCTTCTTGCTTCTTTTTGGCCAATGAACCTAAAAATATGCAAAAACGTGCATATGAAGGTAATCTACATAATTAAACAAACAATAGACTTAAATAATGCTATTAAGGGCGCTTGAATATGCAATATTCGGCGCTTATCACACCCCCAAACTTACATTTTGCTAGTCCCTTAGCAAAACCAAAATGAATACTTCAATGAAAATACAACCATAGGCATGCTACAACAAAAATATCATCCATGGTGAAATGAAGTGCAAACAAAGCTCAAATACAATTTGAAACAACAAAGAACTGGAGATGGGGTCATTGGGAAGACTACCTTGCATATATGAAGCATTGATACAAAAATTGGCTAAATACATTTCCATATACATGCATCAACATCAAAGTTTATATAAATAACTCAATTATCATCTCTTGAATGGAAATCAAATCTAGCTTCAGTGAAAGTGAATTGGATTCTCAACATGCGGCTTTTACTTTCTTTTCAAATTCCAAAGCACAAGTTTTCAAATCATTGAATTCCCCTTTAAATGAGGTCCCTAAGGCATGATTTTATTTACAAGACAACTTTTGTTCCTTGTTGACAATTTATTGTAACTCATAAGCGAAACATAGAATGGTTGTGCAATGCTGAAGTCCCTTAAGCTTTCTAACCAACCTATGTAGCAAGCGTTAGGCCAACAGCTCCCAAACCAGATGGCTTTAGGTTGTTAAGTGTAAAGACACTCCAAAGGGCTTAATAGTTCAAGTTGGAAAGGCTACGAACTCCAGCAAACCATGTTTATTACAATTTTTTTTTGAATGACCGTGCAATGTTTAAGTCCTTTAAGCTTTCTAACCAACCCTTGTAGCAAGCGTTAGGCCAATAACTCCCAAACCAGACGGCTTTAGGGTGCTAAGTGTAGAGACACTCCTAGGGCTTAATAGCTCGAGTTGGAAAGGTTACGAACGTCAACTGGTCATTTTTTTCTTTCTTTCTCAGTTTTTTTTTTTTTTTTTTTTTTTTTTTTAGATTCATGCCAAAAGTGTTCATCCATTAGGTTCATCAAATCAGATTAACTAGGCCAAGGTCAAGGTCAATCAAGTTGCATGCCTCACAGTTAAGTTTCCAATGTACATCTGTGCATTGTGAAGCTTAAAAGAGTGTCAAATCCAGCGAGAATTTAATTGAGACATTTATACAGACTAATTTGAATCTACATGATCATTTCAACTCAAATTTTTTTTTTTATTTTCAAAAATGTCAATTACTTCTATACACAAGGTATTAAACATATGCTTCATCTCCGACAAGTGTCAAGTTATACTATCATTGCTTAGCAAAAATTATGAAACCAAAAATGCATAAATGCACCCCCAAACTTGAATGTCACATTGTCCTCAATGTGAGAAGACAAGTAAATCAAAATAAGAGCAAAAAGGGGGGAAAGGAACAATAATACCAAGTGGAGTGACGACGACGTAGATGTTCAGCCATGTGAGTGCGCAACGGCGTCCCCCAAACTTGGATATGAAGACCTATCAAAACACAACTAATTTACACAGGTAAAAGCATAGGTCTCGTAAGAAAAACCAAAACAGAAATTAAAACACTAACCTAAATTTTAGTGCAAGATAAAAAATCCAAACAAAAGACAAATACTGACATTAGCCACAAGCGTAAAATGCAAAACAAAATAATGCCAAAAAATTTATTTATTTATTTAGTATTATTATTATTATTAGTACTATTAATTTCTGTAGAAAGACAAATGGTGGAAGATGCCGAGAGATGTGTGCATGCAGGAGGGGTGCCCGAGCATGGTGGTGTTGGGTTGTGGGTTTGGTTGGTTGATGTTGGGGTTGAGAGGAAGGATGGTGGAAGAGAGAGAAGTTGGTTTGCATGGTTGGCTGCGAGAGGTTGGTTTATGGTTAATGGGGTGGTGTTTAAATGCATGCATGGTTTATGGAGATAAGGTTGTGGGGTTGGTGTTTTGGGTTGCAGAGAGATATGCCGAGAGTGGTTGGTTTGGGGAATGGAGGTTGATGCAGGGAAGGAAGTTGGTTTGGTGTTGAGAAGATGGGCTGCAGAGATGCCGAGAGGGTGGGGAAGGTTTGTGGGTTATGGGAGTTGGTTGCTTGGGGGTGGTGTGTGCATGGTGTTGAGGGGGTGGTTGTGCTGTGGAGAGAGAGAAATGAGATGAGGAAGGTTGGTTTGGTGTTTGATGCCGAGGGAGTGAAGGGAATGGAGAGAAGCCGAGAGGAAGGAGATGCATGAGGTTGGGAGGTTGGTTGCGAGGGCTCGGAATGTGAGGATGGTGATTTGTGCTTCACACTTCGAGCACTCGAAGTCTTGGCAGTGAGTGAGGGAAAGGTTGAAGGGGTGTAGATTGGTGATGGTGGGTTGTGGAATGAGAGAGAGTTGATGAGGGATGGTGGTGGCTTGCATGGTGTGCATGCATGGAGGTGTGCATGGGTGTGGGTGGTGTGCTTGAGGGCATGCATGGTGAGAGGTTGGTGGGTTGGAGTTGAGGTGGCCGAGAGTGAGAAACCGAGAGTGGTAAGAGAGAGAGAGGTGGAGTGGTGAGTTTAAAAGAGAGTGAGAGGCTAACTTCGAGTGCTCGAAAATGAGCCTGCGAGCACTCGAAATAAAGGCAGTGTCTCGGGTGTTTGGTGCAAGCAATTTCGAGCAATCGAAATGGTATTGCGAGTGCTCGAGATTTTGGCAGAGAGTGAGGGTTGGTTGGTGCATGGAGTTCGAGCACTCAAACCAGAATTTAGAGTGCTCTAAAATGGCTCAGAAGGCTACGGAAGTTGGGCTGAAAATTTGGAGCAATCCAAATGGGAAGCTAGAGTGCTCTAAATGAAGGCAGTGAGCTTGGGATTGATGGTTCACATTTAGAGCACTCCAAATGGGAGCTAGAGTGCTCTAAATGAAGGCAGTAGGCTCATGGAAGTTTGGTTCACAATTGGAGCAATCCAAATGGAAGCTAGAGCGCTCCAAATACAAGTAGTAGCCTCGGAATGATGGTGAAGAAGTTTGGAGCAATCCAAATGAGAGTTAGATTGCTCCAAATTTTGACAGTAGCATTCGAATTGATGGTGAAGACATTTTTTTGCAACTGCTGCACCTGATGCCAAGCAATACATAGATGGATTTTCAGCCCTTGCATGCATTATTGCAAACCAATGCATGGATGGACATCAAGAACTTGGCAACTTCATGCAATGCATGGAAAATTTGGAAAATGCTTCAAATTGTGCAAATTTTTTACAGCATGGAAAAATTTTTAAAAATTTCAAATTCAGTCCATTCCAATGCATGGGTGGAATTTGGTCTCTTCAAATGCATGGATGAATGTAGGAAAATTTTTTAAACCTTGCAAATTCATTCCATTCCAAGGCATGGATGAAAAATTTTGAAAACTTTTCAACTTCGTTCTAATGCATGGACAATTTTCAAACTTTTGAACTTCAATCCATTCTAATGCAAGGAGGGAAAATTGTCAAACTCTACACTTCATTGCAATGCATGGAAAATTTAGAAAAAATTTCAAATTGTGCAAATTTTTTTTTCAATGAGTGCATGGATGATTTCAAGAAGATTTCCCAACTTTTGCAACCTCACACAATGCATGGATGATTTTGAGAAAATTTTCAAACTTTGAAACATCTCTTCAATGCATGGATGAGATTAAGAACATTTCAACAATGCATTGAAGATGAGAGGTTATGCATGTGAGTGCCATGTCGAAAGTCCAAGAAAATTGCCTGATAGAGCCGGAAACTTCCGGGAATGAAAACAAGAGTTGAGAAGGTCTAAGAAGCCAGTCTAAAATTGTGGAACACAACTGAAGAGCATTCCAGGAAAATCAAATTTTTGGCTTTTCGAAACCATTTCCCAGAAAATTTCAAGGCTCAGGCAATTGAAAGAAGGGAAGCTTGGAAATTGAAAGAATTGCTTCCCATGAGTGCTAAATTTAGCGTCGATAGCTAGACGCACCGAGATCAGGTTAGTCCTCCTTACCCTATACCATGTCTCTCTAGAGATTCAAGCTTCCCCAAATAGGATAATTCTTTTAAAAGCGAAGGAGGAAGAGCTTGAAGACAAAAGTGGAAAAGAGGTAGCGGAAATACCTCAACCCACTCTTCATCCTCAATGAAGAACTTTGGATTATGGGGCTTATTTGGATTATAGGAAGATGGAGTAGGTGAGGGTGCACCTAGCAAAGGCTTTTGAAGGGTCATATTGAGCACGGGAATGCTCGACAACTTATCCTTCAAAATTTCAACATCCTCCTCACACTTATCCGGCGGTTCGGGCTCAACAACTTGAGACAACTCAAGTGAAGGAATGGGATGAGATGCAAGCTCCCAAGAAAGAGATACATTTGATGTTGACCAAGGAAGAGAATGAATAGGTGGATGAATATTAAGCAAAGAATTCACCTCCGAAATGGAATTGTCAACATTAAAATCCTCACAATTGAAATGAGCCAAACAAGCTTTTAGAGGATCCTCCATTGAAGGAGGTGCATCAAGCAAAGGATTATTTAGGGGTTGTTCTGGAGTTTTAAAGGATGCAATCTCATCATCTTTTTCCTCATTTTTAACCACAAATTCTTCCATTTTATGAGTGGCAACAATTTGATCTTCAACCATCATTTCATCATTTTCACATGTAATAACCACTTGATCATTCTCATGATGAAAGTTACTAGGAGTAATCTCATCATTCATAGAATTTTCTTTTGGATTGGCCATAAATTCAAATGAAAATGTTTCCTCCTCTTCATGATTTTTAGCATTAATCCTTTGTTGAATTTGAGATATTTGGTCATCTATCATTGCACTAACTTGGGACTGGTGATATGGTACCACTTGATTGATAGACTCTACTGTGGATTGCATGCTAATAAGGGAAGCTAATAGTTGATTGTTGGAGTCCATCATTTGCATGTGCATAGACTCCATCATTTGTTTGTTAGCAACAATTAGCTCATCCAATGGAGACGGTGGAAAAGGAGAAGAGGCCTGGAAATAATGATCATTGGGTTGAAAATTGGCTTGAAAATGTTGCCCATGAGATTGTGGGGCTGAATTTTCCATGTCATGCCACAAGAAATTTTGGTGATCTCCCCTACCCGAGTCATAACCATTGAAGTATGGATCACTACCCGGGTCAAAGAAATTTTCATTTGGTTGCTCTAGATAGAAGTCCGAGAATTGTCTCGTTGGAAAACATTCTCTTGTATGATGTGTATGACTAGAGCAAAATGCACAAAACTCATGTGGTGTGTAGAATTGAGTTGGAAGATAACTACCCTCCATCTAGGAGTAATTCAACAACACATAAAGCAATCAACACAACACTTCATCACCATAACCTCCACATACAATGTTCCCATTCTCCTCAATTATCAAGACAAAAATGTAAATGGCCACGACAAGGACCGATGCTTGAACACGAAATTTAAAGAAGATAAGGGCCTCAACAAGGGCTTCACAACTAAATTAACAACTTCTAAAATTAACACACGCACAATATTCATAATGCGAAACTAGAAGTCACGAGACTTACCTAGGGGCCTCTAGACTTACAATTTGCTAGCATTCCTGCGGCGAGCTTCGAGTCCCTAGAATCTTACAACACTTAAAACACAAAGATGGTCAAAACACACAAGGAATATTCACAAGACACAATATTCACAATCAAACTAAAATTAACCCTAAACTTTGGTCGCTAAACCGTTTGCAGTCCCCGGCAACGGCGCCAAAAATTGATCGGTTGATCAACTAAACATCAACCTTCGCAATAGCACGAATCATTGTAAAATAGGGCTATTGGTCGGGTAAGTCGAACCACTGGGACTGCGTTAGTCTATGGCAACCTAAGTGTCTAGAATTGTTCTTAGAATGATAAGGGGTTTATAGAGGTTTTGTTGGATGTCACTTAAGCTAGGAAATTAAAAGTGCATAAAACAATAAATTGCAAGAATTCAAGGGAGTGAAGTATAAGTAAAGAAGGCTAGGGAAATGAATCCACCTCCATCCCTATACACATGCTAGGTTAAGATTAATTTAAGGGAAAAACAACATATATGATAGTCATGATACATAACAATACTAGGTTGCTATAATATCCTCAAGAAGTTCATTTAAATAGGAAGGCAAGAATAAACCATCAAAGGTTCACATGATCAACTACCTAAACTAAAATGTAGCTTAAAACATGCTTACTAAGTCAAGGATTATCAAGCCCTAATTTAAATGGTGAATGCACATAAAGCAAAGAATCAAGTATAGACCATCAAAGGGAAACCCTAAGCCATGAACTATCTAGGTTCTCCAACTCCATGCCATTAAAACCATTCCATGATCTAACTTCCATTGTCACCATGGAAGTGCAAGCAATATGATTAAGAAAAGTAACCATCCAAGACAAGATGAATAACTCACAATAATCATTTATAAACATTCAACATTCATTACAACAAAAATGAGGCTCTTGATCATGGAAAGACTATCAAAAATACATTGTAATCCCCAAAAATAAACTATACTAACACATGCTTACAAGGGAGGGGTTTCATCACCTCCCTAGATGAGGTTTAGTTGCCCATTGGTGAGCTAGAAGAAGGAAGAAGCATCATCCTTATCTTCATTTTCGTGCACCCTCTTTGGAGCTTGAAGAACCCCTCTTTCTTGCTCTCTTCTCTCTCCTCTATCTTGTAAAAATGAAGCTTAATGTATTGTGTGGCTCTCCCCCCTTTATCTAGATAAGAAATCCACCCAAAAAGCCCTCTCTCTCCTCCAAGAAACATCCCCAACCAACTCATAAAGGAGAGCTTCCAAAGTAGGTAAAATCTGAGCACAAGTGGGCTGAGTCGTGTAGAATTCTGCCCTAATTTCGAGTGCTCGAAATAGGGCCTCGAGCACTCGAAAATTGGGCAGAATGCCCTATGCTCGGTTTGCTCCACCCGGACCTACTTTGGTAAAATGGCCATAACTTTGTGCTCCAAACTCCGAATGATGAACCGTTTGAAGATTTGGAAAGATGATTCAGAGCTCTAAAAACTTCATGTTTTGGTGGAGATCCAAATCTCAAGTCTACTTGGTCGAAATTAAAGATCAAGGCAGAATTTCATTGCTGCCAGGCAGTTCTGCGCACCTCTGGTAACAAGGCCATAACTCTCTGCTCCGAGCTCCGAATGACAAACCGTTTGAAGATTTAGAAAGCTAATTCAGATATCTAAATTTTTCATGTTATGATGGAAGTCCAGTTCTTGAGTTTGGTAGGTCAAAATGGCGGACAAAGTTCTGGCTTCACTGCTGCCCGAAATTCAGCATTGTGACCTTTGATGTTCAAAACTCCACAAAGCATCCTTCTTGCTTCTTTTTGGCCAATGAACCTAAAAATATGCAAAAACGTGCATATGAAGGTAATCTACATAATTAAACAAACAATGGACTTAAATAATGCAATTAAGGGCGCTTGAATATGCAATATTCGGCGCTTATCACCGCCCTAGATGGAGGTTTAGTTACCCATTACTACAAGGAATGAAGAGGATAAAGACGAAGAACTCTCCATTGTTACACCTTGAGCTCCAAGAACACCCAAAACCTCTCAACCCTCTTTCTCTCTCTAAAAAGCTTCCTAGAATAAGATCCCCCTCATAATAATGCATCAAGGCTCTTATCTAGCCAAAAACCCCTCTCCTCACCCTCCATCACGAACTCCAACCACTCCAAGGAAGTAGAACCACACAAAAATTGCAGAGGGGACAAGCTCAGCACAAAAACAAGAGCAAGTGGGCTGCTCTCTGCAGATCGGTGGGCGCCCGCGGGCTTTCAACCTCGAAGATGGCTACTAGCATGTTTGGCGGGCACCCGCGGGATCTCGGCGGGGGCCCGCGAGCCTGTAGCGGGGCCCCGCGAAACTAGGCAGAGAGTTGAGGAGTTAGCGGGCGCTCGCGGGGCCTTGTGGCTGCAACTTCATCAAGGCTTCTTGTAAGCCTCTTCGAGCCGGAGCGTTGGCGCAATCTCCACTTTAAACACTAAGCCACGAACTCCATGCATACGAGGACTTAAGAGGCCTGGCCCAAAAGACGGTCCTCAGTAACGGCGCACCTACTTCAACAAGAATGTTGTCAAAACCGCTTCTTTAATCATAATCGAGGAAACCGACCTGAAACATGACAATAGTACACAAGTAAAGTAAAACTGTACATTATACTTCATTAATGGACCTAACTCAAGCAAGAAAGGGCGCTTGAATATGCAATATTCGGCACTTATCACACCCCCAAACTTACATTTTGCTAGTTCCTTAACAAAACAAAATATAAAACCTAACCAAAATGACAACATATGAAATGCCATCAACACGCATCAATTATGGAGCAAGAAATTACCTACGAAGCTCAAATGTAACTTGGAACAACAGAAATTTGGAAATAGACTCTTAAGCAAACTACCTTACATATATAAAGCCTTAATACTTAAAATGGCAAAATAAGTTTCAACTTTTACGCACTGCTCATTAAGACCTATATAAACACTTCAATTGTAATTTCTAAAATGGAATTTAACTCTAACTTCAGTGAAAGTGAACCGGATTCCCAATATGCAGCTTTTACCCTCTTTTTCCAATCCCAAAAACACAAGCTTTCAAATCCTTAAATCTCCTTCTAAATGAGGTCCCCAAGGCTTAACTTTATTCACAAAACAACTTTTGTTGCTTAATGACAATTTTATTGATCAACTCAAAAGATCACTTACTATGGTCGTGCAATGTCAAAATCCTTTAAGTTTTCTATCCAACCCATGTAGCAAGTGTTAGGCCAACAACCCCCAAACCAGATGGCTTTAGGGTGTTAAGTGTAGAGACACTCCTAGGGCTTAATAACTCGAATTGGAAAGGTTACGAACTTCGAAGAACCATATTTATTTATTTTTGAATGACTATGCAATGTCTAAGTCCTTTAAACTTTCTAACCAACCCATGTAGCAAAAGTTAGGCCAACAACTCCCAAACCAGATGGCTTTACAGTGCTAAGTGTAGAAACACTCCTAGGGCTTAATAACTTGAGTTGGAAAGACTACGAACTCAAATTGGTCATATTATTATTATTATTATTATTATTATTATTTCATGTGTGCCAAGGGTATCCATTCATTAGGGTCATCAATTCAGATCAACTAAGTCCTGGTCAAGGTCAATTGGGTTACATACCTCACAATTAGGTTTCCTGTGTGCAAATGTGCCAAGTAAAGCGTAAAAGAGTATGAAGTCCAGCGAAAATCTAATTGAAGTACTTATACAAACCGATATGAATCAGCATGCTTATTTCAAAATTTTCTCTTTTTTCAAAAATCTCTTGACTTCTATATGCAAAGTATTAAACACATGTTTCGTTTCCAAAAGTTCCAAATTACACTATCATTGTTCCTAACAACATGATTTTATTAATTACATGCATCAAAAATGAACAAAAATCATAAGAATGTAAGGACATGCACCCCCAAACTTGAATGTCACATTGTCCTCAATGTGAGAAGACAAAGGATAAGAAAAATAAAAATAAAAATGGAGAGTGCCAAGAACAATAGTACCAAGTTGAGGAGGAAGGGAGTGGCGGTGCAAAAATAGGCCACTTCGTGAATTCCATGAGCATACCCCCAAACTTGAATTCAAAAACTTGTCAAAAGCATCTATACAAAGCAAGAATCATATGAATCCAAAAATCACTAACGATAACTGCAATTTATTTCAAAGCTAATATCCATGCAAAGAAGCAAAATGGAATGCAGTTATAAGTTCAAAAGAAACTGGAAAATAAATGCCAAACGCGGCCCAAAAGAAGTCAAAAATAGTACTACTAGAAAAAGGAAATAAAACTGAAAGCATAAAATCACTCCACCATCAGAGTGGAGGAGGAACCATCTGGTGCGCCAGGCGCACAGTCAATCAATGACTGGAGCATAGCCTATAAAATTTCTTGATTCTCCTGAGTCTTCTGGACTATAATACCCATAATTTTAAAAGGATAGTCCTGACATTTATTTAATTGTTTAATCTTTTATTTAATTGTTTAATTGCGTGTTATTCTATTAATTGGTTATTTTAATTGTGTGTTTCTTCCATGGTTATTTAAATTTGATTTTGTTTTAATTAATTGATTAAATTGTTTTGTTTCCTTTTATTAAATTATTCTAAATTAAATTGTTTTATGATGTTTTATTTGACTTAATTGATAATTGGTTTTATTTAATTAAATTGATTTAAATTAGGATTGTGTTTTCTGTATATTTACGTTTTAGCCGACATAGGTTATAACTTAGGTTATTCTTGGGCCGACTAAGTGCTGCATTAGGGCTCAAATTATACAAGGATTAGGGTTAGATTACTATGCCTATATATATGACCTTATGTGGGTTTAGAGTTTGAGGAAAAATACATAAAACCCTATTCCCGTATACAGTGATACAGAGAGTTGTGAGAGCAGAGAAACAGAGAGGGAACTTGAGTATTATACAGGAAGGTTTAAGGAAGGTTGGACGGGGTGTTTTCTGGGTTGAACCAAGAGCATCGGAGGAGTAGGACGGTAGTCGACGACGTTGACGGACAATTCAGAGACGGAGGTTTAGAGTTTTAAAGTCTGACACTCAAAGCAAGTCTCTATTCCACTCTATCTCTTTAATCTGTGTTCTGTACATGCTTAAAAAGACTCCAGGGATTAAACCAACATTAAAACGGATTAAATAAATGTTAAAATTTATCTTGAATGCATGTTTAAAACTATAATAAATCTCGTGAACCAAACTAGTGCAAGTTCTTAAAGTTTCTGTGTTTTGTTGCATGCCGTTCTTGAGTTTAAGCTTGGTTTAATTGGGATTATTGTTGCATGTTGGGGGCTTTCAAATAAATTTGGGACATTAAATAAACACCAGAACAGGAGTTTAAAATACTATAGAGGCTCTGGACTTCGCCGGAGACGAAGAAGACGAACAGGTTAGGGGATGCGGCTCTCAAAAGAGAAGAGCCGGCTCACCAAAAAGGGTAGAGCCGGCTCTAGGACTTGTAGAGCCGGCTCTACATGGGGTAGAGCCGGCTCCACATGAAGTGGAGGCGGCTCCACTAAGGGGGGAGCCGGCTCCAACTTTCTGGAGACGGCTCCAACCCCTTTTCTTGAGGTTTTGCGTGGTTCTGGGTCCGATTTGGTCTGTATGAAGGTTTCTGGGTTGGTTCAGGGAATGTGGATGATCTGTATAATTATTCCAGAGATGTATAAACTGTTGGGAAGCATGTTAATGTTATTATGATGAAGCATGCACAAAGATAAGGTTCAACACTAAACCTGTTTGGGAAACAGTGGATGAAAGGATTGAAATTAGTATATTGTTCTTACTATTTTCTGAAACAATTGGGGTTTTTTTTTGTCTAAATTAAAGACATTAAAAATGTCTTAACTGTGTACAAGTATATAGTTATTTATTCGGAAACATAAATCTATCTAGCTGGAATTAATTGATGATTACCTTTTCCATTGATTGCATTAATTATGGTTCTGTTTGGAGGAATTAAATGTGCAGTTTTATTTCATGTATTTAAATGACTGGAACGGGGATTCTAAAGTTGTTATTGGATGCATAATTTAGTTATACACATGTTAAACTGTAATTAAGCAAATTTTGGAGTATGGTTGATTAGTATCTGATACTGTTTTCATCAACTGTGTTATCTGGAGGAGCTAAATGTACAGTCTTTTCATTTATATCAAGAACTGTAATGGGATATCTAAATGTTATATTGGATGCATATATTGGTTGTGTACATGCTAAACTATATTTATGTTTATTTTGAAATGTTGGTTAATAAGTAATTATACTGTGTTATTAACTACGGAAACTGGAGGATGGTATGCGCCGGTATGGGACGGTGTCATACTAGGTACGGATTAGTTCAGACACTAAGCCCTACCTAAATTTGGATTAAGGTATGGATTAATCATAAAGATGAAGTCCATCACTAACATATGTCATATCAATTGTGAATTAAATGATCCACTATGGTTTCAGGATGGATTTGTTATACATATATCAGACCACTACACAGATGGTTGGTATTATGTATTAGGAGGAGTACGGACTTTATATATATATTATATGGTGCCGTGGTATGAACTTGAGTCTCATGACCATGGTTAGGGTGCGTATATCACCTAGGATGGATAACTGGACATAGGTGTTGTTCCCTGGTAGGTCTAGGTACTCATGCCCACCCTAGGGTGCGTATTCGCATATTGCCTTCTATTCAGGCTGAGACAAACCTACTGGACTAGCGAGCGTCCTATAGTGTGTACTATATACATATATAGACTACTCTAGATATTGTTGAGTCTTCCTAGAATGTATCTGCGTATCGGATTACTATTTGGATTGTAGTAGATCAGGACTTGCATGTGGGCCTGACCCACTTCTTTATTTTTCAGGTGCTCGTCAGTTCCAGGGTTAGAGTTTGGACGTGCAGAGCAGATACAGCTAATCACTCCTCCGATTATGTAGGAATTTTCTCTATGTTAGCTTTGGATTTTATTTTTATTATTTCAGTATCGTTTGGAGAATTTAAATAAGGGGTCCAATGGATGGATTCCCGAGTTGTAAACTTATGGAGTTTTGGATTATCAGGTTTTAAGTATTTAATTATAAAGGATTGTATTTCTAGATTCTTTCAGCTTATTATTATTTTTATTTCGTATTTCATCTTGTATTCTGTGTTCGGTTACATATTAATTGTTTGACATCCCTCGGGTTTGGGCCTGGGCCTGATCAACCCATGTCTCGGATCCGAGGGGTATCACATGGACGGCGCCCTCTATAGCGTCAAAATGCAAGTTAAATGCATCGAGACAAGCATTCAGGACGAGATAGTCAACTCGGGTCATGACATCTAACAGCGGAGGCGCATGGGCATCATGAACAGGTGGAGCAAGAGCCACAGGGGGTGCTGGAGCACCCCAATCCAACTCACCCCCAATACGGGCCTGACGGGACGTCTGAAGCTGAGTTGTGTTTGACTTCCAGACCCCAAGAGAAAAATCAAGAACCATTTTTGCTTTAGCTTCACCCCGGGGTGCTTTGAATCCGGCATCTTTAAGCAACCTTGTGATAAGGTAAGGAAAAGGGAATGCCCATGTGGTGGTAGTGCACGACCTAACCAAGAGTAATTCATTGTAAATTTTTAGCATTTGGTCCAAGACAAGCTGTGGGAAGCAAAACCAATACCCCTTTTCAGCATTGTAGAGGGTTTTCAGAAAATCCCCCTTACGCTCGGAATGGCTTGGCACGGGAAGGGCATTTTTAGCGAGGACTGAATCAAGAAACCACAACCGGCATGGCAAAAAGGACTTGTTGGTGCTTATGGTTTGAGTGCCGATAAATTGGCCGTGGCAAATCTCCCCCACAATGTCGGACAAGGTGGCGTCGGGAGGAGCAACATAGAGAGGCAAGCCCGCCCCATCCACGGGAGATTGTAATGGGCAATCCATAGCCATAGCAAGGTTATCAAGGGTGAACTCATACTCATAATCATCAATGGTGGTTTTGATTTTGTCCGGTTCCGCACATGAATATAACATGTTGGCATAGAAGAGATGGACCACGCGTGGGTAGTAGGAGTGAGCACATGGTTTGAAGAGAGTTTCAAGACCACGCTCTCTCAATTCACGGACGGACCACGCCGTCTCATGATTATGCTCAAAACCATCTTTGATAGCGAACTTGGCTTCAGGAATGATTGGCCATTCAGCCCAATTTGGGGTTGGAGGCGCATTAGAAGGGACCTAGGACGATCTAGCAAGCTTAGAGGCCACTCTAGAAGCCATTGGATGGAAGAGAAATGGTTCAGACCTTTTTACGACCACCTGGTGTGCAGTAAGAAAGGGAAGAGATGGAAAATGATGAGAGAACTTGAAAAATTCCAAAAATTTGAAGTCTTTAATCAACAAAATACAAGTCCCAATAACTACACATCCTCTACATAATCAACCCTATCCACCATGAAGTAAAACTTGAAAGAGGAAGAAGAAAAGGAACTTACCAAACTATGAAGAACACAAGAACTTGCTTGCTTGATTGATGGGAGATGGGAATGAGAGTTTGTTGACGGGAGATGAGATGTGAGATGGATGGGATAAGATTAGGAGTAGAGATGGAGGTTTTGAGGGTTAAAGAGGGGTTGGGGCGAGAGTGGAAAGGGAGAAGAAGAATTTAAAAAGCATAAATGGGCTTGAAAGCCCATTTAAAAATCCAGTGGAGGGAAGCCACGGGTGGGCGCCGGCGAAGCGACGAGGGGCTACTAGATAGCTTGGTAGGGCCCCACTAGGAACGGCGGGGGCCCGCAAGAGGATTCGCGGGGGCCCGTGAAACACGGCGAGGCCCTGCGGATTTGTTGAGCACACTGGTAAGTTTCGCGAGCGCTTGCGGTGGTGCTGCGGGCGACCGCGGGGCCTCTTGTAAAGCTGCCTTGTACAGCCTAACTCAGCTTTGCAAGGCCCGGACGTGATCACCTTGACTTCAAACATGGGTGGAAACACGTTGGAGAACCTAGTGCCCGCGTAGAATTAAATTAAATGAGACAAACTCATAAGCTACATCTATGAGGGTCAAATGCTATAAGAACTTTGGATAAAACAGGAGACATGCCCAAATGACTGTGAATATTTCCAGGACTTGAACAAAAACCTGCATATGATGAAGACAACCAAATGCAACCGCCGGAATGCTCGATGAACCAATTCCGGAAGCATGCATATTTTTGGTTAAACTTACTAAATTTCCAAAAAATTCGGGGAACTAGGCACTTGGAAGAAGGAAGCTCAGAAGATGAAAGAATTGCTTCCTATGAGGGCTAAATTTAACGTCGATAGCTAGACGAAGCAAGATCGCACATTAGTCCTCGTAGACTGGGTCCGTTAAGAGGACTTTCTCTACTTTGCGGATATGGACTATGCTGTCAATGTAAGGCTTAAGCCGTTGGCCATTAACCTTAAACAGAGATCCATCAGCCGGATCTTGAAGCTCGACTACTCCATGAGGAAAGACGGCGGTGATGACATATGGACCATCCCACTGTGAACGGAGTTTACCGGGAAAGAGTCTTAATCTAAAATTGAAAAGCCAAACTTTTTGTCCAAGGGCAAAAGACTTTTTGACAATGTGCTTGTCATGAAAAGCTTTAGTCTTTGCCTTATAGATTTTAGCACTTTCATACGCATCATTGCGAAGTTCCTCAAGCTCATTGAGCTGCAATTTGCGAGTAGAGCCGGCTTGTTTGAGATCAAAGTTGAGCCTTTTTGTGGCCCAATAAGCACGGTGCTCTAGTTCGACTGGAAGATGACAAGCTTTGCCAAAGACAAGTCGATACGGTGACATGCCAATTGGTGTCTTATAAGCTGTCCGGTAAGCCCAAAGCGCATCGTTTAGTCTCAATGACCAATCTTTGAGGTCCAGTCGAACCGTTTTTCTAGGATATGCTTAATCTCCCGATTAGATACTTCCACTTGACCACTCGTTTGAGGATGGTAAGGTGTGGCAACCTTATGAATGACAGAGTACTTAGAGAGGACGAATTTAAGGTAACGATTTCGGAAATGAGATCCATCGTCACTGATGATTGCTCGGGGCGTACTAAAATGACTAAAAATGTTGGATTGAATGAACTGGATCATGACTTTATGATCATCAGTTTTGGTAGCCTCGGCTTCAACCCATTTGGAGACATAATCCACCGCTACAAGGATATACTCATAGCCATAAGAAGATGGAAATGGTCCCATGAAGTCGATCCCACACACATCAAAAATTTCAATAATAAGGATGGGAGTCAGGGGCATCATGTCGCTCCTAGACATGGATCCGAGCTTTTGGCAACGCTCACAAGATTTACAGAAATTGTAAGCATCCCGAAACAAGGATGGCTTATAAAATCCGCTTTGAAGGACTTTGTCAGCGGTCTTTCTGGCACTAAAGTGTCCCCCACAAGCAAGAGTGGCAGAAATTTAAGACACTTGTGGTTTCATTATCGGGAACGCATCCCCGCATGATTTGATCCAGGTAGTACTTGAACAATTCCGGATCTTCCCAAAAGAAATGCTTAACTTGGGAAAAGAAACGGTCTCTTTCTTGTTTGGACCAATTAGAGGAAATTTTGCTTACCGCAAGGTAGTTGACAATGTCCGTAAACCAAGGGAGATTTGAATTGGAAATCTGAAATAGTTGTTCATCCAGAAAAGAATCCAAGACTGCAGCAAATTCAGAAGATTTTTTAATAAGTAAACGAGAGAGATGGTCTGCGACAACATTATCTGTCCCCTTTCTTGTCCCAGATCTCAATGTCAAACTCTTGAAGTAAGAGTATCCATCGAATTAGGCCGGGTTTGGTCTCTTTTTTCGCGAGCAAATGCCTAAGAGCAGCATGATCCAAAAAAACAATAACCTTGGATCCAAGAAGATAGGAACGGAATTTATCCAAGGCATACACCACGGCCAACAATTCTTTTTCAGTGGTCGTGTAATTTAACTGAGCATTAGATAGAGTCTTGCTCGTATAATAGATAGCATATGGAAGCTTGTCCACACGTTGGCCCAAAACCGCACCTAATGTATAATCGGATGCATCACACATGACCTCAAATGGAAGAGACCAATTAAGCAGTTTCATGATTAGGGCAGATGAGAGAAGAGTGCGAAGTTTTACGAAAGCTTCCATACAAGCTTCATCAAAATTGAACGGAATATCCTTGGCAAGAAGATTACATAAGGGCCGAGAAATTTTGCTAAAGTCTTTGATGAAGCGACGATAGAAGCCGGCATGACCAAGAAAGGAATGTATTTGACAGATAGAATTTGAAGGAGGGAGGTTGGAGATTAACTCAATTTTGGCTTTGTCCACCTCAATTCCCCGTTTAGAAATTACATGTCCTAGAACAATGCCTTCTTGGACCATAAAATGGCTCTTCTCCCAACTTAGAATGAGATTGGTTTCCTTGCACCTTTGAAGTACAAGAGATAGATTATAGAGACACGAGTCAAAGGAGGATCCAAAGACAAAAAAATCGTCTATAAATACCTCTAGGAATTTTTCAACCATATCCGAAAATATGGACATCATTCATCTTTGAACCGTGGCCGGAGCATTGCATAGCCCAAAAGGCATGCATCTATAAGCAAAGGTTCCGAAGGGGCATGTGAATGTGGTCTTCTCTTGATCTTGCGGATCAATTGCCACTTGGTTATAGCCAGAATAACCATCAAGGAAGTAATAGAAGCTTTGGCCGGCTAACCTCTCTAGGATTTGATCAATGAATGGGAGTGGAAAATGATCCTTCCTAGTGGTAGAGTTAAGTTTCCGATAGTCAATGCACACACGCCACCCGGTGGTAGTGCGTTGTGGCACGAGCTCTCCCGTGGAATTTTCAACGATGGTGAGGCCAGATTTCTTGGGAACAACTTGAGTGGGACTCACCCACTTGCTATCAAAAATGGGGTAGATGATTCCCACATCTAGCAGTTTGATCACTTCTTTCATGACCACTTCCTTCATGCTGGGATTCAATCGGCGCTGCACCTCTCTAAAAGGTTTAGCGTCCTCCTCCATATGGATGCGATGCATACAAATAGAAGGATCGATTCCTTTCAAATCAGCCACCGCCCAGCTAATAGCTTCTTTGTGCACTTGAAACACCGCTAAAAGGCTATTTTCTTGGTCTTGTAAAAGGTTCGATGCAATTATGACCGGAAGAGTTTGATTGATATCAAGAAACACATACTTGAGGTGAGCCGGGAGTGGAGCGGCTTTAACTCAAGTTGTGGTGGAGATTTCAAGGAAGGGACTGGAGGAGTAGTAGAGAGTTAAGGAAGTGGTTCTTTTGGCATCTTCCAAGAAGGAAAATTCATGATAGCACCTATGTTAAGCAACGAATTTACTTCTTGGATGGATTGGTCAATATCAAAGTTTGAGAAGTCGAAATGAGACATGCAAGTTTCAAGCGGATCTTTGCTTAGAATGAATGGGAGAGATTCTTCAACCACCTCATCGACCACATCAATAAGGAAACAATCATCCTCTTCGGAAGGATGTTGAGTGGCATGGAAAATGTGGAGTTTGACTTACATGTTTCCAAAAGCAATGTCCATAACCCCGATTCGGCAATTGATGGAAGCATTAGCCGTAGCTAAGACGAGCCGACCAAGGATCACAGGAATATACTTTTTTGGATCATGGACCGGTTCCATGTCAAGAACCACAAAATCTACCGGGAAGTAGAATTTGTCCACTTTGATTATGACATCTTCAAGAATGCCCCATGGGTGCTTGACTGATCTGTCAGCCAGCTGCAAGACCACAGAGGTTGGCTTTAAATCCCCCAAACCTAGTTGTAAGTAAATTGAATATGGAATCAAATTTACACTAGCTCCTAAGTCAAGGAGGGCCCTTTCTATCTTGTTGTCACCAATGACACACGAGATAGTTAGGGCGCCCGGATCCTTATACTTTGGAGGAGTACTATGTTGAATGATTGCACTCATATTTTCAGTTAATCTCACCTTCTTTGGCAAATGATTTTTGGAAGTGCGCTTTTGAGTGCACAAATCCTTAAGAAATTTTGCATAGGGAGGGATTTGTTTTATAGCATCCAAGAGAGGCAAGTTGATCTTTACTTGCTTGAAAACTTCCCACATGTCTTGAATTTTACAATTCTTGTTCCCAAAATGTGTCGACTCTTGGAGACGTTGAGGAAACGGAGCCTTAGGCTCATAAAAAGTCTCCACATTTGGGTTGACAAGCTTGGGATTTTCATGAATGGAATTTGGATTAGAAGAGCTAGGATTTAGATTTTTTAAAGAGAATTTTTGTTATCCTTATTTTCATCAACCTTGTTGTCAACAACCCTACCACTCCTAAGGGTGGTGATTTCTTGAACATGCTCATGACTCGGCCCACTCGGAGGAGGGGTTTCGTCAATCACATAAATCCCTCTAGGATTCTCAAATGGTTGAGCGGGAAGTTTGCCCTTATCCTTTTGGAGCAATTGGTTCATAAAATTAGCTATTTGTCCCAGTTGGTTCTCAAGCTTAGCTATGGATTGAGTGTGGGAATGAACCATTTGGAGAGTGGGCTGCAAAGATGACAAGAGTTGCTTATTGGATTCCATCATTTGCTTGTTTAGAGATTCCATCATTTGCTTGTTTGCAGCCAAAATCTCATCAGTTGGGAACACAGGAGGTCGATTAGAGACATTTGGATTATACGGAGGACGGTAGCTTGACGAGGCCTGAAATGGCCTATTTTGAAATTGAGAATTTTGTCGGGTTTGTTGCCGCCACGAAAAATTCGGATGATCTCTCCAACCCGGATTGTAAGTATTGGAATATGGATTATTTTCGGGCCTTGAGAACATCGCATTTGCTTACTCTTGATTGGGATTAGGAAATTGTTCCAGTGTGGGACAATCTTCCGAGAGATGGAAAGGACTAGTGCATGATGCACACACCGTACTAGATGAATTTTGAGACAAAGAGGGAGAGAGATGTGGTGCCATCAATTGATATAATTTATGAGCTATGGCATCCACTTGAGACGATTCTTCCCTCATTGTCTTCGGTTGACAAGGGTTGGTGTTCTTAGCATTGGTTGAGGCTGGAGCCCTATGAGAAGTGTGTTGTAATGAATTCTCACTCAGATTCTCTAGTAAGGTCTACGCCTCATCCGCACTTTTAGACATGAACATCCCTCCACATGATGAGTCAACCATGAATCTATAGGTGTCGGTCAAACCAGCATAGAAAGCTTGCACCAATTGCCATTTTGGAATTAGGTGGTGCGGACATTTCCTAAAGAGGTCTTATAGTCTTTCCCAAGTCTCATGGAGTTGTTCCCCATCGCTTTGTAAAAAGCTAAGAATAGAACGCCTCATTAGATTGGTCTTACTCACTGGATAATATTTTTTTAAGAATTCTTGTTCCAATTGAGCCCATGTAGTGATGGAATTTGCAGCAAGGGAGTTCAACCAATATTTTGCCCTATCTTTTAAGGAGAACGGGAAGAGATGCAAATGGAGAGCATTGTCAAGGAAGCCCCTCAGCTTGATGGTAGAGCATATTTCAAGGAATTCATCAAGGTGCTTATAAGGGTCCTCATTTTCAAAGCCATAAAAAGATGGAAGCATTTGGATGGTGCTAGATTTGATTTCATATTGAGCGGCCTCAGTATTTGGCATCACTATGCAAGAGGGAGAAACATAAGTGCTAGGGATGAAGTGGTCCCTAAGAGTCAGGAGAACCACGTTTGGAATTTCAACTCTATTATTATGGATTCCCTCATTTCCGACATCTCCAACATTTTCAGCCATTATGTTAAATTCAGTTTTAAGTTCTCTTATGCTAGTAAATTCCTTAAGGTTTCTTCTAAGAGTTCTTTCAAGTGAATTTATGTCAACTAGCAAGTCAAGCGTTAGTAAGGAAAGTGACCTACGGCCAAACATCAACAACACATAGCACAATCAAGACAATAATTCATCACCATCAACTCCACATACAATGTTCCCTTTCTCCTCAATTATCAAGACAGAAATGTAAATGGCCACGACAAGGACCGATGCTTGCAATTGAAAAGAAAAAATAAATAGCCTCGACAAGGGCTTCACAACTTAACTAAATCTAATTTAACACATGCAAGATATTCACAATTTTGAAACTAGAGCTTCAAAAACTTACCTGAAGTCGTCTAGACTTACAAATTTGCTAGCTTTCCTTAGCAAGCCTTGAATATCTAGAATCTCACAAACACTTAAAATGTCACAATGATCAAAACAACACAAGAAAATATTCACAAAACACAATATTGACAATCAATCCAAAGGTATTCCTAAAACCTCAGTTGCAAAACCGTTTGCAGTCCCCGGCAACGGCGCCAAAAATTGATCGGTTGACAATTATACATCAACCTTTACAATAGCACAAATCATTGTAAAATAGGGCTATTGGTCGGGTAAGTCGAACCACTGGGACTGCTAGTTTATGGCAACTAAGGTGTCTAGAATCATTTTTAGAATGATGATGGGATATAGTGGTTTGTGAGAGTTGTCACTAAAATTATGAATTGAAAAATGCATAAAACAGTAATGCTAAGAAGTAGAAAGGCAACGACAATTACAAAGGGGACTAAGGAAGTGAATCCGCACTAAACCCTGAACACATGTTAGATTAAGACTACATTGGGGATAGACAATATATATATATGATGGTCAAGAATTATATAACAACATATGGTTGCCTTATAATCATCAAGAAGTTCATTAAATCAAAACAAGAATGATCCATCAAAACTTTATACATTTGAACTACCTAAACTAGGGTGTAGCATCAAACATACTATCTTAAGCAAAAGATCATCAAGCCTTTAATCAAATGATAAAGCACATGAAGTTAGGAATCAAGTATAAACCATCAAAGGGAATACCTAAGCAATGGACTATCAAGTTTCTCTATCAACATGCCATGAAAACCATTCATAATCTTATTTCCATTGTCACCATGAAAATGCAAGCATTATGATTAATATAAGAACCATCTAAGACAAGATAATTAACTTACATCAATCATTTATAAAATTAGAATTCATTACAAGAAGTAATATGCTCTAGATTATGAAAAGACCAAAAATTATACATTATTATCCCCAAAATAGAGCCTAATCTAGTACATGATTACAAGGGGAGGCTTCATCACCTCCTTAGATGGAGGTTTAGTTACCCATTACTGCAAGGAATGAAGAGGGTGAAGAAGAAGAACTCTCCATTGTTGCACCTTGAGCTCCAAGAACACCCAAAACCTTTTAACCCTCTTTCTCTCTCTAAAAAGCTTCCAAGAATAAGATCCCCCTCATAATAATGCATCAAGGCTCTTATCTAGCCAAAAACCCCTTTCCTCACCCTCTATCACGAGCTCCAACCACTCCAAGGAAGTAGAACCACACAAAAATTGCAGAGGGGACAAGCTTAGCACAAAAATAGGAGCAGGTGGGCTGCTCTCTGCAGATCGGCGGGCGCCCGCGGTGCGCTGGCGGGCGCCCGCCGGCTTTCAACCTCGAAGATGGCTACTGGCATGTTTGGCGGGCGCCCGCGGTGGCGCGGCGGGCGCCCGCGGGATCTCGGCGAGGGCCCGCGAGCCTGTGGCGGGCCCCGCAAAACTAGGCAGAGAATTAAGGAGTTGGCGGGCGCCCGCGGGGCCTTGTGGCTGCAACTGCATCAAGGCTTCTTGTAAGCCTCTTCGAGCGGAGCGTTGACGCGGTCTCCACTTTGAACACTAAGCCACGAACTCCATGCATACGAGGACTCAAGAGGCCTGGCCCAAAAGACGGTCCTTAGCAACGACACACCTACTTCAACAAGAATGATGTCAAAACTACTTCTTTAATCATAATTGGGGAAACCGACCTGAAACAAGACAAAAGTACACAAGTAAAGTAAAACTGTACATTATACTTCATTAATGGACCTAACTCAAGCAAGAAAAGGCACTTGAATATGCAATATTCGGATCTTATCAAGTGTACTTAATTTAAGCTAGTAATAATAAAAGAACTCACTTTTAACTAGTAATGATAACTGAGAAGTGAGTGCTCATTCTGTGGTGATTGTATCCAAAGCTTAAATAATAAAAGAATTATTTGCTTAAATAATTGAGTTATGTGATGTGTGACACGTGAAAGGTTATGACATGTTAATATGACTGACTTAATATGAACCTATATATGAATAACTCAATTCATAAATACAAAAAATATAGAAGCAAATATTAATTAGAACCCATTGTAATTAATATCTCTAGCATTAATTCACAGTAACGTCTGTGACATATTATAAGAACAAGCTAGAGATAAAGTGAATACATATGCACTAGAGATTGTTATACATACTTATTAAGAAGCGAATATAGAACCTTGGAAAGGTAGATGAGGTGAAAAATTTAATATATGGTATTTCATGTGTTGGAAAAGCATAAGAAATATATCATATATAAAATTTCAAGATTATCCCAAAGTTGTGAGGGGATATTGTCCATAAATGAAATTTGTTACGAGTTACTTCATCATATAAGAAATACTTATAAATGTAGGAGTTCTTAATCCTAAGAGATTTTGGATGGAACCAAAAATCATTTATAGTATTATAACAATCGTGCATGTTGTTTCTTACAAGGAAAATATTATGAAACAACTAGAAGAATTCTTTTTCCAGCTGAAGAGCTGAGTTATTTGTTCTAGTTGAAGAGTCAAATGTGCAAACTTATAAGCCCTTGAGTGGATTAAAATTGGTACTGAGACAATGACATAAATGTGAAGCATAAGTCATTATATGCCTTAAAAAATTAATGATATACTAATTATATATTTGATATGAAATATTTAATATCTAATAACATAGTATATTCTCAATTGAGTAAGATTGGGATAATATTAGTTATGACAACAAAAGCCTAGCTAACTTTTGTAGATGTAAATCTTAAATACAAATACTAGTCAAAGTATATCACTGGTTAAGATTGCAAGACATTTTAATAACTGTGATTAATTACACACTTTCAATCTAGGATAGGATCACTGAAAAGCAATAAATTGGGTAGTTGAGATACACCCTAAGTCTAATATTGTATAGATTGAGGTATCTAACTAAATTGGAGGTGTAACAGCGATGCAATCTAGATGTGGGATATTAAAGGCTTCAAATCCAAGAGTGGATATGTCTTTAATATTAAAGGTGTAGTTGTTTGTTCTTAGTATAACTCAAAGTTAGAAAAAATAAATCAAATAAGAAAGTCAATAGACTTTACCCAGAGGACATTTCAAAATAAGTTTATGCCTGTGCCAGTAAAGAAATGGATATTGCTAACAATTAGCAATTTTAGGGCACAAAATATATAGTTGCTCTTAACTGGAGAAATCTCTGCGGAGTGTAATTCTAAACACAACCTTGTTGCCACATATAAAATTGAGGTTGTACTAGAAAGTAATTGTACAGATCATCGAGGGGAATGGGATTAAAAGCCGAAAGCTAACGAGTCATCTTAATGGAAACCCAACCTAGCTGACTGGAGATCCCAAGATCTAGGTTCAAAGGGACAACAGAAATTCTAAATGACTCACTAAAAGCACTGGGAAGATATAATCTTCTGCCCATTTCTATGATGAGACAGTGCTACCTACAGCGAGGATTAAGATAAGCTACATTTTTAATAACTCTTATACCTTGAAAATTCAAGTGGGTTATGGTAGGATACTCTTAATAAGAAGTCACCTATATGAGTGTTAAGTGGGGCCGCTTCTATGAAAACTATAAAAGCGAAGTTTTCTGGAGCACTCATTGAATATCAGGAGTTGTTCAGGGCCAGAATGAACAGAACAATGAGAACCAACTTTGTGAGGAAGGGTACTGTGTGTTCGTTATTGTCTTGGTTTACACAAACGGCTGAACAGTTCAAGACATCACATTCACTGGTTAGCTAGTAAATCCGATAGCACACTAGGGAAGGTTCAAGGCCAAAAGCTACCTATCCCGATGTAGTAACTTTCCGACTATACTCTCTCCAGTGTCTGTATGATCATATTTTGCATTTAAACGGTCCAATTCCATTCATATGGGGGATTGTTAGAAATTGTGAATGAAAATTGTTTGATTAGTCATCAATAGGTGTCTTTGACTGAACAAATGTGATTACTGGTTGGTTGTGGAATAAAAAGATGTAACTTAAAATGAACAGACATAACCTATTGGAATGGATGTGTCTAATGGTAAACAGACACCATATAAATCATTACAACTTATTGGAGTGGATGTGTCTAGTGGTAAACAGACACCATGTGAGCCATTACAACCAATTGGAATGGTTGTGTCCGGTGATGAAGAGACACATATAAATGGTTGTGTCTAGTAATAAAAAGACACATATTAATAGCTGTGTCTACTGATGAAGAGACACATATAAATCATTGTGTCCAATGATGAAGAGACACATCCAATCTGAAAAAGCACTTCTATTTCTATAAATACCCCCTTGGGCTGCCATTTGTAATTCGTTCAATTCAATTTTTTCTCTCTCCCTCTCTAGACTTGAACCCAATCCAAGTGGGTTCAAACCATAAGTCAAGTGGTTCGAGCCACTTAAACCCTAATCCAATTTTATCGAACCATATTAAGATTGGTGCGAACCATTTGATTCGGATTGCATGCAATTCAATATTTATGTAGTATAGATGGATTTTTGAGTCAAAAAGAGTATTACACAGAGGAGGTTCGCCGTATCCACGAGTTTGTAGTGCTGCTACTGGTAAATGTAGATCGTTGTATCCTGAGAGATAGACGTCACTGAATCCGTTAGTACCATAGCAGGGCGAATCTGTCTTAAGGACATAATATTAAATACTAACTTCGGTTCAGGTTCTTTATTTATTATTTATTAATTTATTGCTTTATTTTGCATATTTAATTAAATATATAATTACATATTTAATTAATCATTTCTTAGTATATTGTTAATTATCTCATAACATATTACTATAAGGGTTGTTATATCTTAAATATCACATGAAACATATATTTTTCGAACACATGACTCATTGGCCTAGTTAGTATAGCGCACGGCTTTCTAAATGGATATATATGTATTCAAGTTCCCTCCTCCTAATTTGTCAAGAAAATATATATATATATATATATATATATATATATATATATATATATATATATATATGGGGGCCACCATGAGGACCTTTTAAAAGAGTATCACGAATCTTTGACATTTAGAAATTTTACACAGGTGGTGAAGACCGATTTGGTATACTTGCTTTGGTCTCATTGCCTTGAAATGGCAGTGAGAAAGTGGTCAGACATAATGAGATTCCTTGTAATGTCTGACCATAGGAAATTGGTCAAGTCTAATATGGCTCCGAATGTCTCATGATAAGTAAAACAAATGAAAGTTGGATGAAGTAGACTTGTTCAATTACAAAATCAAGTCTTATTTCCTAAAAGAAACCAACAAAGCTATTTGGAACTATTTCTCTGGGTTTTGTTTGGTCAGATGAATCAACTAGAAAAAAAATAAAAATAAAAAAAATAAAAAAGAAGATTTTTTAAAAATTTTTAGAGTTTAGATAAAAGGAAAGAGAAATGAATAAAAAAATTTAGTTTTTCGCACTTACTTATTTTCCCCCAAAACTTTTACCGTACAAAACATACAAAAACAATATTTTCACGTTAACAAGAAAATTATCTAAGTCTTATTTTCCAAGCATGATCTTAATATTTTCACGACTTATTTTCAATGTAAGAAACTATTATAAGAATAACAAGTCTGATTTTCCAAGTATGAACTTAATGGAAAGAAAAGCAAGCAACAATGTTATTTGGAACTATTTCTCTATGGAATGAATGAATTTTGATTTCTATGAGTTTTGATCTCTATGATGCCGACAAATTCATGTATGAGTTTCATTCATTGCATTAAAGGAACAAAAATATCTTCTGCTATCTACATCACTTTGAAAAATTGATTAAAGAATCATTTTTCAAATAAAAGTATGGTTTTTTACAAGACATAGTGCTGGTTTGATTAGATCACAATCAGTTAAGTTGATTTAGTGATTTAATTGAGCAGTTACCAATTTAAAGAGTAAGAAGGTAGGGAGATATTTGATACGAAAAATTATTAGATGGTGTTCTTGCTTAATTAAAATTATTGTTCAATTTCTTTTGTAATATTTTATTACGCTCTAGTGGATCACTTTTCTTAATCAGAAATATTTTTTATTGAATTAGACCACTAAGTATTAATGGTGGAGGACCATCTAATACTTTCTCAATCAAACATGGCAACTACTCATTGAAATTACTTTTACTATTTTGCTATACATAAGGGACAAATTATTAGATAGTCATTGATCATTCTATACTTGATGGGCTAATTCAATGAAAATTAATGTTGAGATTTCTTTATAATATATTAGTACATTCGTGTAGGACTATTTTTTCAATCAAAGAATTTGGATTGAATTGATCTACCAAGTGTAAATGGTTTAGGACCATCTAATAATTTCTTCAATTAACAATCATTTTTTTCACTAATTCAGTCACTCGTATCTCACAAGAACTCTTAGTTGGTGATAAATAAAAACATGTCTCTTTTCTTTCAAAATGCTCGTATCAATAACGGACACATCAATTGGTATCAATTGGGGGCTTTTAACCCTATTGACTTCTTTGAAGTGTTGAGGCTTTAAATATAAAATGTGTCTTGCATTTATACAAGAGGTTCCTTTCGGTCTTTATAGTTGAATTGTGATTGTAGTGTGGCTTACCCATTTTCTGTGTGGAAGTAGTATAAGCACTAAATGTGGTTAGTTCACTTTATACTTCTGTTTGTGCAATCAATGTTTCTATTCTTTAATTGAATCCACTTTTGTACTATATGATTGGATTAAGACCAATTGTGTCATTAGGGAGTTTGGTTATTGACATTGTTGCACTTAAATTTTGACCCTTTTATATTGATCTTTATTTATTTATTTTTTTTAAAAAAAATTAAGATCAGTATATTAGAACAAAATATGCCAAAATTAGGATTGATTTGACAAAATGAAATTAACATAAGATAGGAGGGTTAATAGAAATTTCAGAGGTCAGACAATTAACGTCAAGTTTATTTCGTTAACGTCTATGTTTTACATGAGTAAAAAGATGGAGGCTTCACCATAATAGGAAAAATGTGTTAGCCATTCATTCACTTTGAAACGTAGTTGGAATACCACTGGATTACAACCATCATTATTGCTTATCACATTTTACCTAACCTAATACACGTGATAAAACAATGCTCAGTGAATGAGGGTAAGGATGTCATTTCAATTTTAATCAAGAAATATCTCGCGCTTCCCTCGTCCTTTTAGCCAAGTTTTCAACGATAGTAAATTGGTATAATCAAGAGGAATGCCTCATCGGTCAAACTATCCCTCTACTCTTTTTCTTTTCCCTTCTCTTTACCAAAGAACGGAACCACGGCAACATTATTAGAGCCGCAAATGAATTAAGTGGAGCCCAACCAAAGACTCTCTAGGCTAGCTTTGGGAGACTTTAAGCTCGTGGCAAGCTTATAAGTTTTGAGCTCATGATCTCGATATGCATATATATATATATATATATATATATTGCATCGATTTTTTTTATTTTCTTTTTCCAACTTCAATTAACCGTGCCCAACAAAGGGTCTTTGTCAGTTATGTATAAAAATAAACTCAGTCTCATAAGATGTTTATCTCTATAATTGTCACATTGGTAAGTAGAGGTGCAATTTGAATTGGGCAACTCGAACCCAATCTAAATTCGTTCAATTTTTTGTGAGTTTAGATAATTATTTTTACAAATAGGGTTAGGTCTAGATTGAAAATTTTCAACTCGAATTTAATTAAGGTTAGACTTGGATTGAGATATTAGCAATCCGAGCAAACCCAAACCCGAATTCTAATATTATTTTCATATATATTTTTAATTTTAAATACATTATATATAATATTTAAACTATAATTACCTTTTTTTTCTTTACAACTTCATTTGTTAAATCTTAACTTATTGTATCTTAACATTTAAGACAATTAATTTTTTAAGAATTTAATTATAATTTATTCAAAATTTATAAAATGTCTTTAAACATTTTTTTTTTTTTAAGAGTAATTTAATTTAAAACTAATTCAAGATCATATTAAATTTTTTGTATGAAGATTAGTTATATGAATAACTCGAATTCACCCTAATTTTTAATATGAAATCAAAGCCCATGTTGCAAGCCTAAATTTTAAAGTAGAAAAATGGATTAAGCTCGAGTTGAGTAGTTAGGGTTGAAAATATGGTTGGATTGGACTTAAGTTTAGCATTTCATATGGTAAGTTGGGCTCAAATTATAACTCAAATCCATTCAACTCGTTCGAGTTGCAGCCCTGTTGGTAAGTAACAAAGGCCCATTGACATTTATATCAAATTCAATATTGTTTTTGGTTTTATTATATTTATAGCTGTTTTATATAATTATTATAGTTTATTAATTAATTATATTTATAGCTATTTTATTATAACTCAAACCCACCCAATTCCGAGTTGCAGCCCCATTGGTAAGTAACAAAGGCCCATTGACATTTATATCAAATTCAATATTGTTTTTGGTTTTATTATAATTATAGCCGTTTTATATATTTATTATAGTTTATTAATTAATACCACTATGAACCAACTACTCATAAACAAATCAATTAATTTACAATCTTACCAACCCTCCCCTGTTGTTCCCTTTTCTTTCTCTTCAACTTCTTTCCCGCTACCATACAGTGCCGAGGTGGGGACTGGGGATGCTTGCTCACAAATACAAGTATCAATTACTAGTATTTTATATGCAAATGTAGTACATCTAAGTCTCTAAAAAACAATTATATAACTCATAATATTATTATATTAATTATTAAGTAATACTAGAATCAAGTCAAATTTAAACTGTATTTTAAAATAATTTTCATTTATGCTCTATTTTGGTTAGAAGAAATAACAAGAAAAATAAATAAAAAATTTCTAAATACTTTATGTTGTTCAATCATTTCATTATTTATTATGCAATTTAAAGTGGGAATGTCCATTTCCTTGAAAAATTTATTAAAAATTTATTCTACAACTATACCTATAGAATAATCATTCTATTCCCGAGTAATTTTTTTAAAAAAATCGAATTATCAAAAAAATCCTCATGTTTCAAGTTCAAAAATCGCCACAACTACCACTACCACGATACTACCACCTTCCACCACAACTACCGTCACCTTACGACCACCTACATTGCCTTCCACTACTACCATCACTGCCATCGCCGCCTTTATTGTCGCCTTCAACCACACCACCGACTTCCACCCCCTTCCACCACTACCACCTTCGACCACATCACCTCCATTGTCTTCCACCACTATCACCGCTACCGCCACCTTTCACCACCACCCCATCTTATTAAAATAATAAAAATATTATTTTTTAATAATTTTTTAAAATTATTTTTCATGCTAGTCAAATACATAGTGAATTTTTTGTTCATTCACTTCACTTTTTTTAATTTAAATTTCCACCGTTAAAACTATAAATAGTAACTTTTTTTATAAATTTTTAATATTTATCCAATACACTACAAAAATTTTATTAATTTATTTTCCTTTCACTCACTCCACTTTCTTTTAATTTCCCTTTCCATTATAAATTTTCAGACCAGATTAATAATTACCAACCGATTCTACGTCTAAAAAATAAATAAATAAAACAACAAAATAAAGTAACTGCTAAAATATTAGTTATATGAGATTTATACGACAGAGTCAACTGTTCACATTCAGTATCAATCTTCCAGACCTCCGCGTATTCAAAAGTCCTTTCTCTCTCTCTCTCTCCTCTCCTCTCTCTCTCTCTCCTCTTTCTCTCTCTAGGTAATGCCCCTTTATCGTTAATTTGTATTAATTCAATGGATCAATGATCCATGCCCCTTTTTCTGTGCTTGCCCATTTCATATATATATGTAATTGGTAAATGGATACATGATGTTCTATATCTAATCTCTTCCCAATTTTATTGTGCTCTGTACCGCTAATTTTCCCTTTTTGAATCTGTACACTCTGTAATCAAACTGACTCTTTCTCATTTGGTTGTGATTTTGACTGCAGATTCGGTTTCGCATTACAATACTCTTTGGCAATCTGTATAATGGTATGTTCTTCATTCGTTACAGTTGTATATTGAACTAGTTAATTTGTGGAGTTTCATGATATTTGATTGTTTGCACATCAGACCTATTGTAGATAGAACAATTGGGTTGGGTTGACTTTGGGAAGTTTTGGAATTGTGTTCTTTAATTTAGAATAAAATGATTGGGAGGAAAAATCCTGGGCGTGCTTCGCCTATACTTTTGATTACGTTGGCATTTGGGTCTTTTTTTGCTACATATAATTTGGTAACAATGGTAATGCGGAACAAAGCTGCCGGTTCGAAAAATCCCGTTGGGGAGGGTTTGGACTGGTTTGATCCTGTTACTCAGATGCCAGAAGCGGTGAAGAGAGCTGGGAATCCGAATGTCCGATACCATGTTGCCCTAACGGCCACTGATGCGCCTTATAGCAAATGGCAATGCCGGATTATGTATTATTGGTACAAGAAGTCCAAAGATGTATCCGGTTCCGATATGGGGGGTTTCACCAGGGTTTTGCATTCAGGAAGTCCTGATAATTTGATGGAGGAGATACCCACTTTTGTGGTTGATCCCCTTCCCCAAGGGCTGGATCGGGTGAGAAATTTTTTTTTCCCCTGCTTTTCTTTTTTGGGATTGTCAGTACTTAACTATGTGCTCATTTTTTCAGTTTATTCTTGTAAGTTGTTATATTTTCAATTTGTTTGAAAGTGGATTGCACCCTTTTTCATGTGCATTTGTCGTTTGCATTTCTGTGGAGATAATTAATGGACTTGTATTTTTCTTAGATTGTATTTTATTTGCTGAAAAAAATTAGAGTATCTCTAATCTAAAATGATTAAGAAGACTAGAAGAGTAATGACATCTGTATGGGAAAAATTAGAAGAAAATAACAATATCTCTAATCTAAAATAAATTGAAAGGACTTGCTTGGACTCTTGGTTAGAATGAGAGTGCTAAAGAACCAAGGAAGTAGGAAGATTTTGTTATGCCTTGCATTTAAATATTGTAGAATTTGAACTTTTCCTTTGAGAATGGTGAAATTGTTACATGAGCCACTAATTCGTACAAAATCTCAAAAATCTTCTATATTTTGCACCATGTTTAATATATTTGTATGGTGGTAACTTATCCACTTGGCCCCAATCACACATAAGCACATTTTTTTTTTCCTTTAGTTGGTAAATTTTGGATTGTATGTTGGGTAACTGGTCTTTGAGTAGTCACTCACAGCTCTGTGTTTGTTATTTTTCAACAAGATTTAGAAATCTCTCACTTTTCCTTGCTTTTGTTCACATAATTATCCACTATGAAGGAAGTTGAACTCATCTTTTGCTAAAATTTATTTTTCAGTCAGGCTAATTATATGTTTCGTACTAATTATACTGTACCATCCACTGCTTATAGTGATAGCAGTACAAACACGAGACCTTAATTTTAGGTTATGTATCAATCTTGCTCTTGATAAGCCTTCAACATCAGCTATAGGATTTATGAGCTGAAACACAGCAGTCCTACCAAATAATGCATGATGAAGAAAGTGATATAGCACAGACATGTTGGAACTGTCATATGGATAAAAAGGAACATGTTCGTTACACTGTTAAAAAAATACACTAAAATATGTGCTCATGCGCACTCGGCACACTGCCATCTTTACCCACATTCTCCATACTGAAAAAAGTCATTATCAATGGCTGGTTGAGAAAAAGCTCCTCTGGTTACTTCCTCAGACCTTATGGTAGCTGCCACTGTCCGAGAAATGGTAATGGCTTGATACGGACGGTTTGAGATGCATCTGGTGTCAAATCAACTTCAACAAGTGGGGAGCCAAGCCTCTTTCTTTACTGGCAAGCCTCCTTCACCACACCCCCCCCAAACAAGAAAAAATATGTATATATATATATATATATATATATATATATATATATATATAATAATAATAATAATAATAATAATAATAATAAATTTAAATTTTTGTTCATCAATTTCTTATTGGTTCTGTCACATTATTGGTCGGCCCTGATACATTATCATGTCGATGATACATCTTGAGATTGGAATTCATAAAATCATGGAAAAAATAAAAGTCGGCTAAAATCATACGCCAGAACAACAAGTTAAGAAATTGTAACGTTTATCTTGTAGAAGATGTGAAGTGCACTACATGCGTTGGTGGGTTAACTTATTGGAGGATCGCATAAAAAATAAAAATTTAGACATAAGTTTTCAGTATTATCCAACAAATCATATATAAAATGGTATAAAAACGAAAGTCTATCTGTTTTTGAAAAGCATTCCTTTTGTTAAGTATATTTATCAAGTTTGCCAATTTTTAATGTTGATTTAGAATAGTGATAAGGAAACTGATTTCTGAATATCACAGAAAGTCCTATTATTTGCTGTGTTTGTTCACTTTCAGAAGTAATGTAATCCTACTATATCTAGAAAGAATGATTCAAGGCATTCCTGAGTTGTTTATCATAGTAATTATGAGGCATCAGTTAATATTTTAGACAACTCATCCAAGGCTTGCTTGTTGACTATTAATCTGAGCTGAACCATGCCAACACTGATATGTTACATATGTATTAGATGATATGATCTGTATCTGCCAAATACTATATCTAGATAGAATGATTCAAGGCATCCCTTAGATGTTTGAGGCATCAGTTAACATTTGAGACAACTTATCCAAGGCTTTCTTGTTGGCTATTAATCCGAGCTGAACAATGCTGACACATATGTTTATAAGTTCTATGATCTGCATCAGCCAATACTTTGAACCATTTTACATAAAAAGATATAAGCAAATAGAAGTAGATCAACATTTTATAGAGAGAAAATGAAAAATTAAAAGAATAATTGTAGCTGAAAAAAGTGTCTAATACTAGACAATTGCGTATTTGTGGTATCTATGTCTGAAACTTGCTCCTGTTCAGAATCCACAACAAACCAGAGCATGTGGAGTCATCTCCTTCTCTTTCTGTCAAGAAATGGTATGGCAAAGACTTATCAGGAAAAAAAAAAAATGGAAATGGTATGGCAAAGTGACTTATGTTTACACCAATTAATGGAAGATCCCAGTGCCAAATACAAATTAATTAATGAATAAAAAGATGCAACAGGCAACGAACAAAACAAACTATGAGATAAGTAAGCTGGATGGTGGCTCCAAACCAGCCTCATATAAGTTTATATTCACTGGAAAGTAGACTTTGGCACTCAAGAGATGGTTCAGACTGCATCTGGATTAGAAATTGGAATAGAGTGCATTCATCTTAGGGTGGGATTACTTGGTGCTTTCAGTAATTGTCTTCACTGCACTTGTTACTCACTGGAAGCCAACTATCCAAAAAGGTTGTCAGTTCTTATGCCTTGCATATATTTTTGGAACAGATAAGTGTAACATAAGGGTTGATACTCTTTTTGGTGTGACGTAGTTAATTAAAATTGATACTTTTTTGCTTATTTCTTTTATCATTAATTCCATTTTTGGTTGACTATTTACTGTATTTATTTCCATATGTTTTTCGAATTATTACAATCAAGAAATTTATTTTTTATTTTTTATTTTCAAAAAGTAAGAAATTTATGCATATGTAATTTACACTGCATTTTAATTGTGTCTAGGGTTACATTGTCTTAAATAGACCCTGGGCTTTTGTGCAATGGCTGGAAAAAGCAACAATTGAGGAAGAGTGAGTTGTTAGTTTTCCATGACTAGGTCTCATTTTTTTCTCTTCCTTTGTGAAATCTGAATTCTAGCACATTCTATGACCATGCAGATATATTCTAATGGCAGAACCTGATCACATATTTGCAAATCCTTTGCCAAACTTGGCACATGGAGACCATCCGGCAGGATTCCCATTTTTCTACATAAAACCTGAAGCAAACGCAAAAATTGTAAGGAAGTATTATCCTGAGGAAAAAGGACTTGTGTCTAATGTTGATCCAATTGGAAATTCTCCTGTAATTATCAAGAAGGTAGAGTATTTCTTCACTAGTCTAGTTCATGACTGTCAATCTGGTCTGATTGTGAATAATTTTCTGCACTTTTCACGTACATCCAATTCAATTTATCTGAAGCTCCTAAAATCCTTTATGTTTGTGAGAGTTGGAATGCAAAAGGCAGCTTCTTATTTTATTAATAGCAGTAATTGTTTTAGTCATAGACTCATAGTGGTGGAAGGTTTGTGGTTAACAATGTTGTTAGCAATTTAATTGTTGCAGTCTATCCTGGAGAAGATTGCACCTACGTGGATGAATGTTTCTTTGAGGATGAAAGATGACCCAGAGACTGATAAAGCTTTTGGATGGGTGCTAGAAATGTGAGTAGCAGAGCAGTTTAGAAGAATTTATAACTATGCATGTTCTATTCACTGGATAGTAACCGATTTTGGCTTGTTGATCTTTTGATTTTGCTTACATTTCTTTATTGATTAAGGTATGCATATGCTGTAGCATCAGCAATACATGGTGTACGACACATTCTTCGTAAAGATTTTATGCTACAGGTACACGATGGCTGTTGAAAATTTTCGATTCCATTGTTTCCTAAATAATTCAAAGATAATTTCACATGCATTTATGTAAATTTTCAGCCACCATGGGATTTGGAAATTGGAAAGAAGTTCATCATCCATTACACTTATGGATGTGATTACAATCTGAAGGTAAAAGTTACCGTGTTATTGTTAAAATCTACAACTATGATTAGTTATTTACTTTAACATTTCTTCTGTTGCTTGCCTTCTCTTATGAGTTTTGTCATTCCTAATCATTCAGGGAGAGCTGACGTATGGAAAAATTGGGGAATGGCGCTTCGACAAGAGATCATACCTTCGGGGTCCTCCACCAAAGAACCTCTCATTACCCCCTCCAGGAACTCCTGAAAGTGTGGTATGTCTAAGTTTATCATTTTGTGGCACATTTAGGAAACATGAAAGTTAAGTCCTTTGTTTAAAAACTATAGATAAAAGTGCATTCAGTGGGACCTAAGAATGAAACATTCAAATTTGTTTTCTGCACAAGGGAATAGAAATTGACTTCCTTGGATTGCCATGCTTCTCTGCTTGCGCTGAACAGTTCATGGATTTGAATAACTTTTACCTGGTTGACTAGGTCGAGTTTCATGAACAGTTATTAAAATTATTTATCTCATATTATTTTACTGCATGCTATGTTAGCAAGCCCAACTCAATACGTAATTTACCTTTATTTGAATTTGGTTTTCAATTTGCTCCTCCCATGTAGGCAGTCTGCACGGTGGCTATCTGACCTAGTTGGTTCAAGCTCTTTTTTTCCCCATGGAGCAGCCTTCTTTTTCATTTTGCTTATAAAACCGTATTGTTTATAAAAGAGCACAAAGTCAGATCTCAAAACTCTTCACATTTTGATTAAAAAAAAAAAATTTGTTTTAAATTTTCAGCAAATGATTTGTCCGTCTAAACGACTTTTGAGTTTGACCCATTCACACTATTGATCACATCCACCTTGATTTATTGCTCTTAAAACACATTTATGTTCTGTATTCTTTCTAGCTGGATGTAAATTGTATCTTGGACCTACCCAAACCATAAGTTGCCAGCTCCAGTTATGCAAGGGAAACGGCATTAATGTGAGAGTTCACTTGCAGCTGGTAATACTCTCTAGGGGCGGGGAAATTTTTTTTTTTTTTTTTTGTTGGGACCAACTTAAACTTTAATTGGGATTAACCATCATGCACAACCATGCGATAAACAATAAAGAGGAGAAGAAACAAGATAATCGCCTCTCTATGTAAAGGTAAGGCTGCGTACATCAGACCCACCCCAGACCCTGCAATGGCAGGAGTCTCGTTCACTGGGCTCGCCTTTTTTTAATCGAAGAAACGAGATAATCAGATTATTACGTGGAAAAACTGAACAAGGAAAACCATGGGTATATCTTCCCAAGCACATAAATCCAGTGTGAAGAAGAAAATATAAAATCTCTTTACAAGTTACTGACTCCTCCAAGAATCAGCCACTGTTGATATACTTCTGACTCCATACTGCTACTCTCACATCAATGCAATCACACCTCTATAATCCACTTCCCTTCACTAGTGATTTGTTGAACTATCTGAGCTAACACTTGTTCACAAAAAGTAGGAACTCTGTTTATAAAGTAAAGACGGGCTTGACCGTTGAAATACGAATTCAAATGATAAGCCAATGAAGCACCATGCTTTAGATCACGATCACACAGTTGTATATGGCGGACAAATTAAATCTCTCACTCCATTATCAAGAAGAACCTAGCTTTCAATCGTCTCTAATTGCCTTATCAACTTTTTGGAGGAAGTTCAGGGGGGTTTGTTGCCCAATTAGAAGTACAAGGGTAACAGGGGTAACTTGCCAAAATTGGCAGTTTAGGAGAGGTTTTCTTATTTTGCCTGACTAAAGATAAAATCCCAGTCCTTCATATTTCTTCAATGATAGTATACATAAGAAATAGCCTTATAAATTCAAGTCAATTCTTGGAACTTGGGTAACACTCTTCAACCACCATCGAAAAATAACACCAGAAGGAAAAGTGTACCTTTGAATTATTGATTTTTGTTGTGGCCGATCATGTCCAAGCTTGGGCTTTCTAGGTTTGTCCCTAGTTGGTCTCTGTTTTCAGTTGTATGTTGTAGTAACTTATTTCATGCATGCTTACATCTAAAAAGAGCATTGATGTCTTTAGTTAGCAATATCATAATGTGAGAGATAGAGTACAGATCATGGGTGTACGGCAATGAACATCATATATTTACATATGTATATGTGTGACTGTGTGTGCGTGTATGTGTTTATACTGTTCATCATGTTTACAGGTACGGCTGGTAACAATGGTGAATGAGGCAACTGCAAATATTCCCCGATGGGAAACAGAATAAGTAGTGGATGTTATCAGGAACTAAGCTGTGCATCACTATTTTGGAAATCTTCCGTTGTCTGTGATACAAGACTGAGGACCCTCATGTTGAAAAACTCTCAACATCAAACAGCCTCCAAGAGCAATGATGATACGTATATACAATCACGGAGAACAGAAGAACTATATAATCATAGAGAGAATTTCTTTGGTTCGTCGATATTTTGGCAATTAGAGATGTTAAAACCAAGAATACCATTAAATTCTTTTGTACAACTCTTGCTTTCCTAGTTGAAGTTCATTGTTGATCTAGTTTTGCTCGTGATTGATTTACAATTTCAGAATTTATTATCCAAAGTAGCCAGTTTCTGTAGTCTTTATATATTTTGAAGGTAAGAAATAATATCATAAATGAATAGAAGGTAAAAAAAATTGATAAATCACAAACTCTATAGGTTATAGAACTAAATTATTAAAAATCTATTTATTAAAAATTAGATATTATGCGCATACTCAACAATTTCAATGGAGAACGGTCATGAAACAAAAAAAATAAGAAATAATTAGAATTTGTTCTGGATCAATGAGACTAACATCAATATTTGTACGGATTGTAGACATCAATATTTGTACGGATTCTTTTGTTGGGCTATTAATATGTCATTTATGAAATTTATTGTTATGAGATAAAGTGAAGTCTACCAACCATATCAAAACTTTAAAAAAAACCTCTAAAAAAAAATAGTATAAAACTCTGCAAAGAAATTTTACACTTAAAATTGACAATGAACTCCCATCCTATTTATAAACACACGGCAGCAATCATTTATACGCAGGTGTATGATTTATACAGGTGTTGCTTATTCAAGGATCGGTTCTAAAATGCTCTAAAAGAATATGTATCTAAGTTATATAATAGAGAAATCTATAATATTCTGTACAATTAAAAGGACTCTAAAAATGCCTCGCCACATATTGGGTTAGAAGTCGGGTTCCCTTGATTTTAAAATATGTCATGGTGAGTCAAAGTTACATGTGAAAACAACACTTTTTCTAATGGCATTAATACTCTCAATAGCATGTAAGTTAATTAGAAAGGAAAATGCGGTCTATGTTTTGGCATGACACTTATTTATTGTACAATTCATGTCAGTGAATGAATATAAATTGAGTGTTAATATTACCTAATAACTTAAATTTTTGTGGCGGGTCGGTATCAAAACATGACACAATCCTTAATTTGATATTGGGCCAAATGCCCGACCTAAAATAATATAATTTCCTAGACCCGTCCCTACATCTGAGCCTTCTCCCCAAATAGGTAAAGTGTCCCTGCATCCGAGCTTTCTCCCCAAATAGATAAAGTGTCCCTGCATCCGAGCCTTCTCCCCAAATAAGTAAAGTGACCTGACCTGTCCCAAATTGGATTCGGAAGGAAAGAGAAAGATATATATATGCTTATATGAAATGAATATTAATATCACTCAATAACTTAAATTTTTGAGTCATAAAACACCCAACACCCTATCCATACGCACAATCAAGTGTCAAAAATCAAAATATGCAATTTTTGTGTACTTTTCGAAATTGAAGATCAAGGATTCAAATCTCATAGAAGCCGAGTGAGTGAGTTTCTTACCCCCAAAATAAAAAATTCATCAACAACTGCAGTATGTGTTACTTGTAATGTAATTTTTTTATTTTACTGATATATGAAGTGAATGTACTATTTTCTCATTCCCCTTTATAGATCTCTATCATACATTTCAGAGATAAAAAGATAAAATAGAGGTATATCCAACATAGGTATTTATTTTATTATTCAACCCAGAAAAGGCACACTATTGTGTATAACAGTCATTATACCTGCTAAAGCATAACCATGCATCCAAAAGTCGTTAATGCATACGCAATGACCATACATATCAGACTCTAAAATTTAACTAAATACACCAACTCCTCATACCCATTACCATCATACATAGCCATTCACCCCATGATAAACAAACTCAACCGTAGCGACCTTAACCAGACATTGAACACTGAAGCTTTCTGGCATAAAACCAATCCGGTAACATCATCTATTATCAATTTCCAGTTGATGATGTAATAGCTAGCAGAAAACGAGTCAGGCGGCATTACATAATTTCAGCTCCCAGCTGATGACGACGGTAACAGCGTTGAAGGAATTGGCCACATTATATCCGACAGCTATACTCTTATCATAATTTGATAGAATAGTGTGTACACCATCTTTGTTCCACCAAACTCAGGACAGAGATCCCAATACCAATTGGTGAATTTATTGACACATTCTAAATGCACAAGCCTGAGTAGCCAACGAAGTATTTTCTCACAAACCGCGCACAATATGATGTTTCACTATCTCTCCTCCTCCGGGCTGGAAAGCTCACGCTTCTACATAGAATATAAAATTAAACATCAGATAAAAAACATAAAAGTTGGTCCATATGAACTTGTGAAGTAAATATCAATGGAAGCAACACATTCAAACACATATGAAATTGTGCATACATGTGTGATAAGTACATGCATAAATAAGTACATCATGCAAGTACATACAAGATATTACACATAAAATCCTTTTTTTTTTTTACTATTACACGCCTATGTTACATGGACTCGGGTACGGGTGTCGGACACGAGTATGTATCCATGCATCGGACGTGTCAAATCTCCAAACAGAAAGACACACAGACATGGCTAAATATTCATTTTATTAATTATTTTATTTTATTTTCTAGAGTAAAGTGTTTTATCAAATACAATGTTCAATATAAACATTCAACTCATTTTAAAGTAATAATATTAATGTAATTGAATGATTGGATATGGTTTTTAAGTACATGTCTAACCAAAAGTGTCGGACACATATCCCATACCCATGTCCGAGGGATACGTGTCCGACACGGATACTTCACTACTTTTGAAGAGTCCATGTAACAGAGTTACACACACAATCCTTTTATCTTTTTACTATTATTTTGGCTTCACCCGCAATCCAGATCTGAACCCAACAATTGAGAGTGGCATAGTACCATTTAAGCTCACAACTACACCATTTAGAGAAGACACGGAATGCAAAAATTATAATATATATATATATATATATATTCTTTCTAATAGCCAGTAAAATCTGACCTAACCTACCAGTCTCACTACACTTCTAGGTCAGGCTTAGAGGCATGTTAAACAAAAGAAAAAATTAATTGTCTTTTACCTCATGTATATAATATAATTATACAAGTACAAGTATTACAGGAACTTCTAAGCATGGTAACAGCATGTATTGGGGTCAAATTCAACGCGTCAGTTTTAAACCATACACAAATTTGATCCAAACTGGACCTGCAACTTTCTAACTGGCAAAGCTAGAAGTATATATGATTATAACCAATTTAATATCCTATCCAAAATATATAAATAAATAACCAATTCATAATGTGCAAGTGTTATCCTACATCTTGGAGATACCCGTACTTTCACAGCTAAATCCCAGAACAGCTAGGCACAGAGGAGAACTAATAATTTCATCTTCAGGGTTAAGATAATCTAAAAGATACGTACGAGTACTTGATAGAGGGGGGAAAAGGGATTTGGTGATTCTCCTCAAGAAATGGGGCCAATGTTGCGAAAAACACCAACAAACAAAACCCATTCCCAACTACTTGGGCTTATATTTCATAGGATTCATGTTCATATTGGCCAATGTTGCCAAAAGCAAAGGAAAAATTTACTTCTTTTGATAATTTTTGTTTTTTTTTTTTTTTTTTTGATAAAAAAGGAAAAATTTACTTCTTACAAGCTTGGTCAAATGCATCAGCATTTATAAACTTATATGCATGAAAAGCATTCTTCTAAGTTTGGCAAAAACATCGTGGATAAATTTAAAGTGAAGGAAAATGAAGTGAGGTACCAAAGAACGCGTCTTGTAAAATGAATTTGATACATCTAAGCCAGAGTAGTTAAAACCTAAAAAGAAACTCGATGAGCCTGCTGAAACTCCATTGAAGAAGAATCTCCAAGATGGTGTTTCCTTTTAAAGGGGCCTTAAACAACCATGAAACTGTTGTTGGTGCACCAGACAAGACACCAAGATTAACAGAGTGCATCTCACGTTCCAGGTGATTCTCTTTAAAGAGGGAAGAGGGAAAAGGCAGTGGAAGCAACATTTTCTTTTTAATATTGTGGCACTCCACTGGCAACAAGACTAAACACCAGGTAATAGGATAAATTACACACACACAAAAACTAAATTTCCAGGTGTTTTGCAAATATCCCACTAAACTATCAGAAGTAAGCAAATGAGGACATCCCGTTTGTCTGATGTTAGTTCGATAAGTAATTTACCTTTTTACCCTTATTTAGTGAAATTATAATAAAAGTTAAAAAATAGCAAAATATCAAATTACATATATATCTGTAGGTATTTCTATTACAGACATACAGTCACTCTTCTAATGCATGTTATGGTTTTGAGTTTTTTGTTTTCTGGGGTATGCCCTGGTTAAGTTATTGTTTTCTTTTTTCTTGGTTGTTCCAAGTGTCTTGAGCCTCGAGGCAGTTTACTTGTAATTTATTCTCTTGTATCAATAAAAACCACACTCAGGAAAATATATATCGATATCGAAAGGTATAAACGTCGCTTGGCATGCTGTTTTGCATGCCTACACTTGATGAAATCTGCTGTTCATTTTACAAGAACATTAAACCATTTGAGATGAAGGTTTGCCAATCAGTAGCAAGAGGACAAAGTGAAAGGGAAAGGTGGGGGTGCCACAAACAAATTTATCCACCTTTGTCACCATCCCATGTTTACTCCTTTAGTTTTGTTGCAAATGAATATTCCATGGACTGTATAAAGCAATAGTTTTGTTGATTTAAGCCTGCCTTTGATGCATGATAAGGTCGTTGCAGAGAGTTTCATGAGATCCAATACCTACCTCCAATCTGGTATGGGTTTTTCAGTAAGAAGTGATAATGGGTGAAATATGGTGCTTTTGTCTACGAGTGATTTGGTGCTTCATTCCAATCAGTTTATGCTACAAAGCTTATGTTGCTCATCTATGGTGGATCCACAAAGGTTGAAGACGACATGTGAGAGGCAGGTCAATGATAACCATTGCCAAATGGGTTATTAAGAGGATCTAAAATAGAAATCTAGGTGTTTTTTATTCAAGGGTATCTTTATCAATAAGAAAGGGCAATTTTGTGATTTCACATTTTATATTATCACGTTCATTTACCCTTTTAGCACCAAGTAAAATCTCCGAAGGGTATAATGAGAGTGCAACTGCCTAGTATTTTAGATAAAGATCGAGGTAACTTTTTTATTTGGCTAGAGCTGAAATATGTTAAAAGATTAAAAATATTATTACCCTATAATGGCAATAAACTTTTATTATATTGGACATCTACATCAAAATATATTGTGAAACTTTAGTAGCTGATTTCCATTGCCCTTGGATTCTTGGAATCTAACATCTTTATGAGAAACTAATAATCTTTCATCTGTGACAGACCAAGTCACCGTTTGCAAAATACAAGAAGGGACGGCCTGTTAGGGCCTCAGGGAAGGTCTCAATTGTCTATGTTATAGGGGAATTCATGTTGCTTGGTGGTTCTGATTAGCTGAACCTGTCATCCTGATTGTATCGAGACAATTAACTTGACAGGGGAAAAAAAGTGAGGCAACGTAATATAAAGGCGTCCAACCTCATGAAGAGATGTAAACCCAGGTCCAAAACTCAAGCAGATCAAAAGTACTTCTGTTCTTAAACATAGTCATTCACCACCACCACATTGTGACTATGGAAGGTGGGGATTAGAAACATTTTTTAAATCAAAGGG
This sequence comes from Cornus florida, assembly GCF_030987335.1. NCBI lineage: Eukaryota > Viridiplantae > Streptophyta > Magnoliopsida > Cornales > Cornaceae > Cornus > Cornus florida. The sequence goes on from NW_026775576.1 coordinate 51,191,956, forward strand.
TATATGGAAATGAATTCATATAATTCTTTGTGACTGAAGTTCCATGAAATGATAACTAATGATTAGGTTATTTGTCAAGCGAAGGGTCGAAAAACATAGGAGACACACAGAGAGTAGATACTCACTTGGTAACTAGCAAGTGCCTGCAATAAGCCAACATCGTGATGCTCCAACAAAAACACAATAAAAGTATTGAAGCCGCAAAGTTGGAGTACGAATATGGTGGCATCAGGATGCATGACATCCTCCATAATCAATCTCAAGGACCTCAAGAAAAAGAAATGTAATGTCAGAAACATTCTAGCAAGTCAGGACAATAAAACTATCATTTACAACATCAGATGCAACTCACCATATGGCGTTCTCATAATGATTCACACGAAATATCGACCTGCCCAGATGGACTGTCCTTGGTACTTCTCTGGCGGAATAAACTGCTGGCTTCCTTTCATGATGTGCTGTTCCTGTAGCTGATCATGGTGTGGATTTAGATGTTCTAGAGGCTTGTGATCCTGCCAACCTTGCTGTTTTTCCACTGGGAACTGCACAGTTGGAACTAGTTTTCCAGGAAATGGGAAGGTAATTGTCTCCACAGACCCATTGCCTTCGCTAATATACTGGGGGCTTGAACGTGATGGCTGATGAATGGACTGATTAAGCCCTAAGCCTTTCATTGATGATGACAACTCATATCCATCCAACCAGCTATAGTCATCCATTAATGGATTCTCACCAGTCAAATCTGTGACAGAAAATGACTCACTAACTTGTTTAGGAGGAACATGGCTAAAACCCGGGGGTGGTCCACGGTGCCTAACAGGTCGAGTCACTGCACTCTTTCTCGAATTTGCGGGTAAAGCCGATGATGTCTTTGCAGCCAAACTACCCAAATCAACTCCAGAAGAGGCAATAAAATCAAAATTGGACTGTATCACAGTTTCTGAAGCTTTTCCCTGAATGCAAGATGAATCGTTTGCATAGATATTGGCAGATTGTTGGGGGAGAAGTGAAAGTGAATGAGCCTGTGAAATGCCTAAATCTTCCTGAATCCCAGGTTTCATTGAATACCCATTCTCAGAGATGGTGAAATCTTTTGACTCGTTGGCAAGAGAAGTTTGCTGATCCAAAAACCACATTGAGGAGTGTGAATGAATCGGTTGCAGATGCTGCGGGACAATATTTGCAACAGACGCAGAACACAAGGACTGTTGTGAATTGGCACAAAAAGCAGATTGGTGGCAAAGATTACTGTGAGAAGTTAACATAGAACCACCAAAAAACTGAGAATCACCTGCAAATGCATCCTGGACAGGCTCTGGGCCCTTGTAATGGGTCAATTTTGAAGCAATCACATCACTCCGCTTCTCAGTGACCGTCGGCTTGAAAACAATCTCCTCATCCTCATCTTCCCCTTCCATGTACAGCTGCACCTTTGGCTGCACAGCTCCTGAATTCATCATTGGATCAGTTGGAAAGTCTTGAATCCTACTAACTGATTCAGGACTTCCTGAAAAGGATGTGAGCATGAAATCATCTGAGGTTTGAGGCTCAACACCGATAACAAACTTTTTCAACTTCAAATCAAAAAATAATGTTTTCTGGTCAACCCTAACTACATTTGCTAGGGCCTTTCCTGCAGCTAAAATCCTTTTGACACGAGCACTTTGCTCCTTCTTGCCCTCGCCTCCAGAGGAATGTTTCCTTGAAAAATCCAAAATGGTTTGTGCAGGTTGAAGGGGCACGAATCCTCTCAACTCAAAGTCCTCCCACAAAGCAAGCCGGTTTTCAGTTTCCCCTTCTTCATACCGACTCATATTAAAAAAGCAGGTCTCATCTTCATCATCTATGGAGACCAACCCATTTGACAAGAGCTTATTTAAAAAAGATATGCAGTCATTCCAAAATTTTGATCTAACAGTCGCTTGTTTATCGTCTGTGTCACCACCCGCTGCAACATCAGGACAACAAGCCAACCATTCCAGAAACACCATAATACCAGGTAAGAGACAACTTGAAGAAGAATCACGCAACTGAATGCATCTTCTCAGAATTTGTCCCAGTAACTCAAAAACTGCAGCAAGTGCATTCTGAAGCAGAACTGTACGTTGTACGATATCTGCATAGGTCTGACCTTCAGCCTCCCTATTCACATTATGAACAGTGAATATAAGGATGGAAATAAGCTTAACTATTGTAAGTCCATTCTCAGCAGGATCTGTGCCGAAATTCAATTCCTCTTCTGGCCCAGAAGAAAGAAGCTCATGCAGAGCACTGCTAACCAGTAAAAGAACTTCTGCAAATGTCTCCAAGCTGGAGAAAGAAAGTCATAATAAGTAATACCCTTATAAAGCTTACATCACGTCTCATGTCAGAAATGTCGAAGATAAATACCTTGTGCGAGTGAAAAGAATGCCATTTAGACGAACAAATCGAACGCAAAACACTTTATATATCTCATGGTTACTGACTGCTTTTTCCCCTACAAGACGAGAATCGATGTTGGCATCCTTAGGTCGAAGTTTTGCTTCTGATTTCCCTCTTCCTTTGGCAGTCGTCCGTCCAGATGATCCATTCGTAGCAGAAGCTTTAGCATCCCCATGCAGCTGAGAGTAACTCTGACGATTCTGCCAAAAGTAGATAAAAATATAAATAAATGTTGGAAGGTAAATGCAGAAGATTCCTTCATCAATTCGAAAAAATTAAAACAAGAATTGAGTTTGCCAGAAACAAGAAACATAGTTAATTTCTATAAATATGGGACGGTATGTATATACAAGCTCAATTCAACTTAAACATCGCCTTTTCTATCTTAAATGTAATTATGCCAGCTCATGTGTCAACTTTCAAATAATAATAATAATGTTCAGCTTCGGCAATATAATATTAAATCAAACAACTCTTAAGAATTGATGTAAAATCAATAAAAAAGGGCAAAGCAAGTCCCAACTCCCAAATAATACATGCGTCATTAGAATTGAAATAAGTAAATAATTTTATGATTAGTACTACAAGAAATGAAGTTTAGCATAAATTAGGTCGTCGCTTTTGTAATTCATATTCTTGATTAGGATTACTTAAGTCATCATATTATTATATGAGCTAGGTTACAATTATTTTTTAGGGCAAAGTGCAAAAAAAAACCCCTCAACTATGCCCCATTTAGCAAATAACCCCCTTGAACTATAAAAGTTGCATAAACCCACCTGAACTAATCACTTGGGTTGCAATTAACCCAATCCGGCAATCGGCTGGTTGAATTTGAGCGTTAATAAGTCGCGTGACAGTCTAATTTTATTTAAATGACCATATAGCCCTTATGGAAGTAAAAACCAGTGTCCATTAAACCCCAACCAAACACGCCCTCTCTGCATGTGTGTGTGTGTGTGGGCGTGGGCGTGGGTGTGGGTGTGTGTGTGTGTGTGGGTGTGTGTCTATATATACAAAAACAAAAATTCAAGAAATTGACTCAAAAAATAGAATCTGATCCGGCGACTCCGAAACAAGAAGAAGAAGAATTCCAAAATCAAGAATCATAGAGCAACTTTGATATAGAAGAAGAAGAGACCCTCAGTCCAAAAACCCCCAATCCAAGCAGAACTAGTGAAGGGTTTGATTCCCCAAAACCCAATAAATCGGAATGAGCAGAAGAAGAAGAAAAAGGTTACAAATGGCGATGAAGAGAATGGAGCTATCGAAGAGACCAACCATGAACAAGAGAGAGAAAAGCATGTCTAATTGTCTATAGTGCATATAATGATGGTCAAGCCAATAAAAATTCGTGAGCAACAAAAGAATGAACAAATGATCTCAGGTGCGTCTGTTTCTGAGGAATGAAAATCATGAAAAGAACGGGGAGAGAGAGAAAATAAGATGGATAAGTGGAGGCAAGGGCGTAACTTAGCGTGGGCTAACCTGGGCTATAGCCCAGGTCCAAAAAAATAAAATAAAATATAATAAAATTTAGTACTACTACTTCCTATCAGCCACAGTCCAGCCCAATCAGTCATAGCCCAGCCTATGCCCAATCCATAATAAAACAAAAATAACAAATGGCCCAGTCCAGCAATGAGCAACTCTCTGAACAAAATAAAGAAGCAACATGCTAACGAAATCTCACTTATCTTACAAGAGAATATTCATTCCATTCAAATAGCTCTTTTGGTGTAACCAAAGCTACATCGTTCGTTGTTCATCTTTAAATTTTTATATCTGTAGCCCCTCTCACTTTGCAATCCTAGCTCCGCCCGAGTGGAGGATTTATCAATCTATGCACGCTTGAGAGACTCTCGGACTTCATAGAGAAAGAAAGAGAGACACCACCATGATGGTTATCGGGCAATGATCTTCTATGATTTTGAAGGGTTTTGCTCTGGTGATGCTCTGGCAGATCTGTTGTGGTTCCAAACAGCAGTGTTCCGGTGAGCAAATCTTCGAGGATTTTGACTGTCAAAATCAATGCTCTTAACAGATTTTTGAAAGAGTGAGCAAATCTTCGAGGATTTTGACTGTCAAAATCAATGCTCTTAACAGATTTTTGAAAGAGTGAGGAGAAAGAAAAAGGGTGAAAGAATTGAGGAAAAAGAAGAAGGTTGAATGTAAGGTTTGAATTTTGAATCTAATTTAGTACCTTTACGGCCAGAGCAGCTGACATCAATAAGTGAGTTCAGCCGCCGGCGAGAGGTTGTGGCAAGGTGAGGAGGCGGTGACCCAGTGAAGATGGAGAAAAAGAGGATTTTTCTTGTTTTGTTTTTGTTTTACAGAGACTTGGTGAGGATGATAACAGACAACTTCGTTTGGCTTAGGAATTGAGATGGGTGTGTGACCGTGTCATACATATGAGATAAGGTTGGTGTGTTGTCAACACTTAAATAAATGAGCTGGATGATAGCAATCTCAGGAACCAATTAAGTGCACAAGTGTGAAACGAGGTCGATTTAAATGAGGGTATATGTGTCCTTTGATTTTTCCGACCAACTCACTTGCCGGATTGTCCTTAATTGCAACAAATCAAAAGTTCAAGGGGGTTTTTCGTAGTTCAGGGGGGTTTCTTGCAAAAGGCCAATAGTTTAGGTGGGTTTTTTGCACTTTACCTATTTTATATGGTTGAAATCAAGTCTATTATTATTATTAACTAGGGAACTGCCTATTTTGATAGAATGAGTCCTATTTGGTAACAGTAGTGAGTTGAATTCTTTGGCATTAATAATGAGGAGTAATTCTTAGCTCCTTTTGTGTGTGTGTGTGTTCGGGGGGGGGGGGGGGGGGGGGGGAGGTGGGGGACAAGTAAAGATTCATTAAAGGCGCTCAAGAGGAGAGAGCACCTGGAAATGTACAAGAAACACTATAGGAACCATACAATCATACCTATAATCCACGCTATCAACAAAATTAATAATATCGCCCATGGATTTACAATTCCCCCGTTGACCCAAAAAAATAAAATTCATAGCTCCAGTAGTGTCCTTAGGATTTACTAGTATCTACCAAATATCCCCTTTGGGGTCATCAAGATCAGTGTTTTATGAGATTATTTTTATTTTATTTCAATGAGTTCCAAACTCCTCAATCACTTTTGAGCGTGGAATCCAAAATAACAATTGTGGAAAAGGGTACCCATTCTTGTTTTGACCATGATTATTCTACAAGGGAACTGTTCACTGCAACTTACAGTTCAGAAACACATTGATTTTCAACAGGATAACGAAGGGTATAATAGTAACAGAAGTGTCCTCATAACGAAGAATATATTGACAGAGGTAACCCCAACTGTGTTATCATAAAGTAGCCACAACGAAGAATATATTCATAATAGGTTATTGTGTGTGTGTGTGTGAGACCTTAATAAACATGTAGTTCACCAACAAAACCTATTCAGTAGTTTAGTTTCAGTAAATTAACCAACTATGAACACACAGAATAACACAATTAACAAAGAAAGTCCCTAATGCATAATGTGTTTTATATCTAAAGAACCTCAGGGCTTGAATATTTATTTATCCTCACTACAAATTTCAAACAAAGAATAATGTGTACGTGTCATGACACTGATACAGCAGTCCAAATAATATAAATATACCTTCTCAAACGCAACAATCAAGTTATCCCTTGCAGTTGAAAAGGGATTTTCCACTGCCAGACTCCGAAAGTAACGGTAAACAGCGACAAATTCATCACCAGAATAAGTAGCCAGTATGGCAAGCTGGAAGAAGAAACAGAGTAATCCCATTACGAAGGTAAAAGACATTGTAACTGACAAACCCAAAGCATATATACAAGGAAAGATGGGACGAAAACATAGAAATAACATTAACAACCACAAAATTTTATAAATAACATGATAAGGGAAACCTGATGATGGGGGTTGCCACTGGATGGCCAAAGGCATGCAGCTTGCAGGTAGTAACTTGAAGCTGCGGCATAATCACGACTTTTGGAGTCACCTTCCCCATACAGTCCTTTGTAACGTGCAAGGTCACCCAGGTATATCAAACAACGGTGACAGGATACCAAACCCTTCTTCGTCTCAGCAGATCTCTTCCCATCTTTCTCCAGAACAATTTGATTCCCCGAATCCTCAGAGAAGTAACCTAGAGGAAGCCCATATTTAGCTCTAATTTTCAAAATTAGATCATGATAAAATCCAGTTGCTTCTGAAAGAAACGTTTTAAATTGCAGGCGTATTTTGGTAATTCGATCAGGTCGAACAGGGCCCTTTCCACCCTGCGACGTTGTCGAGCCAGCAGAAGCTAGGGCAGCACTCAAGTGTGCTCTGAATTCCTCAATTCGCCGGTAATGTAACTGCCATAAAGCATATTCAATATTGTGCTGTTCGGAAAAAGTATGATCCTCAAGAATTATTGCTTCATAGTTCTCACGCATCTGCTGCCAGGCATTTGGATCTGAGGGAACTCTAGCCTGGGCTGACCTACGGCGCCTATTCTCCAACTCAACATTCTGCAGAAAGAAATTTTTAAATAAATTAGTGTTATGGGATTTTCATAATAATAAATATTTCTCAAAGCAAGAGAGGTGGATTTCTGAAAACATCAAAAGTTTATATGTACATAAAAGGATTCGGTTTCAAGTTATTATACATAAACACCTTTAAAAAACCTATCAGATGTGTATTGTGTCCTCAGTTGACAAAATTATTAAATCATTTTTTTCAAATTTGATATATATTTCCCGAAATTCGATCATATGGATCCATGCTTCACAGCCAACAAGTTCTACAGCCAAGTTGATTCAAATTACAGGAGAACATAAAAGAACTCATGTGTTCATGTCCTAATAATGGTGCTCTACTATGTACGAAGACCAAAGAATTTTCATTTTTCCCATAAAAATTAAACATTTAAAAAGCTATATCAAACTTCCTAAAGATAAGTTTTTATTCGATCCAACATGCTTTTTTTTCATAGTTAAAGATAATAACACTGAAGAAAATAAAGAGCGAACATACCAAGCACTGGGAAGGCATACCAAAGGCTCAAAAACACAAAGACCAACAGTGAAGAGTATAATCCCCTTGACTTCCCACGATGTGAAAATCTGTCTAAGCAAATGTATTGGATTCGAAAGACTCCATTCCTTATCTTTCTCTTTTCTTTTTGTAAATGACATGAATTTACATGCTCTACATCATTTCATGGTCATATGGGATGGATACAACTGATGAACTTATTGTTGACTACTTACATCAATTGCGTCTAGTTCTTGATTCGGAATTTTTATGACAATAAAACATATGTTCAAATCTTAGAAATTTTTTTTTTTTTTTCTATTATTACACTTTTCATGGGATTTGGTTCATTCAATGCATACGCACATGCATATCAAAAAGATTTATGCACATTTTTTTATTTGACTCTCAAGTTTATCTGTGCGCTGGGAATAAAGCAATCAAAGAACACCACAATAACCTTCATCTCCCAATTGATACAAGACAATACAGCAGGGAATGAGAAGATAATAAGAAGGGGGTAAAAAAGCATAGGAAACATGAGATGAGATGAGAGAGATAAAGATGAGAAGACTGAAAGAAAGAGGTGAGAAAAGCAAGAATAAGGGTGAGAAAAAAAATGGAGCTAGATCTCTGAAAGCCACGATGATAATCAGATCAAAGTATGAGAACAATTCTTATTACAATAGGGCCTTTTATAGGGAATAAAATAAAACCCTATAAATTAGAGAACTCTAAAAATAAAATAAAACCCTATAAATTAGAGAACTCTAAAAATAAAATAAAACAAAATAAAGAAAATATATATAAATATAAACCAACAATGTAATTCTAGAAAACTCGTGCCTACACCTAGCCTCCTCCAACATGGCCTATAGGACTCATTATGATCTCAGATCTCCATACTAATAGCCCTGGAGAATTCAAAACTAGAGCCTCTTATCGACTGCTATCAAATAAATACTTAAAAACAAAACTCCAATGGTTATATGCCAGAAGCAGATCTGCCCTGTTCCTCGCCACAAACCTCGTGTTTTCATAGAACTCCTCCCAACACCTCAAGGGTGCTTTTCCACACATCCAGAGTATGGAAAAACAGGCAATAATATCTCTTGTACACAAGATTACCCTGTCAAGCCCATATTTTTGCTCTACTGCTCTTCTTCACAGCCTATCTCCTACTTATCACACCTCTCGAACCACTCCCCAAACAAAGCCTAAACAAAACATCTGAGATTCCTGATTCCCTAACCCTCATTCATCACTAGAGAACAAAATGAGTTCCATCTCACAATGTGATGTGATATTTTAACAAATCCCATACCACCAACTTTTCCAACCTTTTCCTCACTGGAGTTGGAATGAAAAACAAAGACGTAAAATACTTCAAAAATCTAGAGATAGTAATCTTTGCTAGAGTGAGTTTGCCCCTTTTAAAGAAGCCAATCTCTTCCAACCAACCAACCAACCAACCTTCTTATGAGTTTAAATTGCCACAACATTCACATTAGCACAGAGTTGTGTTGGTTGATGGAACCAACGTCTCTCTCAATGTTTAAATTTGAAATGATTTTATTAGGGATATATTTTTTTTTTTTAAATGGTTTCAACTTTCGCTATATATATGCGAAATAAGGCCAAGATTCCGACCTCCAATTATGCGAGAAGTAGAGGGTTGAAAAACGTTTCTCTAGAAGTTGATTTGAGACCAAGTTTTTAGATTCAAACATGAAAACTACGTCTACTCTCAAATTTATGCATTAGACCGTGAATTATGCTTATCTTGAATATGCTAACATGTCCTAAAATGGTCCACCACCTAGCCCAAACTTTAGTGAAGAAAAACATAAAGCCAACCCCAAATACACTGTTGGAAGCTCCCAAACACAAATCCTAAAAAGCCACCCCCAAACAGAATTTTTATCCAGGCATAGATTGTTACATTGCGACTTAGCAAAATGGTAAGGTTGCAAAATGGGAAAACTAGAAAATGAGAATGCAAGAAAGAGATGGGATGTCGATTCTTCTATGATTGGGGGTTGGGGGGGTGGGGGTGGGGACGAGAATACCTTTTCATAAAAACGTTGAGCAAGCTCCCATGATGAAGGAGCAGACATTTTATCCATCTGTACAATCATCATCCATCAAATATGTTTGACAAAGTTCAACTTGTCTTCAACCTGCAGAAAAATTGACCGCACCATCAACATTGCAAACCTTTCTTGGCACTCTTCAATCAAATTGCTTACTTTTAAAAAAGATATAAAGATGGAATTGAATGCAACATCAGCAGGACCAAAACGAGCTAAAATTTTGGCTCTTTTTTAAAAATTAAAAAAAAATTCCATTCAATGCTGGGGGAAGACAAAAACTATTTGTGCAAAACAAAGACCACATGCATGCATTACTGCTAAAACATCCATAATATTTCAACCATCTGATTCTGATCATCCATGACCATATTAAATTTTTTTTTTATAATGTATTAGAAAGCGTTCAAAAGGGGAATGCATCCTAAGTACTACACAAAGGCCGCAAGAGACCCTAAGGACCCAAGGAACCCAAAAAACCAACTATCTCCTCTATAGATGTACAATATCTCCCCATTACCCAATAAACGAGAGAGCTATGACTGGCTAAAATGTATTAGGATGTCGGTTCCAGTGAATGCCCTTAAAGTTGAACAATAAAACAAATGAACATGAAAAACAAAACACAATTTGTACTCACATGGCTATAAGTTAGATACCCGAGAGAGTAGCTGTAATTGAAAGCTATACTTGGCAATCATTTACAAGATAACATGTTTGATGGAGGCCAATTTCATCAACTGAAATTCCTTATCACATCCTTCTACCACATCTTCTCCAAAGAATTTCTACGCAACGATACCCTACCTCTTGTATTAAGATTAAGATACATTACAGTCCTAGCATTTTCAAAGTGCCTCGGTTGATTCCAAGAGAAAAAATCAAAGCAACTTTTTTTTTACTTTCAAAAGCAAGAAAAGCACAACATATGTATTGACTTTCACAATTAGACCCTCAAATTTCATTTGAAAAGGTTCCGTCTATGAATCTATTAATACCCAATTAACAACCGCAGATACAAAGTATTTGCCACAAACCCTAATAAATTTTAGGACAAAAAGCTTTTCGATCTATGGTCCATCAATTCCACAATTTTGCATGCAATTAAACGTTGATTCTTATCAAATTTACACTAAATTCGATTAAATCAGCACTATCAAACCCATATCCCCAATTAAAACAAGATCACAAGTATGCCCAAACAAAAAATTAAAATCAATTTTCTTGTTTTCTAAAGCATTCTAAAACAAAATACCAGATCGATTGTGGAGAACTAGACACCAATCCTTCTTCCTTAATTAAACGAATAAGCTCTAATTTTAGAAATCAAAAAAATTAATCATAGAAATATATGGAAGATAAACTTACTTTCAGAATCAGATCTGTGGAGATTCTTCTTAGTCCATACAAAGAAATCAGACTTTCCTTTTACGAGAATCAATATATATATATATGTGTGTATGTATATTATATATATATATATATATGTGCGTATGTATATATATGGGTTGTGATTCTCAGACGGTAAAATCAGCGAGAAAGACACGAAAATTGTGGGGAAAAAAATCTAGGGTTTTCATGTTTTCGGTGGAATGGGGTTAGATTTCTATTGGTTTTCTGGGATCGGTCATAGGCGGCCACGTCTTTTTTATTCTCTTTCTTTTACGAGGAATGGATTCTCACGCGCCTTTGAGTGTCGTGAAAGCCACTCGCCAAGGACAAGGGGTGGACTTTGAGATGACTGAAGTGGGACCCTCACGTGACAGATGTCATGTATTTATTGGATGTGATGGAGATATTACATATCAGTGTCTGATTACTACGTATCGAAATTTAATTAGTCAATTATTATAATAGTAACTAAATTTGAGGACTCTCATGCGACAGTCCGACCACTTGCATTGGTTTTTTAAGACCTAAAGGCTATACGCAATAAATAAAATTTCTCAATAATTATATATAATAAAATAATTATAAACCAAACAAAATATTCGATAAATAATTTTATGTAATCAAATACTTGTATTGATTGAACTTTATGTGCCTGCTTGATGGGAATTGGTTGATATCATGATAATAAGATGACAAGGAATTATATTGTTCTACTAAAAACATTGTACAATCGAGATTTCCTAGGTAAATGAGGTTTAAAACACCAATAATGGTCTACATTGTGTTGCGATTATGTTTAACACAGGAGTAGGAATAGGGTGCGTTGGGCATGTTAAGTTATCAATATATTTATCAATTCAAATACATCATTTAAGTTAGTTGAGAACAATTTTTATGAATACGTAGAACCAATTTGAATAATACATGTAAGTTGATTGGACATACCAATAACTCCTAACACGGAGAGTGGATTAAGGAATTTTCTATGCACAAAAGTCATGGTTGGATGTGATCCAAGTGTAAGAATGTAATTCTCATAAAAATATAGAAATCACATCTGACGATCACCGTGTTATGTTTGGTGAATATAAGTTTCCTACTTGATGCAGTTGAGGCCTAAAGCAATTAGGCCTTCTCACAAAATCATATTAATATAGTACTAATAATTTTATTTTAAATTTATTCTATCTATGTGTAATAAGCTTAAGGAAATATAAAATCACTATTTATGTTTTTTAACTTAATAAATAGAGATTTACTTGTGCCGAAAATTTAAGACGATAAATTACAAAATATAAAATTTTGAATAAGTATTGATATGCAAGAGAATTTCAAAATTAGAATAAGTTTAAATTGTTGAGGAAAAAAATGAAGTAATTATAAGATAAAACTAAAATAAACTTGTATTGACCAATAAAAGAGTAGTTATATTTATTTCGTCATTAATAAATATGTGAAGCATAAATATTATTTCATTAATATATATATATAACTAATATAAATGAAACTTGTATTGAATAATGGAAGAGAAATTGTATTTATTTGGTAATTAATACAATACACGAAGCATTAATAAGTCTTTAATTGTTTATATAATTAAGAAAAAAAATTGTTTTAAATAATAGAATTACAGTTGTATTTATTTGGTAAGTAATATAATATATTAAGTATAGTTAATTCACTAAAAGAAATATATAACTAATATAATAATATATGAGCCTCTTCTCCTACCGGGAACCTTAAGCGATCGACCACCTTAATTATCTAATGATTGAGTCCTCATGGGTCATAATTCGATTAAAAATATATATATTTTTCTTTCAATGAGCCTTTAGATGATCGATCACCTTAATTATCTCACGGTTAAGCCATCCGGCAAACAAGAGATCATTACCCACTATGTGTGTGTGTGTATTTGGTTAGACATAATAACAATGCATTAAGGACATGTTGGAGATAGAGTACCACTAGACTTTGACAATATTTTTTTAAAAAATATATATATATTTTCTAACCACCAATATCTAACAACACTCTTATTAAGTGATGGCCAAGAACAGGTCACTTAATGATAAATTACTGTCCATAACTGATATTCTTATGAGGTGATGTGTTCATTTGTTGAAACCCTCGAATCAGCATTATAAATTATTATAACTAATTGTTGTGTCCCAATTTGAACACTCTGAAAGGAGCTGAGACTAGTCCTTAATCATCATTGAGAGTCCTTGTTGAATACTGATGATTGAAATAGTAAAAAGATCAATCGTCTAAGTGTTACATACTCTTTCGATATAACTGTGTAATTTTTTAATTTATACTATTGTTAAAAAAAGAGTTTGATGCAATTTTATAACATAATAGGGTTAATAGACAAATAATATAAAGTTTTAAAAACAAAAACAACAAAATTGAGGTTTCTCCCATAACACCAAATTACTGACGTATTGCTTAAATTATTTGTCTACTTTAGTTTGCAAGTTGGTTTAGTGCTTTATTGCTTAAAACATGTGTAATATAACTGCCTCTTTTTTTCTTTTTCTTTTTAACTTTTCGTTTTTTTTTTTCCTTTTTTAATGAACAAATCATTGGTACAGTGAATATAATGAGCAAAAGCCCTAAATTATATATATAACACGATATGTTATATTATCACTCTATTGTCATATCTTTGCTGCTTTCTTCTCTAATTTTTCGACATTTATTCTATCCACGTATCCGAAAAAAATACTATAATGAATAAAGTGTAACTGATATTTAGAATAATAAGTATTTCATTCTAAATTAGTTGATTCACTCTAAAGATTCAATGGGATTTATTAGCATTTTCTAATTTTTTTGTAAAGAATATTGAGAATGTGTTGGAAAACTGTAATCTGTTTATGTTCACAAAAATATTTAATAAAGGGACTTGAAATTTCTCCTATTGTAAGAGACCGTGGTGCATTCGTGTTGCATATGAGCTCACCAAAACGTGCCATTTGGTGCACTGGATGGACCACACAGGATCCCCTCCAATATATGCTTACGATAATTACCTAATTAAAGATAATTGCTACGCTTTAAATTAGAAAAAGGGGGTTTTTTTTTTTTTTGTATTTTTCGGTATTCTATATATACTCAGATGGTTGAGTGTTTCTTTTAAAAAAACATACTACCTAAAATTGGATATATAACTTGATTTCCAGTTGTCCCAAGTTAGGATATTCAGTTTCAAGTCACAAAAGCAAATTCAAAGAAGATATGGATCACTAAACTCTATTTAAATTTAAAAAATAAATATTTTCCTAATATAATCATATGTAATAATATTATTATTAAGCCTGTCATTTTAAAATTCACCAAAAACACCAACCTATTAAAATTTATTTATTGAATGCAAAACTTTTATATGGAAGTTGCATGCAATGGTATCACTCATACACAACAAAGTATAATAGAGAAACTTGTTCAGAATAAGATTTGGGTTTGAATTTATAGAACAAATAAAAATTATAATAATTTGTGTAAACCAACAACAACAAAAAGAAGATATATATATATATATATATATATATATATCAATATCATAATATGAACACAGTTTGGTACCATGTTCTTTCCTTTGCATTCTCATTTCCACTGCCTTCTAAATCATTTTAGTTTTTAAGATTTTTTTTTAAAGCATAAAAGTGATAGAAAGGAATACTAGGAAAAGTCTTACAACAATAATATAATATATAGATAGATATATATATATATATATATATATATATAAATTTACTCCTTATATTGATGCATGATGCATCGACGTCTCCACCCACCAAAGAGGATGCCTCCATAAGCTGCAGTGGGATTCAATGGGTCAAACGGCTTTTGGCTCCGAGGTTGCACCTACTCCATGAAATGCTATTATGAGATGTTCGTGAATTCTTTCCATACATGTCATGTAACTATTACAATTTTGATTTAAGTTGACGAACACCGTTTTACGAATGAGTCGTATGAGGGGTGTGTTGTATTCGAACACTAATATTTCTCGAACACTCATTGAATATGTGTCCAATATTTTATATACATATCTATAAATAAATATTAAATTTTATTATTTTAAATACTTTATCGATACTTTTCGACATTTGTAAAACTAATCTACCTAATAATCTTGAAAATAATATGAACATATTATAAACAGTTCAAATTTTTTTTTTTTCTTTAAGAAAAATCGGCATTATATATCATCACAATTGAACTATAAAATGATATTTGTTTACTTAAAATAAAGTAATATTATGACAAAATAGTGAAATAACAATATATATAATATAAAAATTATTACTAGAATGACATAATTTAATGTTTTAAATCATTTCAGAGTAATTAGAAATTAGTCATAATTTTATAATCCATATTTATATATACTTGTGTCATGCCAAATTCGTATTTTACATGTACTATACTGTACGTGTTATCATGTCCGTTTTCACTACCAGTATCATCCTACTCGTGTGACATTACATTCTCAATCTAGGAAATGTAATTCGGAGGATCCGACCCCCTAGAGATAATGCCTCCAAATGTTGCCGTGAAATTGAATGGGTCAATTATTTTTTGACTCCGAGTTAGGGGTGCAACTTAGGCTAAGTAACCCAAATCTAATCCAAATCCAGCTCGATTTTTTGTAAGCTTGGACAATCATTTTTACAATTAGGGTTAGGCCTGGGTTAAAAAATCTCAATCCGAATTCAATTAGGGTTGGGCTTGAGTTGATGTGCTAGCAACCTGAACCAACTCGAACCCGAATTCTAATATTATTTTCATATGTATTTTTAATTTTAAATACATTATATATAATATTTAAACTATGATTACTTTTTTTCTTTTCAACTTCCTTTAATAAATTTTAACTTATTGTATGTTAACATCTAGGATAATTAATTTATAAGAATTTGTTTGTAATTTATTAAAAAATTACAAAAAAATTTAAATTTTTTTTAAGAGTAATTTAATCTAAAACTAATTCAAAATCATATTAAATTTTTGGTAGGAAGATTAGTCATGTGAGTAACCCGAATTAACCCGATTTTTTAATTCATAATATAAGTCCGAGTTGCAAGCCCAAATTTAAAAGTAGAAGGATGGGTTGGGCTGTGGTTGAGTAGTTAGGGTTGAAGATAAGATTATGGTTGGGCTTGAATTTAGTATTTCGTATGATAAGTTGGGCTCAAATTATTCCTCAAATCTGTCTGAAGTGCAGCCCTGTTCCGAGGATACACCTAGTCTATGGAATGCAATTGACCAGATTTCAATATGAGTTAAAAAAAAAAAAAAAAAAAGGCTTGTTCAACAATCACCACCATCAAATGTGGAGTTTGAATAACTGAGAGGACCAGAATTTTATTCTTTTTCTTAGAAGAGCCTTTCGATTTCCTCATTCTGTCCTACATTTACTGAGAAAAGATAATTAAACTAGAGTCAAGCAACTGGTATTATTGAACCATCCTTGGGAATTTCTATGACTTCATGGAAATCTTCCGTTTGATTTCAAAGTTCAAACACACAAAATATATGGACATAACACAATTTTTTTTTTTTGGTAAAAAATAAAATTAATGTATGAAAACAGGCAAGTGAACAAACAAATGGACTGCTTTCTTCACATTCCAACATGCAGAATTCTGGAAAGTCTTCAATCTTATTGATGCAAGTATGAGACTTAAATGACTGCAACAGTTGCACATGCCTATACACACACACATATATATTCTTCACACACACACACACATATATATTCTTCACACCCACACACACACACATATATATTCTTCACACACACACACACATATATATTCTTCACACCCACACACACACACACATATATTCTTCACACACACACACACACACATATATTCTTCACACAACACACACACACACACACACACACACACATATTCTTCATTAGTGCAATTATGTACAGTTGAGGCTATAATCAACTTCAAAAAAAAAAAAAAAAAAGCTAGTTTATCCAATGCTGTATTATGCTAGGCAAATATATACATACAATCAAGAACACCAATGAAGCTCAACACCATATGACTGTAAGATAATTCAAAATCTGAAGTTCATGAGAAGTTGCACTTATAAAACAAAAATCATAATAAGACTTTCAATAAATTTACAACCGTAATGCCAGATTTATCACATCCATCATCATATTTCGTACTCTCTCGGAATTGCAGGATTGCAGGATCTCAAATTTTACAGGCAGCATATAGCACAAACTAAATGTGAATTCAAAGAATATTCTTAAGTAATATGCATCTCAAAGGACTAAAAAAGAACTTAAAATACTAATTTGCAGTATTAAGAACAAATCAATGAGAGAAATGACGCACAAGAGAGTGTCTACGTATTTAGAAGAATAAAAAAATGGCAGACAGAGGCTCTCCAAATGAAGCGATTTGAATTTCATGAAATTTGAAACAAGATGATTCCTACTCTTAACATCCCAAGTCACAAAAGTAACCAAGGAAAGAGAATGCGAGGGTTAGCTAATTGTAGTGAGAGAAATACAACTTCACTGTCTCTGTATGACAATGCTCAATGTGATGCACTTCCAAATTATCATATTGTAAGATGTCCCGATAAGGCAAGTCCTGATGATGCGAACTGAAGACCATGCTTCAAGTTGAAAAGAGAAGTTTATAAACCGTGTAACAACGGATTAACATATTTCAAGCAAACAATTTCCATCTATTTAATATATTTACTTGATATGCAACTATATCGTAACCCTTACTGTCGAGGAAACAACTATTTACATGATAAGAAGTTCAGAGGAAACCTAATAACAATCATATGTTTCATATTCCTAATTGACCAGAGGCTGCTTGTATTCTCTGCACAAACAATATTCAATTCAATTGAAACATAGAATAATGAGTTCAATTATCTTCCAAAGTCCATCTCCTTCTGACAACTCATTTAGAATCCATAATCAATCTGTCTTCACGTTCTCTGCGGATTCCATCCTTTCCATTTCATATTTCCGAGCCATCCAAACCCGAGTGAGAACTGAACAGACTGCAGCTTTACAAGGTGCTTTCTGTAAGGTATAAGTACATTCCTAAGACCTGTTTGATGCTCACACACACACATTGAAAATATAAAAGAAAGTCATCAACAACAAAGAAGAAAGAATCCCCTTGCAAAAAACAAAAAGAATCATAAACAGAAGAATAATATTTTTATTTTTAATTGTAATTAAAACTTAAATATCCTAAGAACAATGTCAAATTGTAAGTACCTGAAATGCACATTGTCTTATAAAGAAGAGCAGTACGGGCATCCCCCTTTGTACTCATGCGAGGCCTCTCCAAGCACTCGAGAAATGCTAGGTCAGCTTTCAGAAGCTCTGCCTGGTCGTGACTGTCATAACCAATGTCATGACAATAGCAGCAATAGTCCAACCAATCAATTGGGCGCCTGTCCCAAAGAAGAGAGCCCTTATCTTTCCCACTTGACCAATTGGGTCCGCAATAGTGCCCATAGCGTGGAAATAACTGAGAAAGAAATGCTCTTGCACCTGTATGCCATGGAACCTTGGAAACATATGGCCTGAAGCGCACGGTGGAATACCCAGCACCAGATTCAAAAACACCACGACGTTGTCCATGCCTCTTCAACTTTTTGTTGACAGTGGATGATATTTGAATTTTATTGCTGGAACTGATAGCCCAAGGAATGAATGAAAGAAGGGACCAACCCCACAACTTGGCATCAAAACGAGCCTTTTCTTTGGGTGCTTCCATTAGGGAACTTGTTGATGCAAAGGTGGTTGTTGCATCCTCGTTGGAATGGGCTCCAAACCAGGGTATATTATTACTGAGAAACCCAAAGTTCATTGCTGGAAAACACAAGATGCCACTATCAGACACACTTCAGCCACCAAACATTTCTGTTTCAGTATACCTCCCTCTGTCTCCCCCTTCACATTTGAATGGGGCTCAAATGAACAGATATAACTATGAAACCTAAAGCTAATCATTAGAACCGCAAGGCGTCACAGATCTTAACAATCAAACCACCATAAGATCAATGATTCAGTGTGTGTATACGCATATATGCGGGTGTCAAAAGAAGCCACCTAAATGGAAACTGAAGCATAGCTACCATTTTTATTCTTAAAATCCCACAAACTGTAGCAGTATATAAAATATAAAAATAGAAACATATTTTGCATTAAACAGCCACCATTGACAAGAGTTCCACAATTCATCATCACTCTATATATGTATTACTTCCATTAACTAATGCTTTCACCATAAGAACAACAAAAAACAAAAGCAACTTACGAAAAAAGAGAAGATGAATATAAAACCAACATTGTTTAACACAAACCAGTTTTTCATACAAATAGATGGTATATAGACAATACAATTAAGGCTCTATTTGGTGGCTGAGAAAAAGAGGGAAAACAAAAAAGAGAATCAAAAATTTTTTTTTCTCAAACTTTTTTCTAATTTAGAAAACAAGAAGATGAGAAGTTCCACTCAACGGAGCATGATATGATGATGTTCCATTAGATCCGGCAGATTGTAGTGGCAATCTCAGAAATCAAGTTTGTAAAGGGCACTGATTTCAAATGACATCCGGCAGCTGTTTTCATGTGTTATTGAGTTGTGTTTCCGAAAAAAAGAATACAACATTTGCAACAAGAAGGCCACACTGTTTAAAACACATCATATAGATGAAACGAGTGCTTTCTCATTCTTCACCCCTCTAATCTTGCTTGTTCAATGACCTCGGTATCAGAAAGACCTAGATGACGTAATCAGATTTTCAAACCTTTTATTATCTCTAAACCACAGCTCCAATCAAAGAAATTGGTCCTATTTCCAAGTTATACCCGGTATTTCTACAATTTACTACGTAAATCTCCGCGAATCAGAATTGATTTTCCTCCTTTACTGCCAGAAAACTCCTCAAATTCTCATCTATGTTGTTGATTTTCAGCCATTTTCTTAACGTGTTCTGCAAAACCAACAAATTTGTTTTTACCCTTCTGGTTTTGTTATTGTTTTGTTCTGTTTGTTCTTTTAATTTTATTTTATTATTATTATTTTTTTGGTTTTTGGATGGTGGACAATAAAATCACCAAAAAAATAGTATAGAATATAGCTCAAGCAAGCAGCAAGCTAGAAGACACACACACAAAGAAAAAGCACAAAGTCTGAATGCATACTCACAATCTGAGGGGAAGAGGTAGAAACACTGAAACTCTACTAAGGAAAAAGGGACGAAAGTCAAAACACCATTACACTCAACTAGAGAACTCACCGAACTTTATAAAAGGAAACATTGAACACTTTTTTGAGTTTGGAGATCTATATTGGGTAATACTTCTAAGGTTTGTGCCTTTTCTTTCTCCCTCAAAATCACAAATTTATGAAAACGAAAACCCATTTCCTAGAGAAACACATCCACCTATTCCCCCAATTACCTACCAATCCAATTTTCGACAAGTAATAAAACACTTTCTTGTTTATGTGTCGTGCAAGTTGTACGGACGTCCATGTGTGCTGTGATTCTTAGTCACCCAAAACCAAACAAGTTTCATCTGTTTTCTTTATCTGAAAAACTGTTTCTATCTCTACTGATTTCATTCTTTAAAAATTGGGAATTCCCCAATTCAATTCACCAAACCCAGACAAAAAAATAGCAAGAACACCACTCAGTTTTAATCATAACACAACATAACCAGAAAACCCTAAAAACATGACCACCAAAACATGGACTTACAGAATTATTCAAGCTAAGACAGTGTAGGGTTCTAATTCAACAGTTCATGCAATGCTAACTGAGATTCAATCACCAAAAGTTTCAAAATTGGGGACGAGTGATCAATAATCATAAGCAATCATATTAACAGTTGAAGTCTATAAAATGAACTCAAAAAACCCAAAATTTGGATTTCGTACCTGAGTCTGATCATCGATTAGAACATAAATCAGTTCAGAAGAGAGCAATATTGTGAGATTAAAATATGAAAGCACGACTAAAGCTAGAGAGAGAGAGAGGGCTTTCGTGGACAGGTTTTTTCCGTGGATTTTGTGATTTTTATACCATTAACTCCTGATTCGTCCACGTCTTAGGTGGGACTCACATAAGAATGATTCTATGGTTTACACTCAAAGTCGTTTTTACTCCTCTACCCTTGACCGAGGACACTCCTCTACCCTAGCAAATTACCGCACCATCTGTTATCATGACTCGAATACAGTTTGACTTTAAATGAGTTTGGATCATAAACAAATTAACTCGTTTACTTAGCCGTGTCGAGTTAGGGTTAGAGGAGTCAGCCCGTATAACCTGTTTATACCCGTTTAACTCAACATGTCATAATCGTTAATATGACCTAGATAATAGGTTACCTGTTTAAACTCAATTATTATGGACAGTTAAGTCATTTCAACATAAATCTTGACTACGCCTTATTTTTATTCTTTTTAGTTTGATTATTTTAGTTAATTGTGACAAATTTTTTTTAGGGTAAAGTGCATATAACCCCCCCCCCCCCCCCCCCCCCCCAAACTTTCATCAAAAAACACAAAACCCCCTTAAACTAAAAAATGCCCCCTGATCTATTAAAAATGTACAATTTAAGGACAAAATGAATAGTCTCCAGCATAAGAGGTCACCGGAGATGTTTGATTACAAAATTACCCTTTTATAAAAGGACGTCGTTTTAGTGTTTGATTGGCTTCTATTGCTGATGTGTCAAACAAATTGTGAACAACCAATAATATTTGGACAACTCATTATCACTTTACCAAAACTTCAACGCCAAACAGAGTCTGGGCCGAACCCAACCAGTGAAAGTTAAGCTTTAAAACCCTAACTCATCCATTGCAACACCAACATAGTTACTGTACGAACCTCCCCCCTCCTCCCTCTCTTCTCTCTCTTCTGTCTAACCTTCTATTCCCCTCTCTTTCCTTTTCATGGCCGGCAATGGAGGCACTGCTCCGGCAGTGGTCATCGGTGTCGCGAAAAAGCGACCACAAGGTCGCGGCTACGTAGGTGCATCACAGCTTGGAAAGGTCGACTTCATGGCGACCCATGTCCAAAACTACTACCTTGTGTCGCCGTGGTACAGGTTTCCAAGTCACCGGACTACGAAATTAGCTGTCGTGAAGAACAGCGACCTTGGGTCGCAATTTGAAGAGGGTTGTATCGCTGGTCAGCAACCCAATAATTTTAGAGAGGGACGCCGACCATGGGTTATCATCCATGGTGGTTTCCGGGTTGCGCTCCGGCGACCTGGTTATACGAGAAGATGGCAGCGCTCCGACGTCCTATTCTCTATCTATCTATCTATATAAACACACACACACACACACACACACACATATATATCACGATATTTACTGGAAAACTAATCTGATTGTTGTCCTAGGGTAGCATGGTACCGTTCCTCACTCGATTCCAGAATGTTTAAAGGAAAGAATGACTCATCTTTGATATAATCAGAGTTGGAGCGATCGGAATGGAGTCGTTGGAGACGGAGAGGATGATCGGAATTGCCTGGCGGCCAGCTCACCACCACCATCAACGTGGAGAATTTTCCTCCTACCGAGACCTTTAAATCAACAACTTTGGTGTAGCACCGCTCTTCTTTCGCCGGAGACTTTAATGGTTTGGCGGCTGCTATTGCACCAATTTTTGGCCGGAGCTTCACTTTGGCCGCTGCGATTGCTTAGATCTTCTCGCACGGTCATGGAGTTTGAGATTGTGCTATCACCGGTTTCACTGCTAGTTGATGCTTAAAACCTCTCGCTGGTGCCGGCGGTTATGGGGTTTCAGGTTGGTCGTATTGCTGCTGGTCATGGAATTTTAGGTTGGGCTTTTACCGATTTTAATGAAAAGAACCTTGTCAATCAATTTTAATGGAATTTCCGGTTGGGCTATCTTTTTTGGTTGTCAATAGTAGATTAAAATCTAATAAGTGTGGCAACTATGACCAACTATCTTGCTTGGTTTTAGAGGAAAGAAAAAAGAAAAAGAAAAAAAGTAAAGCTAAACCTCTGTTTTTTGGGGGGACTGATGGTATCATTTTACATGACTGTGACGAACAAGTTCTATCAAATCAAAGGCGACATTCTGGGTTTTGGATGCAGTTCGTTCTCGATCTCGGAAGATGGAGCGAGAAATACACGAAGTATTGTAACTTATATATATATATATATATATATATATATATATATATATATATATATATACTACGTTTTATATATATGTACTACAACATATGTATATATATGAATATAAGGGTAGGGTTGGCATTTTCAATTTACAGCATATGCACGTGACTATTTTACGGCCAAAGTTTACTAGAACAGTGTCACCTGACTTTTTTTTGCAAAAAGTGTGATAGTTTAGGGGGTTTCTGTTAAAAAAAATAGTTCAGGGAGGTTTCTTGAGAGAGAGAGTAAAATTCGGGGTTTTTTTTTGCACATTACCCTTTTTTTATTTTATTATTTGATTGAATATTAAATCTCTCATTTTGATAAACATGTCATTAAATGGGTAATAAACAGGTCGGGATAGTATCTAGGGTTCCTAACACGATTATTAAATTAGTCGAGTTTGAGTTTATTATTGAGTAAAATACATTTATATTGACACGATACGATTATAACTCACGAACACGAATTGTCACCCCTACCAAAATATCATCTCTGAGAGAGAGAGAGAGAGAGAGAGGGGGGCACATATTTCATTACATTGCGGAAAGACTATTAAATAATTAAGGGATTTTAATAGTATAATTAATTTAGTTAAATTCTACAGAAATGCATTTATTTGCACAAATGTAAAATTGATTTAGAATGTGAACAAGACATTGAATCTTATACATTGACTTTTGAAAACATCGGTAGCATCTATTAAAATGTTACAAGACATTGGATTTTCTAAATTGATTTTTGTTTTGAAAACATTTATACCATCATCAATCCAACTAGGGTGAAATTGTCCTAAAATTTTGTTTTGAACCAAATTTTTTGGGATTTGAAATTGGGAAAGGAAAAGGAATGATATTGGATTTTAAATGAAATTTGAATTGTGTGTTTGGAATGAGCTGAAATTTATTTACCATTATATTCTTCTTAATTTTAATTTTAATTTTAATCTTACATTTAACTAAAAAGAAATGGCAATTTGGTAAAGTTACAAACCTATAATTAATCTCATTTGCAAATTCCACCATTTTTCATGGAATTTGAAGAAGGTATAATCTAGGGGTGGCAAAGGGCGAGTTGGGTCGGGTTTGGGTTGGGTTGAAAATAGACTGGTCAACATGGGTCCAGACCCATATTCATCTCATTAAGAACGGGTTAAAAATGGGCAGGTTGAAAATGTATAGGGTCAACCCATTATGACCCGTTGACCTATTAATTATTATTTTTTATTTTTAAATATATATATTTTTATTTAAACTTGATGGGAACATTTCTGGTGTCTCTACCGGTGTTGTAGAACTAGCTGGAACAGGAGCAGGCCCACCGGACGCCGGAGTATGTCTGACGCTCATTCTCTCTTAAAACCCCACCAACCTACTCTCTGCATTTACTTCTGATAATTAGATTTTTGAAAACCAATTCCAATGTTAGATGGATGATAATGATTTTGGAGAGAGATGTAATAAATTTCAAAAAAATCTGATGCTCATTCTCTCTTAAAACCCCACCGACCTGCTCTCTGCAATATTTATTTCTCATAATTAGATTTTTTAAAACCAAATTCAATGTGATTAGATGGATGATAATGATTTTGGAGAGAAATTTTTCACACACACACACACAAATTTACAATTTGTGAAGATTTTTATCTGCAAGATGTAGTAAGGAGTTTCAGACAAAGACATTTATCTCCAAAATGAATTGGATCATCACATAGCTTACGGCCAACTAAAAATATGGTTTTGGAGAAAGGAGCATTGGTACGTACCATGGGCGCTATCCCCCCCTTTTTTTTTAATTTTTAATTTTTTTAATTAATTTTTAAAATTTTTTTTCATAAGGTTTTAATTTTCTTTTTTATTTTTATTTTTATTTTTAAAATTATTTTTAATTTTTAATTTTTTAAAATTATTTTTTAATTATTTATTTTTTTTAGAAGAAATTTCTAGAGAGAGAGAGAAAGGGGATTGATGAGAGACAAATTTAAAGAGAGAAGATTGTGAGTGAGAAAATTTTAGAGAGAGAAATGAGTTAAGTACAATATAGAATAAATGTGCATTGTGTGCTTATTATGTGATGAATGAAATATAGGTTGAATATGGTGTTGAATATGGTTAAATTATTCAACCCATCTTGACCCTCAAATTAAGTAGTTAAAAATTACCCAACCCATCTTGACCCTCAATTAAATATGGTTCACCCATAACCATTAAAAAGAGGGCGGATATGGGCGGGTTGATGGTTTCCGACCAATTTTGCCATCCCTACTGAAATCTAAGTTTATGGTTTCAAAACCCATAAATCCAATTCCATTTTAAATTCTTTTGATTCCAAATATTAGGAATTCCATTTTGAAATCCAAATCCTAGCATTCTAAACGTACACAATATAAAAATTAGATTTCATAGTAGATTTAAGAAAAGACTTTTTGAATTTTTTAAGGGTGTGTTTGGCTTTATGGAATTGGAGCATTGGAATTGAAATTAGTGAAATTTGAAAAAACTAATAACTAAGAAAATAGAACCAAAATTTTCTCAAATTTCACCAATTTCAATTCCATTTAGCTGAACACATGGTTTGGCTCGGTCGCACTACCATAAAGTTTGGAGAGTGTGAATTTTAAGGCGAGGGCCAAGAGTTTTACATTTATAGAAGCTACTACTACCTTTCACTAAAAATATATCTAGGGCGAGTAGGGATCGTCCCAAGGGATTATGATGATCGAGCAATGTCGTGGAATTGTTATTAGGGCTAGTAGGTCGAGTGATCAAACAATTGGTTGGTTGGTTTGATTAAAGAGCAACTAAATTAAACTAAGTAATAGCAAATAATGCAATTAAGAGTAAGTAAGAGAGAGAGATCTTAGGTTTAGAGATCACCACCAAGCAATACATTTCTATATCATTGACAAGTGATTAAAGAGGGCAAATGGTGTGTTGCAATATTGGTGTGTGTGTGTTTGGTTGATTCAACAAGCAAGGATGACTAGTTAAGCATGTATTGTCTAAACATCATGTGAAAGGCACAATAAATCAAAACAAGTCATTAATCCTTTCATTAAGCTCACAATCCAAATTCAACACAAGGATAAAGACATATGCTACTTGCATTCAAAAGCTTGGATCATCAAACAACAAACATAGATTGTCCTCATATTTAACACTACACTACACTACAACTACACTACATCTACACTACTAGCACGAAAATAAACTAGGGGAGAGGCACAATCCATCAAGAGATAAGTATGAACCATCAAGAGAATCACAAAAGTATTCCTTTAAGCACTATATTTTGATAATCTCCAAATCTATAACATCAATACACATAAACATGCATCAATAACACAAAATCTAGAGACAAGCACATGAACATCTATTCTAGCATACATAGACATATGGATAGAATGAAATGATCAATTGGAAGCATTAAACCACATAAATCATTGAATAAATAAGATCTATATATATCAAAGTGTCAAAACATCAATTACAACATCAATCCTTCAATAATACACAAGATTAAGATATAAAAAGCATGCTTGGGGCTAATTCTAGCCCCAAGAGGATGTCTAGCCACTCATGGTGATGTTGCTCCAACCCTCAAGGGCTAACTCCATGGTTGAAATCTGTTCCTTGTTGATGAAGAACTCCAATGGTATCTCTAGCCTCCTCCTCCTCTAAGCTTCCTCTCAAGAGATTAAACCCTAGAATAGTCTATATGCTCAAAAAGTGCATCATATTCCTTTTCTAGGTAGGTCAAGTGGTACATAAAATGAGCTGGGGTCGTGCAGAGAATATTCTCTAATGATTGGATAGAGGACAGATTGCACAAGTTGAAATTTTAACTTTTTCGCACTGGAGGAAGTTCGATCGATCGAACCTTAGACTTGGATCGATCGAACTGGCTGAGCTTTTTGGGAAAAGACAAATCCGAGATATTTTGGAGAGATATTTATAGGAAAAAGACAAAAGTGGTTAGTGGGTGGTACAGCTGTGGATAGGATCAATCATTTGAATAAGGACAAAAGTGTTGGATAGATCGAAGGGTGGTGTTGGATCGATCGAACTTTTGGACTTTATGCTTTTGGGTTTAGGCTTAGATCTATCTTGAAGTGTTGAGATTGATCATTGTTCGATCGATCGAACCTTGAACTTAGATCGATCGAACTTTGCTGCTTCCCACCATTGGCTTCATTTGCTTCCCTCTTTCTCCACTTTGTTTCTTTATTTGTTTAATCCCAGAATTGCTTCAATTAAGCTCTTATTTGGCTGAGTTAGCTTATTTTCGGGATAAGTGCTTGAAAAAGGAAATAATATGAAATCAATCTAAAACGGTAAAGTAAGATAGATAAAGGTACTAGAATGCCTAAGCATAAGGGGTTTAAATACGCACTTTTCAGCGTTCATCACACCCCCAAACTTAAATATTGCTAGTCCCTAGCAATGAACTAGAAAGTAAAGGAATAAAATGAATAACTTATACAACTATAACTAGAAAGCAATGAAATGATAGCGCCACTTTCGTAGGGAATACGATTGCACTTAGCATATGCAACAAGCCTTTTAAACCCCTAGGTTACCCCTAATGGACGAGTGAAGTCTCGCGAGGGTTTCCAGAAATGGTACCCACAAACATTAAGCTCATTATTTCAAAAAAGGCACTAATATTGCAAACAAGCATTGGGAGAAAACTACCTTAAGTATGCAATTTTTCAACCCTTTCCAAGCAATCTCCCAAAATCTCAACATCAAGCAAGCAAATATGGTCTTCCACACATCAAGAAAATGATCATGCAAATCAAAACAACTCTAGGATCCTTTTGAGTGGACCGGCATCAAATGTGTTGCTATCTTAGCCAATTAAAGAATTAATCACACCCTCATCCTCAAATTAGCACACAAATCTAGTACCGATCATCAAGACAAAAAGTGAACCTTTTATTAAAGCTTATTGTTCTAGGTGCGCTTATTTTTTTCACTCTTTATTTTTTATTTTTATTATTATTTTTTTATATATATATTGAGGATCAAAGATGGAAGTATGGTGCAATGTGTTGATCTATTAAGTTTTCTAGTGATTCATGAGATCGAGCGTTAGGTCAATGACTCCCAAACTAGACGGCTTTAGGGCATTAGGCATTCAAATACCCCTACGGACTTACAAGCTCAAATCAACTAGGTTACAAATCAAGATAACAACCATCTAATCATTTTCCACTTCACACCTTTTGGGAGAAGTCCTCACTTTTTATTGCTTTTGTTTTTTTTTTTTTTGGAATTCAATTATTAACCAAGAGTTTGGGCCCTCCACCTTTCAACGCGAGAAATTCAGTGTGTGATAAGGCTAGAATCCCGACTACTTAGTGAAAAGGGGTTGTTATCCACCTTCATCAAGAATGAAATCTTTCAATGCACTACTAGCTCAATTGGGATATAACCAATTCAATAATCAACAAAGCATGTACCCCACAAATGAATGTTAGTGTGCGCCTGTGCTAGTGTAGAATCCTAGAGTGAATCTTAAAACAATCACAAAATCAAGATGATGTGGACCACAAGTGCAAGCATGATATCAATTTTTCGAAAAATTTACTCTTAAATGGCATCCCTAAGGCATTCAAGGAGTATTGAACTCTCAAGTTAAGCAATTTTTAAATTTTAAGTGATATAGCCCTCAAAAGATCAAAATCATAGCTAGATATGGACCAATCATAGAAATATCCCTTAAATACACAAGTCATGCTCAAAATTTGAATTTAAAATTAACACTGTAAAGCACCAGTCCCCCAAACTTAAATTGCACAATGTCCTCAATGTGCAAAGAGAACAAATGAAAGAGTATACCAGTGCAACTAAGCAAGAATGATCGGGACTGAAGTATCCGAAGTGGGTGGTATGACCCCCCTAAACTTGGGATGAACTGTGGTACTGAAAATTGGCACTTAGATAAACTCATCAGATAACAAAATGAGATAATCAGTGCACAGTGGTCATTCAAGTGTAAATAGGATAAACAGATAAAGAAATGAGAGAGGTGTAAGGGTGTTCCTGAAAATTGGGTAGCACTCTCTCACTGAAGTCACTGTGATGTACCTCATACAGATATGAGAATATAATCATATGACATCCATAGCAAAAATAGATATATATAAAACAGGTAAAGTGCAGGTACAACAAAAATATCAAAGCCGACAGACCGGCTGTAAAAATAATAATGTACAGTGATAATAATAAAGTATCAAAAGGAGAGAGGGATCATAAGATAGAAAGGACTGGGAGCTCAGGAGGATGAGGTAGGACGGGCAGGTCTGGCTCCGCGGATGTCTCTAGATAGATCTCTAAACATGGTCTCGACATCCGTGCGGAAGGCAGCAAAATCAGCTCTGTGGGCTGTGAGATCGGCTCGGATGGCAACAACAGTATCCTCAAGCGTCTGTAGACGTACTCCAAAGCCGAGGGTCATATCTAGAGTCTCAGACATAGATGAATCAGAAGAAAGCTCCCGAGTTTGCTCATGAATAGGTGACCTGGCCGGAGAGTCCTGCTCTGCGTCGTCTACAGGGCGCTCTAAGTCTATGTCTAAATGCTCGGCAACTGGATCGACTAGTGCGTCGTCCGCTACGGGATGTGCTGTTGCTGCCTTTGCCGGTGCCGGTGCCGGTGCCTCTGCCTGGGCCTATGCCTGTGCCTCATCTAGCTCTAACTCTGCTGTAGTCAGTACCGCGTGGTCCTGCAGCCTGGTAATAATGGAGCGGTAGCTCTTGTTCCAGTCCTTCCTGAGGAAGTGACAAGAACCTCTCTCAAGGTGCTCCCGAGGATGGATGGGGTAGCGCTGATCGATGAGGATCTAGGTGATGAGGTAGCTGAAAGGAAGAGACTTAGCCCATCCGGGCGTCTCCTTGCTGATGTACTCGTCATACAGCTTCCTCATCACGCTCTAGATGAACGCGAGAATGGACACCTAGTGCTTGGTGTAGAAAGTGTAAAGGGCTGTCAGATAATCACCCCTCCTCTGAATCTTGTGCCCCGCCATGTATATATTCCAATAGAGAACGGAATCAGTAAACCATAGGTCGTCGGGAAGGAATGTCCGAGTGGCGAAGGTCTCGCCACTGGCATGGTGACCTGTGAGGAAAACTTCCATGTCGGCATATGAAGGCCTGAATAGCCTCGGATATGTGTCCAAAAGCTCTGGAGGACATCTGTGTGGACAGCGGCAAGAGCGGGCTAAAGACTCCACTGTGATGGTGATCGGATGGCCATCGACAGAAGTGACCATCTCGGCTGTGGTACGCGGCGATGGTTGGAGGTTCTGGTAGAACAACCAAACCAGCCGTGGGTAGACCGGCTCTGTGACCAGGGCAAGAATAGCCGCTAGGCCCCTCTGAATAATATCATGGTAGGCGGATCGGGTAAGCACCGATTGAGAGAAGAAGGCCGTGTCGAACTCTGACTTATGGTCGAGCGTCATGCGTGCATATCGAGGCGTGGGCCTATCACGCCCCAGATGAGCTGGCTGAGCAGGCTGAGCGGGTATATGTGGATGCTTAGCTCCAGTCCGCGGTGGAAATGGTGATGGAGTGAAAGCAGGATAAGCCACAGAGGTGGATGGTATGTGGTCATCCTTAGGCTCATGAGATGGTAACTAAGGTGGGGTAGCTTGTGCTGGCTCCCGCTGTGCATAAGAGGGCTCTGCTGGTTCCTCTGTCCGTGGCCTCATATGTCGGGTGGGCCCGTATTACCTATTGGCAACGGTTTTCCTCTTAACCATGGCCTGTAAAAAGAAAAAGAAAAACTTGCAATGGGAGTTAGTACCAGAATAAGAAATTTTAAAGCATGAAATAGAATCATGTATGTCAAGTAAAATAGACAAAACAAATATGATATGAATCTATGCAAGTGGTAGAATATGAAACATACTAAACAATGTAAGTATGAAATGCATCCAATGTGGAATATCACAGGCATTGGGCATATATATGATAGCATGAACATAAGATATGATGAATGAAGTGTGTGTGTGAGATCTGTGAAGTTTGATTGATCATAAAAAGAAGTTAGATCGATCACAAAAGTTGGATCGATCGAAAGTAAGTGACATCGATCTCACTACTTCGATCGATCGATCTCTCAAGATCGATCGGAGATACTAGTTCGATCGATCGAACTGTGCGACGTTGAAAACTCAAAGGTCACAGATCTGTGACTTTAGAAGCATGGGGCCCACACGAACGTGTTTGTGGGCCCAACAACACATCAAATCAACAAATCCCCATCACTGATCAAGGCCCAAACTCCCAAAATGAGATCAAAATCCGAAAATATGCAAAGTATATACCCGAAGCAACACACATATATATATATGGAAATACAGTGCTTCAAAGCTTAAAAAATGGTGGATTTAATCATCTAAGCATCCTAAATCAAATATATAGAACATGTATGCATTAAATCAAATCAATTTAAAGTAGATCTCGGTTCTTACCTCAACCGAAGAGAAAATTGGAGATGAAGAGGGAGAGATGAAACTGAGATGAGAGAGAGTGATTCGGGAAGCTTGATGACACCGGAGGGCTTGCCGAAGAAGGGGAAGATGATGGTGCACAGTGACGGCGACGAGAGGGGCTAGGGTTTGAGAGAGGGTGAGATCGATCTAAATGATCGATCTTGAGAACCATCGATTCTATTTTTAAAAATATTCTCGACAGAGTTCGATTCATCAAAGTTCGATCGATCACAGTTGAGTTCGATCGATCGAACTCAACTGTGATCGATCGAACTTTGATGAACTTTCTTCAAAGTATTTTTGGACTTTTGAAATTTTTAAAAATTACAAAATGAAAATTAAAAATTGGGATTAAAATTAAAAATTGGAAAATAAAATAAAATATTTTTGGTTTTTTTTTTTTGAAAAATAAAATAAAATAAAATGAAAATAAAATAGAACGAAAATAAAATAAAAATGAAAATATTTTTGGATTTTTGAAAATTTGAAAAGTCAAAATAAAGTCACAATAATGAAATGAAGACTGAGATCGATCGAAACAAGAGTTCGATCGATCAGACAGAGAGCAAAAATGTGCAGGTTTTTGGCTCAAAAAATTGGCTAAGTGTTGGAACACGAGATCGATCGAACTTAGAAGTTGGATCGATCGAAGAACTTCTTGATCGATCAGATAGAGAGGTGAAATATGCAGGTTGATGCAGGCTCAAAATTTTTCTAAGTGTCGAGTCATGAGATCGATCGAACTTGGAAGTTGGATCGATCGAAGACCTCTTGATCGATCTAAGAGTTAGTTCAAACGATGGGACAGAGAGGTGATTTGGATGCAGGTTTCTGCAGGTCGAAAAATTTTCTAAGTGTTGGATGCAGAGAGAAGTTCGATCGATCGAACTTAAGTTTGAGATTGATCAAACTATGCAGAATGCTCAATAATGTCATGAAAGCTTATGCAATCCTCACCAAAGTTCCTTGAAATGCATATGAACCAAAAACAAGTATCTAAACTTCGCAAGAAATGAAATGAAAGATAGAAATGGGAGAGGAATAGGGTTTTGACACCCTACGAATGCTTTTGCTAGTCTTTAACATCTCTAGCAAGACATTGGGCTCTTTTAGCCCGGATCAAAGATCTTATAATGTATCCCCTCCTTGTTGGGGTGATAGATTCTTTGAACTCCTCCCAACAAATAGTTCTTTGAAGAACTTGTTGGATTAAGCTCAAAGGAAATCTTTGGTCCCTTGTCTATTCAATCACAACCTTTGGGCTTCCATGCCCTTTCAAAGCAAGAGTTTGAAACAAGACTTTTAGAATGCAAGGTTGAAAATGATCCTTTAGAAGTTTTGGTTTTACACAAAAGCTCATTTCGTTGACATTGAAAATCATGACATTCATCTACAACATTAACTTCTCCTTCATATTTGTCAAATGAATTGGGTGTGGGATTAAAGATATTCAACTTCACCTTTATGTAACCAAATGGGATCTTCATTATCCCCATTCTACAATTGATGTTGGCATTAGCGGTTGCCAAGAAAGGACGACCAAGGATAACGGGAATTTGGCTCTTAGGATTGGGAACCGGTTCCGTGTCTATGACAACGAAATCAGTGGGAAAGAAGAATTTATCAATCTTTATCAAAACATCCTCAATTATACCCCTAGGCTTCTTAATGGATCGATCGGCAAGTTGCAAAACTACCGACGTCGGTTTTAATTCACCTAGGCCCAATTTGACATAAACCGAATATGGAAGAAGGTTAACACTTCCTCCTAAGTCAAGAAGTGCTCGATTAATGATATGATCACTAATAATGCATGATGTAGTGGGTGAACCGGGGTCCTTAAACTTTGGAAGAGTGTTATGTTGGAAAATTGAGCTTATTTGCTCGGTCAAAACCACTTTTCTTGGTATTTGGCTCTTGGTCTTCCACTTTTGGGTGCACAAGTCTTTCAAGAATTTGACATAAGCCGGAATTTGCTTGATTGCATCCAATAGTAGAAGATTAATTTTCACTTGCCTAAACATTTCCATGATTTCATTTATTTTTGCCTTTTGCTTGTCTTTTGAAATAGATCATTTTAAGGCATCCGGAAATGGAACCTTTTGTTCAAACACTTTTTCAAAATTTTCTTTTGAACTCTCTTCAACACAAGAAGTTTTCAAATCATTTTTCAACAAAACTTTTTCAATATTTTTTTTTCAAAATCTCTTTTTCAAACACATCTTTCAAGACTTTCTCATTTATAAGATCATGTATATGCAATGAAGGAGGAATGGGATGTGAAACAGGACGGGTGACAGCTTGAGGTTGCACCGGTTCACTCTCTTTATTGGACATTCTAACTTGATTGTCCACAATCCTATCACTCCGTAAGGTAGTCACCGCATTAACATGTTCGATGGTGTGGTCTTCCGATGAGGAATGGGTTTCCACAACACATTGTTGCTTAGGTGGGGCATTTATAGGCATCTTTCCCTTCTCTCTTGCATTGAGAGTGCTTGCTATTTGCCCTACTTGGGTTTCTAGCTTCACAATAGATTGAGAGTGAGAATGAAGCAATTGAGTATTAGCCTCTAAAGTGCCCAAAGCATTCAAAACTTTCTCTTCAAATGCGGGACTTCTAGTATTACCTTGGGAATAAGATTGGTTAGGAAAATGAGAATTAGCAAATTGATTCCCTTGTGATTGATAAGGTCTATAACCTTGGGATCCTTGGTTTTGAAGTAGAGGTGGAATGTACTTCCCTTGAAAACTGCCTTGGGAAGGGTTTGAGCCCTTTCCTTGGTTTTTCCAAGAGAAATTCGGATGATTCCTCCAACTTTGATTATAATGAGTATCATAAGGATTGTTCTCTTGGTTCACAAAAGCCGCATTGACTTGTTCATTAGGTTCACTTTGCACTTGTCTGTGAGGACAATGAGAAGTAGAATGAAGAACACTAGAACAAGTCATACATGTTTCATTTGATGCACGATGAGAATGGTTAGGGAAGGAAGATACTTGGTTCGCCAAGTTTTGGTTAATCAAAAATTGATCAAACCTTTGAGATAAAGACTTTATTTCGGCGGCTATTTCATTTGAATGGTCGACTTGATGTAAGCTAACACTCTTTCTACCTTGTGAATTTCTACAATTCTTGGATAATAGTGTTCTATGCAAAGAATTTTCACTCATGCTCTCATAGAGATGCTACACGTCATCCTCATGCCTATCAATGTATGAGCCACCCATGGAAACATCAACCATACCCTTATAGTTGTCCGATAAGCTCTCAAAGAAGTATTGAACTAATTGCCATTTGGGCATGTCATGATGTGGACACTTCCTAAGCAATTCATTGAAGCGTTCCCATGCTTCATGAAACGTTTCTCCATCCCCATGTGAAAATTCTCGAATTGAGGTTCTCATAGCATTGGTCTGAGAAACTGGATAGTACTTCTTTAAGAACTCTTGTTGCATTTCTGCCCAAGAAGTGATTGAAAAAGGCCTAAGATTTTTAAACTAATACTTTGCTTTATCTTTTAAGGTGAATGGAAAAAGTTTGAGTCTTAAAACCTCTTCCGGCATGTCTGTATATTTTACGGTGGAACATATTTCAAGAAACTCATCCAAATGCTTGTAAGGTTCTTCACTTGGAAGTTCATGATAGTTAGGAAGCATTTGAATGGTTTGTGACTTAATTTCATAATGATGTGCTCTAAATGGAGGCAATTGGATGCATGTAGGTGAATTATGACCGGTTTGCCTCTTTACAAGGGTCGTGATACCAAGTCAAGCTTGAAGAGTTGTGTGAGAATT
Source organism: Cornus florida (assembly GCF_030987335.1). Lineage (NCBI taxonomy): Eukaryota > Viridiplantae > Streptophyta > Magnoliopsida > Cornales > Cornaceae > Cornus > Cornus florida. The sequence continues at coordinate 51,227,427 of NW_026775576.1, forward strand.
TAGGAGGTGGCCAAGTTTTACAATTATAGAAAGCCACTACTACCTTTCTCTATATAAAATATAGATAGGGTGAGTAGGGATCGTCCCAAGGGATTATACGTGTTGGAATTTCAACTTCGACTCTAGCGTACCAAATGATTGCAAAAGAGAGTTGGGTTGGTTGATTAAGCTAAATTGAATTCAACTAAATAAAATAATATGAAGTAAACAAGAGAGAGAGAGAGGTCTTGGGGTGTAGAGATCACCACCAAGCAATACTTTTTTATACCACTAACAAGTGATCAATTGAGGGTAATGAATGTGTTGCAACAATGTTGTTTGTGTAAAAGACATTCAATTGGTAAGGGTGACTTAACAAGTGCAAATTGTCTCAATCAACATGTGTGAGGCCACAATACATCTATTGGTAGAGGAATATATTGTCTAAACATCATGTGAAGATAACAAAATAACAATTCAAGTCATTGAACCTTTCATTAAGCTCATAGTCCAAGCAATCCATAAGGATGACTTAGTTAAACATGTATTATCTAAACATCATGTGAGAGGTACAAAATATATATTGGGAGAGGAATAAATTGTCTAAACACATGTGAAAGATACAACATATCATAACTAGTCATTAATCCTTCATTAAGCTCAAAATTCACATACAACACAATATTAGAGGAATATGCTATTTGGACTCACAAGCATGGAACATCAAACATCAAGAGTAGATTGTCCTCCCATCTAACATTACACTACCACTACACTAAATCTACACTACTAGCATGAAAATAAAGCTATCTAGACTAAGGGAGAGGCACAAACCATCAAGAATAGGCATAAACCATCAAATGAACCAAAATAGCATTCATTAAGCATATCATTTTAATAATCTCTAGATCTATAGCATCAATACATATAGACATGCATCAAAAAACACTAAATCTAGAGATAAGCACATGAATATCCTACTCTAGCATACATAGACATATGGATAGAATAGAATAGTCAATTGGAAGCATTAAACCATACAAACCATGAAATAATCAAGATTTATATATACATGAATATCAAGATGTATCATACAACACTAATCCCTCAATAATACACAAGATTAGAGTATAGAAAACATGCTTGGGGCTAACTCTAGCCCCAAGAGGATGTCTAGCCACTCATGGTAGTGATGATCCAACCCTCAAGGGCTAACTCCATGGCTGCTCCTTGTTGGTGAAAGTCTCCTCCAATGGTGCTCTAGCTTCCCTCCTTCCTCCTCTCCAAGAATAGCCTCTAAGATGATTTTTTAATGTGTGACAAGCGACTCTCCCTCAAAAAGTGTATCATATTCCTTATATAGGTAGGTCAAATACACCCCATGATGAGCTGTGGTCGTGCAAGGCATATTCTCCAATGATTGGGTGAAGGACGGAATAAATGAGCTGGACTTTAACTTTTTCTCGCTGGAGGAAGTTTGATCGATCGAACTTTAACTTGGATCGATCGAAAATGTGTTCGATCGATCGAACTGCATCTTGGATCGATCGAAGTGGTCTGACTCCTCCGGATAAGGACAAGGCTGAGATATTTATGGGGAAAAGGACAAAAGTGGTTGGTAGGCGTACAGCTGTGGATAAGATCAATCATTTGAATAGGACAAAATAGGGTTCGATCGATCGAAGGTGATGTTCGATCGATTGAACTTGGAATTTCAGCAAAGGCCAAGGTTGGATCTATCGAGAAGTACTGTGATCGATCATAGATGTTCGATCGATCGAACTCTAAGTTGGATCGATCGAACTTTTCAGCTGCACAACTTGATTCCTTTTTGCTCATTTCTTTCTCCACTTTGCTCCCTCCTTTGGTTTATCTCAGGATTGCTTCAATTAAGCTCTTATTTGGCTGAGTTAGCTCAATTTTGGGATTAGTGCCTGAAAATATAAATAACACGTAATAAGTCTAAAACGGTAAAGTAAGATAGATAAAGGTACTAGAATGCTTAAGCTTAACGGGTTTAAATGCGTACTTTTCAGTACTCATCACACCCCCAAACTTAAATATTGCTAGTCCCTAGCAATGAACTAAGAAGTAAAGGAATGAAATAAATAACTATACAAGTATAAACTGGAAAGCAAGTAAAATGATAACACCATTTTCGTAGGGAACACGGTTGCATTTAGCACATGCAACAAGCCTTTTAAACCCCTAGGTTACCCTTAGTGGACGAGTAAAGTCTCGTGAGGGTTTCCAGAAATGGTACCCACAAACATTAAGCTCATTCTTTCAAAAGAGGCACCAATATTGCAAACAAGCATTGGGAGAAAACTAACTCAAGTATGTAATTTTTCAACCGTTTCTAAGCAATCTCCCAAAATTTCAATATCAAGCAAGCAAGTATGGTCCTCCACATATCAAGAAAATGATCATGAAAATCGAAACAAGTCTAGAATCCATGTGAGAGGTCCGGCATCAAGTGTGTTGCTATCTTAGCCAACTAGAGAAGTAATCACATCCTTACCCTCAAACTAGCACACAAATCTAGTACCGATCATCAAGATAAGAGAGTGGACCTTTTATTAAAGTTTTATTGTTCTAGGTGCGCTTATTCTTTTCACTCCTTTTTTTTTATTTTTTTTATTTTTTATTGAGGATCAAAGATGGAAATATTGTGCAATGTGTTGATCTCTTAAGCTTTCTAGAAGATTCATGTAGCGAGCTTAGGTCAATGACTCCCAAACCAGATGGCTTTAGGGCATTAGGTGTTAAGACACCCCAACGGACTTACAAACTCAAATCAACTAGGCTACAAATCAAGACAACAACCATCTAATCATTTCCCACTTCTCACCTTTTGGGAGAAGTCCTCACTTTTATTGCTTTTTCCAACTTCTTCTTCTTCTTCTTCTTTTTTTTTTTTATTATTTTTATTTTTTTTATTTTTGAAATAATCAATTATTAACCTAGAGTTTGGGCCCTCCACCTTTCGGCGCGAGAAGTTCACTGCTTAATGAGGCAAGAATCCCGGCTACTCAATGAAAATGGGTTGTTATCCACCTTTATCAAGAATGAAAGCTTTCAATGCACTACTAGCCCAATTGGGATATAACCAATTCAATAATCAACAAAGCATGTACCCCACAAATGAATGCTAGTGTGCATCAGTGCTAGTGTAGAATCCTAGAATGAATCTCAAAACAATCACAAATTCAGGATGATGTGGACCACAAATGCAAGCAAGATATCAATCTTTTGAAAAATTTACTCCCAAATGGCATCCTCAAGGCATACAAGGAGTATTGGACTCTCAAGTTAAGCAATTTTTAAATTTTAAGCAATATAGTCCTCAAAAGATCAAAATTATAGCTAACATCAATCTCAAATCTCAATCATGCATTTAAAGCTCAAATCTTAAGTAGAATGCAACAAGACACCTTACCCCCAAACTTAAACCGCACATTGTCCTCAATGTGCAATGAGAACAATGGAAAAAAAAAGTGGAAAGAGTATACCGTGGTGGTGTAGACATGAAGCCCGGTCATGATCCAATTCGAAAGACGTCTCCCCCAAACTTGGAAACAACAACCTACTTGAATAACTACGTTAGCAAACTCACATCAAATATCAAATAGGATAAGAATAATTAAATCAAGCATTTTAAGGCAATGTAACACATGATGCAAGAGAGATATAACATCAAGCCCTAACTAAAGCATAAAGTATGCATGACTACACATAAGGGCACAATGATGAATCTTTTTATATTTTTCATTTAATGAAAGCAAGTATATACAAAATGCAAGAAAAACAAAGAATAAAATGCATGAACAAAATATAAAAAGAAAATTAAATAAGGCAAAATGTAATGAAAGAATATGTTCAATGTAAGAAATGAAAAACAATATGTGTAATGCAAGAAATGAAAAGGAACATGTACAATGCAAAAAAAATGGAAAGAATATGTAGAATGCAAGTATATACAAAATTTTCTTACTTTTTGTTTTTCATTTTTTTTTTTTTTTAATATATATGTGAAAACATGCAAAGAAAAATGAAAAATGTAAAAAATATGCAAAATGGGTGCTAAGTTTAACGTCTCTAGCAAGACGGAATGCTTCTTTGAAAAATCGTCTCATTTTTTTATTTTTTATTTTTTAGACAAAACAAATATGTACACAAATAAAAATAAAAAGGCAAGTAAATAAAAATGTAAGAAAATAAGGAATGCAAAGATTTTTTTTTTTTTTTTTGATAAGTTAGAAGAATTAAAAATTAAAGTTAAACAAAATATTTTTGGATTTTTGGAAATAAGATAAAAGGAAATAAAATAAAATAAAAGAAAAATGTTTTTGGGATTTGATTTTTTTTTTTTTTAATTTTAAATATTTGAAATAAAAATAAAAATAAAGCTTGGAAATAAAAGTAAAAATGAAAATAAAATAAAAATCTTTTTGGAATTTTTGAAAATAAAATAAAATTAACAAAAATATTTTTGTGTTTTTAACAAATTTTCAAAAACTTCTTTTTTTTTTTTTTTTTAGTCAAGAGAGAGAGGTAACTAAATGAAATAAAATAAAATAATAAAAAAAATAAAATAAAATAAAAATAGAAATAGGAAAAAGACAAAAAGTGAAAGGGTTAAAGGGGTAAAGTTGTGATCGATCGAAGTTGAAGTTCGATCACAAAAAGTGAAAAGGTCAAAGGGGTAAAGTTGTGATCGATCGAAGATGAAGTTCGATCGATCGAACATAGCTGTGATCGATCCGAGATGAAATTCGATCGATCGAACATGTAAAATTTTGGAGATCCCGAGAGCATGCATTTTCAGAATTGAAACATGTCCAAAATTTTTCTAAGTGTTGAAGCTCATGATTGATCAAACCACATGTTGGATCGATTGAAAGGTAGTTCGATCGATCGAAATGGTTTACGATCGATCGAACTTTTGAAAATTTGAAGATCCCGAGAGCATGCATTTTCAAAATTGATGAAAGCTCAAAATTTTTTCTAAGTGTTGGGACTCAAGTGGAGTTCGATCGATCGAATCCATAGTTGGATTGATCGAAGAACAATTCGATAGATCGAAGGTGATCTTGTGATCGATCGAACTGGCACCAAATGCCTAATTTTGAACTGAAAGTGCAGAAAATCCTATGCTAAGCCCCAATGATAGTAACAAGAATGAAAATTTGAAAAATAGATGGAAGAATGTACACAAGAATGAAAAATAAAAAGAAATGAGGGAGGAATAGAGTTGTGAAACTCTACGAATACTAGTGTTTAATGTCTCTAGCAAGACGTTAGGTCAACGCACTAATCAAATGAATCAAAAGCTGGATATGAAACATCCTTATTGATCATCTTTTCACTTTTCTCATTTAACGTCCCACTTATGACAATGAAATCATCCTCCAAAAGAATGACTTGAAAAGAAATAAAAGAGATGATATTGTTCCTTTCATCCACGGTCTTGAACACACAATCAATCATGGTTAGGCTTGCCTCTTTGTTGTGTTCTTAAAACACATTCAAATGATCATCCATATTGATAATTGGTGAGGCATTGTCTTTCAAAGACTCATTTGGATTAATAAGAAACACCCTCTCTTCATCCCTCTTCTCCTCCTCATAAATTACCATTTCCTCACCTTCTAAGTAAGCTAAGGAGTCCATTAGAGAGTTTATTTCATTTTTAGAGCTTTTAAAGTCAAAACCACAATTTTTATATATTTCCAAAAGACACTCCTCAAGAGGGTCATTAGAGATAATAGAAGGAAGACCCTCTTCAACAAGTTCCTCCTCCTTCTCTCCTACCTCAAGTGTGGTTAACATCTCCTCACTCTCTAGAGTAGCCATCTCCGAGATAAAATTATAATCAAAACAAGGAAAGTCCTCATTAATCATGTTATGTTCTATTGGATTAGCCACTAATTCACTTGCCACTTCCTCCTCTATACAAGATAGAGTGCTAGGCATTAGCTCACTTGTTTCATTCTCTTCACTCTTATCATCCTCATCTATATACATTGAAGTTCTTGCCATTTTTTCATTTGCCTCTTCCTCCTCCTCTTGACGAGAAAGAGTATTTGTAATTTGCTCAACTTGAGCTTCTAAGTTGGCTAAAGTTTGAGAATGAGAATTAATAAGTGAAGTGTGTGAAATATGCACATCAAGTAAAGCTAACAATTTTTCTTCAAATCCGGGTGAGTACTTAGAAGGTGGTGGAATTGAATCATCATAAAATGGTGGTGGAGGGCAATAGTCATAAGAAGGATTAAATGAGTGATCAAGTCCATAATAAGATGATGCATGAAATGAATTAGACTCAATCTCATAAGGATTAAAATGTAATGGAGGAGCATAAGGTGAAGGGATGTAATTCCCCCCCAAACTTGGATTAAACAATTCCTCCATTCACAAATAAAACCCAAATGCAAGAAAAAATTGGCCTCAACAAGGGCCTATGCTTGGATAAAAATTTAGCAATAAAATGAGCCTCAACAAGGGCTATCACACGCATACAAAGAAGTGAAACAATTAAAATACAAGAGTTCCAAGAATTGCTCACAACGATCCTTTAGCACTTCAACTCCAAATTTAGCTTTTAAGCTCCAATGATTGCTTTAAGTTCCAAAGTTCGCATTCCTTGTAGTCAAGTACCTAATTGAACAAATAATAATGAGAATCAAGAGAAAAGAATATACAATGGAAAATAAAATAAAAATAGAAGCAATCTAATGAACACTATTGTCTAGTTTAATTCCAACAAAATCGTTAATCCCCGGCAACGGCGCCAAACACTGACCGGTTTGCCTCTTTACAAGGGTCGCGATACCAAGTCAAGCTTAAAGAGTTGTGTGAGAATTTAGGAGGTGGCCAAGTTTTACATTTATAGAAAGCCACTACTACCTTTCTCTATATAAAATATAGATAGGGTGAGTAGGGATCGTCCCAAGGGATTATACGTGTTGGAATTTCAACTTCGACTCTAGCGTACCAAATGATTGCAAAAGAGAGTTGGGTTGGTTGATTAAGCTAAATTGAATTCAACTAAATAAAATAATATGAAGTAAACAAGAGAGAGAGAGAGGTCTTGGGGTGTAGAGACCACCACCAAGCAATACTTTTCTATACCACTAACAAGTGATCAATTGAGGGTAATGAATGTGTTGTAACAATGTTGTGTGTGTAAAATACATTCAATTGGTAAGGGTGACTCAACAAGTGCAAATTGTCTCAATCAACATGTGTGAGGCCACAATACATCTATTGGTAGAGGAATATATTGTCTAAATATCATGTGAAGATAACAAAATAACAATTCAAGTCATTGAACCTTTCATTAAGCTCATAGTCCAAGCAATCCATAAGGATGACTTAGTTAAACATGTATTATCTAAACATCATGTGAGAGGTACAAAATATCTATTGGGAGAGGAATAAATTGTCTAAACACATGTGAAAGATACAACATATCATAACTAGTCATTAATCCTTCATTAAGCTCAAAATTCACATACAACACAATATTAGAGGAATATGCCATTTGGACTCACAAGCATGGAACATCAAATATCAAGAGTAGATTGTCCTCCCATCTAACATTACACTACCACTACACTAAATCTACACTACTAGCATGAAAATAAAGCTATCTAGACTAAGGGAGAGGCACAGACCATCAAGAATAGGCATAAACCATCAAATGAACCAAAATAGCATTCATTAAGCATATCATCTTGATAATCTCTAGATCTATAGCATCAATACACATAGACATGCATCAAAAAACACTAAATCTAGAGATAAGCACATGAATATCCTACTCTAGCATACATAGACATATGGATAGAATAGAATAGTCAATTGGAAGCATTAAACCATACAAACCATGAAATAATCAAGATTTATATATACATGAATATCAAGATGTATCATACAACACTAATCCCTCAATAATACACAAGATTAGAGTATAGAAAGCATGCTTGGGGCTAACTCTAGCCCCAAGAGAATGTCTAGCCACTCATGGTAGTGATGATCCAACCCTCAAGGGCTAACTCCATGGCTGCTCCTTGTTGGTGAAGGTCTCCTCCAATGGTGCTCTAGCTTCCCTCCTTCCTCCTATCCAAGAATAGCCTCTAAGATGATTTTTTAATGTGTGACAAGAGACTCTTCCTCAAAAAGTGTATCATATTCCTTATATGGGTAGGTCAAATACACCCCATGATGAGCTGTGGTCGTGCAAGGCATATTCTCCAATGATTGGGTGAAGGACGGAATAAATGAGCTGGACTTTAACTTTTTCTCGCTAGAGGAAGTTCGATCGATCGTACCTTAACTTAGATCGATCGAAAATGTGTTCGATCGATCGAACTGCATCTTGGATCGATCGAAGTGATCTGACTCCTCCGGATAAGGACAAGGCTGAGATGTTTTGAAGATATTTATGGGGAAAAGGACAAAAGTGGTTGGTAGGCGTACAGCTGTGGATAAGATCAATCATTTGAATAGGACAAAATAAGGTTCGATCGATCGAACTTGGAATTTCAGCAAAGGCCAAGGTTGGATCTATCGAGAAGTACTGTGATCGATCATAGATGTTCGATCGATCGAACTCTAAGTTGGATCGATCGAACTTTTCAGCTGCACAACTTGATTCCTTTTTGCTCATTTCTTTCTCCACTTTGCTCCCTCCTTTGGTTTATCTCAGGATTGCTTCAACTAAGCTCTTATTTGGCTGAGTTAGCTCAATTTTGGGATTAGTGCCTGAAAATATAAATGACACGTAATAAGTCTAAAACGGCAAAGTAAGATAGATAAAGGTACTAGAATGCTTAAGCTTAACGGGTTTAAATGTGCACTTTTCAGTGCTCATCACATTATACTCATTAGGCACATAATGGTCTCTTAAAATAAGAGGTGGATTAGCTACTTGAGGTGCAACATGAACACCTTGGTTTTCAATTCCTTGATTGTTGATGGGAGGTTGTGGAGCCTACATTAGCCTTGGCATTCCATATGGAACTTGGCCTTGTTGTTGTAGTGGTTGGTGAATGAATGGCCTAGGCATACCTAATGGTACTTGTATGTTCTCGTTGTGCACATTGGGATGAAGGATACCTTGTTGGTCTATGTGACCAAGGTTCTCAACATGATTATCATTATAATCATCCATTGATAGATTGGCTCTATTTGAACTTCCTCTTCCCCTAGGATTTCTAATGATAGATTCAAGATGCAAATCAAGAGGAACAAGAGTTGGTTTCAATGAACGACGCCCATGCATGCACAATACAAAACACAAAGAAACACAAAGAATGACAAACACTATGCCTTCACAACAATGCAATTAGACTTCTTCCACAAACACTTAATTCATACTCCCATGCTTTAACAACAATGATGCAAGATAATTAAAAATAAGCCTCCACGCGGGCCGACGATTTAACTAAGGGATTGAGTAAAGAAAGTCTCACAAAGGTCCTTTAGCACTTTAACTCCAAATTTAAAGCTTAGCTTAGCAAATTTTTAGAATTTTTAGCTTTTTACTTTCTTTGCTTGCTTGAATTGAAAGCTCGATGGTTCCTTTGCTTGCTTCTTCTCTAACAATGCACCTAGTTAAGTAAGAACAACACAATAAGTAACCAAAAAGAAAAATAGAAGTAAAGTAAAGACACGATCAAAAGAGTACTAATCCTAATCAATTCCACAACTCCGACGTTGCCTAATCTAATCAATCAATCCCCGGCAACGGCGCCAAAAACTTGGTTTGGCTCGGTCGCACTACCATAACGTTTGGAGAGTGTGAATTTTAAGGTGAGGGCCAAGAGTTTTACATTTATAGAAACCACTACTACCTTTCATTAAAAATATAGTTAGGGCGAGTAGGGATCGCCCCAAGGGATTATGAGGATCGAGCAATGTCGTGGAATTGTTATTAGGGCTAGTAGGTCGAGTGATCAAACAATTGGTTGGTTGGTTGATTAAAGAGCAACTAAATTAAACTAAGTAATAGCAAAGAATGCAATTAAGAGTAAGTAAGAGAGAGGGATCTTGGGGTTTAGAGATCACCTCCAAGCAATACATTTCTATATCATTGACAAGTGATTAAAGAGGGCAAATGGTGTGTTGCAATATTGGTGTGTGTGTGTTTGGTTGATTCAACAAGCAAGGATGACTAGTTAAACATGTATTGTCTAAATATTATGTGAAAGGCACAATATATCTAAGTAATGAAGCATATATTGTCTAAACAATATGTGAAAAGGCACAATAAATCAAAACAAGTCATTAATCCTTTCATTAAGCTCACAATCCAAATTCAACACAAGGATAGAGACATATGCTACTTGTATTCAAAAGCTTAGATCATCAAACAACAAGCATAGATTGTCCTCCCATTTAACACTACACTACACTACGTCTACACTACTAGCATGAAAATAAACTAGGGGAGAGGCACAATCCATCAAGAGATAAGTATGAACCATCAAGAGAATCACAAAAGCATTCCTTTAAGCACTATGTTTTGACAATCTCCAAATCTATAGCATCAATACACATAGACATGCATCAATAACACAAAATCTAGAGACAAACACATGAACATCTATTCTAGCATACATAGACATATGGATAGAATGAAATGATAAATTTGAAGCATTAAACCAAATAAATCATTGAATAAACAAGATCTATATATATCAAAGTGTCAAAACATCAATTACAACACTAATCCCTCAATAATACATAAGATTAACATATAGAAAACATGTTTGGGGCTAACTGTAGCCCCAGGAGGATGTCTAGCCACTCATGATGATGTTGCTACAACCCTCAAGGGCTAACTCTATGGTTGAAATCTGCTCCTTGTTGATGAAGAACTCCAATGGTGTCTCTAGCCTCCTCCTCCTCTAAGTTTCCTCTCAAGAGATTAAACCCTAGAATAGTCTATATGCTCAAAAAATGCACCATATTCCTTTTTTAGGTAGGTCAAGTGGTACACAAAATGAGCTGGGGTTGTGCAGAGAATATTCTCTAATGATTGGATAGAGGACAGATTGCACAAGCTGGAATTTTAACTTTTTCGCACTGGAGGAAGTTCGATCGATAGAACCTTGGACTTGGATCGATCGAGCTGGCTGACCTTTTTGGGAAAAGACAAATCCGAGATATTTTAGAGAGATATTTATGGGAAAAGGACAAAAGTGGTTAGTGGGTAGTACAGCTGTGGATAGGATCAATTATTTGAATAAGGACAAAAGTGTTGGATCGATCGAAGGGTGGCGTTGGATCGATCGAACTTTTGGACTTTATGCTTTTGGGTCTAGGCTTGGATCCATCTTGAAGTGTTGAGATCGATTATTGTTCGGTCGATCGAACCTTGAACTTGGATCCATCGAACTTTGCTGCTTCCCACATTTTGCTTCACTTGCTTCCCCTTTCTCCACTTTGCTCCTTTATTTGTTTAATCCCAGAATTGCTTCAATTAAGCTCTTATTTGGTTGAGTTAGCTTATTTTCCGGATAAGTGCCTGAAAAAGGAAATAATATGAAATCAATCTAAAATGGTAAAGTAAGATAGATAAAGGTACTAGAATGCCTAAGCTTAAGGGGTTTAAATACGCACTTTTTAGCGCTCGTCAACACACTCTAATGTTGTGTTTGGTGTGCAAGAATGGAATGAAAATGGGAGTGGAATGGAATGAGAATTATCATTCTATTGTTTGGTTGCAAATATGAAATTTAGACTAATGTAAAATTTAGAAAATAGTAAATTTCAAATTGAATTCTCCAAAATACCTCTGTCAGTGACAAATAATTTTAATTGACTAAATAACATTAAAAAATGGTGGCAATGTTTGATGGTGATGGATGTGGAAAGTAGTAGTGCTGTAGGTGGTGGTGTTGGAAGACGGTGGTGGTGGAAGGTAACAGGGTGTTGGTGCAAAGTAGTGCTACTGGCGGTGGTGATAATGGTAGAAGGTGACAGTGGTGTAGGTGATGATGGTGGAAGGCAGTGGCATGGTAGTAGTGGAAGACGACAGTGGTGGTGGTGGAAGACAATAAAGATGTAGGTGATGGTGGAAGGTGGCAACGGTGGAAGGCATGTTTAATTGAAAGTTCTGTAAATTTTGGCTTAAATCTTATTTCTGTTAGGGAAGTTTGATAAATTTTTATTTATTTATTATTATTATTTTTAAAGTGACAAAATCTTTTGTCCTTTTTTCCCGTATTATTTTGGCTTAAAGCTTCTTTAAATTTATTTATTTACAAATTGACAAAATTTTGGCTAGATATATATTTGTATGAATATAATTAATAGTAAAAATATAAATTTTAGGCTTGAAATGGTCTTGTGGTAATGTTACGAAGGCGGTGAAAGTGGTGGAAGTTGATATTGGTAGCTACAATGGAGGTGGCGGAGGTATGTTGGTTGAATGTGGCAACAATGGTGGTGGTGGTTTTTGGACTTGGATTATGAGGAATTTTTGGGAACTTGATTTTTTAAAAAATATTATTTAGGAATAGAATAACCATTCCATAGGTTTAGTAGTGGAATTGATTTTCAGTTTTCAATCCAATATAATGGTCATTCCCACGTTAAATTTAGTATGGCCGGCTCTGTTTGGTTAGATAGAAATAATAAGAAAAAAAAAAAAAAAAAAAGGAAGATGATTTTCTAGTATGTATTTGGTTATGATAAAAATATATCGAAGAAAATTGTAGGAAAATATCATGTTATAGTTTAGATACCTAAATTGTCCTTATTTGATAAAAATGGTAAAATAATTAGTAGTATGTATATATATATATATATATATATATATATATATATATATATGATGGAGTTTTCAATTATAATTTAGACCTTGTAAACTATTACTGAGTATTTATTTAATTCATATTGAAAGCAACTAAAAATGAAAGTATGTTGTTGAACTAAAATTCTTTGAAAATGAGTAAAAAAAATACGATAAAATTATTGTGTAAAATAATGCAATGAAGTTGTTAGGTAAAATGGGAACACAAAATAAAAATATGTTGAATTTTTCTCGTATTTTATCCGGGAAACGTTTTGAGGAAAATAGAAGGTTACGAGAATCTTTTCTTAAGGATCTGCTTGGTTACTTCTCTTCAGGGAGGGGGTTGAGACAAGGTTGCCCTTTATCCCCTCTTTTCTTTACTCTTATAACAGATTATTTTTCAACTCTGATGCAAGAAAAAATTGTTGCTGGTTAATTGAAGGTGTGTAACATGGTGCAAAAGACTGGATTGACAGTTTCTCATACCTTATATGCTGATGATCTATTCATTGTTGTTAAGGCTGATATTTTCACTGCTAAAGCTATTGATGAGGTGTTTAAAAATTTTCATGATGTGTTTGGTTTGGTTGTTAATAAAGATAAGAGTGCTGTGATTTTTTCTAAGGCTGTTAGGAACAAAAAGAGACTTATTCATGTTTTGCAAATGAAAGTAGAGTCTTTTCCTATTAAATATTTAGGGATTCCCTTGGTGAATAGGGGTTTGAAGAGTGCTGATTGTAGGGGTTTATTTGAAAAAGTTCCTGCGAGACTAGATCATTGGAATACAATTAACCTCTTTCTTGCAGGAAGAATTGAACTTCTCAAATCTAGTTTGTATTCATTCTTGTACCATTGGATTTTTGGCTTCAAAATTCCTTGGGGGTGTATTATTACACTTGAGAGAGGAAGTTCAAACATTTTTTGTGGAGTGGGAAACTTGATGTAAAGAAGATGTCACAATTAAAATGGAGTTAAGTCATTTTACCTTATGCAGAAGGAGGTTTCAATTTGCACAGATTAATAGATGTTAGTTATGCAGCTAAAATTGTTATCTGCTGGGATTTTGTGAAGAATAAGGAAGCCTTGTGGGTTCAGTGGATGCATGCTAGATACTGTTAGGAAACGTGCAAGTTTTAAAAACTTTTCGAGGGATTTTGATTCATAGATCTTGATTCATTACATAGAGACAAGTTTTACGCAAAAATAAAAATATGATGTATCATTCAATTAACAGATTGAATACTTACATCAAAGGTTTGAGTAAACCTTTAAAACTCTCCTCTAAAGTGAATGTTCTCACTTATTGTAGATCCCTTAGCAAGATGCCTTCTTCTTGGTAATTGTTTTACCTTTATGAATCACTCATAAGCCTCCATGAATGACCTTGGAAAACTAGGCTTGTGGGAGCCTTCATTAGATGAGAACATAAACCCTAATTTTCTAGAGAGAGAAAATAAATTCCTTTTTCCTTCTCATTAAAAATCACCCCCTAAAATATACATAGACCATGTATATTTATAGGTAACATAAAAATAAAGAAAAGGAAACAACAAATCCTTCTCCATCTCTAATTCATATGTCTCAAATCTAATATGATTCCAATATCAAGTTGGGCTATGAGTGAGAATCCATTGGGCCTATTATTTTATTGGCTACAATGAATTAATAATTGGCCCGGTCCATAGACCCAATTCAATTAATTCATAAATTAATTTCTACTCCACTAAAAGAAATTAATTGAACTCCAATTAAATAATAAATAACCTCTAAGTCAATATTGCACTTTGACCCCTCTATGCATAATTAGTTATCGGATAAATAAAGCCATCAATCCGACTACTTAATTAATATATCTATTTTGGTACCTCTGATTATTTCTGCCTCGATCACAATAAAACATTTGTTTGACAAAAATAATAATTTAAATAAATATATATATAATAAATCATTTTGTCTAAAACCACACGAAGGCTTTCGAATTTACTTTGTGATCAACCATAATCAATACAAAATAAATACAAGTAGCAATGATGCAAATATTGAAAATATAACTCTCTAACTATTAATTACATAACTACCCAAAGTGTCGGTCTAAGGATCCCGAAGAATCCGCCGAACAAATCAAAGTAATTATTAATTAATAAAAGAGTCTATACTTTTCTCATGCTTAAGAGTCAAATGCCATGACGGTGATAGGGAGTAATTACATACGACGGCTCTCACAATATATCTCAACCTAACGCGAATCCAGTTCAAGTCTTAATTAATTATGAGTCCATCCATAATTACCGACTATGAACAATTTATAATTACTATTTATATATCATGCATTGATTGCCATCACATACATATATATAAATATTTCTTGTAATTACATGGACACTATCAATTTCATAGTGAATCGAAACATAATACATTGAATTCACCAATTATATAAATCATAAATATTTTAGATATGTCAGGAACATATGTCACTATAATCCAGATAGGAATTTGCTATGCCAGGGTATATAAATCCCAACAGCTCCCACTTGCCCTCATAGCCAATTCAAATTGCACCTAACTCCAATGTTATCCAGATGATGATCAAAATTATTGATCAATGACACCTTTGATAATGGATCAACAAAGTTGTGTTCCAATGCAATGTTCTAACTACAAGTGCATTTTCTTGCCGGACAATATCATGTAGAACATGATACTTCCTCTCAGTGTATCTTGTTCCTCTATGGAACCTTGGGTCATTGGTTTCGACTACTTCTGCACTATTGTCATAACATAGCTCAATAGGCAGGCTAGTATACTCCACAACCTCTAAATCAGTGAGATCAAACTAATAGGCTTCCTTTGCCGCCTTTAAGGCTGCAATATATTCCACCTACAGGTTTGAGTCAGCAGTTGAAATCTGCTTAACAATCTACCAACTGATTTCCCTTCCACTAAGTGAACATACACTAAGTCATGAACCTCATATTATCTACTTCTGATTGAAAATCAGAACTAGCATACCTGACTAGGACCATATCATCACATTCATAAATGAGTATGATATCATTGATTCTCCTTAGGTACTTAATGATATTTTTCACAACAGACCAGTTGTCAAGTCCAGTATTGGACTGATCTTTACTGACTATCCCTACTATGTAGCGGACGTCCTGTTTGGTATAGACCATGGCATATATGAGACTCTCATATGCCAAAGCATATAGTTACAGTCTCATTTGCTCAATCTCCTCTGCTAGTCATGGAAACCTACTTAATAAAGAGAGCAATCCATATCAATTAAGCAAGAACTCATTCTTTAAGTTATGCATACCAAACCTGGTCAAAACTTTATCAATGTAAGATTATTAAGATAAGCATATTTTCCTTTTAACCCGATCTTGCAAAAGCTTGATCCTAGGAATATAGCTTACATCTTGAAAATCCTTCATTTAAAAGTAATTGAACAACTACCTTTTTATTGATGACAAAACTTTCACGTCATTATAAATGAGTAGGATGTCATCAATATATAGAATTAAGAAAAATAATGACATTCCCTTGTACACTCATGATTTATTCACTAAAAAATCTTCTGGTATCTTTTTGTAGATTAACTTACCTTCTATAGGTATCACCCTACTAGAAAGTTCTACAAGATCCCAGAATTTATTAGAATACATAGATTCCAACTCTGATTTCATAGTAACTCGCCAAAATGATCTGTATCCATATCGGTTCACGCTTCCGTGTAGCTTACCGGGTCCAACTCATGTTTAACAGGGATGTCCATAATGGTCTCACCTAAAAACATGATTCTATCGGATTGGATGATAATCCTCCCACTACATCAATGTACTGATGCAGAAATCGATGATGCTAACGCATTAATAGGGAATTCATATATTATTCTCAATCTTTATTATAATAAGTGTGTTCATATGTGGTACATCCGGTACTCATACCATATTCTCTAACACTATGCTACTAGGTATATGATTCATAATATGATTCTCCTATAGATAAACAGCGAGTGTAAACAATCAACTTTTATCATTGAGATCATAAAATAATCCGTCCTAGTGACCTTTAGAGTAGCTATCAAATCTATCATGCGTATGATCTGTTTCCAACTTACTTGTCCATATCAAGCGCACATGTGCAAGACTACCCCATATGTGCATGTGATTCAAACTCAGATTTAGTTAAAAACACAGCTCAACGGTATCCTTGAGACAGACTAAGATGGAATGCAGTTCATAATGCGCATCGATGTCATTAACGCTAAACTCTTAAATGAAAGATAATATAGCATAACTAATCATAGATCTAACCATGTTAAGTGGAATTCTGTTATTCCTATTTGACACCTAAATGCATTTAGCGTCAATTGCAGAAAACTGGTACACAACACCCTCATTGACCATATAGTCTTTGCAGTATCCCAAGAAATACTCATATCCTCGATCAGATCGAAGTGTCTTGATAAGTTTACCTAATCTGTATTCCACATCAGTCTTAACCTTCTCAGAAAATACCAAGAGTTTAAGACTTGTGTTGCATCAGATAAACTTATCCAAAACGTGAGTAATCTTGCTTGGATGTTCATAAGACCACACGTGTCAGTGTGTACCGACTCCAATTGTCCTTTATGTCTATTTCATCTGGCTGATTAAGCCCTAAGAGTTATCTATCCTTCAAAACAGGGTTCACAAGTTTGGTTTAGGCTCCCCTGCCTCACTAGGTAATTAACCTTCTTTGACCAATCTTTGAATCTTATTTTGATTGATAACAACCCAAAAATAGACATTAAAAATACAATGAGTCAGGAATAACAATTTTTCTCTTAACATTCAATCTAGAAGATGCAACATTAGTTTTTACATCCTGCAAATCTTAAGAGTTTATGATTATAGTATATTAACCATCTTTTAATGCACCAGAAGCAATCGCATATCTATTCAATTTCATAAAACTAGTTTTACAAAATAACAACACAGTTTTTATAAACCAAAAGTGAAATAAGAATGAGATTGCGTTTCACTTCTATGCATAAAGATAGTTCTCTAATACTAATATCCTCATACTCTCTAATTTCAGATGTAATACTCCCACTGACTTAACTACAACCTTGGCATCAGGTCAAAAGATAAATATATATCCGTATCATCAAGGCTTCTGGATTCTTGAAATCCTTACAATAAATTGCAAACATGTTTAGTGGCTCCAGAATCTATCCATCAGGAATTAATAGACGCAACCACATAACATGGCTCAATGATTAAATATATATTTTCCTATGCCATGTCATTGCTTAGACAGTTTGTCCTTTAGTGTCTTAGTTAGCGACAAAAGAAACAGTTTTCTTTGCCCTCAACATACACTGCCTTATTCCCTTTAACCTTTTGGATACCCATGTTTTGTGCTAGCCTAGTCCTATTATCATCCTTCTTCTTTGCTTTGCCCGTCCACTTGGGCCTAGAAGAAGATGGTATAGACTAGGTTAGATTGATAGGAACGCCATACTTTTGATTATCCCTTCATCTGTTACCAATTCTATAAGAATATCAGCGAGTGTGAACTCAAACTAATTCCTTATTTAGTTTACTCTAACAGAGTCGAACGAGTTTGGTAACAAGGCAATAATCATGTCAACTTGAAACTTACCACCCAAGTCAGCCCTATTGATCTCCAGCTAATTTTAAATAACAAACAATCATTTTCCAAAATTTGATTTCATACTGGAGTTCCTTAGGCTATCTTAATGCTATTCAAGTCTGTTATCGTACTTTGGCATACTCTCTATCTAATCTCACCAAAACATCTTATTAAATTTTAACATGATGCTTGAAGAAAATAAAATAATGTAAATGTTAGCTTTGGAGCGTATTCGAGGTAAACTCTAGAATATTGCACCAAGTCATCTCATTTGCCTTATTTCACTTATACAAAGCATTAATGTTCTCTTGGGTATCTTAAAGTAAAAGGATTAGGTTTAGAAGTAGTAAATACATTTGTACCCTTACATTGTGAATAAAATATCTAAGTTCCTTTCTCAGTCAATATTAATAAGATCCAGTTACATTGAATATGTAAGCAAGCAGATAAACTGGATTAGACATAATTAATCTGAATATAAATGCATTCATACAATATGCAAGGTGAATTATTAATAATGTCATACATATTTAAAATTAAAATGAGCTTGTTAACCACATAATACAATAAATCTCAATCGAACAAGAGATCGTTATCATTATTGGTGAACAATCCCTTTTAATTAATGCGGGTCCCTCAACTCTGTAGCATAATAAATCAACCAATCAATATGTCAATAACTTATCCTGTTGGAGGAGTTCATTATTACTATTATTGAGATTCATTTGCTATTAGGCGAGCACTTCCATTAAAATAATAATATGTGGGTTCCTTAACCACTGCATGAAAAATCGAATAACCAATACGCCAATAATTTATTCGGTTGGCGAAGTTCATTATTGCTATTGGCAGGCAAATCCCATCATTTTCATATCTCTTAAGACAATGCCTTGTCTATCTATATGAAATGATTTCCGATTATGTTTAGCCTTTCTAAAATCACCTAGTATAGACCACTCCGTTAGGGAGCTAACACTATTGATTTTAGATTGAGTGTATAACGTTATTAATGCTCTAATGAAAAATAAAACATTAAATATCTTGTCATTATAATCTAGACTCTTTAAATCATACGTAGGGCCTTATTTTTAAAGATCTAATTACAATGAACATTTAATATTATTATTTTTATGAGATAACCATTCTTGTAATATTAAGACTCTTCAAATCATGCGTGGGGCCTTATTTTTGAAAACCTAATTACAATGGTGTTAATAACGAAGGCCATGGGACAATGTATAAAAATCCCCGCTCCCACTCAATTTTTAATCATCCATAATTAGGGTTTTCATTTTATTCATTTACATGATATAATGCATGCAAAACGTCTTAATTTTAATCCAATTAAATTTAGAAAATATTTGGACTTTAAACAATTCACTAATATTTAATTTGAAGCACACTTTAAAAATAATTTACAAAAAATAATTTTGCGTTTCCCAATAAGTGCCCTCAAATTAATTAGTAATCAGATCCAATTAATTTTCATAACTTAATTAATATAAATCAAGCCATTTAAATAAATATCATAGATCCAATGCATGAATAATAATTAATTAACAATTATATATTCCATGCATTTCATACATCGCATAAATAAATAAATGACAGATAAAAACAATTTAAATGACCAATGGATTCAGCTTTTAACATTTAAATACTATTCTTGTTGTACGGGCGTCCACCAACGGCTTGTCAACACCTGTAGAGAGCTGGTACGCGCTAGGAGAAGCAAAACAGCACTTGGAACGCGCCCGGAGGGCCCCACATGCGCTCACAAGCGCCTGGGGCATGCACCAGGTGAAGGCACGCGCCCCCATGCGCTTGCACGCGCCTGGAAGGCACTGCAGCGCATGGCACGCGCATGGACGCTCTTCCACGCGCCTAAACGCGCGCGTGGAAGATGCTTGCTTTACCTGACGCGTGTTCCTCACGCGCCAGGTAGTTGACCTTTTCAACTTGACTGGCGCGTGCTCCTCACGCACCAGTAATTCCTTCAGCTTCAATTTGGCTGATTGCACCACAGTTGCACTACATAGGATTATTTCTCTTATGTTGATTACAATCATTGGCTTCTATATGTGGTTGCACCTACTTATGGTGGATCGCGAAGCACTGAATCATCTAACATTCCTTCCGGCACTGCCCTTGCCGCCGGCGACGCTCCATCGCCGAAAAATTGCCGATAATTTTAAAAAATAATTTTAAAAATTCCAGAAAATTAAATTAAGCCCAAAAAATTCCAGAAAAAATCCGAAAAATTCTGGAAAAATTCTAGAAAATTACTGAAGCATAATTTAACCCTCTTGGACCTTCTTGAATCTTCATAGCAACCTTTGATGAATATTACATGGCTTTAAAAATATTTACAATTTGAAATACAATGGAAAAATTAAATTACATCATTGAACTTTCAAACGGCTAAATCAAAGCCTTAATTACAGTCATCCAAAGATAAAATTACATTCAATTAACCTATAAGCTTCATCCATGGCCCAAACACACATCATCATCCATTCACAATTATACATACATCATCATGTATCAATATATTAAATCATAAATCAATATATATATATAATTTGGATCCATGATGATGATTTTGATAAAAACATGATCTCTAATAATGAATCAAACCATGCTCTGATACCACTGTTAGGAAACGTGCAAGTTTTAAAAACTTTTCGAGGGATTTTGATTCATAGATTTTGATTCATTACATAGAGACAAGTTTTACGCAAAAATAAAAATATGATGTATCATTCAATTAACAGATTGAATACTTACATCAAAGGTCTGAGTAAACCTTTAAAACTCTCCTCTAAAGTGAATGTTCTCACTTATTGTAGATCCCTTAGCAAGATGCCTTCTTCTTGGTAATTGTTTTGCCTTTAGGAATCACTCATAAGCCTCCATGAATGACCTTAGAAAATTAGGCTTGTGGGAGCCTCCATTAGATGAGAACATAAACCCTAATTTTCTAGAGAGAGAAAATAAATTCCTTTTTCCTTCTCATTAAAAATCACCCCCTAAAATATACATAGACCATGTATATTTATAGGTAACATAAAAATAAAGAAAAGGAAACAACAAATCCTTCTCCATCTCTAATTCATATGTCTCAAATCTAATATGATTCCAATATCAAGTTGGGCTATGAGTGAGAATCCATTGGGCCTATTATTTTATTGGCTACAATGAATTAATAATTGGCCCGGTCCATGGACCCAATTCAATTAATTCATAAATTAATTTCTACTCCACTAAAAGAAATTAATTGAACTCCAATTAAATAATAAATAACCTCTAAGTCAATATTGCACTTTGACCCCTCTATGCATAATTAGTTATCAGATAAATAAAGCCATCAATCCGACTACTTAATTAATATATCTATTTTGGTACCTCTGATTATTTCTGCCTCGATCACAATAAAACATTTGTTTGACAAAAATAATAATTTAAATAAATAAATATATAATAAATCATTTTGTCTAAAACCACACGAAGGCCTTCGAATTTACTTTGTGATCAACCATAATCAATACAAAATAAATACAAGTAGCAATGATGCAAATATTGAAAATATAACCCTCTAACTATTAATTACATAACTACCCAAAGTGTCGGTCTAAGGATCCCGAAGAATCCGCCGAACAAATCAAAGTAATTATTAATTAATAAAAGAGTCTATACTTTTCTCATGCTTAAGAGTCAAATGCCATGACGGTGATAGGGAGTAACTGCATACGACTGCTCTCGCAATATATCTCAACCTAACGCGGATCCAGTTCAAGTCTTAATTAATTATGAGTCCATCCATAATTACCGACTATGAACAATTTATAATTACTATTTATATATCATGCATTGATTGTCATCACATACATATATATAAATATTTCTTGTAATTACATGTACACTATCAATTTCATAGTGAATCGAAACATAATACATTGAATTCACCAATTATATAAATCATAAATATTTCAGATATGTCAGGAACATATGTCACTATAATCTAGATAGGAATTTGCTATGCCAGGGCATATAAATCCCAACAACTTACAGCAGGGTAATTTCTGGATGGTTCAACCTAAGGTGCAGGATTCTAACATTTGGAAACAAATTTTAGATACAAGAGAGTTTCTTCAGGAAAATGCAGCTTTCAAAATTGGAAATGGTAATCAGTTTAATATGTTGTTTGATCCATGGTGCATAGGGTTATCTTTAGTCCAGAGATTTGGGGCTACTCTATTTAGGAATTATGATAAGAGGGCCAAGGTTGATACTTTAATTGTGAATGGATAGTGGTCCTTCCCCCCTTTGTTTCCTGTTGCTGCGGCAAATTTCATAAGTAATATTGTGATGACTCCTGGGCAAGATGTTATTGAATGGTCTCATGGCAGTTTTAGCTTGAAAAATGTGTGGCGAGTTTGTCGAGCTAGAGGGCAGATTGTTACTTAGAAGGATTTGTGTTGGAAATTCTGCAGGCCAAGGGTTGCTGTCTTGGCTGTCATTATACTGCATAATAAGAATTTGACCTGGTTTAATTTTAAAAAAAAGGTTTCTCTGGTCCGGCTATCTATCACAACTGTTTTAAGGAGGAAGATTCTAATGATCATCTATTTTGTAAGTGTTCTTATGCTATGGAAGTATGGCAGCATGTTTCAGATAGGTTGCATATACCAGTAGTGAGGTTTCAAGGTTTTAATCAGTTCATGGAGTGGCTGTTATTACAAGTTCAGACAGCATGTCTTAAGTCCAAAATCCTTAAAGGCATATTATGTGTTTTCATTTGGAAGATTTGGATGGAGATCGAGAAATACATCATTGTATGGTGGAACAAAGGAACAAGCTTCAGTTGCTGCAAATAATGTTATTTGGGAAGTTTTGCAATTCTTCTTAGTGGGAATTACTGACTTAATGATGCTTTTTGATGTGGTGTAGTCTGGCTCTGTTTCTGGGCTGATAATGGGACTGTTTCAAATTTACTTCAGCTCAGTTTGTGAGCTTCTGACAAAAGATTGGCCTTCTCAAAAGGCAGTATTTTTTTATAGAAGCCTCTTCTCTTATTTTATTTTTGGTATTCTATTTTATTCCAATTTTAATTGGAAGTTTTTGTTTTTGTGGATTTAACTCCACTTCTTTGCTATGTAATGGAGATATGTCTCCCTTGTAATTGTATTTTTGAATCTTATATATATATATATATATATATATGAAAAAAACAAAGATCTGCTTGGTTACAGTTTTCTATGTTCAAAAAATTAAAAACAGAAAGCTATACAAAAAATTCAGCTTGATTCAATTTTCTAAAGACTCAGTTATAAAAAGGTCTGTTTTCAGAGAACTGTCTTTTATTATTCTCTGAAAATTATTTTTTATTCTTTAAATTTTTAAGAACTATTTTCAGAATTACAAACCAAGCATGCCCTTTTCCAGACTTTTTCCTTTTCTATCTAACCAAACTCCTAAAAAGTTTTAAAATTTTCTATTTCTTTTCTTTTCTTATTGATTCAATCAAACCAAACGAAACATAAGGCTTCGTTTGGTTAAGTGGAATCAACTAGAAAAGAAAGGAAAGAGAAAAATTTTAAACTTTTTTGAAGATTGGATAGAAGGAAAAAGAAAAGAAAGAGAAAATTTGGTTTCCCACATCTGCTTAAAAATTTTCATGAACAAAACAAGCGAAAATATTATTTTCCCATGAAAGGAGTCACTTTTATTTAACTTTCCTATTTTTTCCAACGAACTTGTTTGTATTTGTTTTTGATAACTCTCTCTTTTGTGACTTTGTCAGTTATCAACGAGTATTTTTATGAAACAAATTTTTTTTTTCTTTCAATAAAATAGGATACGTTTATCTTTTTTAATATAATCCACCAACTCTTAACCCTAGATGGACGTAAATAGTGATTAATAATGAAAAAAAATAAAATATTTAATGTGGAGGTTTAAAATAAAAGAAAAAATATTAATATTTAGTTGAGCCTCTCTCTCTAATTATGTCTAATCCAACTTCTAATTGCCTTATTTTATTATATATATATATTTTTATCATCAATTGCAATTAAATTTTAACAGATATAAGGGTAGTTTTGGTAAGTAGAATCACTTCCTATACACTTTCATCCTACCCAAATTAATAAAATCATTTTTTCTCATAATTTTCTTGAAAAACTTTCATTCTAACCAAATATATGGTAGAAACTTAATTTTCTTTTCATTCATTTTTACTTTCTATCATAAATTCCTATCTAACCAAACGGACTCAAGAAATGTACAAAGTAAAAACCCATTTTGGGTCAAAAGATACCAGGCCATTGGCCCATTGAAACTTGAATAGGCTAGGCCCAACCGTCGAAGTTTTTTTTTTTTTTTTTTTTTATTTTATTTTATTGAAAACACCATTCAAATTCTTTTGCGGTCATTTTCAGGGAATTCAAGATGAAATAACTATACCATGGAAAACTGTAGAATGCTTTATAAGAGATTCATTTTCACCATTTCAAAACAATTTGAAAATAGGAAAACTAAAAATTAGGAGGAAAAAAACATTATAAAGGGTTGACACATGCATGCTGATTCTTTATCGTTGAGAATTATTCAAGTTTAAAAAGGTAATTGTAAAAAAAAAAAAATAAAAAAAAAAATAAAAAAAAATAAAAAATATGGAATCATATCCAACTATCATCATTAGGATAAATTTAAGATAAATTTCATACTTATGTCTGAGCGTAAGATCATTTCTGTGCATAGATATAGATTATCTTAAAACATTTGTATGTATATATATATATCTAAAAAGAGAGAGAGAGATTTTATTAAAAGTTAACACAGTCATGGTACATGTTTTCTACCTATTTCTATTCATTCATGAACGTCTTCTCAATGACATGACATGACATGTGTTTGAATTTCATCCACAAATCAAGTTAATTTTGTTAAAACTTTTAGGCCATGTTTGGTGTGAGTGAATGGAATCAAATGAAGTTGGAATGGAATACATTTGTTTCCATTCTTTTGTTTGGTGTGTCACATTAAAAGTGAAATGGCCATTCCTAAGAAATGCCCATTCCATCAAAAAGGTGGAATGCCCATTCCTCTTCTTGAGAGGTGGAATGACCATTCCATTCCCACCAAGAATTAATAAAGTAATAAAGTAATTTAAAGAGATAATTCACGCATACACATACTATATAATATATAATATATATAATATGTATCTACATGCCGTTTATTCCCTCTCTTTGATTTACACACACAAGGATGAGACAAAAATAGTGTAATTGAACTTCTATGAGCTTTTGTGCTCTATTATGCAACATTCTCAGTCATTATCTAACCCTCTGTTTCTTTTTTCTTGCCGGAAAAGATGATCGGAAAATTATCTCTTTCCCTTTTATTTTTTCAGTTGTCGGAGAGCCCTCTTGTTTCTTTTATCTCGTCTATTTTCTCTCTCTATCTCGTCTATTTTTTCTCTCTCTCTCTATTATTTCTTACCCTTTTATTTTTGCAGTCATCGGAGAGCCCTCTGTTTCTTTCTATCTCGTCTATTTTATTTCTCTATTATCTCTTTCCCTTTTATTTTTGCAGATTAATTTTTTTAGTTAATTTTTTTTACTAATAATAAAATATAATTTAAAGAAATAATATAAATTCATTCTATTCTAACTTTCTTACCAAACATAGGAATGAGAATGGGATTCCATTTTTATACATTCCATGTTTGTAACCAAACGATAGAACAAGAATCATTATTCCCATTCCATTCCCACCTCCATTCTCATTCCATTCCAATTCATTCCACCACACCAAACATGCCCATATTTGCCAAATTTAGTAATTTGTAATTTGACCAAATTTTAAAATTCATTAATAATTGATAGTCAAAATATCAAATTACTCCCTCTGTCCCAAATTTGTTTAATTTGGGACAGAGGGAGTAATTTGATATTTTGACTGTCAATTATTACTGGAACTTGGGATAGAGGGAGTAATTTGATATTTTGACTGTCAATTATTATTGAAATTTGAAATTTTGGTCAAATTACAAATTACTTTGTGAGTCACAGTTTTCAAAAAGAATTTGGGACAGAGGAAGTACATAATAATCTTTCCTAATAATAATAATAAAAATCAATGCCAAATTAAAGACCCAAAACGTACACCAAATCTTGTGATTGATGCATAAATTAAAAATCCAAATCTTGTGATTGAGGTTTTTTAAGGCTAATTATTTATTGTTGTTACACATGCTTTTAACTACACAAAACACACGAATATATATATATATATATATATATATATATATATATATATATATATATATATATATATGTAACCCTGCTACTCCAGAAGTACAGAACTACAAATAACACAACTCAATATCACAGCTTTAAAGAAAATGATGAATGCTAGACTTCTTCTCGTTGCACTTGCTCTCGCTACCATTTTTGTTTCTTGTAGGTTTTGTTTTTGTTTCTATTTTTGTTTTGTTATTATTTTATTTTATAAGTTATTACAAACACAATTTCATGATATTAATCTTAAGACAAATGTTTTTATATTAAATATCCTATATGTGGTATTCAAAGAATTTATATTTGTATTGATAAGTTGATGTGCAGAGAAGTAAGTTGTAAGTGCAAGAAATGAATAATCTCATTAAGAAATTGATAGAGTTATAGTTATATTTGGTAATTGAAAAAATTAAACAATAAAATGAACTAACTTACAAGTACTATAATGGTTTCCATATATATATATATATATAAATAAATGGACACTTCTTTTGTCTACATATATATTTTTAAATTTTATGTGAAGCCTATTCATGCATGTAAACTCTATATGCTATCATTTTGTATTGCAGGGGCTCATTCAATTACATTTACATTCACAAATAACTGCCCTTACACTATTTGGCCGGGAACCCTCACGGGTGGTGGTGCTCAATTATGGTCAACTGGATTCGAGTTAGCATCCAAAGCTTCATCGTACCTCGACGCACCGGCCTCATGGTTAGGCAGGTTTTGGGGGCGGGCTTTTTGCTTTGTGGACGCTAGTGGAAAGTTCACCTGTCAGAGTGGCGACTGTGGCTCCAGCCAGATAAGTTGTAATGGTGCCGGCGCAATTCCACCGGCAACTCTAGTAGAATTAACCCTAGTAGGCTACAATGGACAAGATTTTTACGACGTTAGCCTATTGGACGGCTTCAACTTGCCAATTTCCGTCACCCTTGTGGGCAGATCCGGTAACTGCAATGCCACGGCATGCCCGGTCGATTTCAATGCTGATTGTCCAGCGGAACTTGCCTTGAAGAATTCAGATGGTGCCATAATTGGTTGCAAAAGTGCATGCCTAGCATTGAATTAGCCACAATATTGTTGCACTAGGGCTTTTGGCTCTCTAGAGAGTTGTCCACCAACTGACTACTCAAAGTATCTGAAAGGGAAGTGTCCTCAGGCTTATAGTTATGCCTATGACGATAAAACTAGCACTTTCACTTGCACCAGTGGACCAAGTTATGCTATTACATTCTGTCCATGATAAATAGCAGATATAAGGGATATTTGTTTAGATAGAATATTTTTGTATGGCCATAGTGGTTTTTTTTTTTTGGGGGGGTGGGGGGGGCTTCTAGTTATTCCTTAATGTTCATCCTTTATGTTTTTATATTTTTTTTCCAGCAATTTTTTTTTTTTTGAATTATTACAGAACATATGAATTTAAATATGAGGATACCAAAGATGGCTCGGGCCGGGTACAGCCTACATGATGAGCAATGGGCCTGATAATTGACCTAGATCTGAACCAGGCTCTCAACAAGACAGGCCCAAAACTAATGAAGCAGCCAAGGATCCACTAAACGTAGTCAGGCCCGAAGCTCGAGAAGCCTAAGAGGACGCCCAACACCAGGAGTTAGGTAGGAAGCTTCTAGAAGGCATGTAACAGGTTATAAATAGGCTGAAAATAGAGGGAAAGAGTATCGAAAAATTCTTAAAGTGCATAATTACTTTGTTAAAATAGAGAAAGGAATTTCTTGCATCTTCAATAGCGCTGTCTGTGGGAATCGAGGAAGATTGATTTTCGATCAGTCAAAAGTGATTTGATCTTGAGTGATTCATGAGGAGGAAGCTTGATCTCTAAAAAGTGAATCAGGATTGTGAGCGATTCGTTGTTCGTTTTGTCGAATTCCGATTCTGGTTGATTTTGAAGAGATTCACGTTCGATCTACGTAGTTCTAGTCTGTGCCTATTCAATCGATCTATGCGATTCTATTTTGTTTGCCAGAGCTAGATCTGATAGGTTCAAGATGGAAGAGATTCAGATTTGGTCTTGTAAGGTCATAATTCAGCCAATTCGAGTCTAGATCTAGTGTGATTGCATTAGCGAAACTGAGATCTGACCGAAAAGTTGTGATTGATGACTTTGCTCCAATCAGGAATGATGATCAGAGGTGAGAGCTCAAATCCACTGGATAATGGCCAACAGTCAAAGCTCGATGAATTGATGAGTGTAAGCGAAGCACTAAAAAGAGAGAATGCATCAAGTGCTACTCATCATGATGATCTGGAAGGAAACAATTGTATGGATCTTCATCGCGAGGAGATTGTGCCAAACAATTTACCTCCAAATGTCCGTTAGGTGGAGAAGCGAGAAGGATCTATCCACTTGGATCCGTATCGTGAGTGGATCATGCGAGAAGAAGCCGCCACTTTTGATCCAACTCAGGGAAGGTTACGACGTGATGAAGCAATGGAGTTTGGCCATCATGGAGTTCTATCGCCGTGGCATAGAGAATTCACAAATGATAGATCGTTTGATCCACCCTACCGGCCTTTAATGGCGACGTATGATTACAGGAGTTTAGAAGGAAGATCTACAGATCCGAGGATTCCACCATGGTTTTCAAGGGAGAATGAAGCACTCCGTTCCTCCACAAGAACGGTTGTATCACCATTCACCAGCGAAATCCTGAACGTTCCGAATCCGAGGAAGTTTTCCATGCCGGTATTCATTCTGTTCGATGGAACGACCAACCCGATTGATCACATTTACCATATTCAGTTGAATATGGCTTTGAATACAAACAATGACCCTTTGATGTGCAAATGCTTCCCTACAAGCTTGTCAGGGCCAGCCCTCAACTGGTTCAAGAATCTGACTAGCTTCCAAGACTTGTGTGACAAGTTTATCAGCCAATACTATGGAAATAAACGTCCGGCTAAAGATGTGTCAAGCCTGTTTACAATAAAGCAACACGAAGATGAACGACTTCAGGCTTTTCTCACCAGGTTTAACCTTGTCAAAAGTATGGTTATGAAGTGTCATCCATCAATATTTGTTAAAGCGTTCAAGTTAGCAATGAACCGAGGGACACCGTTCCACACAAGTCTGGTGGTGAATACGCCGAAGACCATGGATGAACTGCATGAGAGAGCTGACAGTTTCGTGCGTCTAGAAGAAGAAGAAGCAGCTAATGCAAGGAAGACATCTATTATCTCCACAGAGGAAAAGTCCAAAGTCAAGATTTGGCAAAAACAAGCTCCGCAGCAGCGTCAGACCTCCTGGAAGGCAGAGAAGGGCCCCGAGAGGAGGAGTTGGTTACTCCACTCAAAGTTACTCTGACAAGGCTGTACCAAGAAAATAAAGATAAGTTTCGTTCCCCCTTACCAATCAGACAACCTCTCAAACAGAGAGATCAATCTAAACATTGTGCTTTTTATAGTGATTTTGGTCACTAGACTAATGAATGCAGGAACTTAAAGAGGCAAGTAGAGATGCTGATCGCAAGAGGAGAATTTACAGGATATGTTCAAGGGCCAGCACAGGAGCAGAATCGACCAGTTGAGTAAGTCAAGAGAAATCAAAAGTCGAATCACCATAACGCTCAGCCCGTTCGGATTATAAATGCAATTCATGGCCGACCTGAACAGACAACAGAATTTGAAGAATTGCTCCGAACGTGTCTCTGCCAAGCGCAAATGAAGAGGCGAATAGGCAATGTCAACAATCTGCACCAGCAGAGCGCATCAACGCAAATAAGGTTCGACAAAACAAACCTGCTGCGGGTTCAGATTCCTCATGAGGACACTTTGGTTATTAGTTTGACAGTGGCGGAGTGCTTAGTACGAAGGGTGCTAATTGATCCAGGGAGCAGTGCGAATATCATGCCAAGGGTCACCTTCGATCGGCTAGAAATCAAGTCAGATGCGCTTAAATGCACTAGGAATCCATTGTTGGGATTCGATGAAAAGCGAGTCAAACCGATCGGCACAGTAGAATTGCTTGTCTGAGCTGCCAAGAGGGAACTTGTCGAAAGCTTTGTGGTAGTGGAGATCTATCCATCCTACAATCTGCTGATGGGGAGAGGATGGATTCATAGGGTCCAGGGAGTCCCATCGACCCTGCACCAAGTGATGAGATGCCTGAGTTCGGATGGAAATAAGGTGATTGATATCCATGGGGACCAGGTTACAGCAAATGAATGTTACTTGGTGACTCTGAAAGCTGCAGGGAAGGGAAAAGCTCCCATCCGATCTGATAGCCCACAATAGCAATTACAGAAGCTTCCCCCCAGCACGAAGGGGGAGGAGGAGCCTCCAATGTTGACCGAGAAACCTCTAGTTGAGTTCAAATTGATCATTTGAGGCTAGACCGAATCATAAAAATAGGTTCAGGGCCTGGTGAGGAAGAAAAACGCCAGTTGATTGATTTCCTTTCCCAGAACGCGGATGTGTTCACTTGGAGCCATTCGGACATGCCGGGAATCGACCCCTCTGTCTCTTATCATTCCCTTCATGTAGATCTAAACGTTAAACCTGTACAGTAGAAGCAAAGAAGGTTCGCCCTGGAGCGCAACCAGATCATTGCGGATGAAGTTGATAGATTGTTAGAGGCTGGGTTCATCAGAGAGGTTCAGTACCCGTTATGGTTGTCGAACGTGGTTGTAGTGCAAAAGAAGAACGGAAAGTGGAGGGTTTGCATTGACTTCACCAATCTGAATAAAGCCTGCCCTAAGGATAGCTTTCCTCTTCCAAAGATTGACCAAATGGTGTATGCTACGACGGGGTATGAATGATTAACTTTCCTGGATGCCTATTCAGGTTACAATCAAACCCCAATGGATCCGAACGATGAGGAAAAAACCTTTTTTGTCACTGAACGAGGGACCTACTGTTATAAGGTCATGTTGTTCGAACTGAAGAATGCTAGAGCTACGTACTAAAGATTGGTCAACAAGATTTTCAAGAATCAAATGGGCAAAACTGTTGAAGCTTACATCGATGACATGGTAGTAAAGAGCAAATAGAAGGACCATCATTTGCAACATTTACAGGACGTGTTCGATGTTCTGAGAGGGTATGGAATGAGGCTAAACCCAACCAAGTGCTCGTTCGGCGTGGGATCCGTGCAATTCCTTGGTCACGTGGTCAACAACAGAGGGATTGAAGTCAGCCCAGCCCAAGCGAAAGCTTTATTAAAAAATGAAGAACCAAGCACTATCAAGGAAGTCGAAGCTCTCAATGGACGCATAGCGGCACTAAGTCGATTTATCTCTAAGTTATCAGACCGATGCAAGCCATTCTTTGATACAATAAGAAGTCATGGAAAGCAATCCTGGGGGGACGAGCAGAGGCAAGCACTGACAAAGTTGAAGGAGTATATGCGAAACCCACCAGTCCTGACTGCCCCAAAACCAGGTGAAAAGCTTTTCCTATACCTTGGAGTTTCCAACATTGCAACTAGTGGTGTTCTAATACGATATGAAGACGGTAAGCAGTTCCCAGTTTTCTATGTCAGTAAAACGTTGACCGAACTAGAGAGAAGGTATTCGAAGGTTGAACGAGTAACCTTATCTTTGGTAAATGCAAAGAGGAAACTCAAGCATTACTTCGAGTCCCATCCTATAGTCGTTCTGACCACGTTTCCCATAAGAGTGATCCTGCATAAGCCCGATTTGTCCAGACGAATGACGAAATGGGCAATAGAGCTGAGTTCTTTTAACATAACGTATGAACCCCGAACGGCAATCAAAGGGCAAGCTGTGGCTAATTTCCTATTGGATTGTGATGTGGAAGAGCCAGAGGAAAATCCTGCAGACTCTTCGTGGAAGCTTTTCGTTGACGGTTCTTCGAATCAGATGGGGGTAGGAATTGTGGTCAAGTTACAAACACCAGAATGCACCACGCTGAGCCAGACGATCAGACTTGAGTTCAGAGTGACCAATAATGAAACAGAATATGAAGCACTACTGGTTGGATTGAAGTTGGCCAAGGAGCTAAAGGTCAAAAGCTTTGTCACTTTTAGTGATTCGCAGCTGATCGTTCGGCAAGTAACTGGGGAGTATGGAACCAAAGATGAAACAATGGAGGCATATCGTTCAGCTGTTATGCAAGAGGTTGAGAGTTTTGATCAGATCAAGTTCATCCAATTGCCGAGGGAGCGTAACGAGGACACCGATCGGTTGGCATGCAGTGCGTCGAGTTCTGGGGAAACACAGACAAGGGTGATTCCAGTTGGTGTCCTTGGAGAATCATCGAGCTTGGATCGTTGGCAAGTGAATGTCATACCATATGAGTCAAGCTGGATAGATCCAATTATGACATACATACGGGATGGAGTTTTGCCTGAATAGAAGGATGAAACAAGGAAGATCAGATCGAATGCTGCGAAGTATGCCATAGTGCACAACCAGTTGTACAGGAGGTCTTACTTAGGACCTCACTTGAAATGTGTAACCTCCGCAGAAGCTCAGCAGATACTGTGAACTATCCACGAAGGTGTGTATGGTAACTATTCAGGGGGGAGGTCTTTAGCACACAAAACAATGACACAAGGGTATTTTTGGCCGAACATGTCGCGAGATGCGGAGGAATTCTCAAGAAGGTGCGATAAGTGCCAAAGGTTCGGACCAATGATCCACCAACCACCAGAAAACTTGTACGTAATGGCCAAACCATGGCCTTACGCGCAATGGGGGATAGATGTGGTTGGCCCGCTACCGATTACCAGATCACAAAATAAGTTCGTTTTGCTTGCAACAGACTACTTTACCAAATGGGTGGAGGCAGAACCATATCTTAGCGTGACTCAAACACAAGTGAGGTGCTTCATTTGGAGTAACATCATCTGTCAATTCGGTGTGCCGAGGTCGATTGTTATGGATAATGGGACTAATCTTGATAGTAAGCAAGTGAGGGAGTTGTTGAAAGAATACGGAATCAACCAAAAGTTGGCAGCGGTCAGCCATCCACAGGCAAATGGTCAAGCTGAGATCACGAACAAAACAATCTTTGCTTGTATAAAGAAGAAGCTTGAAGAAGAAAAAGGGAAATGGTTGGATGAGCTCCTGAACTTCCTATGGGCCTACAGAACGACTCCGAGATGACCGACCGGAGAGAGCCCATTCGCCATAGCGTATGGTACTGAGGCAGTAATACCGGTCGAGCACCTAGTTCCTACCATTCGAAGCCTAGCATAGAATCAAGAGCAGAATGATCACATGTTGAAATTCAACCTCGATCTGCTTGAAGAGAAAAGGGATGCAGCGGCAGTAAGGCTGGCATCATACTAGCAGATGCTTATGAACAGTCACAACAGAAAGGTGAGGCATAGAGACTTTTCACCGAATGATTTGGTTCT
The DNA here is from genome assembly GCF_030987335.1 of Cornus florida. NCBI lineage: Eukaryota > Viridiplantae > Streptophyta > Magnoliopsida > Cornales > Cornaceae > Cornus > Cornus florida. Next base: position 51,261,511 of record NW_026775576.1, read on the forward strand.
AAAAAGAAAGGTTGCAATTGTCAAGAAAATGGTGTCACCTTGGGAAGGATCGTATAGAGTTGCAGAAGTCATAGGGAAGGGGGCATATGTCCTGGAGACCATGTCTAGAAGGCTGACAAACAAGCCATGCAATGCCACATCTTTGAAAAGGTATTACCAATAGAAAATTGAGTATTGAGTTCCAGTCTAGTCGGTGTTTATTTCCAATTGCGTGCTTACAAATGTATAAAACTTCAAAAGATCTATAGAAAGTATTATTTTCTTCCAAAAAAGGTGACTGAGAGTTAAACAATTAAGCAAAGTAAGTGGCAACTGGCACTATGAGCCGAACGCCAAACACTTACTAAAAAATAAAAAGCCAAGTGGCAAGTGGCATTCGGCATTCTAGCCGAGAGCCAGACACTTAGAAAGGTAAGTGGCAACTGGCACTACGAGCTGAACGCCAAACACTTGCTAAAAATAAAAAGCCAAGTGGCAAGTAACATTCTAGCCGAGCGTCAGGCACTTAGTGTAATGACCCTATCATTTCCCTTCTTCTTTTTTTTCGGTGGATTTTTTTTTTTGTCTTTTCCCTATTTCGTCCTTTAGTCGTTTTTCATTTTTCCATGCATAATCTCACTTTTTGGTGCTCGGATTTGATTCTGGCTTTGCATACATCCATAATATTTAAATTCCATAATATCTACATTTTCATTTTTATAGAAAAGCATGTTAAATGGTTACTTTCTTGTAAAGGGCATGAATGTAAAACTTTTGGTAATTACTCTAAACTTGAGGGGTTTTTGTTTAATTAAATAAAGTAATTATTTTTTGTCTTGGGGACTATTTTGTAATTTAATTTGGAAGATGTTTTCAAAAAGGACCTTTTTGTAATTTCTGAAAAATGTGACAAGTGTTACATTCCTAAGGTGCCACTTGTTGACATTGTGGAGAAACCACTTGGAAGCCTTGTTTGATGACACATGGATGGTGGAGATTGACCCATTTTTTGGCCTAGGATAGGAGCACTTGTTGGCATGGATGGTTAACAAGTATAGGCTTAATGTTAAGTCTTGGAAGTTTACATAGGATGGTGACAAGTGTAGGCTTCACAATTGGTCTTGCATTAGTGTGTGTGTGAGATGTAGTGCAAGAGCACCTAGTGAGTGGAGAATCCCACCATTTTAGCTTAGGGTTTACACCTTTGTTTCATTTTATCTCTTTCCTCTCAAGAACCCTAACTTAGCCACCATTGGAGAAAAGCTTGGTTAATAGCTTTCTTCTTCATTTTGGCCTCCTTCCACTCACCTTAGACTATTAAGCTTGGAATACTTTATCTTCCTCTAACTCTCTTCTACAAAACCCTAGTTTGGTTTCTCATTTTAAGCTTAGTTGCTTTAGATTATAGAGATTCAATTCTCTATTGAGGTAGGGGTGGTTGTATGTTTATCCTCTTTGGGTTTTATATATATTGGAGCTTGATATATATTGATTACATACCTTTTTTAAATCCTTGTATTTGCATATAAATAGAGATTTTATATGCTTGACTTAGGATTTGTGGATTAAAGCATGTATATGACTATTAAATTGTATAGGTAGGTTATTGTTTAATGATTTGCCTAATACTTGTGATTTCATTGAGGGTTTATTATGAATATCTTGAAATTGCACTTATGTTGTTAAGTAAATGGAGATTTCATTGAGAGTTTAGTATGAAAATCTTGTATATAGCACGTATAATTACTTGTAGGTAGATTACTATATTTCATGATTAGTAATTGTGGCCTACAGTAATATTAAATTCATATGGCATAATGTGTAGTAACATTAGCTTGTCATTTTAGACATGTAACCTTAGGGCATGGTTTGTGTGGTTTTACCCTACTTGTGCTTGGTAGGTAATTTCATGCATTGAGATTGCATAAATGTCATGAACTTGTTGATTTTTGGAAGCTTGTAAGGATATGAAGTGTTTGATGGCTAGGGTTTGGCTCTAGTACGGAGGATAGGAATTCCCCTAAGTCATAGTGCGCACTAGGTAGTACCTTATGGGTTGTAATTACTTAAAATAACTTGTATGGTCTCATGGCCACATATCCTAGTCTTTCCATTATTTGATTTCGTATTACTTTCCAAGTTGTAAATCATGGATTTCTTGTAGCTTGTGATTTGGTAATCTTAGTTATAATGTGGTTAGTGTACTTGTCTTGTATACTTGGATGCTACGTGTTTATCATTTCAAACATTTGTATAGCTTAAGATGATCCCTTAGAGTACCATGGAAACATAGACGTTAGGTGGCATGCACCCTTGAGATGGTCTATGTTCACATTATACTTGAAACTATAAGGTATGCACATGCACCACATCCTACGAGTAACTTGATTACTCACCCTAGTTGTTTAGATTATTTTGCAGGTAAAGAAACTTTGTTTTAGGATGCATCACATCCTTAAGTTGCTTTGAAGTCTTAATGTAGTTTGTTATATTTTTAAAAATATGCAAGTGTTAGCATGTAGTATCGTTTTGGTGTAAAATGCTATTTTTGTTTTGAAATATGTAATGTATACCTAAGTACACTTTTTAATGCTTAAATAACATGTATGTAATGAGGCCAAGGGCCAAACATGTTTAATTTAGCACTTGTAGTCATTTGGTACCATCTTTTGCTTTAAAAAGGTATTTAAACAAACTTTGGAGGTTTAGCATGTGAGACTTTTGTAAATGATGTGTATGAGGCCATGAGCCGTTGTTTTACGTATAAATAATTCATATTAAGGTTATTGGCATGTCCACACATCCATATCTCATTAGAAATCAGTATTAAACATTCAATTTTGGACCAAATCATCATGGGAATCAAAGTATAGGTTGAACCTTCCCACCGTGGGCTTACAATAGGCCTTATAACAGCTTTTCCAGGAGTTTCGATCGACCGAAACTCTATTTCGGTCGACCGATGGCCTCAAATCGGTCTACCGAACCAACCAACCTTTAAAAACCAACCTTCAGAAAGCATTCTGTGAGTTTTGGTCAATCGAAACTCTAAGTCGGTTGACCGAAATAGCCCTTGTGCACCAACACTTCCAGATTTCAATTCAGTACTGATGGTCCAACTTCAAAAGGCCATAACTTCGTCATTTCTAATCCAAATGGGGTGATTCTTGAGCTAAAACTCACGAATTTTGAGTCATATTTCCAATGATACCAATCCCATTCTCAGATTCAGATATAAAAGGGAAGTTATTCAGGTTTTAGTGGAAGGGTGTCAGTTTTCGCTTAAACCGGAAAAGGGCATTTTGTGGGATTTTTGTCCAAAGTTCTTAGAACCTCTTGGAATGTTGTGCAATGATTTGTTTAGGTTGTGTGGATCTTATTTGACTTTATTAGAGTCAAATTTCCCTTTTCAATTGTAAATTGACCATTTTGCCCTTGATTGACGAATTTTGCCCGTTTTGATTCCTATTCCTTTTTTTTGCTCTCCTTAACTTCCATGACTTCATGGAAGGTCACACTAGTGTCTTAGGGATGACTTCTAACTCTAGAGACCTTGGTTTATCTTTTGCTTCCGCATACCGATCCGTTACTGGATTAACTTACGGGACATCACTGACGCACCGGGTTAAAAAACCTGGGTCGTTACAAGTGGTATCAGAGCTCCTAGGTTCGAAAACCTTAGGATGATGGGTTTTGGGTGCATATCATACTTTTGTTGACATGCTTTGATATGTTTACATGTTCCTTGATAACATGTTTTGATTTAATAACATGTTTACTTGCTTATATGGTAGTATGTTTTGGAGTCTACCTTAAATGTTTTAGTATATTGTATACGCTTATATGCCTTAGTATTTTGTATATGCTTATTGGGTGTTAGCATGTTGTATGTACTTGTATATTTAGCATGACTGTATATTGCATACATCTCTTGCTTGTATCATGTGCTACTTGCTTCGTGCATTCACGGCGTGAGCTGCATTAGATCTTAATAACTAGCATTGTTGTTGACCTTGTCCTTTATGTGTGTAGCACCATGGTCTTGACTCATGGAGAGTCTTCTCGTCACATTGGAGTGGATAAGCAAGTTGAGGAGCAGGTTGCAAACACCAGGCTCACACGGGGCCTAGGGAGGCCCGGGGCTCAACCTCGTGGCGTGGATCTTAATCCACCACGAGCGCCGACTTATGAGGAGTAAATTGCACAGGGAGTGGCTATGGGGATGTCAAAGTCCATTCAGGCAATGTTTCGTCAGCATATGGCAGGGATGCATATTCCGGTACCGGCACCAGCACCGGCACCAGTTGCTAATGAGGCATTGGACAACTTCATGAAGTTACAGCGGGTTAAGATCGACCAGTTTACAGGGGGTATGGATCCGCTTGTTTCAGAGGCATGGCTTGACCTCATGGTACGCAAGCTCAATAATATGCCAGTACCTATGGACCGATTGAGGATCTCTTTGACTGCCTCTATGTTCATGGGGGATGCTAATATCTGGTGGAGGTCCATAAACAATGTCCACGATGTGGAGGTGATGACATGGGAAGAGTTCAGGACATTGTTCTTCGACCGTTTCTTTCCGAGGGCTATGAGGCAGGATATGAGAGTGCAGTTCACAGGTCTTTATTAGGGCAGGATGAGTGTCATTGAGTATGAGACACGCTTCACTTCTCTTTCCCGCTATGCACCGGAGATGGTAGCTACCGAGGAGCTCAGGGCGAGGAAGTTTCAGGATGGGTTACATCTTGATATTAGGCCACAGATTTCAGTATTGGAATTGATGACCTACAGGGAGGTAGTACAGAAAGCTATGTTGGTTGAGGCAGAGTACCGAGATCAGCTCAGGGTCAAAGGTTCATATAAGCAGTCTCGTGGAGAGGCTTCATCAGTATCTATTGAGGGTCAGTGGAAGAAGGCTAAGGCCGGGGACAGTTCATGTACTCAGGGACATTCACAGTAGGCTTGGTTTATACCTGCAGTTCCAATATCTTCGGGGTCAGCCCGGGGAGTGATTTGTCACCACTGTCAGCAGCCAGGGCATATCAAGCCTCATTGCCCACAACTTCAGCCATAGGTCAGTCAGTCGCAGGCTAGTAAGCCTACAGCTTCGATGAAGGGAGTTAGCGGAGCTTGTCATTATTGCAAGCAACCGAGTCACTTCAGGAGAGAGTGTCCAAAATTGCAAGGCAGGACACAAAGTGGCATAGGTTCACAGGTCGCACCAGCACAGTCAGCAGTTGTGCAGTCAGGTTTCAGGGTGCCTCAGGCACCACAGTCAGCAGCGCCGCCAGTTAGTTCTTATCCGGTCAGAGGCTCTACGCCTACTGCTTCTAGACATTAGTCGGGCCACCAGGGCAGTTAATAGTAGTCAGGGGCTCAGGGACGAGCTTACGCACTGCCACAGGCCGATACCTCTGCTGGGACTTCTACAGTTCGAGGTATCTTTCCCATTTTCAGTTCTTGGGCTAGAGTTTTTGTTGACACAGGTGCATCACATTCATTCATATCTGCTTCATTTGCACATTCATTAGGTCTGGAAGTCACGCAGCGGGATGGTTTCCTTTGTGTTGACACACCAGTTGAGGTTCAGTGTTTTTGGACCGTGTTTGTTAGGGTTGTGCTATTGAGATAGCTGGACGGACTTTAGGGTTTGATTTTGTTGTTTTCGACATGACGGGCTTTGACGTCATTCTTGGGATAGATTGGTTATCTTTCTTTCGTACTACGATCGATTGCTTCCACGGGAGGGTGACTGTTTGCACTCCCAAAGGAGATTGTTTTCACTTCGTGGGAGATCGGAGTGATTCCCACTCGATGATGATTTTCAGTATTAGTGATTGGAGTTGCCACAGGTTCGACTTGGCTAGCCTGTTAGCTGACGAGGATAGCAGTTCAGGCCGCGTTTACCCAGCAGTTGTTGAGGAGTTTGTTGATGTTTTTTCCGGAGGAGTTGACGGAGCTTCTTCCTCTTCGAGAAGTTGTCTTTGCCATTGATGTGATTCCTGGTACTGCACCTATCTCTATGACACCATACCGCATGGCACCGGCAGAGCTTGACGAGCTGAAAGCTTAATTGGATGATTTAAAAGCTAAAGGCTTTATTCGTATAAGTGCTTCACCCTGGGGAGCACCGGTTCTTTTTGTGAAGAAGAAGGATGGGTCTTTAAGACTTTGCATCGATTATCGCAAGTTGAACCACGTCACAATCAAGAACAAGTATCCTTTGCCTAGGATTGATGACTTGTTTGATCAGTTGAAGGGAGCCACTTGTTTTTCAAAGATTGATTTACGATCAGGTTACTATCAGTTGAGGGTTAAGGATGAGGATATATCTAAGACCACTTTTTGTACACGGTATGGCCATTACGAGTTTCTGGTGATGCCATTTGGTTTGACCAATGCTCCAGCAACTTTCATGGATTTGATGAACCGTGTATTCAGTGACTATCTTGACAGATTTGTAGTGATGTTCGTTGACGACATCCTAATATACTTAGCTTCGGTGGAGGAGCATGAGTATCATTAAAGGAGAGTGTTGTAGATCCTTAGGGATAACCAGTTGTATGCCAAGTTCGAGAAATGCGAATTTTGGCTACCGGAGGTGAAGTTCCTTGACATGTTGTGTCAGGGGGCAGAGTTGCAGTGGATTCGTCGAAGATTGAATCAATGATGGAGTGGGAACGTCCGAAGACAGTGTTTGAGATTCGGAGTTTCCTTGGCTTAACTAGCTACTACCAGAAATTTGTTCAGGATTTCTCTCCTCTAGGGCACCTATGACTCAACTTACCCGCAAGGGGGTCAAGTTCATATGGAACGAGGCTTGTGAGTTTGCTTTCCAGGAGTTGAAGGTCAGGTTGCCATCGACTCCAGTTTTGATCATTCCTGAACGTGGTTTAGGTTATGTGATCTTTTGTGATGCTTCGCGAGAAGGTTTGGGTTGTGTCTTGATGCAGACAAAACGGGTGGTTGCTTATGGGTCTCGACAGTTGAAGACTCACGAGTTAAACTATCCGACACATGATTTGGAGTTGGCAACAGTTATCTTTGCCCTGAAGGGTTGGAGACACTATTTGTACGGGGAGAAGTTTGAGGTTTTCTCCGACCATAAGAGTCTCAAGTATCTCTTTTCTCAGAAGGATTTGAACTTGAGATAACGCAGATGGGTTGAGTTCATGGAAGACCATGACTTTAAGTTACAGTACCATCCAGGTAAGGCCAACGTAGTGGCCGATGCATTGAGTAGGAAGTTGCGGGGAACTTTTGCTAGCATTTCCATTCACAGATGGAAGATGCTAGAAGAGCTTGCAGATCTTGGTTTACAGTGTTAGGAGGATGTTTCACCGGCTATTTTGTTTAGCCTTGTGGCTCAACCAGCACTTGTTAGTAGAGTTATTGAGGCACAGTTAGAGGATGGGGAGATGAAGGCCATCTATGATCGAATTTTAGGCGGTGAGGATGTAGAGGGTTAGACCTTACATTTAGACGGTGGTCTTAGGTACAAGGGGATGGTGTTTGTTCCTTTGTCTTGCCGTGAAGACGTTCTTCGGGATTTTCACCTCTCGACTCGTAGCTCATCCTAGTGGTACGAAAATGTATCACAATCTGCGACGACAGTTTTGGTGGCAGGGCATGAAGCGAGACGTTTCATAGTTTGTGACTCGATGCCTTACTTATCAGCAAGTGAAGGCAGAGCATCAGAGACCAGCAGGATTATTGCAACCATCACTAGTAGCTGAGTGGAAATGGGAGCATATCACTATGGATTTTGTAATGGGACTTCCGAGGTCTCACGCAGGGAATGATGCCGTTTGGGTTATAGTTGACAGGTTAACTAAGACAGCTTATTTCTTGCCCATGGCAGTGACAGACAGTACAGAGAGACTGAGTGGACTGTATATGAGGTAGATTGTCAGGCTTCACGGGGTTCCTGTATCCATTGTTTCGGATAGGGATCCGTGGTTCACGTCTCATTTTTGGCAGAGTTTTCAGTAGGCTCTTGATACGGGGCTTCATTTTAGCACGGCATTCCACCCTCAGACCGATGGTCAATTGGAGCGCACCATTCAGGTATTAGAGGATATGTTACGGGATTGTATCTTGGATTTCGGTGGTAGTTGGGAAGACTACTTGCCGTTGGTTGAATTTGCCTACAACAATAGTTACCAAGCTAGTATAGGCATGGCACATTTTGAAGCGTTATATGGCAGGCCTTGCAGATCTCCAGTTTGTTAGACCGAGGTTGGTGATACCGTTGCCTTAGGTCTCGACATTGTCATTGAGACTACAGAAAAGATCAAGTTGATTCGGCAGCGGTTGGTTACCGCATAGAGCAGACAACAGAGTTACGCTGACAGGAGGAAACGATCCTTGTCTTTCAAGGTAGGAGACCATGTCTTTCTTAAGATTTCTCCTCGCAAGGGACTTCTGAGATTTTGCCAGACTGGCAAGTTGTTTCCTAGATTTATTAGACCATTTGAGATATTGGAGCGCGTCGGTAAAGTTGCTTATCGTTTGGCTTTACAGCCAGACCTGGATAGGGTTCACAACGTCTTTCATGTTTCTATGCTGAGGAAGTACGAGTCGGATCCATCACATGTTTTACGATGAACAGATGTCGTTGTTGATGAGGATACGACCAACGAGGAAGGTCTAGTTTAGATTCTTGATTCATGAGAGCAGGTCTTGCGGACCAAGACCATTCCATTGGTTAAGGTCTTGTGAAGATACCACGGCGTCGAAGAAGCTACCTGGGAGCTTGAGCAGGAGGTTCGCTCCCAGTACCCCCATTTGTTATCTCTTTTAGGTACGATTTGATTTCGAGGACGAAATCCCTTTTAAAGAGGGTAGGTTGTAATGACCCGGTCATTTCCCTTCTTTTCTTTTTTCAGTGAATTTCTTTTTTTGTCTTTTCCCTATTTCGTCCTTTAGTCGTTTTTCATTTTTCCTTGCATAACCTCACTTTTTGGTGCTCGGATTTGATTCCGGCTTTGCATACATCCATGATATTTAAATTTCATGATATCTACATTTTCACTTTTATAGAAAAGCATGTTAAATGGTTACTTTTCTTGTAAAGGGCATGAATGTAAAACTTTTGGTAATTACTCTAAACTTGAGGGATTTTTGTGTAGTTAAATAAAGTAATTATTTTTCGTCTTGAGGACTATTTTGTAATTTAATTTGGAAGTTATTTTCAAAAAGGACCTTTTTGCAATTTTTGAAAAAATATGACAAGTGTCACATTCCTAAGGTGCCACTTGTTGACACTGTGGAGGAACCACTTGGAAGCCAAAAGTTTTTGTGGAAATGGGAGCATATCACTATGGATTTTGTAATGGGACTTCCGAGGTCTCAGGCAGGGAATGATGCCGTTTGGGTTATAGTTGACAGGTTAACTAAGACAGCTCATTTCTTGTCCATGGCAGTGACAGACAGTACAGAGAGACTGAGTGGACTGTATATGAGGTAGATTGTCAGGCTTCACGGGGTTCCTGTATCCATTGTTTCAGATAGGGATCCGCGGTTCACGTCTCATTTTTGGCAGAGTTTTCAGTAGGCTCTTAATACGGGGCTTCATTTTAGCACGACATTCCACCCTCAGACCGATGGTCAATCGGAGCGCACCATTCAGGTATTAGAGGATATGTTACGGGATTGTATCTTGGATTTCGGTGGTAGTTGGGAAGACTACTTGCCGTTGGTTGAGTTTGCCTACAACAATAGTTACCAAGCTAGTATAGGCATGGCACATTTTGAAGCGTTATATGGTAGGCCTTGCAGATCTCCAGTTTGTTAGACCGAGGTTGGTGATACCGTTGCCTTAGGTCTCGACATTGTCATTGAGACTACAGAAAAGATCAAGTTGATTCGGCAGCGGTTGGTTACCGCATAGAGCAGGCAACAGAGTTACGCTGACAGGAGGAAACGATCCTTGTCTTTCAAGGTAGGAGACCATGTCTTTCTTAAGATTTCTCCTCGCAAGGGACTTCTGAGATTTTGCCAGACTGGCAAGTTGTTTCCTAGATTTATTAGACCATTTGAGATATTGGAGCGCGTCGGTAAAGTTGCTTATCATTTGGCTTTACAGCCAGACCTGGATAGGGTTCACAACATCTTTCATGTTTCTATGCTGAGGAAGTACGAGTCGGATCCATCACATGTTTTACGATGAACAGATGTCGTTGTTGATGAGGATACGACCAACGAGGAAGGTCTAGTTTAGATTCTTGATTCATGAGAGCAGGTCTTGCGGACCAAGACCATTCCATTGGTTAAGGTCTTGTGAAGATACCACGGCGTCGAAGAAGCTACCTGGGAGCTTGAGCAGGAGGTTCGCTCCCAGTACCCCCATTTGTTATCTCTTTTAGGTACGATTTGATTTCGGGGACGAAATCCCTTTTAAAGAGGGTAGGTTGTAATGACCCGGTCATTTCCTTTCTTTTCTTTTTTCAGTGAATTTCTTTTTTTGTCTTTTCCCTATTTCGTCCTTTAGTCGTTTTTCATTTTTCCTTGCATAACCTCACTTTTTGGTGCTCGGATTTGATTCCGACTTTGCATACATCCATGATATTTAAATTTCATGATATCTACATTTTCACTTTTATAGAAAAGCATGTTAAATGGTTACTTTTCTTGTAAAGGGCATGAATGTAAAACTTTTGGTAATTACTCTAAACTTGAGGGGTTTTTGTGTAGTTAAATAAAGTAATTATTTTTCGTCTTGAGGACTATTTTGTAATTTAATTTGGAAGTTATTTTCAAAAAGGACCTTTTTGCAATTTTTGAAAAAATATGACAAGTGTCACATTCCTAAGGTGCCACTTGTTGACACTGTGGAGGAACCACTTGGAAGCCTTGTTTGATGACACATGGAGGGTGGAAATTGACCCATTTGTTGGCCTAGGATAGGAGCACTTGTTTGCATGGATGGTTGACAAGTGTAGGCTCAATGTCCAGAGAAATTGTAATAAGAAAACATTTCTGAAGCAACTAAGAGAGGGGTAGGGAATTACCTCCATAGCAGCTAGAGGAAAGCGACTGAAGACTTCTTTTGAGATAGAGCTTTGGCAACTTCAATGTCTTTGGGTGACCACATGTTCTTATAGTAGGCCATGGCGGTTGGGCCTTCTCTGAACATGGTCTCGCTCGGCTTAACAACCGATCCATCCGCTCGGTCGAATCGGGGGGTCCATGGAATCTCTCCAGAGTGAGAGGCGGTGGCTGTGCCGGACCCAGAGGGAGTAGTTGGTTTGACTTAGGGAGGTATAGGCGCGTTTAGCCCAGACGTTCGAATCCTCCTTGTTAGAGGAACATCATCAGGACTGCCTTCACTATCGAATCCTCCTTGTTAGACGTTCGAATCCTCCTTTTTCCTCGCTCCTTATCCTGAACGGATACAACGGGGGCAGAGGGATTTCGAACTTGAGGAGCAGCGATCAGGTTAACAGGTGGGGCAGTGATGATCGGGTCAACAGCCACTACGTTTGGAGTAGTGCTGGAGGTAGTAGCAGAGGAGGATGCCGAAGCTGGAGAAGAAGCGGCTGCAGAAGCAGCAACGGCCCTAGGAGGGTCCTTCTTCCTGCTGAAGGAAGGGATCCGGAGTTGGCTCATTGTGGTGCCGAGGAAGGAAATGTCAATGAGATTCTCAGACGTAAGAAGCTCTGAACAAGAAGGGACGTTGTTCAGTACGTGTTCCTTTAAATATGTGACCCTATCCCTCCAAACGCCATAACGGAGTTCGTTATTCTGTGAGATACCCAGAGAATTGCAAAGAAAAGAACAAAAGCGTAAATTTCACAAGGGCAGTCAGTCGTATGATTCTTAAATTTTTTGTAGGAGGAAACAGAGCATTCACCAAAAGCGTTCGGGATGGGATAGTCATTGGCAGCTGGAGCAAACCAAGTCCCCCCGAACCCCAACTATGCCCTTCTTCCACCCTTTCTCAGATTTAAGTTTGTCCGTACAGATGGATCTTTTATTTATAGGGTAAAAATGGTAATATGACTCTTCCAACCTGATCTTGCTAACCTTGTAATAAAGGAGAAGATCAATTATATCAAGATCTAGGCCTCTGTCACGATTCAGAAGCAGCGGAACGGATATTACCCTAAGAAAATTAGGGTTAACTTGGAAAGAGGAAAGATTCAACCTATTGAACACATAATAGAAGAAAGGATGTAGAGGGAATCTAATAATGTTTAGGTGGTGAAGGGAAAACAAGGTTTCACCAGGAAGAAGGCCGAAACCAATTTTAATGTTACATTTTTGGGGCATTCCCTAAGATGAATATTATTAGGGAGTCGGAATTTCATCCGAAGAACATCCAGATCGATGGGCATGATGAGAATGCATATGATCCCTGGGGATATATGTAGAGATTTTAAGAAGAAAAAAGGCAGCAAGACTAACCTTAAAGGATTAATGGCTTCAAAGAACATTGCGAGATCGCTGAAAACGGAGAATCTCTTGTAGGAATTCGCAGGGGAAAGTTTGACTTGCTTGGAAAAGATGAACAATGACTTGATTGACAGCGAGATGTGATAGAGATGGTAAAGAAGGCTGATGGTACATCATGAGGGCTTATAAAGGGAAAGTGGAGCCGAAAGCCGAGACGCCAGGAAACTGAAGAGTTTTCGAATTTCAAAATATCGAACCCTGAACTGACCATTTGCTCCCCCACACAATCGTCTTGAGCCGCTAGATCATGATTAGTTTCCATTAATAATCACACCCTAATTAATCCGGGAGTGATTATGGGGGCAGTTGAGGATACCAAAGACGGCTCGAGCCGGGTACAGCCCACATGATGAGCAATGGGCCTGATAATTGAACTAGATCCGAACCAGGCTCTCAACAAGACATGCCCAAAACTAAAGAAGCAGCCAAGGATCCATTAAACATAGTCAGGCTCGAAGCTCGAGAAGCCCAGGAGGAGGCCGAACACCAGGAGTTAGGTGGGAAACTTCTAGAAGGCGTGTAACAGCTTATAAATAGGCTGAAAATAGAGGGAAAGATGATCGAAAAATTCTTGAAGTGCATAGTTACTCTGTCAAAATAGAGAGAGGAATTTCTTGCATCTTCAAAATACTTACTTATAGTTCTATTTTTCAGCATGTTTTTTGCTGCATTTTTAGTGAGAAAAAATATTTTATTATGATCTCTAAAACAAATTCCTGATTCGGCCTTCTCCATCTTGTTTACCAGTAACTAAAGCAATTTAGATTTTTCCCTTGTAATGTTAATGTCTTACTGTAATTTGTACTTGGGGTCACACTCGACCAATAAATAATGTTTACAAAAAAATATAAAAATGGATTGAACAAAGAAAAGGGCAGTCCACTCGTTTGCTTTATTAATATAAATAAGTTGGAGCGTAAGAGGGCTTTGTTGGAGCGCCACCATCTAAAAATCAAACTATTATGTTAAAATTTTCAATATGGGGCAAATATAGTAATTTTGAGAAATTCAAGGCCTCTTATCAACCTCTTAGTGAGTGAATATATTTAAGAATGTGGATAAATCATTTCATCGAACATTTTTTTTTTTGGACCTAATAATAGAATGCCCTACGACATCTACAAGCACAAAAGAGCAAAACAACCACACAAAGGAAACAAACAAGCAAAGGCACAAAAAAGCTAAAGCCCCGCAAAAACAACATATACAACAAATCAGTGTGACGTGTCAATGCTAGGTTGAACATCACCAATCAAAAGAGCCAGCTGCATAGCAAAAGACTGCGATGGAGATAATTCTGAATTAACTGAATCGCCAGTCTGCGCACCAAGAGGAATATTACCCGCGGCTTCAAATGAAAACTGATCCGTGACCAAACAGTTCGTAAAGGGAGCCGTTGAGACCTTAGTCTTCTTCCCATCAATCAAAGAGGATTCCGGAACCAACACAGGATTAATAGTGCGACGCTTACGACTGTTCCATACGGAAAGAGAGCCCTGGCTTTGAGAGGATTCCGACGAAGCAAAAGAACGACCTTTATGAGACACCGTCGGGCCTTTACCTTTCCTACTACCTGTAGAAAGTTGATCCCATTGGGACAAAGGTAACACCCGCCCTTGGCCTTGAGAAACCGAGGGCACACATTGAACGAGCTCCTCCACATGGACAGAAGCAACAAAACTCTGAGAGGGGGAGCCATAAACTTCATTATTTGCCGACCCATACACACCCGTCCCTTCCTGAACACATTCATCAGAATGACCCGACCCCACAATCGCATTAACACCCAAAAGAGACCCCGCAAGTGGAGACTTGGAACATGCACCTATAGCAACACCAACACCTCCCATAGCCGTCACACCCACATTTGAAAATGCCCCTTTCATCGAATATTTGGTGTGCATGTAGTTTGAAGCTTCCAAAAATGCAAACTTAAGAGTGAATACTTCAAGCAATAATCTCATTAATTCCACAACACAACCCAAGCATACATCCTATCCTCCTTAATTAAAAGAAATCTTGTTGCATTAAAAAAACAGTTGATATGCAAATGGGAATTTAACTAGTGAAGATGCAAGTAAAACTTTAACTAGCAAAATAAGTGAGAGTTACGGGCTAGAGAAATGCAAACTCAAAGTACACCACAGTTTACGTGGTTTGGGAACTCCCTTAGTTGCCTACATTCATGATTCAAGAAAACCTCTCGAGGATTCCACTATTGAGCTTTCCTTAGCAAAATAAGAGAGAGTTACGGGCTAGAGAAATGCAAACTCAAAGTATACCACAGTTTACATGGTTTGGGACCTCCCTTAGTCGCCACATCCATGCTTCAAGAAAACCTCTCCAGGATTCCACTATTGGGCTTTCCTTGCACGTGGAAAGCAAACCACTACATGCTCCTTTTTCGGGTTCAAGAGCAAAACCCCCTCTTTTGTGGGCTAGGAGGGAACTCACTCTTTTTTTGGGCTCAAGAGCAAAACCTTCCCTTTTGGACGAGAAGAATACTGTCTCAAGTGTTGGGTTCAAAGATTACCCACTCACCTTTATTGAAGTAAAAATGCTATACAATGGGGAAAAATCCATATAACTCTCTCTCTTCTTCGAGAGGTTGAGTGTTTCAAATCAAAATGTAATGTGTGTATTTGTTTTACTATTCAACAAGTAATAATAATAGTAAATAGCAATAATAATATGAAAAAATCTCACAAAGGGGGAGGCCTAAGGATGGAATGAACTTACGTATGTGGATTAAAAACGCATTAAGGATTCGCAAAGACTTCAGGCTTGATAAATGAAAAATTATTAGATGGCCGACAACCATATATAAGTCACTTGATATTGCAATCTAATCAAAACTTGTATTTACACTTCTTTATAATATTTTATTAAACTCTTGTGATCTACTTTTCTTATGAGAGTTTTAATTAGACTAGTACACATTGTCCAAGGTCTAAGAGAGGCTCGACTGAGCAAAAAACCACTCCAAGAGAGACCATCATTTGAATCAAATCAAAACTTCCAACAAGCTAAAAGAAAATAGCAGCGTAAAATCCAGAATTAATGAATGTAGGAGCTAGGAAGTCCCCATTTGGCTGCAAGTCCCCAAGTTAAATAATTTTCATCTTATGAGTCTGATTCTTACTTTATTTATTTATTTATTTTTCTTCTTCTTCTTATTATTGAAAAATGATGACAATTTTGACTTAGTTCGAGTGAGTTAGCTGACTAAGTTAAAAAAGAGTGATTATGTCTTTTAAATTACCTTAAATTTGTAGGCAATTTAAATTGTCTGCATTGGAAGAACAATCATGTCAAATGTAACTAGCATAAGGAATTTCATACAAAAATTCAACTTCCAACAAGATTCATTCTGCATCATTTTATTACAGTGCACAATTACAAGAGCCACAAAATCAAATAAAAGGGTTCATAATTCAACGTTAATTAGCCTTGAAAACAATATACAATGAAATGATAAATGCATTTCTCTCAAACTAAATTACTCAAATATTCTTTATAATTAGATTTTTGTGATTTGAATAGAGGGCAACGATGTCCTTTCACATTAAAAACTTTCATATTTTTGGGTCTTTAACTTTAGTACATCAACTACAATAATTTCGTCAGAAAAAGTTACTTTGGGGTATTTTGTGTTCTCGAAGTAAGTAAATTTTTTTTTAAAAAAAAAAAATCAGATTTGAAAAAGAAATTATGTAACTTTTTAATTGCCAATTTTAGTCCAACTTACTTTGCAGTAACATAATTATATTAAGGAAAAGAAAGAAATTGAACTAAGAAAACATGACAAATTATTAATTATTTTCCTTAAAATAATTAACTGTTATAATGGTTGCTAAAGATCAAGTGCACTGAAGGAGTTCTTAAGCTGCTTAATTTTTCCATCTTCTATTACAACGCCATGGTGAATCTTCTCTTTCATGCGGTTGTACTCAATTTTATTTTATTAATTATGCATAACTTAAATATGATCTTACTGACTTTCCATTTTTATGCTTTTGCATAATTTTTCTTTGTGGCTTTACATACCTTGCTTGACGGAGAGAGAGAAAATAAATAAATAAATTGTCTGAAAAATAATTTGTTAAGGGGGTGATTTCGTCCGAAAAATTCCCTCAAACAATCACTTAACGAACATCAGCTAAAAACACTCCATCGGGATAGTTGAGGAGTTTTTTTCCAAAAATATTTAGAAGTGGATTTTTATCAACCGGCTAATAGTTGAGGGGGGTTTTTTGCAATTCTCCCTAAATTTTATAAACCTACTTAATATAGAGTTAATTTGTTAGTGGAATGATAAAAAGGGAGGAGAAATGACCCTTGGGATAATTGAGAGGATTTTTTTACCAAAAATATTTATAAGTGGGTTTTTATCAACCGTTTAATAGTTAAGGGGGATTTTTTACAATTGGCCATAAATTTTATAAACTTACTTAATATAAAGTTGATTCGTTAATATAATAATAAAAAGGGAGGAGATCGAAACGACCCTTGGGATAGTTGAGATGAGTTTTTTTTACCAAAAATATTTAGAAGTAGGTTTTTATCAACCGGCTAATAGTTGAGGGGTATTTTTTGCAATTCACCCTAAATTTTATAAACCTATTTAATATAGAGTTAATTCGTTAATGGAATGATAAAAAGAGAGGAGAAATGAAATTTATTGATGTGGCTATGTAAAATACACGATAATTTTATACAATAACGACGTGATAGTATATTTTATACAAATAAATATTTTAACAAACCACTGCAGATGCTCTTGTCATGCTTCATACTTCATTTGGATTAATTTCACACTTATCATCCGTGAGCATAAGATCATTTCTGTGCATAGATACAGATTACCTTAAAACAGTTGTGAGTGTATATATATAGATAGAGAGAGATTATGCTAAAAGTTAACACAGTCAAGGTACATGTTTTCTACCTATTTCCATTAATTCATGAACGTCTACTCAATGACATGACGTGTTTGAATTTCATCCACAAATCAAGTTAATTTTGTTAAAACTTTTAATATTTGCCAAATTCAGTAATTTGTAATTTGACCAAAATTTCAAATTCCAGTAATAATTGCACTTTCTCTAGATCACAGTAAAAATATCAATTTACTCCGTACATAATATTCTTTCCTAATAATAATACAAAAAATCAATGCCAAATTAAAGATCCAAAACGTACTCCAAATCTTGTGATTGTTGCATAAATTAAAAATCCAAAAAGGAAACCTATCTCGTGATTGAGGTTTTTTAAGGCTAATTATTTGTTGTTGTTACATATGCTTTTGAACACACACACACACACATATATATATATATAACCCTGCTACTTCAGAAGTACAAAACTACAGATAACACAACTCAATATCATAGCTTTAAAGAAAATGATGAATGCTAGACTTCTTCTCGTTGCACTCGCTCTCGCTACCATTTTTGTTTCCTGTAAGTTTTGTTTCTGTTTCTGTTTTTGTTTTGTTATTATTTTATTTATAAGTTATTACGAACACAAGTTCATGATATTAATCTCAAGACAAAATTTTTTATATTAAATATCCTATATGTGGTATTCAAAGAACCTATATTTGTAATGATAAGGTGATGTGCAGAGAAGTAAAAAGTTGTAAGAGCAAGAAATGAATAATAATCTCATTAGGAAATTGATAGAGTTACAGTTATATTTGGTAATTGAAAAAAATTAAACAATAAAATGAACTAACTTACAAATACTATAATGGTTTCCACATATATATATATATATATAAATGGACACTTCTTTTGTCTACATATATATATATATTTTTAAATTTTATGTGAAGCCTATTCACGCATGCAAACTCTATATGGTATCATTTTGTATTGCAGTGGCTCACTCAGTTACATTTACATTCACAAATAAGTGCCGTTACACTATTTGGCCGGGAACCCTCACTGGTCGTGATGCTCAATTATCGTCAACTGGATTCGAGTTAGCATCCAAAGCTTCATTGTCCCTCGACGCACCGGCCTCATGGTCAGGCAGGTTTTGGGCGCGGGCTTTTTGCTCTGTGAACGCTAGTGGAAAGTTCACCTGTCAGAGTGGCGACTGTAGCTCCGGCCAGATAAGTTGTAATGGTGCCGGTGGAATTCCACCGGCAACCCTAGTAGAATTAACCCTAGCAGGTTACAAGGGAAAAGATTTTTACGACATTAGCCTGGTGGACGGCTTTAACTTGCCGGTTTCCGTCACCCCTGTAGGCGGATCCGATAACTGCAACGCCACGGCATGCCCGGTCGATGTCAATGCCGATTGTCCAGCAGAACTTGCCTTGAAAAATTCAGATGGTGCCACAGTTGGTTGCAAGAGTGCATGCCTAGCATTTAATCAGTCACGGTATTGTTGCACTGGGGCTTTTGGCTCACCAGATACTTGTCCACCAACTGACTACTCAAAGTATATGAAAGGGAAGTGTCCTCAGGCTTATAGTTATGCCTACGATGATAAAACTAGCACTTTCACTTGCTCTGGTGGACCAAACTATGTTATTACATTCTGTCCATGATAAATAGCAGATAGAAGGGATATTTGTTTATATAGAATATTTTTGTATGGCCAGAGAGTGTGTGTGTGTGTGTTTTTTTTTTTTTTGGGCTTGTAGTTATTCCTTAATGTTCATCGTTTATGTTTTTATATTTTTTTCAGCAATTTTTTTTTGAATTATTGCAGAAAATATGGATTTAAATAATTACTTATAGTTCTATTTTTCAGCTTGCATTTCGCTGCATTTATAGTGGGAAAAAATATTTTATTATGATCTCTAAAACAAATTCCTGACTCCACCGGCCCTCCATCTTGTTTACTAGTAACTAAAGCAATTTAGATTTATCTCTTGTAATGTTAATGTCTTAATTTGTGCTTGGGGTCACACTTGACAAATAAATAATGTTTACAAAAAAATTTAAAAATGGATTGAACAAAGAAGAGGGCAGTCCACTCGCTTGCTTTATTAATAAAAATAAGTTAGAGCATAAGAGGACTTTGTTGGAGCGCCACTATCATCTCCCATTCATAAATCTAACTATTTTGTTAAAATTTTCAATATAAGGCAAATTTAGTAATTTTGAGAAATTCAGGGCCTCTTATCAACCTCTTAGTGAGTGAATATATTCAAGTAATAGAAATGCACATGTGAATGCAACATTTAAAAGACATAAAGTGATGACAATGTCCATAAATCATTTCATCGAACATTTGGTGTGCATGTAGTTTAATCTACCGGAAATGCAAACTTAAGAGTGAATACTTCAAGCAATAATCTCTTTAATTCCACAACACAACCCAAGCATACATCCTATCCTCTTTAATTAAAAGAAATCTTGTTGCATTAAAAAACAGTTGATATGCAAATGGGAATTTAACTAGTGAAGAGGTAAGTAAAACTTTAACTAGCAAAATAAGAGAGAGTAACGGGTTAGTGAAATGCAAACTCAAAGTACACCACAGTATACATGGTTTGTGACCTCCCTTAGTCACCTACATCCATACTTCAAGAAAACCTCTGGAGGATTCCACTATTGGGCTTTCCTTGGCAAAATAAGAGAGAGTTATGTGTTAGAGAAATGCAAACTCAAAGTACACCACATTTACATGGTTTGGGGCCTCCCTTAGTCACTTACATCCATACTTCAAGAAAATCTCTGGAGGATTCCATTATTGGGCTTTTCTTAGCAAAATAAGAGAGAGTTAGGGGTTAGAGAAATGCAAACTTAAAGTACACCACAGTTTACATGGTTTGGGACCTCTCTTAGTCGCCTACATCCATGCTTCAAGAAAACCTATCGAGGATTCCACTATTGAGCTTTCCTTGCACGTGGAAAACAAACCACTACAAGCTCCTTTTTCGGGTTCAAGAGCAAAACCCCCTCTTTTGCGGGCTAAGAGGGAACTCGCTCTTTTTTTGGCTCAAGAGCAAAACATTCCCTTTTCGGACGAGAAGAACACCGTCTCCGGTGTCGGGCACAAAGATTACCCACTCACCTTTATTGAAGTAAAAAGGCTTACAATGTGGAAAAATCCATATGAGCTCTCTCTCTTCTTCGGAGAGGTTGAGTGTTTCAGAACAAAATATAATGTGTATATTTGTTTTACCATTCAACAAATAATAATAATAGTAATAGTAATAATAATATGAAAAAATCTCACAAAAGGGTAAGTCCAAGGATACGTTTGGATGACGATACATTATATGTTATGGTTTAGTATGATATGAAAACAACCGTTTTGGTATTGGTATGTTTTTAGTAGAAATAGGATCCATGTTTGGTAACGATTGTTTTGTTTTTGATAATTGTGTATCAGAAACATGATAACGCGTTTGGTATTGTCATGCGTTTTAAGGAATCCGAAAACAAAACACGTTTTGGGACTAGGTGTTTTGTTATCAAAAATTCTGAATTAATAACAGAATACCTGTTTAGTAAAGACTATTTTGTTTTTGTTTTGAAAAATTATATATATGAATACAATTATAAGTTTATATGTAAATAGTCTATTTTTCTTTATGATTTGAGATAATTTGTTAAAAAAAATATATATATATTCTGCATTAGAGTTGGAAAAAAAAATTATGAATAAATTTACATGTATAGTGGCAACCAAACTACAAATCTTAAATTTTGTAATAATGTATAAATCTGCATAAACATGATTAATGGCAACCAAATTACAAATCTAACTTTGTAATAATCTTTCAATGAGAGTAGATCTTTGCACTCCATTTATCTTTTTCTTTTGGCTTGCATTCCATTTAACTTTGTTTTGTTTCATATATATATATATATATATATATATATATATATATATATATATTATATAAATTCATGATGAATGTGAGAGAGAGAGAGATCCTTGTAGTTGAAACTAATAAGAAACAAAGCCAAAACGTCGATCTTCTTGAATTGGTCAGAGTTGAGATTTGGTGGACATTGAAGCTTGTGAATAGTTTGACTTCCCTTAAATTAATTTGAAATTTTGTAGTGGATGTCCTTCAAATTGGTAATATTTTTTTTATTTAGTCATGAGACCATTTACCCTTTTGTTGAGTATTTATTTTGATAACGAACTTGTGAATATTTCATACAATATCCAACCATAAGCAGAATTGATAAATATAAATAAAGATTAAAAGCAAGCAATCAAGGAAGATCCCTCTTACAAGACTGAACAACATTCACATATATACTTCCATATATAGTTTTGCTTTGTACGTCACAATCTTAAGAATTTGAGTGTTGCACCATTCACATATATACGTCCACATATAAGGAGCTAGACATTTCTTAAAAATAATATGTGTATATACACACACTTCATTACACTTACATAAAATGTACACACAACTAGAGATCACTAATATTCATTCCATAAAATGTACACCCACTTCTTTATACTTGCATAGGACTCCATTTGATTAACTTAGAGATCATTAGCTTTCTGGAGTTGCAGCAACTGGAGAATGCTTCCTATCAATCCCACTGGTGCCACTGCCTACAACTTACTGCCATGTCCTTCATTCTAGTAGCAAAAAATGAATTTGAATGTAAAACAAGACATTACCTATAGTAGCAAAATATAAAACAGAGTTAAATTCAATTTATTTTATTTTATTTTTAAAAAATCCGGCATGATTTCCCCTTTAAAATAGACATTTTCAAAATTTCAAAACACAATAAACACAAGGGACACTGCCCACAAAATTAATTCAATAAGGGACACCGCCCACAAAATTCATTTAACAAGGGACACCGCCCACAAAATTATTTCAACAAGGGACACCACCCACAAAATTCATTTAACAAGGGATACCGCCCACAAAATTCAATTAACAAGGGACACCGTTCATAAATTTAATTCAAGCAAGTTATATCTAACCTTCTTTCAGGCTAAGCTGCAAATTTAGAGTGTAAATGACCTCATGCAAAACAAAACACATGAACAACATTAGAGAAAAATAAAATAACACAAGGTAGGAATGAAATAATGAGAAGTAGTAAACAAGATATATCTAACCTTTTTTCAGACTAAGCTGCAAATTTGGAGTGTAAATGACCTCATGCAAAACAAAACACATGAACAACATTAGATAAAAATAAAATAACACACGATAGGAATGAAATAATTAGAAGTAGTAAACAAGATATATCTAACCTTTTTTCAGGCTTAGTTGTAAATCTAAAGTGTAAATGACCTCATGCAAAACCAAACACATGAACAACATTAGAGAAAAACAAAATAACACACAGTAGGAATGAAATAATTAGAAGTAGTAAATAAGATATATCTAACCTTTTTTCAGGTTTAGTTGTAAATTTAAAGTGTAAATGACCTCATGCAAAACAAAACACATGAACAACATTAGATAAAAACAAAATAACACATAACACACGGTAGGAATGAAATAATTAGAAGTAGTAAACAAGATATATCTAACCTTTTTTCAGACTAAGTTGCAAATTTAGAGTGTAAATGACCTCAGTAGCAAATTTTACAAATGCCCTAAAGCTCACTCCCAAAATGACAGAGAAGATAACACAACATCAACTAATACGCAGTTCAAAATATACCATTTAAGTATATATTACATACCAAATGAAACACAGAAAATTAACTAAATACGTATTACATGTCATATATTACAAAAGATGGAAGTTTATTTAACTTCATCTTTCAGTAACAACGATAATGAATAACAAGAGGACAATCATAATAAATATGATTGTGATAGCAAGACATCCACAATCTAGGAAGAGTATGTACTTCTATCTACATTGTTCATTTTGAATCATTGCAATGACTCTGTCCAAGTCAGATTGAACCTGTTCTTCAACTTGTGCACCTTGGTGCAACTCATCCACCCACATAAATGCATTCATATGTGACTACAAGAAATATAAATTATACAATTAGGAAACAGTAACAGAAATAGCACCTAAAAGTTTAAAACCATACCTCCCGAGCTGGACACCTATAGAATTGTCGACTATCATTTTTTGGAGTTCGAGCCCTATACAGATGCATAAGACCTCTATCACATGCACATTGTGGTCGCTCAACTTCAAGCCTATACATAAGTGCGCCTACAAGTACTAAAGTATTTAATATTTGATGTCCTAATATAATTAGTTATTACAGTTATCCATAAATAAGGAGCATCTGAGTTTAATTTACGTAATATAATTAGTTATTACAGTTATCCATATTAAAATTCTACACACTATTAGACAGTTTTATAATTAGTGATTACAGTGCTCCCAAATTAGGTTGGCAATACCATCACGATAAATATCCATCTGTCGTATCTTGTATTAGTAGCACTGACCACCTGAACATCGTCATCTACATCAGGTTCATTTTGTGAAGATTGAGGGGTTTCAGAATAAAAAAATTCATCAGATTCACCTTGGGATCTTATGAAATTATGCAATGTACAACAGGCAATGACAATAAGAACTTGAGTGTCAAAGTGATAAGGGGGCATTTGCTTCAATATAGCGAATCTCATCTTTACCAACCCAAAACATCGCTTTATGATATTCCTCAATGACGAGTGCCTAAAATTGTACACCTCTTCTCTATCACGTGGTCCTCTAGTATGTCTACGATATTCCTACATGTGGTAACGTTGACTCCGGTAAGGGGCCAAAAACCCCGGTTGATTGGCGTACCCAGAGTCCACTAAATAAAACTTACCTGTCATGTTAAGTATTAAAATTAACGTATTTGTAATGTTAAATGCATAAATATGGTAATGAAAATTGAAATCCTCATTCTGAATGCACTCATTTATAATCTTCAAATCATTAGCAGACCCTTCCCACCCTGCTAGAATGTATGTAAATTTCATATCAAATGAACACACAGCCATGACATTTTGGGTCGTATTACCCTTTCTACCACGAAAGGGTATTTGTTGGTCAACTGGCACTACAGCATGGATATGAGTACCATCTATGGCTCCTACACAATTCTTAAAGTATTGGTAAAACTTTGAATTGTTTTTTATCTCTTTAGGAATTTCATTCAAATCCGGGGGAACAATAATCTTAGTCCCTAACTCACAAATTAACTTTAAGACAGTATGAAAGTGATATGAAATTGTGGATGTAGAGTGTTGGAATCTTTCAGCAACGACACGATTCCTTTCATTGTGAGACACGGTAAGTAGGAAAATTGCAACTTGTTCTTCTACCATTAGAAATGTTGAATCTTTCAATCCTAACAATTTCAACTCATGACACGATGCCCTAAAGGTGTTGGGGTACATCCGAAAATTTTCGTAACACCTATCTTCATGTCCATTTAAGACCTCAAATATGTAATCTTCCCCTTGTTACATGGAATCCCTATAACATTGCTTATCAAAATGTTTATGATAATACTCATATACGGCTGCAATCAATACAAGAATTTCCTCCTCATCATCATCATCATAAATGGTTAATATTGTCCTTATATCCATAGCTACTATCCTATTTAAGAATAAACAGAAGCAGTTATTGTAATAAAAATTAAGCAAAATGGAAAAGACATACCAAATCATACAATTATCCAGTAATAATGTAAAAGCAATAGATATAGAACATAAATAGTTATCCAGCATTAATTTAAAAGCAGTAGATAGAAGAATTAAATACAGTCTTCTAACAATAATGTAAAAGCAGTAGATAAGAAAAATTCATTACAGTCATCTAACAGTAATGTAAAAGCAGTTATAAAACAATCATCCAAAAGCACATAAAAGTAAAATACCGAAGAAATCACAGAGGCTGATTCATCACCCACCCAACTTTCCTCTCATCAGGAATGCGAAGAAATATGTCCTTCCACACCTTGTCCTCACCAAACATCCTTATGATCTTAGCATAATGGGTATCATCAATCCCCACTAATGTGTTGACGATCTTAACGCACTCTTCAAGCTGGGGATCCATTTCTTTTTCTTTTTTCTGGGAGATGTCACTTCAGGCATTTCGATAAATCGAGATGGTTGACAACTAGAAGATGATTCTGCTATGGCTTTTGCAATTTTATCAGCTTTCGCGTTCCTAATATTAGTCAAACATTCCATCACTAAAGACATTTTTTCTAAAAAAGTTTCTTTCTTCTGTTTCTTAGCTACAAGTTTGGGAGTAGGACTGAGGTCAATAGGTCCTTCTACATTAGGTCGTTCTACATCAGTCATGCCTGCATTGCCCTCAGTGTTATGAATTTCAGCTTCATGTGTTGCCACTTGAGGCATTGTTAGCACTTGGTGAGGTCTGGGTGGCTTTGTAGAAGGATGAACATGCTTGTCAGTAGCATGTGTATTCCCAAAAATCCTTACCATCCGCTCATAATTCTTACACTCTCATTTTTTTATTTTTTTGCCATGCTTGAGAACCTACACATTATTAGCTTACAATTATTGTTCATCAAACCCTTTTAATACTAAATCACTAATTACTAACTGTATGTATGGTAAATAGACACGTATTGAAATACTAACATTGGACAATCGAACCCATCTTTCAGCTTCCAACTCAATCATCCCAGTTTCACTGTTGTACCCTACACCAGTCTCAGATAATATTTATTTGCAATCTTTGTACAGTGCTCTTATATTATTGAATTTTTGTCTACATTGATCCTTCGTGTACTTCTTTCCAGTTTCTAATAACATTGCGTCCACAATATGTGTCCACCTATTTGGATTAAAAGTCGTGCCTGTACGATTTCCTTTTCCAACCTCTTCTTCCATCAAGAGCATGAATTTCTCTTGATGGGTATCACACCAAACAGCGGCATCGGCCTGTTTAATAACTACAACATCCTCACCATTCTCACCATCAAGAGAATGAATGTCTCTTGATGGGTATTGCTCAACATTGTCATTGTTCATATCCATCTGATTATTATTAAAGTAATTGAACAGTTTAGTAAATTATTTATATCATACTAATTTTAATGATCAAATTCAATGGTACTACATTACATAAGAATTTAAAATTCAATGGTACTACATTTAATTGTGTTTTGACTCATAATTCAACACGTCAATGATAAGTAAAGAAGGTACTGTCTATGAAACACTTCAATCCAACTCAGAAATGTTCCTCCTAATACATTGTTATAGTGTACAGTAATTATGGAGTAGAATAAAAGACTACTTCAATTGTGTACAGAAATGTTCCCATTAATTCAATAAGGGACACAGCCCATAAAATTCATTCAATCAATTCAATAAGGGACACTGCCCACAAAATTAATCCACAAATCTAAGTAAAATTGTCCGTTCTCCATCTAAACTACTCCAACAAGCAGAAGAGACATTTATTGTACCATTGGACCAAAACCACAAGAAAGAACATGCTTTTACATATGAAGCCCTGGAAGAGCCTTAAAATGCCTACCCCTTACACCCTGTTTTAATTCTCAGTAAATTCATCTACATTTATGAAGAGATCCAAGATATCACACACAAACACTCACTCTCTCTCTCTCACTCACACTACCTTAGAAACTGCAATTATATATATTTAGCTCATATGGACAAAAAAGAGAGTTCATAGCTAGAATCTGAATATATGTATACAAAACAGAGACACATACGGAAATATAATTTGTATCAAGGAGAGAGACGTATTGGCAAAGAAGGGGTCAGAGGTGTTAATGGAGTGGAAGGGACGACCACACAGATATAGGATGAGCTGTGATGTGTGTTCTTGTGTGAAATTAAATGTGTTACACGAACTCTCAAACTTCATTTAGAAAAAAAGTCATTACCAACTGCTGATTTTGCCTAAACATAGCACTTGAACCTAAGAAATCAGAGAGAAAAACGATACCTTGCAAATTCAGAAGCTATCTTTCAATCGACGCACACTTGAACCTGAGAAATCAGAGAGAAAAACGATACAAAACCGTCAGATCCTCCATCTAACAACTACGAACTAGGATTTCGGTGGAAAAGATAGAATCGACTCACACACCTAAGATAATAGACACGATCGGCCTGTCCGAGAAACACAGGGAAACCTTCGATCTTTGCACTCCAAAGCACGAACTAGGGTTTCGGTAAAATCACCTCACACACAAATCGGTCACAGAACAGAGACGGATAAAAGCAAATACAACGGAGATTGCAAAGAAAAACCTTGTACGATCATGGATTTGTCAATCTTGAAGCAAATCGACAACACCCAACCTTCGTTTCAAAGGAATCGCCCCTCAGTCACCTCCGGAGTGCAAAGACGAAGAGAGAGAAATATTCTGTAGAAATGAGCTAGGGTTTCTAAAATTAGGTCTTATACGTGATATACCGCTACAGTATAACTTGATATTGGTTTGGACCGGCTGTTTTTGGTTTCACCTTTTGGTATGGCCACTACAGTGTTGAAAACACCCAATATCACCATTTTGGTGATATGGGTTTTGCCCCAAATCTAAAAATGATATAGACATGTTCAAAAACATATCAGCCCACACCAAACGAGATATGGGCCCAAAACCAAAACCAAAACGCCAAAACCAAAAACATTTTGGCCTTCCGAACAGGCCCTTAGGATGGAATGACCTTACGTACGTAGATTAGAAATGCATTAAAGACCGCAAAGACTTCAGGCTTGATAGATAAAAAATTATTAGGTGATCCACGACCATATATATATATATATATATATAAGTTATTTGGTATTTCAATCTAATCAAAACTCATATTTACACTTCTTTATAATATTTTATTAAACTCTAGTGATCTACTTTTTCTTATGACAGTTTTAATTGGACTAGAAACACATTGTACAAGGCCTAAGAGAGGCTGGACTGAGCAAAAAACCACAAACACCATCACAGGCCTTTGAAAACACAAACAACTCCAAGAGGGACCATCATCTGAATCAAATCAAAACCTCCATTGGAAGAACAGTCATGTCAAATGTAACTAGCAGAAGGAATTTCATACAAAAATTCAACTTGCAACAACATTCATTCTGCATCTTTTTATTAGAGTGTACAAGTACAAGAGCCACAAAATCAACTAAAAGGGTTCATTATTCAACGTTGATCCAACTCAAAACTAGAATGAAAATACATCAATTAGCTCTTGAAAACAATCCAAAAGCCGGATTTATAACGGTAAAGCCTCCATCTAGTGCCAGATTATGCCCACTCACATACTTGGACTCATCACTAGCCAAAAAAACAGCAGCTTCAGCCACATCTTCCCCCCCAAGAGTCACCCCCTTAAGGTTGGAATAAACTCCAGAGCCCCTTTCATTCTCCGTCTTGTAAAACTTCTTCGTCTGCTCTGTGACAATGAAGAAAGGCGACAAGCAATTCACTCGAATGCCAAACTGTCCCAGCTCTGCAGCCACATTCTTAGTGAGTCCCACCACGGCATGCTTTGAGCTCGCGTAAGCATGAGTTGCAACACCTCCAACGCTAGAAGAAACACTCCCAATCGACACTATGCTGCCCCTCCCGGCTGGGATCATCACACGAGCAGCGTGTTTGGTGCCCAAGAAGACACCGGTTAGGTTAACGCTGATGACACTATCGAATTCAGACTTGTCCACATCAAGTTTTTGGTCCGTCTATAATGGCTGCATTGTTGATCATTATGTCGAGCTTGCCGTGTTTGGCAATGGTGGTGTCAATGGCGTTTTTGATGTCCAGTTCGTTAGTTACATCGCACTGGACAAATGAAGCTAGTTCAGGACCTATGTCTTTGCACACTGAGTGAGCCAACTCATCTAGGACATCTGCTATAACAACTTTAGCGCTATGTTTGGCAAATATTCTAGCAATGCTCTCTCCAACGTTTCGTGCTCCACCGGTGACTACTGCCACTTTGCCTTCCAATCTGAGACATGTTCAAAAGCTATGCACCCAAAATTGAAGTAAGCAATTGTTCGTGATGATTAATACATATAGGGATGCCAATTTAACTGCCCATCCCGGATCATCTTAATAGAGTTAAAGGGCGAATTTGAAAGAAAAAAAATTTATTTGTGAGTCGAGTTTTGGATCACACATCTATACATAAATAAGATATAAATAAAAACATTACAGTGTCATTGAATAAACTATCTATAGTGTGTGCGTGTGTGTGTGTATATATATATATATATATATTAGGATATACAGCAACTTAAATAGTAGGTATGAACCTTGGTGCAGCTACAGAGTTTGCTGACATTGTTGAGACAAAAGCTTTTCCACAGTTTTGATGATTTTGTTTTTTTGGCAATATTTAGATCTTCATACAGGCACATTTTAGATGCCATTAATGGTTAGTTTGAAAATTCAACTTTTTATTCTTTTTTGGACTAAAAATGAGTGGTCTCTCTCTGAGGCTTATGGTCAAACAAATCATTAACGACTGTTTTGAAAATTCATTTAAGAATGTTAGGTGTAAAATGTGCTACCTACTACTTAAGCACGTGGTAGCTAATGTCTACAATGAGATACTTTTCGTGAGACTCAGTTCACTCACTAAATTATTGTACCATCATTGTCATTTTCACTCCTGACCCTCACCTTCATAATTAGTGAATAAAACACCATACTTTAGTTGTTTTTTCAAAGAAGCATATGTCAACAAAAATATACTGGTGCCTCTCCTCCAGCCGCCATTGATTATGGGTCGTAGATCATTGTTGTCGGAAAAAATTGTGAGGCTGGACATCATTCGGAGCATAGATTTTATGTTGCTTTCCATTCTATGTGGTGTTTTGTTGTTCCCGACGTGGCTCTTCTTGCTGGTGGTTCGCCGGCGGTTGGTCTGATTGGTGGCCGTGCAACCCTTGGTCCCCCTCGTTTCTTCCGTTGTCTCTTGTGGCGTTTGACTTTGGATTCCGGGTCAAACTTTTCTTTGTTATTGTGTGGGGACGACGCAAGGCTAGTTTTTTCTAGAAGGCTGGGCCCACAAAATATCAATCCCTCTAATGTCACGCTCTTGTCCAACATAGGGTTAGAAATGTGGTTAGGTGTTTGTGGCATTGCTGTCACGCAGAGCTACTACCATACACTTCTGGAACTTGCTTCCTTCTTTGTGTGGCTGTTGTTGTAGTATGGGAATTATTTCACCGGGTCCCATGGTTTATTCCTATGGTGGTTTGCTTTGTTAGGTGTCTTTTGTATGTTTGATCATATCTGTAAATTTGATAGGGATCGTCTTTGTAAGTTTGCGGTTGTGGGTTTTGTTGTTTTTGTTGTGGTGCCGTGGTTAGTCAGTGGTTTGTTTTGGTTGTGTTTGTGGTCTTGTTCCTTGTAGATGCCGTAAGGCTTCTATTGTCGGGGAATATATATATATATATATATATATATATATATATATATATATATATATATATATATTGGTAGCTGTAATGAATTTTCAAAAGAAGGTGGATTGAAAAATGATTTTTATACTGGTAGCTGTAATGAATGGTTAGATTTATTGTTTTAAATTATTTATTTATATAATAAATAAGGGAGTGGAGTCTTCTACTTATATTTAGTATAAATAATCAATCAAAAATCATTCGATTAGGCACTTCATTGCAAGTTTGCGGTGTACGTATTACTACTCTGATCGATTTGAAAGTTTCGTTGTTCATCTCAAAAATAAATGAATATATATATATATATATATATATATATATATATATATATATATATAAGACTTGTTTACTCACCGATGAGTAGGTCATCCCTATTGACTCCTCTGATTCTGTTGAGAGCTGTTAGTCCCTTTACTTTTCTGTTCTGCTTTACGTTCCTTCTATTTCTGAAATATAATGTTATTATTCTCCTCTATTGCCATGGCACATTCTACCACTTTAGCATAAGTGTCATAATGATGACCCACCACAAACTTCTTCACATGAGAGATCAACCCTTGCTCGAACTTTCTGACTTTGTGTAACTCATTTGCAACAATGTGAGGAGCGAATCGGGATGGCTCTGTAAACATCCTCTCGTACTCACTGACTAACATATCACTATTCTATTCCAACTGCATGAATTCAGTTGCCTTTTTCTCCTTCACTGCTAATGGAAAGTTTTTGTCATTGAACTGAGTTTTAAAATCGTCCCATGTCATAGCTGTAATGTCCACAACCATCCTGGTCTCTGACTGCCACCACTGGCACGCCCCACCAGATTAAAGAAAAGCACCAATATTCCTCTTTTGTACCTTAGTTCAGTCCATCATTTCAAAATATTTTTCCATATCTTCAATCCACTTCTCGGCATCTAGTGGATCAGTAGGTCTGACAAATTCAACAGCTCCCAATTTGCGTATATCTCTGATAAATCCAATCATAGGATTCAACACATAAGGTGCATCCTCCACCTGAACATTGTCATGGTTAATACCACCACGACCAGCACCTCCCTGACCTCTGCCTTTAATAGGTCGTCATCTGCCTCTTCCAGCTCCCTACATCCTATTTTCAGTAAAGAATATCAATAATAAGTCTCACAACTAATGGTACATTAAACTAGAACATGGTAAGAGAGCAAATAACTCGTATAACTATATGCTCCTATTCTTACTATCACTCTTCCTAGCCAGATAATTCTTAACCTAGGCTCTGATACCAAACTGTCACACCCCAAAATTTTAACAAAAACCCTTTGTTCCGTATATAAAATTTAGAGAACAACTTATAAAAAATCTCAACAATCATCCACCATAAATAATAAATCGATATAAAACTCCATCTAACAGTATATTACATAGATACTTCTGAGATAATAATAACATCATTTAAATTAAACCAAGTTCACTGAACCAACTAAATACGGTTCCACAAACAAAAAATAACATAATCCTTATTACAATGATCATAATAGGGAAAACCTAAGCTAAAACAAATCAATGTGCAACGAGCTACAATCCATCGTTGTCATATGATCCCATTACATTTCTACTCAACGTATACTTGAAATGTTATAATGGGGTGAGCTCACAAGCTCAGCAAGAAATGCTAAATACAATCATTATTCAGCAAAATAACCTTACCTTATATTTCCATATATATAAGCTACTCAAATAAGTGCATTAATAAAAAAAAATTGCTTAACTCTAGTTAATTATAAACTTATTAAATAACCATCAGTTACTTTTATTAAATTCACATATCTCACATGAGCCTCAGGCTCCCATCCAATAAAGTGGTGTGAATCGTAGTCTCGGACTACCGAAAATATACGTGTGGCTGGGTTGTACGTCTACTCCCCAGATGATTCCAGATCACGTCCACCAATAAAGGCTCATTAGACCCATGATCATAATAAAATGGTAGTGCACTCCCAAATAGGCAGGTCCCTGACCTTACCTAAAAAGTCATCATAGGGTCAGTTATCCTGTTTGATCTATTTGATTTTCGTCCCTGACAGCCCCTCCAACTAATCCAAACTCATCCATTAATTACTAATTATGGTGAATTGTGATATAATAATATAATATGAAATTTCATTATCATACCCATAACCTTAAGCCTCAATTATCACTTATTCATCCAGTACTGTAACCAATAATAAGGCATGCAACTGGAAGTACAAATAATACCAATTGCTGGCTATGAATTTCGTCCCAGTAATCTTAGTCACCAATCATATTCAGTTTAACATTCATCTAAGCTTCCTAATATAGATTGTATAACCGCACACACAAATAAATAAATAAATATATATATGTATATATATATATTTCAGATCAACCTAATAGATTTCATATATATAGATCCATCGGACCATCTCTTCAATTGATCAGTTACAGGTACTCAAAATTTGACATAGTGATTTTCTTTAAAATATATTTAGTCCAAGTGCTTCATGTACGTATAAAATTTTCAATTATTATAAACTAATTAAATTGAATATTCAAGGTTTAGTGACATGTCTAATCCATTCCTAATAATTAAATAACATAATCAATTTAATTAAGCAAAGTCTTTAAAGTTCAGCCCCACTATTTAAGCAAATTTTATACTAAATAGATACACGTAGTCACATAGATATCGTAACACAAATTCTTTCATGAAATCACCAGCATAAGTGCCTATATATTTATTAGTTAGCATACAAATTTTATGTAATTTACTTCCCAAAAATCCAGTCACAATTAGCGTTTCTCATGGTTCATGCTATGTAATAAGTTCATAATCCCGTATAAGTCCCCACATAAGCATATCTATCAATTAACTTTCATTCAATCTGAATAATCTAGAATTATAGCCAATGAATATATCAAGTAGCTAATAGAGTGCATGTGGTAATATGTATAGAACCCATATGCACATATAATTAGATCCAACACGGTTACGTCTACCACTCCATATTATAATTAATTTAAATACCAAATAGTGAGTAGCAACCACATATTAATCTACTAATCAAATTCATATATTAAATAATCATAGATTTTCATCAAACAATTGACAAAAATACACTAGAACATGCTAGATTAATTCTCTAAGAATTTTTATAAATCAAGTTGTAAACATATATAAAAATATAAAGCAAGATTAAGTTGCTTGGAAAATTGCTAAACCTTCCTTTTTTACGCAATTGCCTGATCATCGTCCTTTCGCCCGGCTACTATAGAAGGCACGCCAAGTCAGATCTCTCTATCTTTCTTGTTCTCCCTCTTTTACAAAATATGGTATGTATAGATATATAATATTTTATATAACCATGAGAGCTCTCACAAAAAGTCTAGAGAGCTCCCGCTTATAAGCCATATGATTCATTTTTTAGGGATTTGGGAAAGAGAATTAATTAAGAAAGAATCATTTGCAATAAGGAAACAAATAATCCTTTTTTCTCTCTCTCTTCTCTCCACGTTCTCTCTTTCTCTCTCTTGGTTAACACCATCAACCAATCTATCTCTTTCTCTCTCATAGTTAACCATTTGTCTTTGTCACCTGCATTCTATCCTTGGTTTCTCTCTCTATGCCATTAATTCGGTTACCAAAGATAGGCGAGGCTTTGTTTTCTTGAATGTTTTGATTTTCTCTAAGCTATGAATCAAAAAGATCCTTAAACAGATTAAGTCGTTTCCATTATCTCTTAATGAAAAAGAAATTACCATGGATATGAAGGAGGGGGTGGAATGGTGTTTTAATTGTCTTCTTGGGAAATTACTGTTTAAGAATGCTATCAACACTAATGGTTTGCATAATATCATCAGTAAGATTTGGGGTTGCTCTTCAAAGAAGGGTGGCAAGGATTGAAGAGAAGATTTTTCAATTCAAGTTTGAACATGATTGATTCAAGCTCATGGAGTTTTGATAGTTAATTGTTGGTATTGGTTCCTTGTGGTAAGATAAGCAGATCAAAGATCAAATCTCAAATCCTCGACTATGAAAAACAAAAAATCCAATCTTCATTCAATACACCAAGTTTTTGGGTGCAGTTAGAGAAATACCCGAGGAATTAAAGTTGGTAATAGATTTTTAAGCTTTGATTTTATTGGTTAAAATTCCATACAGATTGGTTGAGGGTGTTAACCAAGAGAGAGAAAGAGAGAATGTGTAGAGAAGAGAGAGAGTAAAAAGGTTTATTTGTTTCCTTATTGTAAAGGATTCTTTCTTAATCAATTATCTCTCCCAAATCCCTAAAAAATGAATAGTGTGACTTATAAACGGAGCTCTTTACACTTTTTGCGAGAGCATTCTCTCAATAGCATTACTCTAATATTTTATATAACCACGGTGATAGAGATCCTTACTGTGAGATTATCTTGAGATTCCCCTTTTTAAAAATAAACTTTTCAAAACTCAAATATTTCTAATATATCGTTCAATTATTAAATAATAAATAATATAATATTTATACAAAAGTTAAGGGTTTTACACTTATCAACATGTTAGTGAGTGAATATATTTAAGTGTACACACAAATTTTGTTCTCTGCAAATAAAGACAAAATATGGGCAAAATATAGTATTTTATTAATTGGGATAAATTAGAGTACAATCCTCTATAATAATTTTTACAAAGAATAAGGTCCTCTTGTAACGACCCTAAACTGAATATCAATTATAAAAAAATTTGGCATGACCTCTGCTAAAAAGGGGCGTACAACAACCTGCTTAAATAAAAAAAATAAAAAAAATAAAAAAAATAAAAAATACAATGGCCTTTCTTGGCCTTCAAGACTTACCCAACCTGTCCCAACACACAATACCAAAAAAAAAATTATATATATATAAAATACATCCCTAAAACAACAATATCAACATCCTCCTCAAGATGGCCACCATCATCAACCCATTCAACACAAAATATTTACATAGTCTCGTTTCCTCTCAAAATATCAACAAAAGTTATAGTTTACAATGCATGAACACGGCTTGCAAAATGCATACAATTCATTGTGGTTTTGAGACTTTACAAAAGTGTAGCAAATATACAAATGAAAGCAAAAAATATATATATTCCTAGTCCTCCTTAAGTTTGTGAAGGATCTACGTCTCCTACTTCTTTCCCGAATCTTGAAAAAAATGTTAAATAATGGGGTGAGCAATTTGCTCAGTAGGTGGTACCTAAGACACACCTCTTGTGACCTCGTGAATCTAAACAATGAATAGAAATAAGAAGCAGGGTCATACTATGCCAGGAAAGAATACAACAATAATTCCTATTCCAAAATAACAATGTCGTGCTATAATACGTGATGCCATGAATGTCGCTCCCCATTTTCAAAATTCAAATCCATCACTTTTCAAATTGTTAATATAACCCGTCCTTTGGTGACTCCGCGGCTATACGAGAAAAGGATTGGCTACTATCCCTGACCGTTGGTACCTCCGCGACGTTATTTGGGGCCCAGATTGCTCAACTACAGTAGGGCAATCTCTCTAGTTCCCTCTAAGTTATATTAACACCACGGCCCTTTGGTAGCTCCGCGGCGATCGAGTTTTCTCAAAAACCATTTTATCAAAATTTCTTCCCAAAAATCCCTTTCACTTTCATTTCAAAACACTTTCCTATTTTCTTTCGTGCCCAATGCTATGGATGCATGCCATGTATTTTTTTTTTTTTTTGATAATATGAAAATAGAGGAAATTTACACTTTACAATTTAACATGTTTTTTCGTAGAAATTTCTAGGAAAATACTAAACACCATGGTATGGAAATTAACATTTAGGCATGTTTCTCACATAATACCATCAACACAAATAAGCATAAACTTTCTATTACAATAATTATATCATTTTCAAGGCAAAAAATTTAAATAAGGCATGCTTCATAAGAAATTCTAAAAAAAATTATACATGCTTACATACATCATTTCTAGCAATTAGTAATACAATAGGCATAGAAAATCAACATTTAAACATGTTTTTCATACACATCAATTAATACATAAAATCAAGAAATTTATACACCACAATAAAATTATTCTAGGGTTAATTAACATCAATTAAACATGTTAGCAACAATTAACAAGAAATTGACTCACAAAGGAACAAGAAATTGGGAATTAGAAACCCCTACCTCAAATTAAGACAAAAACTCCCAAATGGGTCTCAAAACCGGAATCCTTAGAGTGCACTAAAACTGAAATTGCTTATATGGTTGTGAAAATCTCACCGTGCTCTTCGAATTGTTGCAAACGACTTCCAAAAATTCCAAATAATGAAGGAGAAATCAAATTTTAAAGCTTAAAACCCAAAAAAATAAAAATAAAAATCTAGAATGGGAGAGAGAGAGACTTATGGGAGTGGGAGAGAGGAATGAGAGAAATGAGACCAAAAGGTGGTCTCATAACCACTTAAAAATTTGTGGGTCCCACCAAATTTAAATTTATTTTTCCTTTTATTTTTGATTTCTTTCTACACCACATATATATATATATACACACACATATTTATTCACAATCACTTAAAACATATTAATTAAAATAAATATGATGCAAATGGACCCAATTAAAATCCCCGTATGCAACCATTCCGGTAGCGGGTCCCACACGAGACTGTCCGGCCCGAAAAAATGAAAAAAAAAATGCGAAAATAGTTACCTTGCATTTTAAGGAGTCCTAGACTCAATGAGATGCTCCAAACAACTCTCGGACACAATCAGCACATTCCGCAGTGTCCTGTACGCAAAACGATAAAAAAAAAATGCCCTTTCAACGACAAAACTTCCGAAAAAATGAAAAGTGACGAAAAATGGAAACGTCACAATCTACCATCTTTAAAGAGATTTTGTATTCGAAATCTACCCTCCTTAAGGAGAAGGCTACAACCACACAATTCCTGAGAACAACTCACAAAACCCCGAGACTATAAACTCACCGGCATTATTACCTTTAACATTGGACGTCACCAGTTGATCACACATCACTGCCCCCCAAACCTAATGTGGTTACCTATCTCTCTTTTCATCAAAACACAAGACTAACAGGACCTTATGCCTGACTTAAAATGGACATCAGTCTATTCTCTACAGTCAAAAAAGGATCCAAAGCCTGAGAAAATGACAGTCAGACCACCGAAAAAGACAATAACTAACCTCAACACATCCTTCAAAGGACACATTAAACCCCAAACAATGAATCATACCTATTTCTCGATCAATCTTAACTCTAATCTACACATCCCTGGCAGACCAAACACTCGCTATCTAGCACGTAGCTACACCACCACATAACTGTACCAACAACTACTAATCACATTATATGACAATTATTACTCTTAATAACTTCAAGATGATTAAACAATGAGTCCCCCAATGATTGTATAAACATTAATCACCAAATCGGTAAAGCGCACTATCCTGCACCCAGGGCACGAATCCTCAAAACAAAATATTTAATAATCAAACGGCTTGGGCATTTGGTCCCACCTAACACACCTCATCTTCTGAGACAACCCACCTGAATCCAAACCACCCCACTGACACACGCCCAAATACCATACTCTTACTATTTGCGTCAATTTAAAATAATCATTGACCTTTGACCTGACATCGTGCTAAAGATAGACTGACTCAGGAGAAATGGTTGGCCAGGCCATTCTCATCATCGATCCGATCTCAACACAGACGTCATTCCTGTCCTCAGGTCTAAACATCAAACACAACCCCACATAGTTCTCAAAGCAACCACGAGATCCACTCTCTAATCAATCCATCGCTCTACATAACCTCAACGACTATACAGTCACATACCTATCCTTATAATCTTAATCATACCTCAACCATCTAACGATAACAAACAAAATGACAAAGCACCAAATGTCTCAATCATCGATCAGCATCAAAGCTTCCTAATCTTCTCATAATACCCATATCAGGTAAACAACTCCATAACACCATTCGATTCAATTCTGACCTCGTTAAAACACAAATTACGACTATCTCATGTCTAAAACCTTAAAACCAAAGCCAATCATTCTCATTATTCCTCAATGGAATCCCATAATCATTCTCTAGCGGCACAACGTTCGACAATACCAACACCTGTCCTCAAAACACTATTAGAATCAATCACCAATAAAAACATCCAAATACATGAGTCACATCACATCACCTAATCATCCTCAATCTTTCATTCATGACATATTCCTTGCCACCACCACCAGCACTAGACACTGAAAACATACAGTCCCCATTCAATAACTCGTGCCTCATGTACCATCGGTCAAAGCCACACTTAAAACGAGTTCTACAGAAACCAAAGACTCCACCTCCCTCCGAGGAAGTGAGTCGACTCATTTGATCAGAACCTCTACCGATGAATCCCCAACAGCATAACAACCACTCATAAGTCTGTCCACCCACAGACGCGCGCAATTCCTAAATGGAGAACAAGACTCACAACAAACGACGTCCTTGCCAGAACTAGAACAACGGAAAGGGTAACGAACCCCACTCTCACAAAAGTCTTACGACTCACACTTGAATACACCCGACACCCTGTCACACATTACTCACCAATCGTCCAACTGTGGACACCTAATCTCACTTGAGATGAAATGAACTCCTTACACACAAAGAGAAGAACCAACTTGGAACACATACGGGACTACGAACACCAATCTAAGCGACCTCGCCATTATCGGACCGTGCTACACAATTAACATAAAAACATCGCACACACTTCTCTGCAACACTATGCTAACCAAAACTAATCAGATAAAAGCACCAACGCTCTCAACATACTAACACTAGGAACCATCACTGTATGTTGGACACCACGTCCCATCCTACCCAATAATCTCCCAATGAGAAACTCTATGCAATACAATGACACATGATCACCCGTTCCACAATTGTTTCAACTGTCACACAATCCATCACCTACCTGATAACACACAACAAACAACTCGTAATTTCCAAATTGTATTTAGATCATACCTTAAACCACTATGCTCATCAGCATTAAGCATCACACCACAACACTATAATACCTCTACTGCCACTCATTCCGACCACAGTTCTATCTTATCATCCCACTAAACCATCGAGCCACTACAAAATGATTTTTCTTCGAATATCCTTAAGACAATATCATCGTAATAAAAGAACAAGCATTATTCTCAATACTCCCCATAATTATCACTGCATACTACTAGAAAAGAACCTTAATACCGATAAATCCTCAAAACAAAAATGAGCATAAAATCCAAAATACTGAACACCCAACTGTCACCTCAATACCATCAATGATGCCATCAATCATCAACACTTTACCGACAACTTAATCCACTCCCTCTAAGGTGATCTACGTACCTGAATAAGAAAACCTCATACTCCAGGTTCAACGTCACTACCTCTCTTTATCATTATTCCTTATAACACTATTGACCCCGACAAAATCAAATGGCCTACCAACTAAGCCTACAAGATCAACCTCGTTCCACTCATTCTTATCATCAGTCTACTTTTCGAATCCTCAAACACCGAGTACTATCTCCTAATACGTCAGACACAATTGAA
Source organism: Cornus florida (assembly GCF_030987335.1). Classification (NCBI taxonomy): domain Eukaryota; kingdom Viridiplantae; phylum Streptophyta; class Magnoliopsida; order Cornales; family Cornaceae; genus Cornus; species Cornus florida. The sequence continues at coordinate 51,301,918 of NW_026775576.1, forward strand.
ATACAACCCAAATTCACAGCTTTCAAATTTTAAAACATAATTTATTTAATAACACCATACTCACCAGCTATCATTTCATCCATAAACAACCAAGCACTCCAATGACCCCATACTACCTGCCTTATAGTGCAATCCTGCTATACACAACTAAAACTAACCACTATACACCACCTCGAGACTCTCTAGACAGCCGTACCAGCCCAGAACTCTGCTCATCGACCGAGCCATGTAACTAACTCACCGAGAGTCAATTACCCATAGCATACTCCTATAGTTTTCTAATACGAGGATCACCCCTAGATAAACTAGTCTCCACGACAGCCCAAACCAATATGCCTCCTAGACAGTACCAAAGGATTCATATCTACAACTCATAGACTACATTTGTGACTTAAACAATCTCTATCACACCTACCACGTCCGGTTCTTTAAGAACCTTCGCACCAAACCGTGACCCAAGTCACTAACATTAACCTTCTATGGTCATACCAAAACCCTCACTCGCACACCTGACCTCCACGGTCATTAGAACCCACACACCAAAGCATGAAACTCTCATACAATGCAGTTACGATTCCTTGAAATGCAACCCGTTCAAAGTCGTGCTCTAAGCACCACACAAAATGCAACAAGATGATAAAAATAGCTACAAACCAAATAGTCAATCCACGAGCTAAAAGGCTAAGCCATCCGTACAATAAGAACTGACACCCAACTTAGGTCAAAACTCACATAACCATCCCATGCTCGACTACATAAACACATAAAAATATAGATATGCACGTATACAAAATAAACGAAACCACAATACCACACTCATTACTTGTCATATTAACATAAAGAAAATTGCACTGACCGTGCCTACTTCTCGCCACCGTCGTACATCTCATACTTTCCGCCCCATCATATATGGCATGCTTGCAATTAACATAAACACTTTACTTACATGTATCACAATTTAAACATGTATGCACTTAGCAAATAGGCATGCCTTTCAAAACAATAAACATTTAAACAGGTAACAAGTAACCATGCTTCTTAAACAGTTAAGCACTTTAACACATAGGCACATAAATGATGCAAGTTAACTCTCTACCCCTTCTAGGTAAGCCATTACCCGTCGTCCGAAAGGTATTCGATCCTAAAACTCTGATACCAAATTTGTAATGACCCTAAACTGACTACCAATTATAAAAAAAAATCGGCATGACCTCTGCTAAAAATGGGCCTACAACAACCTGCTTAAATAAAATATATAAAAAAATACAATGGCCTTTCTTGGCCCTTCAAGACTTACCCAACCTATACCAACACACAATGCAAATATATATATATATATATATATATATATAATACATCCCCAAAACAACATCAACAATCTCCTCAAGATGGCCCATCATCATCAACCCATTCAACACAAAATATTTACATAGTCTTGCTTCCCCTCAAAATATCAACAAAAGTTATAGTTTACAATACATGACCATGGCTTGCAAAATGCATACATTTCACTATGGTTTTGAGACTTTACAAAAGTGTAGCAAATATACAAATGATAGTAAAAAATATATATATTCCTAGTCCTCCTTAAGTTTATGAAGGGTCTGCGTCTCCTACTTCCTTCCCGAGTCCTAAAAAAAATGTTAAATAATGGAGTGAGCAATTTGGTCAGTAGGTGGTACTTAAGACACGCCTCTTGTGACCTCGTGAGTCTAAACAATAAATAGAAATAGGAAGCAGGGTCATACTATGTCGGGAAGGAATACAACATTAATTCCTATTTCAAAATAACAATGTCATACCATGATATGTGATGTCATGAATGTCGCTCCCCATTTTCAAAATCTAAATCTATCACTTTTCAAACTGTTAATATAACCCGTTAGTTGGTGACACCGCGGCGACACGAGAGAAGGATTGGTTACTGTCCCTGACCGTTGGTACCTCCGCGGCGTCATTTGGGGACAGATAACTTAACCACGGTAAAGCAATCTCCCTAGTTCCCTATAGGTTATATTAACACCATGGCCCTTTGGTAGCTTCGCGGCGACCAAGTTTTCTCAAAAACCATTTTATCAAAATTTCCTCCCAAAAATCTCTTTCTCTTTTATTTCAAAACACTTTCCCCTTTTATTTCATGCCCAATGCTATGGATGCATGCCATGTATTTTTTTCCAATAGTATGAAAATAGAGGAAATTTAAACTTCACAATTTAAAATGTTTCTTCATAGAAATTTCTAGGAAAATAATAAACACCATGGCATGGAAATTAACATTTAGGCATTCTTCTCACATAATACCATCAACACATCTAAGCATAAACTTTCTATTACAACAATTATATCATTTTCAAGGCAACCAATTTAAATAAGGCATGCTTCACAAGAAATTCTAAAAAAAATTATACATGCTTACATACATCATTTCTAGCAATTAGTAATACAATAGGTATAGGAAATCAACACTTAAGCATGTTTTTCATACACATTAATTAATACATAAAATCAAGAACTTTATACACCACAATCAAATCATTCTAAGGTTAATTAACATCAATTAAACATGTTAGCAACAATTAATAAGAAATTGACTCACAAAGGAATAAGAAATTGGGAATTAGAAACCCCTACCTCAAATTAAGCCAAAAAATCTCAAATGGGTCTCAAAACCAAAATTCTTAGAGTGCACTAAAACTGAAATTCCTTATATGGATGTGAAGATCTCGCCGTGTTCTTCGAATTGCCGCAAACGGCTTCCAAAAATTGCAAGTAATGAAGGAGAAATCAAATTTTAAAGCTTGAAACCCAAAAAAAAAATAAAAAATAAAAAAATCTAGAATGGGAGAGAGAGAGACTTACGAGAGTGAGAGAGAGGAATGAGAGAAATGAGACCAAAAGGTGGTCTCATAACCACTTAAAAATTTGTGGGTCTCACCAAATTTAAATTTATTTTTCCTTTTATTTTTTATTTCTTTCTACACCACATATATATATATATATACACACACACACACACACATATTTATCCACAATCACTTAAGACACATTAATTAAAATAAATATGATGCAAACGAACCCAATTAAAATCCCCGTATGCAACAATTCTGGTAGCGGGTCCCACACTGGACCGTCCGGCCCGAAAAATGGAAAAAAATGTGAAAATAGTTACCCTTGCATTTCAACAAGTCCTGGACTCAATGAGATGCTCCAAACAACTCTCGGACACAACCGGCACATTCCGCAATGTCCAGTACACAAAACAATAAAAAAACAGAAATGCCCTTGCAACGACAAAATTTCCAAAAAAATAAAAAATTACGAAAAATGGAAACGTCACACCTCTGATTCGATCTCAAGGGCTGCACGAGCTTGATCTTGAATCATCGTGGAATTTAGATGAAAAACAGAACGATTTGATGTGATTTTTGTTGATCACCGTGGAATTTGGATGAAAAACAGCACGGCTTTGGATGTGCTTGTTGTTCTTCATCTTCAGAGAGGATTTGTTGAATTTGATGAAGAACGGCACGGCTTTAGATGTGCTTGTTGTTCTTCGCCTTCAGATTTTGAATTTCTAGACCTTCTGGATTTCTGAGTCTCTAGATTTCTGAACTGTGAATTTGTGTGTCCCTTCCTTCTTCCTTCATGCCTCTATTTATAGGCTTCTTGGATTGATAGGATGATGACACGTGTGTTCTCCTGATAAAGATAAAATTATAACTGGGCCGGGCCGGTTATATTATGATAATTATTGTTAAAAATAATTATTCCAAATATATTTTATTAGGAATAATTATCTATTTATTTAACTATCTGGGCTGGGCTAATTAAATAATTTAAGTGGATCAAGCTTGGGCCAATTAAATAACTTAATTAAACATTAGGCCCATATTTAATGGGTCCATTTGTCAAAACCAAAGCCCACTAAAATTTTAGTGTCTACAAATTGCCCCCACTTCGAGTTCCAAGTTTGACAAGACTTGTTTCCTTTTTCAAATGGAACTTGAAGTATCCAACTTTCCTTTTTTTTTTTTTTTATCCAACTTTGGATTGAAATTTTACTTTCCTATTTGAACTGAATTATACAAATCTCAATACAAATAAGAGATATTTTGCTACCTATATATACCACCAATGTTATAGGTTTTGACATCAATTCTAAAGTCTCTGAAGACTTATTAGATTGCGGTCTCTACTTAAATAATCGATATGATATGATATATATATATATATATATATATATATATCATATCATATCGATTATTATATATATATATATATATATATATATATATATATATTTTCCTTTCCTTCCTTTTTTTTTCTTTCCTTTTTTTTTTTCATCCAATTTTTCTCTCTTTTTGTTTTTTTTCACGCAATTTTTTTTTCTTTTTTTCTTTCACGCAATTTTTTTCCTCTTTCTTTCACGTAATTTTTTTCTTCTCTCTTTCTTTTTTCTTTTTTCTTTTTTCTTTTTTCTTTTTTTTTTTAACTTTTTTCTCTTTTTTTTCACGCAAAATTTGTTCTTCTCTTTTTTTTCCTTTCCTTTTTCTCTCTTTTTTTTTCACGCAATTTTTTCCCTTTTTTTTTTCTTTCCTTTTTTTTTTTTTTTTGAAGGGCTTGATTGGGTATAGCAACTTGATTTTGGTAGCTGTAGCAGAAATTGAAATTGTCCTTCCAGACAACACTGATCGAGCTTCAAATTTGTTTGTTGTTCCACCATGGTGGTAGTCAAGTGTTTTATGAAGCAAAGGATGACTACCTTAGAGAGCGAAAATAGTCGAAGAAGCCAAGGAACCACATTAAGCGTATCCGACTCACTTCTTGGTCGCAATGCCATTCATATGCCTGATCCTGACAATGAACATTGTTCTTCTCATTAGACACGCATTCAAATGCCTAATCCCGACAATGAACATTGTTCTTCTCATTGGACACGCAAGGTTACAAGCGACCTCACCAACTTTGGTCTTGATTAGATTAATGAAGAATCCATTGTCTCGAAAGCCTTGATATTAAATTCTTCACTTCATGAGAGAGTTGTTGAGAAAAACTAATTTTCACTCTTGGGTCTCAATGTTCAGGCGAATGAAGTATCATGGAGTATTCCCTGTATACTTTCTGCTGAATTGCCACACACCGAACTATATTGGGAGTGGTTAGAAGATGTCTTGGCGCGTTTCCACGACTTTCTATCAAAACAACAACTATATGGTGCTCTATTTGCCTCCCTATTTTCATATGATTACCATGAAGATATATTCAAAGCATTCCTTGAATGTTGGTGCCCAGCCACTAATATTCTTCATGGTTCTATCAACGAGTTGTCTTCATATGATCACCATGGAGATGTATTCAAAGCATTCCTCGAATGTTGGTACCCAGCCACTAATATTCTTCATGGTTCTATCGACGAGCTGTTTTTATATGATCACCATGGAGATGTATTCAAAGCATTCATCGAATGTTGGTGCACAGCCACTAATATTCTTCAAGGTTCTATCGGCGAGCGAAATTTTTTCCTTCGACACCTCAATAGAAAGCCAAATTTCTCTTTCAGCAACACCTCGGCAACGAGCAGAATTATTTTCTTCAACGATATCTCAACGGAAAGCCAAATTTCTAGGCATCTACAGTCTGGCGATGAACCAATTTATTTCTTCGCAGCTACACTTCGCCAGATCAAAATTTCTTTTGTAGGTATAACTATGACAATAGACCAAAATTCTTTTTTGCAGTTACACTTTGGCAGCGAGCCAAATTTCTTCCTTGCAGCTACAATTTGGCGACAGACCAAAATTTTCTTTGCAGCTATACCTTGGTGGCATGCCAAGTTGACAGGGTGCAACGAATCACTTTTGATATCATGCGATGAGCACACTTTGCCCCTTTTTTTTTAGGTTGACTGAACTTGGAACAAACTTCCAAGATGCCTACATACCCTAAACAGGGATCAAGTCATCATGTAATTCACAAATTTTATTTTATTTTATTATTTTTTTATTATTATTATTATTTTTTCCCAAGTAAACAGTTTAAACTCGTGTCAAGAAGTATCATCGAAATTTTGTTTTTGGGCAAATAATTTATACTCATGTCAAGGAGTTATTGATATTTTTTCCAGGTAGATAGTTTAAACTCGTGTCAAGGAATGTGTCTTTTTTTATTATTTTTTTTTTTAGGATAGTTTAAACTCATATCAAGGAGTTCTTGATTTGTTTTTTTCTTTTCAGACAAACAATTTATACTCATATCAAGGAGTGTCATCGACAGTTTATGCTCGTATTGGGGAGCACTTCAACTTTAATTATTCTTCAACTTTGCAAGAATCAGATGACAATCCAAGCCTATGATGAAGGGTACGGACTATCTCGTCGTCACTTTGAGGAATATCTTTTTGGTTTCCTTGACTTAATGCCCCTTGTGATTTAGCACTTTCGGTTGAAGTCATTGTTGTAGCATGGTGCATTTCTTGATGCAAGTCTTTCGAGTTGATACTTATAATAAAAGATGAGGTTACTTCGTCATCCGAATTAGGAAATATATTGTCTTCTTCTTCGGACTCACTTCTCTCATCTTCTTGAAGGTTATCGGATATATCAGGAACATCTTCTCTAGCACCATGATTTTCCATGCTAAGCCCCATGTCGTGGGCTCGAGTAACAAGCTCTTCAAATGTGCGAGGCTTAATCCCTTCTAGGATGTAAAGAATCTCCCAACGCATGCCTTGCATACATGCTTCAACTGCAGAAATTTCAGACAAACGATCCTTGCAGTCAAGACTTAGAGCTCGCTAACGGTTGATGTAGTTAACCACGGGTTCGCCCTTCATCTGTTTTGTGTTTGTAAGCTCCAGCATACCTACAGTACGACGAGTGCTGTAGAAATGGTTCAGAAATTCTAGTTCCATCTGCTCCTAACTGTCAATACCTCCAACTTTGAGGTTTGTGTACCAATCAAATGCATTCCCTTTGAGGGAACGAACGAATTTCTTGACAAGGAGATTTCCGTTTGTACCAGCATTGCCGCAAGTTTCTATAAAGTGTGTGACATGTTGCTTGGGATTGCCTTTTCCATCAAACTGTTGAAGCTTTGGAGGTTGATACCCAATCGACATTTTTAAGATGTCAATTCTTTCTGTGTAAGGCTTTGATTACATGCGAGCACTTTAAGGAACGCCACTGTATTGTTCTTTTATGCAATTCACTATCATGTCTTGAAGTTGTTGGACGGAAAGTGAGGTGACGGAAGCAGCATCAATTGTTGGATTGGCGGACACGTCATTTTGATCATCAATTGGAGTGTTCTCTAGCATAGAATCAGAATGAGAAATTCGGCCTTTGCTTAACTTAGCATTGTCGTCACGCAATTTTAACTTTTCTGTCAGTGAGACAATTTCAGATCTTGCTCCTTGAGAGAATGTTGTAACCTTTCAATTGCACGGACCATAGTCGTCAATTGCTCTTCGTATGAGGTCGTACTCGTCATCATGACTAGCATAGTGATGGAGTCAGAAAAAAAATCTTTGGCCTTGGGTGGACCAGCCTTAAACTTGAACTTGAACTTGTGACTGGAGTAACCTTTAAGGTTGTAGGAACCTTCCTCCTTGCCCCCAACGTGGTGGAACTTGAACTTGTGACTGAAGCAACCTTTGAGGTTGTAGAAACCTTCCTCCTTGCCTCCAGCGAGGTGAAGGCGATATGAGTTTGAGTTGTTACTTTGACAGATTTGGCAGAATTGACTTTCATCGCATCGTGCTGTCTTTTGGCAGGAACGGAAGATTTGGCTATGCTCCACATCATTAAACTTGCAGAGGTGTTTGCTCCACTTGACGAAGTTGTAACCTTCTTGCCACCTTTTGTGATGGTATTGATGTTATCCATCATAACTGTGATGTCTTTGGTGGTATTCTTGCTCTTCGTCTGAATCTTATTGGAAGTCATAGAATCTGACGATGAATTTGTTGAGAATTTGATGTAGGAGAAAGAGATGAGAGGTAGAAGATGTCCCACCGGGCGTGCCAGAAATTTGTACAAACAAATTTTGTTATCTGCAAATAAAGACAAAATATGGGCAAAATATAGTATTTTATTAATTTGGATAAATTAGAGTACAATCCTTTGTAATAATCTTTACAAAGAATAAGGTCCTCTGATTCGATCTCTTTTTTGGTTGGTTGGATCCAAGGGCTGCACGAGCTTGATCTTGAATCACCGTGGAATTTGGATGAAGAACGGCACGATTTGATGTGCTTTTTGTTGATCACTGTGGAATTTGGATGAAAAACGGCACGGCTTTTGATGTGCTTGTTGTTCTTCATCTTCAGAGATGATTTGTTGAATTTGATGAAGAATGGCACGGCTTTGGATGTGCTTGTTGTTCTACACCTTCAGATTTGGAATTTCTGAACCTTCTGGATTTCTGAGTCTCTGAATTTCTGGACTCTGAATTTGTGTGCCATTTCCTTCTTCCTCCAGGCCTCTATTTATAGGCTTCTTGGGTTGAAAGGATGATGACACATGTTATCTCCTGATAAGAATAAAATTATAACTGAGTCGGGCCGGTTATATTATGATAATTATCCTTAAAAATAATTATTCTAAATATATTTTATTAGGAATAATTATCTGTTTATTTAACCATCTGGGCTGGACTAATTAAAGAATTTAAGTGGATCAAGTTTGGGCCAATTAAATAACTTAATTAAACATTAGGCTCATATTTAATGGGTCCATTTATCAAAACCAAAGCCCACTAAAATTTTAGTGTCTACATTAAGTAACAGAAATGCACATGTAAATGCAACATTTAAAAGTGATGGCAATGTAGATAAATCATTTCATCGAACATTTGGTGTGCATGTAGCTTTAAGCTACCGGAAATGCAAACTTAATAGTAATACTTCAAGCAATAATCTCATTAATTCCACGACACAACCCAAGCATACATCCTACCCTCCTTAATTAAAAGAAATCTTTTTGCATTAAAAAAACAGTTGATAGGCAAATGGGAATTTAACTAGTGAAGATGCAAGTAAAATTTTAACTAGCAAAATAAGAGAGAGTTATGAATCCACAAAGATTTCAGGCTTGATAGATGAAAAATTATTAGATTGTACACGACCATATATAAGTCAGTATTTCAATCTAATCAAAACTTATATTTACACATCTTTATAATATTTTATTAAACAACTTAATTAGACTAGAACACATTGTCCACGGCCTAAGAGAGGCTCGACTGAGTAAAAAAACACAAACACTATCACAGGCCTTTGAAAACACAAACAACTCCAAGAGAGACCAACATCATTCTGCATCATTTGATTAGAGTGCACAAGTACAAGAGCCACAAAATCAACTAAAAGGGTTCATAATTCAACGTTGATCCAACTCAAAACTAGATTGAAAATACATTAATTAGCCTTGAAAACAATCCAAAAGCCGGATTTATAACGGTAAAGCCTCCATCTAGTGCCAGATTATGCCCACTCACATACTTGGACTCATCACTAGCCAAAAAAACAGCAGCCTCAGCCACATCTTCCATACCAAGAGTCACCCCCTTAAGGTTAGAATAAACACCAGAGCCCCCTTCATTCTCCATCCTGTTAAACTTCTTCATCTGCTCGGTGACAATGACGTAAGGCGACAAGCAATTCACTCGGATGCCAAACTGTCCCAGCTCTGCAGCCACATTCTTAGTGAGTCCCACCACGGCATGCTTTGAGCTCACGAAAGCGTGAGTTGAAACACCGCCAACACTACAAGCAACACTCCCAATCGACACTATGCTGCCCCTCCTGGCCGGGATCATCACACGAGCAGCGTGTTTGGTGCCCAAGAAGACACGGGTTAGGTTAACGCTGATGACAGTCTCGAATTCAGACTTGTCCACGTCGAGTATGCTTATTTTTGGTCCGTCTATGATGGCTGCATTGTTGATCATTACGTCGAGCTTGCCGTGCTTGGCAATGGTGGTGTCAATGGCATTTTTGATGTCCAGCTCGTTAGTTACATCACAGTGGAAAAATGAAGCTATTTCAGGACTTATGTCTTGGCACACTGACTGAGCCAACTCATCCAGGGCATCTGCTATAACGACTTTAGCACCATGTTTGGCAAATATTCTAGCAATGCTCTCTCCAACGTTGCGTGCTCCACCGGTGACTATTGCCACTTTGCCTTCCAATCTGAGACATGTTCAAAGGGTATGCACCCAAAATTGAAGTAAGCAATTGTTCGTGACGATTAATACATATAGGGATGCCAATTTAACCTATCCATCCCGGTTTAGGATCATCCTAATAGAATTAATGGTGAATTTGAAAACAAGTTTTTATTTGAGAGTCAATTTTGGATCACTCATCCATACATAAATAAGATATAAATAAAAACATTACAGTGTCATTGAATAAATTATCTATATATATATATATAGTAGGATATATAGCAACTTAAATAGTATGTATGAACCTTGGGTGCAGCTGCAGAGTTTGCTGACATTGTTGAGACAAGAGCTTTTCCACAGTTTTGATGATCTCGTTTTTTGGCAATATTTAGATCTTCATATAGGCACATTTTAGATGCCATTAATGATTAGTTCGAAAGTTCAACTTCTTTTTTTTTTTTTTTTTTCAATTAATTAGTTGAAGAAAATCAGAAAATCTTTGTAAGCTTCAACATTTTCTTCCCCAATGATTTATATATTCAACAATGCAACGTAAGATACATAGAATTTGGTGCATTACTATGTGGATCAACTGTTGTCTTTTATTGACCTGGGCATCTAAGAGTCGTACATTGGACTGGACTTAACAGATTCTGATTACTACCCAATTATATTCTAATTTTGTCTTACAAGCTTTGTATGTCTTTGTATTGTCATCCAACCAAGAAAAAAAAAAAAACAAAACACAATAATTTGTGTGTGTTGTCTAAACTCACACTATAAATACAGGGCAAAGATCTCTCTACAATCACAGTGTTCCAATCTACACTGAAGAGGCAACTCATTACAATTATATCTCCAACACTGCTAGTCTTTCTCTCCCGCGTAATTTTTATTTTATTTTATTTATTAATTTTTTAAAAAAAAGTTAAGCAAAGAAAAAAAGGTAAATATTATGTATATACTGTATATATTAACAGTCGGAAATTTACAGCCCCAATAGAGGAATTGCCCAAATTGAGGGCCAACCCATGATACAATAACCCAGCCCATTAAACCAAGGTTTAATACAAAAGAAATTCAGACCCAAACTAGGAACAATTCAAAAATCAGAAAAAAGACAAGAATTCACAAATAATTCGTAATTACAAAATTAGGAAATTGATAAATAAGGACAATAATTTTTTAAAAAAATAAATTTAATCACTCTTTCTATTTTCGTATTTATCACTTTTCAAATTTTTAATTAAGGACTATTTGTACATTTGTGATTGGACCACATTAGCGATTCATGATAAGTACACAAGTCTTGTCCTTTGGGTGTAATATAATTATAGATGGCAGTACGTTAGCCATTTATGCCTGAAACTAACTTGGCAAAAATGAAATTGAGAACCACCTACTCGTTGGTCTCTCATTTACACAAAGAATTTCCAATAAAATTTAGAAAAGATAAAAACAAATCAAAGAATGTCATGGGCAAAACATGTCACACAGAACATCATAATTAACATTATCTATCATTTTCCATTATCTAATGTGCGATTTTAAATAAGAAACTTGCATAGGAACTAATGTAATTAATATTTTGGATGTGACAAGCCGTGTGAAAATGGCCATTAAACAATACCAGTAATGTATAAATTCTACTTTTGCTTGCTAAATTGTATTGTTAGTGAACGTATGGAATCGATAACACCTAAATAATAAGATTGTGTAATCTATATTATTGGACTCTTTTGTAAGTATTGTGATAAATTTGTGGGCGGGTATAAATAGACCAATCATACTAGGCACTGAGCGTGGAAAGGGATGTGTTATATATGTAGGATTTTTACACTCGAATTGGTCCAAGACCTTGTGGGATAAAGTCTAAAGAACAAAATCATGCAAACTCGGATCCAAAACGAACAATTTCATATCATGTGATGGAGTAAATTATTACAAAATCGTATTAAAGCCTGACCCGAGGAGAACCTTGGGGCCCTAAAAAATTCAGGTGATCCTTCCATAGCACAAGGAAACACCTGCTTATGAAAAAAAAAATCAGAAGAGTTTTTTTTTGTTTTGTTTTTTCTTTAACTTGAAATAGTTATTTCATGCTCAATAATGTAAATTAAATAGCTTTTCTTGTTGTTGCCGTACAACAAATTCAAACAAAGAACGTGAGGAATTATTACAATAAAATTATTACAAATTTTAAAGGAGACTTGTTCACCCATTTCATTTTAGACAGGTGCAACAAGTATCAGGGTCCACTCATTTTTGTTAAAGACATTAAATGTTGCAACTTAATTCACATTGCTTTTGAATGTCCCAGGAAAAGTTAAAAATAATGATTTTATTCGGAATTAATCACTTGCTCGAAACCTTGGCTTAGAGTTCAGACCCGAGACCACTAGGACAAAGGTAAACCAGTAATTTTGCTACAGATTCTTCGTGCAGATCTATAGCACATGTAACCTATTTCATGCACCAGGTCACAAGATTAAAGAAACATTTAGATCATTACTATTACAAACAGCCAGATGTTTCTGGAAGAAGAATCACACCCCCAAGTCCTATCACAGAGAAGTTTGTAACATTAAAATTCTTCCCTACTATTTTATACAAGAATGATATAAATACTTATTATGTTCACACTATTCAGTAACACAAAATGAAAAAAATAAATAAAAAAAGAACGCTCCTCACCGAAAACAAATAATGTTCTCAGTACAAAAAGAACACAGAAATTTAAATAAAAGAAAAAGAAATGAAAAAAGAGAGTATTCGGAACAGTGTGTCGGGAGATACAACTATATGCAATAGTACAGTGGATATACAAAAGGGAAGAAGTTGGTCAATCTTCTCAACTCCATCCATGGGCATCATCGCCTGTCAGTTCCATCGTGGAGATGTGGCTTTATACATAAAATCTTGAGAAGATGTCGTCCCATAATTTAAATCGAGGTTGTGGAGTTGTTCCATCAGCTGAGAGCGCCGTTCCTTGAAGAAGTCGAGACGTGTTGTTAATTCTACCAAAGTGGAGGACGCTGCTGATGGCTGTCTAGGATAATCCAATACCTGCAACCATTATAACAAATTCAGGAGCTGAAAGTCTGCCAAGAATGCAGGATCAATCACTCAGCAAAATCCTATGAATAATTCAATCAACCTCTGGTGTAGCATCTTTTGGCCAAAAGATAAGAGCTTTGGTATACCATCACATTTGATAACAAATTTGGGGAAAATATAATCACAAATGAATTCAACCCGAGAAAGCAATGGAGGGTGACACTAGTCATCTTTGGAACTCCTTTTTTGATCGTCTCAAAAATATTATGAAAAGCTTGGACGTTAAATTCAATCTTTTGAAAGAGAAAATAAACTAGTGATTTATGCACAATAAAAAAAAAAGTAGGTGCTGGCTGTTGATTAAGGCCATGTTTGGTGTCAGTGAATGGAATCAAATGAAGTGGGAATGGAATGTTTTTATTTCCATTCTTTAGTTTGGTAAGTAACTTTAAAGTTGGAATGATGATTCTTGTCCATTCTCCAAGAATGGTGATTCCCACTAATTCATTCCACTTTCCAACTAAAAAAATGACCATTCCATTCCCACTTTTAAAAAAAAATTAAATAAATAAATGAATGAAAAAAAAAACATTTGATGAAATGTCGGCTACACATATATATATGCATACATACATATATATATATATATATATATATATATATATATATATATATGTTTTACAAAAATATGATATTTTTCTGTGCAACCAAACATGGGAATGAGAATGGTCCATTCCCATTCCATTCTTTGATTTATTCCATTCCCACTTTATTTCATTCAACAACACCAAACTAGGCCTAAGTTCAATGAAAAAGATGTACTTGGATCTTTCTTTTGTCTGACAAGCACAATATGAAGGAATGGTGGACCGGGGAAGAGAAAGACCTTAAGTTACTAATTGTAGATTAAGGATTTACTCTTTATTTTTATTTTTTTTTATAAGTAAGGATTTACTCTCTATGATCCTAAAGTAATAGTACTTAAAGTTTCTCTTTTCTTTAGAATAACATTTTGTGCAACAGAAACCAAAACTATTTAAAGAAGCAAGTCTAACCTCTACTGCCCTAGAAGTGGAAGGCACAGAGGCAGAATCAACAGCACAGAGCTCATCCACAGATGCACTAGTGGATGCTTCGTTACTTTTAGAATCACTCAAGCTTGTTGTGTCCAAAAATTGCTTCCGAGAAGGTTGCCTGCTACTGCTGCCAGAAGTTAATACCTGACCTTTGCTATTCCTCAAATCTGCCCCCAGCAAACTCTCCTGAAGCAAAATATTCAAGGGAAAAAATTAGAATACTTTAAGCACAAAGAAGCCACCGACAGAAATCAAAAGTCAAATGGCAGTTTGAGAAGATATATTTTCAACTATATTATGGTATGCACCAGTACCGAATTAATCCAGTGATACATTTTATATCAAAAATTTATTAGGAAATGAGAGTTACTCATAGCCACCAAAATCTGATCATTACAATATGTAGCATGCATAGCATGCATGGATGGACATGTAATACAATGGTGGAATTGGTAAAATGTGCACCCCAAGAGGTTTAGGAAACAGCAAGTCTTACACCATATTCAATATGAACCCACATTTCATGCCAAATATCCCAACTAATGCAGAGAGCCACATGCTTGAGCTAAATGAATCTAAAGACCGAGGCCAATGCAATTTTAGCACCATATGGAGAAGATTGTTACATGTGAAGACGACGACCCTAGAATGAGAACAACTGTTAGGTTTATCGCATAAAGAACATAAACTGATTGTTTAATGGCATATTTTGCCGGCCATTGAAACAACCTTTTACAATCGAGAATGACAACTGTATCTAGTATAATCAGTCTTAGATATTCTTTACAAAATGATCTTTGTTGAGAACCACATGATCCAGTGCCCTAGTACTCATAGTGACTAGAAAATACCAGAGACAAATTTGGAATAGGGACTTTTCAGGGATAACTTGTGCCATCCAAAAGGAAGACTTGGAAATACCAGTTCCCAGTTTATGTAGCATTCTTTACGGCACTCTTCCACCAAAAGGAAAAGAAGAAGGAAAGAAAGCAAATGACAGAAAAATAAAATGGTAACATAATAACTATTTTAAAAGAAAAAAGACAGAACAACAGAAAAATGTTAACAACCATCTACTCCAAAAGCTTTAAGCTATTAGAGAGGATGCAACTTTAACACTTAAATCTTTCAACAAGCCCCCTCACATGTGGTCTTCTTTTTGGTCTAATACGTGTTTCAATTTTAATTATCAGAGTGACGGTGCTTTCACTATGCGATTTCTGACGGAAAGTTGGGCAGTTGTAAGAAATGAGGTAATGGGTACTTTTCAGGAGTTTCATTCTTTTGGCGTCTTTGAGAAATCGCTTAATGCTTCATTCATTGCCCTTATTCCAAAAAAGGGAGGTGCTTCAGATATAAAGGATTTTCGTCCTATTAGTTTGGTGGGCTGCATTTACAAACTCATTGCTAAGGTGCTCGCTTTAAGAATGAAGGAAGTCATGGATGGAATTATTTCGGATTCCCAAAATGCTTTCGTTGGCAGACGACAAATTCTTGATTCAATTCTTATTGCTGGCGAATGTGTGGATTCCAGATTGCGGAGTGGTATTCCTGGAGTTCTATGCAAACTTGGCATTGAGAAAGCATATAATCATGTGAATTGGAATTTCCTACTCTATTTGTTACAAATAATGGGGTTTGGAAGTAAATGGAGGAAATGGATTGAGACCTGTCTTTCGTCTGTCAAGTTTTCAGTTCTTGTGAATGGCTCTCCCGCCGATTTCTTTAGTTGCTCTAGAGGTATAAGCCAAGGTGATCATTTGTCATCTTTCCTTTTTCTTGTTGTTATGGAGGGGTTAAGTAGACTGATGCGTAGGGCAGAGGACCTTGGTTTTATTAAGGGCTTTAGACCATCAGATGGAGATTTCCCATTCACTCTTTGCAGATGACACCCTGGTTTTCTGTGATGCTGATGTGTCTCAACTTCGATACTTGAGGTGTGTTCTGACTTGTTTTCAGGCAATTTCCGGGCTAAAGGTCAATGTGGCAAAGAGTATGTTTGTCCCAGTAGAGAATGTTCCGGATATTTCCTCTTTAGCTGCAATCCTTGGATACAAGGTGAGCTCATTCCCTATTCCTTATTTGGGTTTGCCCCTAGGGGTCTCTTCAAGTTTAGTGGAGAGTTGGGATTCCTTGATTGACAGGTATGCGAAGAGATTAGCAGGTTGGAAGAAGCAATACTTGTCAAAAGGGGGTAAAGTTACTCTTATCAAGAGCACCTTGTCGAGCCTCCCCACTTATTTTCTTTCTATGTTCCAAATCCCTTGTTCCATTGCAGACAGGATTGAAAAAACTCAAAGGGATTTCCTTTGGGGTGGTAAGGGCGATGAGTTCAAGTACCACCTTGTCAGATGGGAGGAAATTTGTAAGCCTGTGAAATTGGGTGGACTTGGCATAAGACGATTAGTTCCTTTCAATCAAGCTCTCCTGGGTAAGTGGTTACGGAGATATGGGAGGGAAAGACATCGACCATGGCGCAGGTTAGTCTCTTGTCGGTTTGGCGAAGAGGCTGGAGGTTGGTCTACGCGTCTGGTTACCCTAGTGGGAGGAGTAGGGATGTGGAAGGCTATTCGAAAGGGATGGGATGTTTTTTCGGCTCATATCAGATTCAAACTCCGTGATGGACGTTGCATTTGGTTTTGGGAAGATCTCTGGTGTGGGGATCAGCCACTTTCTCGTACATTTCCAAGGTTATTTAGTATTGTTGTTGATAAACACGCCTACATAGTCGACTGCTATCGGCTTGATAGCAGCAAGATTATATGGGATGTGCATTTTCGGCGCTCTTTTCAGAATTGGGAGATGGACGAGGTATGTGTTTTTTTGGATCTTCTGTATCGACAGGAGGGCGTTGGCAAAGGTAATGATGTTTTAATTTGGGTTCCCTCTTCTCATGGTCGTTTTGAAGTTAGATCTTTGTTCTTATGTTTGTCAAATTTTGTTAATCGAGACTTCCCGTGGAAAACTATTTGGCGGTCTATGGCTCCAAACTAAGGTGGCTTTCTTTGTTTAGACTGCTGTGTGGAGAAAGATTCTGACAATTGATAATTTGAGAAAAAGGGGCAATTGTATAGTTAATCGTTGTTGTCTATGCAAGGATGATGTGGAGACCGTTAATCACCTCCTTTTGCATTGCCCTGTGGCGATTGATTGTTGGAATCTTATTGTTGGGTTGTTTGGCATGTGTTGGGTTATGCCACGATCTACTAAGGAATTGATTCATGTTTGCAGAGACTATCAAGTGAGAAGAGACGTTCGCGATTTCTGGAGAATTGTACCACATTGTGTATGGTAGTGCATTTGGAAGGAGAGAAATAGCAGAATGTTCGAAGGAAAAGAGTCGCCTACGGAAACGGTCAAACTTTACATTCTTCGTTCTCTCTTCAATTATGTGAAGAGGAGCTTTTGTTCTTCTTCATATGATTTAATTACTTTTTTGGATTCTTTGGGGCCTTAGTCCCGGTTCCACTTTTGTAATTGAGACGCGTTCCCCTCTTTAACGCCTTTTTTTAATGTTATTTTTACTTATCAAAAAAAAATTATCAGAGTGACGGTGAGGTTTGAACTCAACACCTTGCCTACTCTGATACCATGTTAACCACCATCTACTTCAAAAGCTTAAACTATTGAAGAGGGTGTAACTTTAATATTTAAATCTTTCAACAAAAAACAAGGATCAAAGTGAAAAGAAGTAAAAAGTGAAAAATTGAAAATAAATAAGAGCAGCAGATGAAATCCAGAAAGAACCAAAAAGGGCAAAAGGAAAAAGATTCATATCTCCCTCTTTCCAAATCCTACTTAAAACAATTCAATGAACAATGGATCAAGGGTAAAAGAATGAGGCAGATACCTCGGTTCTTTGTTTCCTTTCATGGTTACAAAAAGCAAGGGTTGTATCAAAATCTTGCTGAAGAAATTTCCTGCACATAGCAAACATATAGAGAGTATTAAAAATAAAATTTAAACAGAACCAAATATAATTTCCTGCATCCACTTCCATGTTCTCACCAAATCATATTCCACTCAAATTCAGGTATCAACAAAAATGCAATGAACGATATATGCTCAACTTTGCATTCCATGTTAGCTCTTTAATAACAAGTGAAAGCAAGGGTTGTATCTGATACTTGCTGAAGAATTTTTTTTTTTTGAACACCAAACATCCATGTCATAGAAAAGAGATATTTTAGTACTTCATTTTCTGTCAAATGTAATTAATTATATTGCATACTTATCATGTGTTGCTGCACTACGTACTCAAAAAAAAATGCAACAATAATTCTAAAAGCATGTTAAAGTTTTATCTTACAACTACAGACCCCAAGGCCACATATAAATACATGAATCTAAAGGTCACATGACTAAAACTCAGATTAGAAACTGAACAAAAAAGGTCACATCACAAAAATATAGTTAAATTTGGTCAGTGTCATTTTTGTAGCCTTACATTCATGTTGAATGGTATGCTTCTGCTTATTAGGACTTTATATTGGCAAACTTCATCAGAAAAGCCAGCGTCTTTGCCTTTTGTTTTTAGTTTGTTCAATTCTAAATGTTTAATCTTAAGTTAATTAGGTTTAGATATCCTCATGATCCGTGGACATTCAAGATGAAAATTAAAGATCATTACAAAGACAAAAAGGTAAACTCAGTTCTTTAATATCAAACTCACCATTTAGGGTTCTATTTTGTGCAATCACATAAATCATGTTTAAGATGCATTAGACATATTGTAGAATGCATATTTCATAAATTGATTAAACAGGATAAAATAAACAGGTATTTAAAAGGAGCAGAGAGTTGGGTCAGTCGTAGGATCGATCGACCTTCATTGTTTAAGTTCAATCCATCGAACTCATGGTGGAGGAGTTACATCTCTATTTTATTTGCAACTATAAAACCCTAATTCTTTTGTACATAAAGCCATATAAACATTTTTCTTTTGGTAAGCATGTATTAGAAAGCGTTCAAAAGGGGAACACATCCTGAAAGCTACACAAAGGCCGATGCCAAAAAGGACCTAAGAACTCAAGGAGCCCAAAAAATCAACTATCTCCTCTATAGATTTACAATTTCTCCCCAAAACATAACAAAAAAGAGAGCTAAAACAATAAGAAACTTTAATGCCCCAAAGGAAGATCCCTCTCACTCCTAACCACCCTATCCGCCATTGAATCGAACTTCGTCTCTTGCAAACACACTACATGAGCTCCCCACTTTCTCACCACTAACTTGACCAACTTTCTATTGTTCGGGTCATTAAGACCATGAACATTCCATGAAATGATGCATAACTTCATCTGAAAACACAAACATTCCCCTCCCCTTGCTCATCCCTCTACCCACCTCACTGCCCCCTCCCACACCATCTCGTCCTTCCCCTCATAATTCACATATGAAATAAGGTTCCTAACCTCCCTCTCCCCCTTCCAAGAAGGGACTTTCTTCTTCCTTCTAACCCCCCGTACACATATAGGGTTCTCTAATCATATATATGCATAAAGAGATACATAAAGTGAGCATATATGCAATTAAAGAGCACATATTTTTCTTTTTCATCATCTAAACATATTACATATTGGTTGGATGGCTAGCAAAATAAGTGCTCTTTAATTGCATTCAGGGTAGAACATCTGGCGTTTGTATCTAAGGTAACTTAGGTACTTCTATGGCTTTAGAATCTGACACCCAGAATTGTAATACCTTCAGTTAAAGTGGATTTGATCTACCAAGCCTGGGGTCCCGTGATCTTTCTCCTATGAGATTTTCCATATAAATTTGGTGTTCAGTGTGTGATTGTTTCAGTTTTTAATTTTTGCTCTATTTATTGCTATTTTCTTGCTGCGCTAAATTAAATTTATCATAATCTAAGTTTCAATTTTAAATTTTTGCTCTATTTATTGCTATTTGTTCCTGCTGCGCTTAATTAAATTTATTATAATCTAAGTTTCAGTTAGTTAAAGTCTTTGCAAGACCAATACACCCTCACTCTAGGTCTAGAAGGGACTTGGTGTACTTTGTGACTTATGAGCACCCAGAGTAGCAGTCCTCCCTTCAGCATTCATCTCACATTCATAACATTGAGATGGCCAAAGATGATTACTAGAATAATTTTAAAAGAGACCAACAAACAATTTACTGTACAGAAATCATTGTTCATGAAGCAATCTATTGATGACAGGAGGACAATCATCCTCCATGACTTAAATAAGTCCAATGAGAGTTATAAGCCAACTTTTTTAATTTTTTTTATAATCAGCCAACTTGACATCTTAATTTTGGTTATATATCATAACAGGTTGTTGGGTGAAAAAAGAGATCCATTAAAATATAGTCTTTTAATAAAACTGTTTAAAACCAGCCATTGCGACAAACTAATGAAACGACACCACACTATGGCATGGAAGCTTAACATCTGTTGTTTGTTGTGGGGGGGGAGAGGAGGAGATAGAACTGGATTTTAGCAACTCACTGTTGAGAATTGCGATCTAGGACATGTTGAAAACGATCACACACATCAGAAAGGGAGCCATAGTGATTTTGACGTTGCTGATTAAGTTGATGGTGTAATTCTGCAACCTTCTGCTTCAGCCGGGCCACATCAGCTTCAGCAAGAGCAATCTCCTCAAGCTCGGCCCTCGTCTTCAAATTAGAGTAAACTCATAAGAACGTGTTTGCATAAAGCATCCATTTAAATATAACTTTGTTAGTAAAGTACAAACTTTGGAATCCATTCCGCGGGAGCTGGAAATTTGTCCAGAAGACATGCTCAACCCAACCTCCAATGCAGCTCTTAGATCTCTCTCAGCTTGCAACTGCTCTTGCAGCCTTGAAACCTTTTAATAAGAGTCATGCAGAATTCAGTAAAGACATGCTAAATTGAAGTTTATCTAAATAACCTTATACATTATTTTTCCAAATATGAAAATAAATCAAAGAAGGTAAGACATTTTAAAACCAAATGACATGGTAGAAGTGTCAAAGGAACATATGGAAAAATATTAAAGTATGACACCTATGCTAATTACACCTTGAGAAACTTATAAAATAATAAGCTATTAGGATAGGCATTAGAGAGAGAAGTTAACATTATGATGTTACAGATTGTACATCTTTCAACAATGACCACTTAATGCAACCCTCAAGAACTTGAAAACAGCCCCTAAAAAGAATCTTCCATCCACTAAGAGCAAAACTCTAAAAGTGGATATGCATGATCCACCTCCTCCATCTTGTCCTCGAACCCAACTTCTCCATAATACAAAAGAAAAAGCCCCTATCGACATGATCATAGGACATCTAAATACCTAACTAGCAAAAAAACCAAGCTCCTTACTTCTAGTTCTCAAATCCACACACTCATTTGGCAGAGTGACCAAATTCAAAACTTGCCTACCCCCACCATAGTGTATTTTTGTTTTTCAGATACAAGAGAACTGATCACTAATACCAAAATTAAGATGGGAAATATCAAACGCAACTACCAAATTGCTAAAATAAATTTACTGGAAGAATAGATAAAGTTCACCAATAATAACTAACATTTTGAGTAAAATTAAAAGCTAGAAAATAGTGCTCAATGAAACCATGAAAAATGGAAAACAGTCGATATAAATATGGCTACATCTGATGGATAGAAAGTATTTACATCTTGTTCAAGTGCCAAGCGGCGCTCATGCAAAGCTTGCTTCCTTCTCTCCAAGCTAGCTTGTAAAATTGCATTTCCTCTCGCCTAACAGAGATGATAGCCAATCCAGTTAACTACAGCATGAATACACTATGATTTAGTGTACATAACCCTAAAAGCGGAACCTAAATGTTACCTCTTTTGCAATCCTATGTTGTAAGTCATTTTTGGTGATCTCAAGCCTCTGAATAGCAAGTCTGCAAACAGTCATGAAACGTGTTTGTGAAAGCAGATTTCAAAATGAAACAACAATAACAATACAAATAGAACAAACTAATAAAAATGAAATTCTATAGTAAATTCGTAATAATAGTAATTTTAACATAAGTGGATTGCATATGTCAATGCAATAAAAATTTTGATCAGGAATTTTCTTAGCAAATTGCTAGGAACAAACACCGTTCAATTGAGTATTAAAAGTTGACCTGTTGATGCAACAAAATAGAGAAACCAAGATCTACGATCCCGAATTCCTTTTGACACTTCACCAAAAGTGCATGGAGAGGGTTTATTAAACATTTAAGATGCACCACAAAATGGAGGCGGAAGTATTAATACACACACACACACACACACACACACACACACATCTACGCGGGGGGGAGGACTTCTTTTATTTAGAAAAGGGAAAAAAGAAAAGGCCCCACAAAATGGAGGAGGAATTTCGTGGACTTTTATTAATGGATGGGAAAGTGGGAAGTTGGACCCTTTCTCAAAAATGTTGCACGAAATATTATAATAGAATTACTAGATTCAGGACAAATTTCCCTATAACCTCTTAAAAACAAGAAGAAGCTTCATTCCACCATAAGCTGAACCCATCCAATTACACTTCACCTTCTACATGTCTATAAAGATGCCAAAGCACTTGCTTGAAATTCTAATTCACACAGAAACAAAATGCTGCCTTTTAAGTAGGAAAAAGAATACACCACACCACACCAACGGGCCAGAGGCCTAGCGGTATCAGCTTCTTACTTCCCAAAGGGAGGTCAGGGGTTCAAGTCTCAGAAGAGACAAGTGTGTGTGAGTACCAAGTAGGAAAAAAAAAAATACACCACAGAACTGATTTTAAGACAGCTTAACGAAAAGCCACCCAAGCAGTAAACCTCTTTTCTAGATATCACATTATTTTCATGATATTTACTCCATCTATCTCCTACAATTAATTGCATAACTGCAATTTGACCCTTAAGTAGTTAGTACTGCTACAAGATTCAGCTGCATGATTATCAAAAGACTTCTCCATATATATGATGATATCCTTTCCTTCATTAATCCTGAAACTTGTACGGTGCTTAATTACATTTATAATAATAAATAACCAAAGAAATGCTCCTGGTATTTCCATGAACTTAAAATTCAGTAACCCCACCCACCCCCAAAAAAATCTCCTTCACCAAAAACTCTTGCTTAAGTCCTTAACTCACAATATACGCTTTTGGCTTTTCAATCCAAATTTTAGAAGTCCTTATAATTTTTTTCTCTAGTATCACTACTCATGCTTTGGGTCGCTTAATTTCCCATGGGTTTTCAGCATTTCTTCTCCATTCTTCCCTGATTTAAAAAGTGAAACCATGATGGCACTTTTTGGCCTTTAACTCAAATCCAAGCATGATTGTATGAATAGTTTTTGCATTGTAATTTGCAAAGCTCTTTAAATTTCATTAGCAGAGTTACCATTTCACATAAGACTTTAGTCTGTGCTTTTACTTTATTTGCTCCTTCGCTGGGACCTCCCCACCCCACCTTTCACCACATTATTTTTGCTATCTGGTTTTATTTAGTTAATTCTTTCGTCAAGTGCATATAAACATAACCTATGGTACTTTCATCATATAGCCATTCTGCACCTATTAACATCAGCTTTCCCATGAGGTTCCAGAAATTGAAACAAAATATCAAGTATGAATCAAAAATATCTACCATGGAGAACAATCTACACTTAGGAATAATAATATATATAAACAATAGCTTTTCAGTAGCTATACGTGACTTGACAATATGCTAACCCAAACCAAACACAATATTGTACTGACCAGACACACCCATTGGTTTCACTCTAACTGTAACTCAACAATCAAATGGGCACATGTACCAACTTACAGATAAGTTGTCATATGTTTCATAATTGAAATACAGCACCACATCCAGGAGTTGATTCAACAAAGAATGTATCTTTAACGTAATTGTCATATGTTTCATATATGATCATGCCTTTAACAGATGTATCAGGTGCCACAAAGCAAAATAATGAAGTCCATAAAGAAAATCTTACTCTTCCTCTCCAGAAGAATCAACTGATTCCATTGAAGGCATCTTTCTGACCTGAAAAATATAAAACTGAATTCTCAGGTTCCCATCAATAGCACTTTCAAGATACAAAACATAAAAAACAGAATGTGGGCATCTTATAATTGATTTCACGCCTCCATGAATGACAAGCACATCCACAAAAGAAAACTACATAATTACTTCCAAGGGAGTGAAGTGTCCATGTGCTGAACAGGGGGTCAGACACCATTCGTAATAAAATTTGTGCATTGCCCATCTCAACATTTGTAATTTTAATCAACCATTAAGTGAAAGTGAACACTACACCTGCAAGTATTATACGTTTTTTATCCAATAAGCATATCCCTTTCAAATCAATCAAGCCAGAGGTCATTAAGAAAAAGTATAAATTATGTTAGCATTCTACAATTCTAATCATAGGACTTAAATGAATCATAGTGTCCCCAAATATATATTTCTAAAATAGCCATATCGAACACCAGGTTTTTGTTTATTACATCTGCGCCCACACCAGGGAAACAAAGCAAACAAATTTAGATAATCAAGTATACAACCAGAATATTCAAGCCAAGAACAACTGATTGACATTGCAAATAAATAAAAGAAATGGATGCTAATGAAGCCATCAACTGCAGAAGAGTGCCAGTATGAGTACAAGGCTCCAAGAGAGAACAAAGACATACTTGAGAAAAATGAAACGACATATATTAGAAGCCAGAAGAAATCAACCAAGTTATGAGATATAATAGAAATGAAAAAGAAAAAGGAAAAAAAAATAATAATAATAATAATAATAATAAATAAATAAAATAAAAAACACCAAGTGATGAAATGGGAATGACAATAAATCGTTGATGACTCAAAGTAAGATGACTTACAGCTCCTTTTCCCCAAAATGTAGACCGTTTAACATTGAGATTGGAGTTTGTAAGTTTACTTATAGACTTCTCAGCAGATGATTCAGGCCCAAGGACCGACTGAGGTAGCCCTGGATCCATAGATGACAACACCTCCCCCATGGATCGAGTTGACTCACTGCCAGGTAAAATTTCAGGAGAATCCAACTCACTTTCACTTTTCTTCCTTGGTGGGCCTTGTTGCTCATTAAATTGATTAGAATCTCTAAGTGGTTGAGAATTTGCAAGTGGATTTGGTTTTGTTGCCGAAGTGCGATTATTCCTAGGGGTTCCAACATCGGAATCATCACCTCCAAAGGCCTGCGTTAGAAAATAATAGCACATCAAGTAGATGACCAATATTGGACCAGAGTAAATTTCTAAATCAGATAAACAAATTATGAGATTTGGCATGTATAAGAACTTAAAATTATATTGCTTAATATTGAAGATTTAATGGAGTTATCAGTGGAGGAAAATCCTCCGGTAATTCATGTTGTTTCCTCTTATTGAAGATTTACTGTTACTAGAGTAATCAGTGGAGAAAAATCCTCCATTTTTCCAATTTTCTATCTCTTTCCATTCTCATCATGGGCCCAAGGGGGCATCTGCCCCATCCCCCCCACCAACCCCCCCCCCGCGGCGGGCAGGGGCACATGCTGGCTCTGCCCCTGACAGGAGGCCTTGGCGCCTTAGTGCACCTTGAGCCTTTAACAACTATGGCTGGCTCTGTTTGTAATGACATGGTGAGAATATTTACCTTGGGGTAGCTCCTTTTTTTAATAAATTGGATATTAGGGATATAGTTTTTTTTTTTTTTTTTTTTTTCTAGAGTGCCGACTGCAGCATATTTTTTTATGCAGTCAATAATTCTTGCTGTAAATATGTCATGTTCATGAGTTATAACAGCAGTAGTTTGTGATATTATTTGCAATGTCATATTATACTTCTATATGTTCTATGCAACTTGTGCCTTGACTCAAGCCCATGCCTTGCCTTGTGCCTTGCTCTTAGGCTCTAGGAGACCCTTGGCGCCCAAGTGCACCTTGAGCCATTATCAACTATGTTTGAGACATATGAATACGTAAATTTTGGCACCAGCTGTTAGATTGAGCGGTATTTCATGCCACTCCCGAAGGGAAGGTGCAGGGTTAAAGTCTTGGTTGGGAAGGGCCGTGCGTTGCACATATCAGAATATGTGTGTGTGTGGGTGTACATGTAGAGAGAGAGAGAGAGAGAGAGAACCTTGTAGTCATAAAGATCACTTCCAACAGAACCACTGCTTTCACTCAATTTTCCACTGTGTACACGATCAGGATCATCATCAGTTTCTGGATCAACTTCATTTTCTGCATCATGGTAACCATTGTTTTTCATATCCAGATTTTCATCATCAGTTGAATCTTCAGTCCCACTGTTTTCAATCCGGGACTCAGCTGAAATAGAGCATCTATGTAGATTATCATCCTGAAAGAGACAAATCACAATAGCTGAGAATAACCACAGTAGTTAATATTACATAAAGGAACTGCTAAAATTGCCTTAAATTTTTTAGAAACATTGTAAATGCCTCACATCCACCATCATCAGTAGATATGCAGCTATGCAGAGTCATCTCGCTTAAAGGTACTGCACAAGAAAGGCATCATACACTAGAAGATCTGTTAACTACTAAAATAATAATATTTAATCAAACAAAACTTTTTCTAACTACTTTGGTTTGCTACACAGGACAAAACCTAATGGTTGATAATAAAAGCTGTCATAAAATCAAATAATGGAGTGCCTGGCACAATTTGCCACTCCATCTTACATTTACAATTTTTATATTGGAGTTTCACCCATGTTGATACGATCATAGGACGAAACCTCATGGTTGATGATAAAAGCTGTCGTACAATCAATTAATGGTGTATTGGTGTGCCATTGCTTTAAATCTTGGGGTTTATGGTCAGAAAGCTAATTTTATGGTATGGGAATAGAACGAAGGTTAGGTTGGTTGAGATTGAAAGCTATTCTTTTTTCTTCTTTTTTTCTCTTTTTCTTTCTTTTTTTTTTTTAATTTTATTTTATTTTATTTGATAAGTAAGACTTAATTAAAAGACGCTCAAAAGGGGAGAGAACAGTAAGAAATACAAACACACCCAAGGCAACACTATAATTTCAAGCTATCCATAAACTCCAAAAGATGATCTAAAGATTTACGATATGTCCCATTGACCAAAAATAATAAAGAAGTATGTTGTATTTGAGAGACCAAATAGGTGACCCCTCTCCATCAAAGGATCTCCTATAACTCTTATGCCACAAACCCCACCATAAACAGAGGGGGGTGGCCCTCCACGTGTCCCTGGCTCGGATCTCCACTATACACCCTCTCCAAGCCTCAAGCAAATCAACCGTGGAAATGGGAAGCACCCAAAAAATACCAAACATAACCAAGAACATCAACCATACGTCCCTTGCCAATGGGCAATGAAGGAGGAGGTGATTAACTGACTCGCCCAACTTCTTACACATGCAATACCAGTTGACAGCAACGTGCCTTCTCCTTCTAAGATTATCGATAGTGAGAATGCTCCTAGGGCAGCCAACCAAGCAAAAAAAGGGGGCTAATGCAACTGGTTGCAGTTATTAGTGCGCATAGCAGTTGCAGGAATTAAAATAATTAACAAATCAGATAAATAAATAAATAAGAAGAAGAAGAAGAAGAAGAAGAAGAAAACAAAGAAGAAAAAGAAACATTGGATACTCTCTAAGGCCTTCTAAAAGTCTCACCTAGAAGAAATCAATGGAGTCTCACCGTTACAAGAAAGAAAAAATAATAAATAACCTTATCAGAAAGTGTTGGTCTCCTCTACACGGGATGCTGAGAAAGAAAGACCTTCTTGTATAGATTCATAGAAGCATGGAAACTTTCTACAAGACAAATGATTTCCTAAATCTAACCGAGCAAAGAATTCCTAGATTAAAACTCAATTTATTCATACAGAAATAAAGAACTTGACAAACACCAGAGAATTTACTAACTGAAATGACTAACTAATTTGGAGACCAAAGCAAAAAATAGAATTACTAAATTCCTGTTCTATCATATACCAAAAAACCCCTAGGTAAGAAAAATCTGCTTATTAAACTCCATATGAGCTGGAATCATGTTGTTCACCCATGCCCATATGTTAACAACCATATACTCTAAAAGCTTAAGCCGTTAGAGAGGGTGTAACTTTTAATATTTAAATCCTCTAACATGCCCCCTCACCTGTGGCCTTCTTTTGGTCCAACACAAGTTTCAATTTTAATCTTCAGGGTGACGGTGAGATTTGAACACATGACCTAGCCTGCTCTGATACCATGTTAACAACCATCTACTCTAAAAGCTTAAGCAAGATGTTAGAGAATGCATAAGTTTTATTATTCAAATCCTCCAACACCATCTTAAATAGTACCTGATCATGCAACACCAGTGGTGGGGCCCACATGGCTGTTTCTCTTTTCATCTTTTGTAGTTTTACACGTTTAAGTTGTTCAGCCCCATAAGACTAGAAGTTGAAAAGGATAAAAGATAATAATGGAAAAGTTTATATTACAAACAATGATGAATATTACTTGTTTTAGAACAACCAGATAATATAAGTTACAAGCTCACATATATGCTTCAGATCAGCTTGGAGTTGTGAAACAATAGAAAAATAAAATCCATGATTTACACAATAAGAATATGTGAAAGGCATCTACACTACTAATCTTTTACTAACCAAATTAAAAAACCAGAAGACCAAGGGAATCTTACATCAAAAATGTTCTCATACTCCTCTAAGAGTGTTGTGATGATAGCTTGAGCATTATTAGCAGCATTTGCAGCAGCGAGAAGCTGGGCTGAATTATCACCATTAACATCAAATTCATCCTCCAACTCACATTCACCAGCTAAAAGAGGCCGTAAGAGCAATGGTGCCATACAAGCGGCAACAGCAGATGGAGTCATCCGATTTTCAGAAGCATGTAAAGAAATTGTATGCATCATCTTCAGGATTCTGCAAAAGAATGAGCAGAGTGAAAACTAAACGTGAGCAAAATAATTACAGGATCAATCATAATTTAAGATGACATATTACTGGGGATTTCACTCACAAAAGATATAAAAGACAACTAAGGACACTATGTTTCTTTGTTGTTTCATATTAGAAAATCAATCAACAGCAACAAATGGGATAATGCCTTCATGAGTTTCTACTTCAGAGTGGCCAAACCCCCACCCCCCCCCCCCCCCCCCCCCCCCCCCGCGGCGTGCGACAACTAAGGACACTATGTTTCTTTGTTGTTTCATATTAGAAAATCAATCAACAGCAACAACTGGGATAATGCCTTCATGAGTTTCTACTTCAGAGTGGCCAAAAACAAGTTTTAAGGCTATGCCGGCCCCCCACCCCCCCCCAAAAAAAAAAAAATCAACAACAACAATAATAAATAAATAATATCGAGATTTTTTTTCCGCGAGATGAAAATAATATATAAGGAAAAGAATGTAAAAAAGAAGGACAAGCTGCCTCCAAGAACCACACTACATTCTTATAAAATAAATAAAAATAAGAACGGCACTACATTAAAACAATTTTTTTCTTGATAAGTCAAACCAAGACCAAAAACAACATAATGAAGAGGGGGCTCCAAGTTGCTTTATCAATTAGCTTCTTTCAAACTATGCATCGTAGCTCCACCACTCCCACAAGCTTCATCAAAACCTTTGTAGCAAATTATTTTCTTCACTTTTATTGTTTTCTTCCGTCCAATAAAAGGGTTTATTATTTCTGCCAACATGGATCTACCATCCATGCTTTATTTATTTATTATTTTGGTGGTTCGGGGGAAGACGGGATTGTATTTTTATCCAGTTTTATTGCAAATTTCATCAATTAATAGAGATTTTAAAAAATATATATATTCTTTCAATCGCGAGTTATTCTTTTACAAATGGTAGGCATGAAATGCTCTCCAGTAGATAGCAATTTTCCCTGGTTAGGCTACTTCAAATTCATATCGCAATCCTGTTTGTCCATCATAAGACACGCTAGTTGTCACCTTTTATTGGACAAACCTACAATTCACATAATGTCCCCTAATTATTGATAATTCCTTTTTCAATGAATGAACTCTGTATTGGATATTCAATCAGTATTGGCAGTGATGAAAATAAAGGTCTGAACAACGGTGCTGCTTCAGCACATTGATGATTAAAAGAGCTAGCATACATGTTGAGCCTCCTTATTTGATGAAATATGGCAATCATAAGAATGTTTGTTCACCAGTTTTCTCTTGTTCAAGATAGAAGTCAGAATGATTGAATTTTTTCTTTAAGGTCTAGTTAGTTAAAAGACCTGTTTAGGGGGAGACCACTTTCAATTACGACATTCATTTTTAAATTTCTAGATCTTTGAAACACAATTACTAATACTTTTGCTCATCTTGCATTTGTATCTTTATAATCAGAGTGTGATTCAACGTGTTACATTTTGTTTAAATAATTTATATATTCCTATGCTACATTTTGTTTACATAATTTACATATTTCTATGCTACATTTAGTGCCCGTTTGCATTGCTGTTAGAATGAAAAAAGCACTTCTCAGTAGAGAGGTCAAAAAATTGCAGACAGTAAAAAAGATGTTAGGTATTTGGTGACACATTATATAAGTAATTTTCACAATTAAAGTATTTTTTAATCTGTTTAGTAAAAAATTGTTTTAAAACACTTGTAGTTCTAATTTTACAATAATATCCTTTAATAAATTGTTACTATATTTGACAATAGTAAAACTTTATAAAAGAAAGGGTGAAATTGTCTTAATAAAAAATAAAAATGGACAAAATAGTCTAAGAAAAAACAGTTACCTAAAATATACAACCTCCACTCAGAATGCAGTTTTAAAAGCTCCAAATTTTAGCTTCATTCAAAAGCTCTATTGATCTAAAATTGGTAACAATTAAAAGTGCTTTTAATGATTACCAAACACATCTAAATGCAATTTCTTAAAATAAAAGCGCTTTAAAGCCGTTGAAACGCAATCCCAAACGGGCTCTTACTAGATTTATGTCTATGAAGATGTGTAGCATTTGTCTCACTTCGAGACAACATTTCCTTTTTTTTTGTAAGTAAAATATCACTAAAAGGCACCAAAAAGGGAGTGCAACCATGCACACAGGATGTATACCAAAAAAGCTATACAAAAAATAATCTATTAACAAAAAGGAGCTCCCAGTGATCCCAAGAAACAAGACGCTCAACACAAATGTGCTTCAGAGCCAAATAGGAGATCCACTCCAATATATTGCCACTGGACAATGCAGCAAGGGATGATTAACAGACCGTTCCTATGGCCTATTGAACATTTTTTTTTTTTTATAAGTAAAATGTATAAAAGGCGTTCAAAAGGGGAACGCATCCCAAGCTATACAAAAAACTGAAACTATGATCTCAAGGAGCCCACAAAGTCCACAGTATCCTCAATGGAGGAAAAATCTCTCCCCCAACCCCAACAAAAAAGAGTACAAATAATAGAGAATTTCAACACCCCAATGGAGGCCTCCTTCCCATCAAAAGATCTTCTATTCCGCTCTTTCCAAATGCTCCATCAAACACAAAAGGGGGTTACCCTCCAGAAGACTCTCGCCTGAGCCCCCACCCATTGGCCCCTCCAAATATCCAGCAAATCCCGAGATGTCCGAGGCATAACCCAATGAATACCAAACAAATCAAAAATGAGACTCCAACAATCATGAGCCACGGGACAATGCAGCAACATACAAAGCCTGCACGTACAAAGCAACATTAGGAGAGGCCTTCTGTCCACCAAATAGCATTTTATGGAAAAACCTGCACGTCCCCTCTTAAGCTCCCTCTGGAAAACTACTCAAGGTCACCTAGATAGTATCTTCCATGGCAACATTTTTTTTTTCTGACAAGTAAGATTTTATTAAAGACGCTCAAAAGGGGAGCGCTCCCAAGAGAATACACAAAGAGACGACAATGGCCAACTATAATTTCAGGCTATCCGCAAAATCCCCCACAGAATTACAATTCCACCATTTACCCAAAAGAATAAAGAACTCAAAATGATGTCTTTTAGAGACCAAATAGGAGTCTCCTTTCCATCAAGGAATCTCTTATTTCTCTCTCACCATAAACCCCACCATTAAGGGGAGTGGCCCTCCAAGCATCTCTAGCTCCGCTATCCACTATACACCGTCTCCAAGCTGCAATCATATCTACCGTAGAGTCGGGAGACACCCAGCACACCAAACATTGCCAAAAACATACACCAAATATCCCTTGCCACTGGACAGTCCAAAAGAAGGTGATTGACCGACTCCTCCGCCTTCTTGCACATGCAGCACCAGTTCACCACAACCTGCCTCCTCGTCATGATATAGTTTAAGGTGAGAATCCTACCAAGGGCAGATGACCATGCAAAGAAAGCCACCTTCAGAGGGGCTTTCAATCTCCAAATAGCCTTCCAAGGGAAGGCAGGGCCCGGAATCTCCAGAGGGCTCTGATAGAATAATCTCACTCCAAAAACACTCTCAAGGAGCCTGTCCAAACCATCTCATCCATCCCCTCCCCCTCCACCATCTCAAGGGCATGTTTGTTCGTAACGATCCTAAAGAACCGTGGGAACCTACAAGTCATAGCATTATCCCCACGCTAGAGATCCTCCCAGAATCTAATGTGCCTCAAACTCTTGACCCTAAATCAAATGTGTTCGGAAAACTCCTCCCATCCCTTCCAGATAAGCTTCCAAACCCCACCTAGGCATGCTCTGGTGGCTTACTGACTGTTATTGGCTCAATAATGGTAGATTGACTTGGGACGTTCGGTTTCGTTGAGAGTTTCATGACTAGGAACTTTCGAAGGTCTTCGATATCTTTGCGTTGCTCTACAGTTAGATGAGGGAGTGTGAGGGCATGGTTGACATGGTGTGGGTGGGATCCCATAGAGGGATTTTCAAGATCTTCTACCGGATTCTGTCGGATGCCCCATGCCAAGCATTTCCATAGAAGGCTATTTGGAGGACAAAAGCCCCCTTGGAGGTGGCCTTTTTTACTTAGTTGACTTCCCTAGGAAGCATTCTCACTATCGATAATCTTAGAAGGAGAAGGCATATTGCCGTCAACTGGTGTTGCATGTGTAAGAAGGCAGGTGAATCAGTTAATCACCTCCTCCTTCATTGCCCAGTGGCGAGGGACGTTTGGTCGATGTTCTTGGTTATGTTCGGTATTTGTTGGGTGCTTCCTACTTCCACAGTTGATTTGCTTGAGGCTTGGAGAGGGTGTACAGTGGAGAGCCGAGCCAAGGATGCTTGGAGGGCAACCCACCCCATTTATAGTGGGGTTTGTGGCATGAGAGGAATAAGAGATCCTTTGATGGAGAGGGTCTGGGCTGATTGAGGCTTGGAGAGGTTTTTCAGTGGGGGCCCTCATTCAGGACGCTTGGAGGGATACGCCTCTTTGTATTTGATGGTGCATTTGGCTCGAGAGAAATCGGAGATATTTCGATGGAAAGGAGAAGCCTATTTCTATGCTTAAGTTCTCTATTATTTCCACTCTTTTTTGTTGGGTCTCAGGGAGAGATTATAGATCTATAGAGGAGAATGTTGTTTTTTTGGCCTCTTTAAAGGCTTGAGGCGCTTTTTGGCCATGTGTTTTTCTTTGGGATCCGCTCCCCTTTTGACCGTCTTTTAATAAATTTTACTAACCAAAAGAAAAAAATTTCTTTTGGGTCAGTGGGACAACTGCTACAGGCATTAGAAAAAGGGACATAAAGTAAGTAGGAAGATTCGAAATGGTACTCTTCATGAGTTATGTGCCCCCTTTTGAAAGATATTGCTTCTTCCAACCAGCAAGCCTTCTATTAAACCGTTCTACCACTGGGTCCCAAATGGACGCCCTCCTCAGCAAAGCCCCAACAGCAAGCCCAGATAAGAAATTGGAAAGGAGGCGGCCCTACACCCAACGATATAGGAAAAATCATGGATCACCCCAACCAGGACCATCTCACTGTTCCCGATGTTGATCCTCAGGCCTAAGGCTAATTGGAAGCAAAGCAAAACACATCAAGTATCTCAGCCTAAGAAGCACTGACACAGATACGGGACACGGATACGACACGACACCGACACGGCAAATCCAAAAAAATTAGGACACGGACACGGCGAATAGTGTATATATATATATGATGTAGTACTTTAAAAATTACTGAGTGTTACTATTTTTCATCAACCTCACAATGAAAAAAAAACACAAATCATAGCTCATAACTAATAAACTATAAAAGAACAATGTTACAGAATTATAAAACCAAATAAAAAATAAGACATTAGAATAATAACTAGTATCATTTAATCATCATTGCAACTTTACTCCAAATACAAAAGCATAGACAGAAAGGATTATTAACATTCATGACTTTACTGTTAGCACTTAACATTCACAAAAACCTAAAGGCTAGTCCCCAAAAAAGATACAAAAACAAGTCAGTGTACTATCATCTATTCCCATCCATCATTTGACCTAGGACTTTTACCATTTACAATACCAAAAGGATAGTACAAAACAAAAAAAAAAAAAAAAAAAAAAAACATATCAACATTCAAAAAAAAAAATTTCCAGAAGTGTCCATGCCGTGTCCACGGAGTGTCCGAGCCGTGTCCGAAAATTCAAAAAAAATAAAAAATTCCAGACACGTTTTTTGACGTGTCCGACACCTGTCGGACACAGATTCTTCGCCCATTTTGTAGTGTCCGTGCTTCCTAGATCTCAGCTAGTCCTCCTTTCATTTTTGCATGTAGAAGGGTGAACATGTTGTATACAAGTTTTTACGAAAACATTGCAAAACAGTATGTATATATAATATGGCTACAAAGACAAAAAGCAACATAACTAATCAAAAAAAAGAGAGACACAAAAACCAACATAGCTGAGCTACATTTCACAAGAAATTGATGGATTTAACTGTGGTAATAGCTAAATTTTAAAATTAATTTTTCTGTTATGAACTTATGAGTAATGACCATTTTTTAATGTAATTGGAAATCTTAAAATTGCAAATTTGATGTCAGCAGTCACCAACAGTAATATTGTATTCTTTTGAAAACGCAAAAGTATTAAAGTAACATTTTCTTTCAAGTTTGTTTACACCAGCAAACTAGATAATGAACAATCAGCTTGGTGGTTTCAGCCATTCAATTTCAAATTCTTCTGATGGTGAAAAATTCTATTGCTAACAATAGATTTAAAGAGGTGCCCCTCCTGCATAAAGCACATACCAAGGCAAGACCTATAATTAATCTTCTTATATCTACGAAAGAAGCATTTAGCAAATATCTTTTTCCCATATTTGTTCATTGAGTAGTGTATTACCATATTTTTTAGTATGATCATTTTACTGAATTTGCCATTACCGTAAAAAGCAGAATTGTTTAATTTCCAAGAAACTAGCGTCATAGCAAAACAGTTTGCAACAAAATAAACAAAGACGTAAACACTACAATAATTATGATCAAAATACATATTAAGGTAACAATGAAACAAAATTAAAATGTATATGTCAATGACTGGAATATGAAACACAGCAGCACAAAAACTGTAAAGATGCAATTGCAAAACAAAAGAGTACAACAATAATTGAGAGAGAGATTACCTCTGTAATAAACGCCTGTTTGGTTCAGGAAACGTCTCCATTATTGCGGAGCGCATAGCATTTACCCGAGCTTCCTTGCGATCAATTTCTAATTGAGGCAAGAGCAAAGCAACAACATCAATTTAACAATACATGTAACATGTAATACACAAATACATCATTCAAAAAAACATAACCTGAAATTTATTGGAAAAAAGTAAGAAAATGGACTTAGAAGACCGAAACAAAAGCTGTAACACACTGTTTAACAGAATTAAGTGTATTATTTCCAGCATCCTGCCAATTTCCTACTAACTCAAATTAGTTGAGTCTTATCTAGATATTTGAATCTTTGACGGAAATTTGCTATACTATAAGAATTTTCCATTTGTTTTACACTCTATATTCTCTAATGACCTCTAGGCTTAAGGGTTCCTCTTCTGACAGCAATTAGCAGTGTTTTATAGGGTTGATTTACCATTACATTTACAAGGATACTTTTCACCATTAGATTTTTTTTTTTTTTTTTTTATTTTATATAAGTAGTCATTAGAAAGCGTTCAAAAAGGGGAACGCATCCTGCAAAAGCTACAAAAGGGCCAAACAAGGCCCCTAAACTCTCAATATATCCCGAAAAAAATCAACTATCTCCCCCATAGATTTACAGTTTCTCTCAAGAACCCAACAAAAAAGAAGTCGTCCTATTTGTTTACTGCATATATCAGTTAGTATTTAGAAGGTTTCTACTTGAATAGAAAGGTTTTGAGATTCTATAGAGTGTACCATGACGAAACTAATGTGCGTTAATATTTTAAGAGTTTAGTTAAAGCCAACTCAAGGTTCTTCTCCTCCTCCTTCATCCTTTTATTCCACATCTACATCTATTTACAGCTGACGTAACAGAAGTCCAGCGGTCTAGCATGCAGCCTTCTAAATCTTAATGCCATCAAACCTTGACCATTCTGAACTTGTTCCATCTTCCAATCATTATCTTCCATATTAAATTTACAAAACTAAAGGCCATAATCTGCTTAAAGCGTTACCTCAGTGAATAAGTAACTGTAGACAGAAATATCGTGAAACTCTCGATGCTGCCAAGCACATCTTTGATGATAAGACTATTCATTGTCGTTCTAATAGTATCTTCATGTAAACGGGTAGTGTGGTACAGAACCAACAGAAACGTATGTCATCCAGATAGCCACTTGAGGCAATTATGGCCAAATTGGTTAAAATTATATAATATCTTTCTATGAGATATTCTCAATGCTAATAAAAGGTATGTTCGTAATGAGTTTAATCGGGTTATAATTTTATGTTTATCTTCAGTCTCATTTTTGGAAGCTGAACGGCAAGTGATTGACATGAGCTCAATACATATAGATCAAATTTTACAATCACTTAGATCAGGTAAGCGAGTGAATGAGTGAGACTGTGAGTACAGTTGTTTCAAAAGTTGGTTTGGTTGAAGGATCTTGGAATTTGGTAAAATAACAAACAGTCAATCAGAATGCCTTACTACCGGTTGGTTGATTTGCCCAACTGTGAATTTATTTTGTTGGGCATTCGGATCACTTCAGAATGCTTCACAGCCGGTTGGGCCAAATCACCAACCAGTTGTACACAACAGGTTGGTCAAAAACCCAACTGATTGTACTTGCCTCTAAAAATTTTATATTAAACTCCAGAGAGATACTCAACCGGTTGTGGTTTTGGCCCAGCCAGCTCAATCTGTTTCACATAAGATCGAAAACTTATCTTTCTGAGAGGATTTTGATTCCAACTTCAGCCCAAACTCAAGAGACGTCCTCTAATGCTTTTAGACTTCTCTTTCAACACTTTTTAAGGACTCTCTTGCATATAAATACTCAGCTTTGATAAGGTTAAGGATGGAAACCAGAGCTTTTATTGAATATCTTCAGAGCTTTGTGAGAAAAATGAAGCTGAGATTTTTCTGAATTTGTTTCTTTTATATTAAGGTAACAAGTTCACACTGAGTGTTTAGTGTGATGCTCTAGATCTGATCGACAGTATCGTGAGCTTACAATGGAGCTATTCAATTGATCAGAGCAGCAGACTTCACTCGCATCTTTCCACGGTTAGTGGAAGACAAGGCGATCAATCAATAGGAAAAGCGGATGATCGTGATGTGATTACGTTGTGGTGGATCAGGGTTGCTAATCATTCTAAAATGCACTGGAGTCAGAGGGCACTGAGCTTCGGAGGTAAAGCAACAGCAGTTGATTCCAAATGCACTAGAATCACAGACTCATGGAGTTCCAAGAGCACCGGAACTCGTACTCTTTCTCAGTTTTAGTGGATTGTTTCGCCAAAGACAACTAGGTCTCTGTGGTTTTTCCACGCTGAGGTTTTCCACATCAAAAACTCTGGTGTCTATCTCTCTACTTTTCTATTTAATATTATTGTGCTTCA
Source organism: Cornus florida (assembly GCF_030987335.1). NCBI lineage: Eukaryota > Viridiplantae > Streptophyta > Magnoliopsida > Cornales > Cornaceae > Cornus > Cornus florida. The sequence goes on from NW_026775576.1 coordinate 51,340,206, forward strand.
GTTTGTTAAAATAAAAAATAATCTAAAAATTAATCAAGTGAGCAAACTAGACCTATTCACCCCCCTTCTAGGTTATCCTACTAAGATTAAACTTCCACACTACTTCTGTACAGCACAACTTAGAGAAATTATCCCTTTAACCTTTTTTCTTTCTTTCTTTTTTTTTTGATAAGTAAGATTGTAAAGCGTTAAATAGGGGAACGCATCCCTCAAAGTGGATTCCAAACCAATCAGTAACTTGATGAGAGAGTTTATTTCATAGAATAATAGAAATTTTTCATAAAAAAAAAATTCATGCTTTGGATAAGCATTGACGATCTTTATTATCAGTGATTCGTAACGTAGCAGCAACGATAAATAAGTTGGCATTCAATCAAACTAGAGCACGAAGAAGGCAACAACATTAAGAGAGAGCTATGTGTTAAGCAGAGGCAAATTATCATTTTTGTTAGGAATATGAGTAATGTGTTGTAAAATTCCTACTCATAACTTGGATTGTAGTGTTTGTCAATGTCTTAAATTGTTTGTCTACAACCACTTAAAGAAAATGGAGACGAAAAACAAGGAAGAACATGCCGAAAATCTCTCAGGACTCAATCACATATCTAGATTAAAGGTAATTGAGACCATAGAAACCAACCATGACCTATGTATGTTTTCTTTATCTTAATCTTTTATCAAAAATGGGATTTTTGATATAATGATTTTTGAAATTGAGGATTTTTACATAACCCTGAGCATTGATTGAATGGTGGATCCATCGAGATTTTAAGGAAATTTTTATTGAAATCCAGTAGGCTTCAATTCGAAGGCTCAACTGATCGAAGCAGTGGCAGTAGTGCTCAACCAAAGTGTCGATTGATCGAACCTGTGGAACCACTTTCATGGAAAGTTGGAAACTTTATCAAAGCAAAATTATATAAGGATTTGACTTACAAAATACTATATGCATCCTCCTATAGTCAGACTAGAGTATCTCTCACAAGGGATTTAAATTTTTTACACATTATTGGCAGAATTTATATTTTTGGAGAGAGAGAACTTTGAGACACAATCAAAGGTGTTTTTTATATTACCATATTATATGTGATTGAGAGAATCAAAGGACAATAATTGTCCATCAGAGAATCAACTAGGTGGTTCGTAAAGAAAAAAATTGATCAGACTTGATAGTTGTGGAGATCAAAAGTCCAAAGTAAATGTAGAAACAAATTCCATGAGGAGCGAGTCTGTCAATGGATCAATGGCTGGAAGTTTGAGTCGGGAGGGGCTAGGTGATCTTATGGTGAAATATGGTAAATCAGTTTTAACCTCTTTCTCACGAAGTGGATTGTGATCTATCTGAATTAGGTCTTATGACTTTTTCATTCTAAGGATTTCCACGTAAAAAATATTGCATACCTCTACTTATTTTATTTATAATTTTATGTGTTTACGTGATTACAACAATTAAGAAACGTGACTAATTAATTAACAGACTTTTAAGAATTAATCGTAATTTGAAAAGCTAGCTTCAAATTAATATTCATCATACCCATTCATCCCCCTCTAGATCTAATTGAATGTGCGCACTCTACGTATCAGAGCCTTGGGTATGGCACTCATATTTCACACTCTCCAACGTTAGAACCAATTACAAAACAAAAAATTCTAAAAAGCATCCATATCAGCAAATTAATTACCATATCTTCAATAAACAAATACATAATAACTTAACAACTACATACTTATGGGAAAAAAGAAATACCTTTACAAACTACATAAAGATAATATGAGAATGCTAACCCAGGAAGTTACAATATTGGGAGAACTTAGAACAAATAGATGTCGAAAAGCTAACAGGAACAGCATTCAGTATAACCTAGGTTTTGATAACCTTTTTTCTTCTAAAGAAAACAAAAGTGTAACTTACTATAAGCCTCCAGCAAAGCAGTACAGCAGGAAGCAGGAACAGGAGATGAGGGTAGTTCCCGGAGAACATGCTGCATGACAGAGGTAGGATGGACATTAATCTACATGTCATTCAAAAGAAGCACCGATCTGTAAGTCATAAGTTACATCCAATACCGGCAGATTACCTTAACACAGTCACCAACAACATGAGCATCCTCATCAGAATCAAATTCAGTCTTGCCTGCAAACAATTAGGCCTCAGTCAGTAAACAATGTGTTTACACAAACAAATAGTGTAAAAAAGTTGCCACAAAACAAAATGATTTTGATTTTGAATACAAATATCAAACAAACAAAAGAAAGAATAATAGGGAGAATCGAGTTATAAAGTAAAATGTTTGGCTCTCTACTATATATTGCCAAGAAGAAGGGGGAAAAACTATTTTCTAGGAAAATTAGTAATAATCTCAATAGAAAAAATAACTTAAATGGAACCTCTTAAATGAAAGAAAATTGACAAATTGAGGAAAGTGGAGACCTTGTTCGTATTCCTGAACCCTGCGGTCCACCTCCTCAACATCTGCAGACTGTCGCAAAATTCCTTCAACCTTAGTTCCTGTTAGAAATGGTAAATTTCACTGGATTATAAACATGATCAGCTTATGCTCATTGGACTTATCTTCTTACAAGGGTTTTAATCTTGAAGAATTAAGGGTCAGAAAGGAACCTAAGGAAAGTATAGTCCTTTTGTCTATTTGACTGTACTTCATTCCAAACTAAATCATTAGCTTTTTGAGTTCATAAATAATTGTTTGGCGTAATTGTTCTTGTCAAACAACTCATTAGCAATATAAATTCTCAAGTACAGGTTATTATAGCAAATCTTTAAATCAATATATATATATGTATGTTATTGTAGTAGAAATAAAACCAACAAAAGCATGTCAATGTAGGAAAAAAGGATCCCCATAATAGTCAAATAAAAACTTACCATACTTCTCAAGAAATCGAAGAGCTTTTTCAAGAAAAGATGGACCTCCATCTATATCTTCTAGTGCTAGCAAAATTGGCCGTCCAACAACCAAAGATTTTACAGGACGCTTATCCCTCCCTTAATGAAATATACAAAATTCAGTGAAAATTCAGTTCAATAAGGAAGACTGGTTTTTGCTACAAAAAGTACTCAAATAAATAAATAAATAAATAAAAGATCTAATAAAATATTAATTGATAAACATGAAGAAAAGAAGAAGAAGAAGAAGTTGAGGCAATGATGTACAAACATTGATGGAAAGACCCTTCAATTGAATTATTTGTGTCATTCCGAAAAATCCCGTTGTGCCCCATCACTAAGGCAGCACTAGGTGCCTGTGCAAGAGCATGTTCCAGGGCCGTCTTCCACTCATACAAGTCCTCTGACGACTCTGCCTAAAAATATAAGAATATACAAAAGAAAGACAATGCAAATTGAATATCATACTCATGAAAGGGGAAGAAGAAATTTAGAAAAAACGAAAAGATTAACAAAAACTATGTAGTCAATATCGCACCTTAAGTGTAAATGCTCGCCCATCACGTCCATCAGGAAACAGTACAGTTAACAGCTTTTTATCCTCTCTAACAACCACACTGCAAATTTAAAAGTTGCGATAAGCCATTTGGATGGTAATACTAGCTCAAAACAACATGCAGAAACCACCCACACATACCTCCCTGAATTATTCAAGTCGATACCACCCAAAGTCAGATTTACTTCACCACCTCTCTGGGGAAGTGCACTCTACATAGAAACTAAGAGAATTAACACCTATTCACGTAAGATAATACAGCCAAAATTGTATTTATGCATCGATTCAGACAGGGGATTGAACCATAGAAGTCAATATCTGAGACAAGAAGAAATCAGCAAAATGCATTTTTAGTCAAGATCTAATACATGACAAGTACCATTCCAACAGTTTCAAATGACCAAATGCAAAACCAATGGAATATCATTTTCTTGCGCATTTAGTGTTCAATTAACTGGGTATGTCAGTAAGATACAAGATTTAGATGTTAACGCTGTGGAAGACAGAAGTAATGGTATGGATTATAAATGACCATTTTCCTTAAGGAAATGGGTTTCGCACATGACTACATGAGTGAAGAGACGAAGAGAAGTCAATGAATACTCAATGTATGTATTTTTCATCCTTTTTTTCCCTTTATGATGAATTAGGAAATTGTTGAAAAATGGGAAAAACGCCCACGTACGCACCAGGTATACACAAGAACAAAAGCAGAACATTACAAGCAAAGCTCATCTAATCAGCAGATCTCCAGCCTATAGTCCTCAAAAATCTTCCAAAGCAAAATGTCCTAAGAATAACCTATTCCAATTTCCAAGTTCATCTCCTATCATCAAGAAATTCTTTTATACCACGCCTTCCACAGGCCCCAAGTTAGTACGTGGCATGGATTCCACACGGTTTTTTATCTCTAGTCAAACACTAGTCCACCAAACCAGAAGCAAAGTACATGGCCTCCATGACAACACCAGTCAGGCTCCGCATATAGAAAAGATGGAAAACCAAGGAATCGAAGCCACTCAACAATGAAGGAGCAAGTGGTCCATCCCCCACACGGAAACCTGGAAATGCGAGTGGTGTGATAGATGTGCATCAAGACAAGAAATCACAGAAATAGAAATAAACACATTTGTGAGATAGCTGAGGTAGCACCAACTAGAGATAAAATGAGAAAATCGATTACAATCATTTCAATATTTGCAAAGAAGCCCACTAAGTGCACCAGTTAAGAAGAGTGTCATGGACCAAAATTAACATGGATAGAGTTAGTAAGGAAATATATGATAATATAAGCTTCGACTGAGGCTGTGGCCTTAGATAGAGCGGAATGGAAATATAGGATTCCAATAGCCGACCCCAAGTAGTTGAGAAAAGGCTTTATTGAGTTGAGTTGTTGTGAAGTAGCATTTCTTCAATAATGCAAAAAAAAACTAAGGAAAGAACAACTTAATGCAAGAAAGAACATATACCATATTAACACATCTCAAAATGAAACAAAAACAAATACATTTATACTAACAGGATCGTTTTTGAAAAAGACCAAAGAAGTGCGTGTTAGGATGAACCAACGCTTCTTCCAAGACTTCCAACCTAGTCCTGCAGGAGTTTTAGCATTAGTTTACAAGAGCACGTCATGACGGCAAGAGTTAAAATTCATAACAGAAGTAATCAATATGCCATGCTGAAAGATTAACAGGTTGGCTGAAATCTAGATACAGCATTAAATTATTCGTTTTGTGAATTGTTCTCTTATAGATCCAAAAAACAAACTCATGGGTAGGACAAAGGTCAGTTACCAAAAAAGGAAAACCCAAGATTAACCTAATACTAGGCGAGAAAATGAGACAAACATATTGTTTTGTAATGCCAAAGAAAAACGTAAAGAAAGAAAAAGGATTCCTAGACCTTTTTTGTGTGTTAACCACTTAACCCACCCCCAACAACCCCATCTGACCCTCCACGGCTGCAAATCCCAAACCCAGCTAGCTCAAATCCACAACCACTTCCTCCACCGCCACCTCCACCAATCCAACCAAATTCCTGCCCATTTTGTCTCCGTTTGTGGCTCTTTCAACAAAATGGCATACACAAATCTCGTCTTTCACCAAACCCAAAATCCCAACATCTTCCTCTTCAATTCCATGATCAAAGGCCATTCTCTAGGTGAACCCTTTCAAGAGTCCCTTCATTTGTTCTCAGTCATGAAAAAACGTGGTATTTGGCCTGATGAATTCACTTTTTCCCTCTGCTTAATTCGTGTTCAAATCTTGTTGATCTCAAAATGGGTGATTCTGACTCTTGGGTTTGAATGCTTTGCTTCAATTCGAATTGGGATTGTTAAGTCGTATACTAGTTGTGAGAGAATGGAGGAGGCAAAAAAGGTGTTTGATGCAATGCCTCACAAGGATGTGACTGTTTGCTTCAATTCACTTTTTCCCTCTGCTTAAGTCGTGTTCAAATCCTGTTGATCTCAAAATAGGTGATTCTGACTGTTGGGTTTGAATGTTTTGCTTCAATTTGAATTGGGATTGTAGAGTCGTATACTAGTTGTGAGGGAATGGAGGAGGCAAAAAAGGTGATGCAATCCTCACAAGGATGTAACTGTTTGCTTCAATTCACCTTTTCCCTCTGTTTAAATCATATTCAAATGTTGTTGATCTCAAAATGGGTGATTCTGACTCTTGGGTTTTAATATTTTGCTTCAATTTGAATTGGGATTGCTGACTTATATATAAGTTGTGAGAGAATGTAGGTGGCGAAAAAGGTGTCCGATGCAATGACTCACAAGGATGTGACTGTTTGGAATTTGATGATTCGTGGATTTTACAAAATGGGTGATGTTGGAATAGAATCTAGTCTGTTCAGGTAAACAACTCTACATTAAAATTGTATCAGAAGACTCATAACAAGAAGCCTAATTCATTTAAAAAACTAAAAAATAATAATTACTAAATTTATCAATGTTATTGACGTTGAGCTTGTACAGGAATATTTGGACCCACCAATTAATAAGGTAAACAATTCTCTTTTTGAAATTTTATTCAGAGACTGATTTATTTGCACGTTATATAAGATTGAACCAAGTATGGTAATCAGACTTAAATATTTTTTTAAGACTTATTCACAAAGATATCCAAACATGGGAATGGGAATATTCAACTCCTAGTATTCCTGGGCATGCATGGGTGTTCACGCTAGAAACCACATTCCTGGCAACTAAAAGGACAAAGAGGAGAAAATCTGGAGCAAATTCACGTGAATCCGAGTCCAGATCTTTTAATCTCATGATCAAAATTGGGATCTGATTCGATTTGGATCCTATAGACACGACCCATATCGACCCGTACAATCCAAACAGGATCCAAATAATGAAAAATATCCTTGATTTGGGTCAGATCTCGGGTTGGGAACAATCCATTTCATGTTTATTGAATAAAACCCACTTCCGTGATGGATCTTTCCAGGAAAATTTATATCCAATACATCTTAGAATTCGGTTTCAAAATTAAAATCTAATGTCGTTAAAATGGAGTTTGGATTGGATAGTAACTCAGGTCAAGCCCACTCCACTCATAAGTATTACTGACAAAATATGTTATTAAGGAACCATACATGCAAGTATTTTGATCATAAAACTAAATATATTTTTAGCTCTACTAACATAAGCTCATAGCAATAGTGTCTTCACCATTGCATGCAATACAAACTATTTTTAAGTGGAGGTAAACTTCAACTTGTGAAGACAAAGATTTGGTCCAAGTATGTCAGAATTTTGGTGGGAATTCTGGCCAAGCCCAAAACCATATATATATATATATATTGAATTGTCAACTGTCAACAGATACAAAACAATAGGTGAAGCAATAAGGTACGCCATTCAGAAACTGAAGCAACAACTGCACAACACACAGAAGTTTTAAGGCATGAAACAATTTAATTACACAAGCCATGAGTCCAAATGAATAAATTACAATTGGCAAGCCAAAAGAATTGAAGGAATAAGAAAAAAGCTTCGGGAAGAAAGACAAGCATTTACTAACCTTTTGAAGATATGAAAAGAGGCCCGCTCTTGAAAACCTGTACATATCTCATAAGTTGAAAACCATGAAAGAATAGAGGTCATAAAACATATAGAGAGCGTGCATTGATGGGGGCCACTAAGAAATCTAAATTATCTGAAATTAAAGAAGAAAATATATATATATATATGTTTCAACATAAATGTTTTCCAGTTATTAAATATCATGAAAGTAACAAATCAAGCTTGCCTATGAAGATTTTTTAGTTACTGTGGTATGCACAAAATTATGTTGGATCTGCACGGTTTTAGAAGTTATTTTTAGCATGTGTCTGCATATTACAAGAATTCATCAACCTTTGGCTCATATGCAGTTCATTAAAGATAAATTTCTTACATATGGTAAGAATAAAAGCCATAGGTATCAAACTAACATTTGAAAGATAGGAAAGAGAATAAAAGGCAGATTGAACTTTTACAATGATCAATGATGTTCCCAATGTATTTCAAGCAGTTAACGACCATTGGCTATTGGTCCATTTCTCTATATTTACACAAGACCACCTACTATAAAACAATCCTAAAATAGTTGAAGTAGAATCAATTGGAGAAACAATGCAAGAAAATCAATTAGCATGGTTTGGGCAAATGCAGCAACGGTCAATACCATTACCACAGGTGGAAGAGTGACACAATCCATATTAAGGGTAATCCTACAGGAAGAGAAAGGCCAAAACTAAGATGAGCTGAGATAATTAAGAAAGATATGATGTTTTCAAGCTTAAATAAGGTTATGGCCTTAAATAGGGTAGAATGACAAAATAGGATTCTTATAACTGAACTCAAATAGTTGGCAAAACACTATGTTGAGAAGTTGAGTCAAGACAGAACCACCGACTTTTTTCTTAATGAAAATGTCGGCCCAATGTTTAGAATTTCAGCTGATTTCTTTTATTTTTGTTAGTAATAAATTGCAATTTTAAGTTGTGGAATAAACAGGAAGCTTATGGAAATAATATATGAACAATATCTAGAATTTGAAAATTATTAAACTGCACTTTTTTCTTTCTTTCCTTTTTTTGACAAGTAAAGATTTTATAGAAAATGTTCAAAAGGGAAGTGCATCCTGGACACAACTGCACACAATCCAAAAAGGCACCATAACCTCAAACTATTCCAAAAAAAATATATTTTAAAAAAATCAAGAGATCCTCCACAGACTTACAAACCCACCCATGAGTCCAAAAAATAACAAACTAAGTACATAGAATTTGAATGCCCAAATAGGAGTTTCCTCCCCTTCAAAGGATCTGATGTTCTCCCACCATAGACCCCACCACAAATAAAAGGGGACAACCCTATAAGCATCTCGAGCTTGCTTTCCCACTATATAGTATACAACCTCACCAAGCTCCAAACATGCTCCTCGTGGAAAATGATATGACCCAACTCACATTAAACAAGGCTATGAGTAAGTTCCAATCCTCCCTAGCCACTGGCCAATGCAAGAGAATTTGATTTACCATCTCCTCGCCCCTCTTGCACATGCAACACCAATTGACAATTATCTATCGTCTTCTCTTTAGATTATCGATCGTCAGAATCCTCTCCAACAGAGTCGTCTAGCTGGAAAAAGCCACCTCGAGAGGGGCTTTTGTGCACCAAAAGAGCCTTCCAGGGGAAGGCAGAGCCCTACATATCCAACAGCTTCCAATAAAAAGAACGAACCTCATATCTCCCATGAGTGGTAATCGCCCAAGTCCACTCATTCTCCCCCTATCCGTCTATCCGGTGACTACATAACAAATCCAAGAACTGCAAAAGTCCTCCACCTCCCAATCCTAATGAAGTTTTGCACACTGAATATCCCAAAAAAGCACCAGCTAACGGTCTACTACCGCACCACTCATCCACCCAAAACTTAATATGCCTCCCACTCTTCACTCTAAACCGAATTTGTTTTGAAAAATCATTCCGCCCTTCCGAATGAACTCCTAGACCCCCACCCCTACCAAGACCCTCACCTCTAAAGAGCACCAACCACCCCTGGCATCCACAAATTTGCAACTAATAACCCTCCTCCAAAGCCTATATCTCTAAACCCCCAAACTCCATAACCACTGGCCCAACAAATCCTTGTTGAACATATCCATAAGCCTGATCCCCAACCCCACCCCGCCCTACCCCATTTCACTGTTTGGATGGGTCATTGGTGTTTCAATTATTCAAGAAATATAATTTAATCTAAGAATTATATAATTAATAACTTAATGTTTAGTAATGACAGATTGAAAGTGGAAAAAATGGCCGTGTTAGTGATGGAGCACCAATAAAGATGATGTGATGATAGTAGTGGCAACAACTACGGTGGGGGTAAAGATCGGAGAAGAGTGTAAATAACAACCATGTGATAGGAGTAGTTGAGGTGTTCAAAGTGGTGGGACTAACAGTTGTAAATGTTACTTGTAATGGTGATGGTACTTGACACCAATAGTTGAGGGCAAAGTGGTGGGGGTAATAGCAATAACGGGAGTGATGATGGCAGTGGTGCCAGTAGTTGTGCCCCATCATGGAAGTCCTAGAAGAATTTTATTTGTTGAAAAGTGAAGGTCTAGGAGAATGAAGTAGTTATTCAATTTAATTTACTATATTTTGTAACTAAATAATTTTTAAAATTCGAGGAAAACCAAAGCAAATTTCTTCAGGAGGTTTTTTCATTATCTTTACTGTTAGCATTATTCATTCTTTGTTACAAGGGGAATAGATGAAAGAGAACAATTCATATTTTTTTCAAATCAAGACTCAATCCCTTGTATTTTGATTAAAACTTATATATTATATTAAATGTCCAACCTCCACACCAACAAAAAAGTCAGAGTTAAGTACAAAACTAAAGAACGGATATCACCTTTTAATAAAACACAATGTAGAGTTACTTCAAAGAATACATAGTGAACATGTATATATTGCCAAATCATCCAGCCCCATTTGCACCAATTAAGCATATAATCAAGAAAACAACAATGTCGAAGCTGTTAGATGAGCTTCTTTATCCTTTATAATGTACTAATGGTAAACCATCTTATTGAACAATTTGCATTGACATGAGATGATTAAGACTGTTATTCCCAGGTTCTGATAAGTGGAAAGAAGTTCACTCATATTATATTTATTTACTCATGCACCTCTGTTTATGCATGTTTATATAAAAGAACCCAACTTTTTACTGTTTAGATTAATTAAAAAAAATACACTTTATTCTCACTGCTGCAAGCACGAATGTAGATTGGTTTCACAATGCCACGTTGAGCAAATAGTTTTTACAAACACCATATGTGACCTCCATTTTAAAATCTCTATTTCAAAAATAAGTCCCATTAGTTCAAAATTTACTAATTGAGGGGCAGGAAAAGGATGTCCAACATTATCATCACAATCAAGCAATCAAATACCCATAATTAACAACAATTGATACAAAAGGCGATGCTTGTAAAGGGAATAATTATCATTATAACAGCATAACTGTAATATCAAAGACTCAAATATTCCAGTAGCGTTCTGATTGGTTGCTGAGAATAAGTACTAAAAGAGGGAAATTTTAAAAAATTTTACTCTCATATTTCCTTCCATACTAAGATGGTTTAAGGGAAGCTTGAAAGAGAGGATCTTAGTGTTCTGATGGGTTACTGAGATAATGTTGGAAAAGTATGGAATTTAAATTTTGAATTCCTCAGATTTTCTCTCAACTGAGCTTCATACAACAACTTGGCTTAATTCACATGAAAGGTCAAAAGCTTTTTCTTTTTTTTTTTACTGCTCTTATAATTGGCAACAAAACGAAGAGGGAGAGACAAAGAAAAAACATACCGTGTTTGTAGCTCCAATTCTGGGCCGCTCGAAAGCCGCCAACGAAGCCGACATTTTCAGACAGCACCAAAAAAGCTACTGAAACTATGACATTGAACGTGTGACCAATCGAAGTGAAAGCACTGAGAGTGACCAACATTTTAACCGAACGAGTCGGCGTGGTCACCCATTGAGTGGACTCGGATCGGAGAGCGGGCTCCGGTGGAGAATCGCCGGCGGATCTGGAGAGCTACAGAGAGGAATTTGAAATCTAGGGTTCGGATGGGATGGATAGATGTAGAAGAAGCACCAACCAAAGCTACCACTCTCTCTCTCTACACTCTCTACTTTTTCTATCTCTTAGTTTGTGTATTTGTGTTTTTGTTAATAAGATTAGGTGGAGTGCAATTCAATAGTGGTTGTCGTGGTAATATGGTAATGTTTTTTAGTTGTGGTTTGCTTTTCACCTACTTTTGTGCAGTCCCGTGAATGACTGAGACAATATAGAATTCGAGGACAGGAGAGAGAGTAGAGAGAAACGGATTCTTATTTGGTACGCTTCGAGTCCAAGTGTGGTGTGGGTAGCATTAAAGCATAGCCAAGCCAACTCAACCTAAAAGACGGTTTTGGAATTATATATTATGTCGGGATTAAAAAAATTATATATTATGCAAGTGCGGTCCTGGATAAGGCAACCAAGATGTTTCTAATTTGAAGGGTCTCAAATTTAGAATCATACCTAAGTAATACAAATATAGTAATATGTATACTTGATCATAATTAAAATACAATATTAATTTATATATATGGTAAATTTATAGCAATAAAAACTTACAAAAAAAATATAATTATTATTATGGCAATAAACACAGGCGCTTATAATATTTATATATATATATATATATATATATATATATATATATATATATAATACAATAATTTGTATATAATAATTTTTTTCTGTCCCCTTCCATAAAAAAATAAAATTAAAATTAAAAAATCTATATTTAAACTTAGAAACTTGTTTATTTTATGATAAAGTGCAAAAAAAAACATGTTGAACTATGTTTTAATTTGCAACTAACCCCCTTGAACTATATTTTGCGCATAAAACTTCCTAAACTATGTCATTTTGTTGCAACATATTCCAAGGACTAAACTATATTTCATTAAATGACCATAATGCCCCTTCTCATTGAATTATATTTAATATATTTTTCTTATCTAAATAAATTATGAAAAAATTCATACTCATTTGATGAGATATTTTTCATTAAATTTGCATAAATTTACCTTTAATTTTTCAAATTAATTATTTAAATAAAAAAATTTAGTAGAATCTTTTTTAAAAATTAATTAATTTTTTAATTTTTAATGAATATATTACATGAAAAGATGGTATTTTTTTCAAAAGTATTTTATTAGTTTTTCATAATATATTGTATGAAAAAAGATGATATTTTTTTACGATAAAAATGTTTAAATTGGTTATAATACATTTTATTATAAATAATAAATTTTAATAATAAGTTAATCAATTTAGAAAATGGTAGTTACAAATCTATTTATCTATTTTTTTCACTTTTATGATAAATTGATACTAATAATAAAATTAAGGTAAATGTTATAATTAATATTTACAAAAGAGAAAAGATAATAAAAATAATTTAATAAGAAATAAAAATTTTAATGAGAAAAGGGTAAAATAGTCTTTTGTGATAAAATGGTCCTTAATTGCAACAAATCAATAGTTTAGGGAGACAGTTTTTAGTTCAAGAGGTTATTTGCAAAATAGCAATAGTTTAGGGGTTTTTTTTGCACTTAACCCTTTATTTTATTACTCCGTATTATATTATTTTTGGGCTCATGTGCATGCATGACAGATTCCGTTAAGCCAAATATAAACAACCAAAATTTTAACTCTTAGGTACAATCAATCGTCACATTTTCCAAAATAACCATGAATATTTCCTAAAACATTATATGGTTTCTGATTTTGATGGGAAATAATTATTTTCAGAGTTAACAAGTCTTAAAGAAAAGTTTTACCAAGAAGAACCAAAAAAGCAATTGAGGTATTAAATGTTATAAAAAAGCTGGGTTATTGTTTTCTAAATGCTTGGATTGCATATAGAGTATTATTGATTATCCTGGAACGCCCAAAAATGATGCAATGCATTGTTAAATGATATCCTAAAATATAAATGAAATAAATACTGATGTCGATAAATTTTCCGAACACAAAGATCCCATCGCGGGGTCCACTCGGACCCTTGCGAGCACGAAAACCAAAAACGACCGCAATGAACCCTAATGAGTTTCTCAGGGTTCTAAACCCAAAGAAACATCACAAACAACTCCCAAAATATCATGACACGCATCTCCATGCATAAATAAAATAAAATAAAAAATGTCCAAAAAAATATTGAAAAAATCCGAGACATGACACTTTTGGAATGATCCGTGTGTTTTGGAAATTAACCAATATAATAATTATATTATATTATATTTTTAAAAAAAATTTGAAAACTAAGTGAAAGATGAGTCATCTTTTATGATTTAACCAATAAAAACAACTTAATTATATTAAGAATAAAAGAGATATATATATATATAAATCTATTAACACTCATGGTGAAACACCCAACCTCTCCCTGAAGTTTGTCCAAATATCTCCCTGCTGAAACTATGATTAAAAGTCCCTTACACTCCTTGAAGTTTGTCCAAATTTCTTTGACTGCCCCTGACATTAGTTAGAGTTAAGTTTGTTAATGGAATAATTTATAAATACCCAAACTACCATTTAATGAAAAAAATTACTCAAATGACCTTGTTATTATAATTATAGATTTTTACACCTCTTGAAATTGCCCAGTAAATATAATATTGAATAAGATAAACATAATTTTGAATATATGTACATATACATATACATACATATGTATGTATATGTATATGTACATATATATATATATATATATATATATATATATATCATACTAATATTAAAAACGTGTAGACATTTTAATATACATTCGTACACCTCTTGGAATTGCTTCCTAATCGCTTGGAATTTGTACAATAAATATAAATATGAAATAAGATTCTATTCAATTTAAGCTTTAAAGAAACATAAACAGTTGGTAAATTGCACTCACACCCCCTAAGTTTGGGTTAAAAGGCATGTAGCTACAACTTAAACACTTTTTGGACAACAACACCCCCCAAGTTTGGGAAACTGAACAATGACACCCCAAATCAAAGTAAATGTGTCTTAGTGCCCTTTGGCTTATGAATTGACCTATATGAATTATGAATTTACCATTTTAACATTCCCAAAACATTTTAATGGACAAAATTAACCTTCACACTGCAACTTTATTTTGACAATTATAATCATTGACCTTAGGGAGACACTATATTCGCACTCTTTTGATTATTCAGGATTATGTAATCTTTATTTGCAAATAAATTAACTTTCATAAGTCCTAGACTACCCATACTAATTGATCAACAACTAAAGACTTTTTATTTTTTATCTTTGCAAGAAACTCATTCACCTAAACTTTAGAACAAACTTATAGTATTATTACAATTAATATATAATATATACTGCTACAAATATTACTAACTATTCACGAAAATATTCATTGTCTATTTTTTATATGGTTCTCGAGTTTGTTACAGATTTGATTTATGCTATTAAACATACGTGAAGTGAAAGTTGTGTCAAAATAATGATGTTATTATCTTCTCTATCACTTCTCAATGTCAAATTTTTTATTTTCAATCAGAAGTTGGTAAATTTTAATATTTAATAATTCTATCAATTAATAAATTTTGCACCTAACCAATGCAATTGTTTATTCCACTTTAAAGAGTAATATAACTTGTTCATTTTCGGAACATGGTGCTTTTTGTTGACAAACTATAATTTGTAATTAATTTGATATAGTATAAATTGTGGGATGTAACTTGTTCATAAGTATTTTAATGGACAAAATTAAAATGCTTTGAGAAGATTAAAATGGTCAATTTATAACTTGATTTGGGGTGTCGTTGTTCAATTTACCAAACTTGGGGAGTGTCATTATTCAAAAAGTATCTAAATTGTATCTATCTGTCTTTAACCCAAACATGGGGGAGGGGGAGTGGGAGTGGGGGGTAAGCTTGTATTCAATTTAAGCTTCAAAGAAACATAAATAGTCGCGTTTTAAAAACTTTTAACTCCATCTCTCCAAGACATATAAATCATAATTTTTATTCAATTTAAAATTTTAAGAATAAAATAAAATAATATTCAATTTGTAATTCAATTACAAGTTTTTAAGTTTTGAACAAAAAAATAAAAAATAATTTTTAGATGGATGTGAATTGTAATATACATAACAAAATAGTATTGTACTATTTTAAAATTATTAAGTATAGTAAATTATTTCATTATTACTATTTTATTTGCGTTTTATTATTTATATATATATATATACTAGTGTGTGTATGTATATACATATATATATCTATCTTTTTGAGAAGTTCTTCGTTAGTAGTAACCATTGAAAAGTTGAGAGCATTTCAGTATTTATTTATTTTTCCCGGCAATACAAAGAAGGCTAAATAAGCCAAGCAAAAGATACAGCAGGCATTATATCCTGACTACTGAGAAACATATAGATATAAATAGACCATAAAACCAACCTAACCAACCCTAAAGTACTAAAGAAGATCACACAAACAAACCAGCCACTAATTACAGCATAAACCACAAAAAAAACGAAAGGATAAAAGACCTTAAC
Organism: Cornus florida; assembly: GCF_030987335.1. Lineage (NCBI taxonomy): Eukaryota > Viridiplantae > Streptophyta > Magnoliopsida > Cornales > Cornaceae > Cornus > Cornus florida. The sequence continues at coordinate 51,356,324 of NW_026775576.1, forward strand.
CAAAAAAGTGCTACCAAGGCACCTCTAACCTCAGTAGCAGGCACCACAATCTTCATTGGGATATATTGAACCGTATCATCCACCAACAATTTAATCGACTCTTTGTGCGGGTACTAACTTCAACCCTTTAAACATATCAACAATATTTGGTACCATAAAGGGGACAGTGGTTTGCAGTTGAGAAAGAAAACAGAAAAGAAGCAACAACACACAAACGTACAATAAAAAAGGATGAGTAAAAGTTTTACAACACATCTTCACAATTATTTGCTTAATATATGAGTGTCTCACAGAATTTACTAGACCAGTAGAGAAAAATATCTGGGACAGTAACAGATGCGACATAACACGCCCTTAGCCAGCGTTGGGCTCAAGAAAGTGGCATTGACGTGAAATTGCGTTAGCTATAGAAACATAAGGAAGACATTTTTTGCACATTTCCTTGTGGAGTGAGAATACTAAATCCATCACGTGCCCAATAGTTGAAATCATATCCTAGTTGGATTCTTTCACAAGTGGATTTAGGAGTTTTGTGGTTGGCATCTGAACATAAGAAAAAATGTGCAATACCCATTTCTAAAGCCTTGCGTTCTCATAACACAATTGATATATCAACCATAAAAGAGCCAATGTACAACGTACCCGCCAGATGTCGATAATCTAACCCTAACCTACCACAGTGCTTGGTACGGGGAGTGGAGACCGGCAGTGATGATCGATATGGATTTTTCAATGATAAAACTAAAGTAAAGATAGAACCCTCAGGATAGATCGGGTACTGAATCAACCACTCCCAAGAAACAATTCGAGCACCAAGATGGAAATAAATGACAATTTTAAAAAGCAAATAGATCCTGCAATAGACTTGCATAAGGCACTTTCCCCATGCCATAACCCATAGAATTGTAGCATACCAAAAGAAGAGTAGTATCCTCCGAGGGCAGGGACGAAGCCAAATTTTTTTTTTCAAGGGGGTCACATTGTATATTATATTTTATATTTAGAGAATAATATGTATACATATAAAATTAATGTTTATGTATATATGTATGTATATGTATATATATATATATAGTGAGAAATATGTGGTTATATATGTAGAGAAATATGTTTTTGGAATGAGTTAAATTAATAAATACATATGTAGAATATAAGGAAACAATTTAGGGAAGCAAAAATAAGGAAACACATATAGAATATAAGGGAGGAAAAAAATTCAAGGGGGGCACTTTCCACATTTCCAAAAAATCATAAATAGATTATAAAATTCAGGGGGAGTTGGTGTGTAGCGGCAAGTATGTTACCAAAACGTGTGTAGTGTGGCCAAGTTTGAGTTTATAGAATGCCACTACCACTACTAACTATTAATGTAGCTAGAGTAAGTAGGGATAGTCCCAAAGGAAAGAAGGCGTATTTTTGATTGGAAATCAATGTTGGATTAGTAGGTTGAATGATCAAAATATGGTTGGTTGATGAATTATACTATGATTTAAACTAAATAAATGCAATGTAAAATAACTAAAGCGAATGAGGTGTAGAGAATATGAGAGAGAAGTCTTGGGATATAGAGTTCACTACTAAGCACTACCTTCCTAGACATTCAATATTTGATAGATTAGGGGGATTATATATTATAAATGAAAGTATGTGCCATTAATTGAATATCAAGTATGGATGACTAAGTAAGCATATATTATCTAGTCAATTTAATGAATAACACAACATATCAAATTAAGCCATTGTTCATTCCCTTAAGTCCACTATTAATGCACACACATTAAATTAGAGAAATATACTACTTGCATTCATAAGCATGAAACATCACACAATAAGCATGGATTGTCCACTTATCTAAGAAAGTAAATCAACTACACTACAACTAAGCTAGTGACATGAAAATTAAACTAATTAAACTAAAGAGGTGGCACAATCCATCAAGAAATAAGTATGAACCATCAAATAATCCAAAAGAATAATCTATTTAAGCACCATGTCTTGATCATCACTAGATTCATAATACCAACACACATAGACATGCATCAATGTCCCAAAATCTAGAAATAAACACATGGACATTCATTCTAGCATACATAGACATATGGATTGAACTAAATGATTAATTGAAAATATTAAACTATACAAATCATTGTAGAAACAAAATTTATATATAAAAGATGTCAAGACAATAATTACAACACAAATCCCCATTAATTACAAACATCAAAGTCTAAGAGGCATGCTTAGGGTTATCTTTAACCCCAAGAGAATGGTTTAGCCACTCATTGATGTTATCATCCAACCCTCAAGGGCTATCTCCATGAAAGAAATGATCCTCCTCTTCTTGGTAGAAACCCTGGATGAGTGGAAGAGCTTTTGCAAATGGTGTATATCTCTCGTCTAATCTCTAGCCTCTCTATTATATATCTACTCAAAATAGCCAAAATCCTTATATAAGTAGCTCAAATGTCACACCCAATGGTCAAACCTCGTGCACTAGGACCTCCAAATGATTGCACCACGAGCACACCTTTAAGTTGGTTGGAATTATGTTTTTCATGCACTTGAGGCAGTTCGATCGATCACAAAGGTGCTTGGATTGATCGAATTATGGAAGCGCCTTTTTGAATAATGACAAAATTGAGATATTTTTGGGAAAAGGGCAAAATTGGTAGGTGAGAATAAAATAAAAAATGTTTGATCGATCGAAGGAAAGGTTGGATCGATCGAAAGAGAAATTTTCCTGTAGATAAGGGCAAAAGGCTCGATCCATCATGGCATGGTTAGAACGATCACAGTGTGATCAATCGGAGATTGGTTCGATCGATCGAAGAGGGCTTCTTGCACCACTTTGCTTCCATTTTGCTCATTTTTTCCACTAAGCTTAAGATTGCTTCTTTAAATGTTCTAATTCAGCTGAATTGACTTATTTTGGGGATAAGTGCCTGAAAAGGGACATAACATGAAATTAGACTAAAACGATAAAATAAGGTCCTAGAACACTCAAGCTTAAGGGGTTTATATACGCACTTTTCAGCGCTTATCACACCCCTAAACTTAAATATTGCTAGTCCCTAGCAATGAACTACGAAGAAAATAAAGAAATGAATAACTATACAACTATGAACTAGAAAGCAATAGATGGATAACGCCATTTTTGTAGGGAACACGATTGCATTTAACATATGCAACAAGCCTTTTAAAACCCCTAGGTTACCCTAGTGGATGAGTGAAATCTCGTGAAGGTTTCCAAAAATGATACCCACAAACATTAAGCTCTTTCTCACCAAAGAGGCACCAATATTCCAAACAAGAATTGGGAGAAAACTACCTCAAGTATACAATTTTTCAACCATTTCCAAACAATCTCCCAAAATCTCAACATCAAGTAAGCAAATATGGTACTCCACACATCAAGATAATGATCATGTAAATCAAAACAACTCTAGAATCCTTTTTAAGTGAACCGTCATCAAATATGTTGCTATCTAAGTTAACTAAAAAAATGATCACATCCAGTCTCAAGCTAGCACACAAATCTAGTACCGATCTTCAAGACAAAGAATGGACCTTTTATTAAAGCTTTATTCATCTAGGTGCGCTTTTCACTTTTTTATTTTTATTTTTATTTTTATTTTATTATTATTATTATTTTTTATCCATAAGGATAAAAATGGAAGCATAGTGCAATGTATTGATCTATTAAGCTTTCTAGCGATCTATGAGGTCGAACGTTAGGTCAATGACTCCCAAACCGAACGACTTTAGGGCATTAGGTGTTTAAACACCCCTAAAGACTTATAAGCTCAAATCAACTAGGCTACAAATCAAAACTACCTCCATCTAATCATTTCCCAATTCTCACCTTTTGGGAGAAGTCCTCATTTTTTTATTTGCTTTTGCAAATTTTTTTTTTTTTTAATTCAGTTATTAACCTAGAGTTTGGGCCTTCCACTTTTCGGTGTGAGAAATTCAGTGCTTAATGAGGCTAGAATCTCGGCTACTCAATGAAATGGTTTGTTATCCACCTTTATCAAGAATGAAAACTTTCAATGCGCTACTAGCTCAATTGGGATATAACCAAATCAATAATCAACAAAGCATGCACCCCACAAATGAATGCTAGTGTGCGTCTGTGCTAGTGTAGAATCCTAGAGTGAATCTCAAAACAATCACAAAATCAGGATGATGTGGACCACAAGTGCAAGCATGATATCAATCTTTAAAAAAATTTACTCCTAAATGGCATCCACAAGGCATACAGGGAGTATTGAACTCTAAAGTCAAGCAATTTTAAATTTTAAGCAATATAGTCCTCAAAAGATCAAAATCATAGCTAGTCATGGACCAATCATAAAAAATCGCTTAAATACACAAGTCATGCTCAAAATTTTGAATTGAATGCAAATGACACACATTATACCTAAACTTAAATGGCACAATGTCTTCAATGTGCAAAGAGAACAAAAGAAAGAGGAAAGAGTATACCAGTATAGCTATGGCAATGAATGGTCGGGACACAAGTATCTGAAGTAGGTAGTATTACCTTACCAAACTTGGGATTAACTGTGGTCCTAAAAAGATGGCACATGGATAAAACCTCATTAGATAACAAATGGGATAATAATGGTGCACAATGGACATGCAAGTGTAAGTGGAATAGTAAATGAAATAAAGAAAGAAAGGAATAAGAGTGGTCCTGAAAAATATGGGCTGCACTCTCTCACTGAAGTCACTGGGATGCACCTGATAATGGAGTTAATCATGAAAAGATATATCAATATAAGAATCTGACATCCAAAATATCATGCATAAAAATAAAATAAAAATAGTGTAATTGCAACGGCCCAAGTTTTATAAACCCGGTGCGTCAGTGTTGACCTAAAGATGACCCGATGACGGATCCGAAATACAGAAGCGAAAGATGAAAAATGGCCTCTATAGATGTATGTCATCCCTAAGACACCAAAATGACTTCTCATGAAGCCACTAAACTCAAATGAGTCAAGTACTGAAGCTAGGATTTTAAACCTGAAAAGAAATGAACCAAGGGTAAAGTGGTAATCTCAAACTGAAATGGGTGCCACCATGCACACCATTGGAAGGACAACGGAAAATGAATGAAGTTAGACTCAAGAATCGCCTGATTCGAAGTCCGGATAGAAAAGATATGAATATAGAACAAAATGGCATTCTCCGTTAAAGAGATACCACGACCCTATTTCACTAAAACTATAATAACTCTCACTATGGTTGGATTTTTGATGTGTGGTTGGTACCATTGGAAATATAACTTCAACCTCTTGAATTTAGACTTAAGAATGACCTGATTTGGATTTAAAACGAGTGAGATATGACCCTCTGAAGTTGTTGTAACAAAGCTATCCAAGAAAACTGAAATGGAAAAGCTCCAGGGAGGATTAGCCGACCGACGGCAAAGACTATCTGGCCAAAATTCCATCATCAGCTGGCTAAGGCTCAATCATTAGCCGACCGAAATGACCTTTTTCAATAACAAACCTACTGGAATTGGTCTCGAGGGTCTGTCAGCAGGCTGATGGCTCTTGTCAGCCGACCGACGTAGCAGATGGCAACAAAAGCTGCTGTTGCAATGTGTGGAGAAGGTACTCGGTCCGACCTTAAAGCTATACATGCATCCTGTATGATCTGAAACAAGTTTAAAAATATTCCCAAGCATCATACAAGCAAACACAACATGCTAAATCAAAGGGGAAGCTTGAAACTTATTCTAATGCATGAATTTTGCATAAAAATTCATAAATTCTACAAAAAAAAGTTCAAAAGTCGAAACTTAAGAGTTTTATGAGATGTGAACATGCCTACAAATGTAAAAGACATAGTAGACGCGCAACAATGGCCTACGGCCTCATTACAATCCATTTACAAATTTTGACATACCAAACCTCCAATTTTCACAAAATAGGCTATTATGGTAATACTTGAGCTTTTAAACATACATGAGAACTTTAAATTTAATGGCTCTTGGCCTCATGTTATACATACAAAATAAGTATTGCCAAGAGTACTTATATACACATTATACATCAAAGAAGCCACCTTAGCTTGCAAAATATCATACATCCATGGTATGCAAAAGTATAACATCAAAAGTAAAGCATGCTAAACATTTGCATGGCAATGGACAAAAATGTTCCAAATTGCTTATAAGCCCCTAAGGATGATGAGCAACCGAGAATATAGTCTCCTTACCTGTAAAATAACCCAAACAACTAGGGTGAGTAATCAAGTTACTCAAGGAAGAAGTATATGCGTATACCCTAAAGTTTCAATATCATTACAAGATTAATATAGACGAATACAAGGGATCATTCCATTTAACGTCTATGTTGAAGGTGTTCTAAAGGATCATCTTAAGCTAACACAATGATTTTATAACAACACAATATCAATATTAATGTACTTAACAACATCAATTCACTAATAACTAAAATTACAAGTCACAATTAAGCATTGGTTGTCAACTTGGAATTGAATGCGAAATCAAATAGTGGAAAACTTGGACATTGTGATACCCCTAGAATCCGAGACATGGGTTGATCAGACCCAAGCCCAAACCCGAGGGAATATCAAACAATTAATATATAAACGAATACAAAATATAAAGATATTTAAGAATAAAGTAATAAAGCTAAAAGAATTATTAAATAGAAAACCCTCCATAGTTAAAGATTAATATAATCCAACTCTCCAAAACCTCCAAGAGTACAACTCGGGAATCCATTTAATGGACCCCTAAATAAAATCCTAACTAAACATAAAATAACTGAAAATGGAAACCAATTCTAAAACATGGAAATGAAATCCTACATCGTCGGTAGAGTGAATGACTGTCTTTGCTCAGCCCGAACAAGCCCTAAGACTAGAACCGTCCGATACCTGAAAAATATAAGAATTGGTCAGACTCACGAACAAGTTCTAATCTAACTGCAATCCATACAGTGACCCGATACGCAGATACATCCTAGATATCTCACAATATCTATCTAGTCCACATATATATATATATCCACATTAAGGGACATTCACTAGCCTACAAAGGGGTCTCAACCTGAATAGAAGGCAATATGCAAAAACGCACCTAAAGGTGGGCATGAGTACCTAGACCTAGCAGGGTACACCTCAACCTATCATAGCCAGTTACGCATCCACTGCATATACGCACCATAACCAACGAGCCTGAAACTCAAGCTCATCTCGTGGTACCATAACCATATATCTAAAGTCCATCCATAATCAGAGTATGTCATTCAATTATATATTGATTTGACATAAGGTTTATAATCCAGTTATTCACTCAACTTATTCAGTTGATATGACTTAACTACAAACAACAGTTAATCCATGTAGTCACTCAACTTACTCAGTTGATCTGACCTAAATATAAGTACGATTCAATGTTTATAATCCATTCCCTTATTCCTATAAGGTAGGTCTTAGCGTTCTGAGCTAAACCATCCCTAGTATGCCACCGTCCCATACCGGTGCATACGATCCACAACATCCATGTAAATTACAGAACCTAAATAACAGTTCAGCAATTAAAGTCCAAAACCATAATTCAGTTCAAAAACAAAATCCAGGTAATTGCAGAATAGTGTATAATATTTTAACAATTAAAGTTCGAAACCATAATTCAGTTAATTGCAGAATAGTGTATAATATTTTAACAATTAAAATCCAAAACCATAATTCAGCTCAAAACCATTATCCAGTTAATTACAGAATAGTGTAAAATATCTCAGCAATTAAATCCAATCCTTTATTCATCTAATTGCAAAAAGAACTAATATTTCAGCAACTTAAAATTCAGAGCATGCATAGGTCAAATCTGTTAAGTAAATGACCCTACTGTGCATATAAAATAAGATTTAAAATCATGCCATAGTCCGTTAGATCGCTGAATAAAAATTAGGCAATTAAATCATTTCCATCCGTAAACAGCGTGCAAAGTTGTTTAATTTCATACTGTTCATTCTATTAGCATAACTGTATAAACTATGCAATGAGAGCTTTTAATAACACCTGAATTAAATGTTAAATACCCCCAGTATACTTCCAGAACAGTTCAAAACACTTAAATCGTCCAAACAGTGCACATGAACTAACCTAGAACACATCAAAACTTGGGAGCCTGCTCTCAAAACAACAGAGCAGGCTCAATGCATCATGGAGCCGGCTCCATAGCCCTTGGAGCCGGCTCTATGAAGGGGGGAGCCGGCTCCTAACCTCATGGAGCCGGCTCTCTCCCTCTTTGAGAGCACTGCTCCGCTTCTGCTCCGTTTCTGACCATCTGTTTCATCTTCGGCCTATTCCTACCCTTCTATTCTTCCTTAAAACTGATCTTAACAGTCTAATATATATTCAGTATCACCCCCAGTCCTTAGTTTACAACAGTAAGAATTAATACAACGATTTAAAACAATACCAATTTGTTATGCTTTAAAACCGACAATGAACTTCCAAACTTGCAAGAATAGTTTCAGATTCAATTAAAACACATATAGTTGATTAATTTAACATAAAATAAGCATGCAAGATTTAGTTAATGTTCAATTAAAATCATAGAGATCATCTAGGTATGCACAGAACACAGGACAAGGGAGAGAGAAAGAAAAGAACTTGCCTGTGATTTCAGTTATGAAATCTCGGCGTCATCTCTAAGTTTTCGGCAATTACTGAATACCATCAAGCCTCCAACTGCTCCGGCTCTAATCCACAATCAACCTCCTTGGTCCTTTCTGCTTTCCTCCTTGACAGCTCTAACGATGCCTCTGTTCTCTCAACCTTCTCTTTGTTTTGTTTCTGCCTTCACTGTGCTGTGAATAGAGTTCTAAAACCCTAGGCAGACGTATGGCATATATATTTATAGGCAACTACAAAACCTAAGTCCAACGAAAACCCTAAACTAAAATTATAACCATCATACCAATTTAATAAACCTAATTTAACATTATACTCTTACACTAATTTAATCTAATTAAAACAAGTAATTTTCAATAAAACAAATAAAAATACAATTAAATCCAATAAATAAAAAAAAGTAATCAATCAATAACCAATTAACAAATAAAGACAATTAAATACAATAAAGAAAACAAGTAATCAATTAACTACAACAATCAGGCAAGTAACCAAATAAACAACTAAAAATGTAGTAAAAATAATTATAAAAATGTCGAGACTATCCTTTTAAAATTAGGGGTATTACAGACATCAAATCCCGGAGTAAACTAAGACCAAAACGGTTATTTCGGGCCCTAATCCACTGGGAATACCACCCTAGTGCGCACTATAAATGGGGAGAACTTGTACCTTCCGCACTAGAGCCAAACTCTAGCCATGTCATTTGTAATAATGTCTCAAGAGAATCCAAAATCATTATTAAGTTCAAAACTTATATACAATAATTAAGACATGTAAACCACCTTCCATGCACAAGTATTTTGAAGCCACACAAACCATATCTTAGGGTTCTAAGTCTAAAATGGTATACTAAATGACAAGTCCCCATGATGATATACTGTATGACACAACACCACCAACTTATCAATTTAAATTATGCCTCCACAATAAGCTTTATATACTAAATCTTAACATTATAGTAATAAACTTCTAAAATAATTACAATTAGTAATCAACAAAAATATAGAATTATTACCACAATAAATATAGCAATTCGAATCAATAAGAATTGTATATACCATTAATAATTCTACACAAGATATATATATGTATCATACATGCTCAAATCAACAAACCCTAAGTCAAATGTGAGGATTCCTTATAATATGCAATACTACAATTCTAAAAATATGAACACAATATATATTAAACCCCAAAGGAACATAAAACACTTCAAGTATAAACATACTACCACCCATACCTCAATAGAGAATTGAATCTCTATAATCCAAAGTAACCAAGCTTAAAATGGGAAACTTCATTAGGGTTTTGTAGAGGAGAGTGAGAACTTTTACTTCCCAAGTTTTAAAGTCTAAGGGGAGCGGAAGGAGGCCAAAATGAAACAATAAGCTCTAAGCTAAACTTTTCTTCAATGGTGGCTAGGTTAGGGTTTTGAGAACAAAGGAAGTGAAGATGATAAAATGAAATGTGGTGAGTGGAGGATCTAGTATTTCTCCACTCTTTACGTGTTCTTACACTACTTCACATACACACACACATTAATGCAAGACTAAATTTGGTGCCTATACTTATCACCAATCCATGGCTCATTCCTAGGCTTTATCCTAAGCCTACACTTGTCACCAATCCAAGCCAATAAGTGCACCTATCCTAGGCCAACAAGTGGGTGAATCTCCACCTTCCACATGTCACAAGATTATGCTTCTAAGTCTCTCCACCCCAATGCCAACAAGTGGCTCCATGAGAGTGTGACACTTGTCACACTTTCCAAAAATTATAAAAAGGTCTTTTTCAAAAATATCTTCCAAATTAAATTACAAAATGGTCCCTAAGATGAAAAATAATTATTTTACATAATTACACTAAAACCCCAAAAATCAAGAATGTTTCCAAGAAATTATGCATCCATATCCTTCACAAAAAAGTAAACAACTAACATGCTTTTCTACAAAAGCAAAAATATAATTATCTTGGAAATCAAATATTATGGACGCATGCAAAGCCGGAATCAAATCGGAGCACAAGAAGTGAGGTTATGTAATGAAAAATGATAAACGGGAAAAAGACAAAAAAAGAAACTACCGAAAAAAAGAAAGGAATGAAAATGACTGGGTCATTATAATTTACCCTCCTTAAAAGGATTTCGTCCCTAAAATCAAGTCGTACCTGAAAGAGAGAACAAATTGGGATACCGAGAGCGAACCTCTTGTTCGAGCTCCCAGGTACCCTCCTCAATGCTGTGATGTCTCCATAAGACCTTAACAAATGGAATGGTCTTAGTCCGCAAGACCTACTCCTATGAATCAAGAACTTGGACTAGACCTTCCTCGTAGGTCATATCTTCATCAACAATAACATCTGTCCATCATAAAACATGTGATGGATCTGGTTCGTACTTCCTTAATATAGAGACATGGAAGACGTCGTGAACCCTATCCAGGTCTGGCGGTAACGCCAAACGATAAGCAATTTCACCGACACGCTCCAAAATCTGAAATGGTCCAATGAACCTTGGAGAAAACTTGCCCGTCTGCCAAAATCTCAAAAGTCCCTTTCGTGGAGAAATCTTAAGAAAGACGTGGTCCCCTACCTCAAAAGACAAAGATCTCTTCCTTCTGTTAGCATAACTCTTCTGCCTACTCTGAGCTGTAGCCAACCGCTGCCGAATTAACTTGATTTTCTCTATCGTTTCAATGACAATATCGGGACCCAAGGCGACTGCATCACCTACCTCGGTCCAACAAACTGGAGATCTGCAAGATCTGTCATACAATGCCTCAAAAGATGGCATGCCAATACTAGTCTGGTAACTATTGTTGTAGGCAAACTCAACGAACAGTAAGTAGCCTTCCCAACTACCTCCAAAATCCAAAATACAAGCCCGTGGCATATCATCCAATATCTGAATGGTACGCTCCGACTGACCATCAGTCTGAGGATAAAATGTCGTGCTAAAATGAAGTCCCGTATCAAGAGCCTTTTGAAAACTCTGCCAAAAGTGAGACGTGAATCTGGGATCCCTATCCAAAATAATGGATACTGGAACCCCGTAAAGCCTGACAATCTGCCCCACATACAATCTACTAAGTCTCTCTGCGTCATCTGTCACTGCTATATGCAAAAAGTGAGCTGTCTTAGTCAATCTGTCAACAATGAGCCAAACGGCATCATTCCCTGCCTTGGATCTCGAAAGCCCCGTTATGAAATCCATAGTGATGTGCTCCCACTTCCACTCTACCACTGGTAATGGTTGCAACAAACCTGCCGGTCTCTGATGCTCTGCCTTCACTTGCTGACAAGTAAGGCATTTAGCCACGAACTGAGAAACATCCTGTTTCATGCCTTTCCACAAAAATAATCCACGCAAATTGTGATACATCTTCGTACAATCAGGATGAACTGCGAGTCGAGAATGGTAAAAATCCCAAAGAACAACGTCACGACAAAACAAGGGAACAAACATCTTCCCTCTGTACCTGAGACCACTGTCTGAATGTAAGGTCCAACCCTCTACATTCTCGCCGCCTGAAATTCGAACGTGGATGGACTTCATCTCTCCATCCTCCTGTCGTGCCTCAATAACACTGCTAACTAAAGCCGGTTGAGCCACAAGGCTAAATAAAATAGCCGTTGAAGCATCCTCATATGACTGTAAACCAAGATCTGCAAGCTCTTCTAGCATCTTCCATCTGCGGACGGAAATACTAGCAAGAGTACTCCGTGACTTCCTACTCAATGCATCGGCCACCACATTGGCCTTTCCCGGATAATAATATAACTCAAAGTCGTAGTCCTCCATGAACTCGACCCATCTGTGCTGTCTCAAATTTAAATCCTTCTGAGAGAAGAAATATTTGAGACTCTTGTGATTGGAGAAAATCCCGAACTTCTCCCCGTACAAATAATGCCTCCATCCTTTCAGGGCAAAGATAACTGCTGCCAACTCCAAATCATGGGTATAGTTCAACTCATGAGTCTTTAACTGTTGAGACCCATAAGCTACCACCCGTTCAGTTTGCATCAGAACACACCCTAAGCCTTTTCGCGAAGCATCACAATAGACCACGTAACCCAAACCACGTTTAGGTATGATCAAAACTGGAACTGATGTCAATCTAACCTTCAAATCCTGTAAAACAGAACTACAAGCCTCATTCCATATGAACTTAGCTCCCTTGCGAGTAAGTCGAGTCATAGGTGCCGCCAGACGAGAGAAATCCTGAACAAATCTCCTGTAGTAGCCAGTTAGGCCAAGAAAGCGCCGAACCTCAAACACTATCTTCAGACGTTCCCACTCCATCACAAACTCAATCTTCGACGGATCCACTACAACACCGCCCCTTTACATGACATGTCCAAGGAACTTTACCTCCGGTGGCCAAAATTCACATTTCTCGAACTTGGCATACAATCGGTTATCCCTAAGGATCTGCAAAACTGTTCTCAAGTGATACTCATGCTCTTCCTTCAAAGCTGAGTACATGAGAATGTCATCAACGAACACCACCACAAATTTGTCAAGATAATCACTGAATACACGGTTCATCAAATCCATAAAAGCTGCCGGAGCATTGGTCAAACCAAATGGCATTACCAGAAACTTATAATGGCCATACCGTGTACGAAAAATGGCTTTGGATATATCCTTATCCTTAACCCTTAACTGGCAGTAACCCGACCTCAAATCAATCTTTGAAAAACATGTTGCTCCTTTCAACTGATCAAACAAGTCATCAATCCTTAGCAAATGATACCTGTTCTTGAACGAAGCGTGATTCAACTTACGATAATCGATGCAAAGTCTCAAAGACCCATCATTCTTCTTCGCAAAAAGAACCGATGCTCCCCATGGTGAAGCACTAGGACGAATAAAGCCCTTAGCTTTCAACTCATCCAACTGATCCTTCAGCTCATTAAGCTCTGCCGATGCCATACGGTACGGTGCCATAGAAATAGGTGTTATATCGGGAATGACATCAATGGCAAAAATAACTTCCTTTAAATAAGGTAACTCTGTCAGTTCCTCTGGAAAGATATCAACAAAATCCTCAACAACTGCCAGAAGAACACGGCCCAAACGCATATCCTCGTCAATCAGCAAACTAGTCAACTAGGACCTGTGGTGACTCCAATCACTAATGCTGAAAACCATCGCCAGGTGGGGCTCGCTTCGCTGTCCCACAAAATGGAAACAATCTCCCTTAGGAGTGCAAACGGACACCCTCCCGCGAAAGCAATTAATCGTAGCCCGAACGAATGATAACCAATCCATCCCGAGAATGACGTCAAAGCCCACTTTGTCGAGCACAACGAAATCAAACTCTAAGGTCCGCCCAGCTATCTTAATAGCACAACCTCGACAAACACGATCCAAAGATACTGGACCCCAACTGGCATGTCAACACAGAGAAAATTGTCCCGAAGTGTAACTTCCAGACCTAATGAACAAATGATGCATAAATGAAAGAATGTGATGCACCCGTGTCAACAAGAACTCGTGCCCAAGATGAAATCTGGAAAGATACCTTGAACTAAAGAGGTTCCTACGGAAGCATCCATCTGTGGAAGAGCATAGGCTCGTCCCTGAGCCCCTGAGCCCTGCTGTGAACTGCCATGATAGCCTGACTAATGTGTAGAAGCAGTAAGTGCAGAGCCCCTGGCTGGATAAGTGCCAACTAGCGCCACTGGCTATAGTACCTGAGGAACCATAAAACCAGATTGAACCACTGCAGACTGTGCTGGTACCATACGTGAATCTGTGCCACTACGTGATTTATTCAACAACTTTGGACAATCCTTCTTGAGATGACCTGGTTGCCTGTAATAAAAACAAGCTCCCTGCCCTGCTCTCGTAGAAATTGATGTCTGACTGGCCTATGGTTGAAGCTGCGGGTAGTGAGGCTTGATGTGCCTCAGTTGCTGACAATAGTGATAAATCATACCCCGGGTTGATCCTGAAGATACAGGAACTGTGGGTACAGAATGAATCTCTTGTGGTGCCCCCTGTGAGTGTGTACTGTTCCCTGCCTTAGCCTTCTTCTACTGACCCCGGAAGATGACAAAGTGTGTGATACCTCTCGATTCTAAAGCCACGGGTGATCAAGTTCGAGCGCAGATCTGAGGGACACCAAACAATTAAGTATATAAACAAGCATGGAATACAAAATGAATTAAGAATAAAGAATAAAGCTGAAAGAAAACTAAATAATAATCTTTAATAAATAAATCCTCTGAAACCAATAATTAATTAAAATTACAACTTGGGAATCTATCATTTGGACCCCTAATCCAAAATCCAACTGAAATAAATAATAACTATAACTATATAGTCCGTATAAATATATATACACACTAAAAGAACCTCACCAGACTATAGGGTTGTCTCAACCTGAATAGAAGGTAACATGCAAATTGCACATATAGTGGGTATGAGTGCCTAAACCTACCAAGGTACACAACTACACTAGAACTAGCTACACATCCCTGGCAATATATATGCCCTAACCACTGATCCTGAGACTCAAGCTCATATCATGTCAACATAATTATATATATAAAATCCATCTTATCTAACTATTATTAATCCTCTAAAAGTCATTCAACTTGTTCAGCTGACCTAACTTAAATATAGGTAGGACTTAACATTCTTTTGGTTAATCCATCTATTTACATGCAGATAGGTAAGACTTAACTGATAAGTTAATCCGTCCCTATAATGCCACCATCCCATACTGGTGCATTCATCCACAAAATCCACAATTGATGTAAATAATATAAATAAACATAAAAAATAATCCAGCATAAAATATAATCAAAACTAGTTATATACGTGGTTGTACTATACTTTCAACATCCAACTAAAAAACACTTAATATCCATTTAAGTTATTAAAACAATATTAAGCAATTTAGTCCTCCTTTAACAATATGTAATTTGATTTAATATCATATTGTTCAAACCCTTAGCATATAATTATTAAATTATGTAATTAAATCCTCCACCAATATGTTTTAACAATTTAAAAATAATTAAAACAAATCCACATAACATGCAATCCTAAACAGTATGTAAAAATCCGAAAACCCAAGTCCCAAGCAATATTTGTCGACTGAAATCCTCTACCGGTCGGCCGATAGCCTTATTCCAGTTGGTCGACTGATGACCCTTCTTCGGTCGACCGAACCCTGTGTCGGTCAACCGAAACTACACTGTACTTCATCTTCTTCAGCGAGTTTGCCTTTAAACCTCCATTGATGGAGATTCAAAGCTTCAATTCTCCTTCCCAGAACGTCCCAACAACAACAATACAATTCATAGATATAATTTTAATACAGTAAAACTCAATTCATGCATTAATTTATCAAATCATGAAACATAAACATAAACCCATTACATAAACTAATATATTGTAATATTCAGATTTTTAGCATGTAATTTAATTTATTAATTCCGTTTAAAACGTCCTAGAATCAAACTAAGCATGTATAGAGCACAAGTCAAAGAGGAAGAGATAGGAATATAACTTGCCTTAGGATTTTAGAATTAAAACCCCTAATCTCCTTTTTTGTAATACCCCTAATTTAAAAAGGATAGTCTCGGTATTATTTTAATAGTTTTAATTGCATTTAATTTTTTTTAGTTGTTTTCTTGGCTAATTGTTTACTTGTTTAATTGATTTAATTATTTGTTTAAATTGAATTGTATGTTATGATGTGTATTTATTTAGGAATTTAATTGTTTTATTTTTATTTTTATTTTATTTATTTTATTTTTATTGGATATGGATAGTAGTAATTGACCAATCAATTGGGCTCCATGGACTAATTGGATAAGGGGTTTAGTGGGTACGGATGATTACCCATGTATATGTATATTTAATAAATAAATAAATAAATAAATAAATATATATATATATATATATATATATATATATATATATATATATATGTAAGGAAAGTCCCTTTAATAATAATCTGATATATATTTATATATTATATATAGAAAGGGGTACACATGGATTATACGTAACATATATTTAGGTTACATTTTTAGTATTTAAATTTTATTTTATTTTATTTTTATTTTATTTTAGTTTGTCTTGGAATGGGAAAAGAATTAGGGTTATTTTAGTTGCCTATAAATATATAACTATAGAGTTGCGAAAGAGGTTAGAAAATATATCACGTACTATATTTTAGAGAGAGAAAGAAAGAAGAGGAAGGAAGAGAAAAAGGAAGAAGGAGGCTAGAGTTTTTATTAAATCCTTAAAGGTAAGTTTTAATTCTTCTCTTCTCCTTTGATTCATACCCTATACATGCCAGATTAATTCTAGGTTCTTTAAATAAATTAATTGGATCTAATTACATGGATTAATTTTATGTGGGTTAATAATGGATTTGTAATGAATTTTCATGTCTTGGTAAATAGATGCATATGTTTTGGTTATGATGTTTCAAGGTGTGTTTGTATAATGTCCAACTGCTAGTGGGATAATTCTAGAATATAAATTGATTCACAGGATAATTAACAATGGTGAAAGGAAAAAATAAAAATATAAAAATATAAAAATAAATATGGAATTTTTGATACATCAGTTTGTGTACCTTTGTGAGTGAAGTCAAAATTTGTGATTCTTTATAAAATTGGCACGCCGAACGACGAAGCAACAATCTGATTGATAAGTTTGGTAGCCTAGGATTCTAAGAATTTAATTGGAAATAAGTGAGTTTGTTTCATTTGGGAATGGTGCACGCTGAACGAGGAAAGCAAATTGCTATGCACGCCACACATGCAACTAGTGCATCAGAATTTTGATTTTAATTTGTAATTAAAATTGAATTTATTTTATTGCTTTGTCTTCACAACGCACACGCCACATGAGGAGGGAGAAACAACATGGGACAAGCTGTTATGTGGCTCACGAATGAATGTGTTATATAAGAAAATTGGTTTTTTGCTTTAAATAAATTCTTATGTTAATTCGATTGATTGATGGGTCTATATTAAAATATTTAATTAATTTAATTAGATTCATTAAGAATTAAAATGCATGATTTAAGTTTACATGCTAAGTATGTAACTTAATTAATTTTAAAGGAGATAAATTAATTAAATACTCTTGGATTAAATTATTTTAATCAATTAAATATTCTTGGAGTAAATTATTTTAATCAATTGTTAGATTTAAATTAATTTAATCAGAACATGGAGATGTAAAATTTAGTTGAGATGCATGTTAATTTCTTGTGATGTAAATTAAATGCATGCTGTTTGGAATTTTTATTTTTGCTTAAGTAAATGCAAAGGATGTGTATATGACTTATATCATATTTATTTGGATTATTATATGTAAACATTATTGACATTATCCTTGGATTTGAAACTTGTATTTGATTATGATATGGATTAATGCACCATTATGGGATGGGGCATATTAGGGACGGATTAACTTAAGAGTTAAGTCCTACCTATTTTTAATAAGGGAACGGATTAACCATAGTGTTAAGTCCTACTTATTCGTGTCAGGTCAACGGAATAGTTGGATGACATATTATTAAAATAATAATTGGATAGTTTATTTTTTGATGGTTGGATAGGACGGATTTTAAATATATAATTATACACCATGATATGAGCTTGAGTCTTAGGATCAGTGGTTAGGGTGCATATATTGCCAGGGATGTGTAGCTAGATATAGCATAGTTGTGTACCCTGGTAGGTCTAGGTACTCATGCCCACTATATGTGCGTTTTGCATGTTGCCTACTATTCAGGTTGAGACAACTTTATAATTTAGTGAGGTTCCTTTAGTGTGTATATATCTACATATGGACTATTTAGTTATTATTGAATTAATTAGGATGTGTACGTGTATTGGGTCTCTGTTTGGGATGTAGTAGATTAGAACTTGTATGTGGGCCTGACCCACCATTATTTTTCAGGTGTTCGTCAGTTCCAGTCTTAGAGATTGTTCGTGCCGAGCAGAGACAGTCATTCACTCTTTCGACTCTACGTAGGACTCGTCTTCATTAGTTACTTATTATTTTTATTTTGGTTCAGTTATTTCAGTTAGGATATTATTAGGGGTTCATAGGATGGATTCCCGAGTTGTAGTTTAATAAATTACTAGTATCTGAAGATTAGAGGATTTTATTATTGGATTTTTAATTATTTGAGGATTTTAAAATAGGGATTTATTATTTAGTTTCCTTCAGCTTATTATTTATTTATTCTTTATTATTCTTTTTGTATTCAAATGCTTGTTTAAATATTAATTGTTTGATATCCCTTATATTCTGTGCTCAGACTTGATCACCCGTGGCTCTAGAATTGAGGGGTATCACATTTTTCCTCCTAAATTCGGTGACTCTTGACTGCCGTTAAAACCCCTTTGTTGCTCCTTAATCAATCCACAAGCAGATCCTCCTTCCCTCTCCTTTAGTTCAGCCTTGAACCCTAACCCAAGCACTCTTTTCTATCTGTTCTTTCTTTTCTCTCTGCCTCCATAAGAACGTGAATAGGGTTTCTAAGCCCTTTGGCAGACAATACCTACATATATAAAACCTAATAATCCAAATCCTTTTATAACTATAATTACCTTAGTTTAATTAAATGAAAAAGGAAAATAAAATATAATATATATATATATAAGTCTGCTAATATAAACCAACGTGTTGTGTCATATATACCAATCACATATACTACCTTTATTTATTTATTAACATTAACTACTAATAAAAATTAATAAATACAATAACCATATATATATATACACACACACACACACACACATATACCCATATATATATGTATACTATTCATGGAAAATTATCCGTACCCATTACTCCTCCTATCCAAGTAGTCCATTATTACTAACCCAATCCAATTCCTTAGAATAAAATAAAAATAAAATACCCAATTAAAACATTTAAACCTAACAATTAAAGTACAAGTACACAATAAAACAATGAAACAATCAATTCAAATAAACAATTAAACAATTAGCCAAATAAATCAAATAATCAATTAAAAATGCTGTAAAACAAGAAAATAAATACCGAGACTATCCTTTTTAAACTTAAGGGTATTACCGAGTGTCTCCACGAGGCTACTTATGTGAACCCCTGATCCGTAACTGATCCCGATCTTCTATCTCAACTAGCATAGCCTTCTGGACCTCCTCTCTGTAAGTCCTCAAATCAAGAACTGAGACCCGTGGCCTGATGTCAAGATGTAGTCCATCCTGAAACTTCATTGCCTTGGCCTCATCTGTCGCCACCATATCCTCGGCATAACGAGAGAGAGAAGTAAATCGCGTCTCATACTCAATGACACTCATAGTGCCCTGATAAAGACATGTGAACTGTATCCTCATCTCCCGCCTCATAGCCCTAGGAAAGAAGCCCTCGAAGGACAAATCTCTGAACTCATTCCAAGTCATCAACTCAACATTGAGAATATTGGTCTTCGACCTCCACCATATATTTGCATCTCCCATGAACATAGAGGCAGTCAAAGAAATCCTCAACCTGTCCGTGGGTACCGCCATACTGTCCAACTTGTGAACCATAAGGTCCAACCAAGCTTCTGAGACTAGCGGATCTGAACTCCCCGCAAATGGTTCAATCTTAACTCTCTGTAGTCACATGAAGTACTCCATTGCCTCATTGACTATCGGTGCTGGTGCCTGTGCCTGTGCCGGAATCTGTATCCCAACCACCTGCTTACGTATCAATTCCTGTAGGGATTCAGCGGTCCCCTGATTGATTCCTTGAGCCACCCGCTCCTCGTAAGTCGGTGCCCCGCGGCGGATTAGCATCCACGCCACGAACTGGAATCCTGGGCCTCCCCGGACCCTTCGTAAACTCAGTGTCATCGACCTGCTCCTCAATGCCCTGACTTGAAGACTCTCCACACGTGACAACCATGATGCTAAACGTATGAAAGGAAAGAGGTCAATAATAACACAAGTTATTATGACCGAATACAACTTACACAATGAGTGCACGAAACACGAAGCAAGACAAGGTATATAACATACGGTCATGCTAAAGTAATCAAAGAAAGCCCTTTAAATAATTAAGCACTTAAACAAATAAGCATACATGTCAAATAAAGATGCTTGTAAACACATAAATATAAAAGCATAGAGACATGTCATAATACCAAGCATGTTACCAAGAAGCACGTAAACATGTTATAACACCAAAACATGTTATCAAAGGCATGTGAATATATCAAAGTGGATCAAAAAATGCATGATATGCACCCAAAACCCGTTGTCCTAAGGTATTCAAACCTAGGAGCTATGATACCACTTGCGACGGCACAAGTTTTATAAACCCGGTGCGTTAGTGATGACCTAAAGATGACCCGATAACGGATCCGAAATGCAGAAGCGAAAGATGAAAAATGGCCTCTATAGATGTACGTCATCCCTGAGTCACCAAAATGACTCCTTATGAAGCCACTAAACTTAAATGAGTCAAGTATTAAAGTAAGGATTTCAAACCCGAAAAGAAATAAACCAAGGGTAAAATGGGTGCCACCGTACACACCATTAGACAAACAACAAAAAATGAATGAAATTAGACTCAAGAATTGCCTGATTTGGAGTCCGGATGGAAAAAATGTGAATATAGAACAAAGTGGTATTCTCCGTTTAAGAGATACCACAACCCTATCTTACTAAAACTATAATAACTTTCATCAGCCGACTGAAGCTCGATCATCAGCCTGCTAAAACGACCTTTTTCAACAACAAACTTACTAGAATTGGTCTCGAGGGTCTGTCAGCTGACCGACGCAGTAGACAGCAGTAAAAGCTGCTGCTGCAATGTGTGGAGAAGGTACTCGGTCCGACCTTAAAGCTACACGTGCATCCCATATGATCTGCAACAAGTTTAAAAACATTTCATAGCCTCATACAAGCATGCACAATATGCTAAATCAAAGGGGAAGCTTGAAACTTATTCCAATGCATGAATTTTGCATAAAAATTCATAAATTCTCCAAAAAAAGTTTAAAAGTTGAAACTTAAGAGTTTTATGAGATGTAAACATGCCCGCAAACATAAAATGACTTAGTAGACCCGTTACAATGGCCTATGGCCTCATTACAATTCATTTACAAATTTTGACATACTAAACCCCCAATTTTCATAAAATAGGCTATTATGGCAATACTTGAGCTTTTAAACATACGTGAGAACTTTAAATTTAATGGCCCTTGGTCTCATGTTATACATATAAAATAAGTATCGCCAAGAGTACTTAGATACACATTATACATCTAAGGAGCCACCTTAGCTTGCAAAATACCATACATCCATGGTTTGCAAAAATATAACATCAAAAGTAAAGCATGCTAAACATTTGCATGGCAATATACAAAAATGTTCCAAATTACTCATAAACCCCTAAGGATGATGAGCATCCGAGAACATAGTCTCCTTACCTATAAAATAACCCAAACAATTAGGGTGAGTAATCAAGTTACTCGTAGGAAGAAACATATGCGTATGCCCTAAAGTTTCAATATCATTACAAGATTAATATAGACGAATACAAGGGATTATTCCACATAACGTCTATGTTCAAGGTGTTTTAAAGGATCATTTTAAGCTAACACAATGATTCTATAACAACACAATATCAATATCAATGTACTTAACAACATCAATTCTCCAATAACTAAAATTACAAGTCACAATTAAGCATTGGTTGTCAACTTGGAATTGAATGCGAAATCTAATAGTGGAAAACTTGGACATCAAATCTCGGAGTAAACCAAGACCTAAATGGTTATTCCGAGCACTAACCCGCTGGGAATACCGCCTTAGTGCACACTATAAATGGGGAGAACTCGTACCTCCCGCACTAGAGCCAAACTTTAGTCATGTCATTTATAACAATGTCCTAAGAGAATCCAAAATCATTATTAAGTTCAAAACTTATATATAATAATTAAGGCATGTAAACCACATTCCATGCACAAGTATTTTGAAACCACACAAACATGTCTTAGGGTTCCAAGTCTAAAATGACATACCAAATGACAAGTCCTCATCATGATATAATGTACAATACAATATCACCAACTTATCAATTTAAATTATGCCTCCACAATAAGCTTTATATACTAAATCTTAACATTATAGTAATAAACTTCTAAAATAATCACAATTAGTAATCAACAAGAATATAGAATTATCACCACAATAAATATAGCAATTCGAATCAATAAGAATTGTATATATCATTAATAATTCTACACAAGATATATATATATATATATATATATATATATATATATATATTTATTTATTTATTTATATATACATCATACATGCTCAAATCAACAAACCCTAAGTCAAATGTGAGGATTCCCTATAATATGCAATACTACAATTCTAAAAACATGACCACAATATATATTAAACCCCAAAGGAACATATAGCACTTTAAGTATAAACATACTACCACCCCTACCTCAATAGAGAATTGAATCTCTATAATCCAAAGTAACCAAGCTTAAAATGGAAAACTTCATTAGGGTTTTGTAAAAGACAGTGAGAGGAAACTTTTGCTTCCCAAGTTTTAAAGTCTAAGGTGAGTGGAATGAGGCCAAAATGAAACAATAAGCTTTAAGCCAAGTTTTTCTTCAATGGGTGCTAGGTTAGGGTTTTGAGAACAAAAGAAGTGAAGAAAATAAAATGAAATGTGGTGAGTGCAGGATCTAGTAATCCTCCACTCACTATGTGTTCTTACACTACCTCTCACACAACACACACACTAATGCAAGACTAAATTTGGTGCCTACACTTGTCACCAATCCATGGCTCCTTCCTAGGCTTAATCCTAAGCCTACACTCGTCACGAATCCAAGTCAACAAGTGCACCTATCCTAGGCCAACAAGTGGGTGAATCTGCACCCTCCACATGTTACAAGATTATGTTTCCAAGTCTCTCCACCCCAATGCCAACAAGTGGCTCCATGAGAATGTGACACTTGTCACACTTTCTAATAATTACAAAAATGTCCTCTTCCAAAATATCTTCCAAATTATATTACAAAATGGTCCATAAGACGAAAAATAATTACTTTACATAATTACTCTAAAACCCCAAAAATCAAGAATGTTTTCACAGAATTATGCATCTATACCCTTTATAAAAAAGTAAACAACTAACATTCTTTTCTACGAAAGTAAAAATAAAATTATCTTTGAAATCAAATATTATGGTCGCATACAAGGCTGGAATCAAATCCGAGAACAAGAAGTGAGGTTGTGCAAGGAAAAACGATAATTGGGAGAAAGACAAAAAAAGAAACTACCGAAAAAAAGAAAGGAAGAAAAATGACTAGGTCATTATAACCTACCCTCCTTAAAAGGATTTCATCCCCAAAATTAAGTCATACCTGAAAAAGAGAACAAATTGGGATACCGAGAGCGAACGTCCTGTTCGAGCTCCCAGGTAGCCTCCTCAATGCCGTGATGTCTTCATAAGACATCGGGTAAACTGGATTGGCCACTGGGCTAAAATAGGAGAGATATGGCGGCGATAGATCTCATCATATGACCACTTGGTCATGATCGACCAGACAAAGAACCCCTAATCAAAAATGGACTCATGCACCACTGAAAGGTGCGAATATCTCCGCTTAACTCGGCTATCAACCAAGCCGGGCTCTGCAGGTGGTGGTACTGGAATAGGTGAAGGAAGTGGCGTGGGCTCGGCCTCCTGAGATGATGAAGAAAAAGAGGCAGATGAAGAAGAGGAGGAGTGCTCGGACTGAGCAGGAGCTGGCTCTTCTGGCTTTTTTAGTCTCTACCATACCCCGTTGTCATATGTCCGGTGGGCTATGGTCTTGAATCGAGTCATGGCCTGCAAAAAGAAAGAGACACTTATAATTACAGTCAGTAACAGGAAACAGTATATGAGATACATAACTGAAATCACAACAGATAGAAACATGCTTGTTAGATTAAGATGGACAACTCATAATATATGCACATGAGTCTATCTATGCAAGTTGTAATGCAGCCAAGTATAAACAGTGAATGGTCAAAGATGTGAAATATGCTAGACATGACAAGTATGGAATGCAACCAATGTGGAAAACACAGGCATTGGGCATAAATATAATAGCAAGGACACAAGAAAGGGTATAGAGGCATCAATATGCAAAAACAATGAAGTTCGAACGATCATAAAAAAATGTGATCGATCCAAGTTGGATCGATCATGACATACATTGGATCGATCATACTCTGATTGATCAGATCACTGGTGTGATCGATTGAACCTGCTGAGAAATGAAAAGTCACGGATTCATGACGTGGAAGACATGGGTCGAGTCCAAATGGTCACATCAAAGCTCGTAACCCCCTATACACCTCAATAATGCAACAATGGTCACTTGAAACAGCATGTGACCCCCGAAATCAAATTTGGAAATAAAATCTATATATACTTATATACATATATATACATATGCTTGAAATTCTGAAAACAACAACAAAATCAATTATGGAAGGTTTCTAATCTAAGCATGGCAACATATTCAACTTGAATAAACTTCAAAATTAAAAAAGATGATGAACTTACCCAAATCCGATAAGAGAAGAAGACCGAGAGAGATGAGATCGAAGATTGAGAAAGATGAAGCTTTGGGACTCGCCGAAAACTCGCCGGAGGTGGGGAAGATGAAGAAGAGTGTCGGGAGAGGGACAGAGGTGATGAGTGCTCAAATGAGATGCATTTTAGCACCTAAGTTAGGGTATTTTAGTTTATTCATCTATCTTACTTTCATGTCTTAGATACTTATTTGTGTTATTGCCTATTTCAGGTTAATAAAGTTCAAACAGGCTAACAAGAGCCATTTAACCCGATTTTAGAGCTAAGGAGCAAAGATGGAAAGAAGCCAAGAAAATGCACCAGAGGAACTTCGATCAATCAAAGGGAATCCCGATTGATCGAAGATGTTTACAATCGATCGAAATGAGGCGGTGCCATCTCAATAAAGTGGATAAGGCCAAAAGATATTTTTAATGCCACGTCAGCTTAGATCGATTGAAGCTAAGTGTTTAATCGATCGAGATTCTTCGATCGATCGAAGTGCCGGTTGGCAGTGAGCTGTCTAAGTCCTGAACGCGCTAATTTTTACCTAACTCGAGTAGCTACGAATTTCCTCCAATCATAGGCTGTTTTTCTTACCTACTCAAAAGGGCAATGTAATGAATTAATTGAATATCTTTCAATTTTATCTTGTAATATGCATATAGTAGATATTTTCCTCCTTAGAACTTGGGTTTTGAGAAGAAAGCAAGGATAAAGATGATGATGCCAACCTCCGAGTTAGCCTTTGAGGGTTCCATGTCCACTATAATGAGTGGCTAAATCCTTCACTTGGGGCTAGAGATAGCCCCTAGGCTTGATTCCTAAACCTAGCTTTTGTATATTTTTGGGGATTTTAGTTGTAATGGATGTTTTGATCATGAATAAATATAGATCTTGTGATTTCTACTTGATTTATATGGATTAATGCTTTCAATTGATCATTTATTTCTATCCATATATCTATGTATGCTAGAATGGATGTTCATGTGTTTTTCTCTAAATTTAATGAAATTAATGCATGTCTATGTGTATTGATGTTGTTAATCTAGTGATGGTCAAAACATGGTGCTTAATTGAATACTCTTGTGATTTATTTGATGGTTCATACTTGTTTCTTGATGGATTGTACCACACCTTTAGTTTAATTAGTTTAATTTGCATGTCTCTAGCCTAAATCAAGTTTAATTGCTTTAATTTCTTAGATAGGTGGACAATCTATTCTTGTTCCTTGATGTTCCATACTTATAAATGTAAAGAGTACATTTCTCTAGATTATTGTGTGTGTTTTAATTGTGGTTTAATTGAATGGGTTATGGTTTCATTTGATAGGTTGTGCTATTCACTAGATTGACTAGACAATCTATGCTTACTTGTCTTCCTTACTTAGTTTTCAATTAGACACACACACACACACACATATTGCAACTTAAATGTCCCCATTAATTTACAATTGCTAGTGTTTGGTGAAGTGAAGCTCAGTAGTAAACTTTAAGCCCTAAGTCCTTTCTCTCATTTATTTTCCCTCTAATTTCTAGATTGATAATTGTATTGTTTTTAATTGGACTTAGTTTAATTAAATCAAACCCTTCTTTTGATCATTTGACCTACTAATCCAACAATTGATTCCAAAGCACGACTCATTTCCCTTGGGACGATCTCTACTCACACTCGCTATATTTTAGTTAGCAGTAGTAGTCGCATTCTATAAATTCAAACTTGGCCACACTACACACGCTTTATTGCATGCTTTGGTTCACGACGACCCCAAGTTTTTGGTGCCGTTGCCGGGGATAGGCAACGCTGTATTTTGGAAATAATTAGGAACTAGTACTCTTTTGATCGTGTTTTTATTTTATTTTATTTTGGTTGCTTATTATGTTTGTTCTTGATTGGCTAGGTGTATTGAGCTAGAAGAAGTGAAACAAAATGATTCTAGAGCAAAGAAGCAAGTAAGCCAAGCAAAGCTAAGCAAGAGCATAAAAAACTCAAAAATAAAATAAATAAAAAATTACAAACCAAAGCAAGGCACACAAAGCAAAAATTGAAAAATCATTTGAAGTTGCTTAAGAACCCTTTGTGAGCTTTTCTAACTCTCTCTCTAGTTAAATCGTGAGCCCGCGAGGAAACAAGTTTTTAATTTCTTAGATAGTTCGTGAGCCCGCGTGGAGGCAATTCATTTTTCTTGCATATTGTTCAAAGCATGGGAGTAGGGGAACATTGTTTGTGGAGGTTTGTTGATTGATTTATTTTGGAGGATGAGTGATTGTTACTTGCTTGTTGCTTGTTTTTGTTTTGTTTGTACATGCATGGTCGTAAGTCATTAAATCATACTCTTGTCCCACTTAATTTTCATCTTGAATCCATTGCTCGTAATCCTAGGGGAAGGGGTAGCTCTCATAACTCCATTTCATCAATGGAGGACATTAATGAGGGCCTTGTGGATGACCTTGGTCACATCGAGCAACAAGGTATCCTCTATCCTAATGTGCATCATGACAATATTCAAGTACCATTGGACATGCCAAGACCTTTCATTCCACAACAACAAGGCCAAGTTCCATTGGGAATGCCTCGGCCAATTTTTGTTCCACCCCCACCTCCCGTTGCTCAAGTAAATCATAGGACTTATGTCGAGCCACCAATTGTGAATCCTCCTCTTGCTTTAAGAGATCATTATGTGTCAAATGAGTATAAAGCACCAACATGCATTCAACTTCCTCCTTTTAGAGCATATCATTATGAGATTAAACCGAAAACAATCCAAATGCTTCCTAACTATCATTGACTTCCAAGTGAAGAACCTTACAAGCATTTGGATGAGTTTCTTGAAGTATGTTCCACCGTGAAATACACGGACATGCCGAAAGAGGTTTTGCAATTAAAACTCTTCCCTTTCACCTTTAAAGATAAGGTAAAATATTTGTTCAATAATCTTAGACCTTTTTCGATAACTTCTCGGGCGGAAATGCAACAAGAGTTCTTGAAAAAGTACTATCCGGTTTCAAAGACCAATGCAATGAGAACTTTTATTTGTGAATTTTCTCAAGGGGATGGGGAGATGTTTCATGAGGCATTGGAAAGATTTAATGATTTGCTTAGGAAGTGTCCACATTATGACATTCCTAAGTGACAATTAGTTCAATACTTCTTTGAAAGTTGGCCAGATAATCACAAGGGTATGGTTGATGCATCTATGGGTGGTTCTTATCTTGATAAGCATGAAAATGATGTTTGGCAACTATATGAGAGCATGCGTGAGAATTCAATGCATCGATCTTTGTCATCTAAAAATGGTAGAAATTTAGGTGGAAGGAAGAATGTCGGTTTATATCAAGTTGACAATTCTAATGCTATAGCTGCCGAAGTGAAGTCTTTATCGCACATGTTTGATCAATTTTGATCAACCAAAATTCGGTGAATCAAGTGTCTTCATCCCCTAATCATGTTTATCATTCATTTAATAAATCATGCATGACTTGTTCCAGTGTTTTACATTCTACTTCCAATTATCCCCATGGACATGTGCAAAGTGAGCACCATGAACAAGTAAATGCCACTTTTGTTAACCAAGGAAATAATCCCTATGGCACACATTATAATCCTGGGTGGAGGAACCATCCAAACTTTTCTGGGAAAAGCCAAGGAGAAGGCTCAAACTCTCCCTAAGGTGGTTTTCACGGGAAGTATGTTCCAACCCTAATGCAAAGCCAAGGTTCCCAAGGTTATAGATCATTTTTTCAATCATCATATGGAAACCAATTTTTAAATTCTCATTTTCCGAACCAATCTTCATATTCTCAAGGAAATTCTAGGAGTCTTGCTTTTGAGGAAAAAAGTGTTGACCGCTTTAGTTACTTTGGAGGCAAATACCCAATTGCTTCATTCTCATTCTTAATCGATTGCAAAGCTATAAACCCAAGTCGAACAAATAGCTATCACATTGAATGCTGGGGAAAAAGGGAAGATGCTTTTAAATCCACCACCAAAGCAACAATTTGTAGTGGAGACCAAATCCTATTCGGAAGGTCCCACCCTTGAACATGTAAATGCGGTGACCACTTTGAGAAGTGGAAGAGTGGTTGACAATCAAATTGGTGTTCACAATGAAGAGAGTGAACTGGTGCAACCAAGAGTTGACACCCGTCCCGTTTTACATCCTATTCCTCCTTCATTGCATGTGCATGACCCCTTTGTTAAGAAAGATTTGAGAAATGATTTGAAAAATTCTTGTGTTGACAATGTTTTGAAAAATGATTTTGAAAAAGTTTTTGAGCCAAAAGCTCCATTTCCGGATGCCTTAAAATGATCCAATTTTCTTGAAAAGAAAAAGACCAACCAAAGCCAATGAAATAATTGATGTGTTTAGGCAAGTGAAGATTAATCTTCCTCTTTTGGATGCAATTAGACAACTTATGGCTTATGCTAAATTTTTGAAGGACCTTTGCACCCAACAGAAGAAGAATAAAATCTAAGCACCAAAGAAAGTTGTTCTGACTGAGCAAGTAAACTCCATTTTGCAACACAACACTCTTCCAAAATTTAAGGACCCCGGTTCACCTATTACTTCTTGCATCATTGGTGACCATGTCATTAACCAGGCTCTTCTTGATTTAGGAGCGAGTGTGAACCTTCTTCCATATTCGATTAATGTCAAATTGGGCTTAAGTGATTTAAAACCGACGTCGGTCGTTTTGCAACTAGCCGACCGATCTATCAAAAAGCTCCGGGGTACTATTGAGGATGTGTTGATTAAAATTGATAAATTCTTTTAAAGAAAACTAAGCTCCCAGGGTCTCGTGCCAGACCTTAAGGATCGAGCACTATTATTCAAAGCTCGAGCCTTGAGTCCCAAAAGCTCAAGCTTGGTATCTAAAGCTCGAGCCGTATGAAGCTTGGATCGAGCAATGTTAAAAGAAGAAAACCTTAAAATATTCTAAGTGTTAATAGAAAAGACGCTTCGAAAAATAATTGAAGAAATTTGACTAAGTAGAAAAGTGAAGATCGACCACCATCCTTTGAAGCTCGAGCTTTGTTCCTAAAGCTCGAGCCTGAGCCCCATAGCTCGAGCTCTACTTCTTAAGCTCAAGGCTTCCAGGACAGATGGATTTATAAGTTACAGAGATTATTCTTTTCTAAGTCGTATTTCACTCTAGATGAGCCAGAAGACCTAAAAGCCCACCAAACCCTTATTTCTTCTATAAAAGAAGGCATATGCCGTTATAGAAGAAGTTCTTTTTTCTCGTATTATTCAGAAGGCTGATATTGTGGTGGCACCTTTTAAGGTTTCCATAACCTTAAAAGGTGAAAATTCTGAGAAGAGAAGTGCCATCCGTGACTATGAAGATGGCAACAACAATACAGATGATATTCTGTATCGTCATGAGTAGCTAATTTCTCTCTTAGGGCACTGATGTAACTCGATCTAAGTACTATGGTTTGATTGTTTTAACTCTGGGATATTTTTAATATATATTATATATCTGATTATATGATTATGAGCAATTGAGATAACTCAATTGGATTTTAATGTTTTAAATAGTTTTTAAAAAGTTATTACATTATCTTAGATATAACTGTTCGTAAACTATTCTCACCACATTCTTATTGGACGGTATCTGGTGGAGCCCTGCCGGACATAAGAATGGAGATCATGTAATGGTGTTCCAATATTTTTTATTAATGAATGTTTTTATAGTCTATACTTAGGAAAGATGAATTGTTTACAAAATTAGTTAAAGTAGGTGGGTCGATAGTCCATGCTAACCGCAAATAGGTTATAGTTAACTGCAATTTATAAAACATCTTTCTTTAAAAACCGAATTGAACGAATGTTATTGAGTTCAATTTATTTGAAATATAAATTGTTAAATCCCCAGAGTTGAAATAGTTAACCATAGTATGAAGGTTATAGTGAAGTCAAAGCCCTAAGAACTTTTCTCTCTCGGATCACTTTAGTTTAATTTCAGTTTAATTTTATTTTATGCTCGTGACAACCAATCAATCAATCAATTCAACCAGTTACCTGTTAACCAAGAAATAAGTTTGATTAGTTAAAAATGAAGCAAAGAACACTCATCTCCTTGTGGGATCGACACCCTTTATATAGTACTATCCTACAAAAATTCGTGTTATTACGAGTAATAATAAACTGACACACGACAATAAACACATATAGTAAAGGGAGAGCAAGATAAGAGGATCATGCTATTATGGGGGAAATAATGGAATCAATATTACATTGCATTAGCAACAATATACGTGTATCCACTTAACCACATTAACATACACAAGTCCAACACAAAATCAACAATGCAATCAATGCTTATACCGTGAATCCACCCTGAACCAATCCCATGATCTCATCCTACACACAACAGCACTTTCCCAACCAATCCATCTCACAACACAAATCCACATTAGAGGTTTCTAACTCCAAATGGCACAAGTCTACTGCTTATTCACCATTTAGAACACTGGTTAGCTATTCTTGGAGTGAGACCACCGTTCATCTAACAAGTTGGGGCCTAGCTACCGAAATCTCGAAAACAAGACTACAACTTGTCTTCTGTTTATCACAACTATCCTCAACTTAAATCTTTTTTTCTCACATCACTCCTTTCATTCATACATTATCTATCCAATGCATGATCTAGAAACACCTTAATAATTGCTCACCTTTTAACTTAAAATGACTAGCTCCCAGCTAGCATCATGAAATGCATATGCCATTTAACAACATCAAAACTATATTATACTAACATGCTTCAATCCAAAACAAAACTCAACGAATTACTTCATGAAATCAACTTATCAAACATCAAACATGCTAAAAATCAAGAAGGTTATATCCAAATAATGTTATACACATACTTTACCAATTCCATCATAAGCATTTACAATTTCCTTATTTTAACAATGCTTCCACATAATCATTCTAACATACAAAATTGACACATTTACATCATATAAGATATGCTAGCAATTTCCCACATAGATGATATGCAAAGTACACGACTAAATATCAAATATACAAAGCAAAGACCTGAATTTTTATATAATTTAGTAATTTATTAAAAATATGGTGTTAGTATTATGCCATCACACATAATTGTCACATAAGGACTCATAAAAACCTAAGATTCCATAAATTTGACACCCTACCTCAAATTAGGATGAAAATCCTAATCACACTAAAATCAAAGTGTTTCTCTTGTGAAACTGGCTCAGTAGGATGAAAGAGGAGGTGAAGGAGATCAAATAATCCTTCTATGGCGCCTCCAAAATTCGAACTTCACCTTCACCCAAAATCTCCAAAGTACTCTAAATCAAAATCCGAAACCATAGACATGTAGCTCTCGACATGCTCGTCAAACTTTCCTTCTACGACGTCGTCAAAATCCTACCAGAGCTTAATGAAATATGTGTTTTAAGCATGTAAAAATTGAAAAAGAAAATAAAAGAAAATGAATAGTGGGAGAGAGAGACGCGGTTGCTGCAAATGAGGACCATAAATGTGGTCTTCATGAACTAACACCTCCTTTTTATGTTAATGAGTCATCTCGCGGGTCCCGCCTTCCACTTAAATGCTTAAAACAACCCGTATGAGTCCTGAAACTAGCAAATGCAATAACGCAGTGCAAAACGGATAATACCAACGTAAACGAGGAACACAGTGATGTCAAAAAAATTTCCAAACACGAAAATCTCCCGGGCACGAAAATCGAAACTGACTAAAATGAACACAAATGAGTTTCTAAGGGTTCTAAACCCAAAGAAACATCTCACACACCTCTCAGAACACCGTGGTACGCATCCTTGTGCACAAATAAAATAAAATTGAAAATGGCCGAAAAATACCAAAAATTTGGGGCATCACAATCTACCCTCCTTAAAAGGATTTCATCCCCGAAATCTACCCTCCTTTAAAGAAAAAACATATTGGACTTCATCCTTACGTCATTCTCCCATTCTTTCGATCAAACAATTGTTCCATCACCCATTTCCTCATCGCCACATCACAAAAGATAAATCTTTCCCAAGAATCTCTAGCCAACTGCCAACCTTGAAAGGCTCGAAAGAAATAAACAACCTTCAACATGCTATCCCATCATGTCAAGATCAACCTCAAAATCTAATTAGCCATCATCGGCAACCCAATACTCAAATCGAAAACTCAAGTCAACCTATTGGTCAAGCCCAAAAACGTCACTATATCAACTCCATCACTTTTATTATCCAACCAAGCGTTCAAACCAAGTACTTATAACCCAGCTACTCGGTAATCTCGAGAAACTCGCACTACCAGTACCATCATCAATACCATTGTTGCTACCAACCAATCCAACATTGTTCAAGAAGAATACTCCCAAACCTCAAACATCAAATAGTACGCACTTCTTTGATATGTTAGTCTGATTAGCAACTAGTGTCTGTCAGCACATGCTCACAAGAACAGTAGCCTCGTCGTCTAGGACCCGCCCACATATACTCGTCAGCATGGTAGCATCGTCGGTACCTAGCACCTACCGATAACGTCCTCATATGTAAGGTGACATCACTAACGTCTAGTACAAGCCTATGACATATCCTCGTCCAGGCTACCCATGAAACCTTTCAATGTGACAAATGTCTTTAATGAGACAAGTAACGATTACCCTAAGCTTAACGGGGTATTGACATTTTGTTCCAAACTGGGGTATGGTCCACAAATGTCTAGCTGGTCAATTTTGGCCAATCCCATACTCAAACAACAATGCCACTATCTGTCATGTTTAAGTCCTAGATCCTTAAGTACTCAAGGAGCATAGGCTCAAAACTCCATTCTAATACCTCATTTGTACTCTAAAAGAACCTATACTCGAAATATTCTTAAATCATAATGGTCTACCTTATCTAACGAATCCCTGACAAAACCAATCATTTCTATAAGACGTGACTAAGTTACTCACAAAATGGTCACTAACTTGTGCCACAAATAACTTAGTTCTGATGCTAGCCCGAAGCTATAAAAACTCACAATCCACACACATACAGCTCCTCTCATAATCTTGGTTCATAAGGCTACAATCCTGATGTGATAACATATAAAATACATGCATATAATGAACTTAACACAAAACCTCTACCTTTGGGTTATAGACCCGTCGGTAGTAACCCACAATGCAAACCTTGTCATGTCCTGTGGGGATATTTGACAACAATCACCATAACCAGCCAGCTTAATCCATACCATAACTATCAATACCACTAGCACAAGGCAACAGCTTGTCACTAGTGCAAAATTTTCAATTAGCTATCATTGGCATAAGCCAACTGCATACTGCCTCCCTGGGCCTAACTAAAGGACACCAGAAATAAGACCACCGCTTGTTTTCTGTAAACCCACAAATCGATCACATAACCATAAACCAGTACTCACAGAATAATGTTAACCTCTGAAAGGTCACTATCTATACTCCCATGCCACCAATACAATGCATGAATGACAACCATACCACACTCATGTATACCTTCCCATAACTGTGGTCCCATACCACACTCTACATGTATAATGCATACCCTATGACTATGTTACTCATATACGAAAATCTCATACGAGACGTCTGATTATGCTAACACACTAATCCCAAGAGATGAAGCTATATGCGTCAGTTCTACTACACATCTCATTAACAGACCATCGCATAACTTATGAAGGTCAAGTACATATGCAACATATGGATAATAAAAAAAATGCGAGGTGTGTGATAACCAACCAAAACACGAACTAAAAAAAAAAAAAAAAAACATAATGAAATGTATCTCAATACGATTAACGGTCCTGGCTCTCTGCCCTCACTGACCACCACCACATAAACCTGATTGATGAAAAGACGCACTAGGGTAGCTCCCCTAGTAGGTCGTGAACTTTGATAACCCTGATGGAAACCCGCTCTGTCAGTCACACTAGTTACTCTTAACAGACAGTCATTTTTTATGTGGTTTAACTCACTGAACTTGAAGCAGGCATTGGAACTAGGCCGGCCCCGTGGGCACTCAGCCCTAAAGTGTCCTGGCTGCCTACAAAGATAACAATTTGTCTTGATCTAATGAGACCCTGTCTGGTCTTTCGCAAGAAACACTTCCGTTCTTAGTCTGCCAATATTTGCCTCAGCTTCAACTATCAATGCCTTCTTTACTGTAATACCCCTAATTTTAAAAGGATATATTTGGGATTTAATTATTTATTTTAAATTACATTTTATTTAATTATTTGATTACGTGGCTAATTGTTTATATGTTTATTTGGTTTATTTTTTTAAATTAATTATGTGTTTTAATTATTTGATTTAGTATGATTGTTTGTTTAAATGATGTGAGTTTACTTGTATTTAATTGTTAGGATTAAATGATTAATTATTTTATTTTATTTTCATTTTTAAATAATAAGGAATAGATTTAGATAGTAGTAATGGACCAACCAAATGGGTCACATGGACTACTTGGATATGAGCCTTAATAGGTATGGATAATTACCCATGGATATTAGTGGTATGTATATAAGGATATATTTATATATAAGGAGGTCATTATTATAATTATTACTACTATTATTATTAGTATTAATAATATTATAATATGGATAATCAGTTAATATATATATATATATTAAGTTTAAATTGGCAGATGGCTTATATATATATATATATATATATAAAAAAAAAATTTCCTTTTCTATTTTTATTTTTTTTCCTTTTTCTTTTCTTTTTCCCTAAGGCAGAGGAGTTGGGGAAGGATTAGGAGTAGGAGGAGTTGGGGAAGGATTAGGAGTAGGAGGAGTTGGGGAAGGATTAGGAGTAGGGTTAGATTAATATATATGTGTGTGTGTGTGTGTGTGTGCGTATGTATTATAGGTCTATGTTGAGGGTTTTTACGTGCAAATTATAGCAGAGGCAAAGATAGAACATTACATAGAGTTTTAGAGAGAGAAACAGAGAGAGGAAGTGAGGCCGCGCGAAGAAGAAGGAGGCCGAACCAAGAAGAGATGAGAGAGGGATATCTTGTGGGCTAGGACACTAGTAGCAGAGGGCAGCAAAGGCAACCCAAGGGTCGCTGGAATCAGAGAAAGAGCAGAGAGAAAAGGTTTAAGGTTTTTAATGTGAAACCTTGAAGGCAAGTTTTTATTCTATCTCTTCTTCTTTGATCACATATTATGTACATGCTTATGACAACTTCAGGATGATTAATTAGAATTAATAAAGATGTATATATGTTTAAATCGGATTAAAACAGAGGCTATTTGTGAATAGATGTTTATGTTCTTGATTTATATGTTTTGAGATTTGATGCATGATGTATTGTTTAAACTTGGTCTTTACATGCTTAATCACTCTAAAATAAATTAATTAGGATGTATGGGACTTAAACTGAAGCTTAAAACCCATAACAATGGAGTTTGGAGGAGTTGCAGAGACTGAAAAAAGAGAAGAAGACTTGCAGCAAGAATGAGTCGACTTAGTTCCAACTAAGTCGGCTTAGTTGCTAAATGAGTCAACTTGGTTAAGGAATGAGCCGACTCAGTTGGGAATTGAGTCGGCTTCTTCTCCGACTTAGTTATACTGGGAATTGGGTTTGAGGTTTTGGATGCCCAGAATGTGTTTTAATATATTTGAATCAACTTTAATTGATTAAATAGGCTTGGTAAATTCTCAGAATGCATAATATACTTTAATATGCTAAGGAATTGGACAATGTGGAATTTTAAATAACTTATATGTTGTTTAATGGATGTTTATACTGATTTTAATTGTTATATCAATTATAATGTATGTTTAAATAATTTTAATCATAATTAGAGAGGTTTATATAATTTAATTGAGATGTAGGTTAATTAATTGAGATGTAAGTTAACTGCATACTATTTAAATTATTTATGTTGCTTAAATAAATGCAATGGAAATCTGTATGATTTATATCATGTTTATTTTTGGATTATTTTGATGTATATACATACTTACATCATTGTATGGATTTAGAAACCCTTGTTTGGTTATGTTATGAATTCATGCATCATTGTTAGGATATGGAGGCATATTTTTAGATGGACTGGCTAATAAGTTAAGTTACATCTATTCGTGTCAGGTCTCGGAATTATGTGGATAACATGCCATTGAAAGATTATGGCCGATAGTTTGTTTTATTTTGGATAGAAGATGGATTATATATGTGTGTGTGTGTGTGTGTATGTGTGTGTGTGCATAGTTGGATATAGCGGATAGTTGTGTGCCTTGGTAGATCATGGTACTCATGCCTACTATGTGTGCATTCTGCATGTTGCCTACTATCCAGTTGAGGCCGCCCTATAGTCTAGTTAGAGTCCTTTAGTGTGTATCTATATATATATGGACTATGTACTTATTGTATGAGTTGATTATGATGTATATGTCTATCGGGTCTCTATTTGGGATGTAGTAAAATAGAACTTGTTCGTGGGCCTGACCCACTATTATTTTGTTCGTCAGATGCAGAGATTGTTCGTGTAGAGCAGGGACTAGTCTTCATCACTCTTCCGATTATCTATATTGGATTTTATTTTATATTTAATTATTTATTTAGTTGGGATTTTATTAGGGGTCCACATTATATGGATTCCTGAATTGTAATCTAGAGGATTATTGGTATAAGAGTATTTGGAAGATTGTTTATTGGATTATTATTTTGGAGAATTTAATATTGGTTTCTTTTCAGCTTCATTATTTATTATTTATTTATCATTTGTAATCCGTGTTCAATTATTACTTTAATTGTTTGATATTCCCTAGTTTTGGATATGAACTTGATTAACCCATGGTTCTAAAATTAGAGGGTATCACACTCACTGCCTCTGAATACACCTCTAATTTGAAAGCCGCCACACTAGGCCTAATGGAGTGATGCAGTCAATGAACAAACTTCCAAGTCTTCTCATTTTCATCCCTTACCAATTCAGTAGCGAAGCATGAAGGAGAATTGAACTCATTCTCATATTCAACCACCGTCATATCGCATTGCTCAAGGCAGTCAAACTATATCCTCAATTCCATTCTTTTAGTCATCGGAAAGTAATTCTTAAAGAAAAGATCCTTGAAAGTATCCCAACTTATACCATCAATGCCATGAGCACTAGTTATTATCTTCCACCATATCCTCGCGTCTTTGGTGAACTTATGTGTTGCTAAAGTGACCATTAACCAATCATTGGGCAACGCCATTGCCTGAAATGCTTTTCAACCCGCTCTAACCAATTATCCGCAACCAATAGGTCCGAACCTCCTTCAAACGACTCCTTCATAAGCTTATCAAACTAAACAATGCACCGAAGGTTCCTTTCCATCTCCGTCTCCTATGGTAGAGCAATTAGTTGTTGTGCCACTTGTGGAATAGTGGTACGTGCCAAACTCTGAAAAACTGAGGTCACAGCTCTCGTTAGCAAGGCTTCATCTACCTGTACTTGTGGATTAACTTCCACTCCTACACCTTGGCTCTGCCCCAATGGAATCCTGTCCTGTAAGGACTGCCTTCATCCACTCTCTCTTTAACTCTACTCAGATCCATCTTTCTACGCCATCCTCAAGCACGGTACTATAAAAGCGAGAAAATGGTCAAAGTGACATCACGTTATATAACTTAATCCGCGGCTAAGATATCCACACAACTTATCCGATAGGAACTAAAACACATGATAACTCAAAAGCGGTTAAACTCCTCACAGTTAACAAATATAACATGCTTGCTACAAAATTAAACCATTTACCAAGTAAACATGTGATCAACCAAACAAGTCTCAACCAAACCAATACATGTCATGCTCAATGAATTCTCGGTCTCGGTTATTAGTAGGCTTGAATAAACAATAAAAATTCTATCAAGTAAACATGTAGTCAATCAAACATGTTTTAGAACTTTACCACTTAGCTAATCACATGGCTACCTTGCACACAAACACATTACAAACTGAGCAAGCTTAAATTTAATAACTACTTCGTCTATCTAATGAAAACTTGCAACTAAACACATAGCACTTTAGCATGTTTTTCAACTCAATAAACATTTACCACACAAGCAAGTAGTGCCATCAATTTAAGTTCCAACTCCTATTTAGGTCAACCGTACCCGTCGTCTTTAGGTTTTCGAACCTAAAGCTCTGATACCAAGTTTGTAATGACCCGAACTGGGGGGTTCGAATCATTAACAAGGTCCTTTCCTGAACCTGAGGACTCTCAAAGGCAATATGGTTATTTCTTTTGTTGAGACATCAATAAAATGATGTACAGGGGTCCACGAGGCTCAATAGGATCATGAATTTTCAAACAAGCAGGCCCAACAAGCAGGAAACGGTCGACGTGTGGGATGTACACGTTGACCGGTTCTAGTAATTCGACCGACGTGTAGAACATTACGTCGACCGGTTTGGCTTTGAATTGTAAAGATGCCTACTGCCAAAAATAATGAGGTATCAATTGACGTGAAATGCTTACACGTCAACCGATTCTCCCTAGGTTTGTGGTTTTGGTCCATTTAAGTACCTTAGAAACTTGGCATCCTTCTTGGCTCAATTGTGAATATATATATGACTTTAAACCGGTTCCAAAACCTTTATGAAGTGAGTAAAACGTCAAATGCTTGAGAACATGAATGATTTGATAAAAATGCTCGCTTTAAATTGGAAATCGTGCAACGACTCCATTGAATATACTTTTGAAAATCATTTAATGACGACTATCATCATTCATGCTTGAAATAACCCAAAGTTAGAAAATTTCATTGCAAAGATAATAAATTTACAATCCCAAATTAATACTTTTACATTGCTATTGAAATAATTACAATTAATACAAATTTATTCCCAAAACTTTACAACATAGCATCAGTTACAAAAGGTGACAAAAAATAGATTCTTTAACTATGCTTAATCTCGTAAAGATACACCATCCACCACTTCTTTCCCAAGCTCTGAAAATGTTTAAAATAAATGGGTGAGCATCACTGCTCAGTAGAGTATGCCTAAGGCATGACTCTTAAAGCCTCGTGAATAAATACGTATAATAAATGGAGAGCAAGACAAGAGGATCATGCTATTACGGGGGAGATAACGAAATCAACATTACATTGCATTAGCAACAATATACGTGTATCCTAACCACATTCATACACACAAGTCCAACACAAAATCAACAATGCAATCAATGCTTATGCCATGAATCTACCCCGAACCAATCCCATGATCTTATCCTACACACAAAAGCAATTTCCCAACCAATCCATCTCACTACACAAATCCACACTAAAAGTCTTTAACTCTAAATGACATAAGTTTACCACTTGTCCACCATTTGGAATACTGGCTAACTATCCCTGTTCTGAGACTACCGCTCATCCAATCATTTGGGGCCTAGCTACCGAAATCTCGGAAACAAGACGTTTTCCGTCTATCACAACTATCCTCAACTTGAATATTATTTTTCTCACATTACCTCTTTCACTCACACATTGTCTACCCAATGCATGATCTAGAGATATCTCAATAATTGCTTGCCTTCCAACTTAAAATGACTAGCTCCTAGCTAGCATCTTGAAATGTAATTGCCATTCAACAACATCAAAACTACATTATACTAACATGCTTCAATCCAAAACAAAACTCAACGAATTACTTCAGGAAATCAACTTATCAAACATCAAACATGCTAAAAATCAACAAGGCTCTATCAAAATCATGTTATACACATATTTTATCAATTTCATCATAAGCATTTATAATTTCCTTATTTTAACCATGCTTCCACATAATCATTTTAACATACAAAATTGGCACATTTATATCATATAAGACATGCTAGCAATTTCCTACATAGATGACATGCAAAGCACATCACTAGGGATGGCAACGGGGGCGGGTTTGGGCGGGTGTACCCTCCCCCGCCCCTACAACAGTTTAAAAATCCCTCCCCTGTCCACACCCAAAACCATAAAAATGGGAGAACTTTCCACCCCATCCCCACAACTGTTTAACATTTTTACCCCCGCGGGTACCCGCCCCACCCCGTTTAAGATCATAATTTAATTATTGTTGAAATGGATTTGCTCTTCTTTTTCTTTTTCTTTTTCTTTTTTTCCCTCATCTTCAATTATTCACCATTGCAACTTTCCTTTTAATAAAATTCATTTGTTATTTTAATATTGTTATATAGGGTACTTAATATATAGTGAAAAATATATATACTAATGAAATAAGGGTACGTAAGTAATTTGATTATCTAAACGGGGCGGGGCGGGGCGACCTCCCTATGCCCCCGCACCAAAGTCATGCGGGTTTTTATTGCATCAAACCATTCCCGCCCAAATAAGCAAAATGATCCCCCAAAACCGCCAAAAAAGAGGCTGGGTGAGGCGGGTAACCGCGGGGGCGGGTCAAATTGCCATCCCTATACATGACTAAACATCAAATATATAAAGCAAAAACTTAAATTTTATATAATTGAGCAATTCATTAAAAACATGGTGTAAATAGCATGCCATAACACATAATCGTCACATAAGAACTCATAAAACCCAAGACTCCCTGAATTAGACACCCTTAACTCAAATTAGGATGAGAATTCTAATCCCACCGAAACCAAAGTGCTTCTCTCGTGAAATTGGCTTCGTATGATGAAAGAGGAGGCAAAGGAGATCAAATAATCCTTTTACGACGCCTCCAAAATCCGAACTTCACCTTCACCTTCACCCTCACCCAAAATCTCCAAAGTACTCCAAATCAAAATCCGAAACCAAAGGCACGTAGCTCTCGACATGTTCGTCAAACTTTCCTTCTACGGCGTTGTCAAAATCCTACCTGAACTAGATGAAATCTTTGTTTGAAGCATGTAAAAAATGAAAAAGAAAAGAAAAGGAATAG
Source organism: Cornus florida (assembly GCF_030987335.1). Classification (NCBI taxonomy): domain Eukaryota; kingdom Viridiplantae; phylum Streptophyta; class Magnoliopsida; order Cornales; family Cornaceae; genus Cornus; species Cornus florida. The sequence continues at coordinate 51,398,542 of NW_026775576.1, forward strand.
TGGGAGACAGAGCCGTGACTGTTGTAAATGAGGACCACAAATGTTGTCTTCATAAATAATCATCCCGTGGGTGCCGCCATCCACTTAAATGGTTAAAACAGCTCGTATGAGTCCTGAACACTCGCAAATGACATAACGAAGTGTAAAACGGATAATACCAACGTAAACGAGGAACATAATGATGTTAAGAAATTTTTCGAACATAAAAATTTGCTGTGGGGCCCACCTGGTACCTCCCGGACACAAAAATTGAAACTGATCGAAATGAACCCAAATGTGTTTCTAAGGGTTCTAAACTCGAAGAAACATCATACATAACTCCCGAAAAACCATGGCACGCATCCTCGTGCACAAATAAAAAATACAAAAATGGCCGAAAAGCACCGAAAATCTAGGGCGTCACACCTCTGGTTCTTAAAAATTTTAGGGGTGGTAAATTACAATACGACCTACCAACACGACATGAAATAAGCAGGCTTGGGTTGACCTTAAACGGGTTTGGGACATAAACGAATTAACACGATTAACCCGTTTACTTAATCGTGTCGGGTTAGGGTTGAGGGAGTTTAACCTATGTAACCCGTTTATACTAGCTTAACTCAAATATGAATATGACCAATGTAATATGTTACCTTTTTAAACCTAATTACTATGGACAGTTAAGTCATTTCAACATAAATTTTGACTACACCTTATGTTTTTTCTTCTTATTTTAAATATTTGGATTAATTGTGACAAATTTTTTCTAGTATTTATTATTTGATTGAATATTAAATCTATCATTCTAATAAACAGGTCATTAAATTGGTTAACACGTTTAATAAATAGATTGGCTTAGATTTGAGAATTTCTAACACGATTATTAAATGGATCGTGTTTGAATTTACTAATGGGGTAAGTGCAAAAAACACCACTTTATTTTAAAAATGTGCAAATAACACCCCTGTTGTTCAAACATCATCTCTGTAGTTTCATAATTGTGCAAATAAGGAGTTCTTATTGGAGAGATATGTAAATATACGAAAATGCCCCCCAATATTCTTTATATAATAATAATAATAAATTGTTAGAAGTTGAAATTACCCAAATAGACACAATTCTAAATGGCGTCGTTTTGGGTAATGAAACACTAATAGCATACAAAATTGTAAACGATATCGTTTTGGGTAATTAAACACAAATAGGGCTATACTTCTTCTTCCCAAACACAGCCTCCACGGCCTCACAGTCTCAGATCACAACTAACACAAACTGAGTCAGAAAGATTTCCACATATACCAATTCTGAGGCAAACTGTTAGCATATATTCAACCATCCATCCAAGGCAGTCTTCCAGAACACGATTTGAAGGATTGATTAAGGGCTTTTTCAAAACTGAAACATTTTCTTACGTGGGAATACAATTGAAGAACCCACCTAACTGAATTTAAACAAACAAAAAGTCTTATTCTAATGAAGCAATCTCTCCACCTCCCTATTCACATCCTGCACAAACACATGGTTGTTTCCTCTGCCGCTTCCTCACTTGCTTCTCGCTAGCACGCCGGCGGTGAATATCGAGGCCATCCACCCCGGCGCTGCCGAAAAATTCCCACTTTGCTCATCCACCAAAATCACATCCCAACCCACTTCGTACACATGATTGGGAAGCAGAATATAATCCCCAATTTGTAGTCCGAGAAGAGCCTACACTCCTTCCAAATTTGCTCTCTCGAATGGTAAAGAAGGTTGTATAAATCGCTCACTTTGGTGGTGAATTGAGCATAGTAGGTTTCAATTTTCGGATGTTTCTTGTCAATTTTGCAGACCAAGTATGAGTTTTCGTCAACGAAAACAGTTTGACCGTTTTGATTAAGGAATTTTAAAGGAGGGTTTTGTGGGTCAGGACAAAAATAAGAAGTTACAAGGTGTGGGGCAGCAACAGTGGAGGATGGCGGCTATGGAACTGAGCTCGACAACAGAATTTTGGCGGAGGTGGGGCGAATTGGGTGGGCGTTAGTGGAAGAAGGCGATGCTGCCGGTGGAGATGACGTCGCTGAACAGTTAAATAGAAAGATAAAGAATCTTTAGAGAAGAGAGAGAAAATAAAGAATAAAAATAAGAAAAGAAAAATTTTATTTTATTGAGAGAAGAAAATAAATAAAGAATACAAATATGAAGAAAAAAAAAAGAGAAAATAAAGAATAAAAATAAGAAAAGAAAAATTTTATTTTATTGAGAGAAGAAAATAAATAAAGAATACAAATATGAAAAAAAAAAAAAAAAAGCATTACAGGGAAAGAAAAAATAAATAAAATACATAAATATGAGTATTATATATAGAAATAAAGGATATAATATAAATAAAAGAGAGAAATATAAATATAATGAGTATTATATATGTATAATGTGTATTATATATAGATTATTTAAAGAAAGAAAATTAATTGATACAAATAAGAAGAAAAAACGTAAAGATAGAAAATATATATATATATATATATAGAAATATGATTATTATATATAGAAATGAAGGATATAATATAAATAGGAGAGAGAAATATAAGTATAATGAGTTTTGTATAAATAAAATGTGTATTATATTTAGATTATTTATAGAAAGAAAATTAATTAATACAAATACAAATAACAAAAAAAAAGTAGAGAAAGAAAAAATATATATATATATATATATATATATATATATATAGAAATATGAGTATTATATATAAAAATAAGGGATATAATATAAATAGGAGAGAGAAATATGAATATAATGAGTAATATATATATATAATATGTGTATTATATATAGAGTATTTATAGAAATAAAATTAATTAAATAAGGTTATTATAAATATTATATATAGAAATGAGAGAGAAAATGAGTAAAGGGTAATTTGGTTATTATATATATTATATATTTACAAATTAATTATTTAGAGAAGTGAGAATAATAAAATTTAAAAATTATTTTCATGTATCCAAAAAAACCACCCTGGACTTTTAAAAGTATGCAAAAAACTCCGGTGGGCATTTTGGGTAGCGCAAAATGATAGTTTTAGTATTAAAAGTTGATTTTTGGTCACATGTACGGCACATGTTAATTTTCTTGGTCAGAAGTTCTTATTTATAACTTTTTGTAATTAGAGGAGTCAAATTTAAACAACAAAAATGTTATTTACCCAAGTTTTTAGAATAGAGGGTGTTTTTTTGCACTTACCTCGTAACTAAAATACCATTACATCCACATGACTGAATTATGACCAATAAACACTGAATTGCCATTCCGTAAAAAATTCTCACAAATCTATGTCAAAAACCTACTTAAATCTCATCAAATTTGATCCCTCGTAGAATTCTCAGAAATTCATTACCTCAAAAAGAAAATCCTAGAACTTTGATGAAAGTTTTAATCAAAACCCTATTCAAATTCGATCCAATCAAAGCTATTTCAGACAAACTGATTTTCTATTCACTTCCCTCTGATCATGTTGCGTTTGGGTCGAAATCTCCTGCGGAGAGCTTCACACAGTTTCACTGAACCCCAAATTTCTCGTCGTCTGAAAACCCTAGATTTCCCAAACCACGAACCGGAATGGTTGGTGCGCTACATTACTGGTCCGGCCTCGAGCCCGAGCTTGTCCATATGGAGACGGAAGAAAGAGATGGGCAAAGAGGGTTTGATCGTGGCCAAAGAACTCAAGAGATTGCAGTCCAGTCCGGTCCGGTTCGAGCGGTTCATGAAGTCCCATGTCTCTCGTCTCCTCAAGTCTGACCTCCTCGCCGTCCTTGCCGAGTTCCAGAGACAAGACCTCGTTTTTCTGTGCATGAAGGTTCGTCATTTTCTTGCTTAGTCCCGTTGTTTGGATTCCGAGAAAATGTAGGAAGATGGTATGAAATTAAGAAGTAAAAAAGATCATAAAATGTTGTTTGTTGCCATTTGTTGGAGTGTTCTTTTTGGGTTTTTGGTTACCGACAAAGTATGGGAGAATGAAAGTGAAAAAATATAAAATTGGGGGATTTTATTTATTTATTTTTATTTTTTACCATCCAAACTTGAATCTGCATTTGCTCTGTCCTTTTGTTAATGTAATTCTAATTGTTTCACAGTCGAGAACAAATGCAAAATTAGGTGTTTTTATTTACATCCCAACTTATACGGCAATTTCTTTCATCTAATCCTTATTATCCTACTTATCAAATATATATATATATATATATATATATATATATATATATAATCCTTATTATCTTAGAATGTGGAGCAAATTTGTTGAAGTTCAAATTTGTAACCTCTGGTTGAGATACTGTATGGAACTTGTTGCCAAAATATCAGAAAACTGAGAAAATGCAGTAGAAGAAAAGGAAAGAAAAATGAAGATTTGGGTAAATGAGCTGCTGAATTTTGCCACGCATGATTATCTCATAGCATGGAGTGGATGACACAGAGTGGAGAGAACTTGAGTTACTCTTACTTTTGATTGCTGAAGTATTTGCTAATCTATGTGTGGTTGTTGAGGAAACTGTAGGAAAGTGAGATAAGGGTTATTGGAACTTTAATCGCTGATGTAATTTGTATCCTCTGTTTGGTTGTTGTGAAATTGTTTGGCCTTCTTGTTCAGAGGTGAGCGAGAGTCCGCTTGGTTTCAAATACATGTTTTGCCAAACTATCCTTAACAATGTATTTGGATAAGTAATAAGGAAAGGAAAGAATAGCATTAATTAGGAAGAAAAGAAAGGAAATGAGAGAATAGTATGACTTCTTGTCGTTTTTGGAATCTTTGGATAACTATAGAGGGAAAAAAGAAAAGAAAAGAAAAGCTGTAATCCCCTTTATCATTTTTGGGTAAGATAAAGGATGGGAAAGAAAGGAAATAAGTGTTTATTATGTGAGTGGAGATAGCAAAACGAGATTCTTATCAGTAAAGGAAGAAAGCGAGTGTAACTCCCTCCCTTATCCATTCCTTTCCAGTCCTCCAATTGAAGGATAGCAAGATTACTATCTGAAGGGTTAACATATTCTTCATTCATCCTCCTATTCTTTTCCTTTCTTTTTTTCATTTTAAAATCAAACTTAAGACACTCTCTCCCTCTACCTTTCCTTTTCATTCTTTCCAACAACTCCAATCCAAAGGCATTATAAGAGATTAAGTTTGATTTACTAGTATGAGATGATTGTTAGGAAGCAGGAATGATCCTTCCATTAAGGCTTTTAAACCATACCGACTGATATAAAGGAATAAGAGTACATAAAAGCTGCATAATTTTTTTTTTTTTGATAAGTAAAATGTATATAAAAGCTGCATAAAATTAGCAAGGTTTGTACTATCTACTTGACCAAAGGTACAACTTACAAGCATAATATAATTCTTTATTCTTGAAGTTGAAAATAACAGTTACAATTAAGGTAAAATGAACAGTAAATGGTGTATTTATCCAAAAAAAAAAAAAAAAAAAAGAACTGTAAATGGTGTATAAAATTAAAGGTACATGGAAAACTTCAACTGAAGTGCTGAAGAAAAGGATAAAGATATCTAAAATGACCATGGTAACTGAAGAAAAAATAAAAATAAAAGTTCTTTGTTAGTACTGGTTTTTTTTTTTTTCCGTAAGACATAGCCTCCCTCCCCATCCCTCTCCCCCCCACATTCCCTTTCCCCTTTTCTGGCAACCCCCTTCATTCCATAGTCACAGAGAACAATTGCTACTGCTCCCCGTTTGAGAACTCTTCTACTATACTTTACTTTTAAAAAAAATAAAAACAATTGCTACTGCTTTCTGAATATTCTTAAGATCAAACAACTAAAAACACTTGAGACCACTTGCACAAAATTTGCCTTTGTCTTCTGAATATATAGGTGGCTTTAAACTTGTGTTTGAAAATATCAGCCCAATACCCCATGATACCTGACTGATTCTCTATTTCCACACTTTTTTATTTTGATATTCTGGTTGATTGATATTTTTTTGGGCCAATAGTTGATATATATATATAAATTTAATAGTGAAACAATTTGAAAATTTTAGAGTCGTTTTGTTTTCATTTTTTAATATTAATGTAAACACTTTTAAATTTATCGTTATTTATATGTAATTCTACAGTTATATGAGGTGGTGCGTAAAGAAATATGGTACCGGCCAGACATGTTCTTTTACAGGGATATGCTTATGATGCTTGCTAGGAACCAAAAGGTGGACGAAGCGAAGCGGGTATGGGAGGATCTGAAGAGAGAAGAAGTTCTCTTTGATCAGCATACATTTGGTGACATTATGAGGGCGTTCTTAGATAGTGGATTGCCCGAAGAGGCAATGTACATATATGATGAAATGAGAGGATCTCCTGAACCCCCAATATCTTTGCCTTATCGAGTCATATTAAAAGGGCTCCTTCCATATCCAGAATTGAGGGAGAAGGTGAAGGATGATTTCTTGGAACTTTTCCCAGGTATGATTGTTTATGATCCACCTGAAGACCTGTTTGATGATAAACAATGGAGAACGGAGGATGAAGATAAGTAGATGGTGTTGCTGACTCTGTAATTTGCAAGGGAGGGCAAAGATGATTAGAGCGTGCTGCCAGCTCTCTTTAATTTGCTTATATGGTGGTCATCTTATGAATGTGCTGGCTGTGGCGAAGAGTGGAAAGCACTGGTTTATGCCCAAAGACTGGGAAGAGTTATTGAGCTTGCAGTGGCATGTCTTTTAAAGTTGTACCTAACTCAAGGTGCCGATAATGGAAAAGGATATATAAAGAAGTTCTCTCTTTTTGAGTGCAGTTCAGAGGCTTGTTATGCAGTTTCAAACTTCTTGGCAAGTGTATGTTGCAATAGAAGTCCTAATGTTGGTCTTAGCATTTTCTTGATCACTTTTAATGTTTATATAATATAAAAATAGCTCGGGAAAGGTGACATTTTGGCATGCCTATATTTGTTGGTTATGCTTCATTTGTGTAATGTAACTAGAATGCATGCTTTTTGATACTAAAAGGACAATGTTGACCTTGAGTTTCTACATATAAAATGATTGGATGACGAGCATGTACAACTTTTAGGCCCTAGCTTGTTGCTTATATTTTCCGGAATTGGGTTGTTGCTATTGGGAAAAAGGATATCAGTGAAGTGGACCAGATCTGGGAGCCTTGCACTAGTGTTATGGTTTGAAGACTGACAGAAAGAGGCTAATTGGACCCACACTGTCCACACAGTACATCTTTAAATGGCAATGATTCGAGTTAGGAATTTCGGAAATTTTTCTTTGCAAGGTCAAGTAAACACACACCTTTGGGGAGAAGGGCTTGTACGAGTTGGGCTCTTCTCATTTGGTGAATTTCGGATTCTCTCCCCTCTATTGGAGCTATTGTTGAAGAAAAATAAGAAAGAACCATGGACACGAAAAAAGTAAAATGATCAAAGAGAGAATGTTAAATTGGCAAAATGTCAATGGTAGAATCCGTTTGCTTTTTTGCACATGCCCTAAGGAGATAGGATATTTGTCCATGTTTATACATTCATGCATTTTCTATCATTTTATCTGAATTCACACATTGATTCATAAAATAAAAACCCTGGCCATAATTCATGGATAAGGATATTTTGGTAATTCATGATACAACAATATACCAAGGTTTAAGGCATGAAATTACATTGCAAAAGAGGAAGGTGACACTCAAAACTTTGTCCAGAGGAGAATATTGAAGTTGCATACATAATAAAAGTCAATGCAGGTACACAAGATTAGCAACAGGAACTTCAAGACTACATCCAAATTAAATTGAAAATCTTTCTTCTTGATCACGAACTTGTGTCTTAATGCCTCTTGAATTTCTGCCTGATTTCTTCGATTTAATTTGAGCATGGACTCGAAATATTGATAGTTTCCTCATAGAATCATTACGCTTATAAGGCAATTTCAACAAATCATATATCAAAATCTTAATAATTAATTGCCTGAATCCAAAATACCTCTCCTTAAAATCATTTTTGAAAATAACAGGAGTAGGGATTATTAAGAAATGAAACCAATTTCAAGTCATCTAAAGCATAGTTTCCGTAACACAAGGGCAATTCAAAGTCAGCAACCTCATCTTTAGATTAAAAAAAGCTTCAGGGGCACTGAAGAAGACCAAAAAGCTGAACCTTAAGGGACAATGAAGATTACCAAAAAAAAGAAGCTTCAGGGACAGAGTGGATTAGTGAAGATCACCAAAACATGAATCTTCAGGTACAAAACCAAAAAAACAGGATATATGACATATCTACATTTGTAACTGTCTGTCTGAGTTGACAATTTCATTTTGGTCTTGAGCTTCCTTTGCATATGTTCCTCCATTTGTCTTTGAGGTCTGTTGTTGTACGACCTTTGAAAACATTACATCCAAATTCCAAAACCTTCTTCCATGACATACTTCTTTCATTAACACTAGAAAATCTCTGTACTCCCTCCTGCAATACTGAAAGTAATGATCACCATAAACCATATCTACTCATACTTATCAAAAGAATTTTGATAAGTAAAAATATATATATATATATATATATATATATATATATATATATATGTTACATATATATATCAAAAAAATAAAATAAAACAAAAAGAACAGAAAACATTTTATTGATACAAATGAGAACGATAAAGTCATGCCATTGCTACTACAACAGGTTCCAATAGTTAAAGGCATAAAATTGAGATCAAATTCTTCAGACGCAGATTGCCTGGTTGAGGGGTTTGAGGTGGAGAAAGATAGGATTAGAGTGTACCAAACTTAGCTTGCGATGATATTATCTCTTTAATGTCATCCTTAGTATTAAGTGCTTCTAAATGCTTCTTAAAATCAATGTCTAGTAACACTATGGGAGGATCTCTGGTGCGATGATTGCCCTTCCGTCTTGATGTTTCATTTTTCTAGGTCCAAAGGTGTCTCCACAGATATTAAAAGTACATATAGAAGACTTAAAATAGAGTGGACTCAATTGGATTCATGATGAATTTAATTTGATCAATCTTCAATGCTTTTACTATGATGTCACTCCATAATTTCCATTCAAATCACAAAATAGTATATATTGATATTACAGGTATCCCAACTATATTATATAGTAAATCAAAGCACTAAGATGTTTTTCTTTCCGGTCCTCTCTTTCTCTTGCCTCTCATGCTATTTACTACCCTAGCGACCAGATTAAAACATGTTGTTTACAGTTTGTAAAAGAGTTTGTGCAAATTCTACTTCAATTTAGATTTGGAAACTCAATTTTTCACAACCTGCTGCACTACATATTGGTGCATAACTTTGTGCATCAGTGCATACCTTTAAGTTAACACATGCATCAGTGCAAAAAATCCACTCATTGACACATGACTTTCTAGAGTTCTATTTGTTGGTGAATAAAATAGGCGGATCGATGCATAAAGTCACTGTTTTTAACATTTCGATGTTCAAACTGATGCTTTTCCAAACTTTCGTAGTCTAAACACATATAACCTTCCAACAAGTGCCATAAATAATCAACTCTCATCACATGAAGTGTGAATAATAACGAAAAGTTTAGTTGATTAATCTATATATATTGCTATGTCAATAGGACTTAGGTTGGCAAATTTCATTAACTTGAAGTTCATATTTCAATAAGTACTTTCAAAAGTTAGTTTAGTTGTGGTATCTTTACCCAAGGGAGAATCGGAACTTAAAACTAGGGGTGCAACTTGGGTTGGGTAACCCGAACCCAACCTAAGCCCAGCCCGATTTTTTACGGGCATCATTTTTATAATTAGGGTTGGGCTTTGGTTACAAAATCTCAACCCGAATTTAATTAGGGTTGGGCTTGGGTTGAAGTGCTAGCAACCCGAGCCAACCCGAATTCTAATATTATTTTCATATATATTTTTACTTTTAAATACATTATATATAATATTTAAACTTTCATTACTTTTTTTCTTTTCAACTTTTTTTGTTAAATCTTAACTTATTGTAAGTTAACATTTAGGACAATTAATTTTCTAAAAAAATATTTGTAATTTATTAAAAATCTACAAAAAGTCTTTAAACTTCTTTTTGTTTAAGAGTAATTTAATCTAAAACTAATTCAAGATCATATTAAATTTTCGGTATAAAAATTAACCATATGAGTAACCCGAATTAACCCGAAGTTTTAACCCGGAATCAAACCCCGAGTTGTGAGTCCGAATTTAAAAGTAGAATGATGGGTTGGGCTCGGGTTGAGTAGCTAAGGTTGAGGATAGGGTTAGGGTTGGGCTTGGGCTTAGCATTTCATATGGTGGGTTGGGCTCAAGTTATACCTCAAACCGCCCAACCACCCGAGTTACAACCCTACTTAAAACTACTTCATAGAACAAAAAGGTAATTACAACTCTCAACTATGACTCACCAATTAGGATTCAGACTCGTGAGCATTCATTCAATTAGGGTTTTTCGAGAAATATATGTTTGATGCATTAAATTCCTTTTTACAATGCATACAAAGTGTTTATGGTAGGTTTTTTTTTTCCCTTCTAAATTTCCTTAGTCTATGCAAGATAGGGCCATTCAATCAATCAATGGATCAACCGAAAGCCACCGGACATGTGTCAATCTATACTTGACGTCTATCGAGTATTGAGACCTGTGAATTTTAGTTTCCACGTGAAAATTAGACACTTGTAAGAAAAAAATTATTGTTACTCTAACTCTGTATAAACCCATATGTGTTTAGAAAATTTATGCCAAGATGTTATAAGCTAGAAACAACTATCTTCGAGCAGATCTACAGCATACTAAGTAAGTGGATCTTTATTGCTAGATTTTCTTTCTTTCACGTACACATTTGCTTATAGAATGGTGGGAGTGTGTATGCTATAAGAAGAAATCAACACAAAAGTTCACTACACAAAGAACATGAAGATTGGATGTCACTCATCATAAAGATCATGTGCTAGAGAAGAAGCAAGTTGCATGATTAGCAAATCTGCTTAGTCACAGAGGCAAGCGATCAGTAGGATCATTTAGCTCAAGTTTAAATCAAGAGAGGTGACTAGAGAATTCAAGAGTTTGGGAATCTGGTTAACTAGGCTATAAAAGTCATTTTTCATAGTGGATTTGATCAGTGTGGTTGAATGCTTTACTTTTATGTGTTTACCTACTTACAACATGATGGACGAATTTATATATGGTTTTTAGTCAGTTTTTGAATTTCTCTTATAAGTTGTTGAAATTCAAATATTAGTCAAAGTTTGTTTACTAATCAATCAAGATCTAGATCACGGCCTTGCACATACTCTACGTTAGAGCCTTGGGTTATGGTCTTTAGTTTCTCATATCCATTTAGAGAATTAAACCTCATGTTCTCTAGGAAACAAAATCACCACCAAGAAGGGCAAAAAAAAAAAAAAAAGAGAGAAGGAGATATGATCTATAACCATATGTATATATAAATACACACACATAAAAGAACCGGGTGAAAGAAAAATATGTTGCAGCGTAATTTTCTACACAACGTTACATGAACTTAAATAGCATTTTCAATTGCTTATATGCATCAAACCTTGAAAAGAAATATATATATAAACCATCTAAAAAGGATAACTCAACAAAGAAACTAGCATCCCAACCATCTAGGATCAGCCTTACCAATCTTGTTTGCTGTTCATACTATTTGAAAAAACTACCTATAAAATCATGCTGAATTTTAGAAGATTTATGTTTATAAATGTTTGACATACATAAGGTCTTAAAGTTTATACAAATTAGGGTAAATTACACTGACCTCCCTTGAAGTTTCGTCATTATACACTGACTTCCCCTTTTATTTACCAAATTACAATGACCTCCCCTATAAATGAATGTTGTTAACGGAAAAAGTAAAAGTACTAATTTACCCTTACATATTAATTTATTATAAAAATATAAAATATCATGGATGTAAAATACCAGAAGTACCCTTTTTAAGATTTTTTTTTTTTGTTTTTTTCTTTTCCTTTCCCACTGCCTTGCCACTGCCGACAAGCCCTATCTCTCTCCTCTGTCCCCGACGGCTCCCCGGCAACCATGCTTACTTGCTTTCTCCCATCTCCAAATGTTTGTTTCTTATATGTTCCCACCTTGATAGTGGGTCTGTGCTAGAGACGGGTGACGTCAACGGAGAAGAGGATGGACGGCGATGTGCTCGACGACGGAGTGTACCGTCAAACACACGGAACGACGGCGATGCAAGGGACTGTTCTTACCAGTGGCGAAGGAAGATGTCTTTACTGACGAGCATGGATTAACTAAACCGTGGTGAAGCTAGAAGGAACTGTCCCGGGAAGCAAGCGATTGATTTGCAGATGTTGGGACTGTGCTTTACCGGTGATGACCCAAACAGGTCTGTACTGCCGACGGCAAGAGAACTTACAGGCTATCAAGGATTTTGCGGCAATGGAACTTACTGGCTTGGTAGCGGCGAGCTTTGAACAACTAAATGGTCGGCAAGGATGATGAGACCGCCGATGATGGTGACTGTTAGTGTGCTTGGATGACGGCCGATGACGGAGACCGACGACGGCAAGCACGACAGTTGCGGCGACGGATAGCGACGATGGGCAAGGATGAATGGCTGAAGGAGAGCTCGGAACGAAGCTTACCGTCGAGGCCCGAGAACGGTGGTGAGCAAGGTGTTCTCGGCGGTGAAACGGAATGACGAGGACTACGGCCAGGATGGCGGGTACAGTGGGCACTCTTAAACTAGGTTGCATTTTTTTTGCATTTTTTTCTCATAGCTAATCACAGAACTTTGGAGCTTCTCCAACACACTTACATTTTATGGAAGCCAATGGGTTCATGAATGATTCCATTCACAGCACTGATCATCTCATGTGAAGTGAAACCATCATCCTTCGCATAAAATTGATGCACCACTTTGCACATTTTCCAGAACAAATCCCTGTAAGCTCTATGCTATCTTTTTTCTGCAAAACTAATCTAAGCATTCTCTCCTCTGACCATCAATGAACCTCTCATCTCTCCAATGGACTCTCCTTCAGTGATAGCACCACTATTAATCGTGTGCAATGACACAGCATTCAGTTTACCTTCCTTTGATTCCCTCTGCAATATAACCACAAGGAATCATCAACTCATTAATCGTGTTCTGGGTTTGTTGATATGAGGGCACCATTGTCTTTTTGAGTTTATAAGTCAAGGATAGTATTGTAAATTTGCAGTGATTATTGAGGTTAAAAATGTCATTTCAGGTATTAGAAGGGTAAGATTGTCTTTGTAGTAATTTTTTCTAACGGACTTAAGCATAAACACTCAGTTGTTTAACAGCAGGGGAGGTCCGTGTTATCAGTGTATAAACTTTAAGGGAGGTTAGTGTTATTTGGTAAATAAGAGGGGAGGTCAGTGTAATTTACCCTACAAATTATCAACCTAATGCAACAGCCTCTCACTCCAGTTCTAGAACTGGCTGTCAGCTGTTATAAAAAGATAAGCACAGGAACACTTGCAAATGAAATCCCAGAAACACGCATTTATAAAAAGTTAAAGGCAAAGCATAGGAAAACCAGTAAAAGGAACCCTAAAAACACATACATATACATATATGCATGGTAATATAATTATACATGCTAGATCAAGAATAGCATATCATTCCATCACATGAAGAGAGAGATATAGATACACAGACACAAACATTCAAAAAAACTATTACCTTTAGCATATCTACCTCCATTTTTGTCCAGGGTACTTTCTTTCGCCTTGAATGAGGAATTGCTGGATACGTGCTGCAACGGGACCAAAAGTTATTCTTTGTCAACAATAATTCTTCTTCTTCATCCTCCTTCTCCTCCTCCTTGCCGTTATCCCAAACAAATGGGGTCGACCCAATGAATTCTCTTTTTCTATTTTATACTATTAGACACCATGTCTCCCTTCATATTTATTTTTTTATTAAAGTCATTTCTAATTACTTCATACCAAGTTAGTTTTGGTCAACATAGTTGTCTTTTACCTTCTAAGCAAACTAATTTTCCTTTTCTGACGGGTACATCAACAATTCTACAATGTATGTGTATACCACCTAAACCTACTTTCATTATTTTGACACCAATACGTGTTATTCCTAATTTCTCCCTCACACTTTGATTAACAAATCTATCTCTTCTACTCAATCCCATCATCCATTTCAAGATTCTCATTTCAGTTACATGAATGCATGGTTTTATTTATTTCTTTAATGTGAACCATTTTATAAAATTTTCCTTTTAACCTCATTTGGTATTTTATCACATAGAATACCACTAGCGTGTTTCCATTTTATACATCCTACTCCAATCCTACTAATAACATCATCACCTATCGCCCTATCTTTTTGAATTAATGATACTAAGTATTGAGAATGATTATTCCAAGTAATCCTTTGGTCTTGAATTGTTATTGTTATATTACCACTTATCGAGTTTTGTTTTAGTCTTATCAATTCTTAATCCTTGTTTGTAGTACATTGCTCTAGATTTCTAATTTTGTTCTCAAGACTTAGAAGTTTTTAAGAACATTGTGTTATTAGCAAACAACATGCACCATTAAATATTTTCTTGTATATCTTTCATTCTTTGTAAATAAGTATAGGCTAAGGACTGATCCTTGGTATAGTCCAACTTTTATAGAAAATTCACTTTCATATTTGCTACATATTTTAGTCTTTGTCTTGTTAAACATATCCCGAGTCATTTTAAGTTTTAAAGGGACCCCTTTTCTTTGTAAGGCCCACCATTTTTCGATATACCTTGGTACTTTGTCTTTGTCATATGCCAGTCTAAAAAAACCATGTGCTTCAACCTTTATCAGTTGTCAAAGTAATTAACTTATATCCCTATTTTCATTCCTGCTGCAGCACTCAAAACGCATAATGAAGGGTTTGCTTGGTTTGTCATTCAGAAAACAGTTATATGTTTTCAGAGAAGAGAACTGAAAACCAGAAAACTGTACAAAACTCTACTTGGTTCAGTTTTCGTTTCTGAAAACTCAGTTATAAAAAGGCAAAGTTTTCAGAAAATTGTCTTTTATAGTTATGTTAAAATAGTTTTCTGAGTTCTTGAGAACTGTTTTCGAAGTGACCAACCAAGCAGGCCCTAGGTTTTTGAATGATGCTGTATAAATGGCCAGGTGGGAGAGAAAAAAAAAACAATAAAGATAATTTCTGACAGTTTTAAAAATTAAAGTTGTTAAAGGAGGTGCTCTATATATAAGAAAGAGATTCTCAGAGTTCAACAATGAAAAATGGTACAAGTAATGGATAATAGTGACAAGGAAAAATGGTCCGGAGATGTGTTCAAAGTAGACATTAAGCAACAGAACGACCTAAATATTTTCAAGTATAAACTTACTAGTGGGTTTCTTGCTTCCTCCATTGTATGTAGTAATTTGAGGCGATGGACTTATCATTTTCTTCTCCTGAACTTTGCCCTGCATCATTATTTGGTGGACAAGTGGGCACATGAGGAGATACAATAATTGGTTGCTGTAGACCATCCTGATGTATTCCAACTTCCGCATGTCCTCCATTCCAAACGACAATCTCTCTGCCTTTGCTAGATGATTCGTCACCATCAAAATGATGAAAAGCCTGCACTTCTATCTGATGACCTTGTAGGGTGCTTGTAGATTGGCACTCTTGGCCCATTTCTTTCCCTTCTTGTTGATCTTCCATTGAAACACCAAGTATTCCTTTAATCATGTTTGCTCCCTTTTCTGCACAAGGTAAATTATGATTGACACAAGATGCTGAAGGCTCTTCTTGTTGCTCATCATTTATGATCCTACATTGAGGGCTACTGACTTCATTTAAATAATTTGTGACGTAGTTTGCTTCATTGCATTCATCCAAGTTTTCATCTTGTCTTAATGGAATTTGCTCTGGTTGCAATCTCTTAAAACATTTCTTTAGTCGTTGTTCAATCCCCAAACCAGTAAAGGCAGCCAGTTCTTTCTTTTTCAAGGAAGCCTCTTTCTTAAGTTTCAGATAGTCAGACATTGCTCGCGAATATGTACAGAAGGGGCAGTAAAAGTTCCCCCTGTCATCAAAGCTGGCTGCACTGCCCAAGCAGCTCTTGTGAACCATTAATGGGCAGGTAGTGGCACTACAAGCCAACAACTGACCACTTTTGTTACACTTGACGCAAAGATTCAGCTCTGTTGAATCAGCCATTGAGAAGGAATCTTGACTGTATGTGCTCCAAGAACTCAAAAGATTATCTTTCATAGTGGCAATATCAATCTTGTCAACATGATGCCAGCTGGTATCACTTGAAGTTTTGAATTCACAATTATGCTCCATATCATCTTTGGCTTCATTACATGGTGCATCATTTGACGTACTTTGTCTGGCTTCATCAACACAAAATTTTTGCTTGATTACATCTGGGAATGAACTATTTGACACTCTCATTTCAGCAGAATCTTTACCTTCATCTTTAGCATCATCGACACACATATTTTGGGTAGGTCCATCTCCTGACATATCTTGAGGTTCATTGTCATTGCACGGTATATGTAGCTGTTTATGCTGCAATCCAGCACTGTCGACATCACTGTTCTGCCTCTTTGATGCAGCACACTCATCATCACCATCCACTAGAGACCAGCTTTCCTCCACGCGTCCAACCTGAGGTTCTCTCTCCAAATCACACCCTCCTCTTCCAGTATGCTCTACAGTTCTTCCAGATGAATCATGTAGTAGTTCATTTCCATGTAGAGAAACTGAATTCTGGCTTATGTCTAGAGTGGTAAAAGTTGCATCATGCTCAAGCTTCTTGGCAGCATTTGAATGCGGGTCACAACCATTGTCCATATAATTTTGGCTCTCGTGAAATTCTCCCACTTGATTTCCAGTAGCCAAGACAGGTAACAAGTTTCTTTTGGGTGAGTCTTCTCGCAAAAGACCATCTCCTTTTTCAGGAGTCAAAGTAACAAAGTTCCCTTGTGCTGCCATGGTTTGGCCATCTGCGGCGCTCCACTCATGTCTCCATACGGTGCTATTAGGATCATCACCATCGGCTACAGGGGTTCTATTTTCAGATTGATTTCTAATTCCCAACCCACTCTTTTCCTTCAATGATGCAGGAATTAGGTGGCTACCTTGAAGAATAGCATCCTTCAGCTGTTTGTAACGGGACAGAAACAAAAAGAGTAAATGAGAATTAATTAAACACGGATATCTTCTTCTCAAATTCAAATATGAACAAAAAAGGGTTCTTTTTTTAACCTGTTGTAAAGTAGGTTTAGGCAAGCAAGCTCTTTTATGCATGATAAAGGATTGAACATCCCATTTTGACATCCCTGGTGCACCCCTTCTCAAATTTGAAACAGACATCTGATTAGACAAAAAAAATACACACATATAAATTTCCACACACAAATTAAAAATCCCATTACCAAAAAGACCTAATGTGGGTTCATGAACTACAGGGTTTCCTCAAATTTCAATTATTTCAAATACTCAACTAAATATTCAACTAAAATGACAAATAAAAACTTAAAAGTATGCCATACCTCAAACAATATTCGTTCACAGACATCTTCACAGCTCTCTGATGGATCAATTACAATTTTTGAATGTGGCTCAGAAGAATCACCATTTTGGGTTTCGCTTCTCTGACTCTGAGAGAACAAACCCTCCAAAATTCTCAAATTTATGACTTCCCTCATATTTTTTCCCACATCATCAGCACATTCGAGGGGTATCATTCTGAGCAAATCTGAAAAAAAAAATATATAAACTTCAAAACCTAATTCTCCAATCAGATGAAAAATTAAAAACTACAAAAAGAAATTTCAATTCTGAAAGAAAACAAAAGGGGGTTTTCACGTACTCATCAGAACAGGTGCATCTACATGCTCCAAACTTGCGATGTATTCGGTGACCCAAAGCCATGGAACGGCTGAAGCAGATAAATGGTTGGAATCCATGGAAACCTCTGTTTCAGAGAACGAAGATTTGCTGATTGATGATGAAAAAGGGTCGAAGGTTCGCTAGGGTTTTATGCTGTTCTATATGCACGGTTCGATGAATGACTCGACGTCTCTCACATTTGGAATAGATATAGAAAATTTTCCCGCCATTTGTGAGGTATTATCAATTGCTTCTTGTCATTGAATAGGTTGAATATTAGGGCATGAAATGGAGTATGTGAATTTATTTATTTAACATTTGTTTCGATTTGAAGACTGAAATATGCCCGTAAGACAAAATAATAATAATAAACTAATTTCATAAAATACTGATTATTAAGGTATTTGGGAATTTAATAAAAAAATAAAAATTATAATATTATAATTTATAGAGAATATTATTATAATTCAAAACTTTCCTAAAAGCATTACTTGTCTTTTCTTATCTTTTTCGTCCATATTTAAAAGGATAAAAATTTATAAAATATGAAAAATGACTTACCTATCTTATTAACATTTCTCTTATTATCTCTTTAACGAATTAATAAAGTTTGTTCCGTCCTTCATATTTTTCCTCCACCTCTCTTACTTCTCTTCAATCAAACAAAGCATGAATATTTGAAATTGAGAAATGCTTGAATAAACTTTCAAATGTTAAGTTGAAGATTTTCAATGACGGACAAAACTTGTGTGACTTGTTTTCATTTTTAAAAACTTCAAATATTAAGTGAATCAAACATTCGATATAACTTCAACACTTACTAGTCCCTCTATCAACGTGTCTCAAAACTGTTGAACAGACATGTACATATAGGTAGGCATTCAAATTGATTATAATTCATATATGATTTATTTAATTAACAAATTATCAAATTTAATCGCTACAGGTTATCGGATTAAATGTTCTAATTCATACCCTAATTATTTTTTATTTGGATAGAAATCAGATCCATTAACATATCTAGTTATAAGGTTACGTGGAGTGAAGAGTGTTAATATATAGGATAATGTATCACATTGACTATGCAATCATATGAATCTAACGATAGATAATTAATATATATAAATTTAATGGTAAATACCTAAGATATATGTATATATAAAACCTTTAATTTATGTTCAATTTGTTATGGTAATGAATTATCGAATTCGGATTATCGTCAGGTGATCAGATTTTTTATTCAATCCATATCCGGGTAATTGGATTCATTAACCAGTCAATTTATAGGCCAAATGAGGCACGTTTAATTTGAAAACTCTCCATAATTACTCTAATTTTTTTTTTTAATGATATTTGTTTCTCTTTATTTGAAGATAAATTTAAATTCGAATATAATTTATCAAACTTTATATAAAAATTTTGAACAATGAGATTTTGTCACGCACCCATTAGAAGAGCCGCTATTGATGAAGTTTAATTAAACAAAATACTCTAACCCCTTAACCATTTCTTACTCACCCTTTCAATTCCATCTTACTATTTATTCTAGGTGCTTTGAGATCCCACTATCTTTACTATTTTATTTTGTGAAATGACGTAAAATGACAACACCTTATGGTAGGGTAAAGTCATTCTGTTGCTATGTAAAGAATTATATATATATATTTGTGAAAATTTAACAAGTAGGGGAGTAATGATGTAATTATTTTATTTTAATAAATATTGAACACTCATTTGTTGTTATGTAAATAATTATATATATATAGATATGCATGTGTGTGTGTGTGAGAGAGAGAGAGAAAATTTATTGCAAATTTTAAAGTTTAAAAAATTAAATGTATATTATATATATAGTGAATAAGTATCTTTAATTTATTTTTAATTATATATTTTAAAAAATGATAATTATATATATTAAATTTTAATTGGGAATAATTTTTTATTTTTCATAATTATAAAAAGAACTGAGGTTTTCATTCAATATGATATATTGTATATTAATCTAACAACTGTGAGAACAAATATATATATATATCCCCATTTGACCTGTAAATATATATATATTAGAACTTTATAACTTATATGAGTGACAAGTCCTGAGAAATGTTAAACAGTCAACTTATAGAGAGATAATACAGTGATATAATATATTGTTAGGGAAATGTATATAGAATTATTTTTTTTTTTTTTGAAAGTGAGAAAAATCTTTAAAGTGGGTTAAATATAGTTAATGTGCACGTAACACCCCTTCTACTATGAAATTATTAGCATACGTACTCTTTGGGCATTAAAAAAGCAAAATAGACATTATAACATTACTTTATGTCATGTCTATGTAAAAATTAATTTGAAGTTTGAAGGATGTTTCGGCTCAAATTTTAAACAATAAGGGAGTTAATAACACAAAATTTAAAATAAAGAGTGGAAATTAATACTACTCATAGTATTAATTTCTCACTTTACCCATAATATATATATATATATATATATATACACACACACTATTATTAAAAGTACAAGAGGGGGTTAAGGTGTTTCAAATTATTTATAAATAAAATAATAAAATAGTTTATCTATTGGAGTTAAGGTGTTTCAATTATTTATAAATAATAAATTAGTTTATCAAAAAATAAAATAAGTTACCAATTAAAATAATTCTTATTAATTATACTCGGAATTCTTTAAGATTAAAATAACTAAAATAAATTATCAAATAAAATAAAATAGATAATTGTTTAATCTATACCACAAAGGGATTAAAGTGTTTCAAATCCCCTGTAGGCTCTCCTCCCTAATTCCCGTGTGTTGAGCATGATGGTTGTTTTTGTGTTTTTATCTTCTTCTCTTTCAGTGAGGATTAAATGGTTTGAGTTATTTAATATGTTTTTTGTTTTGTCTTATTTTAAATTGAAGTGTCAGTAACTACAAACTTTCCTAAAAGGCTGATACAATTTATTGTTCTTCAAGCCGTGGAGGTAAAAGCAGTTTAATTTTTCTTATAAGGGGTTAAAGTGTTTTAAACTATTTATAAATAAAATTATAAAATAAGTTACTATTTTAATTCCTATGATGCTCGAAATTCTTCAAAGTTAAAATAACTAAAACAAGTTACCAATTAAACTAAAATAGGTAATTTATTTATATACACTATCTTCCATTTTTTTTTTTTTTCAGTTTTTATTCTTCAAGCCGTGGAGGTGAAAACAGTTTAATTTTTCTTAGTTTCAGTTTTTTGTTCTGAAAACAGTTTAATTATTTTATATGTATCCAGGCATGTTATTGATTTCTGAATTTTTTTTTTAACAGATGATATTGATTTTTTTGACAATACAAACTCTTAGTTTCAGTTTTTATTTTTTTTATTTTTTATTTTTATGTATCCAGGCATGTTATTGATTTCTGTCCTTTTTTTATTTTTTTTTATTTTTTTATAATAGATATTATTTATTTTTTTGACAATACAAACTCTTAGTTATACAATTTATTTTTTTCTTTTTGAATAATTTGTCTTTAGTTATTGATTTTATGTGGCATAATTGTCTCCTGTTAGTCCTTGAAATATATTGAACACAATTTTACATGGAAATCTAAAATTACAATGAAGAAGACTTCTAATCAAACCGTCCGAGACATATGTAAACAACCTAAAACATGTAAATTTATCAATATTATTATTAACAAAATTTGTTTTAAAAAAATTTACTTATGTATTTATTGATTTTTTATTTTGTATAATCTTTTACAACTCCACTCATGTTGCTATTCCATTCTTTCTGGAACTACTTTAAACAAATAATTTGCACTTTTATTTTCAATTAAATTTTATTCACGCACGTACCGTTTTACTAGTATTGTTATAATTATATACTCTTGTAATGCTAAAAGTTGAACAAACAATCTGCATTCTGCAGTGACAACTTCACCACCCTACCACCAAGAAAAACGTGGTCCATAATATATATATATATATATATATATATATATATATATATATATGATCATGCATATATGTATAATATATATATGATCATTAGGTTGAGCAGGATGGACCAAAAGCCTTAATCTCTAAAAGCATTTCCACTAACATGTATTCTCTATATTTCAAACTCTTTCTTAAAGGCATCTTTTGCTAAAGCCAAGTAAACCAATCACTAGTTTCACTTTCCCTTGCAGCCTCCACGTGTCACTGATAAAATTTAAGATTGACTGATCCATGCAATTGGATTGAGCTAGTTTCTTTGAAACCCTAGCTGATCCATATCCTGGATTTCTTGAAATTTTTGGTCTAGGGTTTGTCCATGACATTCAATTTTTTAAATTAATTAAATTGGTGATAGTATTGAAAACCACAATTCTCAGTATCCATAGGGTCAGTGGTATATGCTATATGGATATAAAAGTACAAAAGACAAGCTTTTTGTCATATGTCTTTCAGCCAAACTCCAATAATGGGCATAGTTTAAATAAAAAAACCCAATACATTATTAGCACTAACAATTAATATTGCTTTACTTGAAATGCTTTAAACCATAGAATATGACACAAACAAGGACTTTCTCTTTTAGACTCTTTGTTTAACCTTTGAAGATTACTTTAGAAGCAAAGGGTCATACGTGTGACTTTGGCAATCCTTAAATTCAGGACCAAAATGTTCTGCACTCAATCTTCTTCTCAAGTCACCTATCTTAGGTGAAGAATTGTTGATTTGTTTGTGTTGTCTTTGCATTCTCAAATGGCCTCAACACCTCAAACTCCAAAAGACCATGCTATCTATGTGAGTGCACCCACTAGCCCAAGTGTGTGGAGCTTACACAGCTTGCAATTCTACAGTGCACCGGCTAGTCCCACTGATAGCGACAACGAATTTTCTCAGAGAAAGATGGAGATGAATGAAGATTTCAATTCTAATTTCGATGACTTTGAATTCGAAACTAGTAAGAATTTCGGTCCCGGCGGTTTTGGATTTGAGACAAGTGGGCCTTTTGAGTGCCTGTCGGATGATCAAGAGCGACAAGTGAAGGAAAAACAACCGCAGCGTGGGGACTCACTTCCCACTATGGCATTTGCAGACGAGCTATTTTACAATGGCCTAGTGATGCCTCTAAAACTCCCTCCTCGGCTTCAGTATGTCAATGACACGAAACGCGTTGGTCTGAACTCAACCGCTTCTTCACCAAGGTCCCCTGGCTCGGGATTTAGGATGCCATTTTCGTGGTGGACTATGTCAGATGATGATTTTGATCCGTTCACGGTTGCATTGGAGAAAGTGAAGGGAGAAAAGAGGAGAAAAAATCACGCGAACCACCATAGGCGGAGTAGGTCCCTTTCGCCTTTTAGGACCACTACTCCAAAGAGGTCCAATGATGACTCAGAAGGGTGGAACCAAGACCAAGACAAGCTAGGGAGTCCCCTGGAACTCAAGCAGTATCAATTTGGACCGAACCCGGATGGGCCGAAGGAGTCCAAGGGCTCGGCCTATGCAAGATGGGTTCGAGACCAAAACCAACAAATGGGCCTGAAAAAGTCGCCAAATGCGGAGACAAGCCCAAAAGGACCATCCAAGACCAAGGGTTGGTTCAGGAAGGGTGTGAAGCCTGTGAAAATGGAGCAAGAAGGGGCCATCAACCCAACTTCAACCACAATTCCATGGCCCAAAGTAAAGAAAGGAGAGAGAAGTGAAGAAAGTGGTGAAGGGTCTTGTTATGTGGAAACTAGAGTACAAAAAGTGGGGAGATTTCTAATGAGATATGCATCATTTGGGAGAGAAAACAATGAAGACAAACCAATAGAACAAGAGAAAGCACTGGTGAAGGCAAGTTACTTTAGGGGACTAAGCTTCTCATTTAAGGGAAATGCAAATAGAAATGGGAAGAAGAAAAAGGTGCATGGAGAGTCCAATATGGCAATCGCAAAAGCATGGCCAAGACCAAAACTCACTCTATGTTTGGGTTATGGTATTGGAAGTCCAAGGGCAAGGACTTGATAGTCCACACAGTCCACACGGTTGAAAGGACAGTCTCATCATGATAGGCTTACTTGGTCTCTCAATCCGACGGTTGAAAAGGCAGTCTCATCATGATAGGCTTACTCTTTTTTCTTCTCTTTTTTTATCAAAAGATGTTTGACGATTGTAACTTTGTAAAATTCTCTTTTTTGCATTCAGAGTCTAGTTGCAGTAACGTTGAAAATATATGTAATTCAACATATATACATTGTATTTTTTATGTATATATACAATAATTTGATCATTGTAAGAATCTCGGTACTACATCAAGTTATGATAAGCTTAGTCTTATCTCAAAAGATGTACAAAAAACTTCTTCATTCAAATTCTAGTCGTGGCCGGTAACGTTGGAGTTATATGTAATTCAACATATATATATATATACATTGTATTATACATGTAATGCAATAATTTAATCATTGTAATGAACAAATTGAAGAAAGAAAAGCAAAAACAAGTGGAACATAATATATTATAAGATGACTAAATTTGTTGAATCTATTAGGTAGTGTTTTGACTTCTGCACGTTGGATGACTACATGGAAGGACTAATGAAGATAACTAACCAACCTAGTGGAAAGAAGAGATGTTGTTAAACATGGATAAACATTCCATGTAGTCAAAGGCTGAACTGTTCAAGGTCAAAGGCTGCTTTCATACTTTTTTTTCCTTAAAATGTAGAGAGAGAAAAGAAGAGAAATGTTTTAAGCATAGAGAAACCAATGATAGCCTATGATGTCTTTATCGAATTGGTTGAGTAGTGCAAGTGATTCTTTTGGTGGCTAACCTAGAATTTCCAAGCAACTTCCTACCTCCAATTTGAAAATGGAAGCAAGAAAGTTCCCTTACAAAAGCAAAAGTTGTAATTTGCATCCTAAAAAGAAGTTTTAAAAGGTAGATAAATCATTGTGTGTGTGTGTGTGAGAGAGAGAGAGAGAGAGAACACAAAAAGGGGAAAAAAAAAAACAGAAAAAATGACTTTTGGGCTGAAATGTACAGAGTAAAATTCTAAAGTGAACTGTTTTGAGTCATTACATGGTCCTGCCAATCGTTAAGGGTGTGTTTGGTCAGATAGGGAAGAAAAGAAAAGAAATGATAACATTAATTAGGAAAGAAAAGAAAGGATAATAATAATTTATATTCGTGTTTGGATAGATAGGGGAAAAAAGAAAAGAAATGATAGCTATTTTTGTTTGGATAATATAGACGAGAGAAAAGAAAAGAAAGGATAATGACCAAATTACTATTCTACCCTTTCATAACCACTTCACATATTATTCATTTTCAAAATCTCACATGGAATATTTTGGAATGTTTCTGTATGATAGTTCAATGCAATGGATAAAAGATATTTTGGAATGTTTCTGTCTAATAGTTCAATGCAATGGATAAAAACAAAAGTAAAAAAGAAAAAGAAAAAAGAAAAAAATAAAAATAATGGGTGAAAACAAAATTAGGACATAAATGTAATAACTTTTCTGTATATTGATTTGTGTATTTTTTCTCCCCCTATCTTTTCAAATTGGGAGATAAACCAAATGAGGGATAGAGAGGAATAACTCTCCCTATTCTCTCCACTTAACCGACCCAAACACACTCCCACTCTATTCTTTCTTTTATTATTTTATTTTCTCTCCCTATCTCTTCAAATCAACCATACGAAACACACCCTAACTGACACACAAGTGAAAAAACTTAATACAGCTGACAATATTTGCTTGCGTGCCTGGTTATGACTGGCCCTGGCCACACGGTCCGGACCATGTACAATTTTCTCCTATTTCGGCCGCAGAAATTGGAAATGGTATATTAAATTCTTGAACTAACTATTCTTCCCCATTCTACAATTAATAACAGACTCAATATATTACTGACTAAAACTTGTATATATCATGGTAATTATGGGACATCAGAGTTCCATTTGAGGTGAGGAGTTTGCATAGTTTGCTTGAAATACACTAGTAAATTCTCCCACCCAGGCACTGAAATAAAAATTTGAAAGGAAAGGGGAAAAAAAGTGGAAAATATTTGAGCAAGGCCTCCACTTTCATGCCACTAAGAAGAAAGGCCAGTTTTGATTCTATAAATCACTAACATAAAGTGAAAAACTGAAAATTCGCTAATAGGAGGAGACAGACTTTTTCAGTTCGACGCCCCTATTCCAAGACTTCAGCTGGCCACAGCTGCCTCCACATGGAAATCTCATCGCTGCCTTTGAGTTTCCGAATTCCACCATAAAACCCATCTGCCTCATTTCCTTCTTCCCTATGGTCTTTCCTGTTGATGTTCGTGCATCTCCATCGTGAACCAGGAGTGTACTGGTTGAACTCCAGTACCACGGTGTCTGTCAGCATAAACAAATGGTTAGAATTCATATAAAATGTCGAGAATCATAAACACACGCACACACACAGAAATTTACTTCAAATTTTCTAACTGCTTAAACTAGTGATACTTTAATTTAATTACCTTCCATATCATTTCAAATTTTCATATTATGTACTCAACAGAACAAAGCCATAATGGTAAAAAATGGCCCAACGCTCAATCACTTAAAAAATGTTCGACTAAATCTCAGAAAATATATGCCAGATTGTTCCAACAGCACCTCAAACCGACACAGCTACTTAAAGGTTTCACAGGCCTGTGTCCTTTTGAGCCAATCTAAATTAACTTAAATAAAAAGTTATTGGGCATTTGGTAGTTCCACATCTACAAAAATGAAACTACCAAATTTATAGTGTCACACCCAATGCCAGGCAAACAGAAAATGATAGTCTTATTTGTGCAGCACCTAAAAATATGTACAAAGTGGGCTGTGCTCAATTCAGAATGTCACCAGAACACAAAACTTAGACATCGCTAACAGTAAGTTTGGGCAGGTGAAAAAATTTAAAATTGGATTAAGTCTAAAATTAACTACAATATAAAAGAATTGAGCAAAAGAAACCAATGGGACGGGGAAACTACTAGGGAGATCAGTCCCATGGCAATCCGGCCGAAAGCAAATACACTGTTGGGTTGGTGAGTAGACACACATGAGGAAACGAAAGGGAAATGTGGGACAATTTTAAGGCTGCATCAGCAGCACCACTCCAACTCCACAACCAAACAGCGCCTGAAGGGAACAAAAATGTTTCTTTCAGTCTGGCTGACCTAATATATTCTGCTGAACATAAGTCATGATACTGTTGGACAAATTAAGACATAATGACAAGAATTTGTATAGGGGACCAATTAAATTGCCCAAAAGGTGACCCACAAGTGAAAGACACAAGTCAAGAATTGAGGCACACAAAGAATGGGGTCTGATCTATGATGATAACATAAAATCATCTCAGCCACATTTTGGAAGATGCTGATATGCATTCAAAGAATTTAAAGATAAACTTTGAAAATTAAGGAGCCTAATCTCTCTTTCCGGTCAAAATATGCCCGTAGATTTTCTACTTAAAAACATTTTTATAGAAAAATCTTCTAACCTTCAAAAAATCTGGAAGGAAAAAGATAAAAAATAAATTACCACTATGGTGACAACGGCAGTAATTTGCATTCCTGTCGCAAGATTCCAAGTGACCTACAATACCATACCACCAACCTGCATATACATGGGCATGGAGTAATTAATCAGCAAAGTAATATTGATTTATTTGTATCTCAAGAGTCCAATACGTTTAGATTGTGTTAGAAGAAAATTTAAATTTAGATTGCGTTAAAAGAAAATTCAAGGAGGAATCACTTCCGTATTTGAAGTTCAATTGAAGTTTTCCAATTGACCAAAGTTCGTTTCAAAAAGCTTAAAGGAATGTTTTAACAACAGCAGCTGCTATCACAGATTAATAATCAATAAACATAAAAGGTTTGCAAATGAAATAAGGCAAACACAACCATGCCTAGTATTGATCTTGTGAAAAATTAAATCAGATAAACAAGAAATTTAAAATGGCTAGACAGGTATAGCATGAAGAACAAACCATAAGGGAATTCTTTATTTCTTCTCCACTGAATCTCAATGTGATCACCAGGGCGTAATTCGTTCAAACAGTCGGAGGTATGAAGATCATGTGGAGAAGTACTGACAGGGGATGCCCTTAGCCTATCCCACGTCACACTCTTCTCTATTACAGCTGCCCTCCTTCCATGAGGTGGGTACCTGAAGTACAAAATTAAACCATATAAATATATATATATATATATATGAAGTTCAGATATAGCATATGTTATTCATCCCCAAAATCATAATTAAAAGAATATATAGAAACCCAGAACACAGTCTGAAATTGAATTTCTGCTAAATATACCATATGTTATTCTTATTCCTTCCCTATATCATAACCCCAGAACATACTATAACATATACACCTCTAAGAATGAAAAAAATTGAGATTCAAGTTCAATTAAGGACATCTCTCCGATTACCTGGCTTCGAAAGTATCAGTGCGCCGATCATAGCTAAGCTCCGCGTCATAGCATGACAACATAAATCCAACATGCCCATTCTGTAAAACAGCAGCACAAACACTTTTGGTTATGTGAAGAACATAATACAATCCATTGTTTTCGAAAGGCTATATATATATATGCATACTTATTTATACACACATATATAAACCTCATAAATCAAACATTGAACCTGAGCTGAGTAATCATATATGATTAAGGCAAGCTTGAAGTGACAGCCAATACCTCACGGTTATAGACCTGAGCAGGAAACCAGAAGTTGCCACTCTCAAGAGAGAGATACCAAGACATAATTGAGTCAGCTGGCAAAGAACTCTTCTTCTTAATACCATTGTCAAGAACTGATCTAATCAATGAAAGAGGCCAGAGACGAGAAAGAGACCTCATCAAGCCTCTTTGCCCGCCTCTCTCAAAGAAGTCGGAGTCCTTCCTCGAGGCAAGATGCCACTGCCACTCTCGGTGGGCGGCCTCGCCTATAATTCTACCCCATTTGTGTTTCATATGCTTCTTCCACAGATGGTCACTCACACATCTCTCTCTCAGTGAACTACAAACACCTGCCATTCTACAAAGCCCATCAGGTGGAAGCCTCTCAAGAATGCATTCCAACACCAATTCAGGCAAGTCCAATACAGACGTATCACCTGCCATCTCAACATTTTCATTGCTCAAGCTAAAAGTCTTCTTCTTCATCGAAAATTTTGAGGGAATTTGAATGGAACTACCGGACAGCCTATTCTTTTTCGACTTGGTGACCGGAAAAAAGGTTAAATCTTTCCAAAACCAGCGGGATAAATATCTCAGCTCACATGCCCATGGTGGAAGTGGCTTGAAAGGAAAGGACTTACAAAGAAGGATGAAAGAGATGCAAGTGATCAAGAAGAAAAGCATTTGGAAAAAAGTGGAATTCTCAAATGGGTTGGCATAAATGATAAGGGAGGATCAAATGTAAGGAACCAATCCTGGAAAAGCAATGGGGGGATATAAAAAGAAACTCTCTTCTTCCCTTCTTCACAACCCTCCTTTAAAAAAAGTGAAAGGGATCTCAAGATACCTTTCAAAAATTGGGTTCTTATTGTTTAGTTGAAGCCCACCAAACCCAACAGTGGGCCTCCTTGTCAAAGTCTAACTAAAATAGGTGAGGACTATCTGTTGACACCTCACACTTCAAGAACAAACTTGAGTGGAAGTTGAATATCTCAGTCCATAAACCTATAGAAATAGCAAGAGTTACTTCACTGCATTCTTCCAATTAAAGAACCATACATCACAACACACCCAAAATAGCAGTTATGCATATGCACATATATACATATATATATAGCTATATATATAAAGAGAGAGAGTAAATGGGTATTCTTGGATGACGCAAGAAAGTTAATGAAGAGGTGGGAAAATTCAGATCTATAATGGGTATCTGACACTTAAAAATCCAAAAGAGGTGATAAAAAAAACAAAGAGAGGAGTCTAGATACAAAGAAGGCTATCTACAAATCTCTGAGCTATTTCAGAAACAAAAACAATCCTTTGAGAATAATAAGGTGAGAAAGAGAGATCTGGGTGGTTGGGATTGAAGCAAAATTAGGTACACCCAACAGATTAAAGATCTATCACACAAAAGAATCCAAATTAGAGAAGGAAGCAACAACCAAAGCAAAAAAAAAAAAAAATCAATCTCGTGGGGGTGGAGAGAGAGAGATTGGATATAGAAGAAAATAATGGAACTCCAAAGTGGGCCACCCCCTCTTCCCTTGAGTCCCACCAAAATCTTCCTCACTCCCACAACTCACAAATCCTCTTCAACCCACAAATCCCACAATGTCTCTGTCTTTAACCTCTCTTTCTCTGCCTCCTCCTCTCTCTTATAGGCGTAATATCAAGCAGGTAATGGGCAAGAATACAAAATTAGGAAAGGGAAACACTGATTGATGTATGGGCGGTGTAGGATTAAAGAGAGTTTTGAGTATATATTTTTGTGTGGATACGAGAGCAACTACTTTTTACCACACAAACAGGGAGATGGAGGGAAGTCCAGCCTTCCAGAAATTATGACCGTTGGTATTATATTTCTAAAGCAATCAGATATACCACTATCTTATTGGTGGTTCGTTCAATCTGGGGATGGGTATTTGTTTCCTTGCAGTCCACTGCGGGTTTAAGGCTAGGAAGTACAAAACTCTTCTAGGGGTGTTTGGCCCCGATGGATACGCGTCCGACATTGCTAGAACTCTGCATGGACACATGGGGACACTTCTAAAATAAAATGGTGTAATTTTTCAATGGCTAATTCTGTAACTGCCGTCTTGTCTGTTTTGTTTAATTGTTTCTTGTTTGAGCTTTGGTTCCCCCTCATTAACTCTTAACATTTTTAAAAAGAAAAAAAAAAAAAAAATTGACCTTTATAAGCAAAAATTCAAAATAATATAAAGTTTAAAAACAAAAATGACATCCATTTACATTCAAATAAAATCAGTAAAACACATTTTTATGTAAATGGATGTCATTTTTGTTTTTAAACTTTATATTATTTTGAATTTTTGCTTATAAAGGTCAATTATATATATATATATATATATATATATATAGAGTATTTTGATTTGTCCGTGTCCTATTATCAATATTTCAAAAAAATTCATATCATTGTGTCTATATTCAATTTTTTTTAGGTTTAGACATAATGACTTGAAAATCAGACTTTTAGAATAATATTAACTTATTCACGATTTAAGTACAGGAACATATATAGTAATTGGATCATTACTCATTAGTACAGGTCTTACAATCACGCTATATCTCTAAAGAATTTGTCCACACCTAATGTACACCTATATTATCTCTAAAATAGGAAAGAATCACAAGAATAATATTTATAAGAATTGTTGACCATTAACCTAATATCACACTTTCGCTCAAGTTAGTGCATAGATGTCACACGTGCTTAACTTGCCCAAAAACTTTGAGAACACTCGACTTGAAACCACTTGGCAACTCCAAAATTTTCTCGTCCAACTTCTCCTTAATGAAGAATCTGTCTACCTCCACATGCTTTGTACGATTATGTTGAACCGGATTATGAGCAATATCACATACTGCTTTATTGTCACAATATAGTTGAATTGGTTGCCTAGGCGGATAGCCCAAATCCTTCAAGAGAAGTCTTAGCCATAATGCTTCGCATACTCCAAGTGCCATACCTCTAAATTCAGCCTCTGTACTTGAACGTGCAACAACATTCTGTTGTTTGCTTCTCTATGTAACAAGATTACCACCTACAAAGGTGAAATATCCTGAAGTAGACCGCCTGTCATCTACTGCTCCAGTCCAGTCGGCATCAGTATATGCATCCACGCTTTAACAATCTATATTTTTAGTGAATAAAATTCCATTTCCAGGAGCAGACTTCAGGTACCATAACTACATTCAGATGTTGTCCTCTAGGATTATGCATAAACTGGCTGACAATACTCAATGCATAGGCAAGGTCCGGCCTTGTGTGTGCTAAGTGCATCAATCTTCCTACGAGTTTCTGATATCTTCCTTTATCAACCGACACCTGATTATACTCAATACATAACTTTAATCCTTTTTCCATTGGTGTATAACCTGGTTGACATGCTGACATACCAGTTTCCTGTAACAAATTTAAGGCATATTTTCTTTGAGACAGAAAGATTCCTTTATTAGAACGAGATACTTCGATCCCAAATTTTTTTTTCAAGTGATTGAGGTCTTTCATTTCGAATTCTCTTGACAAGTAACTCTGTAGAGCTTTCCTTTCTTCAGGATCATTTCCTGTAACCACTATGTCATCCACATACACAATAAGTGTAGTGATCTTACCCTGTTATTTCTTCAAGAATAAAATGTGGTCTGAATTGTTCTGATGGTAGCCAAAGGTTCTCATAGACTTTGTGAACCTTCCGAACCATGCTCTTGGAGATTGTTTCAACCCATATAGTGACTTTTTTAATCTGCACACGAAGACTATGAACTTTTGATATCATGCATCCTGGTGGGAGATCCATGTAAACTTCTTCAGACAATTCGCTATGTAGAAAGGTGTTCTTCACATTAAACTGTTGTAATGGCCAATCTAGGTTTGCTGCTAGAGACAACAAGACTCAAACTGTGTTGATTTTAGCTATAGGTGCAAATGTCTCTGTATAATCAATCCCATAGGTTTGGGTGTGCCCTTTTGTCACCAATCTCACTTTAAACCGTTTGAATTGTACCATCTGCTTTGTACTTTACAGTATAAACCCATCGACATCCAATTGATTTCTTTCCTGGTGGCCGATTAACAAGTTCCCAAGTTTTATTTTTCTGCAAGGATTTCATCTCCTCATTCATAGCAGCTCTCCACCTTGGGTCGGTTAAGGCTTCCTGCACACTGTTAGGAATAGATACAGTGGATAATTGATTTACAAATGACTGATTTGATTATGATAAATGATGGTTAGACACATAATGACTCATAGGATATTTAACTTTACTAGAAAGTTCAAGTTCATATGTGGGTTTAGGGATACCTCTGGTGTGACGCGGTGGTAGTTGTTTTCTAGATGGTCTAGACACTAAATTAGGAACATCTTCAGTAAGCGATTGATTTGGCGTATCAGTTGCCTGTGATACGAGGGATTCTAATAGGGGTGGAGCCACAAGTTCAGTTTCTGGGTGTTCATCACCACCTTGGTCCTAAGTTATACCACTCAAATCTAATTCACCCACCTCTTAATTTACCGGTCCAGTTTGTGAGTGATCATTACCACTCGTATCCAAGTTACTCGTATCCTGGTTATAAGGTTCAGAGAGTTCCCTTTCTTCAGAGATATGAACATTATAGCCTAGAGTCTGAACTTCCTCCTGGTACTTCCCCTAAAGTTCAGGTTCAGAGGAAAAATACATCGAGTTTTCATAAAAAACTACATCCAATGCAACAAACATTCATTGGGTTGGGGGATGATAGCATTGGTACCTATTTTGATAAGCAGCGTGCCCTAGAAAGACACATCGCAACACTCAAGGAGTCAATTTTGTTGTGCTGATGCTTATGGAGGTGTACGAATGCTACACAACCAAAGACATGAGGAGGTAAGTTTGGGATAGCTGGGGCAACAACCACTTCAGTGAGAGGTAAGTGCTTCTCCCCAATAGGATAAAAACATATGGGTTTCTATCAATGAATTAGCACGGACAACCTCCAACAAGTGACAATTTTTTTTGCTCGGCCACCCCATTCTGCTGGGGTATATTGGAACAAGTAGTTTGATGAATTATTCTGTGTGCTTCCAAATACTGCTGAAATTCAAAACTCAAGTATTTGCCTCCATTGTCACTGCGGAGAACCTGAACATGTGCATTGTATTGACTACGAACCATTTTATGAAACTTTTGAAATAACAAGTTTATTTCACTTTTGGACTTCATCAAGCATACCCAAGTCATCCTGGTATAGTTATTAATAAAAGTAACAAACCAACGTGATCCACCCACGGTAGTAACTTTGGATGGACTCCAAACATCATAATGTATGATCATAAAAGGAACTGGACTTTTATTCAAAACCAATGGAAACGAAACACGATGGCTCTTTGTAAGTTCACAAACATAACATTAGAAACTAGAAACATCAAATTTTGCAAATAAACAAGTAGCTTGATGAAGAGGTGTAAGAAGACCACCTCAATAAAAATGGATCTAAAGATCCGAGAAGAGAACCAAGAATGGCTTTGACGAAAAAAAGATGAAAAAAAGAGAAATGAACAAAGAATGTTGCCTGCTCTGATACCATCTTGAAAATCAGACTTTTAGAATAATATTTTCTTATTCATGATTCAATAATTTGTACAGGTACATATATAGTAATCGGATCATTAGTATAGGTCCGACAATCACACTATATCTCTATAGAATCTGCCGACACCTAATGTACAACTATATTATTTATAAAATAGGAAAGAATCACAAGAATAATATTTATAAGAATAGTTAACCATTAACCCAATATCTCAACATAATGATCATAAGAATTTGTGACCAACCAATTAGCAATCATACCAGTCATGGTATTTATATGTACAAATTTCTTTAAAAATAAATTTCTGGTTATTATTATTATTTTTAAAAATAACCACAGTACATATGTTTTTCAAAATAACAAAAATCATAGGATCTATTTTTTATGACAAGAGAATACATGTGAAAAAAAAAATGGTTTAAAATTTAATGTGGTTAATAATTTTACCATTTTTTAAAATTTTTTTAAACTTAAAACAATATTTTATAATTCATTAAAATGTATTTTCATAAAATTAAACCAAGCAAATCATATTTCTGAATTATTTTTTATTTTTTTAAAAATAAAATAAAAATAAAAACTGTTAAATAATGAGTAGCATTTCGAGATTTTAAAAGAGTACACATTTTTTTATGTGAGTTTGCTTATCCATTGTTGGATTAAGAAGCATCTCAAGTTTTGTATGGGAAAAGATAAAGTCAAAAGAATCTTCTCTCATTCACGTAATCAAGAAAGCGAAATTAAGACCTCTTTATATAGCTATTTCTATTTTTAAAAGAAAAATGATAAGTTCACCGAATTGATATTTTCGAATTAGTCCCGAATATGACGTATTGTTGTTCACATCATCTACTTAAACAGTTTTCATAAAATAATACTTAAACAGTTTCCATAAAATAATTATTTAACATGTGATAAGTATATTAGGTGTTAATTCGGGAATTCATTTTCGATTTCCCTATCATTACTCATTTTAAAAATATAGACATGCTATGTTTAAATTTAGACGAAAGCCCCTAAGCCGAGTGACCTTGAGCTAAATTAGGACAGTCCAATTTGGAACAGAGGTAGCAAGTAGTATTAGAGTCTATGATGACACACTTACACTTTGTTCGTCAGGAAAGAAAAAATTTGAATGAAAAGGAAAAAAAAATGAATGACTCAGGCATAGTAGAAAAGATATGTTGGGAGAAGTTAAAGGTTTTATACATTGTTTTACTATTGTACACCATCTATAATATTATAATTTATAGACTATAATATTATCATTTAAAGTTTGTATAATTTAGGATAATATTTTAATTGAGTTTTATAAATTGTTTTTACTTTTATACACCATCTATAATATTATAATATATAGACTATAGTATTATAATTTAAAAATTATATAATTTAGAATAATATTTTAATTTATAACTCCTATCATTATCCTCTTTGTCTTTCCTCATCTTTTTCACTCATATTTGTAAGGATAAAAATTTATAAATGAGGAAGGATAGAAATTTATAAATGAGGAATGATTCATATTATCTTTTATGTCCTTGTCTCTTCTTTACCGAAATTCATTTTTTTCAAACTTCCTTTTACACGTCCTCCTTTCTTCGTACCCAACAAAGAAGAGTGAACTAATCTTTGATTTCACAATTGACATTATAGCTTTCCAACGCTATTAAAGGCAATAAGAGGTGTGTACATTTACCAAGCGCACCCTTGTTACAGAATTTTTTTTTTTTTTTTTTTTTTTCTTTCTCGTACGGTTAATAATACTTGACACTTGACACTAAGTGAATTTAAGTTTGCTTTAATATAATTTGGATTGTAATAGATTTAAATTGACTTCTTAATTAAATGCGTCTTGTACGTAGTTGATCCATTAACTCGTATATAACCTGATTAGATTCATTAAACTAAATATATTGGGTTTATATTAAAAATAACTTTAATAGTATAAAATTTTAATTAAACCTATTATGTTAAGTCTTGTTTCATTTATTAAACTACTTATATACATGTTATCTATTTAATAATCATTTTATTTTTATATTAAGATTCTTTTATCTGGTTCGTTTTGACAAAATATGATATTAATAAAAAGACAATTCTCGAATATGACTCCAATTTGTCACTCCAATTCTTGTGGTAACATAATGAAAAGTTGAAGAGTGTCAATTACTAAGTTACCCTTGCTTTTAAAGAAAACTTAGTGGCAGTTGAAGTGAACCGCTCATGATTGCGGAGTGGTGTGGAAGATGGTGAACTCAAGTGGAGGGCAAAGTCGGAGTAACAAGAGGGTAAAGCTGTGATTGGGTGAATAGGCATGTATGTGAGTGTGTGCGGATGAGATTTTTAATGTTGTAATTGGAAAGTGTGACCATGTTTGTTTTGAATTTAAGTCTATGATTGGGATAATACACAGACTTCAATATGACTAGGACCTTAATAATATTTGACTAGGACCTTAAATGAATAGCTCTCACATAATTTGTTAGGACTTTCTGCTAATAATATATGACTAGACCCTTAAATGAATAGCTCTCACATATTTTGTTACGACTTGGCTAGTTTGTTTTTAAATTTTTAATTAAGTTTGGTGATTAAAATTTGTGTGGTCAGAATTAACTCAATTCATTAGCTTGTAAAATATAGGTACTTGTAATCAATGGAAATGAAAATGATATGTAACAGTCAAGAATTTAAAATTATATCATGTCCCATGAACGTATAGAATTTGCTGATTGTTGGTTAGAAGGATTGTACAAGTCTAACTTAATATTGTTTGGGCTTGGTTAGGTGCCGTATTTTAAATTATATTTGGTCAGACAGAAATTAATTATAAAAAAGAAAAAAGAAAGAAAAAAAAGAGATAGTTTTGAAAAATTAACATTTCTTGATTTGGATGCATTAACATGTAAGAAAATAATTACGTTGTTGTAAATTCATAGAACTTTTTTAAGAATTAAAAAATACAATTGACATTTCATGGTCTGGATGTATGAACATGTAAGAAAATATATGACATTATTGTAAATTTATAAAACTTTTTCAATAATTAAAAAAATTCTTTTGTTAATATATATATGAAAAGTTAGGTACTTTCCCTCAAAATTTTCTTTTTCCTCAACTGAACAGAAAATTTCCCAATTAATTAGGTCGGTTAAGTGAGTTCTATTCTTCCTTTTTATTTTTTTATCGCTTTATCCAATATCCAATGTCTTAACCTCACTGAAACCACATGTTAACAAATTATTTCTTACTAAATCCATCGACGTTAACTTTGGTCTTCTTTTTTCCTAATATTACCCTCTATGAGGATTATGCTACTTTTTCTAACTTGTGCACTTCACTAGCTTTTTTGTATTACTAAGAGACTCCGAAATAGGTATCCAAGATATTGTAAACTCTCTCCGTAGGTTAATATAATCTTACTAGGGGACTAAGAGTTCCCCCATTAAATTGTTGAAGTGAACTGGTTCCACAACTACCTTATTTCCTACTAGAAAATCATTAATGTGCAACATTTTGCAATGAAGAACTTCAATTGTACACTTAGCTAACATACATATGTTGACTTTTTTCGGTAAAAGATATGTTAGACTGCACAATGTGAACATCGACAAATTTATCAATAAAATTTCTTTATAGTTTGGGATTGTTAATAATAATTTTTTATTTTTTTATTTTTTTATGATGTAACAAACATTAGAGCTTTCTTGAAAGGATGGTGGATAAGGACAGACCACCAAAGAATGACACCTCAAAAAGCAACATTTTCATTGGTCGGCAAATTGAAGCAACGTGGCTTCAAGCCTTGTTGTTATACAAAAGGCCCCCCCTCCGCCTCACCAATAATCAATCACCACCACACTTATTGAATCCTCCAAAGTCATGCAAGATATGATTGGCACAATATACTACTATATTTATATCTATGTAACTATGTGTAATGTGTGTGTATGTGTGTTGTTGATATAGTGGGGTTGGGGGAGCTAGCAATACTTGACCAAATTAAAAGCATATGTCATATCCAATTTGTTAGATATATGTGGCATATAATGTTGCCTTTTGGCATCATTTCCCACTGTGTAACATTAAACCAAAGAATCTTATCTATCTCCATATATATATATATATATATATATATATATATATATATATATATATGCTTTGTTCAGCAAAAGTTCTTTGGATTTTACCCAATTCATCTCTCTCTCTCTCTCTCTCTCTCTCTCACACACACACACACACACACACACACAGTGAACACACACACACACACTGTGGGCACTGCTATCTTTTGAGGGGTTTCTTTTTTTGATCTTCTATGAGTCTCTCCATAGAAGATGGAACAAATAGTGTTTTTATTTATTTATTTATTTTTGTAAAAGTTAACATAGATGTCCTCCTCATGTTGTCATGAATGGAGGTAAAAGGCATTGAAGCATATTCTTCTCTTTAATTGGTTACTTGACACTTCAATAAGGCTGCTTTTTAAAGCATGTCTATGTCTCCTAAAGTTGAAGCATCTCTTACCTCATAACCCATATACTTTTATATCACTTGCCCTACCATTTTTGACAATGCCAATGAACCTCATTCTCATTTTTTCATCACCAAAAGTGCCCAACTCTGTTTTTGCTTTGAAAAAAAAAAATTGGTTAACATAATAAAAATAATAATTATCTTATAATCAATTATATTAAATTAATCACAATCATATCTTTGACCGACTAGGTTAGTGAATGAATCATACAAGAATTTCACCAAATTAGTTGGATTTTAATCAATTATATTAAATAATTATTTATGTGATAACCATAATCAATTTTAATAATCCAACCTACTATTGGTACTATTTATTTGTTTGCTTATTTTAATCCCAAGTGGGTTGTTGAGTCGGTTTAGGCAGCCTTTGCAACATGGGTTGGGTTTGAAACAATAATAACCCAATTGATTTTGTTTAAACTGGACAACGCTTATTGCCGTACAAACACTGTCTGAACCCAACCCACTCAAGGCCCAAGTTGATCAAAAAGCCTGATAAAAAGTTTAAATTCTTGACTATAAGCTAACAACAAGTATGCATCATCCGAATTCAGATGATAGCAAGTAAAAATTATGTGAATAATGGAGACGTTGGCCTATCATATGATATCACGTCCGAATTTGGAAAGTAGGAGCGTGGGCAAAAAATTATTGCATGATTCCAGACTAATCATGAAACGACATATAAGGAAATGTGTCAGCTTTATATCATTTTCAATCAGCTTTTTGATTATTGTGGCTTCGTGATTGACGGGACCATGTAATAATTAATCACAATCATATCTTTGACTGACTAGGTTAGTGAATGAATCAAACAAGAATTTCACCAAATTAGTTGGATTTTAATCATTTATATTATATAATTATTTATGTGATAATCATAATCAATTTTAATAATCCAACCAACTATTGGTTCTAATTATTTGTTTGCTTATTTTAATCCCAAGTGGGTTGTTGAGTCGGTTTAGGAGGCCTTTGCAACATGGGTTAGGTTTGGAATAGTAACCCAATTGATTATGTTTAACCTGGACAATGCTTAGTGCCGTACAAACACTGTCTGAACCCAGCCCATTCAAGGCCCAAGTTGATAAAAATAGCCTGATAAAGTTATTCTTGACTTCAAGCTGACAGCAATTATAAATCTTCCAAATTCAGATGATGCCAAATGAAAATTATGACGTGGGCTCATCATATGATATCACCTTTGAATTTGGAAAGTGGGAATGCAGGGGGAAAATTATTGCATGGATCTGGACCATTCATGAAACAACATATAAATAAATGTGTCAGTTTTATGTTATTTTCAATCAACTTTTTGATTATTGTGATTGACGGGATCATGTAATAATTTATTAATGTGAGCGTATCAGTGTCATGCAATGGGACCCACGCCCTCACTCTCCTCACCCATATTTCATGGCATCCTCCAAATTGAGATGATGTGCCATTTTCATAAGCCGAGTGTCTACTGGTTCATAATCAATTAAAAGAGAGACTACAAGAAAAGGAGGAATATACAAGGCTAAGTCCAACAGGGACAGCAAGAGCCCACTCCAGAACAAGCCCAAAAGGCCACATGGCGTAACGGCCAGGGGACCGACCCAACTAGGAATGAAAACCAACTATACACCCCACTACTACCTTGTTGGCTTCCTCCACATCTAATAAAAGACAACAAAATGTAAAAACCCAAAAAAAAAAAAAGAAAAAAAGAAGAAGAAGAGAATATGCATTTAAATAGTGGTGATATATAGTTCTAAAATGTTCAGAATATATACTGAGAATATGTTATTTTGTTATATATATTTCCTCTGCTAACCATGACAAAGAGAAAAGACAAGAAAATAACAAATCTTAAAACTCTTTTGAGTTCAAAATGGTTGTTCTAAGAGTTGTGTTTTTTTTTTTTTTTTTTTTTGAATGGTAAAGCAATTGTTGTATAAAAAAAAAAGGCCCAGTAGAAGCCCAAGGGAAAGAAATAGCCAGATTGGACCAGTATCCTACAGAGTACAGACCCAACAACATAGCCATTGATAATGCGTGAACATACATAAAAAATCCGATCATTGTTGCCGATCGAATCATCAAGGAGGGTGTGGTGGTGGCCGGCGAGGATGAATTAACCAGTCCGCGAGAAGGTCGGATATCCCATCACCGTGTGGTAGCGCGGAGAGCTTTTCGTAAACAGAGGATTGGATTTGTCGCATGATTGTATTCTGTGACGATGGTGATCGCCGGAATATTCGTGTATTCCTTTCAATCAAGATATGATAGATTGCAGCGGATAACACAACCTTGTAAATCGTGGCCCATGGAGAGCTTCCCCTCCAATGGGCACTGGCCCAAGCAACGAATAGATCCCAGTTGGAATTTTGTGTGTAAAATCAACACATATCCTGGATGGATCTCTAAATTGGAGCGACGAAAGAGCATGAGAAGAACAGGTGTGAATGATTCTCTGGGCCTTCACCACATACGACGCACAAATTCTGGAGATTCAGGTACGAGGTACAGTCCCTGTCCAATGTTGGTAGTCTTGATTGAACAGCCATCCATAGAGTGAGAGAGTGCCTTGGTATCGCCTTAGATTTCCATAGCAGGTGGAACCAGGGTACATTTGGTAATTGACCAGTGATTTGTGCAACGGTGTGCTTGAGTGAGTATTTCCCGGCCTGTGGGAGAGGGCAGCCGCTGATAAGTGTCGTTGTTGTTTGGCACCGGTGGGGGAATCTGGCCAAGCTCCGGGATGAGGAAGGTAATGATTTGCGGGAAGGACCATCATTCCCCGTCAATGAAGTGGCTGACCTTGGAATCAATTGGGATGTTGCTTCCCGGAATGAGGTGGTCCGCAATTCTGCATACCAGAGGTCCTAGTGGCAACCAATTATCACTCCAAAATCTAGTCGCTGTGCCATCACCAATTTTGTGCCTGACGAAATTCTTTGCAAGTGGTCGAAGTTGCAGAATCTTTCTCAAACCCCAAGAACAAGATTGTGGAATTTTCAATTCCCAGAAATTGGTTTGGTTGATGAGATAGAGGTTGATCCATTTGATCCATATACGCTGTTCATTCCCATTCATTATCTCCCATATGTGCTTCATGATGAAAGCTCAGTTGAGGATGGCCAGGTTAGGGAGGCCCAAACCTCCAGCGCGTTTTGGTCGGGAGTTGAGGTCATTGATGACAGTTTGGGGAAGAATAAAGATACTAGCCCAGTAAAGATGTGTTGACATAATAAGCACAGACTACGTGAGGAAAAGTGGCCAATTCTCGATGTTATCTTCTCAATAAGGTACTTGCAATCGGCTGCTCTCAAGCATGAGGAAATTAACGGGACCCCAAGGTGTTGGATGGGAAGTGAGCCTATTTCAATACCGAGAAAGTTGGAGATGAGCTGTTCTTTATCAGTATTCATGCCAGAGATAAATACGGTGCTCTTAGATAGGTTGATGTTAAGGCCAGAGAACACAGCAAAGAGATCAAGTGCTGATTTGAGGATGGAAACAGAGGTAATGTCTCCATGATAAAAGAGGATTAGGTCATCAGCGAAGGACAGATGGGTGATCTTTGCTTCCTTGCATCAGTGGAATTTAAAAGCTGTTGCTTGTGAGATGCATTTTAAAGCAAAGTAAAAAATCCTCTATTTTTTGGTGGTCAAAATAGCGCGCAACACTTGGGCATGTTTAGTAACGTGAATAATTTTTACTTTCAATTTCTAAAATTAAGAAATAAAATTAAAAGTCATGTTTAATAAATTAATTTTATTTTTTTACTTCAAGAAAGTACTTATCTCTTTTAAAGAAAAAAAGAGAAAGTGACAATTTGTCCCCTGTAGACGGGAATTATTTTCTCCATTGTTATCCCACCAAAATTATTGTACTACCCCTCTTTCTTCCTCTAACCATCATCCTCTCCTATCACCAAGACCCACGCCACAACCACTGCAAGTTTGGAATCGACCGATCAGTGACCGGTGACGGAGGGGACACCAGTTCCTCTCTCTTCTTCTCTCTACCACCATAAATAGGGATGGCAATAAGGCGGTTTCGGGCGGGTTTTCCATTTCTCATCCTCGCCCCCGTTTAATTTTGGTACTCCCAAAACCGCCCCATAACAGATTAGTTTTTTGCCTCTAATCCCCACAACCGCCCCAGCCCCATCCCCACTTGCCCCGCTCCCGCCCCATCCCCCGCCCCATAACCGATTATATTTTTAGGGCAAATCATGTTAGCCTCCCCAGTCGCCTCCATCTCTATTCTCGTTCTCAACTTGCCCTCTCTCTCTCTCTGGAACTGCAAACTACAAAATCTACAAGAATCAGAAGGTCAAAACCATATATTTCAGTTTATCTATCTGTTTGCAAGAATCAAAAGTTCAAAACCCATATCGGCATATCATTTCAGATTGTTTAAGAATCAAAAAAATCAAAACTTTGAACTTGCCCTCTCTCTGTTTACAACTGCAAACTACAAAATCTATACTCTCTAATGACTCATCCGGATCTGATCCGACTCGATCCGATCCTGACTCACCCACTAACTCGCCGCCTCCCAAACTCACCCACTAACTCGCCGCCTCCCAAACTCACCCAATAGCCTTCAGATTCACAGTTAAACCAACTAAGAAGTTTGGACATCACAATTCCTAGCTTCTTTAGGTGTCTAATCTCACTGGACGTTATGAAATCCCCGGTGACTCTCCACAGCGGAGTCACCTACGACCGCTCCAGCATCCAACACTGGCTTGATGACGGCGAACTCACCCAACAGCCTCCAGAACTCGTCCCTAACCACACTCTCTAACGACTCATCTGGATCTGGTCTGACTCAATAGCGAAATGAAATGGTGGATGTATCCAATGATGGGTTTGAGAGAGAGCTTAGAGACAGAGACACGGCTGCCGCCTCAACAGCAGCGAAATGAAAGTGATGTCTGAAATTGAAGTGTAGGGTTTCCTATATATATATAGTGAAGGTTAATTTGGTAAATATATTAACATGGCAGGGTAAATTAGTAATTTAACATATTAAACGGGGCAGTTATGGGGCGGGTATGGGGTGGGGATCTTAGTCCCCCACCCCCGCCCTGCAACCGGCCGGTTTTTTATTTTTTGAACCCCCATCCCCACCCTATTTAAGTAAACGGTTCTCCAAACTTGCTTTAAATGGGGTGGGGGCGGGGCGGTTCCCCACCGGGTTGGGGATTTTTGCCATCCCTAACCACAAACCGCCGCCAATCATCCAATGAAGACTGAAACCTTTTCCTCCTTGTACTGTTGACCCATCATCTCATCACCCCGATTTCTTCCAATTTCAGACAACTATGCCTCAATTTCTTCCAATTTCAGACAACTATGCCTTAATTTCATCGGATCGCTAGACTGATGTAGGATTTGGACTGGCGATTTCCTCTATCAAACTCATCTATTTCTCTATTTTCAACCACATCAACTACTTCTTGATTCCGGTGTCATCGTTGCCGGAGAAGAAGAGAGGCCACAACTTTAGGATAAGAGATTATTCAACCAAGAGAAGGTCACGGATGACCAAAAATTGATGATAATTACATTGACTACAACAAGGGTCTGTTTACATACCTTTTCTACTCTATGCATGCCAAAGAATTGAGATGACATTGATATGTATGGAGGAACAGATGAGCTTTTTAATCTTTATCAGGTTCTTCTTTGGAGTCATATATAGTTTTATGCACTCACTTTTTCTATGCTTATGTTGCTGATAAGCGCCGAATATTGCATATTCAAGCGCCCTAAATTGCATTAGTTAAGTCTATTATTTGATTTTATTATGTAGATTATCTTCATTTGTGCATTTTTGTTTATTTTCAGGTTCATTGGCTTAAAAGAAGCAAGAATGATGTTTTGTTGAAATTTTGAATGCAAAGGCACAATGCTGAAGCTTGGCAGCAGTGGAACCTGACTTTTGTCACCATTTTTGACCTAGGAAACTCAAGAACTGGACTTCCATCATAACATTAAAGATTTAGAGCTCTGAATTAGCTTTCTAAATCTTCAAA
Source organism: Cornus florida (assembly GCF_030987335.1). Taxonomy (NCBI): domain Eukaryota; kingdom Viridiplantae; phylum Streptophyta; class Magnoliopsida; order Cornales; family Cornaceae; genus Cornus; species Cornus florida. Next base: position 51,443,229 of record NW_026775576.1, read on the forward strand.
CGGTTTGTCATTCGGAGCTCGGAGCAGAGAGTTATGGCCTTGTTACCAGAGGTGTGCAGAACTGCCTGGCAGCAATGAAATTCTGCCTTGATCTTCAATTTCGACCAACTAGACTTAAGAATTGGATCTCTACCAAAACATGAAGTTTTTAGAACTCTGAATCAGCTTTCCAAATCTTCAAAGAGTTCATCATTCGGAGTTCAAAGCACAAAGTTATGGCCATTTTACCAAAGTAGGTCCGGGCGGAGCAAACCAAGCATAGGACATTCTGCCCAATTTTCGAGTGCTCGAGGCCCTATTTCGAGCACTCGAAATTAGGGCAGAATTCTACACGACTCAGCCCACTTGTGCTCAGATTTTACATACTTTGGAAGCTTTCCTTTATGAGTTGGTTGGGGATGTTTCTTAGAGGAGAGAGAGGGCTTTTTGGGTGGATTTCTTATCTAGATAAAGAGGGGAGAGCCACACATTTTCAAAAAAGATTCATTCTACAAGATTTTGGAGAGAGAGGAGAGCAAGGAGAGAGAGTTCTTCAAGCTTGAAGAAAGGAGCACGAAAATGGAGAAGGTCTTCAAGCTTCTTCCTTCTTCCATTGCTCCTATGGGTAACTAAATCTTCTCTAGGGAGGTGATGAAGCTCCTCCCTTGTAAGCATGTGCTAGTGTAGATTTTATTTTGGGGAGAACAATGTATAGTTTTTGGTTATTTTATGATCTAGAGCATCATATTTGTTGTAATGAATTTTAATGTCTATACATGATTATTTTGAGTTATTCCTCTTGTCTTAGATGATTGCTTCTCTTAATCATAATGCTTACACTTTCATAGTGACAATGGAAGTTAGATCATGAAATGGTTTTATTGACATGAAGTTGGAGTACTTAGATAGTCCATTGCTTAGGATCCCCCTTTGATGGTCTATGCTTAATTCCTAATTTTATGTGCTTTCATCATTCCATTAAGGACTTGATAATCTTGGGCTTAGGGAGCATGTGAAGGCTACACCCTAGTTTAGGTGGCTTGAGTATGTGAACCTTTGATGGATTATTCTTGTTGTTGATTTAATGAACTTCTTGAAAATACTATAGCAACCAAGTGTTGCCATGTATCATGACCATCATTTGTGTTGTTTTTCCCCAATTTAATCTTAATCTAGCATGTGTATAGGGTTGGAGTGAATTCATCTCCCTAGTCTTTTCTACTTGTATCTCACTTCTTCAATTTCATTGCAATTTATTGTTTTATGCACTTTTAATTTTCTAGCTTAAGTGACATCCAACAAAACCTCTATAAACCCTTCATCATTCTAAGCTTAGAAGTAGTTAATTTATTTGTGAAGCCCTTGTCGAGGCTATTTTTGTTTTACTATATTGCAAAGCATCGGTCTTTGTCGTGGCCATTTATTTCCTATCTTGTTGATAATTGAGGAGAAAGGGATCATTGTATGTGGAGTTGATGATAAAGAATTGTTGTGTTAATTATGTTGTGTGTTGTTAATGTTTAAGTCCTAGATGGAGGGTAGTTATCTTCCAACTCAATTCTACACACCGCATGAGTTTTGTGCATTTTGTTCTAGTCATACACATCATACAAGAGAATGTCTTCCAACGAGACAATTCTCGGACTTCTATCTAGAGCAACCAAATGAAAATTTCTTTGAACCGGGTAGTGATCCATACTTCAATGGTTATAACTCGGGTTGGGGAGACCAACAAAACTTCTTGTGACATGACATAGGAAATTCAACCCCACAATCTCATATGCAACCTTTTCAACCCAATGATCATTCTTTCCCGCCCTCTTCTCCTTGTCCACCGTCTTCATTGGATGAATTTATTGCTGCCAATGAACAAATGATGGAGTCTTTCCACACGTAAATGATGGACTCCAACAATCAACTATTGGCTTCCCTTGTTAGCATGCAATCCACAGTAGAGTCTATCAATCAAGTGGTACCATATCACCAGTCCCAAGTTAGTGCAATGATAGATGACCAAATATCTCAAATTCAACAAAGGATTAATGCTAAAAATCATGAAGAGGAGGAAACATTTTCATTTGAATTTATGGCCAATCTAAAAGAAAATTCTATGAATGATGAGATTACTCTTAGTAACTTTCATCATGAGAATGATCAAGTGGTTATTACATGTGAAAATGATGAAATGGTGGTTGAAGATCAAATTGTTGCCCCACATCAAAATGAAGCAATTGTGGTTCAAAATGGGAAAAATAATGATGTAGAGATTGTCTACCCTACTCCCAAACAGCCCCTACAAAATCCTTTAGTTGATGCACCTCCTTTAATGGAGGATCCTCTAAAAGCTTGCTTAGCTCATTTCAATTATGAGGATTTTGATGTTGATAAGTCTATTTGGGAGGTAAATTCTTTGTTTAATATTCCTCCACCCATTCACTCTCTTCCTTGGGCAACATCAAATGTATCCCTCTCTTGGGAGCTTGCACTTCCTCTCATTCCTTCACTTGAGTTATCTCAAGCTATTGAGCCTGAGCCGCCGGATAAGTGTGAGGAGGATGTTGAAATTCTGAAGGATAATTGGTCGAGCATACCCGTGCTCAATATGGCCCTTCACAAGTCTTTGCTTGATGTGCCTTCATTTGATCCACCTTTCCCTCATCCAAATCAGCCCCTACATAATCCAAAGTTCTGCATTGAGGATGAAGAGTGGATTGAGGTCTTTCCATTACCTCTTTCCAACTTTTGTCTTCAAGCTTTTTTCCTTTCGCTTCCAAAAGAACTTTCTTACTTAGGGAAGCTTGAATCTCTAGAGAGACATGGTATAGGGTAAGGAGGACTAACTTGATCTCGGTGTGTCTAGCTATCGAGATTTTTGAGGATTAGTGCCTGCTCTAACTTCGTCTAGCTATCGACATTAAATTTAGCAAAGCAAGGGAATAAATTCTTTCGATGTTCCAGCTTCCCTATCTTTTCAATTGCTCGTGCCTTGAAATTTTCTGGAAAACGGTTTAGAAAAGCCAAAAGTTTAATTTTTCTGGCAAGCTCTTTAATTGTGTTCCACAATTTTAGCATGGCTCTTAGACCTTCTCAGCTCTAATTTTCATTCCCGGAAATTTTCATCGCTTTCGAGCAATTTCATAGGATCTTTGGCATGCAACTCATGTGCACAACCTCTCATTTTTAACGCATTGTTGGATCATGGTTCCCCAAAATTTTCAATGCATTGGAGATGAAATGCAAAGTTTGAAAAATTTTCATCCAGGCATTAGAAATGTTGAGCAATTTGACAATTTTTCCAAAAATTTTCCATCTATGCTTGGAATGGACTGAATTTGCAAATTTTAAAAATTTTTCCATGCTTTAGAGATAAAGTGCTAAGTTTCAAAAATTTTCCATCCATGCATTGGATTGGAATTATGTTGCAAAGCTTCAAAAATTTTCTCTACATTAAAATTGGAATGATGTTGCGATGCAAAAGTTCAAAAATTTCTTCTATGCATGGGAATGCCATGCAAAGCTTCAAAATTTTTCTATGCATAGCTTGAATTTAGGTTGCCGCATGCAAAGTTTAAAACTTTCCCCATGCATTACATGGAATGACATGCAAAAATTTTCAAAATTTTTTCCATGCATGGGAAAGTTGCATTCATGGAAAAATGTTGCCACATTTTCAAAATGCATACCTTCATGGGAATGAAGTTGCCACTTTCTAATGCCATGCGAGGTTTACAATTTCCATCTCAATGTTGCAGTCCAGTTTAATGATTCCATAGCATGCATTCATGCAATGCAAAAGAATAAAAAAATTCATGCATGCATCCATGATGAAAAATGCATGCATTCATGCATGCATAAGAATGAATTTTTTTTTGCATGCAATCATTCATCGATGCTAGCACACCATGCATGAAAATGCATCAAATGCATGCAATAGTGCCCACTGTCAACCCACAATGAAGATGTCCAGTTGAGTGCTCGAAACCAAATATCCTGAGGCTACTACTATGATTTCGAGCAATCTACCTTCCCTGTCGAGTGCTCGCTGCTGCCTCCAATCTTGCTTGCACCACTGTCCTAATTTCGAGCACTCGAAGACCAAGCTTCGAGTGCTTGCAGTTGCCTACCTCAGTTCCGCGGCTACTGCTTCTAATTCGCGCAATCGAAGACCCCATGTCGAGTGCTCGAATTACACCCCTCTCTCCTCACTCAACCCCGAGCCTACTGTCCCATCTTCGAGCACTCTACTTCAATGCTTAGAGTGCTCGAAAAACAACCCCAATAGCAACCACCTTCCTCTATCCCTCATTCTTCATCTCTCTATCTCGAAACAAAACCAACCTACCAAAGCCTCACTCCCTCACCTCAACCAACCTGCTGCAACACCCCAAACAACCCCTCTCGGCATCTCTCTTCCTCATCCACTCTTCATTCTCGACATCCACCCCCACACCAAACAACCTCACAGCCCACACAACACTACCCCAACCCTCATCCTCTCAAGCATGCAGCAGCAACCCACAACCCCATGCCTGCAACTCATCCACACTCCAAACCATTACCTACCCTCGGCACACCACCTTGCACACACTAAACCAACCCACCACCAAGCCACCACCCACAACTCCACATACAAACCCACCTCACAAACCATACTCGAACTCCACCAACCTGCACACCTCTCACTCTCGGCATCCACCCATAAACCATGCCAACCCAATCCTTACAGCAAACAATCCCCTCTCGGCATCTCTGCATACCACCACATCAACCAAACCAACTCCCAAGCCCCATGCATGCATGCCCCTCACCATGCACCAACCATATCAACCAAACCAACCTCACCTTCTCTCTCTCTCTCTCTCGGCAACCACCTCATGCCAACCTCGCAACCCCCCACCTTCTCTCTTAACCAAACAACCACCCAACCACCCATGCTCACATGACCACCTTCTCAGCATTTCAGTTCCGCAGCCACTGCCAGTTTTTCGAGCACTCGAAGTCCAACTTCGAGTGCTCGAACCCCCTCTCAACCTCACCCAAGCTCTCTCACTCACCACCCGAGCACTCAACCTCTCGACATCTCTCCATCCAGGCCAACCCCTGCATGCCAACTAACCACCACCCTGCCACCAACCTACCCACACCAAGCAACCCAACCCCATCACTCCTCTCGGTTTGCACCAATCAACCCAACCCCATGCAAACCCAACCACCATCAACACCAACTCCACGACCTGCATCACCCTCTCTCTCAACCTCACACTCCACCTCCACATTCAACCAACCAACTCACAAACTCAACCTCATCTCCTCTAACCACAACCACCTCACCACCCCCTTGCATGCACACCAACCTCTCAACCAAACCAACCTCTCATGCGACCACCCTCATGCATATCTTAAAAATATATATATATATATATATATATATATATATATTTATGTACTAAATAAAATAAATAATACTAATAGTAATAATAATAATACTAAAAATAATATCACAATAATACTACTACTACTACTAAATAAATAAATAAATCAATTTTTTTTGGCATTATTTTGTTTTTCATCTTGCACTAAACTTCAGGTTAGAGTTTTTATTTCTGTTTTGGTTTTTCTTACGAGACCTATGCTTTTCCATGTATATTTTAGTTGTGTTTTGATAGGTCTTCATGTCCAAGTTTGGGGGACGCATTTGCGCACTCATATGGCTGAACATCTACGTCGTCGTCACTCCACTTGGTATTATTGTTCTTTTCCCCCCTTTGCTCTTATTTTGTTTCACTTGTCTTCACACATTGAGAACAATGTGACATTCAAGTTTGGGGGTACAATAGGACAATTTTGGTTTCATATTTTGACATTTTTGGTTTCACATTTTTGCTAAGCAATGATAGTATAACTTGACACTTGTCGGAGATGAAGCATATGTTTAATACTTTGTGTATAGAAGCAATTGACATTTTTGAAAATAAAGAAAAATTTGAGTTGAAATGATCATGTAGATTCAAATTAGTCTGTATAAATGTCCCAGTTAGATTCTCGCTGGATTTGACACTCTTTTAAGCTTCACAATGCACAGATGCACATTGGAAACTTAACTGTGAGGCATGCAACTTGATTGACCTTGATCTTGGCCTAGTTAATCTGATTTGATGAACCTAATGGATGAATACTTTTGGCACGAATCTAAAAAAAAAAAAAAAATACTGAGAAGGAAAGAAAATAATGACCAGTTGACGTTCGTAGCCTTTCCAACTCGAGCTATTAAGCCCTTTGGAGTGTCTCTACACTTAGCACCCTAAAGCCATCTGGTTTGGGAGATGTTGGCCTAACACTTGCTACAGGAGTTAGTTAGAAAGCTTAAAGGATTTAAACATTGCACGGTCATTCAAAAAAAAATTGTAATAAGCATGGTTCGTTGGAGTTCGTAGCCTTTCCAACTTGAGCTATTAAGCTCTAGGAGTGTCTCTACACTTAACACCCTAAAGCCATCTGGTTTGGGAGTTGTTGGCCTAACGCTTGCTACAAGGGTTGGTTAGAAAGCTTAAGGGACTTCAGCATTGCACAACCATTCTATGTTTCGCTTATGAGTTGCAATAAATTGTCAACAAGTAACAAAAGTTGTCTTGTAAATAAAATCATGCCTTAGGGACCTCATTTAAAGGGGAATTCAATGATTTGAAAACTTGTGCTTGGGAATTGGAAAAGAAAGTAAAAGCCGCATGTTGAGAATCCAATTCACTTTCACTGAAGCTAGAGTTGATTTCCATTCAAGAGATGATAATTGAGTTATTTATATAGACTTTGATGTTGATGCATGTATGTGGAAATGTATTTAGCCAATTTTTGTATCAATGCTCCATATATGCAAGGTAGTTTTCCCAATGACCCCATCTCCAGTTTTTGTCTATTTCAAGTTGTATTTGAGCTATGTATCTATTTTATTTTACCATGGTAGATATTTTTGTAGTAGCAGTCCCATGTTTGTCATTCCATTGAGTTTTGCATTTTGGTTTTGCTAAGGGACTAGCAAAATGTAAGTTTGGGGGTGTGATAAGCGCCGAATATTGCATATCCAAGCGCCCTAAATTGCATTAGTTAAGTCCATTATTTGATTTTATTATGTAGATTATCTTCATTTGTGCATTTTTGTTTATTTTCAGGTTCATTGGCTTAAAAGAAGCAAGAATGATGTTTTGTTGAAATTTTGAATGCAAAGGCACAATGCTGAAGCTTGGCAGCAGTGGAACCTGACTTTTGTTGCCATTTTAGACCTAGCAAACTCAAGAACTGGACTTCCATTATAACATGAAAGATTTAGAACTCTGAATTAGCTTTCTAAATCTTCAAATGGTTTGTCATTCGGAGCTTGGAGCAGAGAGTTATGGCCTTGTTACCAGAGGTACGCAGAACTGCCTGGCAGCAATGAAATTCTGCCTTGATCTTCAATTTCGACCAACAAAAATTGAGAATTGGATCTCCACCAAAACATGAAGTTTTTAGAGCTCTGAATCAGCTTTTCAAATCTTCAAACGGTTCATCATTCGAAGTTCGGAGCGCAAAGTTATGGCTATTTTACCAAAGTAGGTCTGGGCGGAGCAAACCAAGCATAGGGCATTCTGCCCAATTTTCGAGTGCTCGAGGCCCTATTTCAAGCACTCGAAATTAGGGCAGAATTCTACACGACTCAGCCCACTTGTGCTCAGATTTTACCTACTTTGGAAGCTCTCCTTTATGAGTTGGTTGGGGATGTTTCTTGGAGGAGAGAGAGGGCTTTTTGGGTGGATTTTTTATCTAGATAAAGAGGGGAGAGCCACACATTTTCAAAAAAGATTTCATTCTACAAGATTTTGGAGAGAGAAGAGAGCAAGGAGAGAGAGTTCTTCAAGCTTGAAGAAAGGAGCACGAAAATGGAGGAGGTCTTCAAGCTTCTTCCTTCTTCCATTGCTCCTATGGGTAACTAAATCTTCTCTAGGGAGGTGATGAAGTGATCGGTTGGTCAATTAAACATCAACCTTCGCAATAGCACGAATCATTGTAAAATAGGGCTATTGGTCGGGTAAGTCGAACCACTGGGACTGCGCTAATCTATGCAACCTAAGTGTCTAGAGTCATTTTAGAGTGATAAGGGGTGTTCATAGAGGGTTTGTTTTGTTTGTCACTAAACTAGGAATTCAAATGTGCATAAAACAATAGTGCTAGTAAATGAGAGTTAGAGATAATAAAGGGGAAACTAGGGAAGTGAATCCACCTACGCCCTAAATACATGCTAAATCAAGACTAAATTAGGGATAAACACTATATAAGCAATGATCAAGAATTATGTAGCAACACATAGTTGCTTCATAACCAATAAAAAGTTCATGAGATTAAAACAAGAATGATCTATCAAAAGACAACACATTTGGACTACCTAGACTAGGGTGTAGTATCAAATACATTAACTTAAGCAAAAGACCATCAAGTATTCAATCAAATGATGAAGCACATGAAGGTAAGAATCAAGCATAGTCCATCAAAGGAGGTACCTAAGCAATGGAATATCAAGTTTCAAAATCAACATGCCTTGAAAACCATTCATAGTTAATATATTCATTGTCACTATGAAAATAAAAGCAATAAGATTGATCCAAGAATCATCAAAGATATGACAATGAACTTACATCAACCATTTACACATTAAAATTCATTACAAGAAGGAATATGCTCTTAGACTATGAAACTACCATACATTATACATTATAGTCCCCAAAAGTATAGCCTAATCTAGAACATGATCAAAAGAGGAGGCTTCATCACCTCTCTAGAGAAGATTTAGTTACCAATAGGAGCAATGGAAGAAGGAAGAAGCTTGAAGACCTCCTCCATTTTCGTGCTCCCTTCTTCAAGCTTGAAGAACTCTATCTCCTTGCTCTCTTTTCTCTCCTCTATCTTGCTAGAATGAAGCTTAATCATTTTGTGTGGCCTTGCTTCCCTTTATTAGATATCTTATCTACTCCAAGAGGCTACCAACCAACATCTCCAACCATTTCATTAAAGAGGAAAACAAAATGAAGAAACCAAGGTACAAGTGGGCTGAAATGAGCCATTTCCGAAGGGCATTCTACCCAAAATTCGAGCACTCGAAGCAAGGCCTCGAGCACTCGAATTTAGTGTAAAAAGCTCCATGCTTCACTTGCTCCGTCCAGACCTACTTTGGTTAAACAGCCATAACTTTGCGCTCCGAACTCTGAATGATGAACCGTTTGAAGATTTAGAAAGATAATTCAGAGCTTTAAATACTTCATCTTTTGGTGGAGATCCAATTCTCAAGGATGGTTGGTCGAAAATGAAGATCAAGGAAGAATTTCATTGCTGCTAGGCAGTTCTGTGCACCTCTGGTAATAAGGCCATAACTCTCTGCTTCGAGCTCCGAATGACAAAATGTTTGAAGATTTGGAAAGCTGATTAAGAGCTCTAAATATGTCATGTTATTATGGAAGTCCAGTTCTCAAGTTTTTAAGGTCAAAATGGCAAGCAAAATTCAGGATCTACTGCTGCCAGAAATTCAGCCTTGTGCCTTTTGATGGCCAAAACTCCACAAAGCATCCTTCTTGCTTCTTTTTGGCCAATGGACCTGAAAATATATACATACACACAAAAGAAGATAATCTACTTAAATAATCAAACGATGGACTTAACTAATGCAATTTAGGGCGCTTAAATATACAATATTCGGCGCTTATCATGAAGTTCCTCCCTTGTAAGCATGTGCTAGTGTAGATTTTATTTTGGGGAGAACAATGTATAGTTTTTGGTTATTTTATGATCTAGAGCATCATATTTATTGTAATGAACTTTAATGTCTATACATGATTATTTTGAGTTATTCCTCTTGTCTTAGATGATTGCTTCTCTTAATCATAATGCTTACACTTTCATAGTGACAATGGAAGTTAGATCATGAAATGGTTTTATTGACATGAAGTTGGAGAACTTAGATAGTCCATTGCTTAGGATCCCCCTTTGATGGTCTATGCTTAATTCCTAATTTTATGTGCTTTCATCATTCCATTAAGGACTTGATAATCTTGGGCTTAGGGAGCATGTGAAGGCTACACCCTAGTTTAGGTGGCTTGAGTATATGAACCTTTGATGAATTATTCTTGTTGTTGATTTAATGAACTTCTTGAAAATACTATAGCAACCAAGTGTTGCCATGTATCATGACCATCATTTGTGTTATTTTTCCCCAATTTAATCTTAATCCAGCATGTGTATAGGGTTGGAGTGAATTCATCTCCCTAATCTTTTCTACTTGTATCTCACTTCTTCAATTTCATTGTAATTTATTGTTTTATGCACTTTTAATTTCCTAGCTTAAGTGACATCCAACAAAACCTCTATAAACCCTTCATCATTCTAAGAATGATTCTAGACATTTAGGTTGTATTAGACTAGCGCAGTCCCAGTGGTTCGACTTACCCGACCAATAGCCCTATTTTACAATGATTCGTGCTATTGCGAAGATGGTTGATTTATAATTGATTTCGACCGTTGATCAGTTGCCAAATTTATGCTTGCTTGGTTCGCCATTGAGGAAGCCAAATAATTATCATCAAACCCAGATACCCTTTTTAGAGAAAGAAAGATGACCATGAAAACAAAAATAAATTTATAATTTATTGAACTTACTTTCTATTTTTTTGCTTTCAAAGTATTGAAAGTAGAAAAAATTATTAAATATGATTCCACTTTTTATTTTACTTCAAGGAATCAAAATCATGATTTTACTTTTAAAGAAAGTAAAAATAAGAAAGTGAAAGAGTTAGTAAACGGGCCCTTAGTTCACTAATTATAAGAGAGAATTGGTTGAAAGTCAATACGTAGAGGTTAGTTAACGTGAGGTAGGGAAAGATGTAAATGTTGCATGTCACATCCTAAGGTTCTATCGATGCCTTGAGGGTCAGGATGTCACAAAAATGGACACTCGAGAGCATGTATATTCTCTTTCTATTCCATTTTCGAAACTTATAAGTCCTTCCATTTCAGCGAAAGTTTCTTTTTCCAAATCCATCAATAAAAGAACTATTTTCTCTTCTCAAATCATTGGAGTCATATATGGCTTATTCAAATCTATGAACAGACAAAGGTCGTTAAATTAAACTCGAGCCTCATTCAAGAGTTGAATCAATCCCATTTGAGTACAGACACGAAGTCCTTAAACTCAAACCACCCAAGTTGATTACACAAGGTCCTTAAACTCAAATCAATCGAGTCAGTCAATGACTTATTCCTATTTAATCACAGACACGAGGTCCTTAAACTCAAGTCTTTCTCAAGTAAGAATGGAACTACGTTTGACTTGATTCCCACATGTTCCATGGCGAAGATATATAGGCAACTTAGGCAACCTTAAGTTCAATTAAACCACCCTGCACTCTCATCCTTTTTTATTGCATAAAAAATGAACTACATTTGACTATGTTCCCATCTACAGCCGTGATTCTTAGGCAACCTGACCATCTCTAGGTTCGGTCTCACCACTTCACACCTTTCACACTTTATACGTCACATAATCATCACTAATACACTAACCCGAACTACGTTCAACCTGATTCTGTCACACTACTCATAACATCGAATACGTAGGCAACCTAAATCATCTTTGGGTTCGGTCACATCTCTTTCTTCTCTTATCCACGATATACGATCCAAGAATATGACTATGTAATGGAATGAAATGTAAGATGAAAAATAGGTAACTGTACTTGATACGGGCATCTTGGAATGTCTAATACCTTTTCCAAGCATAATCAAATTCCTGAATCTACTAATCTAGTTTACGTAAATCAAATGTTAGTTAACTAGGGCCCACACTCTACATTTCCACATTCTAGGTGACCTAACATATCAAAACTCAATGCTAGGTGACGATTTTCAAAAAAATGGATCCAATAGGCCTTACCACGCTTTCAAGGCAATCACGTTATCCCCGTAACATTTAGGTTCACAATTTTTACCACTTGAGGACCCAACAACACGTCACCGGCTAGCTTTTACGTGGGGGACGAGGGAAAATCACGGGCGTAATGTATAAACTTCACCGTATTAGTTGAGCAAAGAATATGTCAACGACAACACCAGTAGTAGTTATTGAATCTGTTTATTGAATCATCATAAACAAATTCAATAATCGTTTTTGTGTTAAGAGTTCTGCTTAGACACCTCTAGTTCCTCGCAAAGGATTCAATCCACCCGCACCTTCCATGTAAATCACTACCAGCTTGGGATTTTTGTGCAAAGAAAATCGATAACTACACCTTTTCAGAAGTTCCATAAACCTAGAAAGAAAAAAAAAATACATGAAAGACCAATATATGCATCGGTAGTCCATATAAATAATTAATATATATGTTCCTGACGAGTGTAGATTTATGGATTCTGTCGTTGTTTTTCTACACTTCGTGCAAAAATAAGAAAAACCTGCAAAAACTAAATTAAAGATGGTATAGAATAAGCAGGGTCGAACCATATAAGATTTAAACTCGTGAATCAAAATTAAAACCAAAATTTAAAGAAGAATAACTTTAAAACAATTTAATGATTTTTTCTAATGAACTAAAAATAAAATAAATAAATAAGACAAATAAATTATGATCAAATAATAAGAAAAGTCTCAAGGAAAGAATCCACCACCACAGCTTACTATAAATAAATTTGTATATTTATTTTATGTAAATTTTCCTATTATAAGCAAATCACTTCACCAGTCCAATTACAACTTGGAAAGATGAAGGAAAATAATAGCGTGAAATAACAATTGATTGAGAACATATTTTACTTAATCTGATATATCTTTGGTAAATAGAAATAGGCATTCTCCGAATTACCATCAATCGGCAAACACGAAGAATCATTTTCCTAATTTTTTTTATCCTAATAAGAACACAGAATAGAAGAGTAAAATAATGCAAGAGAAAATTTCATAAAAGAATTAAACTAAATTTACTTATATTTCAGCCATGGTGGCTTCATCACTCCCTTGAGAAGGATGTTTAGGCTAGCATAATAAGAAAACAAAATAAAGAAATAAAAATAATTTTCATAACAAAAATTATAAGAAATAAATTGAAGACAAAAATTCTTTCTAAATTTTATTATTTTATCCCACTAACAATGTACATCCAACCTCTTCTACATATGTCCCTATTTATAGAGTTTAGAATGGAACGATCGGGAGGAGAAAATTCTAATTATAGAAGTGAAAATAAAATAAAATCTTCCTAAAATCTTGCTGCTTTCCAATCTGTCTTGATATATTTTCCAATTTGGCTTGATCTTTGACTTGATGTGATGGAAAGTCAAATTTGAATTTGACTGATCGTATAATCTTATAAACTTGCTATTTTTATCTCTTTTCTTTTTATTCTGAAATCAGCCCCTACAAAACATGAAAAGTAAGAATAAGAACATTTATCTAATATAAAATATTAATTAATCATTTATTAGTAAGTATAAAATAACAAGTTTTGTGCACTTATTAAATTACCCCCAAACAAGCTTTTGCTAGTCCTTTAGCAATTAAAGGCAAAAAGAGATAAGTTTACAAATTTGTTACTTTAACTGACTCCTGACTAAAAATATGCCACTTTCGCAGGCTACTTTCGATTGCATTTACCATATGCAATAAGGCCTTAAACCCCTAGGTTACCCTAGTGGACGAGCTATAGCCTCGTGAGGGTTTCCAGAGATGATACCTATAAACATCCAAAATTGTGCACACTTTGCACTTAGCTCAATTACTTCCATGGAATCGGAAACTATTGCATACACATCATCATCAAGTTAGCTATTATGTCAAGTATAAGAAAGATTAATATTCTCAAGTAATCACAAACCTCTAATTACATGCAATAATACTATGATCCCCACATAAAGTTCAATTCAACATATTTCCAATAACAATCAATCCCTAGTTTCCTTTTGAAGTGAACTAGCATCCAATTATGTGTTTTACCTTTTTGTCCTTATATTACACATCACAATAGCTTCAACTCATTAATATTCCCTTCCAAGTTAGAGTACCCAAGGCATGAACTCATGACTTTACTTATGCATGCGAATTTTTCATCTTTCTTTCTTCCATCCATCCCTTTTTATTTTTATTTTTATTTTTATTTTTATTTTTAAAGATGGCAAGCTGTGCAATGTTTAAGTCCCTTAAGCTTTCTAGATGACCCATGTAACGAGCTTTAGGCTAATGACTCCCAACCAGACGGTTTTAGGGCATTAGGTGTAAAGACACCCCAAAGAGCTTATTAACTCAAGTCAACTAGGCTTCGAACCTAAACCAACACTTTCATTTTTTCCTAATCCTCCACTTTTTGACGCGAACACTCACTACTTACTGAGGCAAGAGGCCCGGTTACTTCGTGAAAGGTATTAACTAATCATGCATATTTCTTTATCATCATGCCAAGGACATTTACTTTTCAAGGTCTACTAACTTGTATCCAACATATGTAATATATCACATAAGGTTAGGCCTATACCCCACAAAAAGATACTAGTGTGCATCTGTGAGAAGTGAAGTACATTAGAGACTAATTATCATTAACAATAGTCAAACTGGACAATGATATGGACCACATATACCAAAACATGAATTAAAGATTCAAAACTGCCCTAAAATACCAATTCCCAATCATACATGAACAATAATTCACCCAAATTTGACATGACATGCAATTCAACTTATAATGTCCATAGAAGCAAGAGCATTACCCCACCCCCAAACAAAAGACAACATTGTCCATAGTGTTGGCACCAAAGAATATGGAAATTAAATGGACAAGTATAGGTGGAGATATATAGAGAAACATTGGAAAATATTACCTCACTTGGTGCGATGTGGAGTACAATTTCTGCAAAAGAGGTTATGGAAAATAATCGAAAACCATATTAGATAAATATAGCACCCCAAACAAAATATAACCATATTCAAATACTAAACAGTTACAGAGCTAACGAGTAGGAGTGAGATACAACTGGTGAAGACTCGAAAATCAATCCAAGGTAACTGGATAGACACAACCGGCTGGGTTGCCACCCAGGAGCGCTAAGTTTAACGTCTTCAGCCAGACGCAATGGGGGAAGTTCCCCCAAAAGAGATTAGTCTAAATAGACCGGATCGACGAGGAAAAGTTCCTTAATGATATGAGCCTCAAACTCAAGGAAAGGTTTTAAACGATGAGCATTGACTTTAAACAGCTTTTCAGTTTTGGGATCTTGTACCTCAATAGCACCATGACCAGCAACATGGTGTACATAATATAGACTAGACCATCGTGACCTCAACTTCCTAGGAAACAATGCAAGACGACAATTATACAAAAGAACCTTTTGGCCTTGGAAAAATTCCTTTCTTAGTGTCATGTTCCAATTTAGTTTTAGCTTTATAAATCCTCGAACTTTCATAGGCACCATTTCAGAGTTCTTCCAACACATTAAGTTGAAGTGTCCGACGCTTACCTGCTTGATCATAATCAAAGTTTATGGCCTTGATGGCCCAATAAGTATGATGTTCCAGTTCGACAGGCAAGTGACAGGCTTTGCCATAGACCAATCGGTATGGAGACATTCCTATAATGGTCTTATAAGTAGTACGATAAACCCATAAAGCATCATGGAGACGGAGACTCCAGTCCTTTCTTGTGGGTTTAACCATTTTCTCTAAGATATGCTTGATCTCCTTATTAGATACCTCAGCCTGACCATTGGTTTGTGGATGGTAAGATAGGGCTACCTTAGGGGTGATCCCATATTTTGACATTAGGCTAGCAAAGACTTTGTTACAGAAATGTGAACCATTATCACTGATTATGGCTCGAGGTGTACCAAAGCGAGACAAAATTAAGTTTTTCAAGAATTTCACGACAACCCTATGGTCTGTTGTCTTTGTGGCTAAGGCTTCTACCCATTTGGACACATAATCAACTGCCAGAAGGATGTAAGTATACCCATATGAAGAGATAAAGGATCCCATGAAGTCAATACCCCAAACATCAAAGATTTCTACCACTAGTATGGATTGTTGGGGCCATTCATTCCTTTTGGTAATCTTACCTAAGAGTTGGCATCTAGGACATGCTACACAGTAGGTATGGGTGTCCTTAAAAAGGGTGGGCCAATAAAAGCCTGATTGTAAGATTTTTGCAGCGGTCCGTTTAGAGCTAAAATAGCCACCACAGGCCTGATCATGATAGAAGGAAATGATGGACTCTTGGTCTACCTCGGGGACACACCTACGGATGATTTGATCTTGATAATACTTAAACAGGTAGGGGTCATCCCAAAAATATTCCTTAACCTTAGCTAGGAATTTATCTCCTCTTGCTTGGACCAAGTAGAAGGGGTTTGACTTATGACAATGTAATTGACAATATCGGCATACCATGGTGCAGGAGATACCGCAAAAAGTTGCTCATCAGGGAAATAATCAGAGATGGGAAGAGAATTACTAATCGAATCAATAACTAGACGAGACAAATGATCAGCGACTACATTCGCATAGCCTTTCTTATCACGGATTTCAAGGTCAAATTCCTGAAGGAGTAAGATCCATCGTATCAACCTAGGTTTGGCATCTTTCTTGGAGAGAAGATGCCTTAACGCAGCATGATCGGTATAAATGATGACCTTAGATCCTATCAAATAAGAGCGAAATTTGTCAAATGAGAACACTACCAGCAACAATTTCTTTTCAGTGGTGGAGTAGTTGAGTTAGGCATCATTCAGGGTCTTACTAGCATAGTAGATGACATAGGGTGCTTTATCAACTCTTTGCCCTAAAATAGCCCCGACTGCACCTCGAGGCAACCCATCCGGTTGTGTCTATCCAGTTACCTTAGATTGATTTTCGAGTCTTAACCAGTTGTATCTCACTCCTACTCGTTAGCTTCGTAACTGTTTTGTATTTGAATATGGTTATATTTTGTTTGGGGGTGCTATATTTGTCTGATATGGTTTTTGATTGTTTTCCATAATCTCTTTTGCAAAAACTGTACTCCACATCAAAACAAGTGAGGTACTATGTTCCAATGTTTCTCTATATATCTCTACCTATACTTGTTCATCTAATTTCCATATTCTTTGGTTCCAACACTAGGGACAGTGTTGTCTTTTGTTTGGGGGTGGGGCAATGATCTTGCTTCTATGGACATTATAAGTTGAATTGCATGTCATGTCAAATTTGGGTGAATTATTGTTCATGTATGATTGGGAATTGGTATTTTAGGGCAGTTTTGAATCTTTAATTCATATTTTGGTATATGTGGTCCACATCATTGTCTAGTTTGACTATTGTTAATGATAATTAGTCTCTAGTGTACTTCACTTCTCACAGATGCACACTAGTATCTTTTTGTGGGGTATAGGCCTAACCTTATGTGATATATTACATGTGTTGGATACTAGTTAGTAGACCTTGAAAAGTAGATGTCCTTGGCATGATGATAGAGAAATATGCATGATTAGTTAATACATTTCACGAAGTAACCGGGCCTCTTGCCTCAGTAAATAGTGAGTGTTCGCGTCAAAAAGTGAAGGGTTAGGAAAAAAATGAAAGTGTTGGTTTAGGTTCGAAGCCTAGTTGACTTGAGTTAATAAGCTCTTTGGGGTGTCTTTACACCTAATGCCCTAAAACCATCTGGTTGGGAGTCATTAGCCTAAAGCTGCTTACATGGGTCATCTAGAAAGCTTAAGGGACTTAAACATTGCACAGTTTACTATCTTTAAAAAAAAGGAAAAAAGAAAAAAGAAAAAGGATGGATGGAAGAAAGAAAAATTCACAAGCATAAGTAAAGTCATGAATTCATGTCTTGGTTACTCTAGCTTGGAAGGGAATATTAACGAGTTAAAGCTATTGTGATGTGTAATATAAGGACAAAATGGTAAAACACATAATTGGATGCTAGTTCACTTTAAAAGGAAACTAGGGATTGATTGTTATTGGAAATATGTTGAATTGAACTTTGTGTGGGGACCATAGTATTATTGCATGTAATCAGAGGTTTGTGATTACTTGAGAATATTAATCTTTCTTATACTTGACATAATAGCTAACTTGATGATGATGTGTATGCAATCGTTTCTGATTCCATGGAAGTAATTGAGCTAAGTGCAAAATGTGCACAATTTTGGATGTTTGTGGGTATCATCTCTGGAAACTCTCACGAGGCTATAGCTCGTCCACTAGGGTAACCTAGGGGTTTAAGGCCTTATTGCATATGGTAAATGCAATCGAAAGTAGCCTAAAGTGGCATATTTTTAGTCAGGAGTCCGTTAAAGTAATAAATTTGTAAACTTATCTCTTTTTGCCTTTAATTGCTAGAGGACTAGCAAAAGATTTGATAAGTGCACAAAAATTGTTATTTTATTCTTAATAATAACTGATTAATTAATATAAATATTCTTATCCTGTTTTTCATGTTTTGTAGGGGCTGATTTCAGATTAAGAAGAAAAGAGACAAAAATAGCAAGTTTATGAGATTATACGATCTGTCAAATTCAAATTTGACTTTCCATCAAATCAGTAAAGATAAAGCCAAATTGGAAAGTAACAAGATTTTAGGAAGATTTTATTTTATTTTATTTTCATTTCTGTAATTAGAATTTTCTCCTTCCGATCGTTCCATTCTAAACTATATAAATAGGGACATATGGATCGTTCCATTCTAAACTCTATAAATAGGGATATAAGTAGAGGAGGTTGGTATGTATATTGTTAGTGGAATAAAATAATAAAAATTAGGGAGAATTTTTGTCTTTAATTTATTTCTTATAATTTTTATTATGAAAATTATTTTTATTTCTTTATTTTGTTTTCTTATTATGCTAGTTTAAACATCTTCTTAAGGGAATGATGAAGCCATCATGGCTGGCTGAAATATAAGTAAATTTTATTTTAAATCTTTTATGAAATGTCCTCTGGTATTATTTTATTCTTCTATTATTTTATTTTAAATTTTTTATTTTATTCTTCTATTCTATTCTATTCTGTGTTGTTATTTTGATAAAAAAATTAGGAAAAGAAAGTGTTTGCCAATTGACGGTAATTCAGAGAACCGCCAATCAAAAGATATTTCGTCAAATGACACTGTACCAATCGATCAATTTAACAAACCCAGAAAAACTCCCAGCGACGACCAGTGGCGGCTTCACGTCGGCGAGGTAGAAAGCTTCAAGACGGCAATGGCTGTGACTGGATCGGCAACCAGAGAGGATTCGGATGACAATGAAGCTACAATGATCTGTTCGCGGCGTAACTGAACGGCAACCGGCGAGCAAGAATTCCGGTGACGAACCGGCAGGACGGAGCCGACGAGCAACGATGGCTGAACGGCGATGCTTGCGGAGGGATTCCGGCGACAAAGATGGGCCTGAAATGGAGTACAAACCGGCCCCGTCTTTTCATCTTCTTTGTTCGTTCTTTAATGCTTAGCTGCAACACCAACCGTGAGAAAGGGCTTCATCACGAGGGAAGCTTCAATATATAGAATAAAATACTAATCAATAAGCAATAAATGAAGAGCAAGGCAGTTTGAATTTGTATAAGGCAGTTGGACTTTCTAATTTTTGTTTTTCCTTTTTTTTTTTTTTTTTTTTGTTTTTTTCCAAAGGTCAATACCAGGAAGAAAAGTAAAAGAAAATTAAGGAAAGAAAAAAACAATAAAACAAGTAAAAAAATCAAATAACAGGAAACTAGGGAACGGATCAATAAACGAAGCAAATTTGTTTTTTGTTTGTTTGTTTTTTTTTTTTTTTTTTTTTTTTTTTTTTAAATCCAAAACCCAACAAACCTAAAAGAAAAAAAATAAGAATTAAAAAGAATGAAAGGGAGGGATAGAAATTTGGATGGGCTCTCAAAAATTTCCAATCTTGATATGGCAACGGCGCCATTTGACGAGTGTAGATTTATGGATTATGTCGTTGTTTTTCTACACTTCAAAACCAAAATTTAAAGAAGAATAACTTTAAAACAATTTAATGGTTTTTTTCTAATGAACTAAAAATAAAATAAATAAATAAGACAAATAAATTATGATCAAATAATAAGAAAAGTCTCAAGGAAAAAATCCACCACCACAGCTTACTATAAATAAATTTGTATATTTCTTTTATGTAAATTTTCTTATTATAAGCAAATCACCTCACCAGTCCAATAATAGCGTGAAATAACAATTGCTTGAGAACATATTTTACTTAATCTGATATATCTTGGTAAATAGAAATAGGCATTCTCCGAATTACCATCAATTGACAAACACGAAGAATCATTTTTCTAATTTTTTTTATCAAAATAAGAACACAGAATAGAAGAATAAAATAATACAAGAGAAAATTTCATAAAAGAATTAAACTAAATTTACTTATATTTCAGCCATGATGGCTTCATCACTCCCTTGAGAAGGATGTTTAAGCTAGCATAATAAGAAAACAAAATAAAGAAATAAAAATAATTTTCATAACAAAAATTATAAGAAATAAATTGAAGACAAAAATTCTCTTTAACTTTTATTATTTTATCCCACTAACAATGTACATCCAACCTCCTCTACATATGTTCCTATTTATAGAGTTTAGAATGGAATGTTTGGGAGGAGAAAATTCTAATTATAGAAGTGAAAATAAAATAAAATCTTCCTAAAATCTTGCTGCTTTCCAATCGGTCCTGATGTATTTTTCAATTTGGCTTGATCTTTGACTTGATGTGATGGAAAGTCAAATTTGAATTTGACTGATTGTATAATCTCATAAATTTGCTATTTTTATCTCTTTTCTTCTTATTCCCCTACAAAACATGAAAAGTAAAAATAAAAACATTTATCTAATATAAAATATTAATTAATCATTTATTATTAAGTATAAAATAACAAGTTTTGTGCATTTATCAATTCCTTCCCTGGCTTCTCAAAATTCCAATGAAGAATGGGTTAATTTCTGTTTGGTGATCTTTGGGACACATTTTATGCTATGTTAAATTTTCTTCAATTTTAATTTAAAAGCATCAATTTGATACTCTAAATGCAATATTAGAGTACTTTCAATGCTGAAAACATCATTATCATAATTGTGGTATGAATAAACTTGTATAGAGAATCATGTAATGGACCTACTTACCATCCATATATACAAGAAATTGAGGGCTTGATCTGCTGCATCAATGTCTTTTTACACAGGGCGTTGAATGGAAGCAGCCATTGAACACATAGTACAATACCAATTTAACCCATAATTTTATTTTCTTTACCCTTCTACACAAGATCATCAGAACTTTCATATTATTAAAACTTAAGAAAAGTGAAGAATTAATTGATTGAGAACCATAGTAAAAACAGAATTTAAAAAGCAGCATAGACGAATTGTTTCCCCCCTTCTTGTTTCTTAGTCTTGAATTTTGAGGTTGTGTTGAATTTAATTAAAATTATAAATTTATAGAGTGAGCAACTGTTTATAGAAATAAAAAATAGACCCGATTCCTTACTCTAGTGAGCAACTGCAATAAAAAAAAAACTAACAAAACATTACAATAGAGAGTTCAGAGTATGAGATAAACTCTTAACTAAATAAAACAAGTTGCAATGTTGGAAATGGTACGAGAGAGAAGTGAAAAGATGGAAATCATCACAAGCGCACACACAACTCACAAACAAGCGCACACCACATCGGAGAAGAGCCGGGCAATTCCAGTGCGATCTCTCCCCGTCAATTTTATTACATGTGACCTATCATGCAAGCGCATCTGCAATGGTAAGAATAATTTTACATAAGAGTAGACCCTACCTATTTTTCATCAGTTTTCCTTTTCCTCTTGTATTTTTTCCATTACTTCACATTATAACAAAATTCCTCCATACTGATCACACTTCTTGTTGTAGCACCAAGTGGACCTCTGACTCTGTCAACCTTGGCTTCAAGGTTCAGCTACGTATCCTTTACACTAACTGAGCAACGTTTGGTACAAAGTCCAAACGAGTCTGGTATTTTATCTCATACTGCACTAAAATATGTTCTTTCTATCTCACTTCTGGATACCGAAATAGCAATGGCAATTTGTCCTCGATTTGTAGCTTCTAAACCAACTTTTTGAGAATAGCCCTGAGATGACATCAACGTTCCTTTGTTACCATCTTCAAATTCCTTCAATTCCCAAACTCTTTCTTTAGGCCCAACTAGCAAAAGAAAGACAATAGAATGCAAAATAGTTAGGCATAATGTCAACGACAACTTAACACTAATAGATAAGTATAATTAGATATACTGTAAGCAGCTATTAAATCTAAAATAATCGCTAGCTAAACAAATATGTATGTATATATATACAATTAATTATAATTATTGTGACTTGTGCAGCGGAATATATTGTGAAAAGTATAAGTTTTTATCTAGAGAGGATTTAATCACGTGTTTCTCTATTCAATTAACTTTACTTAAATTACAAATTAATTAAACAATCATATGCAAGATAAAAATAAGTAAAACAAATAAAGTTTGAGAGATGACACCAGGATTTTTAGCGAGGAAATTCCGATTGGCAGAAGAGACCAATCGTTGCAGGAAAAACCTTGTGGACTGTGCAGTCTAAAGCAAAACGATCCACTATATTTGAAACAAAGTACAATGAACTTTTGACTCAGGCTCACACCCTATCGTTCTACCAAAGACCAATTGCTGACAATCCCTGGCTTTGCGACTTTCCGTCCAACAACTCTCAAACCCAGGCTTACTCTTGATTTCTGTAGAAAGATTGCTGATAGATTAAACAACACTTTATGAATGCTTTAAACCTTTCCTTCAGATTTGAATTTGATAAAGAATGAATAGATCTCCTTTCTCTGATTGTTGTAGATGTAATATTCAATAGACTTGAATACGACCAGGATTTGAACAACATCCTAAATTCACTCGTGTGTATATAGTTTGTATGCTCTTAAAAATCTCACAAAAAAGGCTTTTAAAGAAATCAGAAGTTTAATGCAAAAAGCTAGACAAACCTAGATGTGAAAACATGTTTATATAAAATTTCAAAAACCTAGATATACTTGGAAAAGAAGTTAAATTCGTGCACAGGTTTTTGGAAAGAAGTTTATACCAAATAGGAAGTTTAAATAGATAAGGAAACTAAGTTACCAAAATTTTCTGAAGTCCTTGAATCGGTTCAGGGAGGTTGAACCGGTTCAAGTTGGTCAGTGTTGAAAAAATTTGAAGTATGAATCTTAAACCGGTTCAGCTGCATGGAACCGGTTCAAGTTGGCCAGACTTGAACAGAAGGTTAACATTTAGAAATTTTTTGCAATTTTGAAAAACAACTCATGTATGCAAGTGTCCTAACCTTCTAAATCAACTTCCTAAAGTGTTGTTCTTACCTTTTTGTAGACTTCACGCTATCAAACATGAATAACTCTTCAGTTCCACAACTGATCTCGATATTGAATTTTAAACTTGAAAATATAACTCGATCGGACTTGTTTTGACACCGAAATTAACCAATTACAAAATATATATTTTACAATCTACCCCTTTGGCAATTTCATGACAAAACCCTAAAAACAAATGTAATCTATCTGAGCAAAAAAAGCAAATTACAATTTGTCAAAGAAAGATAAAGCAAAACTACAAGTGAAAGTTTAATATAGAAAAAATAAACTCTCCCTAAATTGAACATAGATATTTCCTCCTTTTTGGAACAAATTGACAAAGAGTGACACACCCCGACCCAATTTGCATTATTTAATAAATTGAAAAATTGGAATGTATCTAACCATCTGCATTAATCTCATCCAAATATGACTTCAACATATATCAGAGTACCTGCTTAACAGTTTACAATTTAAAACAAACTATAAGTCCATTACACAAGTTTTGACAAAACTAAACCGTTAATTACAATTTACACTATTAAATTCTATTACAACATTTACATCTTTCACAAAAGACGTTCCATTGTTCTTTTCCCCATTCACACCCAAGACTTTAGACCTGGTAGTAGCAACCCAACCTTGTACCTAAAAAATATAGATATGGAAGGAGTAAGATTAAAGCCCAGTGAATGTAACACTACTATATCAGAGTAATATAACCAATATTATCTGATAACTTCAATTAAACTTTATTAACATAACACTTCCAGCTTTACAAGTATTAAAATATAGTACTCTCATTCTATGTCAGAGTATGGACCTTATATGATATAGTACTTTCCTTTTAGGTCAAAGTATGGACCTTATATAATATAGTACTCTCCTTCTTGGCCAGAGTATGGACCTTCTATATATAGATATATTACTCTTCTTCTAGGCCAGAGTATGGATCTTAATTATATAATATATTACTCTCCTTCCAAGCCGGCCTTACATAATATAATCAAGTTATATAAGCATCTTCATTTCACATAAACATCTTTAATACCTCAATTAACACATTCAAGTGTAAAACTTTCAGTGAGTACACTCACCTTGGCTACTTCCCAATTTATTCACTTATCCTTTGGTAAGGTCGAAGTTGTTTGCTCCCTCTCATTGCCTGAACAAAATTGTAATTACATCATACCCATTTCTAAAGAGAAATAAATAATAATTATCACTTTCCTATAACTCTCAATTCCATACACAATTATAGTGAAAATTCTAACTATAAATATTATATTAACTTCATCTCAACAATCCCAATAACTATCAATTATTTATATCCATATAATATAATACTTGAATCAAGTAAAATAAATAAAACAGATGTAGTTTATGTAGAACCACTTAACCAAGTTGTCCATGGAAATACCAAATAATAAACCTTCAATAAAAAATTCTCTACCTTTAGTACCGTGGTTAAAATTCCAGATAGCAATTTTGTCCCCTTCCTGCTAAATTTTCTTCTTCTCTCTTTCCTCCCCCCTCTCTCTCCAGCCACTTCTTCCCAAGGATTTCATCTTTTGATTAATTTTTGTGGGTTTAGCACAGTGGCCACAGGACTATAATTTTTGTTTTCTCTTGACATAAAACTTTTCACACAAAGCTTCCATAACCAACTTCTCAATCTCCTCCCTTACAATAATTAATTATCTATTAAAGGTCCATGTAGCATAGTTGCTACTGGAAAGCGTGAAGGGAACGAAGTCACCCACGTTGATCTCTGTGAGTTGTACGTAGTGGAATGTATTTTAGAAAGTTTTAGATTTTGTAAAACAGATCTGTGTCCTTAACAACTTTGCTTATTTTATGTTTTAACAATTAAACAGTTAATCACATGCAGATAAAATAATGTAAAGATAACGTTAGAGATGACACCAGGATTCTAGCGAGAAAACCCTAGTTGATAAAATACGTCAACTGTGATGGGAAAAACCTCGTGGACTGTACAGTCCAAAGTAAACCAATCCACTATGCTTGAAACAAAGTATACCGAACTTTGACTCTGGCTCACACCCTATCTTTCTACACCACACCAACCGCTGACGATCCTCTGGCTTTGCGACTCCCCGTCCAACAGCAACTTGACCTCAGGCTTACACTTGATAGTTGTAGAAGAGAAGCAGGTAGATCAGACAGCACTCCACGAATGCTCCAACCTTTCCAAAGTGTGATTGCGTTTACTTCTGTTCTTCAACCGTCTGAATGATGTAAAAGAAGATCTGCTTTATATGATCGATGTTAATACAACTGTATGATCACGATCAGGATTCGAACACCATAACTCTAAACTCACTATGTGTTTATGTGTATGTGTTCTAGAAAGATGACAGAAAAATCAACTCTGATTTCCTGCAGAAATAATCTTCCTAAGGCTTTTAAGAATAATGAATCTGTATAACAAAAGCCGTGATTAACTAATGTATATGACATGGTTTATATAGAGAATAGAATAACCTAATCCTTCTGAAAATAAGGAAAAAATTCGTGCACAGGATTTGGTACAATTCTAGACCAATTGGGAAACAATTCAGAATAAGAAAACTGAAATTTTATAGCAAATAGGACATCTTGAATCGGTTCAAGGAAGCTGAACTTGTTCAAGTTTGGCAGTGACTCAAACTTGAATATCTTGAACTGGTTCAAGGTTGGCAGACTTGAATATTCGAATTCTTTCAGCCTTGTTTCATTCTATGGGAATTTCAGACCAACATGGTAAGTGTAGAATGTCCCCAACCTTGTTCATATTCCTTCCTAAAGTAGAGTTCTTACCCTTTTCTTCACAAACTCTTCAAGTATGGTAAGTTTGAACTCCTTCCCAGTTTTGTAGTCCCTGTCGAACTTGATGACTTGTTGAACAAGTTTTCTGTAGTCCCTGTCAAACTTAATGACTTGTCGAACGAGTTATTTAAATTACAACTCAACTTGGACTTGTTATATTTACGATAATTACCAAAATAAATAAATATCTCACAATCTCCCCCTTTGAAAATTTCGTGACAAAACCCTAAAAATAATTTTTGCAATCTACCCAAAGCAGAAAAGTAAATTACATTATTTGCTTAAAGACAAAAATTGAAATATGATCACCATTCTTCTTGGACATATGGCTTGACCTGATTCCTGCACACTATCAAATACCAACTACCAGTGAAGTTTAATAAATAAAAAACTCCCCCTTAATGATATATCCAGAAAAAATATCTATCTATCTCTCCCCTTTATTTCATACTTATCTTCCCCTTTTTGTAACAAATTGACAAAGAATAGTAGATAAACATGAGAATAGAAAAAGCATATTCCATAGTCATTGAAAGCATATTCAAAGTCATGAAAAGCATATTCCAGGAATATCCAAAAATAATGACACAATGATCAATAATCAAACAAAACATGGTGTCATGATGCATGAAAAAATAACATTAAAAGCTCATGTCTCCTCAACCACTCAGAGAAAATAAACATTATCTTTAATCTCCACCACTCTCCTCCTCATCCTCATCCTCATCTTCATCATCCTCATCCTCCTCATCCTCATCTGTATACTCATCCCCTTCTTCATCTGCTTCTTTATCTTTAGCTCTCAAAGACGGATCTGGAGGTGCAAGCCTGTAGACATCCTCATCCGGAACCCCGGATGGCTGTCCTCTTAGTTGACTCATCTGTAGTTTAAGATCTTGGATCTCAACATTATCTTCTCAAACAACGAATTTTGATGCTGAAGTAGATGGGAATACATGATGTTTGCATCGGTTTTCATGAAACTCCTTTTCGGAAGGAAATAACTGAGTAATATCTGAAACTCTTGACGACCCCTCATCAACAGATCTCCTTGCCTTCTTAGCATTCTCTTGAGTGGTCTTTGATTTGTTCAGAGCACGAGGATCCAACTCAGTCATGATAGGCTTATGATTAGCTCTTGGAGGAATCGGTACATTATTCTTTTTCAAAATTTCCATGATGATCATCGGAAATGGAGAAGAATACTTGCGATAATTTTTCTTGTAATGAGCTATTATAAGCTGCAGAATAGAGTGATCAAGCAAAATGTTCTTATTGTTGGCAAGAAAATAAAGTACTTATCCTCACTCTAGAGATAACTCATCCTTTTTCCCAAAGTAGCCCAGATTCGCCATAACAAATAAGTTGAAGAATGCAGCTTCATTTGTCAGAAATCGAGCTGGGATAGTATCTTGATTCACCGAGGAGTTAGACACACAAATCTTTGGAACAATCCGGGAAAATCAGCGCCTATAACTGTCAAAGGCAAAGTATGTCCCGACAATTGACGGTTTTCCAGAAGTCCAAGGATATACGCAATATCCTGCTCATCAACTGTATAATCAACTCCAAACGACGATACAATGAAGTAGGAGTCGTGAACCTCACGGATATTAGCATAGAAATAGCTAATTCTATCAAGCCTAGTGAAGAAAAGCCAATCATGAGATTTGATATAGTTCACGAGTGTTTGTCCTACAGTGTCTTAAAGTTTCTGAAGATTCACATTTCTCTCTGTTTTTATCGGCCCATCCTTGTAAACAGAGGTATACACCTTCCAAGCTTCTTCATTTTAAAAATATGACTCTGTAAATTCAATCCTTCTAGTGCTAGAAACTGAAGGATATCTTATTGGAGCCATGCTAGGTGCTTGTGAACCACTTTGAGGTTCTTGAATGGTGATTCCTGTTCGAAATCTTTTGGGTGGTCTAGGATTAGCAATTTCTTTTCCTTTAGCTTCCCCTAGTCAATTTAGGAGCCATGTCCTTTAGAAAATTTTCCACTTTGAAGCTTATAACTCTTTCAGGAATTTTATCAAACACTTGGTGTGCAGCCCCAAAAGTGTTTATAGAAAAGCTTGTTTTGATCTTCAATCCACCTAAAAATCAATCAATAAATGCAAAGTAGTAATCCCGAAGCACAATCAAACTTCAATCTTTTCAATTAACTCAAAAGATTAACCAATCCTCTAAGTTCTAATCCCAAACTCCATAAAACTCATTCAAACCCATTTGTGAATTTCAATTCTGCACAACTTTTTCAATCTTTGTTGTCAATCACCAATTATCATGTAATGATCAATGCTGTGGCATGGTCTGAAGACAAAGATGTAATATATATGATCTATATATATATATATGTGTGTGTGTGATGTAGTGTAAGAGAGAGCAAGAGAGATGGAGTGATGTTGTAAGCAAATGAGGCCTTAACTAATTTAAACCCAAATCCCATGTTCTTGAACCGGTTCAGCCATCTTGAACTGGTTCAAGATGGACAGTGCACAATTGTGCATTAAGCTTGAACTGGTTCAACCCCCAATGAACCGGTTCAAGACTCTTAGTCTTGAATTCTCAGAAAAATTTTAAACAAACTGTTTTAAAGTATTTCTAGAAAAATATTTTAACACATTGGTAATTAAAACTATCAAACAACATAACTAAAAACCTAAAAAAACAAAATCTTTGTGAATTTTTCAATTTTTTTTTTTTTTTTTTTTTTTTTTTTTTTTTTTTTTTTTCATAAAGACAAAAACTAAATCATCAATCATTAAAAACATCCAGTTAACACACGATTCAAAACCGTTTCAGAGAATTTTAAAGCTATCTCAGAGAACAAATATTTGACTCCACAGATTTTTCGTATAATTTCAAATCTCAGAAAGTTATCACAACATGAAATCAAACTTGCAAATTTTACTGAAAAATTTAGAAATTAATCTAGCAAGTTCATGTATGTGTGTGAAATCCAATCTAATCCATCTTCAGTTGAATTTCAACAGATCATTGTTTAAACCTTATTGATAAAAAAGCATCAAGAGAAAATTATTTTGAGTAATTTTTCTAAGCAATGCAGCTTTCACTCTAAGGAGTAATTAGCAATTCCCCAACTCAACTTATCTCCACTTTTCACTTCAATTTACAGTTTAATGGGAGCTTTTGATTAAATCTCAATAGGTAGCATTTTCTTCAGCAAAGTATTCATCATTTTTTTTTTCCTTTCTTTTCAAGCTGAATGTTTTTTTTTTTTAATTTTTTTTTAAGCTCTTATTTTTTTTTTTTTAAACAATAACCTTTATAGCTTTTGTGAACAATAAATCCTAGTCAACTGATCTACAGATATTCAACCAAATTTAGAGATGGACTAGTGCACAAAAGTTTATGAACTTAAGAGATTCAAATCTAAACATCCCCTAATCAATGCAAATCATCTTTCAATGTATAGATTACGGACCAAGAATCTATTTTTATTCAAATTATCACGTGTCACAAATTGCATTTAAAGATAGATCATCAATTCCTCAAAATAATTTTCACATGTATATCAAGAAGATTATGATCAGAAATTAGTAACCTGACTATACCCTAACAAGTGATCCAATGGCAATTAAATTTTTTTTTAAGCACAAGCCATGATCAATAAATTTTGTAGGACTTAGTTTGAAGATGAAGTCCTTTTGGAAACTTGTTCCATGGATTTAACAGACACATAGTTGATCAAATCAGGCTTTTTGATCCAAACAGTTCTCACTTTCATTTTATGAAAATCTTTTGCTTTCTTTACCTCTTTTTTAGGCAACTTTTCAGCTTTAGAAATTCTAGGTGACACAACATTCTTTTTCTTCTTAGAATATACCTTTTTCTTAGCATGAAAATTTTTAGAATGATTTTTAGAAAAGACTTTCTTTTTTCTATGAAGGCATGAGTTATACTTATGTTCATTCTTTTCACAAAAAGTGCAATGCAATAATTTAGGCACATAAGACATATCAAAATGTGATGCATTAGGCAAACATGGTTTAGGCATAATAGCAGGTTTAACAAAAATTATTTTACCTTGATTACTAGAAGAACCTTTAACAAATCCTAACCCTGTTTTATCATTTACATCCTTACCCATGTTGATTATCTTATTCAAATTGTTTTGACTCATATTGAATCCTTCCAGTTTATCTTTTTCAGATTTCAATTCAATTTCAAGATAATCATTTTTCAAAGCAAGACATTCCTTCAGTGAGTTAGCAATACTTACCTTATCCTTAAGAATGATGATCTGCTTTTCAAGCTCAGTGATGACCGAATTGCTTTCAAAAGCTTTCCTTATTCCTTCATCAATCTGTTTCTTTAGATCTCAATTCTCTCCTTTTGCTTGGATAAGCTCTTTTGCTAGCTTATTGATCACCTGTTTGACTTCAATGGTTTCTTTGACCATCTTCTTCAACCTTTCATCATCCTTTTCTGTGACGGCCCTGGTTTTTCAAGCCAGTGCGTCATGTGATGAACCGAAGATTGACCCAATAACGGATCCAAATGCGGAAGCAAAAATAGAAAACAAGATTCTAAGAAGTCAAAGTGACCTTCCATGAGGTCGTGGAACTCAATGAGAATTGATGTGAAAACGAATGATCAGAAAAAGACCGAACAAGCCCCCAAGGGCAAAATGGTCATTTCTGAAAATATAAAAGCGGGTGCTACCGAGCACACCATTGGAAATATTATGAAAAATTAATCAAGTTAGACCCAAGAATCACTTGATTCGGAGTCCGTATGAAGAAGATATGAAACTCCAAAGTTTCATAAAAATCAAACTTTTGGGTTTGAAATCAGTGCGGCAAGGGTACTTTACAAGGGATAAAATGGTCTTTTTAGACAAAACTAGATGCAACTGATCATACCGTTAGATAGTTCAGGAAAAATTAATGAATCTAGACTCAAAAATTACTTAATTCGGAGTCCGGACGAAGGAGATATGAAATGTCAAAGTTATAAAAAAAACCATCTTTTGGGTTTAAAATCAGTGTATAAACTTGGACTTAAAAATAACTTAATTTGGAGTCCAGATGATAAAGATATGAAGCCTCAAAGTTTAAAAAAAACAACTTATTTTCTGGGTAAGAAATCTAGGCAAGAATAGTGTTTTTACAGCAAGCAACATCTGATTTTTTTTCCAGAACCGAGGCTAAAAATGGACACTTAAACAAATTTTTCTAGAGAAACACGAAAAAGAAACCCCCCTTAAAATCACGTTTTCTACCCGGAAACGTGGAAGAAACAAAAAAACACAAGCTGTAAAATCCCTAAAATGCCCCCTAGAACAGCCTAGGTCAAGAGAATCCAAAAAGCTGCTACACAAATATTTTTCAGAATTTGCCCACAACTGAGAACAAAAACGGGGCCCTTAACGACATTTTTCGAAAAAACACGAAGAAGAAACCCCCCCTGAAATCACGTTTTCTACCTGACATATAGAAGAAAAAGAAAAAAACACACTGTGACATACCCAGAATGCCCCTAGATCAGAAAAGGGCAAAACTGAGGAAAATGCAACTTTGCACCAAGTGTTCATTTGGCCCTAAATGCATTTCTAGGTTGAAACGAATGTGCACGCAAGTGTATTTAATGTTTTTAAGGGCAGGGGAATGGTTCGTGGCTCTAAAAAATGGCCGATGCTAAATCCGACCCCTCGACGGCTAAAAGAGGAGAAAATGCACATGAAAAGGAAATCTTGAAACTTAAAATTATAAAATGGTTTCAAATTACCGTTTGGCCCTTGGCCACACTTCATGCATGATTAATGAGACCCTATGAAAGAATAAAAATGAAATTCCCACACCCGATGCAAACATGGTGAGCCAATGACTTGCCATTTTTCAATATTTTCATAATATTTCATGAAATCTAAAGTGACAAAGGATACAAATTAGATGTCATTGGCATATGGCCTCATCTCATACATGTCAAATGTATTGTAAAGAGTGTACTTATGTACACATTACATGATTGGAATCAAATATACACATTTTGACATATAAAGCTATAAATGGCATTTCAAGCCAACATTTACAAGAAATGAGAACTTCAAGTCTACAAAACTTCCATGGCATAGTGTGCATCCCAAATGAAGGTCCCTGTACCTGAAAAATGTCCCCACTACGTGTGTGAGTAATATAAAACTACTCGTAGGAGATGAGCATGCATTGACCTAGCGTTTTACAATTATATCACCTTAAGGTGAAACATGTCAAAGGGCTCATGCCACCTAACGTCTATTTCAAAATGAGATTCAGGGATCATCCTAAGCTACTTATGTAATTTAAAGTGAACAACGGCATACAAGGATACATGCTCAAGCATACTAAGCATTGTTAAAACATGTTACACAACATACAAGCATACATTTCCAAGTATAATAAACCATATTAAGACAAGTCATGCAATGTCTAAGCATATGTACACAAGTATACATTTTATATGGAAATCTCGTAAATCAAGTATACGAACACAAGTATACTAAGCTAAAAGAGATACGTCTAAAACAAGTATACACGGCACAAGCATACTAAATGAAATTTAAACTCATGGAACAAGTATACAAGTTCAAGTATACTAAATATGATTCAAATATCTAAAGCAAGCATCAATTCTCAAGCTACAAGTAATATATGATTAGTAACTTGAAATTAAATGTGAAATCAAATAGTGGAAAGACTAGGATCCTTGGCTGCAGACCAATCAAGTTATTCCGGGTTACTAGCCCGCAAGGTACTACCTAGTGCGCACGTGTATAAGTTATTCCGGGTAATTACGACCCACAAGGTACTACCTACTGCGCACTTCATATGACTTAGGAAACTCACGAATCCGTGCTAGGGCCTAACCTTAGCCATCACATGAATATGATCCTTATAAGCCTCCAAAAACAATAAGTTCAAAACTTATGCAAAATCAATAAGTTAAACCAAACTTATATTAAATCCAACAATGCATAAAACCATATCCTATGCATAAATAAGGTTGAATCCACACAACCATGTCCTAGAATTCAAGTCTAGATAGCATATGACATGTCAAGTCTCTATTATGCAATTTATACACAAAGCAAGAATATTTTACAACCATTGAACCACATTACCATCCTAAGCCACAAGTACTAAATAAGCTATAATTTAGTAACAAGCTTTCAAGGTAAGCAACTGTAATATTCTAATAAGCTATACACCTACACAAGATATATTTAAACAAGCTATTCAAGATAATGATATCACATATCATGCTAAGTCAAATTACCATCTCAAGATGTCTCAAGTACTAATTCTACATCAAATTAGTAACGTGCTCACAAGGTGATTAAACAGACTACATTTCAAGGGATTATCAACCTATTACCTCCAATATCAATTTGAGTGACCAACACACTTAAAATAAAATTAATTAAGCTCATTAATTAATTTTTCTCTAGATTTTCAAACATATCCAAATGTCCTCAATTTAATATATGTTAAAGAACTCACCAAGGCCTACTTTAATATCACAATATAGGTTGATTTCATACTTGTTTCAACTATGTAATTTAATCTTTCACAAAAGATAAATATTAAATAAGTTTTTCAATTCTTATTCAAATGCCCCAAATTTAATATATGTTACACAACTCACCAAGGCCTAATTTACTAGCATGCCACAATTTAATTCTAAACTATATACCATCATTAGAATTAAATCATAAACAAAGAAAATAAATAAATTAAATTCTAAAAACTTGAACAAGGTATGCTCACAAGTTGTATATGCTTATAAAACAATCAATACAACAATAATATAAACCTAAGACATCCCTTGCCTCAATTTGAGATGAAAATCTCAAAAGCCACCTAAACGAAACGGCTCCGAATCCGACAATACTTCGGGGTTTTGTCGGGGACAACGCCGTGAACAAGAATCCCAAGAAAGCCCCATGAAAATCACAACTTGACCTGAAACCTGAACTCAAGAAATGGCTAAAAATGGATTCTAATAAGGGTGAAAGAAGCGCGTAGTCAAGACAAACACAAAACGCAAAGGCACTATGACTTTATAACAAAGGGAAGGAGGTTTAAATGAGAGGAGAAGGGTGGCAGCCCCCCTTGGGCTGCCATGGAAGATCCAGGTCATGCATGGAGAGGGGAGAAGATTACTTTTTGACTTTAAGTCCTCCTATTTATAGAAAATCTCAAAAAGTGTCCAGAACGGGTCCCGCCGGGTCCGGAAACGTGAAATTTGAGTAGACGCGCTCAAACGGCAAAGCTCTGTGAACAAAAAAGATTCAAAATGAGAAAATATAAATAATGAAAGAAACGGCGTCAGAAACTGAGTCCCGAGCAGAAAGTTATGCCTCGCAAGTTCGGCGGCAACCGGGGTCAGAAACTCTGAAACTGGAAAAAAATGACCAGAACGGAATTCTATGAGTACACGACTCGACAAAAAGTGAAAACTGCACTATTGACCCAGAATGAAAATATCTTCCAAAAATATTTTCTTAAAAACCCCTGAAATAAAATATCTTCAAAAGATATTTACGTAAAACACCCCAAGAAAAGAAAATAATTCCAAAGAATTTTGCATCCATGCCCTTATGGACACCGGGAGCAACCAGAATACTTTCTTGCAAAAGTAAATATACGTATTTCGTGGAAACCACATAAAATGAAGATACGTGAAGTCAAAAACCAACTCCAAACACAAGGAGTGAGGTTATGCCAACAAAGTGACAAATGGGAAAAAGACAAAATAGGGAAGAGGACAAAACAGGGAAAAGGATGAAAAGTGAATAGTGTCGAAAAACGAAAAATGTGGAAATGACTCGGTCCTCAAAGGAAGTTGTCAATACAAAGAAAAGAGTCTCAGAAACCATTTTCGAGCACTCGAGACGACACAAATTGATGAGAAACTGAACTCAGACAAGAAATTTTAACGAAAAAAATTCGTCCGTAAAATTTTGAGGAAAAAGGAAAGGAATGAAGTGATCGGGTCATTACATTTTTAGCCTCTTACACCTGTTCATTATGAACTTCATTGTCTTCGTTATCTGAAATATCAAAGTTAGATAAAGGCACGACATGAGGACCTCTGTCAAGAAAAGTTACATAAGAAAAATCATTAGAATCATTTAAAGGAGAATCACTATCACTCAAAGTAGAATTTTCAGTCAAAGAAACTTTCATTGTTTTTCCTTTATTCCTATCATTTTGTTCTTTCCTAGGACTAGGACAAACATTGGCTGCATGGCCTTTACCACCATAATTTCAGCAAGTAAATTCAGTTTGTTTTGATTCTTCTACTTTCTTTTCATTAAACCTAAACTTTGATGTGTTGTTAAAATTTTGAGGATTAGCCATGTTACCATTCCTTTTCCACTATTGTCTTTGCAAAATCTGATTGAATTGCCTTGACAAGAATGCAATATCATCATCAGAGTTGTCATCCATAGAATTCTCAACCTGTGTAGATTTCAAAGCACGATTTTTCTCCTTCTGACTTCAATCAAAATTTTGCATCTCAAAAGTTTTTAATGAGTCTACCATCTCATCTACATGACAAGTAGTCAAATCCCAATGTTCAGAGATGATTTCAACCCTAATCTTAAATCTTTTAGGTAAAGACCTTAAGATTTTCTTACAGATTTTTTTATCACTAACTTTTTTCTCTAAGTGACGCAGTTCAGAAATTATTTCAGGAAGACTTGAATAAAAATCAGAAAATGATTCATCTTCTTTCATCACAATGTTACCAAATTTATGAGAGAGCAACTGAATTTTAGACAACTTCATTTTTGAAGTTCCTTTATGAGTAACCTGCAAAATATCCCAAACTTCTTTAGTAGTTTTACAATCAGAAATTCTAGCATATTCAGATGGAACAACAGAATTAATAATTGAATATAAAGCTTTGCCGTTAGCATTATTACGCTCAGTTTCAATAGTAGTAAAAGCAAAAGTATCTTTTAACTCTTTAACTATTCTATCATCTATAGTTACATCTACTGTAGGAGGTGTACAGCCAGATTCAACTATTGCCCAAGTTTTACCACCAGAATTTTGCAGATAAGCTCTCATCTTTGATTTCAAAAAAATTGTAATTATCTCTTTCAAATAAAGGACCACGTTGATTAGAACCACCTTCTTTCAACGCGTAAGACATGATTTTGAAAACAATTTTTAAAAAACATAACAAAACAAAACTTTCCAACAAGGATCAACTCAATGTGTAGAGATTGGCTCTGATACCAAATTGTGAGTTGTACGGAGCGGAATGTATTTTAGAAAGTTTTAGATTTTGCAAAACAGATCTGTGTCCTTAACAACTTTGCTTATTGTATGTTTTAGCAATTAAACAGTTAATCACATGTAGATAAAATAATGCAAAGATAAAGTTAGAGATGACACCAGGATTTTAGGGAGGAAACCCTAGTTGATAAAATATGTCAACTGTGATTGGAAAAACCTCGTGGATTGTGCAGTCCAAAGTAAACCAATCCATTATGCTTGAAACAAAGTATACCGAACTTTGACTTTGGCTCACACCCTATCATTTTACACCACACCAACCACTGACGATCCTTTGGCTTTGTGACTCCCCGTTCAATAGCAACTTGACCTCAGGCTTACACTTGATATTTGTAGAAGAGTAGCAGGTAGATCAGACAGCACTCCACGAATGCTTCAACCCTTCTAAAGTGTGACTGCGTTTATTTCTGTTCTTCAATCGTCTGAATGATGTAGAAGAAGATTTGCTTTGTCTGATCGATGTTAATACAACTGTACGATCACGATCAGGATTTGAACACTACAACTCTAAACTCACTATGTGTTTATGTGTATGTGTTCTAGAAAGATGACAGAAAAATCAACTCTGATTTTCTGCAGAAATAATCTTCCTAAGGCTTTTAAGAATAATAAATCTATATAACAAAAGACGTAAATTAACCAATGTATATGACATGGTTTATACAGAGAATAGAATGATCTAATCCTTCTGAAAATAAGGAAAAAAATTCGTGCATAGGATTTGGTACAATTCTAGGCCAACTGGGAAACAATTCAGAATAAGGAAACTGAAGTTGTATAGCAAACATGACATCTTGAACCGGTTCAAGGAAGCTGAACCGGTTCAAGTTTGGCAGTGACTCAAACTTGAACATCTTGAACCAGTTCAAGGAAGATGAACCGGTTCAAGGTTGGCAGACTTGAATATTCGAATTCTTTTAGCCTTGTTTCATTCTATGGGAATTTCAGACCAACATGGTAAGTGTAGAATGTCCCCAACCTTGTTCATATTCATTCCTAAAGTAGTGTTCTTACCCTTTTCTTCACAAACTCTTTAAGTATGGTAAGATTGAATTCCTTTCCAGTTTTGTAGTCCCTGTCGAACTTGATGACTTGTCGAACAAGTATTCTGTAGTCTCTGTCGAACGAGTTATTTAAATTACAACTCAACTTAGACTTGTTATGTTTACGATAATTGTCAAAATAAATAAATATCTCACAACCTCTATTGGGTGTACGCTGCAAAAGAGAGAGAGTTTGAGAAATTAAGCCATTGATGGAATCTTGGAGTGTGTGTATATATGCATATGTGTGTGAGCTTGAGTGTGATCGGCCATATATGTATACCTTTACGTACCCATATAATTAGTTTCTAGCAGGACAGTTAACCTTTCCCACATATCTTTAGCAGTTTTCAATTACACCACATGTGGACGAAAATAATGTTATACATCAATTGTCCCTACGATCCATCTTTTTAACAACTCGTCCGATATTTTCCATTCCCAATAATCTGGGTTCTCTATTTCCTTCATGCTGTCGATGGAGCTATCTTCTGGTACTGTAATCCTTTCAGTTGGTGCCGAAACCTCACCATTTATGAAATCAATCATGCCTTGACTCTCAATAAGACAAAGCATAAGTGTTTTCCATGCAGTGTAGTTTCTATTAGAGAGGTTGATTGGAACAAAGTCCCTCACGCTAACCTCTACTGGGTGTGGGTACTTCTCATAAAAGGGAGAGGCAGGGTGTGAGGATGAAGCCATTGATGGATTAACGTTGAAAGTTTGAATTTCACACTACTACTTCAGGGTTGGTTGTAGTCTTTGTTTATGTTTTCCCCCCAAATAATTGATACTCCAATAACTCATTGCTTGTCACTTATATGGTCATGTTTGGCCCCATTGCTTAACTTGTCGTAGTAGTCGTTCTTTTTTGGCCCCCACTGATTAGTATCAATAGGAGAGAATACTTGCACATCTCATGAACACTACTGTTTTATATCATTACCTAGTTTTGCTTATTGGACAGCTAGCATTACAGCTGACTAATTAAGCAAAGTAGATCTCGATCTTTCAGAAGTATTAACACTTCATAAAATAAACTATGCACTACTGGTTGACTTTTAGAAGCAGTATCACGCTGTGATGCAAAAGCAATCATGCAACTACATATATTAGAAATGGTATTGCACAAATTTAACCATATATTTGATAAATGGAGATCACAACACTAGCAGCTAGTGATGGCCGGTCTTATCTTTTTAGGGTAAATTATACTTATCTTTTCTGATTATTATTATTCTGCTTTTTTTAAGATTATAAAAAATTAATTAGACCTTTATATGTAATATATTTTTATAATACAAAATATATTACTGTATAAAATTTTAAAAAATCAATTATTAATCTCTAGTTACTTTCTCTCTCCTCTCCAACATCGTTACCCTCTATTAAAAAATATATTGTAAATAAATAAAAATGAGTGTAAGAGCAACTTAGTCATTTTACAATTTATTTATTTATTTTTTATTTTATTTTATTTTTTCTGATGGAATAAGGGATTGTTGATCATACACTCAAACCTCAAAGAAGGGCAAAACAATAAATCTTAAACGCTTCATTTATGTGAAATTTGTCCAAACCTCGAAAGAGGTCAGTGTAATTTATCCTATTTTTAACTAATTACTCCAAAATGTTTCTGGCCAAGACATCTGAAGTTCCATCTTTTTTTTTTGAAAGTTTATGAAGTGCCATCTTGTATAAACATGTGTGATCTGATCCGGCTTAACTATCACATCCAGAATATGCCTTGGACATACCAACGGCTTAATTGATATTTTAAGAACTCCTTACTTGACTTGTGGTAGTCATTGTTTATGTTTGTACACACAAATAATTGAGGAGTAATACCTTTTAGAACTCTTTTTACTTGCCTTGTTCAGTCTTCGTTAATGTTTGTTAATTCCTACATGTACAATAATTGCGGAGTAATAATTTAAGAGCTCATTATTTGACTTGTGATAGTTTTCTTCTTTTTTGGTCATCGTCCTACCATAAGCTTAAAGAGTGGGCATTAAGGCGAGAGCTAAGAGTTTTACATTTATAAAAGCCACTACTACCTTTCACTATAAATATAGCTAGGGCGAGTAGGGATCGTCCCAAGGGATTGTGAGGGTCGAACAAGGTTGTGGAATCGCTATTAGGGTTAGTAGGTCGAGTGATCAAATAAGAATTGGTTGGTTGGTTGATTAGACAAGAGGGCAACTAAATTAAACAAAGTGATAACAAAAGAATGCAAGTAAGAGCAAATAAGAGAAAGAAGAGTCTTGGGGTTTAAAGGTCACCACCAAGCAATGCATTTCTATACCATTGACAAGTGACTAATGAGGGCAAATGGTGTGTTGCAATATTGGTGTGTGTGTGTGTTTGATTGATTCAACAAGCAAGGATGACTAGTTAAGCATGTATTGTCTAAACATCATGTGAAAGGCACAATATATCTAAGCAATGAAGCATATATTGTCTAAACAACATGTGAAAGGCACAATAAATCAAAACAAGTCATTAATCATTTCATTAAGCTCACAATCCAAATACAACACAAGGTTAGAGACATATACTACTTGCATTAAAAAGCATGGATTGTCCTCCCATTTAACACTACATTACAACTACACTACTAGCATGATAATAAACTAAGGAAGACGCACAATCCATAAAGGAATGAGTATGAACCATTAAGAAAATCACAAGAGCATTCCATTAAGCATTATGTTTTGACAATCTCTAAATTTATAGCATCAATACACATAGACATGCATCAATAACACAAAATCGAGAGACAAGCACATGAACATCTATTTTAGCATACATAGACATATGAATAGAATGAAATGATCAGTTGAAAGCATTTAACCACATAAATCATTGAACAATCAAGATCTATATATATCAAAGTGTCAAAACATTAATTACAACACTAATCCCTCAATAATACACAAGATTAAGATATAGAAAGCATGCTTGGGGCTAACTCTAGCCCCAAGATGATGTCTAGCCACTCATAGTGATGTTGCTCCAACCCTCAAGGGCTAACTCCATGGAAGAAATCTGCTCCTTGTTGATGAAGAACTCCCCAATGGTGTCTCTAGCCTCCTCCTCTTTTCTTTCATACTAAGAATAGCCTCTAAAGTTGTATCTACTAAATGCTAAGTGTCTCTCTCAAAAAGTGCATAATATTCCTTTTATAGGTAGGTCAAGTGACACACAAAATGAGCTAGGGTCGTGCAAAGCATATTCCCCAATGATTGGATAAAGGACAACTTTCAATGAACTGAAAATTTAACTTTTTCGCACTGGAGGAAGTTCGATCGATTGAACCTTGGACTTGGATCGATCGAACTTGGCTGAGATCTATCAAACTTAGGCTGGATTGATCCAACTAGTTGAGCTTTTTAGGAAAAGACAAATCCGAGATATTTTGGGAAAAAGGACAAAAGTGGTCGGTAGGGTGGTACAACTAGATAAGATCAATCATTTGGATAAGGACAAAGTGTTCGATCAATCGAAGAATGATGTTGGATCGATCAAACTTTTGACTTTCTGCTTTGGGGTCAAGGTTTGGATTTATCATGAAGTGCTGAGATCGATCAATGTTGGATCGATCGAACCTTAAAGTTGGATCGATCGAACTTTGCTGTTTCCCACCTTTGACTTCTTTTTGCTTCTTTCTTTTTCCACTTTGCTCATTTCTTTGTTTTATCCCAGAATTGCTTCATTTAAGCTCTTATTTGGCTGAGTTAGCTTATTTTCGGAATAAGTGCCTGAAAATGGAAATAATACGAAATCAATCTAAAACGGTAAAGTAAGATAGATAGAGGTATTAGAATACTTAAGCTTAAGGGGTTTCACTTTTCAGTGCTAATCACACCCCCAAACTTAAATATTGCTAGTCCCTAGCAATGAACTAGAAAGTAAAGGAATGAAATAAACAACTATACAAGTATGAACTAGAAAGCAATAAAATGATAACACCACTTTCGTAGGGAACACGATTGCACTTAGCACATGCAACAAGCTTTTTAAACCCCTAGGTTACCCCTAGTGGACGAGTGAAGCCTCGTGAGGGTTTTCAGAAATGATACCCACAAACATTAAGCTCATTCTTACAAAAGCGGTACCAATATTGCAAACAAGCATTGGGAGAAAACTACCTCAAGTATGTAATTTTTCAAACATTTCCGAGCAATCTCCCAAAATCTCAACATCAAGCAAACAAGTATGGTCCTCCACACATCAAGAAAATGATCATGCAAATGAAAACAACTCTAGAATCCTTTTGAGTGGACCGGCATCAAATGTGTTGCTATCTTAGCCAAATAAAGAATTAATCACATCCTTACCCTCAAACTAGCACACAAATTTAGTACCGATCATCAAGACAAAAAGTGGACCTTTTATTAAAGCTTTATTGTTCTAGGTGCGGTTATTCTTTTCACTCGATTTTTTTTTTTTTTAGGATCAAAGATGGAAGTATAGTGCAATGTGTTGATCTCTTAAGCTTTCTAGCGATTCATGAGGTCGAGCGTTAGGTCAATGACTCCCAAACCAGACGGCTTCAGGGCATTAGGCATTCAAATACCCCTACGGACTTACAAACTCAAATCAACTAGGTTACAAATGAAGACAACAACCATCTAATCATTTCCCACTTCTTACCTTTTGGGAGAAGTCCTCACTTTTATTGCTTTTGCCCTTTTTTTTTTTTTTTTTTTTTTTTTTTTTTTTTTTTTTTTTGTTTTTTGGTAAACAAGTTCAATTATTAACCTAGAGTTTGGGCCCTCCACCTTTCAGCGCGAGAAGTTCAGTGCTTGATGAGGCTAGAATCCCAGCTACTCAATGAAAAGGGTTTGTTATCCACCTTTATCAAAATGAAAGCTTTCAATGCACTACTAGCTTAATTGGGATATAACCAATTCAATAATCAATAAAGCATGTATCCTACAAATGAATGCTAGTGTGCGCCTGTGCTAGTGTAGAATACTAGAGTGAATCTCAAAACAATCACAAAATCAGGATGATGTGGACCACAAGTGTGAGCGTGATATCAATCTTTCGAAAAATTTACTCCTAAATGGCATTCAAAAGGCATACAAGGAGTATTGGACTCTCAAGTCAAACAAATTTTAAATTTTAAGCAATATTGTCCTCAAAAGATCAAAATCATAGCTAGATATGGACCAATCATAGAAATATCTCTCAAATACACAAGTCATGCTCAAAATTTTAAATTTAAAACTAACACTGCAAAGCACCATTCCCCTCAAACTTAAATGGCACAATGTCCTCAATGTGCAAAGAAAACCAAGGAAAAGGTATACCGGTGCAATTAAGGCATAGAATGATCGGAACTGAAGTATCCGAAGTGGGTGGCATGGCCCCCCTAAACTTGGGATGAACTGTGGCCCTAAAAATTGGCACTCGGATAAACTCATCAGATAACAAAATGGGATAATCAGTGCACAGTGGACATGCAAGTGTAAATGGGATAAACAGATAAAGAGATGAGAGAGGTATAAGGGTGGTCCTGAAAATTGGGCAGCACTCTCTCACTGAAGTCACTGTGATACACCTGATGGAGTCAAACATACAGATATAAGAATATAATCATATGACATCCATAGCAAAAATAGATATATAAAACAAATAAAGTGTAGGTACAATAGAAATATCAAAGCCGACAGACCGACAACAAAAATAATAGTACTGTACAGTGACAAAAATAGAGATCAGAGATCAGATATGGATCACAAGATAGAAGGAACTGGGAACTCAGGACGATGAGGTAGGACGGGCAGGTCCGGCTCCACGGATATCTCTGGATAGATCTCGAAACATAGTCGCGACATCCGTATGGAAGGTAGCAAAATCAGCTATGTGGGCCATAAAATCAGCTCGTATAGCAACAGCAGCATCCTCAAAAGTCTGCAGGTATACTCCAAAGCCGGGGGTCTGATCTGGAGCCTCAGGTGTAGAAGAGTCAAAAGAATGAAAATCCTGAGTCTGCTCCTGCTCGTGAATGGGCGACCCAGCTGGAGAGTGCTGCTTTGTAGCGTCTACAAGGCGCTCTAAATCAATGTCCATATGCTCGAAAGCTGGATAGACTGGTGCATTCTCCACTGTGGGATCTGCTGCTGCCTCTGCCTCCTCAGCCTCTAGCTCCTCTACAACCAATACTGCATGGTCCTACAGTCTAGTAATGATGGCATTGTAGCTCTTATCCCAGTCCTTCTTCAAGAAGTGACAGGAACCTCTCTGAGGGTGCTCCCGAGGATGAAATGGATAACGCTGATCAATAAGTATCTGGGTGATGAGGTGGCCAAAAGGAAGAGACTTAGCCCTTCCGGGCTTCTCCTTGCTGATATAGTCGTCAAATAGTTTCCTCATCACGCTCCAGATGAGCGTGGGGAT
This sequence comes from Cornus florida, assembly GCF_030987335.1. Lineage (NCBI taxonomy): Eukaryota > Viridiplantae > Streptophyta > Magnoliopsida > Cornales > Cornaceae > Cornus > Cornus florida. The sequence continues at coordinate 51,487,208 of NW_026775576.1, forward strand.
AGATACCCAGTGGCTTGTGTAGAATGCGTAGAGGGCTGTCAGATAGTCTCTTTGCCACTGGATCTTGTGCCCGGCCATATATATATTCCGAAAAAGAACAGAATTAACGAACCATAGGTCGTCTAGAAGAAAGGTGCGGGTGGCGAAAGTCTCGCTATCGACATAGTGACCTATAAGAAATACTGCCATGTCAGCATAAGAAGGCATGTATAGCCTCGGATATAGCTCCTGTAGCTCCGGAGGGCATTTATGTGGACAATGGCAAGAGTGGGCTAGCGTGTCCACAGTAATCATAATCTGATGGCCATCTATAGTAGTGACCAGCTCTGCCGTGGTACGCGGAGATGGTCGGAGGTTCTGGAAGAACATCCGTTCTAGCCGCGGGTAGACTGGCTCTGTAACTGGGGCAAGGATAGCTGTAAGGCCCCTCTGAATGATGTCGTGGTAAGCTGATCGGGTCAGCACCGATCTGGAGAAAAAGTCTGTGTTGAACACCGACTCATGGTCTATTGCCACATGTGCATATCTAGGCGCGGGCCTATCACGCTCCTGAGCTAGCTGAGTTGGCTGGTGTGGTGGAGATGGTACTGGTGAATGCTCAACTCCAGCATGTGGTGGAGATGGTGATGGTGTAAACGCAGCCTGAGCCTGAGAAGGAGATAGAATATGATCATCCTCAGCCTCATGAGTAAGCGACTGAGGTGGAGTAGGCTGTAATGGCTCCTCCTGTGATGGTCATGGTCGTGAGAAGGACCGGCTCCGGCATCAAAAGTGTGCCTGCCCCGGCGATGATAGTGACTGCAGGCTACAGTCTTACGCTTAGTCATGGCCTAAAAAATAATTTAAAAACTTGCAAAGGAAGTCAGTGCCAGAATAAAGAATTGAAAGCACAAAATAGAAACATGCATGTCAAATAAGATAGACAAATCATATAGATGACATAAATCTATGCAAGTGATAGGATATGAAGCATGCTAAACAATGTAAGTATGAAATGCATCTAATGTGGAATGTCACAAGCATTAGGCATATATGAGATAACATGAACATAATACATGGTGAATGAAGTGTATATGTGAGATCTGTGAAGTTCGATCGATTACAAAAAGGTTTGAGATCGATCACAAAAGTTCGATCGATCTGAGGTATGAGTTCGATCGATCTCTCAAGATCGATCTGAGATTGAAGTTCGATCGATCGAATTGTGCGAAGGTGAAAACTCAAAGGCCACAGATCTGTGACTTTGGAAGCACGGAGCCCACACGATCGTGTTCGTGGGCCCATCTACACAATAAATCATCAATTCTACTCACTTAGCATGGCCTATACTCCCATATTCAATTCAAAAATTAAAAATATAAAAACATATATACACATATATACAAACATGCTTCAAGCTCAACAATGGTGGATTTCATCATGAAAATGGCATGGATTGAACATGTAAAGCATGTAAGCATGAGATCTAAGCCGAAATCAAGCATGGTGTCTCGGATCTTACCTCAACCGAAAGAGAGAAGTGGAGATGAAGAGGGAGTGAGATTCGGGGTGAGCTTGATGTCGCCGGAGGTGTAACTGGAGATGAGGAAGGTGGAGAGGGTGATTGGGGTTCACGGCAACGATGAAGGAAGCAAGGGGTAGGGTAGGGAGTTGTTGGATCGATCTTTGTAATCGATCTCACAACTCTCGGTTGTATACATTTCCCTATTAGTTCGATCGATCGAACTTCGATGAACTCTCCTCAAAGTATTTTTTGAAATTTTTGAAAAATGAAAAACTAAAATTAAAAATTAGAATTTAAATTAAAAATTGTAAAATAAAATAAAATAAAATCGAATAAAATATTTTTGGATTTTTTTTTTGTTGTTTTTGTTTTTGTTTTTTTGTTTTGTTTTTTTTTTTTTTTTTTGTATAAACAATAATAATTAAAAACTAAATAAACTAAAATATTTTTGTATTTTTGAAAACTTTTTGAAAAATAAAATAAAATAAAATAAAAATGAAAGTATTTTTGGATTTTTGAAATTTGAAAAGTCAAAATAATGAAATGAAGAACTGAGATCGATTAGAACAAGAGTTCGATCGATCAGACAGAGAGCAAAAATATGCAGGTTTTTGGTTCAAAAATTTGGTTAAGTGTTGGAACTTGAGATCGATTGAATGATGAAGTTCGATCGATCGAAAAACTTCAGATCGATCTTGAAATGTTTTCGATCGATGAGACAGAGAGCTGAAATATGCAGGTTGATGCAGGCTTAAAATTTTTCTAAGTGTTGAAACACGAGATCGATCAAACTTTGAAGTTGGATTGATGAAGATCTCCTGATCGATCTGAGAATTAGTTCAAATGATGGGACAGAGAGGTGATTTGGATGCAGGTCAAAATTTTTTCTAAGTGTTGGATGCAGGTGGAAGTTCGATTGATCGAACTCTCATTTGAGATCGATCGAACTTATGCACAATGCTCAATCACAACATAAAAATTCATGCAATCCTAATTACAGTTCCTAGCAATGCATATGAACCAAAAATAAGTATCTAAATTTCGCAAGAAATGAAATTTAAGATAGAAATGAGGGAGGAATAGGGTTTTGACACCCTACGAAATGTCGTGTTAGTTTTTAACGTCTCTAGCATGACATTGGGCTCTTTTAGCCCGGATCAAAGATCTTATAATGCATCCCCTCCTTGTTGGGGTGATAGATGCTTTGAACTCCACCCAACAAATGGTTCTTTGAAGAACTTGTTGGATAAAACTCAAAAGAAGGTTTTGGTCCCTGGTCTATGCAATCAAAACCTTTGGGCTTCCATGCCCTTTCAAAGCAAGAATTTGAAACAATGGTCTTAGAATGCAATGTTGAAGATAAAGCTTTAGAAACTTTTGAGTCACACAAAAACTCATTTCCTTCACAATTGAACTCATGACATTTTTCCACAATATTGACCTCTCCTTCGTACTTATCAAATGAGTTAGGGGTTAGATTGAATATATTCAACTTCACTTTCATATGGCCAAAAGAGATCTTCATTACTCCCGTCCTACAATTGATGTTGGCATTTGCGGTTGCCAAGAAAGGACGGCCAAGGATAACGGGTATTTGGCTCTTAGGATTGGAAACCGGTTCCGTGTCTATGACAATGAAACCAACTGAGAAGAAGAATTTATCAATCTTAATCAAAACATCCTCAATGACACCCCTAGGCTTCTTGATAGATCGGTCGGCAAGTTACAAAACTACCGACGTCGGTTTTAATTCACCTAGGCCCAATTTGACATAAACTGAGTATGGAAGAAGGTTAACACTTGCTTCTAAGTCAAGAAGCACCCGATTAATGATGTGATCACCAATAATGCATGAAATAGTGGGTGAACCGGGGTCCTTAAACTTTGGAAGAGTGTTATGTTGCAAAATTGAGCTCACTTGCTCGGTTAAGACCATTTTCCTTGGTGCTTGGCTTTTGTTTTTCCGCTTTTGGGTGCACAAGTCTTTCAAGAATTTGGCACAAGCTGGAATTTGCTTGATTACGTCCAAAAGTGGAAGGTTAACTTTTACTTGCTTAAACATCTCCATTATTTCATTGGTCTTAGCCTTTTGCTTTTCCTTCGAAATGGACCCTTTTAAGGCGTCCAGAAATAGAGCTCTTTCAAACACTTTTTCAGAATTTTCTTTTGAACTCTCTTCAACACAAGAAGTTTTCAAATCATTTTGTTTCAAATCATTTTTTAGCAAAACTTTTTCAACATCATTTTTCTGCAAATCTTTCTTCAAATCATTTTCAAAATTACTTTTCAAATCACATTTTGAAGCTTTCTCATTCACAAGATCATGTATATGCAATGAAGGAGGAATGGGATGTGAAACGGGACGGGTGACAACTTGAGGTTGCACCGGTTCACTCTCTTCATTGGACACTTCTACTTGATTATCCACAATCCTACCACTCCGCAAGGTTGTCACCGCATTAACATGCTCAATGGTGTGGCCTTCCGATGAGGAATGGGTTTCCACAACACATTATTGCTTAGGTGGGGCATTCATAGGCATCTTTTCCTTCTCTTTTGCATTAAGAGTGCTAGCTATTTGCCCTACTTGGGTTTCTAGCTTCGCAATGGATTGAGAATGGGAGTGTAACAATTGAGCGTTAGCCTTAAGAGTGCCCAAAGCATTCAAAACTTTTTCATCAAAAGCGGGACTTCTAGTATTTCCTTGGGAATAAGATTGGTTTGGAAAATGAGAGTTAGCAAATTGATTCCCTTGTGATTGGTACGGCCTATAATCTTGGGATCCTTAGTTTTGAAGTGGAGGTGGAATGTACTTCCCTTGAAAACCACCTTGGGAAGGGTTTGAGTCCTCTCCTTGGTTTTTCTAAGAGAAATTCGGATGATTTCTCGAACTTGGATTATAATAAGTACCATAAGGATTGTTCCCTTAGTTCACAAAAGCTGCATTGACTTGTTCATTAGGTTCATTTTACACTTGTCCGTGAAGACAATGAGAAGTAGAATGAAGAACATTAGAACAAGTTATACATGATTCATTTGATGCAAGATGAGAATGGTTAGGGAAGGAAGATACTTGGTTCGCCGAGTTTTGGTTAGTCAAAAATTGATCAAACCTTTGAGATAAAGACTTCATTTTGGAGGCTATTTCATTTGAATGGTCGACTTGATGTAAGCCAACACTCTTCCTACCTTGTGTATTTCTACCATTCTTTGAAAACAATATTCTATGCAATGAATTCTCACTCATGCTTTCATAGAGACACCACACATTATCTCCATGCCTATCAATGTATGACCCACCCATGGAAGCATCAACCATACCTTTATAATTGTCCAATAGGCTTTCAAAGAAATATTGAACTAATTGCCATTTGGGCATGTCATGGTGTGGACACTTCCTTAGCAATTCATTAAAGCGTTCCCAGCCTCATGAAATGTTTCTCCATCCCCATGTATGAATTCTCTAATTGAAGTTCTCATGGCATTGGTCTTAGAAACTGGATAGTACTACTTCAAGAACTCTCGTTGCATTTCTGCCCAAAAAGTGATTGAAAAAGGCCTAAGATTGTTAAACCAATACTTTGCCTTGTCTTTTAAGGTGAATGGAAAAAGTTTGAGTCTTAAGACTTCTTCCGGCATGTCCGTATATTTTACGGTGGAACAAACTTCAAGAAACTCATCCAAATGCTTGTAAGGTTCTTCACTTGAAAGTCCATGAAAGTTAGGAAGCATTTGAATGGTTTATGCTTTGATTTCATAATGATGTGCTCTAAATGGAGGCAATTGGATGTATGTAGGTGCATTATACTCATTAGGCACATAGTGGTTTCTTAAAGCAAGAGGTGGATTAGCTACTTGAGGTGCAACATGAACACCCTGGTTTTGAATTCCTTGATTAATGATGGGAGGTTGTGGTGCATACATTGGCCTTGGCATTCCATATAGAACTTGGCCTTGTTGTTATGGTGGTTGGTGAATGTATGGCCTAGGTATGCCTAATGGTACTTATATGTTCTCATTGTGCACATTAGGATGAAGAATACCTTGTTGGTCTATGTGACCAAGGTCCTCAACATGATCATCCATTGATAGATTGGTTCTATTTGAACTTCCTCTTCCCCTAGGATTTCTAATGATGGATTCAAGATGCAAATCTAAAGGGACAAGAGTTGGTCTCAATGAACGACGTCCATGCATGCACAATGCAAAACACAACAAGCACAAAGAATTACAAACACTATGCCTTCACAACAATGCAATTAGACTTCTTCCATAAACACTTAATTCATACTCCCATGTTTAAAACAACAATGATGCAATGACAAGACAAATGCCTCCACGCGGGCTCACGATTTATCTAAGAAATTAAAAATAAGCCTCCATGCCGGCCGACAATTTAACTAAGGGATTGATTAAGAAAAAGCTCACAAAGGTCCTATAGCACTTCAACTCCAAATTTATAGCTTAGCTTAGCAATTTTTTAAACTTTTAGCTTTTTACTTTCATTACTTTGCTTGAATGCTCCTTTGCTTGATGGCTCCTTTGCTTGCCTCCTAGCTCAATGTTCCTTGTCAAAGATGAACAAACACAATAAGTAATCAAAAGAAAAATAAAAATAAAGTAAAGACACGATCAAAAGAGTACTAATTCCTAATTGATTCCACAAATACGACGTTGCCAAATCAAATCAATCCTTGGCAACGGCGCCAAAAATTATGGTCGTCGTCCTACCATAAGCTTAAAGAGTGTGCATTAAGGCGAGAGCCAAGAGTTTTACATTTATAAAAGCCACTACTACCTTTCACTATAAATATAGCTAGGGTGAGTAAGGATCGTCCCAAGGGATTGTGAGGGTCGAACAAGGTTGTGGAATTGCTATTAGGGTTAGTAGGTCGAGTGATCAAACAAGAATTGGTTGGTTGGTTGATTAGATTGGAGAGCAACTAAATTAAACAAAGTGATAACAAAAGAATGCAAGTAAGAGCAAATAAGAGAGAGAAGAGTCTTGGGGTTTAGAGGTCACCACCAAGCAATGAATTTCTATACCATTGATAAGTGACTAATGAGGGCAAATGGTGTGTTGCAATATTGGTGTGTGTGTGTGTTTGATTGATTCAACAAGCAAGGATGATTAGTTAAGCATGTATTGTCTAAACATCACGTGAAAGGCACAATATATCTAAGCAATGAAGCATATATTGTCTAAACAACATATGAAAGGCACAATAGATCAAAACAAGTCATTAATCCTTTCATTAAGCTCACAATCCAAATACAACATAAGGTTAGAGACATATGCTACTTGCATTAAAAAGCATGGATCATCAAACAACAAGCATGGATTGTCCTTCCATTTAACACTACACTACAACTACACTACATCTACACTACTAGCATGATAATAATCTAAGGGAGAGGCATAATCCATCAAGAAATGAGTATGAACCATCAAGAAAATCACAAGAGCATTCCATTAAGCACTATGTTTTGACAATCTCTAAATCTATAGCATCAATACACATAGACATGCATCAATAACACAAAATCTAGAAATAAGCATATGAACATCTATTATAGCATACATAGATATATGGATAGAATGAAATGATCAATTGAAAGCATTTAACCACATAAATCATTGAACAATCAAGATCTATATATATCAAAGTGTCAAAACATTAATTACAACACTAATCCCTCAATAATACACAAGATTAAGATATAGAAAGCATGCTTGGGCCTAACTCTAGCCCCAAGATGATGTCTAGCCACTCATGGTGATGTTGCTCCAACCCTCAAGGGCTAACTCTATGGAAGAAATCTGCTCCTTGTTGATGAAGAACTCCCCAATGGTGTCTCTAGCCTCCTCATCTTTGCTTCTACACTAAGAATAGCCTCTAAAGTTGTATCTACCAAATGCTAAGTGTCTCTCTCAAAAGGTGCATCATATTCCTTTTATAGGTAGGTCAAGTGACACACAAAATGAGCTAGGGTCGTGCAAAGCATATTCCCCAATGATTGGATAAAGGACAACTGTCAATGAGCTGGAAATTTAACTTTTTTGCACTGGAGGAAGTTCGATTGATCGAACCTTGGACTTGGATCGATCGAACCTTGGACTTGGATCGATCGAACTTGGCTGAGATCTATTGAACTTAGGCTGGATCGATCCAACTGGTTGAGCTTTTTGGGAAAAGACAAATCCGAGATATTTTTTGAGATATTTTGGGGAAAAGGACAAAAGTGGTTGGTAGGGTAGTACAACTAGATAAGCTCAATCATTTGGATAAGGACAAAGTGTTTGATTGATCGAAGAATGATGTTGGATCGATCGAACTTTTGACTTTCTGCTTTGGTGTTAAGGTTTGGATCTATCATGAAGTGCTGAGATCGATCAATGTTGGATCGATCGAACCTTGAAGTTGGATCGATCGAACTTTGCTGCTTCCCACCTTTGGCTTCTTTTTGCTTCTTTCTTTTTCCACTTTGCTCCTTTCTTTGTTTTATCCCAGAATTGCTTCATTTAAGCTCTTATTTGGCTAAGTTAGCTTATTTTTGGAATAAGTGCCTGAAAATGAAAATAATACGAAATCAATCTAAAACGGTAAAGTAAGATAGATAAAGGTACTAGAATGCCTAAGCTTAAGGGGTTTAAATATACATTTTTTAGCGCTCATCATTTTTTTTCCCTTCGAATGGTAGTCTTTGTTTACATCTGTACACACAAATAATTATTGAAAAATATTTTAAAAACTTGTCCGTAGCCTTTTTTTTAATGTCCGCCAATTACTATAAGTAGATTATTTTAAGGAACTTCAATATTAATTTTATCATCTTCTTTACAGCCTTACAGGATTTACTTATCTATCTTCTTTTGACTTTTCTTACCAAGGTGCAATGCCATGGGGTTTATTGTTTACACATGGTAGTCGGTGAACAAATATAATTTTTTTTAAAAAGTTATTGAACTACTCTATTTATTTTTCTTACGAGGTGATACATAGTCTAGATTCTTGTATTAATATGGCAATATTTATGTGAGTGATCGAGTAATGATGTTATCAATTGATGAAGTAATTCTTTATTCAAGTAAAATATTAATTACTATTTTTTTCTTTTTTTTTCTTTTTAATACTTTCTAGCGTAACGAAAATGATAAAGAATAGAATTAAAATTTTGAAATTCACAACGAAAACACTCACAAGACAGAAAACTGAAATTAGATTTATAAAAATGTTTGCTTGCAAATTTATACATCTCTTGCCTTACATAGGAAAGGCAAAAATAAAAAAAATAAAGCATCCTTGAAATAATACTAAAGGAAAATTTTAAAAAGATATTTGCTAAGATTTGATGGAGTATAATCCTTCTTAAATCTTCAATCAAACTGTACTAAAAAAAATTCAAAAGGATATTTGTTGAGATTTGATGGAGTAAAATCTTCCTTAAATCTTGCAATCTTCTATCAAGCTATTATTGGCAACTACACCAATTATATTGTTGCTTATTGTCAACTCCACTACCAATCTTCTTGTTTATTTTCAAAATTTTCTTTTGACTTTTCCTAATTTATTTATTTTTTTCTTCTATTCTTCCTACCTTTTCAGCTTCACTGATTTACGATGATCATGTATGCTCAAATACTCATGAGCGAGGTGCTGTTATATATCAGTCTCCCTTGCGTAAAAAGAACTCTTCCCTAAATTATCCGAATTTGGCAGATAATATTCATGTATGTGCCATATTGAAGGTACAAGAAATGGTCATGTCAGCAGGTAAATCAATCACATAGGCGTTGTTATTTATTTAATTTCTTTAGAATTTTGTACGGACCATATTTCTTGACCTTCAGCTTGTTATATGTTCCCACTTGAAACCTCTCTTTTCTTAAATACACCATAATCAGGTCCATTTCTTCAAATACTTTCTTCCTTTGTCTCTCGTCTTCTACAACCTTGTATTTCGTCTAAGTTTCCTTAACGATATTAATGTGCTCAACCATTTTCTCTGCAGCAACACTCTTGCCCGATAACTTCGGTAAGGATACTAAATCCAAAACAACCTTTGGAGGACATCAATACACATCCACAAATGGGGATTTGTCAATGTACCAGTTCACCATGCAATTGTAAACAAATTCTGCCTGGGCAAGAGCAAAAACTCATTGTTTTGGTTTCTCTCCTGCATTATAGCGAATAAGGTTTCCAAGGATATTATTCACCACCTCCATTTGGCCATCAATTTGGGGGTGACTGGTGTTACTAAAATTAAGAGAGGTATTAAATCTCTTCCATAAAGTCTGCCAAAAATTAGATAAAAACTTGGTGTCACAATCTGAGGTAATGGACTGTGGCACCCCATGTAAACGAACCACCTCCTTAAATAACAAATTGGCCATTTAGACTACATCATTCATCTTCTTATAGTCAGTTGACAACCCTAGAACAAAATCCATGGATATATCCTCCTATGGAGCATCTAGAATAGACAGCAGTGTGTAAAGGCTAATATTTTAAATTGAGCACCGCCGCACATAGTTCTCCATGTCATGCTTAAGTTGCGGCCAATAATATCATTCATCCACCTGCTCTCACGTCTTATCACATCGTAAATATCCTCATATTCCTCCACCATGCAATTCATCAATTACTTGCTCTCGTAAATAACTTCGGGGGATATACAACTAATTGCCACTAAAGAGAAATCTTTCCTGTATGTGCAACCCTTTAAAGGATTGACTTGTTTTACAAGCTGCCCAATCCTGGCCAAAATCTTCGTTAGCCTCATATATCTTCTTCAAGCACTTGAACCCTATGATGTCGACCCTCATAGTCATTAAGCAAGTTGCTCTCTGACATAGTGCATCTATAACTTTGTTCTGCTTACCTGACTTGTGTCTTAGCGAGAAAATGAATCGTTGGATATAAGCCGTCCATCGTGCGTGTATCCGATTAACATTATTTTGGTTGTTAATGGATTTTAGTGTTTCGTGATCTGTAAACAACACAAACTCTCTTCCACCACCGCATAGAATTCTAACTCATTGATCGTCCACTTCTTGCGTGCTTCACTCAACTTCTCACTGTATAACGATATTGGCCATCCTTCTTGTGATAGAACTGATCTAATTCCCACTATTGAGGCATCATAATCCAGTTGGAATAGCTTCTTAAAATTTGGAAGAACTTATTTTGGGGTTGTTGATAGTGTTTCCTTGATTAAGGCAAAACTCATCTCAGCTTCTGCTCCCCATTGGAATTTTCTTTTCTTCATGCATTCTGTGATGGGAGCCACATTACTACTGAAGTTCTTGATGAACCGTTAGTAGAACGTGGCTAAGCTATGGAAACTGCGTACTTCTCCCATATTCTTCGGCGTAGGCCACTCTCAAATGGCCCTCACCTTCTTCTCATCTACCTGAATGCCATAACTAAAAACCACATAGCTGAGGAGTACTAGGTTTGGGGTAACAAATCTACACTTCTTTAGATTATAAATAACTTATTCTTCTGCAAAGCTGTTAATACCTCTCTTAAGTGTAAAAGGTGTTCTGCCTCTTTTTGACTATAAACCAGAATATCGTTGAAATAAACAACTATAAATCAACTAATAAATGATTTGAGTACCCGATTCATCAACTGCATTAAAGTACTTGGCATATTAGATAATCCGAACAACATGACTAACCACTTGTATAATCCTTTCTTTTTCTTCAATGTTGTTTTCCACTCATCTCCGGGGCAGATTATGATCAGATGGTATCCACCCTTTGGTGGCTTCTCGGGTGTGTGCACAAAACAATGCACAAAACTTTAAGTTTGGAAATTAGTGTTAAGTGGGCATCATAATTTAAATTTATAAACCGCTTAACACCTATACTATGTAGTATGAGTGAGAAGGGATCGTCCCAAGGGATTGAGTTGTCGTATTAGCTTGAGGAATCAAGATTAGGGTTAGTAGGTCGAATGATCAAACAAGTGATTGGTTGGTTTTTTAAACTAGAGAGCAACTAAATTAAATTAAGTAAGAATGCAATGCTAAAGAGAGTAAGTAAAGGAGAGAGAATAGTCTTGGGGTTTAGAGATCACCACCAAGCAATGCATTTCTATATCATTGACAAGTGATTAATGAGGGCAAATAGTGGGTTGCAATAGTGGTGTGTATGTATTTGGTTGATTCAATAAGCAAGGATGACTAGTTAAGCATGTATTGTTTAAACATCATGTGAAAGGCACAATATATCTAAGTTATAAAGCATATATTGTCTAAACAACATGTGAAAGGCACAATAAATCAAAATAAGTTATTAATCCTTTCATTAAGCTCACAATCCAAATACAACACAAGGATAGAGACATATGATAATTGCATTCAAAAGCTTGGATCATCAAACAACAAGCATAGATTGTCCTCCCTTTTAACACTACACTACAACTACACTACATCTACACTACTAGCATGAAAATAAACTAGGGGAGAGGCACAATCCATCAAGAGGTAAGCATAAACCATCAAGAGAATCACAAAAGCATTCTTTTAAGCACAATGTTTTGACAATCTCTAAATCTATAGCATCAATACACATAGACATGCATCAATAACACAAAATCTAGAGATAAGCATGAACGTGTTCGTGGGCCCTACAACACATCAAATCAACAACTCCCATCACCCAAACATGGCCCGTACTCCCAAATCAAACAAAAATATCAAAAATATATACAATGATATACATATATATATATACATATTTCAAGCATCAACAATGAAGGTTCAATCATATATAAAGCATGAATCAAACATATAAACCATGTATGCACGAGATTGAAGCTTGAGATTGACTAGTGAGGTCTCGGATCTTACCCAAATCGAAGGGAGATGTGGATGCAAAGAGGGAGGGATGAAACCGAGATGAGAGAGAGAAAGAGAAGCTTGGTTCTCGCCGAAGATCTTGCCGGAGATGGAAGATATGAGTAGGTGCAACGGCGGTGACGAGAGAGAAAAATGGGGTTTTGAGGTTGAGGGTGAGTTAGATCGATCTAAATGATCGATCATGAGAACTCTCGATTTTTAAAAACATTCCCCGATTAGTTCGATCGATCGAACTCAGCTGAGATCGATCGAACTTTCTCTCTCAAAGTTTTTTATTTTTATTTATTTTTTTTTTTTTGAAATTTAAATTTAATGAATTAAAAACTAAATAAATTAAAATATTTTTGAATTTTTGAAAACTTGCTGAAAATTAAAACAAAATAAAATGAGAGAGAAAATAGAATAAAATGAAAATATTTTTGGATTTTTGAAAAGTTGAAAAGTCAAACTAAAGTTAAAACAATGAAATGAAGATTTGTGATCAATCGGAAGAAGAGTTCGATCGATCAGATAGAGAGCTGAAATATGTAGGTGGATGCAGGCTCAAAATTTTTCTAAGTGTTGAATCATGAGATCGATTGAACTTGGAAGTTGGATCAATCGAATGTCTCTTGATCGATTTGAGAATTAGTTCGAACGATGGGACAGAGAGGTGATTTGGATGCAGGTTCTGCAGGCTCAAAAATATTCTAAGTGTCAATACTCAAGATCGATAAAACAGGATAGTTGGATCGATCGAAGGTCCTATGATCGATCCAACTGAGAACTAAGATTGCAGATTTTTCTTGGATCGATGGGACAGAGAGCCTATTTGGATGCAGGCTTGAAAATTTTCTAAGTGTTGGATTCAGATGGAAGTTCGATCAATCGAACTCGGGTATGAGATCGATCGAACTTATGCAAAATGCTCAAAATTGACATGCAAGCTTATGCAATCCTCACCAAAGTTCCTTGAAATGCATATGAACCAAAAACAAGTATCTAGACTTCGCAAGAAATGAAATGAAAGATAGAAATGGGGGAGGAATAGGGTTTTGACACCCTACGAATGCTTTTGCTAGTTTTTAACGTCTCTAGCAAGACATTGGGCTCTTTTAGCCCGGATCAAAGATCTTATAATGCATCCCCTCCTTGTTGGGGTGATGAATATCTTGAGCCCCACCCAACAAATTGTTCTTGGAAGAACTTGTTGGATCAAACTCAAAAGAAGTTTTTGATCCTTTGTCTAAGCAATTACAACCTTTGGGCTTCCACGCTCTTTCAAAATAAGAGTTTGAAACAAGACTTTTAGAATGTAAGGTTGAAGATGAAGCTTTAGAAACCCTTGAGTCACATAAAAACTCATTTCCTTCACTATTGAATTCATGACATTTTTCCACAACATTGACCTCTCCTTCATACTTGTCAAATAAATTGGGTGTTGGATTGAATATGTTCAATTTCACCTTCATGTGGCCAAAAGAGATCTTCATTACCCCCGTCCTACAATTGATGTTGGCATTAATGGTTGCCAAGAAAGGATGGCCAAGGATAACGGGAATTTGGCTCTTAGGATTGGAAACCGGTTCCGTGTCTATGACAACGAAATCAACGGGAAAGAAGAATTTATCAGTCTTAATCAAAACATCTTCAATGACACCTCTAGGCTTTTTAATGGATCGGTCGGCAAGTTACAAAACTACCGACGTCGGTTTCAATTCACCTAAGCCTAGTTTGACATAAACCGAGTAAGGAAGAAGGTTAACACTTGCTCCTAAGTCAAGAAGCACCCGATTAATGATATATTCACCAATGATGCATGATGTAGTGGGTGAACCGAGGTCCTTAAACTTTGGAAGAGTGTTATGTTGCAAAATTGAGCTTACTTGCTCGGTCAAAACTACTTTTTTTGGTGCTTGGCTTTTGTTCTTCCGCTTTTGGGTGCAAAGATCTTTTAAAAACTTGGCATAAGCCGATATTTGCTTGATTGCATCCAAAAGTGGATGGTTAACTTTCACTTGCCTAAACATTTCCAAAATCTCATTGGTCTTGACTTTTTGCTTTTCTTTCGAAATGGATCCTTTTAAGGCATCCGGAAATGAAGCTCTTGGCTCGAAACCATTTTGAGAATTTTCTTTTAAAGCCTCTTCAACACAAGAAGTTTTCAAATTAGGTTTCAATTCACTTTTCAACAAAATTTTCTCAACATCATTTTTCAAAACTTTCTTCAATGGATCATTTTCAAGATCGCTTTTCAAATCACATTTTTCAGCTTTCTCATTTATAAGATCATGCACATGCAATGAAGGAGGAATAGAATGTGAAACGGGACGGGTGACAACTTGTGGTTGCACCGGTTCATTCTTTTCATTGGTCATTTCTACTTGATTATCTACAACTCTACCACTCCACAAGGTAGTCACTGTATTAACATGTTCTATGGTACACCCCTCCGATAAGGATTGGGTTTCCATAACACATTGTTGCTTAGGCGGGGCATTAATAGGCATCTTTCCCTTCTCTTTAGCATTAAGAGTGCTAGCTATTTGCCCTACTTGGGTTTCTAGCTTTGCAATAGATTGAGAGTGAGAATGAAGCAATTGTGTGTTAGCCTTTAAAGTGCCCAAAGCATTTAAAACTTTCGACTTCTAGAATTTCCTTGGGAATATGATTGGTTGGGAAAATGAGAATTAGAGAATTGATTCCCTTGTGATTAGTATGGCCTATAACCTTGGGATCCTTGGTTTTGCATTGGAGGTGGAATATACTTCCCTTAAAAACCGCCTTGGGGAGGGTTTGAGCCTTCCCCTTGGTTTTTCCGTGAGAAGTTCGGATGATTTCTCCAACTTGGATTGTAATGAGTACCATAAGGATTGTTCCCTTGGTTCACAAAAGTTGCATTGACTTGCTCATTAGGTTCATTTTGTATTTGTCCATGAGGGCAATGAGAAGTAGAATGAAGAACACTAGCACAAGTCATACATGATTCATTTGATGCACGATGAGAATGGTTAGGGAAGGAAGTTACTTGGTTCGCCGAGTTTTGGTTAGTCAAAAATTAATCAAACCTTTGAGACAAAGACTTCATTTCAACGGCTATCTCATTAGAATTATCGATTTGAAGTAAGCCAACCCTCTTTCTACCTTGTGTATTTCTACCATTCTTTGATGACAATATTCTATGCAATGAATTCTCACTCATGCTTTCATAGAGATGCCATACGTCATCCTCATGCCTATCGATGTATGAGCCACCCATAGAAGCATCAACCATGCCCTTATAATTATCCGATAAACTTTCAAAGAAATATTGGACTAATTGCCATTTGGGCATGTCATGGTGTGGACACTTCCTTAGCAATTCATTGAAGCGTTCCCATGCCTCATGAAATGTTTCTCCATCCTCATGTGAAAATTCTCGAATTGAAGTTCTCATGGCATTGGTCTTAGAAACCGGATAGTACTTCTTCAAAAACTCTTATTGCATTTCTGCCCAAGAAGTGATTGAAAAAGGCCTGAGATTATTAAACCAATATTTTGCCTTGTCTTTAAGGGTGAATGGAAAAAGTTTAAGCCTTAAGACTTCTTCCGGCATGTCCATGTATTTCACGGTAGAACAAACTTCAAGAAACTCATCCAAATGCCTATAGGGTTCTTCACTTGGGAGTTCATGAAAGTTAGGAAGCTTTTGAATGGTTTGTGCTTTAATTTCATAATGGTGTGCTCGAAATGGTGGCAATTGAATGCATGTGGGTGCATTATATTCATTTGGCACATAATGGTCTCTCAAAGCAAGTGGTGGGTTAGCAACTTGAGGTGCAACATGAACACCTTGATTTTGAATTCGTCGATTGACAATGGGAGGTTGTGGAGCATGCATTGGCCTTGTTGTTGTGGTGGTGGGTGAATGTATGGACTAGGCGTGCCTAATGGTACTTGAATGTTCTCATTGTGCACATTTGGATGAAGGATGCTTTGTTAGTTTATGTGACCAATATCCTCAATATGGTCATCATTATGGTCATCCATTGATAGGCGGGTTCTATTTGAACTTCCCCTTCCCCTAGGATTTCTAATGATGGATTCGAGATGCAAATCAAACGGGACAAGAGTTGGTCTCAATGAACGACGACCATGCATGCACAATAACAAATAAGCAAGCACAACAAATGAACAAACACTTTGCCTTCACATCAATATGATAAGCGCTGAATACTGTATATTCAGGCGCCCTAAATTATATTAACAAAGTCCATTAATTGATTATTTTATGTAGATTAACTCCATTTGCATGTTTTTGTGCATTTTCAGGTTAAAGTGCAAAAAGGAAGCAAAAATGATGCCTTGTGGAATTATGAACAAAAAGGGTGCCAATTCTGAATTTCTGGCAGAGGTAGAACCTGACTTTTGTCGCCATTTTCGACCTAGCAAACTCAAGAACTGGACTTCCATCATAACATGAAAGATTTAGAGCTCTAAATCAGCTTTCCAAATCTTCAAGTGGTTCATCATTCGGAGTTTGGAACAGAGAGTTATGATCTTCTTAACAGAGGTGCACAGAACTGCCTGGCAGCACTGAAGTGCTGCCTTTCTCCCTATTTTCGACCAACCAGACTTGAGAATTGGGCCTTCATCAAAACATAACGTTTTTGAAGCACTGAATCAGATCTCCAAATCTTCAAACAGATTATCATTCGGAGTTCGGGGCACAAATTTATATCAGTTTTACCAAAGTAGGTCAGTGCTGAGCAAGAAGAGCATGTTGCACATTGCACTAATTTAGAGTGCTCGAGACCACTCTTCGAGTGCTCAAAAATCAGCCAGATTGCAGCTCGGAAATGAACCCCTCTTCAGCCCACTTGTGCATTGGTTTCCACATTTCCTCCCTCCTTCTTTATGGAGTGGTTGGAAATGTCTTTGGAGGAGAGAGAGAGCTTAGTTGATAGCTATAAGGCAACTAAGGGCCACATGCATCCTATCCTTGATTTCTATAAGATTAGAGGAGAGAGAAGAGAGCAAGAAAGAGATTTCTTCAAGCTTGAAGAAGGGAGCACGAAAATGGAGGAGGTCTTCAAACTTCTTCTTCATTCTAAGGCTCCAATGGGTAACTAACTCTTCTTCTAGGGAGGTGATGAAGTCCCTCCCTTGTAAGCATGTTCTAGTGTAGATTTTATTTTGGGATTTCAATGTATAACCTATGGTCTTTTCATGGTCTAGAGCATTTTGCTTCTTGTAATGGATCTTCATGTATTTTAATGATTATTGTTGAATTAATTATCTATCTTAGATGGTTTATTCTTTTAATCATAGTGCTTGCACTCTCATGGTGACAATGGTAGTGAGATCATGGAATAGTTTTAATGGCATGAAGTTGGAGAACTTTGATAGTCCATTGCTTAGGTTCCCCCTTTGATGGTCTATTCTTGATTCCTAACTTTATGTGCTTTTATCATTCAATTAAGGGCTTGATAATCTTTGGCTTAGGGAGCATGTTGAAGACTACACCCTAGTTTAGGTAGTTTAAGCATGTATTTCTTTGATGGATTATTCTTGTTTTTGATTCAATGAACCTCTTGAGGATATTATAGCAACCAAGGGTTGTTATGTATCATGACCATCGTTTATGTTGATTTCCCGAATTTAAATTTAGCCTAGCATGTGTATAGGGATGGAGACAGATTCACTTCCTTAGTTTTTCTTACTCGTATCTTATCTCGCTTCAATTATTGCAAGTTTCTATTTCATGCACTTCACATATTCAATTTAGTGACAAACAAACAACTCCTTATTTCCCCTTCATCATTCTAAGAACGATTCTAGACATTTAGGTTGCCTTAGACTAGCGCAGTCCCAGTGGTTCGACTTACCCGACCAATAGCCCTATTTTACAATGATTCGTGCTATTGCGAAGGTTGATGTATGATTGACCAACCGATCACAATACAATTAAACTTCCTCCACAAGCACAATTCCCATGTTTGAAACAATAATAATACAATGACAAGAAAAATGCCTCTACGCGGGCTCACAATTTAACTAAGAAGATTGAGTCAAGAAAGTCTCACAAAGGTCCTTTAGCACTTTAACTCCAAATTTAAAGCTTAGCTTGGCAATTTTTAAGTTTTAAGCATTTTTCCTTTCTTTGCTTAGCTTCTTTACTTGGATGTTCCTTTGCTTTCCTTCTTGCTCAATGCTCCTTGTCAAATATGAACAAATACAATAAGTAACCAAAAAGAAAAGTGAAATCAAAGTAAAGAAAAGACACGATCAAAAGAGTACTAATTCCTAATGAATTCCACAAATACGACGTTGCCTAATCCCCGGCAACGGCGCCAAAAACTATGGTGGCTTCTCCGGCGTGTGCACAAAACAATGCACAAAACTTTGAGTTTGGAAATTAGTGTCAAGTGGGCACCATAATTTAAATTTATAAACCGTTTAACACCTATACTATGTAGTATGAGTGAGAAGGAATCGTCCTAAGGGATTGAGTTGTCGTATTAGCTTGAGGAATCTAGATTAGGGTTAGTAGGTCGAATGATCAAACAAGTGATTGGTTGGTTGTTTAAACTAGAGAGCAACTAAATTAAATTAAGTAAGAATGCAATGTTAAAGAGAGTAAGTAAAGGAGAGAAAAGAGTCTTGGGGTTTAGAGATCACCACCAAGCAATGCATTTCTATATCATTGACAAGTGATTAATGAGGGCAAATAGTGGGTTGCAATAGTGGTGTGTATGTATTTGGTTGATTCAACAAGCAAGGATGACTAGTTAAGCATGTATTGTCTAAACATCATGTGAAAGGCATAATATATCTAAGCTATGAAGCATATATTGTCTAAACAACATGTGAAAAGCACAATAAATCAAAATAAGTTATTAATCCTTTCATTAAGCTCACAATCCAAATACAACACAAGGATAGAGACATATGCTAATTGCATTCAAAAGCTTGGATCATCAAACAACAAGCATAGATTGTCCTCCCTTTTAACACTACACTACAACTACAATACATCTACACTACTAGCATGAAAATAAACTAGGGGAGAGGCACAATCCATCAAGAGGTAAGTATGAACCATCAAGAGAATCACAAAAGCATTCTTTTAAGCACAATGTTTTGACAATCTCTAAATCTATAGCATCAATACACATAGACATGTATCAATAACACAAAATCTATAGATAAGCACATTGATCGGTTGAGAAGTCGATTTATAATAAATCAACCTTCGCAATAGCACGAATCATTGTAAGATAGGGCTATTGGTCGGGCAAGTCGAACCACTGGGACTGTGCTAATCTATGGCAACCTAAGTGTTTAGAGTCTTTTTAGAATGATACAGGGTGTTCATAGAGGATTTGTTGGTTGTCACTTAAGCTATGAAATTAAGGTGCATAAATTAAAAGCTTGCAAGAATTTAAAGGAAATGAAATATAATAAAAGAGGACTAGGGAAGTGAATCCGCCTCCATCCCTATATACATGCTAGATTAGAGCTAAATTAGGGAAAAACAATATATAATGGTCAAGAAATATATAGCAACACATAGTTGCCATATAATCAACAAGATGTACATTAAATCTCAAGCAAGCATGATCCATCAAAGGTGAACATGTTTAGACTACCTAACTAAGGTGTAGCTTAACCACATTTACTTGAATGAAAGATTATCAAGTCCTAGATAAAATGATGAAGCACATAAAGGTAAGAAATAAGTATAAACCATCAAAGACATCACCTAAGCAATGATCTATCAAAGTTCTCCAACTCCATGCCATTAAAACTATTCTATGATCTCACTACCATTGTCACCATAAGAGTGCAAGCAATATGATTAAAAGAATAAACCATCCAAGATAGATAATTGACTCAACATTAATCATTTAAATACATAAAGATCCATTACAAGAGGCAAAATGCTCTAGACCATGAAAAGACCAAAGATTATACATTGCAATCCCCAAAATAAAACTATACTAGGACATGCTTACTAGGGAGGGGCTTCATCACCTCCCTAGATGGAGTTTTGGTTACCCATGGAAGCTCTAAAGGAAGGAAGAAGCTTGGAAGATCCCTCCATTTTCGAGCTCCTTTGTTGTAGCTTCAAGAACTCAATCTTTTCCTCCTCCTTCTCTCTCTACCAATCTTGCTAAGATGAGATATATCATCTATCATGACATATCCTCCTATATACACTCAAAACCTACTCCCCATGCTGAAAATCTCGACCATCCCCCTCTGGTTCATTCTCCACCACATAAAAATGAAGATAAGGGAACAAAAGTGCTGAAAAAGAGGGGCAGGTGAACTGCCTGCAAAGGGTCGGCGGGCGCCCGCCGAAGTTGTAGCTCGCGAGGATGTCTCTAGAGTGTTTGGCGGGCGCCTGCGGGGGCTCCTGCGACTACTGTGCAAGGTGCCGTAAAAGTGGCAAGAGAGTTTGGGGTTGGCGGGCGCATCGCGGGAGCTCCGTGGTCGCCCACGGATGCTGCACCTGTACTTTAACTCTTAATTTTCTACAATCTTCTTCGTGCTGGAGCGATGACACACGTCCCTTATGAAACACTAAGCCATGTTGCCACAAAAACGGTAATAGAAGAGGCTTAATCAAAAAGGTGATTTCCCAACACGGCGCATACAATTCAACACAAATGATGTCAAAACCGTTTCTTTGATCACTCTCGGGCACAAAACCTGAAATCCAAAAGAAATACACAATCGAATTAAAACTTCACATTATCCTCTAATAATGGACTTAATTAATGCAAGAAGGGGCGCTTGAATATGCAATATTCGGCGCTTATCACACATGAACATCTATTCTAGCATACATAGACATATGGATAGAATGAAATGACCAATTGGAAGCATTAAACCACATAAATCATTGAATAAATAAGATCTATATATATCAAAGTGTCAAAACATCAATTACAACACTAATCCCTCAATAATACACAAGATTAAGATATAGAAAACATGCTTGGGGCTAACTCTAGCCCCAAGAGGATGTCTAGCCACTCATGGTGATGATACTCCAACCTTCAAGGGCTAACTCCATGGAAGAGGTTTGCTCCTTGTTGATGAAGATCTCCAATGGTGTCTTTAGCCTCCTCCTATAAACTTTCTCTCCAAGAGATGATATGAAAAATAATAATGTTGGCTCTCTTTTGAAAAATCAAACCTTATCCTTATATATGTAGGTCAAAATGACACCCAAAATGAGCTGGGGTCGTGCACACAATATTCCCTAATGATTGGATAAATGACAACTTTCAATGAGATGGAATTTTAACTTTTTCGCACTGGAGGAAGTTCGATCAATCGAACTTAGGCTGGATCGATCCAACTGGATGAGCTTTTTGGAAAAAGACAAATCTGAGATATTTGTGGGAGATATTTATGGGAAAAGCACAAAAGTGGTTAGTGGGTGGTACAGCTGTGGATAGGATCAATCATTTGGATAAGGACAAAGGTGATCGATCGAAAAATGATGTTGGATTGATCGAACTTTTGGACTTAAGTGCTTTGGGTTAAGGCTTGGATCTATCTTGAAGTGCTGAGATCGATCGATGTTCGATCGATTGAACCTTGGACTTGGATCGATCGAACTTGCTGCTTTGCTTCATTTTGCTTCTTTCTTTCTCCACTTTGCTCATTTCTTTGTTTAATCTCAGAATTGCTTCAATTAAGCTCTTATTTGGCTGAGTTAGCTTATTTTCGGGATAAGTGCCTGAAAATGGAAATAAAACGAAATCAATCTAAAACGGCAAAGTAAGATAGATAAATGTACTAGAATGCCTAAGCTTAAGGGGTTTAAATACGCACTTTTCAGTGCTCATCACTCTTGAGGTCCACTTTGGTGAAGAATTTCGATCTCACCAACATATCCAACATATCATCCAACCGTGGAATGGGAAACCTGTACTTGATGGTGATTCTTTTAATTGCTCGACTATTAACGCACATTTTTTATCTGCCATGTTTGTTCTGTACTTGTAGTACCCCGTAATTTTATTAAGATAATTGAATGGATTTTAATTAATTAATTTTATTCATTTACATGCGTGTATTTAATTCTTTACAATTTGGTATTTATAATATTTTAGTTAAGTATATTTATTTTTATATTTTTTGTAATTAATTATGTGCTTTGATTATGTTTGGTATTTGAAGTGTAGTTAGATTTAATTTTGGAAATTTTTGTGTAATTAGTGGTCGTTCGATGCTCACATAGCTTAGAAAGGTGTTTTAAGGTGAGAAGCCAAGTTTTATATTTATAATTTGTCACTACTACCTTTCACTAAAAATATAATTAGGGTGAGTAGGGATCGTCCTAAGGGATTGGTGGGTCGTATAAGGTTGTGGAATCGAGATTAAGGTTAGTAGGTCGAGTGATCAAAAGATTGGTTGGTGATTGAATTATACTAAGATGCAATTTAAACTAAAGTAAACAATTAAATGCAATGGAGAGAAAATAAGAGAGAGAGAGATCTTGGGGTTTAGAGATCACTACTAAGCATAGCTTTTTTACACCCTTAATGAATGATTAATGAGGGGGAAAACATGTATTGCAACAATAGTATGTGTGTGTGGTTGTTTTAATAAGCATGGATGACTAATTAAGTATATATTGTCTAAGTAACATAGTGGATAGCACAATATATCAAACTAAGCCATTAATCCTTTCTTTAAGTTCACAATCCAAACACATCACAAGGTTAGGGAAATATGCTACTTGCATTCATAAGTATGGAACATCAAACAACAAGCATGGATTGTCCTCCCATTTAACATCTAAACTACAACTACACTACAATTAAGCTAATGACATGAAATTAAACTAATTAAACTAAGGGAGAGGCACAATCCATCAGGAAATGAGCATGAACCATCAAATAAACCACAAGAGCATTCTATTAAGCACTATGTCTTGACAATCTCTAGATCCATAGCATCAATACACATAGACATGCATCAATAGAAACAAAATCTAGAGACAAATACATGAACATCTATTCTAGCATACATAGACATATGGATAGAATGAAATGATCAATTGGAAGCATTAAACCACACAAATCATTGAATAAACAAGATCCATGTATATAAAAATGTCAAAACATGTATCACAATACAAATATCCTAAAAAATACATAAATCAAGATGTAGAAAGCATGCCTAGGGCTAACTCTAGTCCTAAAAGGATGTCTAGCCACTCATGGATGGTGTCCTCCAACCCTCAAGGGCTAACTCTATGGTAGAAATTGCTTATCTTCTTGGTTAATGGAAGATCTCCAAGCTTGTGTCTCTAGCCTCCTTTCCTCTTTTCTTCCTCACTAAGAATATGATATGGAAATTGTGTCAAAAGTCTCCTTGTAAAAGTGGCTCATATTCCTTATATAGGTAGGTCAAATGTCACCTCCAATGACCTAGGCTTGTACAGTAATATTCCTCCCAATGATTGGATATGAGACAACTTTTAATGAGTTGGAAATTGAATTTTCTCGCACTTGGGGAAGTTCGATCGATCGAACCTTGGCTTTGATCGATCGAACCTTGGCTTTGATCGATCGAACTAAGGCTGGATCGATCCTCTATAACGGCGCCTTTTTGGATAAAGACAAATCTGAGATATTTTGGAGATATTTTTGAGAAAGAGACAAAAGTGGTAGGTGGAGTGGTACAATTGGATAAGATGGAATCTTTTCGATCGATCGAAAGAAAGTTAAATCGATCGAACTTTGTGGGATCTTTGGATAAGGACAAAATAGCTTGGATCCATCTTTAAGTGCTGAAATCGATCAATGTTGGATCGATCGAAGAGATTCCCTTATCGATTGAACTTGCTGAATTTCCACCATTTGCTTCCTTTTGCTCCCACTTTGCTCCTTTCTTTGATTCATCTCAAGATTGCTTCAATATGCTCTTATTTAGCTGAGTTAGCTTATTTTGGGGATAAGTACCTCAAAATGGAAATAATACAAAATTAATCTAAAGCGAGAAAATAAGATAGATAAAGGTTTTAGAATACCTAAGCTTAAGGGGTTTAAATGCGCACTTTTCAGCGCTCATCACACCCCTAAACTTAAATATTGCTAGTCCCTAGTAATGAACTAGAAAGTAAAGGAATGAAATGAACAACTATACAAGTATGAACTAGAAAGCAATAAAAAGATAACGCCACTTTCGTAGGGAACACGATTGCACTTAGCACATGCAATATGCCTTTTAAACCCCTAGGTTACCCCTAGTGGACGAGTGAAGTCTCGTGAGGGTTTCTAGAAATGATACCCACAAACATTAAGCTCATTTTTTCAAAAGAGTCACCAATATTGTAAACAAGCATTAGGAGAAAACTACCTCAAGTATGCAATTTTTCAACCCTTTCCAAGCAATCTCCCAAAATTTCAACATCAAGCAAGCAAGTATGGTCCTCCACACATCAAGAAAATGATCATGCAAATCAAAACAACTCTAGAATTCTTTTTGAGTGGACCGGCATCGAATATGTTGCTGTCTAAGCGAATTAAAGAATTAATCACATCCTTACCCTTAAACTAGCATACAAATTTAGTACCAATCATTAAGACAAATAGTGGACCTTTTATGAAAGCTTATTATTCTATGTGCGCTTATTCTTTTCACTCGATTGTTTTTTTTTTTTTTTTTTTTAATTATCCCTAAGGATCAAAGATGGAAGCATAGTGCAATGTGTTGATCTATTAAGCTTTCTAGTGATCCATGAGGTCGAGCGTTAGGTCAATGACTCCCAAACCAGACGGCTTTAGGGCACTATGTGTTGAAACACCTCTAAGGACTTACAAGCTCAAATTAACTAGGTTACAAATCAAAATAACCTCCATCTAATCATTTCCCATTTCTCACCTTTTGGGAGAAGTCCTCACTTTTTATTTGCTTTTTTAACTTTTTTTTTTTTTTTTTTTAGAAGCAAGTTCAATTATTAACCTAGAGTTTGGGCCCTCCACCTTTCGGCGTGAGAAATTCAGTGCTTGATGAGGCTAGAATCCCGGCTACTCAATGTAAATGGGTTGTTATCTACCTTTATCAAGAATGAAAGCTTTCAATGCACTACTAGCTCAATTGGGATATAACCAATTCAGTAATCAACAAAGCATGTACCCCACAAATGAATGCTAGTGTGCGCCTGTGCTAGTGTAGAATA
This sequence comes from Cornus florida, assembly GCF_030987335.1. NCBI lineage: Eukaryota > Viridiplantae > Streptophyta > Magnoliopsida > Cornales > Cornaceae > Cornus > Cornus florida. The sequence continues at coordinate 51,512,752 of NW_026775576.1, forward strand.
CTAGAGTGATTCTCAAAACAATCACAAAATCAGGATGATGTGGACCACAAGTGCAAGCATGATATCAATCTTTCAAACTCCTAAACGGCATCCACAAGGCATACAAGTATTGGACTGCCAAGTCAAACAATTTTTAAATTTGAAGCAATATAGTCCTCAAAAGATCAAAATCATGGCTAGTCGTGGACCAATCATAGAAAATTCCTCAAATACACAAGTCATACTCAAAATTTTGAATTTAAAAACAAATACTGTAAAGCACCATTACCCCAAACTTAAATGGCACAGTGTCCTCAATGTGCGAAGAGAACAAAGGGAAAGAGTATACCAGTGTAACTAGCAAGAATGACCGGGACAGAAGTATCCAAAGTAGGTGGCATAGCCCCCCTAAACTTAGGATTAACTGAGGTCCTGAAAAGATGGCACTAGGGTAAAACTCATCAGATAACAAAAGGGATAATAACAGTGCACAGTGGACATGCAAGTGTAAATGGGATAGTCAAATGAAATAATGAGAGAGGTATAAGGGTGGTCTTGAAAATTTAGCAGCTTTTTCTCTCACTAAAGTCACTGAGATGCACCTGATGGAGTCAATCACAGACAGATATATCAATATACAATATGATATCCAAAAATAAAGCATGTATAAATGATGAAAATAAAGATCAGTATATAATACATCCCAATAGTGCCAGGGCTAACAGACTGGCCGAAATAATAATGTATCAAAAATCACAGATATATAGAGGGGTACGAAATATGAAAAAATCATGTGGAGGATGAAGGACGGGTAGGGCGTGCTTCGCAGATGTCTCTGAATAAGTCTCACAATGCAACTATGACATCTGTACGGAGTGAAGCAATGTCAGCCCAGATGGAAACCATGCCATCCTCCAAAGCCTGAAGACGCTCTCCAAAGTTGGGTATCTGAGCTGTAGCCTCAGGTGCTGCTAGATCGGGAGAATGATGATCCTGAGCCTGCTCCTCATCATAAACTGGCGACCCAACCGGAGAGTGATGTTCTGGGTCCTCTGCGGGCTACTCTAAATCAATATCTATATGCACGGCAGCCGGATCGACTGCTACATCGTCCGTTGCCTGCTTTGCCTCTGCCTCCTCTCTTTTTGCTGCCTCTACAGCATCCTCCTATAGATTCTTGATAAAAGCCTTGTAGCTCTTATCCCAGTCCTTCTTCTTGAATGAACAGGCCCCAGACTCAGTGCGCTTCCGTGGTTAGAAGGGATAGTGTTAGTCCTGCAATATCTGTGTAATGAGATAGCCAAATGGAAGAAACTTAGCTCGTTTGGGCTTGGCCTTGCTGATGTGGTCTGTATAGAGCTTCATCATGACGCTCTATATCAGTGCTGGAATGGACAGCCAGTGCCCTGTATAGAAGGCATATAGAGCTGTCAGAAAGTCGCCGAGCCTCTGTATCTTGTGGTCGGCCATGAATACATTTCGGAATAACACCGAAACAAAGAACCATAGGTCGTCTGGTAGATAAGTGCGCGTGGCAAAAGTCTCACGATCGGCATAGTGGCCTATGAGTGCAACGGCCATATCTATATAAGAAGGCCTCCATAGAGTAGGATAAGCAGCCTCGAGATCGGGAGGGCAGACATGTGGACATCAGCAAGATCTGGATAGAGTGTCCATAGTAATACTGATCAGATAGTCGTCAATGGTAGTGCGCAGCTCCCTCAGGTTACTCGAGGCAGGTCGGAGGTTTTGGAAAAACATCCGGACCAACCTCGGGTAAACTGGATAAGTGACAGGGGTTAATATGGCTGAGATGCCCCTCTGGTCTATATCATCGTATGCAGCTCTGGTAAAAACAGACCAGGAGAAGAACTTTATATCAAAGATTGACTCATGCGCCACTGAAATGTAATACCCCTAATTTTAAAAGGACAGTCCTGGAATTTAATTTAATTATTTAAGTGCATTTTTACTAAATTATTTGTTTAAATTGTTTATTTGTTTATTTTCATTGAATTGTGTGTTTTATTTATTTATTTTTATTTACTTTATTTAACTGGAATTTTGTTTAATTTGTGACTGCTTTAATTATGTACTTATGTGGCTATTTAAATAAATTATTTTTTTGAAATTAACTATTGTTTGTGTTTTGGTTGCTATGGATATTAGTTGTAGGGTTTTATTTTAGTTTTTAATTAATCATATGAGGGATTTAGCTGACTTAGGGTTGGTTTTGTATTAGAATTAGGGTTGTGCTGAAGCCTATAAATACAGTATTATACGTTGGTTTAGGGTTACAAACAAAACCCTATTCACTACGGTGAGACAGAGAGAAACATAGAGTGAAACCTAGCAAGGTTACCAGAGAGGTTTAAAGACAGTTGGACGGGGTGATTTTGGGTTGGACTAAGAGCACTGGAGGTGTGGAACGACAGTATAGGACGTGGACGGGAAACTCAGAGACGGTGGATTTAGAGTTTCAAAACTGAAACTCAAGGCAAGTCTCTATTTCTATTCTTTCCCTTTAATCCATGTTCTGTGCATGCCTAGGTAGTCTCCTGGACTTAAATTGAAGTTAATATTAATCTTGTAAGCATGTGTGAATTAACTTTTAAATCGTTGCATAAATCTATTTTGTGGTGGAAAGTTATTCTCGCTTAAAATTCTATTCGCATTGGTTTTAAACCTGCTTAATTTTTATGTATTTGGGATGTGATGCATGCTTATAATTAATTCTAGGACATCAATTAAACCCTAAAACAAGTTATAAAAACTATACAGTGACTCTGAACTTCGCCGAAGGTGAAGAAAACGAACAGGTTAGGGTATACGGCTCTCAAAGGAGGAGAGCCGGCTCACCAAAAGAGGGAGCCGGCTCTAGGGCTTGGAGAGCCTACTCCACAAGGGTGTAGAGCCGGCTCTACAAGGGGTAGAACCGGCTCCACATGAAGTAGAGGCAGCTCCACCAAGGGGAGAGCCGGCTCCTTTGTTTTAAGAAGCAGCTCCACCCTATTTTCTTGGTTTTTTCGTGTTCTGGGTTTGGTTTGGACAGTAGGGGTTGGTTCTAAGTGTTTCCAGATGCTGTGAATGAAGAATAGACCCATTATAGACTTGTAAAAAAACTCTTAAGAAACATGTTAATGCTAATATGTTGAAACATGAACAATTAGAAGGTTAAACAATAAACCTGTATGTGAAAAGTTGGATAATCAATTGAAACTGCTTACTATTTTTCTAAAGCACTTTGGTTTCTTTGCATGATTTAATATTGTTAATCATGTCTCAGTTGTGTTATAAGCATATAGTTATTTATTTGGGAAAATAAGTATGCTTAGATGGAATTAATTGATGTTTATTTCTACTGTTTGTTGCGTCAATTATGGTACTGTTTGGAGGAGTTAAATGTGTAATCCTACTTCATTTATATACAAGACTGGAATAGGATTATTTGGATGCATAATTTGTCATACACATGTTAGACTATATTTATGCTAATTCTGGAGTATGGTTGATTAGTATCTATTACTGTTTTGTCAACTATGTTAACTGGAGGATTGTATGTGCCGGTATGGGACGGTGATATACTAGGAATGGACTAGTTCAAACACTAAGTCCTACCTAATTTGGATTAAGGTATAGATTAACCATATAGGTTAAGTCCATCACCTACTTGTGTCATGTCAACAAAATAGTTGATTGACTTAATGTGGTTTCAGGACGGATGGTTGTATATATATCAGACTGCTACACAGATGGATGGTATTTTATATTAGGAGGAGTACGGACTTTATATATTTATTATATGGTGCCATGGTATGAGCTTGAGTTTTAGGACCATGGTTAGGGCACGTATATCACCTAGGATGGATAACTGGACATAGGTGTTGTTCCCTGGTAGGTCTAGGTACGCATGACCACATTATGTGTGATTTACATAGTATCTCTACTCAGGCTGAGACAGACCAATTGGACTAGCCAGCGTCCTATAGTGTGTAGTATATATACATATGTACTATTCTAGATATTGTTGGGCTATCTAAGATGTATTTGCATATCAGATTACTGTATGGATCGTAGTAGAATAGGACTTGCATGTGGGCCTGACCCACTCTCTTATTTTACAGGTGTTCGTCAGTTCCAGGGTTAGTGCTTTGATGTACAGAGTAGATACAGACATTCATTCCTCCGACTACGTAGGAATATTTTCTATGTTTAGCTTTAAATTCTTTTTCAGATGTTTTAGTTTCTATTGGGATTTTTTAATAAGGGGTCTACTGGATGGATTCCTGAGTTGTTAAACTTATGGAGTTTAGGATTATCGGATTTTAATATCTATGATTTGAGGATCTTTAATTTAGTATTCCTTCTGCTTATTATATTATTTTTAATTCACTTTGTATTCCGTGTTCATTTTTAAATATTAATTGTTTTATATTCCCTCGGGTTTGGGCTTGGGCCTAATCAACTCGTGTCTCGGATCCTAGGGGTATCACAGTTGGTATCAGAGTACTCTAGGTTCAAGTGTCTCTAGGATTCTATCATATAAGACTTTCATGTAGCATTTTCTCTTGTTTAGAGCTTAAGTTTAGGATTCGTTGTTTTCCTTACGGTTCGGTTTGCATAGTACTGATGTCTGTCTTTTTGTGTTAACAGAATGGTTAATGCTAGAACCAGACGGAATAATCAGCGACGAAGGGAATCGGCTCGTAGGCAGCTTCAGGTTGATGAGGGTCAGTTCTATGAGGAGCAGAAGGGAGTTCAGTAGACTCGGGATCAGGGAGGAGATCCTTAGTATCCTCCTCACATTAACGACCTTATTACTCGGGCAATAGATCAGGGGTAACAGCTGCACTCCGGAAACAACCTTAGGTACAGCCAGCACCTATACCAGCACCAGTTGTTCAGACGGATTCTTAGGAGAAGGCTAGGAGTTCTTTCACAAAGGGGAGTCTACCTGAGTTCTCAGGCTCTACCGATACCAAAGCAGCTTACTAGTGGAAATGAGATATCGAGAGACATCTTCGTTTGGTTCAGTGCACGGAGGTTCAGAAGCAAATGCTGGGTACATTCAAGCTAGTTGGAGATGCACTACAGTGGTAGGAGCAGTTACCACCGCAGAGGAGAGGATGACCTTGACATCTGAGCAGTTCATTATTCGCTTTGATAAGAACTACTTTCCTTATGTAGTCAGGGCAGCTATGAAAACAGAGTTCCTCAAGCTGGAGCAGGGAAACTTGACAGTGGCAGAGTATGAGCAGCAGTTCACACGTTTATCTCTGTTTGCTCCAGATGAGGTGGATACGGAGGAGAAGAAGCGTAATGGTTTCGTTAAGGGACTGATGTGGTCTATTAAGCGAGGTATTATAGGGAGTCCAGCCTACACTACCTATGCTCGGTTGGTGGATGCCGCTTTGCAGCAATATCAGTTGACAGTGGACATCAGACAGGCTCGAGGTGAGAAGCGGGGTGACAGAGACTCTGCTAATTAGTTAGCTAAGAAAGGAAATGGAAATGGACACCGACAGAATGATAAGGGTAAAATCTAGGGACAACAACCTTGGAAAAAGCACAAGGGTAGTTCAGATGCTTATAGGAACGGGGCACCTATTCAGAGGTAGTAGAGTGGGGGACCACAGGCAGGACAGGGTCAACCATAGGCTAACCGATATAGGAGGCCATTTGGGACTTTCTAGGGTAGTTGCTACACTTGTGGGGAGTATGGTCATACATCTAAGCAGTGTCTTAAAGCAGGACAGGGACATGGGCAGCATGTGTAGCAGGGGCAGAGGGCACCAGTACCTTTACCCGCTCCACAAGATCCACGGATTCAGGGACAGGCTTATCTGGCTTTACCAACGCCGCCGTAGCCCCAGGGACAGGAATCACAGCAGCTATATTATGGCAGGGTGTACAACCCCATGCCACAGGATATGCAGGCACCTCAGGCTGTTGAGGGTAAGTTTCCTATTTTTGGTTTACATGGACGTGTATTATTTGATACGGGTGCTACACACTCATTTGTAGCTAGGTCTTTTGTTGCTTTGTCTAGGATGACGACTCGAGTATGCAGAAGACCATAGGGTATTTCTACACCATTAGGCAATACAGCCATTCGTCATGAGAGTGATGGGCCTGTGACACTAGATATTGGTAGACTCAGATTTCTAGCCAATCTTTTGGTCCTGGATATACACACTTATGATGTGATACTTGGGATGGATTAGTTATTACATTACCATGCCCAAGTTGATTGTATGATAGGTCAGTCATTTTCACCATACCTGGTCAGGATATGTACGTCGTCGCTATGCCACGTTCTAATGGGGGCAGTAGCACTGATTTGTTCCATGTGGAGGAGGAAACGGAGGAGGAGGTTACTTTGCCATTGGATCGCATACCAATTGTACAGGACTTTTTGGATGTATTTCAGGAGATTCCAGGGTTGCCACCTAGTCAAGAGATCAATTTTGTGATTGACTTAGCTCCAGGCACTACGCCTATTGCTAGGGCACCGTATAGGATGGCACTAGTGGAGATGCGAGAGTTGAGGGATCAGATTCAGCAATTACTCAGTCAGGGTTTCATTCAAAGGAGTACTTCACCCTGGGGAGCACCGGTTCATTTATGAAGAAGAAGGATGGTTCACTCCAGTTGTGTATAGATTACAGGGAGTTGAACAAGGTTACTATTCGTAATAAGTACCCTTTGCCCGGAATTGATGATCTTTTTGATCAGTTGAAGGGAGCTACATACTTCTCGAAGATTGATCTTCGTTCTGGATATCATCAACTTCGGGTCAAGGAGTAGGATGTTCCAAGGACAGCGTTTCTCACTAGATATAGATCTTATGAGTTTCGTGTCATGCCGTTCGGGTTGACTAATGCACCCGCAGTTTTCAGGGATTTGATGAGCAGAGTCTTTCAGGGTTTACTTAGATCAATTTGTCATTGTCTTCATAGATGACATTTTAATTTATTCAAAGTCTGAGGACGATCATGCTAGGCATCTACGGATTGTGTTGCAGACACTTTGTGAACACTAGTTATATGCCAAGTTTAAGAAATGTGAATTTTGGCAGTGGGAGGTGAAGTTTCTAGGTCACGTGGTTTCAGAAAGGGGAATAGCGGTGGATCCAGCCAAGGTTTCAGCGGTGGTTGAGTGGGGACAGCCTACTTCACCTACCGAGATTCGGAGTTTCCTTAGATTGGCAGGATATTATCGGAGGTTCATCTAGGGGTTCTCGAAGATAGCGGGACCACTCACTCATCTGACTAAGAAGGGTGTACGGTTCATATGGGATGAGGACTGTCAGAGAGCTTTTGATGAGCTAAAGACTAAGTTGACTTTTGCACCGATTTTGTCTACTCCACAGAGCGGGATTGAGTATCTTATCTATACAGATGCTTCTTTACAAGGTCTTGGATGTATTTTGATGTAGGAGGAGTGACCGATTTCGTATGGATCTCGAAAGCTTAAGCTTCATGAGCTTAATTATCCAACACATGATTTGGAATTGGCAACTGTGGTCTTTGCCTTACATATTTGGAGGCATTATCTGTTGGGTGAGTCCTTCAGATTATTTAGCAATCACAAGAGCCTGCAGTATTTATTCACTCAGCGGGAGCTGAATATGAGACAGAGCAAATGGTTGGAGCTTATAAAAGACTATCAGTTCTCTATACAGTACCATCTAAGGAAAGCGAATGTGGTGGCAGATGCACTTAGTTGCCGACCTGTTGGTAATCTTTTTGCTTTATTCACCACTGAGTGGAATGCTTTGAAGATGGTGGATGAGTTGTCGGATGCTTTCATGGCTTGCATGGTAGTTACACCTTCTATCATTCACAAGGTGTTGAAAGCACAACTCATGGATCAGTAGTGTATTGACAAAATTGCAGAGATAACTTCTGGGGAGGTCCCATTTTATTATGTTGGGGCTAATGGAGGTTTGAGGTACAAGGGACGATTGGTGGTACCTTCTGCTGACGATTTGAGGAAGGATGTGATGATTGAGACTCATTCTCTGAGTTTTTTGTTCATCCAGGAAGAGACAAGATGTATCAGGATATGAAGCGGCAGTTTTGGTGGGCAAGTATGAAGAGGTACATTGCTTTATTTGTCTCTCAGTGTAGTACTTGTTAGATGGTTAAGATTGATCATCAGAGGCCGTCAGGAGCTCTACAGCCACTACTGATACCGGAGTGGAAATGAGAGAGCATTTTTATGGATTTTGTGGAGGGATTGCCCACTTCTTTCAAAGGTCATAATTCCATTTGGGTCATTGTGGATAGATTGACCAAATCAGCTCATTTCCTGCCTATTCGCACTGATTTCACTTTGGAGCAGTTGGCGAGGCTTTACATTTCGGAGCTTGTGAAGCTACATGGTGTTTCGTTATCTATTATATCGAACAGGGATTCGAGCTTTGTGTTTGGATTTTGGAAGAGTTTTCAGCAGGCTTTGGGTACAGAGTTGCATCTTAGGACTGCTTATCATCCTCGGACTGATGGACAGACAGAAAGGGTGAATCAGATCATGGAAGATATGCTTTGATCCTATATTCTTAACTTCAAGGGCCACTGGGAGGATTATTTTTCACTTGTGGAGTTTGGTTATAACAATAGTTTCCAAAAGACTGTTGGTATGGCACCATTTGAGGCATTATATGGTCGACCGTGTCGATCGCCTATTTGTTAGATGAAAGTTGGAGAGAGCAAATTCTTGGGTCTTGAGTTCGTTAAGGATACTTCTGAGAAGATTTCTCTTATTAGGGATCGCATGCGTACTGCTCAGAGTAGGCAGAAGAGTTATGCTGATCGGCGTACTCGTGCTTTGGAGTCTAGGGTTGGAGAATAGGTTCTACTCAAAGTGTTGCCTATGAAGAGCGCAATGCGCTTTGGAAAGAAAGGGAAGTTGTCACCGCGGTTTGTCAGTCCATTCATGATTACGGATCGCATTGGAGCTGTTGCTTATAGGTTGGCACTTCCGGATAATTTGGATCGCGTACACAATGTGTTCCATGTTCCCATGTTGCGGAAATTTCTACGAGATGAGGATCGATATCAGCATATCGGTGTTGGGGAGATAGAGTTGCAGCCGGATGCAACATATTTGGAGCCACCGTGTCGTATTGTTGACCGTCGGGATTAGATTCTTCGTAATAAGGTTATCCCTTTGGTTCGTGTTCAGTGGAGTTATCACAATGAAGTTGAGTCCACTTGGGAACAGAAGGATGTCATTCGTTCGCTGTTTCCTGAACTATGGGAAGAAGGTAAGAGCGAATTCCGAGAACGGAATTCCTTTTGTTAGGGGGGAAGAATGTAATACCCCTAATTTTAAAAGGACAGTCCTGAAATTTAATTTAATTATTTAAATGCGTTTTTACTAAATTATTTGTTTAAATTGTTTTTTTGTTTATTTTCATTGAATTGTGTGTTTTATTTATTTGTTTTATTTAATTTATTTAACTGACATTTTGTTTAATTTGTGACTGGTTTAATTATGTATTTATGTGGCTATTTAAATAAATTGTTATTTTGAAATTAATTGTTGTCTGTGTTTTGGTTGGTATGGATATTAGTTGTAGGGTTTTATTTTAGTTTTTAATTAATCATATGAGGGATTTAACCGACTTAGGGTTGGCTTTGTATTAGAATTAGGGTTGTGCTGAAGCCTATAAATACAGTATTATACGTTGGTTTAGGGTTACAAACAAAAGCCTATTCACTACGGTGAGACAGAGAGAAACAGAGAGTGAAACCTAGCAAGGTTACCGGAGAGGTTTAAGGACAGTTGGATGGGGTGCTTCTGGGTTGGACCAAGAGCGCCGGAGTTATGGAACGGCAGTATAGGACGTGGATGGGAAACTCAGAGATGGTGGATTTAGAGTTTCAAAATTGAAACTCAAGGCAAGTCTCTATTTCTATTCTTTCCCTTTAATTCGTGTTCAGTGCATGCCTAGGTAGTCTCCAGGACTTAAAGTGAAGTTAATATTAATCTTGTAAGCATGTGTGAATCAACTTTTAAATCGTTGCATAAATCTATTTTGTGGTGGAAAGTTATTCTCGCTTAAAATTCTGTTCGCATTGGTTTTAAACCTGCTTAATTTTTATGTATTTGGGATGTGATGCATGCTTATAATTAATTCTAGGACATCAATTGAACCCTGAAATAAGTTATAAAAAAACTGTACAGTGACTCTGAACTTCGCCGGAGGCGAATAAGACGAACAACTTAGGGTGTACGGCTCTCAAAGGAGGAGAACAGGCTCACTAAAAGAAGGAGCAGGCTCTAGGGCTTGGAGAGCCAGCTCCACAAGGGTGTAGAGCCAGCTCTACAAGGGGTAGAGCCGGCTCCACATGAAGTAGAGGTGGCTTCACCAAGGGGAGAGCTGGCTCCTTTGTTTTAGGAGGCGGCTCCACTCTATTTTCTTAGTTTTTCCATGTTTTGGGTTTGGTTTGGACAGTAGCGGTTGGTTCTAAGTGTTTCTAGATGCTGTAAATGAAGAATAGACCTGTTATAGACATGTAAAGAAACTCTTAAGAAGCATGTTAATGCTAATATGTTGAAACATGAAAAATTAGAAGGTTAAACAATAAACCTGTATGTGGAAAGTTGGATAATCAATTGAAACTACTTACTGTTTTTCTAAAGCACTTTGGTTTCTTCGCATGATTTAATATTGTTAATCATGTCTCAGTTGTGTTATAAGCATATAGTTATTTATCTGGGAAAATAAGTATGCTTAGATGGAATTAATTAATGTTTATTTCTACTGTTTGTTGCGTCAATTATGGTACTGTTTGGAGGAGTTAAATGTTTAGTCTTACTTCATTTATATACAAGACTGGAGTAGGATTTCTAAATCTTATATTGGATGCATAATTTGTCATACACATGTTAGACTATATTTATGCTAATTCTGGAGTACGGTTGATTAGTATCTATTACTATTTTGTCAACTATGTTAACTGGAGGATTATACGAACCGGTATGAGACGGTGACATACTAGGAATGGACTAGTTCAAACACTAAGTTCTACCTAATTTGGATTAAGGTATGGATTAACCATATAGGTTAAGTCCATCACCTACTTGTGTCATGTCAACAAAATAGTTGACTGAATTAATGTGGTTTCAGGACGGATGGTTGTACATATATCAGACTGCTACACAGATGGATGGTATTTTGTATTAGGAGGAGTATGGACTTTATATATTTATTATATGGTGCCATGGTATGAGCTTGAGTCTTAGGACCATGGTTAGGGCGCGTATGTCACCTAGGATGGACAACTGGACATAGGTGTTGTTCCCTGGTAGGTCTAGGTACACATGACCACATTATGTGCGATTTGCTTAGTATCTCTACTCAGGCTGAGACAGACCTATTGGACTAGCGAGCGTCCTATAGTGTGTACTGTATATACATATGGACTACTCTAGATATTTTTGGGCAATCTAGGATGTATCTGCGTATCGGATTACTGTATGGATCATAGTAGAATAGGACTTGCATGTGGGCCTGACCCACTCTCTTATTTTTCAGGTGTTCGTCAGTTCCAGGGTTAGAGCTTAGACGTGTAGAGCAGATACAGACATTCATTCCTCTGACTACGTATGAACCTTTTCTATGTTTAGCTTTAGATTCTTTTTCAGATGTTTTAGTTTTTATTGGGATTTTTTAATATGGGGTCCATTGGGTGGATTCCCGAGTTGTTAAACTTATGGAGTTTTGGATTATCGGATTTTAATATCTATGATTTGAGGATTTTTAATTTAGTATTCCTTCAGCTTATTATATTATTTTTAATTCACTTTGTATTCCGTGTTCATTTTTAAATATTAATTATTTGATATTCCCTCGGGTTTGGGCCTGGACCTGATCAACCCGTGTCTCGGTCTATATCATCGTATGCAGCTCTGGTAAAAACAGACCGGGAGAAGAAGTCTATATCAAAGACTGACTCATGTGCCACTGAAAGGCATGAGTTTCTAGGCAATGGTTGGTCTAAGTGCTGGGCTGGCTGAGCTGGTGGCAGTGATGGAGATGGTATATGCTCAGCCTCAGCCTGAGGAGAAGATAATGCCTCAACAGATGAGTGTAAGTGGCTGTCAGAAGATGTAGACTGAGGTGGAGTAGGCTCTACTGGCTCCTTCTGAATATGAGAGGGCTTTCCTGGCTCCTCTGTCCTCTGTGTTACTCGCCTCTGCGGCCCATGTTGCCGCTTGGCAACAGTCTTTACTCGAGTCATGGCCTACAAAAGAAAAGAAAAATAAAAAAGGAAGTCAGTGCCGGTATAAAGAATTAAAACATAGTTTATAGAATAATGTATGTCAAATAAGATAGACAAAATAGATAAGGAACATGAATCTATGCAAGTGACAAGGAATAAATGACATGATGTGAAGCATACTAGACAGTGTAAGTATGAAATGCATCCAATGTGGAAAACACAGGCATTGGGCATATATAAGATAGCATGGAACACAAGAGATGATGATAAAGTGTGTGATGCAGATCTGTGAAGTTCGATCGATCACAAAAAATGTGAGATCGATCCAAGTTTAATCGATCTTGAAGAAGTGAGATCGATCTCTTACAGATCAATCTGAGAAAAAGTTAGATCGATCGAACTGTGAGGTAAAATTTGAAAAGTCACAGATCTGTGACGTGGATGGCACGGGGGCCTCCCGAGTAAGCTCGTGGGCCTCTCTACATAACAAATTAACATATTTGGTCACTTGATTAGGCCTGTGACCTCCAAAATCAAAAATCAAAACCAAAAATATATACACCGATATATATATATATGTATATACACATATATATACAGAGCTTCAAAGCTTCATCAGTGGCTATAACCATCATCATCATCATAAATCTAACATGGAAAGTAGTGATGGCATCAAAATAAAGCTCGAAATCAAAAAGGGATCTCGGATCTTACCCCAAACCGAGAGAGAAGATGAGATGCGAATGAAATCCAAGATCCGGGATGAGAGAGAGAGATTCGGGATGAGATGAAGTCGCCGGAGGGTTCTCCGGATATGGAAGAGAAGGTTTGTAGCGGCGATGGACTCTAGGGTTTGAAGATTGATTTCTTTGAAATCGATCGAATGACCCTAGGTTCGATTTTTAAAAACATTCCCTTTTTAGTTCGATCGATCGAACTGAATCCTCAGATCGATCAAACTGGAATCGATCTCTCCTCTTAAATGACAAAATTATTTTTGAAATTTTTGGATTTTTCTGAATTTAAAAAAAAAATTAAAAATTAAAACTATTTTTAAATTTTGGAAAATTAAAATTAAAAAATTAGGAATTAAAAATCAAATTTTTTTTTTTTGGATTTTGTTTGGAAAATGAATAAACTAAAATAAAAATAAATTGAAAATTAAAACTATTTAAGTTTTTCAAAAAAACAAAATAAAAATAAAATAAAACAGAAATATTTTTGTATTTTTGAATTTTTTTTTTTTAATAAATAAATTCAAAACAAAAGTCAAAGTCAAAGTTAAAATAGTAAATCAAAGAATAGAGATCGATTTCTCTAAGATCGATCTCAGAAGGAGTCCGATCGATCGAACATGTAAAAATCTACAGACATGTTCGAACGATGGGACAGTGAGATGATTCGATGCAGATTGGATGCAGGTTCAAATTTTTTCTAAGTGTTGAGACTGCAGATCGATCCAAGATGAATCTGGATCGATGTGAGAACTGAAGATCAATCTGATAGAGAGCTAAAATATGCAGGTTTTCTTCACTCGATTGGACAGAGAGGTGATTGGATGTATGTTGGATGTAGGTGGAAAGTTCAATCAATCAAACCTCCTTGTAGATCGATCGAACTGGAACAAAATGTTCATTTTCAACATGAAAGTGCATGTAATCCTAATCACAAGTCCCAGCAATACATATGAACTTAAAGTATATATCTAGACTTCGCAAGAAATAAAATTTAAAATAGAAATAAGGGAGGAATAGGGTTGTAACACCCTACGAAATGCACTAGTCTTTAATGTCTCTTGTAAGACGTTGGGCTCTTTTAGCCCGTATCAAACATCTTGTAGTGCATCCCCTCCTTGACGGGGTGATAAGTGCTTTGAACTCCACCCAACAAATGATTCCCTAAGGAACTTATTGGATTAAGCTCAAAGGAACTTGTTGGTCTTTTTTCAATGTGATCTTTGGGCTTCCATGCCCTTTCAAAACAATATTTTGAAATTTCATTCTTTGGCTTCAAGGTTGAAGATGAACTTTTTAAAATTTTGGTTTTACACAAAAACTCTATTTCTTCACATTCATGGTCATGACATTTCTCTACAACATTCACTTTTTCATGTTTGTCAAATGAATTGGGGGTTGGATTGAAAATATTCAACGTCACCTTCATGTGGCCAAATGAAATTTTCATTATCCCCGTCCCACAATTAATGTTAGCATTTGCGGTTGCCAAGAAGGGACGGCCATGGATAACGGGAATTTGGCTCTTAGGATTTGGAACCGGTTCCGTGTCAATGACAATGAAATCAACGAGAAAGAAGAATTTATCAATCTTGATCAATACATCTTCAATAATACCCCTAGGCTTTTTAATAGATCGGTTGGCAAGTTACAAAATTACCGACGTCGGTTTCAAGTCTCCTAAGCCTAATTTGACATACACCAAGTATGGAAGAAGGTTAACACTTGCTCTTGAATCAAGGAGAGCCGATTAATGATATGATCACCAATGATGCATGAAGTGGTAGGTGAATTGGGGTCCTTAAACTTTGGGAAAGTGTTATGTTGCAAAATTGAGCTTACTTGCTCGGTTAAGACCACTTTTCTAGGTGCTTGGCTTTTGTTCTTCCTCTTTTGGGTGCAAAGATCTTTCAAGAATTTGGCATAGGCCGGAATTTGCTTAATTGCATCCAAAAGCGGAAGATTAACTTTCACTTGCCTAAACACATCCATAATTTCATTTGTCTTGGCCTTTTGCTTGTCAATAGAAATGGATCCTTTTAAGGCATCCGGAAATGGAGCCTTTGGCTCAAAAACCTTTTCAAAATTTTTCTTTGGAGTTTCTTCAACACAAGAAGTTTTGAAATCATTTTGAAAATCACTTTTCTTCAAATCACTTTTCAAATCACTTTTCATCATTTTCTCATTTAAATGATCATGCATGTGCAATGAAGGAGGAATAAGATGTGAAACGAGACGGGTGTCAACTTGTGGTTGCACCGGTTCACTCTTTTCATTGGACATACCCACTTGGTTGTCCACAATCTTCCCACTTCTCAAGGTCGTCACCATATTGACATGCTCTATTGTGTGACCTTCCGATGAGGAATGAGTCTCCACAACACATTGCTGCTTTGGTAGGGCATTCAAAGGCATTTTTCCCTTCTCTCTCGTATTTAAAGTGCTACCTATTTGCCCTACTTGAGTTTCTAGCTTTGCAATGGATTGAGAGTGAGAATGAAGCAATTGTGTGTTCACCTCTAGAGTGCCTAAAGTGGTTAAAACTTTCTCCTCAAAAGCGGGACTCCTAACATTTCCTTGAGAATATGATTGATTGGGAAAATGAGAATTTGAGAATTGGTTTCCTTGTGATTGATATGGTTTATATCCTTGGGATCCTTGGCCTTGCATTGGAGGTGGAATGTACTTCCCTTGAAAACCACCTTGGGAAGGGTTTGAGCCCTCCCCTTGGCTTTTCCAAGAGAAGTTCAGGTGATTCCTCTAACTAGAATTATAGTGATTGCTATAAGGATTGTTCCTTTGATTAACAAATGTTGCATTGACTTGTTCATGGTGCTCACTTTGCACATGTCCATGGGGACAATTGGAAGTAGAATGTAAAACACTTGAACAAGTCATACATGTTTCATTAGATGCATGATGAGAATGGTTGGGGAAGGAAGATACTTGATTCGCCGAGTTTTGGTTAATCAAGAATTAATCAAACCTTTGAGATAAGGATTTCATCTCGGTGGCTATTTCATTGGAATGGTTGACTTGATGTAAGCCAACACTCTTCCTTCCACTTGAATTCCTACCATTCTTAGAGGATAAAGATCGATGCAAAGAGTTTTCACTCATACTCTCATAAAGATGACACACGTCATCCTCATGCCTATCAATGTAAGAGCCACCCATGGAAGCATCAACCATGCCCTTGTAATTATTGAATAGACTCTTAAAGAAATATTGAACTAATTGCCATTTGGGCATGTCATGATGTGGACACTTTCTAAGTAATTAATTGTATCGTTCCCATGCCTCATAAAATGTTTCCCCATCCCCATGTGAAAATTCCTTAATTGAAGTTCTCATGGCATTGGTCTTAGAAACCGGATAGTACTTTTTCAAGAATTCTTGTTGCATTTCTGCCCAAGAAGTTATTGAAAAAGACCTAAGATTGTTGAACCAATATTTTTCCTTGTCTTTAAGGGTGAATGGAAAAAAGTTTAAGCCTTAAGACCTCTTCCGGCATGTTCGTGTATCTCACGGTGGAACATACTTCAAGAAACTCATCCAAATGCTTGTAAGGTTCTTCACTTGGAAGTCCATGATAATTAGGAAGCATTTGAATGGTTTGTGGTTTGATTTCTTAGTGGTGTGCTCTAAATGGTGGCAATTGAATGCATGTGGGTGCATTATATTCATTAGGCACATAGTGATCTCTTAAAGTAAGGGGAGGATTAACAATTGGTGGTGCAACATGGGCACCTTGATTGCCTTGGACTATGGGAGGTTGTGGAGCATACATTGGCCTTGGCATTCCCAATGGAACTTGGCCTTGTTGTTGTGGTTGGTGAATGAATGGCCTTGTCATGCCTAATGATACTTGCATGTTTTCAAGATGCACATTGGGATGGAGGATACCTTGTTGGTCTATGTGACCAAGGTCCTCCACATGGTCTTCATTATGTACTTCCATTGTAGAAGTAGAATGATCAAAATTACCCCTTCCCCTAGGTGTATGAACAATAGCTTCAAGATTCAAATTAAGAGGGACAAGAGTAGGATTTAATGACCTACGACAGTGCATGCACAACAAGACACAACAAGCAACAAGCAATGAACAAACATTTCACCTTCACAACAAATCAATCAACAACAAACTTCCTCCACATACAATGATTCATACTCCCATGCTTTCAACAATATGCAAAGAACAATAAAATGCCTCCATGCGGGCTCACGATTTATCTAAGAATTGAAATACAAGCCTCCACGCGGGCCGACTATTTAACTAGAAGTTAAGTTAAGAAAGAGTTCACAAAGGGTCCTTTAGCACTTCAATTCATTTTCCAATTTTAGCTTTGCAATTTTTTATTTATTTATTTTTTTTATAGCTTTTTCCTTGCTTTGCTTGAAATGCTCATTTGCTCGCCTTTTTAGCTCAATGTAACTAGTTAAACAAGAACCAACACAATAAGTAACCAAAATGGAAACAAAAATAAAGTAAAAACACGATCAAAAGAGTACTAATTCCTAATTGATTCCACAAATATGACGCTGTCTTCAATCAATCCCCGGCAACAGCCCCAAAAACTATGGTCGTTCGATGCTCACATAGCTTAGAAAGGTGTTTTAAGGTGAGAGGCTAAGTTTTACATTTATAATTTTTCACTACTACCTTTCACTAAAAATATAGTTAGGGCAAGTAGGGATCGTCCCAAGGATTGGTGGGTCGTATAAGGTTATGGAATCGAGATTAGGGTTAGTAGGTCGAGTGATCAAAAGATTTGCTGATGATTGAATTATACTAAGATGCAATTAAAACTAAAGTAAACAATTAAATGCAATAGGGAGAAAATAAGAGAGAGAGAGATCTTGGTGTTTAGAGATCATCACTAAACATAACTTTTTTACACCCTTAATGAATGATTAATGAGGGGGAAAACATGTATTGTAACAATAGTGTGTGTGTGTGGTTGTTTCAACAAGCATGGATGACTAATTAAGTATATATTGTCTAAGTAACATAGTGGATAGCACAATATATCAAACTAAGCCATTAATCATTTATTTAAGCTCATAATCCAAACACATCACAAGGTTAGAGAAATATGCTACTTGCATTCATAAGTATGGAACATCAAACAACAAGCATGGATTGTCCTCCCATTTAACATCTAAACTACAACTACACTATAATTAAGCTAATGACATGGAATTAAACTAATTAAACTAAGTGAGAGGCACAATCCATCAAGAAATGAGCATGAACCATCAAATAAACCACAAGAGCATTCTATTAAGCACTATGTCTTGACAATCTCTAGATCCATAGCATCAATATACATAGACATGCATCAATAATACAAAATCTAGAGACAAACACATGAACATCTATTCTAGCATACATAGACATATGGATAGAATGAAATGATCAATTGGAAGCATTAAACCACACAAATCATTAAATAAACAAGATCCATGTATATAAAAATGTCAAAACATGTATCATAATACAAATCCCCTAAAAAATACATAAATTTAGATGTAAAAAACATGCTTAGGGCTAACTCTAGCCCTAAGAAGATGTCTAGCCACTCATGGATGGTGTCCTCCAACCCTCAAGGGCTAACTCCATGGTAGAAATTGTTCCTCTTCTTGGTTTATGGAAGATCTCTAAGCTTGTGTCTTTAGCCTCCTCTCCTCTTTTCTTTCTCACTAAGAATATGATATGGAAATTGTGTCAAAAGTCTCCTTGTAAAAGTGGCTCATATTCCTTATATAGGTAGGTCAAATGTTACCCCCAATGACTTGGGCTCGTACACCAATATTCCTCCTAATGATTGGATATGAGACAACTTTGAATGAGCTAGAAATTAAATTTTCTCGCACTTGGGGAAGTTCTATCAATCGAACCTTGGGTTTTGATCGATTGAATATGGCTGAGATCTATCGAACTAAGGCTGGATCGATCCTCTATGGTGGCACCTTTTTGGATAAAGACAAATCTGAGATATTTTGGAGATATTTTTGGGAAAGAGACAAAAGTGGTAGATGGGGTGGTACAACTAGATAAGATGGAATCTTTTTGATCGATCGAAAGAAAGTTGGATCGATCGAACTTTGTGGGATCTTTGGATAAGGACAAAATAGCTTGGATCCATCTTTTAGTGCTGAAATTGATCAATGTTGGATCGATCGAAGAGATTCCCTGATCGATCGAACTTGCTGAATTTCCACCATTTGCTTCCTTTTGCTCCCACTTTGCTCATTTCTTTGATTCATCTCAAGATTGCTTCAATTATGCTCTTATTTAGCTGAGTTAGCTTATTTTGGGGATAAGTACTTGAAAATAGAAATAATACAAAATAAATTTAAAGTGGGAAAATAAGATAGATAAATGTTCTAGAATACCTAAGCTTAAGGGGTTTAAATGCGCACTTTTCAGCGCTCATCAATTAGATTGAGTTTTGCGGTTGTAATAAAATTTGATAGAACTTTGGGGGCAAGTTTGTAATTAATGAGAAGTTGTTTAGAATTTTGGGACTTAGGATTCTTTTTCTTGGATGCCTTGGTGAGTTATTTGAGGCACCAAAAGGAATTGAGAAATAAAAGAAAAGAAGAAAGAAAAGGAAAAAAATGGAAGAAGAAATAAATAATGATGTGGGAATTTTATGATGAGGTTGGAAGTTATTTGTGTATAAATAGGTGAGGGGAGTATTTGGGAGAAGATAGAGAGAGTGAGATAAATGATCAAATGAGGGAATTAGAGAAGAAGAAGAGAGGAAGTAGAAGAAGGATGCCGGAGGTGACGAATTTTATTTCCGGTAAAATAGACTTCAGATTTTAAATCCTTGAGGCAAGTTTATACTCTACTCTACCCCTTTGAATTTATAATCCTATCACCTTGATTAATCAAAATTATAGTTGTTATTTTAGTCTATCACTTGATTTAAAATAAAATAATAGTTTTATTTTATTTTTTGGATTTAAAATAATTGATTAATTAGATGCCATGAACATGATTATCCTTTGTAAAATTATAGATTTAATCACGTGTATATATGTATGTGGTGTTGTTATAATCTAATGTTGGATGTATTGTTAAGATAAAATTTTAATTATATTTTATCTTGTGGAATAAAATAATCTATTAATTGGATTTTATATTTATTCTTTGTAAAATTATAGATTTAAATTATACGTATATATATACGTGTGTGTGTGTGTGTGTGTGTGTGTGTGTGTGTGTGTGCGTGTTGTTATGATGATTAAATTTGTATTTTTATGAAATTTGTATAGATATATTAAAGTTTGTGGTGTACGATTAATTATATTAAATGAATGATTAGGTCATTATATATATTAATTATGGTCCAATTTATTATTCTTGACCCAAAATATTAAATATAAGTTTTTGGGATTTTTTTGGTATTTTTCTATAATTTTCTAGACATTTTTAGAATTTAGTTTATAATTTTTGAAATTTAAATTAAATTATGTAATCCGGTGTAATGCAGTTCATAGAGGGCTGACGCATATCTGGATCTGGACCGTTAACTTGGACCGGTCAATAGAAGACTAATCTGGTGTGGACGCGTTCACATTAGCGTTTGAGCTCAGCTTATTATTTTGCCTATTTTGTGACCCGAAATTGAAATAATCATAACTTAGTCGTTTTAACTCCAAATTGGGTCATTCTTGAACCTAAATTTAAGGATTTTTCATCTTGATCCTAAATTTAAGGATTTTTCATTAGCTTTCCAATGGTATAAATTCCATTTTCAGATTCCTATCCTACTAGGAGATATTTACATTTTAGTGAGGAAGTGTTGGAAAATTATTTAAACCGAGGTGGAATATTTATGGGAAAAACATTTCCATAGGACTTAGAACCTCTTGTAATGTTTATAGATGTTTGGTGTGACCTTAATGGACTTAGTAATTATTACATTAACGGTAACAGTAGCCATGTAGGCTGTTACAAAGCGTTACATTCGCTAATCAGAGCATGCCAGGTCAGCCGCGTATGTGTGCTGCGTGTGCGAGCACGTGTCCGCGTTTGAGTGCGCATTCTTGTAGCCCCTTAAGTGTGTGGGGAGGAACTTGGGGTGCGAGGACATGTCTAGTATGATGTGGCAATGTGTGGGGAAGCTATATGAGGCTCTGGAGGCACGTAGGGGCATGTAAAAGGCCTCAGAAGTTGGCTAAGATCCCTGTAGAACCCAGTAACTATTCTTAGGCTTCCAAAAGTTAAATCCCCCACTTTAGGACTCCTATTTGGTATTCTCGGGTGGATTATTATATTCAATTGTTTAAGTTGATAATGATAGTAATCATTAATGATAGTTGAATATATATTACATGATTTTAATCATAATGGGTATCCGAATTATATTACAGATTGTGTTATTAAATTTATAAATTTTCTGATGATATTAATCATGTCCTAGTTGTTATTAAAATATAATGGACTTTATTTGAAATTTAAATAGCTTATAAACTGTTAATGATATTAATTATTATTATATTGATGTTGTGTGCATTTTGTGAAGAATGATGTAATGACTAATAATTACGGACATTATTATATCATACTATATGGATGTGTTGCCATAGTTGTTAATGATAGTAATCATTATTTTATATGCATTTGTGGAACCATGGGAGATGGCTAATAAGTTTAGACTCACTTTATTGAGATAGATTTTATGGCTGTTGGGTATGTGGTTGATTATTATTTGTGGAACCACGTGAGCTGGCTAATAAGTTTAGACTTATTTTACCGGGACAGATTTATGGTTATTGGGTATGTGATTAATTATTATGTATGGAACCACATGAGCTGACTAATAAGTTTAGACTCACTTTACCAGAACAGATTTTATTACTGTTGGGTATGTGGTTAATTATTATGTGTGGAACCATGTGAGTTGGCTAATAAGTTTAGACTCACTTTACCTTATAGACAACTATATAATTGTCGGGTATGTGGTTGATAGATTGGTGACACCGCATGAGCTGGCTAATAAGTTTAGATTGACTTTACATTATGGGACAACTATACGATTATCGGGGTGTGCGGTTGATTATTGAGAATCTTGCCATTGGGTAAGTATATGAGATTCTTATCATTGGGTAAGTATATAGATTATTATTGAGATTCTTGCCTTTGGGTAAGTATATGGATTATTATAGAGTTTCTTGTCACCGTGTATTTACACTTACTATTTTGGGTTATGTGATCTATTATTTGATTATAGAGTTACCTTTGGGATTTGTGGCCTATTGTTGGATTATATTTATTATTGGGATTTAGTTATCCATTGTTTAATCCCATATACTATAGGGATTGGTGGACTGGTGTTCAGTGTATAGGATGTTGGTGTATATAGCCAAGTGATGTATTACATGTATAGGAGTTATTGCCCGGTTAGATATTAGACACTTAATTATCCTATATGAGTTCTAAGTGGTCATCGTGTATTCTGGATGTGGTTACCTACACATAATGATCATCTATTAGTGTGTATATGTATATATGACTATATAGCTATTGAGATGATTTTTTATTAGAGATGATTTGTTTATAGATTCTCTGCTAGGTTGTAGAAGATGGAACTTGCTCCTGGGTCTAACCCACCTTTTGTTGTTAGATTTCAGGTCCTTGTTAGATTCAGCTTCGGGAATAATGACTCAGCGGATTAGGGATTTCACTCATCTTCCACTCTTCTGGCTTATTTTAGTATATGAGTTTTTTTGATTTTAGAGTTATTACGGTTTTGGTTTAGGGTTCCTCACATTAAAGGATTCCCGAGTTGTATTATTTGAAGTATTAAAGGAGTTGTAAAGTTAAGGATTTGTATCTGGATTTTATTTATTTATTAGAATTCATTTCCGCTTTTATTTTCCTTTATTATTATCATTTTGTATTCCGTGCTTTTTTATTACCAAATTGTTTTTGATATCCCTATATTTTTGGGTATGTACTTGATCAACCCACACTTGAAAATTTGGGGGTATCACAATACTAGCAAGGCCGGAACAACACATGGGATCATGTTCTCCCGAATCAACTCTTTCTGTAGTAACTTTTCCACTTGTTCTTGCAAAATTTGACTCTTGTTGAGACTCATACAGTAATGTCATAGATTTGGCAGGCTTGCCCTAGGCACCAAGTCAATGTGGTGTTGAATGTCCTTCGTGGGAGGGAAACTATCAGGCAAGTCTTTCGCCACCAACTCACTAAACTCTTGCAATAATGGCTGTACTATTGATGGTACTAGAAAATGAGATTGTTCAACCACTTCCCCCTTGCACATAATAGCAAAGGTTTTAGGGGCGGTTGATATTTCGCCACAACATTCCTCACTGTTGATCAACATAACTGAATTTCCTTTGAGAATTTTGGGTTGTTTCAGTGGATCCAGAACAATCTTCTAAGCATTCTTGTATATAATATGCACATTGTCTTTACCACAGTGAGTGGCATCGACATCAAATTGAAATGGTTTGCCTAATATCATATGGGATACAAGTAATGTCCTGGATTTTTTTTTGGATTTTTTGATATTTTTATTTATTTATTTTTCATACCTCATTTTGCATGCCACGTGGGTCCGGAGGGTTGTTTGGGACATTTTCATGAGTTTAGGAGTTTTGGGAATGCATTTTATTCATTTTGAGCATGTTAGAATTTACAAGATCGATTTTAGAATTTGTCGGAGTTGGGATTGACTTTGTGCTCTGGAATTATTCCTGATTTTTATTTTGCATTAATTATATTTGGCATGTTATATATATATGCATGTGTATATATATATGTGGAAGATATTTTAAGGGTAAAGTGGGGAAGTTGCATGACATGAAAGGATTAAATGGGTAACTTTAGCCAAAGGGTAGTTTGGACCACGTGGTGTGTAAGGACTCGGTCATTTTTCTTCCTTTTCTTTTTCTCAAATTTTAACGGATATTTTTTTTTCCGTTGTCTTTTCCTTTTTGGGTTCGGTTTTTCATCACTTGATGTCGTCTCGAGTGCTTTGGAATGATTTTCGAGACTCTTTTCCTTGGATTGACAACTTCCTTTGGGGATTGTGTCATTTCTATATTTTATTTTTCCGAGCACTATTCACATTTTGTCTTTTTCTCGTTTATCCTTTTTCCTTGCACAACCTCACTTTTTGTGCTCGGATTTGATTCCGGTTTTGCATGCATTTATGATATTTGACTTCCATGATAGTGGTATTTTTACTTTCTAGAAAAGCATGTTGATTGCTTACTTCTTTCATAAAGGTGCATTAATGCATACTTTAGTGTAATTATTCTTGACTTGTGGGTTTTAGTGTAATTAAATAAAATAATTATTTTTCATCTTGGGGACCATTTTGCAATTAAATTTGGAAGATATTTCAAAAAGGACCTTTTTGTAATTTTTGAAAAGTGTGACAAATGTCATACTCTCATTGGTCCACTTGTTGACATTGGTCCACTTGTTGACATTTGTGTGGAAACACTTTAATGCATTGGATGATGACATTTGGAGGGTGAGGATTCACCCACTTGTTGGCCTAGGATTGGTGCACTTGTTGGCTTGGATGGTTGATAAGTGTAGGTGTGAGATTAAGCCTAGGAAGGAGCCATGGATTGATGACAAGTGTAGGTTCACAATTTAGTCTTGCAAATATCTTGGGCCACTTTGGGATTATGGTTTTAAAGGAGGGTTTTTGTGCAATTGACTGTAGATGTGTGTGTTGACCATGGTGTAAGAGCACATAGTGAGTGGAGGATTTCTATTTCCTCCACTCACACTTAACCACATTATTTCATTCTCTTCCTTACAAGAAAACCCTAGCCTCCATGGATGGAGCTTGAAGCCTTAGGCATTAACCTTGATCTTTGAGGCCCTTCCACTTACTTTAGACCATAAAGCTTGGAATACTTTTTGTTCCCCTCATCCTCCTCTTCAAAACCCTTGAAGGATCTAGCCTAACTCCTAGTTTTGCTTTGGTATCTAGAGATTCAATTCTCTAGTGAGGTATTGATCTATTATTTTGAAGTATTTTTATGTCATTATTGAGTGTTTTACATGTATGGAAGAGAAGGACTTGTATTTTGCCATTAAACTGTTTTAACTTGAAATTAATCTTGTCAAATTAAATATAGAATATGAAAATATACTCAATTAGCTTTCATTTAGTTTTGGTTTCATGTAATTTGGATTTAAAATGAATTAGTTATGAAATTTTGAAGTTGCAAGCTAGTTGCCGGAAATTTGAAGCTTTTCCTTTTCAGTCCGGAAATGAATTTTTTTATATGGAGCTGTGTTGCTTCAATTGCCTTAAAATTTTTACTGGAACTTTCCCCATGGGTTTTACACTACTCAGAATTTTTTTACGATTTTAGAGTATTCCTAAATTTTTTTAAAAATCTAAAACTATCTGCTGTCCATGTTTTTATTGTAGCTGGAATACATATTTTTAGATGATTTATTTCACTAACCTTTTAACATTTCCAGTTTTACACTCTCATATGTTTACTTCCAAAATAAATTAGGTTTGCCCAATTTGGATGTCAAATGAATTTTCAAAGTTGGAAGCTACAGGCTGAAAATGTGTTTTTTGGGCAGAATTTGTTTCAAAGTTATGGGGCAAAACTGTTTTAATTGGGAAAATATTTTGTTAAACTAAATTAATATTATCAAATTACTGTGTTTAAGCTTTCATTGGGCTTTGGATTCACTCAATTTGGGTTAGAATTGAATTTTTTATGAATTTTACAAGTTGAAGGTAGCAAGCTGAAAAATCTGTTTTGCGGACCGAAAATTTGGGGCGATTTCATTTCGGTGGTAATTGGGATTTTCATTCCAATTGAGGTAGGGAATGTTTTAAGATTATTTGTGTGTTGTATTGTATGTTTGCCATGATTATACAACACATATATATGCCTTGTATCAAATCTAGAAAGTTAGTAATTTTTATTTCTTTGTATAAGATTTAAAATTTATGATGATGTATAACTTTGATTTGAATTGTAACACACTAGGAAATTATGCTTAGATATGTTGGTTAACATATATTAAATTTGGATCATTTGATTAAGAATTACAACTTTTATTTAATATTTATCTTTAGTGAAAGTTTAATTCACATGGTTGTATCAAGCATTAAATCAAGCTGTAATGTGGTATTTAAATAGGCCTTGGCATGTTCTCTAACATAGATTAAATTGAGGGCATTTGGAATTGTTTAAAAATCTAAAGGAATTTAATTAATTAGCTTAATTAATTTTGTTTTAAGTGTTTTAATCACTTAACTTATCATTTGATGTTATATATATGATGACCATGACATGTCTTTCAATATATATTAAATTGAGGTTATTTGGATTAACTTGGAATTTAGAGAATTTAACTATTTATGTTTAATTAAATTCTACTTTATTACTACATGTATTTAATTGCATTTTGGAAGTTGTTTCTATATTTAAATCATGGATTTGGATTTGATGTATGTTCACTTGATTACTTTTTAGCATAGGATAACATAGTTATTACTTTTATATTCATGAGAATATGTTTTTCCTTATTGAATATATTGTTGCTATGTGTAAGGAATTGCACACTTTGTATTTGACATCTTACATGCCATAGTAGTTGTGAATTTTGAGCATTTATTGTATAAGTTTCCAAAATTTGGATTGTGCTTGGTAAATAGTTGATATCTTGTATATACATGTTGATATATATACGTTGTTGCATAATTTTTTGATTTTGGAAACTTGGGGATGTCGTTGTTTGGCTACGGCTAGGACTTGGTTCTAGTACAAGGGATTGTCCCTCTATATAGTCTAGTGCGCACATAGGGAGGTTACCCATGGGCTAGTAACCCTAAAGTAATTATGTTGTCGGTCTGATCCGGCGTGACGTCCGAGTATCCACTTTGTTTGATTTCGTATTTCATTTCAAGTTGATAATTAGATGATATCGTAACTTGTTGTCCTTATTTGATTTCCTATTTTGAGCTTAAGAAGTAGCTTTGTGAAAGCATGCTTCATGCATTGTATTGGAAGTTCCATTGTTGGTTAAATTGCATCGATATCATAATTTGTGTTTTGATGTTCAAATGTAGTTTAGGAATGACCTTATAGATTCATTTTAAACATAGACGTTAGGTGGCATGACCCACACTTGTTGTTTTCGTATTTTGGATTTCAAGTTGAAGACTTTGAGAATCTATATCTTGTTGCCTTGTATAACATGTTTCCATGTTGTTTGAATTGGATGAACAATGTGATTATGATAAAAATGATCTAGGTAGCTTAGGATGCTCCCTGGGTCTCATCTTGACATAGATGTTAGGTGGCATGAGTCCCTTTAACATGTTTCACCATAAGGTGATAAAATTGTAAAATGCTAGGTCGATGCATGCTCATCTCCTACGAGTAGCTTTATATTACTCACCCCTATGATACTGGGGCATATTTCAGGTACAGGACTCAGGATTTGAAGATTCCATTGCTCCTTGGATGGCTTACAGTTTTTAAGTTTCTATTTTATGCAAGTGTTAGCATAAGATGCCTCTTTGTAGCCTTATTTGTTTAAACTTGTATTCGTTGATTCGTATATGTAAAGTATACGTAAGTGCACTCTTTTCAATATATTTAACATGTATTAGATGAGGCCGGAGGCCAATGACATGTATCTCCTTTTCTATGCACTTTTGTTTTCAAAGTTTATTATGAAAATATTGGAAAATGTGAAGTCATTGCTTCATAACTTTCGTATCGGGTGTTGGAATTTCATATCTTTTTTGCCCGGACTTAGAATCAGATGATTCTTGAGTCTAATTTTGTTCAATTTTGCATTGTCCTTCCAATGGTGTGCACGGTGTCACCCTTTTCAGTGAAAAATGACCATTTTGCCCTTAGTTCATCTCTTTTCAGGTTAAGCATTCTTGCTTTATTTTCTTGGCTCATTTGAGTTCCGTAGCTTCATGGAGAGTCATTTTGGGGCCTTAGGGATAACGTACATCTCTTGAGGTCATTTGGTTTCTTTCGCTTCCGCATTTCGGGTCCATTATCGGGTCAACTTCAGGTTCATCACTAACGCACCGGGTTGAGAAATCCGGGTCGTTACATGGTGACACTTGGCAAAATGATGGCCATATACATAATTTGAAGAATTGGCAAACCAATTCCTTTTTCTTCCGTTTTTGGCCACTTTTCTCTCTCTCTCTCTCTTTCATCATATATACACACAAATACATTTATGCTTCAAGCTTATACTTAAGATTTCAGGGTTTAAAAGTGAGATTTAGATTTAGTGGTAGACAACTAAGTTGTTCTTCTTGGTGAAGGCTTCTATTTGAGACCAACATTAAGGCCATTTGTAGGAATTTTGAATTTAACATAGGTTATGGTCTTGTTTAGCTTGCTTAATTGAGGTAAGGTTGTTTAATAATGCCTTATGCTCTGTCTCTTCATAAGTTCTTGTTTTGACTTTTATACTAAGCATGATCAAAATTGAAGAATGTGAAGTGAAATTGCTAGTTATATGTTGATTTGATGAAATACTCATGCCTAATGTGTTACTTATGTAACTATGTGCTAAATGGTTTAAATTGAATGTATGAGTAAAAGTTGTTATATTGAAAATGTTGTTTTGGTAGTGAAAAGTTCATATGAATGCAAAACATGATTATTTGATTGCTTGGAAGCTTTAAGCACGATAGGATTGTTTAAGTATGACATGTGTACAATTTATTCACCATGAAATTGCTAAACATTAAATAGAATGCAAGGATTTGTTGTAGCATGTGCATTGGTTTCATATTAATAAATGGTGTCATGGGCATAGTGGTGAGGATTGGGATGAACAAGAAAGGGGATTGAGTTTCTACGAAGGGTTGTGAAATGGTTTTTGAAAAAAACCAGATTTCTTGAGTCCGGTACGAACTTGACCTAAAGGCAGTGCCTGCCGGTAAATCAACGTGTAATATTGAATTAACTAGGCTCCAAATGGTCGTCGGATTTGATGTCAGGGATAGTTTATCAATCTCACCTCGGTAAAGTCGGTTAGCGATATTCGGTGTGAGTTGTGTCGTTTTAAGACTAGGATTGGGACGGGAATACACTTCATTGCATTATTCATGCTTTTAGATCATTGCATTATGAAATGAATGCTAATTTTTGCTAGATTTTTGGATGATTCCCCAAAGCATGCTCCTAAAAGCCTTCTCCCATTTTCTTTGATTGTTGACTTAAGGGAATCCAAAGCCGATGCCTTAACATCTCCTACTGAGCCTCCGTGCTCACCCCTTCCTTTAATACTTTTTAGGTCATGACAAGGAAGTAGTAGATGACACACCTCTACAAATGTAGGCGTAGGCGAAGTACTCATCTTTTGTTGTTTTGTGCCAATGATGATTTTGCTATTTTGTAAAGAGACTACTATTCATTTAAACTATGGAAATCATTGTATTTGTGGCCACAAAGGCCTTAACTATACAATCATATTTTTTTGGACTACCTTTGTATGTTTTAGGATATATAAATGATGATAATGACATACATTAGTATATTGGCAATGATGGATGCATTCGAAAAAATCTTATGTGGATCATTACATTATGTTATTAATTTCAATATATATGAATGCATGATGATGTTTTAGTGCATTATTTTCAAGAGTTGGTATAGGTGTTCGATGGTCAAAATGACCAAATTATAGCTCCAAATTAGGAACCATTTATAAGGGGAAAATAGAGGGTCTACCCTCATTTTTTTAAAAAAAACATAAATAAATGGGTGATTGATCACTCACCACGGGCGCTTGATCACCCTTCCAAACCAGAACATGTATTCTGCCAGGGGGTGGGTGTGATACCCCTTGATTCTAGAACACGGGTTGATCAAGCCTGTGCACAAAACCGAAGGATTTCAAATAATCAATAATAAACAAGCATTGAATACAAGAGGAATAATAATAAAATAAATAAATATCGCTGAAAGAGAAAAACTACAATAATAATTAAATGATAAATCCTCTGATACCATAATTTCCAATAAAATCTCATAATAATAATAAATTTACAGCGTACAACTCGGGAATCCAAATATCATGGTCCCCTAAATAAACTAATCCCGTAAATTGAAATGAATAGTGTCTAAGTCTAAATACGAAATAAATAAGATAATATCTTACGTCGTCAAATCCGAAAGAATGAATAGGCTACATTGAACCCTAGTCGGCCCATACGTGATTTCTAAAAACAAAACCTAAATTTAACATTAATATAACCCTAATATAATCCAATTCACGCAATTAAACAAATAAACACTCCAATGAAAGACAAATAATAATGCAATTAATTCAATAAAAGAAAAATAAAATTACAATTAAATAAAGCCATCAATTAATTCAAATAAACACAATTAAAGAAAACATTTCATTTAACTAAAACAATTAATTAAAATAAACAATTTCTCAAATAAACAATTTGACACATAAGCACATAGCCACAAAATAAATTTAAAATTGCACATAGAATAAAATTTAAATTCTAATTTTATCCTCTTGAAAATTAGGGGTATTACATTCTTCCCCCTTAACAAAAGGAATTCCGTCATCGGAATTCATGAAACTCTGAATTATTATTATTATTATTATTTTTTTAAATTCATTTCCATTCCATTGTGGACGCTGCCTCTGTGTAGGAGCTTCACTGAATTCCAAATCCTCCAAGAAAAATTTATGGGTCCACTATAAAGGAAACATAAAAATTATTTAACACGTAAATTATATTTAGCAACTACTCATCCTTACCCAATTATTTATTTATACAGGGTATAGATCCACATTCCTCCAAGTTCCATAGCATATATGTGCAAAACTACTATGCATCCCATCATAATGTTTTAAAAACACTAATCGATAGGCTACCGCCTAAATAAAGAAACACCATCCATGAAAAGTCAATTTAATACATAAAAACTGACCTTCCTTAATAACGCACCTTGCTTCTGATATGGAAGACATCCCAATCAACTGTTTCCTGATAGAAAATGCTAATGTATGAGTGTAACAATTAACAAAATCACACTACCGCCGCCAAATCGCGCACAATCCATTACAAAGGAGAGTATTCTCTCCGATGTTTCCGTTAATGAAGCCAAGGTCTTATTGTACAACCCTCACTACCATTACAAACCAATAGATAAGAGGTTTACTCTATTAATATAAAAACTGCAAATGTGGTCATACAAACCTTCTTGTGTCAATAATATGAGAAGTGAAATCAACACTTCCAACTTTTCATAAAAACCTAGGATATCTATCCTAAGTATCTCTTCCAGGATCAAATGTACATTCTCGATCCAATCCTTCGTCTAGAGATATGAAGCACACCTATACCTCCATTATCAGTGCAATGTAGAACTGATGTGAAGTCCAAAAGTGAACATTACACGAATTAATGTCCATCAGCAAACTTGCTCAATCCACCATTCTTAATCCATATAAAATTAAAATTCCAACAAATGTCGATAATTTCTACCAACCATCCACTCCTAATTAGTCCTACTCCCATTTTGATTTAGGCAGTGGCAAAAATCTTCAATGATCTCCGGTTATCTATTTTCCACCTTTCTAACAGGTGTTACTCGTATAGATAGTTGTATACATGTCTCTTACCAAACCTGAGCACTAGATCTGACATTTGTTGTCTTGATGTTCCTTATAATCGTCTGAGTGCATCGAGAAAGTCTCTAAATTTTATATCTTAGTTACTCCGACATCATTCACAAAATCAACGAATCCTTCTCCAGTACCTTAAGCTCTATCTGAGTAAGGTAACCCCTCTATAGGGTCAGCTCCCATATTTGGAGTTAACCTTCTTTAGTACCTTGGTAATAGCAAGTGTCTTTATTATACAAGCTATAAGTTCAACTAATTTCTCAACAACTATCCGAAGGTTTAATTACCATCTCGGTTGTTAAGAACATCCATTTCCATATTCCCTTCCATCAGACAGAACTTAATGTAAAGTGTTAATCACCACTTTAATGTATCTAAGTTGTCTCATAATCCATGCTATTCATATGAACTAATGTCCTACTAGTTCGTAATAACCAAAAAAAAAAAAAGAATTGAGCTGATTCCATTTAGAACTTAACCGGTTTCCCACCCAGAATCCTAACCCTTTTGTAAAGTAAAAAATCCCCCAACTAAATCCGTGAGAATGCTCTATCATTTCCACTTCAGTATAGATAATGACTGCAAAGATCTAATGATCTCTGCTGGTCCATCTCGATTATCTAATTACTATTAGACTGGAAGACAAAATCACTTTGTCCCTCCTCCTGCTTGTCCTCCAAACATCTGCTTCATACCGTGAAGCATCATGTTTCCACCAGGATAAATAACATATGAAGAGTTGTGAACCTCAGTCTTTACATTCCTCCTTCCAAATTGTCTACAGAAAGTACCGTTAGTCTGGTGTCACCAGCTTTTGTCTGCACCCATTGTGTAAATTGGAGCATCTATAAAAGCTAACTTTACAAACAAATTTGTAGATACAGATCCGTGATAGACTTACCGATATGGAATGTTAATCTGTAATTCCATTCATTGAAAGTCAACTAGTAATAACCTTTCCGCACAGACCGTGCACCTCTTCCTTATATAAGTAATCGGTCCCACCATCCTGTCTTTGACACACCCTACTTCTTTAATATAAGTAAGTGTCAATTAGACTCCTTGTCTCACTTCAAATAGATAGGGAATGTTTTCATCTTCCATATAGTCATCAATCCCCTAGCATCAATTAGTTGTTGCGAACTGTGACCTAAAAAGAAAATTTCCATATTATTTGTGCAAATGAAGAGACTTTACTTCCTCCTCAATATGAAACCCTGGCAACTCCTCCTAATGTCACATCCTCATGAATAAAATTCTTGATTAAGGATAGACTGATGAAAATTTATTCAATCCTCTATCCCGAACAGGTGTTACTCCACTAAGAGCCTAAATCAGTACTAAATCCTTCTTCCGTTTTGAGAACAACCTTTGAAATTTTCCAAAGAAGACATTATGAAAATCCTATACCTCCAATAAACCATCGTGGTGTTGCAGTGGTCTTTATTTACTACAATGTCACGAATACCCAAAACATTAACAACCACCATTACCATGGCGTTGTAGCGTAAAGTATATCAACCTAATCGTTCTTGATTGTTTGACTCATACCGATGGTTTAACTATCCCATCCTGAAAACATACTATAATGACGCATGTCCAGGTCCAATAGATTGGCTAGATTTATATATATTTACCAAATCCTATAATGACATGCCCACAATCCTAGCATAATTTAATGCTATTACTCCATGTTATTAAAACCATAGTTGTCTGATCACATACTTGTGTCCCCAACTAAACCAAATTCCCAATCCTGAAAATTAATGAAAAATGAAACACGTATGATACACACATAAGAACAAAATATAATCCTACCTATGACATCATTCTTTCTAGAAAAGAAAATCTCCTTTGGAACAACCTTACAAAATTGACTCACAATATCCCCTTTTTATATTTTCGTAGGTAATCATCCAACCTCGAAACATATCCTTAAACATAGCTTAATAGCAACATTCATTTGCTTAAGCAAAAACTAAGGGCTTAACCCTCATCCTCCTCATACACGGAATGCAAACCGTATAACGTGGCTTTATAAAGCAACTTAGAATGTCACAACCTAATCCCCATACTCTCTGGAATATGATATAAAAATCATATATTTCGTTCTGCGAAGAACTCCATCCGATCCCCATACTCCTAAAGAGTACTCCCTACATAACTCTCTTAGAGATGATATCAAAATCTAACTATATGTAGATTTATTCCCACCAACTCTACTCGTATCATTCACTATACTACTAACGAATAAGATTACCCTCGTGTGATCCTCCATCTTCAAGATTTAGTACCCTCTTTCTTGTATACGCTGGAGTCTCCTCTATTAGGTTCCTCTTCGAACCCTACTCCTTCCTTGTCTCATTTTTGAGAACAATTGAAGTTGTGTTGGCCCCGATAGGTGGTGACCTAACACGTACACCTTAATCCTTTCTTGGCTTATACTTTTTAAGTAATGCCAACCCCAGAATTAACTCTTTGATCCCAAGTTCTGCGTCTGGAAAAGAACTCGATCACATACTCCTTTACTCATTTGGGTCTCTATCGCTTTTGCCTTGGACCCAATCCTCCTTCCTAGTGTCAACCCTTCTGTGACTACAGAATATGGTTGACATTAGCTCCTCAAAACGAACCGTAGATAGAGTACTACGAATCCTAGTATGGCTCTAAGTTTTAAGAGACGCAACGCGGAAGTCATATAACGAAAGACACTCCTAAGTACACTAGAACCTGGAGTGCTCTAATACCAACTGTGATACTCCTGGATCTCCGGATGCGGGTTGGCCAAGCCCACGCTCGATTACCCGAGGATATCAAATCAATTAGCAGTAATCGAACACAGAATATAAATATGATTAACAAGAATAAATAGAAACGCTGAAAAGAACTAAAACGATAAACCAATAACTTTCATTGATAATCCAAATCTTCTGATACAAACTGAAATTAAAACTCAGGAATTCATCTAGTGGACCCCTAAAATATCCCAACTAAAATTAAATAACTGGAAATAAAACCCAAGTCTAAAACATGAAATAAAATCCTACGTTGTCAGTGGAGTGAATGACTGTATCTGCTCAGCATGATCAAGCACTAAGCCTGGAACTGACAAACACTTGTAAAAATAAGAGTGGATCAGGCCCACATGCAAATTCTATTATAACTGCAATCCATATAGTGACCCGATACGCAGATACACCCTAGATATCTCAACAATAGCTATCTAGTTTATACATATATAAATATCCACACTAAGGGACATTCACTGGACTATATAGGGGGTCTCAACCTGAATAGAAGACAACATGCAAAAACGCACCCAAAGGTGGGCATGAATACCTAGACTTAACAGGGTACACCTCAACCTATCATAGCCAGCTACGCATCCACTGCATATACGCGCCTTAACCAATGACTCTGAGACTCAAGCTCATATCGTGGTACCATAATCATATATTTAAAATCTGTCCAAAACTAGAGTATGTCACTCAATTGTTCATTGATCTGACATACGACTCATAATCTAGTTAGTCATTCAACTTATTAAGTTAATATAACTTAACTATAAACAACAGGTAATACATGTGATCATTCAACTTATTCAGTTGATCTGACCTAAATATAAGTGGAATTCAATTTTTACAATCCATTCCCTTATTCCAATAGGTTAGGTCTTAGCATTTTGAGCTAAGCCATCCCCAGTATGCCACCGTTCCATACCGGTGCATACGATCCACGATATCCAGATAATTGACAGATTTAATATATTAATTCTGCAATTAAACTCCCACATAGAAGTCTATGTAATTGACAGAATATAAACTATTAATTCCTTAATTAAACATCCAAGTTAACTCCCATGTAAATTACAGAACCTAGGTAACACTTCATCCAATTGAAAACCATAACCCAGTTAAATGCAGGATAGTGCATAATATTTCAACAACTAAATCCAAAATCATAATCCAGTTCAAAACCATAATCTAGTTAATTACAGAATAGGGTGTAATAATTCAACAATTAAAACCCAAAGTATAATTCAGTACAAAACCATGTAAACTACAGAATTACAAAGAATAGTTTAGCAACTAAAGTCCAAAGCATGCACAAGTCCATTCTATTAAATAAAAGACCTTACTATGCATCTAAAATAAGATTTAAAATCATGTTATAATCCATTAAATTGCCGAATTGAAATTAGGCAATTAATTTCCTTCCAACCGTTAATAGTATGCAAAGTTTGTTAAATTGCGCACTATTAATTCCATTAATATAATGGGGCAACTTATGTAATTAGAGACCTTAGGAGCCCCTAAAGTTAATTATTAAGACCCCCGGTAGAGTCCCAAAATTAATCGGAACGACCCAAACACTCAAACAGTGCATAAACAGTACCGTAGAAAACTACAGAATGAACAAAAATGAGAGAGCTTGCTCCATAAACTTGGGAGCAGGCTCTTACAAGCATGGAGCCAGCTCCATGCCTCTTGGAGCTGGCTCTAAGGGTGTGGGAGCCGGCTCCCACTTCCATGGAGCCGGCTCTCTCCCCCTCTGAGAGCCTCTGGTCCAAATCTTCTCCGTTTCCAACCGTCCACTTCGTCTCCGGCCGCTTCCAACCTTTCTGTTCTTCATCTAAGCTGAACCTAAGGATCTTAAATCTCATCTAGTATTATTCCAGACCTTGATTTATAACAGTAAGACTCAATAACATTTGATTAAAATAGTAGCGATTTATTATGCTAAAACAAACGATGCACTCCATACATGCTATAATTTATTCAGATAATTTCAATAGACAACAGATAATCAATTTTTCACATAATAATCATGCAAGATTCAATTAATGTCCAATTAATCTCCTAGAGACTATTTAGGTGCACAGAACACAGGCCAACGGGAGAGAGGAGAAAAAGAACTTGCCTGTGTGGTTTTGGAATCAAAACCTTGTCGCCGTCTTCCTAGGTTTTCCGACGACATCCGATCCACTATCAATCTCCTATTGCTCAACCTTCCCTTCTCCTAAGTCTGTCCTTTAATCCTCAGCCGAAACCCCGACATTAAACTCTCTGTTCTTTCCTTACAACCTCTCTCTGTTTCTCTCTGTTATGTCTTTGCCTTCACTGTGCCGTGAATAG
Source organism: Cornus florida (assembly GCF_030987335.1). Taxonomy (NCBI): domain Eukaryota; kingdom Viridiplantae; phylum Streptophyta; class Magnoliopsida; order Cornales; family Cornaceae; genus Cornus; species Cornus florida. The sequence continues at coordinate 51,549,512 of NW_026775576.1, forward strand.
GGTTCTAAAACCCTAGGCAAATGTATGGTAAATATTTATATGAAATTTCTAAACCTAAATCCAACTAAACCCTACATTGAACCCTAGTCGGCCCATACATGATTTCTAAAAACAAAACCTAAATTTAACATTAATAAAACCCTAATATAATCTAATTCACGCAATTAAACAAATAAACACTCTAATGAAAGACAAATAATAATGCAATTAATTTAATAAAAGAAAAATAAAAATACAATTAAATAAAACCATCAATTAATTCAAATAAACACAATTAAAGAAAACATTTCATTTAACTAAAATAATTAATTAAAATAAACAATTACTCAAATAAACAATTTGACACACAAACACATAGCCACAAAATAAATTTAAAATTGCACATAGAATAAAATTTAAATTCTAATTTTATCCTTTTGAAAATTAGGGGTATTACAACACTTGAGCTACCTATATAAGGATTTCGAGCTACTTTTACATGAGGAGACATTCCATATCATCATTCTACATCTCATATTCTTAGGGAGCAAGAAAAGAGAGGAGGCTAGAGACACATTTTTGGAAGTTCTTCCATCCACTTAGGGTTTCCATCAAGAAGAAGAGCATTTCTACCATGGAGATGGCCCTTGAGGGTTGGAGGACTACATCAATGAGTGGCTAACCATCTTCTTGGGGCTAGAGTTAACCCTAAGCATGCCTTCTAAACCTTGATGCTATGTATTTTGAGGGGATTTATGTTGTAATACTTGTTTTGACATTTATATATACATGGATCTTGTTTATTCAATGATTTGTGTGGTTTAATACTTTCAATTGATCATTTTATTCTATTTATAATAGATGTTCATGTGTTTATCTCTAGCTTTTGTGTTATTGATGCATGTCTATGTGTATTGATGCTATAGTGGAGACCAAGAAGTTCATAAAGCTCTCCTTGATTTAGGTGTAAGTATTAATCTCATTCCATACTCTGTTTTCTTTCTATTAGGATTAGGGGACTTGAAGCCAACATCAATAACAATTCAACTAGCCGATAGATCAATTAAGAAACCAAGGGGAATTGTTGAGGACATTCTAATTAAGGTTGATAAATTTTATTTCCCGGTTGATTTTGTGGTACTTGATACTGAGCCAGTCCCTAATCTTACCAATCACATTCCAGTCATCCTATGAAAACCATTCTTTGCCACTGCCAATGCCACCATTAATTAGAGATCTGGCATTATAGACATCTCTTTTGGCAATATGATGGTTAAGCTTAATGTATTCAATGCGAGTTAACATCCCACAGATGAAGACGAGTGTTTCCTAGCGGATGTTTTGGATGAAACCATAGGGGAGACTCTTCCCTCTATTCTCTCTAAGGTCCCTTTTGAGGCGTGTCTTTATGAAATGTTTGAAAGTTGTGGTTTTGACATAGAAGGATCTATAAGTGAGGTGAATGCTTTAATGGACTCTGGGGCCACTTTGGATTTCTCACCTTGGAAAAGTAAGAAAGAACCTTTTCCTTCACTCTCTAGTACTCCACCAATTCATTCTTTCGTCTCTCCTCCTACTCTTAAGCTTAAACCTCTTCCATCCAATCTCAAATACGCCTTCTTAGGCCCCAAAGAGACTTTTCCGGTCATCATTGCTTCAAATCTTGAAAATGACCAAGAGAATGATCTTGTGGAAGTGCTTAAAGCTAATAAAGAAGCCATTGGATGGAGTGTGGCTGACCTAAAAGGCACCGAACCTTCTATTTGTATGCATCGCATACATATGGAAGAGGATGAAAGGCCATTTAGGGACGCTCAAAGGAGATTGAACCCCAATATGAAGGAAGTTGTCATGAAGGAGGTTTTTAAACTTCTAGATGCGGGAATCATTTATCATATCTCGGATTCCAAGTGGGTTAGTCCAACTTAAGTGGTTCCCAAAAGTCAGAAATCACAATTGTTGAAAATGCTAAGGGTGATCTTATATTGAAACGGACCGCCACTTCGTGGCGTGTATGTATTGTTCACCGAAAGCTGAATTCCGCCACTAGGAATGACGATTTTCCATTGCCTTTCATTGATCAAATCTTAAAAAGATTGGCTAGGTAACAATATTATTGCTTCCTAGATGGTTACTCGGGGTACAATCAAGTGGCTTTAGATCCATTAGACCAAGAAAAAACCACCTTCATATGTCCCTTCGGTATATTTGCTTATCGACGAATGCCTTTTGGATTGTGCAATGCTCACACCACTTTCCAAAGGTGTATGATGTCAATTTTTTTGGACATGGAGGAAAAACATTTAGAAGTCTTCATGGATGACTTCTTAGTTTTTGGCTCCTTATTTGATTCGTGTCTCCAAAATCTCATAAAAGTGCTACAAAGATGTCGTGAGACTAATCTTATGTTAAGTTGGGAAAAAAGCCATTTCATGACTCAAGAAGGAATCGTGCTTGGACATGTCATTTCTAAAAGAGGAATAAAAGTAGATAAAGCCAAAGTTAAGCTGATTTTCGAATTGTCTCCACTTACTACAGTGAGAGAAATCTGCTTCTTTCTAGGATATGCCGATTTTTATCGCCGGTTCATCAAAGACTTTAGTAAAATTACTAGACCCTTGTGCAACCTTCTTTCCAAGGAGACTCCATTTGTCTTTGATGAAGCATGCTTAAATGTTTTTCATCAACTTCACACTCTTTTATCATCCGCTCCCATTAGGCAACCTCCAAATTGGTCATTACCATTTGAGATTATTTGTGATGTTTCTGACTTCGTAATGGGTGCTGTTTTGGGAAAAAGGGTAGGTAAGCTACCATGTACTATATACTATGCGAGTAAGACTTTCTTAGGTGCCCATCATGCATCATGTTTTATAGTGTTTAAATTGTTGTTCCATCATGCCCTTCTGCATAGTTATGCATATGTTTATTTTTACTAAGGGTTTCATCTCATATCTATTTGCATCGTGTTCTGTAGTGTTTTGGAATGTATGATTCTTATCCCATTTGTTATTTAATGTGAGTTACTAGTGTGGTTTTTCCAGTAGGTTTTTGTATCCAAGTTTGGGGGCAACCTCTTTCATATCGGATCATTGCAGGACTTCATAGACTTTTGCTATCACGGTATACTCTTTCCATTTCTTTCATTGTTCTCATTGCATATTGAGGACAATGTATAGTTTAAGTTTGGGGGTAAGGTCATCATGATTTCTTTTATTTTAAGTTGAGTTTTAATGCATGATTGAGATTTGAGATATATTGGCAATGATTTTGAACTTTTGAAGCATAGCGCCTTTGAAAAGCAAGTTGTTAGAGTCTAACACTTCTTATTTGCTCTAGGATGCCATTTAGGGGTAAATTTTAATTTTTGATATCTTGTTTACTTTTGTGGTACACATCATCTTGTTGGTTGAAAATGCTTTGAGAGTTGGTTCTAGAATTCTACACTTGCACTTGTGCACACTAGCATTCAATTTTTGGGGTACATGCTTAGTTGATTATTGTCTTAGCTTATCTCAATTCAGCTAGTATGCTTTGAAAGCTTTCATTCTTGATAAAATGACCTTGAAAAGAAAAGAAATAAATGCACTCAACAAAGGTAAGCAAAATCACTCGCCAAAGGTGAGAAATAGAAATAGAAATAGAAATAATTAAATAAAATGGCATTCACCAAAGTTGAAAGAAAGAAAAAAAAAATGAAATCATTTAAAAAAAAATGTTTAATTGAATAACAAGGTTCATTCAATGTTTTGATAACTGGTACTATATCTGTATGCTAGTTTGAAGGTAAGGCTATTCCATTACTTTGATTTGCTAAGATAACAACACATTTTATGCCGGTTCACTTAAAAAGAATGATAGAATTGATTCAATTTGCATGATTAACTTGCTTGATGTGTGGAGGACCATTTTTGCTTACATGATATTGAAATGTTTAGAATAGCTTAGAAATGGCAAAAATTTGCATACTTGAAGTAGTCTACTTTCAACACTTGTTTCGTATGTGTTGATGCTTCTCAAGTGTGAAAGAGTTGTTGATGGTTGTGGGTACCATTTCTGAAAACCCTCATGAGACTTCACTCATCCACTAGGGGTTGAAAAGGCTTGTTGCATATATTAAATGCAACCGTGATCCTTAGGAAATTGGTATTATCTTTATTTGCTGTATTAGTTCATAGTTGTATATATGTTTGTTTCATTTTCATACTGTAGTTCATTGCTAGGGATTAGCAATATCTAAGTTTAGGGGCGTGATAAGTGCTTAAATGTTGCACATTTCAACACTTAAGTTAGGGTATTTCAGTCCTTATATCTATCTTACTTTCATGTTTTAATTCTAATTTATGTTTATGTGTATTTCAGGGCAATAAAGCTAAAATAGGCTTACAGCAGTCTATTATGACCCTTTTAGAGTCAAGCCAGAGCATCGGGACAACATTCAGAAGGAAGCAAAGATGCATCAGTGCATCACGTCCGGACGTCATTCCTTGTGTTTGGAGGTGAGCATCCCATACACTGCATCCGGACGCCATTCCTTGCATCCGAACGCCATTCCTTGCGTCCAGACGTGAGCATACCATACACTGCGTCCGGACACCAAGCTTTTGATAGCAGACCAAGTTACGGGATTGTCTTATTTTAAGGGCTACGAGATTTCAGTTTTTGGGCTTGTTTTTGTAACCAATGGGCTTTATTAGGTTTTGGACTTAAGGGAAAAAAACCCATTATTTTTAGGCTTGTTTCTGTAAACGAAATATATCGATATTCTTTTTGGAAAACGCGAAAGAGGAGAAACGAAGAACAGGCTAGGGTTTGGAAGAAAAACTCAGAGATAATGAATCCAAGGATGGAGGTTGTTCTGTCTTTAACTCCATCAACTATGAGTGGCTGATTCTTCTACTTAGGGTTGGATAAACCCTAAGCATGTAACCTATTCTCTCTCTCTTTTCATACTTTTTAGGGATTTAGTATGTAATTATTGTATAGGCTTAAAATATATGAATTAATTCTTCTAATTATTTATTTGTGTTAATCATGTGTTGTCTTATGTGTGGTTAATGAATAAACAAGCTTTACACTTGAATTCTTAGTAAATTGATTCATGTGATGTCTATGTATGTGGCTAATCAGTTATAATTGTATTCCAATTTGATGGATGTTGCTTTTACTAGATGGATGGTACTACACAATTAGGTTAATTCATTGTTTAATTAGTTTACTTTCATGCTTAGTTTGTTCAACTTAAATTTAAGTAGTTTAATTACACTTACTTGATTCCTAGGTAAGTAGACCATCCATGCCTATATTTGAATTCCATGCTTATTGTCACAAATACATTATCCTCTAGATTAATGTAGGCTAGAATTGTAACTTGAATTGATGGACCATGCTTTGAATTGGTGAATTGCACTACACTTAGTTTATTTGTCAATAGGTAGGCAATTCAAGCTTGAAATTGATGCTTCATACTTTTCGTTGCAAGTATTAGCTACATTAGAATTACATTTAATTATTTCCCCAATTAGTTGAAAGTGAGTGAGTTAGGGAATGTGTTTAGTGGTGAATCCTACACCCTAAGTCTCATTCCAATCTTTTAAACTCCATTATTTTATTGCAATCACTTAGCTTAAAATTAGTCTAATCACAAAACAAAACCTTTTTAGCAATCACATAAGCACTAAAGTAGAATCAATTCTAAAAAAAAAACCTATAATTGTTTAGATCTCTTAGGATGTTCCCTGCTTACTTCATACTCCATAGTATAAGTGCTTAATGGCTTCATAAATTATAAAATATGATGCCCACTTGACATTATTTCTAAACCTAAAGTGTTGTGCATTATTTTGTGCTCACGCTCGGTCGCATCAATCCTTTTGATCAAGTTCGATGGGGCGTTCAGCTCTTGAGGCCTTCGCCTTCTGTTGCGATCGGCTCTTGTTCGTTCGGCTTTTTTAGACTTGATCATTTTTTTGATCAAATTTGATAGGGCGTTCGGCTCTTAAGGCCTTCGCCTTCTATTGCGATCGACTCTTGTGGCCGTTCGGCTTTTTTGGACTTGATTATCTTTTTAATCAAGTTCCATAGGGCTTTTGAGGCCTTCGCCTTCTGTTGTGATCGGTTCTTATGGTCGTTCGGCTTTTTTGGACTTGATCATCTTTTTGATCGAGTTCGATGGAGCGTTTAGCTCTTAAGGCCTTCGCCTTCTATTGTGATTGTCTCTTGTGGCTGTTCGGCTTTTTTGGACTTAATCATCTTTTTGATCAAGTTCAATGGGGCGTTCGACTCTTGAGGCCTTGACCTTCTGTTGCAATCGGCTCTTGTGGCCATTCGGCTTTTTTGGACTTGATCATCTTTTTTATCAAGTTCGATGGGGCGTTCAACTCTTGAGGCCTTCGCCTTCTGTTGCAATCGGCTCATGTAGTCGTTCGGCTTTTTTGGACTTGATCATCTTTTTGATCAAGTTCGATGGGGCATTCGGCTCTTAAAGTCTTTACCTTTTGTTGCGATTGGCTCTTGTGGCCATTCAACTTTTTTGGACTTGATCATCTTTTTGATTAAGTTCGATGGGGCATTCGGCTCTTGAGGCCTTTCGCCTTCTGTTGCGATCGGCTTTTGTGGCCGTTTTTTTTTTTTTTGTTTTGTTTTTAATTGGACGTTATGAACGTTCGAACATAATGAGAGAATCAAATGTGCAGCCCATTGTATTATAGGATAGTCACTTATTAATGGGCCTCAGTGGTCAAAATGGGTCTCTCCCTTAATAATGGGTCATGATTTGCCAATGGGCTTCCATTATTAAGGGGTTTGGCCCACTGATGTTAAAGCCAAGTGGTTGTTTCTTAATAATAGAAAAAGAATTTCCTTTTTAGTCAATGTGGGACACTGATTTGAAAGGAATTTATTTATTTTGAAAAGATTTTGGTTCTAAAAGAAAGCGGGGAAGGCTCTGATGGGTTGTGTCTATCTTTGGATTGCATAATTCAGGGTCCTTGTTCGCTTATTAAATACCAAAATAGATTGTATTTTAATAACAAAGTGGAATCTTCTTTTTTGGGAGATGTGGGACCCTAGTTTAGAAAGGATCTACCTTTATAAAACGGGTATGGGGAGTGTGTGGAGACCTTTGACAATGGGGCATTTAATAATTGATCTATCATAAATGGGTTCCCATTATCAAGGGGTCCCACTCACTGATTTGTAAGTAAATCATGTATGTTATAAAAATAGTATAGAGGTAGGTTTTTTAGACGATGGTGGACATCGTTATTTATAGATAGAGTAGTTTTGTCTTTCTGAAACACAATAAAAGGTGTGAAGTGGAGACCCTTGATAGTGGGTCCCATTATGGGTCACCTACTATCTGGGGGTCCCCTTCACTGTTTATACTTTGTATTGTTTTTTCTTAAATAACGATTAAGGGTCTTGTTCTTATTCGGTGTGGGACTTTTTAAAAAGACAAAGGTCAACTTTATTTATTCATAAAAATAAAGTACTAGAAAATATTGTACAATTACTTTATTGAAAATACAATTTAAAATTCATCGCATTCCTTGGTTTGGCCATTTCAGTGCCATCCAGGTGTTGGAGTTTGTATACTTCTTTTTCAATCACATCTGAGATTCGGTAAGGACCTTCCCAATTGGGTTCTAATTTGCCTACATACTTTTTCGAATTTAGAAGCACCAGGTCTCCTGGATTGAAGCCTTTATGTCAGACCCTTTTGTTGTAGCTGTTTGCTAGCTTCTGTTGATACCCAGCTAGCCAAATGGTCACTACTTCTCTTTTTTCCTCCAAGAGATCTAGATTGTGCTCTAAAAGTTAATCATTCGACCTATGTTCCCAAGCTAAGCTTTAGATAGTAGGTGCTACCACTTCAGTGGGATTACGGCTTCAGTTCTGTAAGCTAGAGAAAAAGGGGTTTCGCCCATGGGGCGCCTCGGAATGGTTCTATATGCCCAAAAGACATTTAGCAATTCATCCAGCCATTTTCCTTTATTGTCTTCGAGCTTCTTTTTTATGCAGGTGAAGATTATTTTGTTGGTTATTTCTGCCTACCCATTGCCTTGTGTGTGGTACACGACTGACATTTTTTGGTTGATCCCGTATTTGTTGAAGAAAGGCTGAGTGTACTGATTGCTCAGATTTGAACCATTATCCATAATAATAGATTTTGGTATTTCGAATTTGCATATTAGATTGTTCGAGATGAACTTTCTCACCTGAACGTTAGTTACACTAGCGTATGCTTCTGCCTCCACCCATTTAATGAAGTAGTCAGTGGCTAATAGGACGTATCTTTTCTATGATGTAGCTGGTGGTAGAGGTCCTACTATGTCCATTCCTTATGAACGAATGGCTAAGGGTTACTAATTGTGTGCATTTCTTCTAGGGGGTTGATGAACAAGTGGAGCATACCTTTGGAATTTATCGCATCTTCTGGAATACCTTTTGGCTTCCCTTACCATATAGGGCCAGAAATAGCCTTGAGTTAGAGCTTTGTGAGCTAGTGATTTGCCTCCAGAGTGATTTCCACATTTTCCTTTGTGTAGTTCTTTCAAAACTTCTCTGGATTCCGTGGGAGTTAAGGCATTTGAGGTAGGGCCCTGAGTGTGATCGCCTGCAGAGCTGTCCCTCTATAACTAAGTATCTTGAAGCCTTAGCTGTCGAGCTGCTTCTTTGGAATTGGGGAGTTCCCCTCTTTCAAGGTATGCTAGAAAAGGATATATCCGCCTCGGCTCCTATGGAATAACTAGCACTGGTATCCCTCCTACGATACTCGGTGCATCCAAAATATCGATGGGGATTACTCTAATCAATGACTCGTCTGCTGAAGATGCCGCATAGGCCAGGTGGTCGGCAATTGGGTTCTCTTCCCTTGGGATTTGCCAGAATTCAATTATATCAAAATACTTTGCCAGTTTCTCTACTTCTTCTCTGTATGCATTCATTTTTTCTTTTCTGGGGGTATACTCACCTGTCTCCTATTTGGTGATAAGTTGTGAGTCACTCTGAGCTCGGAAAGCTTTACTTGAAGCTCTTTGGCCAGTCTAAGCCCTGCCAACAGTGCCTCGTATTCTACTTTATTATTCGTGGTTGGGAATTCTAGTCTGATTGATTATTGGACTTTGGTCCCCTCAGGAGTTCTTATCTCTAACCCCGCCTCAGCTCCATTCCGGGTCGAGGAACTGTCAATATATAACTCCTAGCAAGGGTTTTCTGTGATTGGCTGTTCCTCTCCTAGATCAGTATCTAAGAGGAAACCGTAACCACCTGTCCCTTTTTTGCAGTGCGTGGTTCATATCGAATGTCAAAGGAGCTCAACTCAATTGCCTATTTGCTAATTCGGCCTAAAATTTCTGGCTTACTGAGAATTACTTTGATTGGATGTGTCATAGGGACTATTATCTGATAAGCCTCGAAGTAATGCCAAAGCTTTCTTTTTGCCTGGACCAAGACGATGATGACTTTTTCTGCCATCGAGTACCTGCTCTCTGCATCAGTTATGGTTTTGCTGGAATAGAAGACTTGGTGTTGCTTCTTACTCACTTCTCTTATAAGGACCGAACTGGTCACTGATTAGGATACTGCCAGATAGAAGTACAATGGTTCTTCAAGTTCAGGGCAGATAGAATTGGGGGGTTCATCATGTACTCCTTGAGTTTTATGAGAGCTTCTCCTTGCTCTGCCCCCCAAATGTCTCCCTATCTTACCTTGATTGCATCGAAGAAGGGCTTAAATTTGTTTGACAGCCTGGATATGAAATGGCTAAGGGCTGTTATTCTCACGGTGAGGATTTAGTTTTCCTTCATAGTTCAGGGCTCTTTATTCTGTAATAGTTTTGTCAGTTTAGCAGGATTTTCCTCTATTCCTCTCTTGTTCACCAAATGGCTAAGGAACTAACCATGTCATCTATGTAAGTCTCAACTATTTGGCCGATTTGCTTTTCGAACACTTTATTGATTAGCTATTGGTAAGTTACCCCATGCGTTCTTTAATCCGAAGGGCATTACTTTATAGCAGTAGGTCCCACTTTCGATAATGAAAGAAGTTTTCTCTTTATTCGAAGGGTTCATCGGGATATGGTTGTAACCTGAATAAACATCAAGAAAAGTTAGTTTCTCATACCCAGTCGTAGTTTTCTTTATGTCTTCTACATCACATTCCAGCAGGAAATCTGCTACTTCTTGTCCTTTGATGGCTGTATTGGGTTCATATGTTATATCAAATGAGCTCAACTCTATGGCCCACTTTGTCATTATTCCCGATAGATTTGGTTTATGCAGGATCACCCTTATAGGAAAAGTGGTCAGAATGACGATGGGATAGGATTCGAAATAGTGCCTGAGTTTCCTCTTTGCATTCACCAATGATAGGATCACTCGTTCGGCCTTTAAATACCTTCTTTCTGGCTCGGCCATTGTTTTGCTAACATTGAATACTGGGAACTGCTTACTTTCTTCACATCGTATCAGAACGGTATTTGTTGCAATGCTGGACACGCTAAGGTATAAGAAGAGCTTTTCACCTGGTTTTGGGGCAGTCAAGACTAAAAGGTTCCACATATACTCTTTTAACTTGGCCAATGCCTGTCATCGCTCATCCCCCCATGATTGCCTTCCGTGGCTCCTTACCGTATCGAAGAATAGTTTGCAATGATCCAACAAGTTAGAAATGAATCGACTCAAAGCTGCTATTTGTCTAGTGAGAGCTTATACCTCCTTAACTGTGCTTGGTTCTGCATTCATGATCAGAGCTTTCACTTGGGCTGGATTAACTTTAATTCCTTTGTTGTTGACCACATGCCCCAAAAATTGCCCAGAACCTACAACGAACGAACATTTGGTCGGATTTAGCTTCATACCATACTTTCTTAACACCTCGAATACATCTTACAAGTGTTGCAAATGATGGTCCTTCTTTCTACTCTTTACCACCATGTCATTAATGTAATCTTCAACAGTTTCACCCATTTGGGCTTTGAAAATCTTGCAAACTAGCCTTTGGTAGATAGCCCTAGCATTTTTCAATCCAAATGGCATGACCTTGTAGCAACAGATCCCCCGTTCATTGACAAAAGAAGTTTTTTTTTCATCGTTCGGATCCATAGGGATTTGATTGTAGCCTGAATAAGCATCAAGAAAGGTTAGTCGTTCATATCCAGTAGTGGCATCCACTATTTGATCTATCTTTGGTAATGGAAAACTATCATTCGAACAAGCTTTGTTTAGGTTTGTGAAGTCTATGCATACTCTCTATTTCCTATTCTTCTTCTGTACCACAACCATATTTGAGAGCCAAAATGGGTACTGAACCTCTCTGATGAACCTTGCTTCCAACAGCCTATCAATTTCGTCAGCTATGATTTGATTGCGCTCTGTGGCAAAACTCCTTTGTTTCTGCCTAACAGGTTTGATGTTCGGATTCACATTGAGTGAATGACAAGATACCGAGGGATCAATTCCTAGTATATCTGAATGGTTCCAAGCAAACACATCTGCATTATGAGATAGGAAATCAATCAACTGCTGTTTCTCTCTCTTTGCAAGCCCTGACCCTACCCTTGTGGTTCTGTCTGGCTTATAAGGGTCTATCTGTACATCAATGTGGGGCTCTTCAATAAGAACCACAGGCTCATCCTCCCCCCCAATCTCTTTAGGGGGAGGTCCCTGTAATTGCTATCTTGGATTGTCAGATCGGGCTAGAACTTTTCCCTTACCAGTAGCTTTCATTGTCACGGAGAAGTATTCCTTGGATGCGACCTGATCCCCATGGATGTCAATCACCTTATTCCTATCCAGGCTCAAGCATCTCATCACCTGATGCAGAGTCGATGGGACACTGATGAGCGCTGAAAAGTGCACATTAAACCCCTTAAGCTTGAGTATTATAGAACCTTTATCTATCTTATTTTCCTGTCTTAGACTAATTTTATATTATTGCCCTTTTCAGGTGCTTATCCCAAAAATAAGTTAATTCAGCCAACTAAAAGCCTAAAAAAAGCTATCTCAAGCTGAATGGAAGAAATGAGTAAAGCGGAAGCAAAGTGTGGAAAAACAGTATCTTCGATCGATCTCACCAATCTTCGATTGATCTGGAGGTGATCGATCTAGCCATTTCAAAATGGATCCAAGCCTTTACCCTTATCCAAAAGATTCCACCATCTTCGATCGATCTAACTTTCCTCAGATCAATCGAAATCCTTTGATCTTATCCACACCTACCACTTTTGTCCTTTTCCCAAAATATCTCAAAATATCTTAGAGATTTGTCTTTATCCAAAAAGGCGTTGCCAAGGATGATCGATCTCTCCAGCATTCGATGGATCTCACCAATGTTCGATCGATCTCAACACAGTTTGATCGATTGAACCTCCTCAAGTCCGAAATAAAATAGAGTCCAGCTCATTAAAAGATGGCTCATGGTGCAATCATTGCAAGGGCCCTAGTGCACGAGTCCAGACCATTGGGTGTGACACTTGAGCTACCTATATAAAGATTTTGAGCCATTTTTACATCATAACTCACATGTCTCATATCACATATCTTGGAGAAGAGGCTAAAGACTACAGAGCTTTACACATTTTGGGAGTTTTTCCATTCTTCTAGGGTTTCCATCAAGAAGGAGGTCATCTATACCATGGAGATAGCCCTTAAGGGTTGGATGACTACTTCAATGAGTGGCTAAACATCTACTTGGGGCTAGAGTAGCCCTTAAGTTTGCTTCCTAGACCTAGTGCTTTGTATATTTTTAGGGATTTACTTGTAACAAATGTTTTGATCTTGGATTTATATATATATCTTGTGGTTTTTACTTGATGTGCATGGATTAATGCTTTCAATTGATTATCTATTTCTAATAATATGTCTATGTATGCTAGAATGAATGATTCATGTGCTTTTCTCTATATTTAATGGAATTTATGCATGTCTATGTGTATAGATGAAGTTAATCTAGTGATGATCAAAACATAGTGCTTAATTGAACACACTTGTAATTTATTTGATAGTTTACACTTGTTTCTTGATGGATTGTGCCACACCTTTAGCTTACTTAGTTTAATTTCCATGTCTTTAGTGTAGATGTAGTGTAGTTGCTTTAGATTCATAGATGGGTGGACAATCTATTCTTGTTCCTTGCTGTTCCATACTTATGAATGCAAAGAGTGTATGTTTCTAGATAGTTGTGTGTGTATAAATTGTGGTTTCATTGAATGGATTTTGGTCTCTTTTGATAGATTGTGCTTTCTACTTGAATTGGCTAGACAATCTATACTTATTTGCCATCCATTCCTAGTTCTAATTGATGTCACACACACACACAAATTACAATTCAATTTCCCCATTGATATATAACTGCTAGTGTCTAGTGAAGTCAAGCTTAGTGGTGAGCTCTAGTACCCCAAGTCCTCTCCTTTATATCTTTTCCCTATCTTCTCAAATTATTAAATTTTACTTGCTTTAATTAGTTTGCATTGTAGTTTAATCAACCAAACAAACGTCATTTTGATCACTTGACCTATTAACCCTACCTTGTTTCCATTTCCAAACATGCCCACAATCCCTTGGGACGATCCCTACTCACCCTAGCTATATTTTTAGTTAGAGGTAGTAGTGGCTTTTATAAATTTAAAATTTAGCCATATTACACATTCACCTTCTTAGCACATTTTTAGGCTTTAGTTCGGCGGCACACCAAGTTTTTGGCGCCGTTGCCAGGGATTTGATTTGGCAATGCCGTGTTTTGGAAACAAATAGGAATTAGTACTCTTTTAATCATGTTTTTACTTCATTTTATTTTGTTACTTATTGTGTTTGTTCTTGATTGACTAGGTGAATTGAGCAAAGGAAGTTGAGCAATGGAGAATTAAAAGCAAGAAACTAAGCTAAGCATAAAAAGTGCTAAAATCTAAAAATTTGCAAAGCATAGCAAGGCTTGAAAATTGAAAGTTAAATTGAAGTTGCTTAAGGACCCTTTGTGAGACTTTCTAAACTCAATCTCTAGTTAAATCGTCGGCCCGCGTGGAGGCATGTTTTTAAATTCTTAGATAGATCGTGAGCCCGCATGGAGGCAATTTACTTTTCTTTGCATGTTGTCCAAGTATAGGAGTATAGGATCATCGTATGTGGAGGATTATTGATTATTGATTTGTTGTGGGGGTGAAGTGTTTGCTTAGTTGATTTCACTGTTGTGTTACTTGATTTTTGAGCAGTTTTAATCAACCTTTCATAGTCCTAATGGAAAATCTAGAGGGTTATCTTGGTTATTTAGACCCGAACTTCATGGAACACCCTCCTTACCACCAATTTCCTCCCAGAGTTCAAGCTCCAATTCCTCCAATGATCCTACGAGATCATTATAACCTTTATGAATACCATACACCAACTTACATCATGCTTCCTAATTTTGGAGCTGATCAATATGAGATTAAGCCTGAGACTATTCAAATGTGTCCATTTTTTTATGGCTTAGATGATGAGGAGCCATATAAACATCTTAATGAATTTCTTGAAATATGGTCCACTGTGAAGTACATGAATGTCCCGAAAGAAGTCCTTAGGTTACTTCTTTTCCCTTTCACTCTTAAAAGTAAGGCTAGGCATTGGTTCAATAACTTAGGGGCAAATTCAATAACTTCTTGGGTATAAATGCAAAATGAATTTTTAAAGAAATTTTACCCCGTGAGTTTGACTAATGTTATGCGAACTTTTATTCGTGAATTTTCTCAAAGGGAATGAGAACTTTTGCATGAGGCTTGGGAAAGATTGAATGACTTGCTTAGGAAGTGCCCACATCATGACATACCTAAATGGCAAGTGGTTCAGTACTTCTATAAAAGCCTATCTGACGGTCATAAGGACATAGTTGATACTTCATGTGGAGGTTCATATTTTGGGAAACATGAGGATGATGTTTAGCACCTTTTCGAAAAAATGAGTGAATACTCTTTGCACAAATATCACACTTCCCAGTTGGGTCATAATTCTAATGAAAGAAAGAAAAATGTGAAAGTGTGTCAAATTGAAAGTCCAATGGAGATTGTAACCGAAGTTAAAACTCTTTCTAAAAAACTTGACAAATTTTTATTGAGTCAAAAACCGGTTACCTCTTCATCTCCTCTTTATCGCTCCTATCTTATTTATGAGCCTTACATGACTTCCTCTAGTGTTTTACATTCTACTTCTAATTATCCTTATAGACATGTGTTTAATGAACGCTTTGAACAAGTCAATGCTACATTTGCTCACCCTTATTCGAATGTCTATGTTCCAAGGTGGGATGAGAATTCAAGCCTGTGTCAAGTTAAGCATTCTCAAAGTCGATATATTCCTCCTCATAAAAGAAATGAAGGTTCAAAAGGATTTATTTCATCTTCTTCTTCTTATCATCAAAAAATGAATCATTTCACTCATCCTCAAGCTTATAATTCTCAAAGTAGCTCTAATCATCATCATGCACTTTCTAGCAATTCCACATTTAAAGATAAGGTGTTAGTGGCTCTAGGTAGCTTGGAAATGAACACAAATCTGTTGCATTCTCATTCTCAAACGATATCAAAGCTTGAGTTTTAAATAGGGATGATAGCTAATGCATTGAATGCGAGAGAAATAGGTAAATTGCCTAGCCAACCCGAAAGGAACCCAAAAGCCCAACATGTTGTGGAAGCAAACTCTACATCGGGGTGCCCTTCCCAAGAGCAAGTACAAGCAATTACCACTTTGAGAAGTGGTAGGCAAGTTGACAATAGGGTTGAACAACTAAGTGAAGTTAGTGAACCGGTGCAACCAAAAGTTGACACCCGTCCCATGCCCAATCCTACTCCTACTTCCTTGGCGGAAAATGTTCCAAATAGAAATTTTCAATCTTCATCATCATCTCCTCAAGTTGCAAGGTCTTATGAGCCAAAAGCTCCATTTCCATATGCTTTGAAAGAGACCTCGCCTTTTAGGAGGCAAGAAGGAAAAATTCATGACATGATGGAAGTCTTTAAACAAGTTAACATAAATTTCCCTCTCTTGGATGCAATTAGGAAAATTCTTCCTTATGCAAAATTTTTGAAAGATCTTTGCACACAAAAGAGGAAGAGCAAGGGACAGGGCCCTTAAAAAGTGCTCCTCACGGAGCAAGTGAGCTCCATCATTCAACATAACACTCCACCTTAGTTCAAAGATCCTGGTGCTCCGACCATCTCATGCGTAATTGGAAATCATGAAGTTCGTAGAGCTCTTCTTAACTTAGGAGCAAGTGTTAACTTGATCCTTTACTCTGTATATGTCTATCTAGGTTTGAATGAATTGAAGCCAACCTCGATAATGCTCCAATTGGCCGATAGATCCATCAAAACTCCTAGGGGCATGGTTTAGGACATTCTCATTAAGGTTGACAAGTTCTATTTCTCGGTTGATTTTGTAGTCCTTGATACCGAACCAGTTGCTAATCCTACCAACCACATTCCAATCATCTTAGGAAGACCTTTTTTTGCTACCGCAAATGCTACCATTAATTGTAGATCTGGGGTTATGGACCTTTCTTTTGGTAACATGATGGTTAAGCTTAATGTTTTCAATGCAAGTCGACATCCTATAGATGTCTTGGATGAGGTTGTGGAGGAGTCTATCCCTTCCATGATTATAAAGAAGCCAACCGAGGACAATCTTTCATCTCTTCTTTCCGAGGACCCCTTGCATCTTGTCTCCTTGAAATGTATGAGAATTATGGGTTTGATAATGAAGGATCAATAAGTGAGATTAATAAATTAATGAAATCTATTGTAAGTTTGGATTTTCCACCTTGGAAAGCTCCAAAAGAACCTCTCCCCCCACTCTCTAGCACCCCACCGGTCCTATCTTTAATCTCTCCACCCACTCTTGAGCTTAAAACTCTTCCTTTCGATCTTAAGTTTGCCTTTTTAGGCCCGAAAGAGACTCTTCCGGTCATCATCTCTTCAAATCTTGAAAAAGATGAAGAGAATGCTCTTTTGAATGTACTTAAGGAAAATAAGGAAGCTATTGGATGGAGTGTGGCGGATCTAAAGGGAATTGACCCTTCTATTTGCATGCATCGCATTCTTATGGAAGAGGATGCAAAACCTTTTAGGGATGCCTAAAGGAGATTGAATCCTAACATGAAAGAAGTGGTTAAAAAGGAAGTTATTAAACTTTTGGATGCCGGTATAATCTATCCAATCACTGATAGCAAATGGGTGAGTCTAGCTCAAGTAGTTCCCAAGAAATCGGGAATTACGGTGGTTGAAAATTCGAAGGGTGAGGCAATTTCTAAGCGTATCGCCAATTCATGGCGTGTATGCATCAATTACCGTAAATTGAATGCCGTGACTAGAAAAGGTCATTTCCCTTTGCCATTTATTGATCAAATTCTAGAGAGATTGGCTGGCAACAATACTATTACTTTCTTGATGGCTATTCGGGTTATAATCAAGTAGCCCTTGACCCTTTAGACCAAGAGAAAACCACATTTATTTGTCCCTTTGGCACATTTGCTTATAGACGAATGCCTTTTGGTTTGTGTAATGCTCCCGTAACATTCCAAAGGTGTATGATGTCAATTTTCTCAGACATGGTGGAAGAGTATCTAGAAATCTTTATAGATGATTTTTCTATCTTTGGGTCTTCATTTGATGCATGCCTCAAAAATCTAAATTTGGTGCTTAAAAGATGTCGTGAAATAAACCTTGTTCTTAGTTGGGAAAAGAGCCATTTCATAGTTCAAGAAGATATTGTTTTGGGTCACGTCATCTCAAAGAGGGGAATTGAGGTTGATAAAGGAAAAGTTGAGCTTATTTCTGATTTGCCTCCACCTTTAACGGTGAGAGAGGTTCGCTCCTTTTTAGGTCATGCCGGCTTTTATCGTCGTTTCATCAGACTTTAACAAGATTGCTAGACCCTTGTGCAATCTTCTTGCCAAGGAAACACCATTTGTCTTTGATCAAGCATGCCTCGATGTTTTTCATAAATTGCGTGATTTATTATCATCTGCTTCTATTATGCAACCTCCTAATTGGTTATTACCGTTTGAAATAATGTGTGATGCTTCTGTTTATGCCATAGGAGCAGTTTTGGGACAAAGGGTGGGAAAACTTCCATGCACCATATACTATGCAAGCAAGACCCTCTCGGGAGCTCAATTGAATTACTCCACTACCGAGAAGGAATTACTTGCTGTAGTATATGCTCTTGATAAATTTCGGTCCTACCTCTTAGGGTCAAAAGTCATTGTCTATTCTGATTATGCTGCTTTGAGGCACCTTTTGACCAAGAAAGAAACAAAGTCTCATTTGATAATATGGATTTTGCTCCTTTAGGAATTTCTTTTTGAAATCAAAGATAAGTAAGGCACCAAAAATGTGGTTGCCGATCATCTCTCAAGGTTGGTAGTAGAATCTTCCCCTAGTCCACCAATTCATGATTCATTTCTAGATGAACAACTCTTCCAAGTTTTTAATGGGCAAATGCCTTAGTTTGCGAATATTGTGAATTTTCTTGCAATTGGCAAGCTTCCAACTAATTGGTCAAAGCAAGCGAAGAAGCATTTCTTTGCCAACATCCGGAATTACTCTTGGGAAGATCCTATCTTGTGTTGATATTATCCAGATCAAATTGTGAGAAGGTGTATTCCAGAGAGTGAAATCCCAAGCATCCTTATGTTTTGCCATACCATTGCACGCGGTGGACATTTTAGTGCAAAGAAGAGTGCCTTGAAGGTGCTTTAAAGTGGGCTATTTTGGCCCGCCATCCATAGAGATGCCTACAATTTTTGCAAGGAATGTGAGAGATGTCAAAAAATGGGTTCAATGTCGAGAAGAGATATGATGCCCTTGACAAATATTCTTGTTATTGAAATCTTTGATATTTGGGGCATTGATTTTATGGATCCTTTTCCTATGTCGTATGGATATTAATACATTTTGATTGCCGTTGACTATGTTTCTAAATGGGTGGAGGCTTGTGCTACCAAAACCAATGACCACTCCGTGGTTGTCCAATTCATTAAATCAAACATCTTCACTCATTTTGGTATGCCAAGAGCAATGATAAGTGATGGAGGAAAGCATTTTTGCAATCAAATCTTAAGGAAATTATTTCTTAAGTACTCCGTTACTTATAAAGTCGCCACTCCCTATCATCCTCAAACAAGTGGTCAAGTAGAAGTGTCAAACCGCGAAATTAAACATATTCTTGAGAAAACGGTTAACATAACCCGGAAGGATTGGTCATGCAAGTTGAATGATGCTTTGTAGGCCTACCAAACGACACATAAGACTCCCATTGGCGTGTCTCCCTATAGACTTGTTTATGGAAAGCCTTGACATCTTCCGATTGAGCTAGAACACAAAGCTATGTAGGCAATTAAAAAGCTCAATCTTAACAAAGCTGGAGAGAATCGATTACTCCAATTAAGTAAGTTGGAAGGGTTAAGACACAATGCCTATGAAAATGCCAAACTCTACAAAGAAAGAACTAAAACTTTTCATAACAAACATATTATGAAGAAATCTTTTGAGCCTAGTCAAAAAGCTTGGCTTTTTAACTCTAGGTTAAAACTCTTTCCTGGAAGTTGCGAACCAAATGGGAAGGTCCTTATGAAATCATTTCTGTTATGCGACATGGGGCGGTTGAAATTCAAAGTTTAAATAATGGCAACACATTTAAGGTGAATGGGCAAAGGTTGAAGCCCTACATTGAGGGATAGGATTTTCAAAGGCATATGGTAGCAGCCTTTTTAGTAGATCCAATCTATAAAGAGATATAGTGATGCACTCAATGTTCTCAAGGAGAAGTTCAAATTCTTGCTTATTTTTTGCTGTTCGATCGATCTCGGAATAGGTTCGATTGATCGAACTTAATCTCTGCATCCAATCATCTCTTAGTTCCATCGAGCGAGAATTCCTTGCATATTTCAGCTTTCTGTGTATCGAGTGAACTTCATTTCAGATCAATCTAAGTGCTCTAAGATCTATCAAGATTTTCCTCAGAACGATCTTCATTCCATACTTAGAAAATTTTTGGATCTCTTTATTCTTCGCATCTCTGTGTATCAATCGAAAATGCATGCAAGTTTTCAGGTTTTGATCGATCAGGGCATATTCAAAAAAAATAAAAATAAAAATCGATCTTTCAAAGCAGCATTCCGTCTAGCTAGAGGCGTTAAACTTAACAATCATTGTCTATATCTTTCTTACATATTTGTTTCATTGAATATCCTTTAATATATATATTAAAAAAAAAAATCCCTTTACCATTATACCCTTGTGCGTATTTATACTTCCATGTTTGGCGTAGGGCTTACTCTCTTATCTCTTACCTCTTGTGTTATATTGCATTAGAATGCATCACTTGATTACTCTTATCCTATTTGATATTTGATGTGAGTTTGCTAGTGTAGTTATTCAAGTAGGTTGTTGATTCCAAGTTGGGGCAGACGTCTTCCGAAATGGATCACTACCGAGCTTTATGTCTTCACCACCACGGTATACTCTTTCCATCTTTTCCATTGTCCTTATTCGCACATTGAGGATAATGTGCGGTTTAAGTTTAGGGGTAAGGTAACTTTGTTGCGTTCTACAATGCATGATTGAGATTGGAGATCCATGTTAGCTATGATTTTGATCTTTTGAGGATTATATTGCTTAGAATTTAAAAATTGATTGACTTGAGAGTCCAATACATCTTGTATACTTTATGGATGCCATTTAGGAGTAAATTTTTTGAAAGATTGATATCCTGCTTGCACTTGTGGTCCACATCATCCTGATTTTGTGATTGTTTTGAGATTCACTCTAGTATTCTACGCTAGCACAGACGCACACTAGCATTCATTTATGGGGTAAATGCTTTGTTAATTGTTGAATTGGTTATATTCCAATTGAACTAGTAGTGCATTGAAAGTTTTTATTCTTGATAAAGGTGGATAACAACCCCTTTTTCACTAAGTAGCCGGGATTCTAGCCTCATCAAGCACTGAATTTCTCGTATCGAAAGGTGGAGGGCCCAAACTCTAGGTTAATAACTTAAAAAAAAAAAAAAAAAAAAAAAAAATTGGGTTGCAAAAGCAATAAAAAAGTGAGGACTTCCCTTAAAAGGTAAGAAGTGGGAAATGTTTAGATGGAGGTTGTTTTGATTTGTAGCCTAATTGATTTAAGCTTGTAAGTCCTTAGGTGTGTTTAAACACCTAGTGCCCTAAAGCTATCTGGTTTGGGAGTCATTGACCAAATGCTCGACCTCATGGATCACTAGAAAGCTTAATAGATCAACACATTGCATTATACTTCCATCTTTGATCCTTAGGGATAGAAAAAAAAATATGTATATATATATATATATATATATATATATATATATATGAATATATTTATCAAGTGAAAAGAATAAGAGCACCTAGATCAATAAAGCTTTAATAAAAGGTCAATTCTTTGTCTTGATGATCGGTACTAGATTTGTGTGATAGTTTGAGGGTAAGGATGTAATCATTTCTTTAGTTGGCTTAGATAGCAACATATTTGAAGCCAGTTCACTCAAAAAGGATTCTAGAGTTGTTTTGATTTATACGATCATTTTCTTGATATGTGGAGGACTATATTTGTTTGTTTGATATTGAAATTTTGGGAGATTACTTGGAAAGGGTTGAAAAATTGTATACTTGAGGTAGTTTTCTCCCAATGCCTGTTTGCAATATTGGTGCCTCTTTTGTGAGAATGAGCTTAATGTTTATGGGTATCATTTCTGGAAACCCTCACGAGACTTCACTCGTCCATTAGGGGTAACCTAGGAGTTTAAAAGGCTTGTTGCATATGCTAAATGTAATCGTGTTCCCTACGAAAGTTGTGTTATCCATTTATTCCTTGATAGTTCATAGTTGTATAGTTGTTCATTTCATTCCTTTACTTTGTAGTTCATTGCTAGGGACTAGCAATATTTAAGTTTGGGGGTGTGATGAGAGCTGAAAAATGCGCATTTAAACCCCTTAAGCTTGAGTATTCTAGAACCTTTATCTATCTTATTTTCCCATCTGAGACTGATTTCATGTTATTGCCCTTTTCAGGTGTTTATCCCAAAAATAAGTTAATTCAGCCAAATAAGAGCCTTAAAGAAGCTATCTTAAGCTGAATGGAAGAAATGAGCAAAGTGGAAGCAAAGTGTGGAAAAACAGTATCTTCGATCAATCTTACCAATCTTCGATCGATTTGGAGGTGATCGATTTAGCCATTTCAAGATGGATCCAAGCCTTTGTCCTTATCCAAAAGATTCCACCATCTTTGATCGATCCAACTTTCTTCAGATTGATCGAAATCTTTTGATCTTATCCATACCTACCACTCCACCTACCACTTTTGTCCTTTTCCCAAAATATCTCAAAGTATCTCAGAGATTTGTCTTTATCCAAAAAGATGCCGCCAAGGATGATCGATCTCTCCAGCATTCAATGGATCTCACCAATGTTCGATCGATCTCAACACAGTTTAATCCATCAAACCTCCTCAAGTCCAGAATAAAACAGAGTCCAGCTCATTAAAAGATGGCTCGTGGTGCAATCATTACAAGGGCCTTAGTGCACGAGTCTAGATTATTGGGTGTGACACTTGAGCTACCTATATAAGGATTTTGAACCATTTTTACATCATAACTTACATATCTCATATCATATATCTTGGAGAGGAGGCTAGATTCTATAGAGCTTTACGCATTTTGGGAATTCTTCCATTCTTCTAGGGTTTCCATCAAGAAGGAGGTCATTCATACCATGGAGATAGCCCTTGAGGGTTGGATGACTACTTCAATGAGTGGCTAAGCATCTACTTGGGACTAGAGTAGCCCCTAAGTTTGCTTCCTAGACCTAGTGCTTTGTATATTTTTGGGGATTTACTTGTAACAAATGTTTTGATCTTGGATTTATATATATATCTTGTGGTTTCTACTTGATGTGTATGGATTAATGTTTTCAATTGATTATCTATTTCTAATTATATGTTTATATATTCTAGAATGGATGATTCATGTGTTTTTCTCTAGATTTAATGGAATTTATGCATGTCTATGTGTATGGATGAAGTTAATCTAGTGATGATCAAAACATTGTGCTTAATTGAACACTCTTGTAATTCATTTGATGGTTTACACTTATTTCTTGATGGATTGTGCCACAGCTTTAGCTTACTTAGTTTACTTTTCATATCTTTAGTGTAGATGTAGTGTAGTTGTTTTAGATTCATAGATGGATGGACAATCTATTCTTGTAACGACCCGGATTTCTCAACCCGGTGCGTTAGTGATGAACCGGAAGTTGACCCGATAACGGACCTAAAATGCGGAAGCGAAAGAAGCCAAATGACCTCAAGAGATGTACGTCATCCCTAAGGCCCCAAAATGACTCTCCATGAAGCCACAGAACTCAAATGAGCCAAGCAAATGAAGGAAGAATGCCTAACCCGAAAAAAGATGAACTAAAGGCAAAATGGTCATTTCTCACTGAAAAGGGTGCCACCGTGCACACCGTTGGAAGGACAACGAAAAATGAACAAAATTAGACTCAAGAATCGTCTGATTCTGAGTCCGAGCAGAAAAGATATGAAATTCCAACACCCGATGCGAAAGTTATGAAGTAATGACTTAACATTTTCCAATATTTTCATAATAAACTTTGAAAACAAAAGTGCATAGAAAACGAGATACATGTCATTGGCCTCCGGCCTCATCTCATACATGTTAAATACATTGAAAAGAGTGCACTTACGTACACTTTACATATACGAATCAACGAATACAAGTTTAAACAATAGGGCTATAAAGAGGCATTTTATGCTAACATTTGCATAAAATAGAAACTTAGAAACTGTAAGCCATCCAAGGAGCAATGTAATCTTCAAATCCTGAGTCCTGTACCTGAAATATGCCCCAGTATCGTAGGGGTGAGTAACATAAAGCTACTCGTAGGAGATGAGCATGCATTGATCTAGCATTTTACAATTTTATCACCTTATGGTGAAACATGTTAAAGAGGCTCACCTAACGTCTATGTCTAGATAAGACCCAGGGAGCATCCTAAGCTACATAGATCATTTCTATCATAATCACATTGTTCATGCAATTCAAACAACATGGAAACATGTTATACAAGGCAACAAGATATAGATTCTCAAAGTCTTCAACTTGAAATCCAAAATACACAAACAACAAGTGTGGGTCATGCCACCTAACGTCTATGTTCAAAATGAATCTATAAGGTCATTCCAAAACTATATTTGAACATCAAAACACAAATTATGATATCGATGCAATTACCAACAATGGAACTTCCTATACAACGCATGAAGCATGCTTTCACAAAGTTACATCTTAAGCTAAAAATAAGAAATCAAATAAGGAACAACAAGTTACGATATCATCTAGTTATCAACTTGAAATGAAATACGAAATCAAACAAAGTGGATACTCGGACGTCACGCCGGATCAGACCGACAACATAGTTACTTTAGGGTTACTAGCCCATGGGTAACCTCCCTATGTGCGCACTAGACTATATAGAGGGACAATCCCTTGTACTAAAACCCAGTCCTAGCCGTAGCCAAACAACGACATCCCCAAGTTTCCAAAATTAACAAATTGTGCAACAACGTATATATATCAACATGTATATACAAGATATCAACTATTTACCAAGCACAATCCAAATTTTGGAAACTTATACAATACATGCTCAAAATTCACAACTATTATGGCATGTAAGATGTCAAATACAAAGTGTGTAATTCCTTACACATAGCAACAATATATTCAATAAGGAATAACATATTCTCATGAATATAAAAGTAACAATTATGTTATCCAATGCTCAAAGGTAATCAAGTGAACATACATCAAATCCAAATCCATGATTTAAATATAGAAACAACTTCCAAAATGCAATTAAATCCATGGAGTAATAAAGTAGAATTTAGTTAAACATAAATAGTTAAATTCTCTAAATTCCAAGTTAATCCAAATAACCTCAATTTAATATATATTGAAAGACATGTCATGGTCATCATATATATAACATCAAATGACAAGTTAAGTGATTAAAACACTTAAAATAAAATTAATCAAGCTAATTAATTAATTTCCTCTAGATTTTTAAACATTCCAAATGCCTTCAATTTAATCTATGTTAGAGAACATGCCAAGGCCTATTTAAATACCACATTACAACTTGATTTAATGCTTGATATAACCATGTGAATTAAACTTTCACTAAAGATAAATATTAAATAAAAGTTGTAATTCTTAATCAAATGATCCAAATTTAATATATATTAACCAACATATCTAAGCATAATTTCCTAGCATGTTACAATTCAAATGAAAGTTATACATCATCATAAATTTTAAATCTTATACAAAGAAATAAAAATTACTAACTTTCTAGATTTGATACAAGGCATACATATATGTTGTATAATTATGGCAAACACACAATACAACACACAAATAATCCTAAAACATTCCCTACCTCAATTGGAATGAAAATCCCAATTACCACCGAAATGAAATCGTCCCAAATTTTGGGTCCGCAAAATAGATTTTTCAGCTTGCTACCTTCAACTTGTAAAATTCATAAAAAATTCAATTCTAACCCAAATTGAATGAATCCAAAGCCCAATGAAAGCTTAAACACTGTAATTTGATAATATCAATTTAGTTTAACAAAATATTTTCCCAATTGAAACAGTTTTGACCCACAACTTTGAAACAAATTCTTCCTAGAAAACACATTTTCAGCCTGTAGATTCCAACTTTGAAAATTCATGAAAAATTCATTTGACATCCAAATTGGGCAAAACTAATTTATTTTAGAAGTAAACATATGAGAATGTAAAACTAAAAATTTAAGCCGTGATCCAATGTCAAAAGGTTAGTGAAATAAATCATCTAAAAATATGTTTTCCAGCTGCAATAAAAACATGGATAGCAGATAGTTTCAGATTTTAAAAAAAATTTAGAAATGCTCTAAAATCGTGAAAAAATTCTGTGTAGTGTAAAACCCATGGAGGAAGTTCTAGTAAAAATTTCAAGGCAATTGAAGCACCACAGCTCCATATAAAAAATTCATTTCCGGACTGAAAAAGAAAAGCTTCAAATTTCCAGCAACTAGCTTGCAACTTCAAAAATTCATAACTAATTTATTTTAAATCCAAATTACGTGAAACCAAAACTAAATGAAAGCTAATTGAGTATATTTTCAAATTCTATATTTAATTCGACAAGATTAATTTCGAGTTAAAACAGTTTAAGGGCAAAATACAAGTCATTCTCTTCCATGCATGTAAAACACTCAATAATGACATAAAAATACTTCAAAATAATAGATCAATACCTCACTAGAGAATTGAATCTCTAGATACCAAAGCGAAACTAGGAGTTAGGCTTGATCCTTTAAGGGTTTTGAAGAGAAGGATGAGGGGAACAAAAAGTATTCCAAGTTTTATGGTCTAAAGTAAGTGGAAGGGCCTCAAAGATCAATGTCAATGCCTAAGGCTTCAAGCTCCATCCATGGAGGCTAGGATTTTCTTGTAAGGAAGAGAATGAAATAATGTGGTTAAGTGTGAGTGGAGGAAATAGAAATCCTCCACTCACTATGTGCTCTTACACCATGGTCAACACACGCATCTATGGTCAATTCCACAAAAACCCTCCTTTAAAACCATAATCCCAAAGTGGCCCAAAGATATTTGCAAGACTAAATTGTGAACCTACACTTGTCACCAATCCATGGCTCCTTCCTAGGCTTAATCCCACACCTACACTTGTCAACCATCCAAGCCAACAAGTGCACCAATCCTAGGCCAACAAGTGGGTGAATCCTTATCCTCCAAATGTCATCATCCAATGCATTAAAGTGTTTCCACACAAATGTCAACAAGTGGACCAATGAGAGTGTGACACTTGTCACACTTTCCAAAAATTGCAAAAAGGTCGTTTTTGAAAATATCTTCCAAATTTAATTGCAAAATGGTCCCCAAGATGAAAAATAATCACTTTATTTAATTACACTAAAACCCCACAAGTTAAGAATAATTACACTAAAGTATGCATTAATGCACCTTTATGAAAGAAGTAAGCAATCAACATGCTTTTCTAAAAAATTAAAAATACCACTATCATGGAAATCAAATATCATGAATGCATGCAAAACCGGAATCAAATCCGAGCACAAAAAGTGAGGTTGTGCAAGGAAAAAGGATAAACGAGAAAAAAACAAAATGTAAATAGTATTCGGAAAAATAAAATATGGAAATGACACAATCCCCAAAGGAAGTTGTCAATCCAAGGAAAAGAGTCTCATAAATCATTCCAGAGCACTCGAGACGACATCAAGTGATGAAAAACCAAACCCAAAAAGAAAAAGACAAGGGAAAAAAAAATATCCGTTAAAATCTGAGAAAAAGAAAAGGATGAAAAATGATCGGGTCGTTACAATTCTTATTCTCTGTGGTCCATACTTATGAATGCAAAGAGTGTATGTTTCTAGATAGTTGTGTGTGTATAAATTGTGGTTTCATTGAATGGATTTTAGTCTCTTTTGATAGGTTATGCTTTCCATTTGAATTGGCTAGACAATCTATACTTATTTACCATCCATACCTAGTTTCAATTGATGTCACACACACACACACAAGTTACAATTCAATTTCCCCATTGATATACAATTGCTAGTGTCTAGTGAAGTCAAGCTTAGTGGTGAGCTCTAGTACCCCAAGTCCTTTCCTCTATATCTCTTCCCTATCTTCTTAAATTATTAAATTTTACTTGCTTTAATTAGTTTGCATTGCAGTTTAATAAACCAAACAAACCTCATTTTAATCACTCAACCTACTAACCCTACCTTGTTTCCATTTCCAAACACGCCCACAATCCCTTGGGACGATCCCTACTCATCCTAGTTATATTTTTAGTTAGAGGTAGTACTGGCTTTTATAAATTTAAAACTTAGCCACATTACACATTCACCTTCTTAGCACATTTTTAGGCTTTGGTTCGGAGACACACTAGACACCCTGGACCCGATGAATCCATCCTCTTCCCATCATGAGATTGTAAGACAGATGGATCTCAATGACCACAAAGCTCTCTGTCAGAACTCTCTCAGCAGCTTGTACTGGCAATTCTACCATACCCACGGGCTCTCTACCCGTTTCCCATCCCCAGCAGTGGATTTCCGGTGGGCTTAAGCTTTTCTGGCTTGATCTCGAGCGAGTCAAATGTTATTCTTGGCTTGAACTCTTCGCACCAGGCACTCTACCACTGTCAAACTGACAACCAGAGGATCTTCATGAGGGATCTGTACATGTAGCAGATCCATTCTGGTAAACTTTATCTGAACTGATGTGCTCTGTTGGTGCAGAGCATTTACGCTGCCTATCCTTCTCTTCATCTACGCTTGTCGAAGGCGCGTTCGGAGTAATTCTTTGACTCCTCAATCTGCTCGGGTCGACCATGAACTGCATTTATTATCCGAACAAGCTGAGCGTTATGGTACCTCAGTTTTTGATTTCTCTTCACTTGCTCTGCCGGTCGATTCTGCTCCACCGCCGCCCTTGAATATATCATGCAAACTCTCCCTTTGCTATTAGTATCTCCACTTGCCTCCTTAACTTCCTGCATTCATTAGTCTGATGACCAAAATCACTATGAAAAGCACAATGTTTAGACTAATCTCTCTGTTCGAGAGGTTGTCTAATTGGTAGGGGAGAGCGAAACTTATCTTTGTTCTCCTGATATAATCTTGCCAAACTGACTTTGAGTGGAATGACCGACTCCTCCTCTCTAGGCCTCTTCTCTACTTTCCAGGAGGTTTGACGCTGTGGTGGAGCTTGTTTTTGCCAGATCTTGGTTTTGGACTTCTCCTCCATCGAGATTATTGACGTCTTCCTTGCATTGGCTGCTTTTTTTTCTTCTAAGCGCACGAAACCATCAGCTCTTTCGTTCAGCTCATCCATGGTTTTCGGCGTATTTACCACCAGACTTGTGTGAAATGGTGTCCCTCAGTTCATTGCTAGTTTTAATGCTTGAACTGCCATAGATGGATGACATTCTATTACTATGCTCTTGACGAGGTTGAACCTGGTGAGGAAAGCTTAGAGACGCTCATCTTCATGTTGCTTCATTGTGAATAGACTTGAAATATCTTTAGCTGGGCACTTGTTCCCACAATAGTGGCTTATGAATTTATCACCTAGGTTCTGGAAGCTACCAACTGAGCTTTTTGCCAAATTCTTGAACCAATTGAGTGCCGGTCCGGTCAGGCTTGTAGGAAAGCACTTGCATATCAAAGGATCATTCTCCATATTCAAAGCCATTTTCAACTGAATATGGTAAACGTGATCGATTAGATCACTCGTTCCATCAAACAAAATGAAAATTGGCATGGAAAACTTTCTCGGATTTGAGCGTTCAGGATCTCGTCAGTAAATAGTGAATCAACCGTTCGTACTGTCGAACGGAGGGCTTCATTCTCCTTTGGATACTTTGAGAATATCTTTTAGTCAGCAAAGCCCCTGTACAAACTTCTATAGTCATATGTGGCCATTGACGGTTGATAAGGAGGGTCATAAGACCATTCCTCCGTTAACTCCCTTTGCGATGACGGTGTGGCCCCGTTGCGGTCAAACTCCATGGCTTCTCATTTAAACTCCTCACGTTATGGACCAATCTCCATGAACTCTTCTCTTCTAATCCATTCACGATGTGGATCCAAATGGACGGATCCTTCCCGATCTTCTATATGATAAACATTTGGCGGAACATCGTCAGGCCTAATCTCTTCGCGATGGAGATTTGGATGTACATTCCCTTCCTGTTCAATCTAGTGTACAACATTCATTTGCATAGCTCTTTCACCTACCAGAGGCGGTCGTGGTATTACCGAAACTTCTCGACGCTCCATTCCAGCTCTCAATTTCGCATTCTCTCTTCTCAGAGCTTCGATCATGCTAATCAATTCGTCAAGCTTGTTCTGCTGATCTTTCTCCTGTAGATTAGAACTCTCACCTCCTATCATCATTCTTGATCGGAGCAGAGTCATCAACCAGGAACTCTTGACCGGATCCAAACCCTAACGACCTGAATACACTGGATCTGGCCTCAGAACGGCCAAATTCTGATCTTTGTTAGCTAAATCTAAACTTTTGCTATTGTAATCTCGTCGGATCTGGTTTTTGTCAATCAAGATCAAATTTGCTCAATTTTCCAGATCCAGATTCCATTTCCAGAAATCTAGCTTCTACCTCACAAATCAATCTGAATCCTTTAAAAGAGCAATCAATTCGCTTGCAAAAACTCGATGATCAACTGAATCCTATCTCAGATTACCACGGACAGCGCCATTGAAGATGCAGGAAAAATGCTCTCTCAATTTGGAAAGAATAATCTACACTTCAAAAATATTTTGATCCTTTTTCCCTTTCTTTTCCGTCTATTTATAGACGGTTATAACCATTCTTGAAGCTTTCTAACTCATTTTCTTGCGATGGGCTGGCCTTGTCAACTTACCTTCGTTTTAGGCCCATTTCCTTTTGTCTTAATTCGGGTTTCCAAACTAATCCTCCGATCCTGGGCCTGCTCAGTGATGACTTTTTTCATTTCAGTCGCTCCTACTTGACCCGTTCCTAGCAACCTGGGTCATACTCGGCCCAGTCCATTTTTGGTATCCTCAGACGCCTTAAAAAATTCATAAAAAATTTAATTTTAACCGAACTATTGCTAAACTAATCATTTTTAAAAATATACTCCTATATCTACTTTAACAGCCCTGCTTGGATTAGAACTATTAGTGACAAAAAATTGAAAACTGCAAAATAAGCCTGCTTGGCTCTTTTTTATCAAAACAGTTTATAAAAAGTTTTGAGAGAACAGCTAAAAGTTGTTTTGGTAGTTTTGTAAAAAAAAATGAAAACACGGAGAAGAGGAGCAGCCACTTTAAAAAGGTACGAACAACCCAACATAATCGTTCGTTTATACAGTAAAGTTTTTTCTCACATCTTTTTGTGCAGAAGACGTCATGCCTCTATCTGTCTTCTGATGAAGAAGACACGTCTTTGTGGATTTCATGGTAAACCATCGATTACTCTTGCTCTCAGATTCACAATATTTAACGAATTTCTGGAAGTTGGGTCATCTTTCTCTATTTGGTTGATCTTTATGGCTGGGTCCTTTTTTTGATTTATTTGGTCACCAATCTTTCACATGTCAAAGATATTCATGATTGTTGAAAAGATATTATTCATTATTTCTTCACCACTGATCAAGAAGCTTTTGGTTAATGGATCCTTCATCTCTCAAAGAATTTTGGGGCTTTTTTAGGAAATACACAAGAAACCTCTCTAAGATTCATTCATCTTATTATTGATTCGGTAAAGATAGCTTCAATTTCCGTTATTCTCTGATTTTATTTTCGCTTTTGTTAGTGGGTTGGCTTTAATTATGGCGAAATTTGTATTTTCTTTCCATTTCTTTATTGTTTAGGTTTCTCTTCGATGGTTTTAACTCTGTATTTGTATTCATGTAATGTATCTTTCTTTAGTTGAAGAACCCTCATTCAATGGATTTGGAGGCATCTCGAGCTCTTATTAATGCCAATAGGACGGCGTTTCTTAAATCAGGTACCACTCACCAAGGGTAAAACAATTATAATTATATTTTTGTATATGCACACAAGTTTTTTTTCCTTCAATTGCTCTTACATTTGCACTTAACTTTTTTTTTTCCCCTTTAATAATTGGTCTTTTGATTAGTTTTACTTAGGCCATTAAGCTTTGAAATTTATAGGATATCAAGGGGAAGTTAACTTGGGTGCAACTCAGTAAAATTTATGGATCCAAGCAATTTTGTAGTCAAAATCTGTATTGGGTGGTGCAGGTAACAAACTCAAACCACCTGAACAAAAGTATTTTATTATTTTTTCCATATGAAGTCAAAGTTTACTTGTGATGAGCAGAATATGGAATTATATATTTTTCATTCTTTGCAAGTTCATTTCCTACAGAACTAGCAATACAAGATTTGTATATATGTTGTGTAGCCACGACCAAACAATGAAAAACCTGTGTGGCAAAGTTTGAAGAATATATGGTTTGGACATGAAACATGTATAAATTGATTAGATGTTTTCAAATCCATGTTAGTTTCTTTATATTTAAAGAAAACCAACAAAAATAGCATCAAAATAAAGCATCATGTAGCCACACTTTACTGAAATTATAAGGAATGGTTGATAAAGATAATGTTGGATATCTATAAGGAATAATAGATACATAAATTATTCTCATTGCTCATGTTGCTATACTATTAAAATGATAGATTTTATGAAAAGAATGGAGTGCCCAAACCTTTGTTGTTTTGTTGGATTTATGCTATGAGTAATGGCTTGTATGCGGAAGTTTTGGAGTACTTATTGTATACATTTGCATCCGAAGGTGTAAAATTTGGAAAGTTAATGGCTTGTACGTGGAAGTTTGGGAGTTGGAATAATCTATATTAAACAAAAGTTTTCATGTACAAAACATATGCGCAATGCCCAATTAACTTTATATTCAAACTTGATTTAACTAGCTAGTGAAAAGTTAAGAAAAAAATTTCATATTCTTAAACTACATTGAGTCTTTTTTTAAAATGACAAGTTTATCAACAATATATTTAGAATTGAATTTTCTATGAATTTTAAATCAACAATTTATTTAGATTGAATTTTCTATGAATTTTAAATACTTACGATGCTACGATTTGACTATACTCTAAAGTAACATAACGTGAAAATTATTCCTGACACAAGTTTTTTTTAATCAGGAGTCTCTAATGAATATTTAGCTGAATGGTTCTTGTTTGGCGTCCAACGAAGTTCTAGATCGGTATTTAGATACTATTCAATGTGAGTTTGTCAAACTATGTAATTGCATGATTTAATCTATTATGTACAACTGCTATGGATATGTATGACAGAATTCTGAACCGAATTTTGAGCAACAGTTTGATAAGTCCGTTTTTCACCAGATCAAAGTATTTTTTGTGTGAAAACGATCGATTGAGAAAAACCAACTAGTTTGTGGTCCATATTAGTTGGTCGAAAACCATCGTTTAGGATTCCAAAATCGCGTTTTGTAATCTGTTAGAAGACATCGAAATATTTTTGTTATTTTTGTTGGAGCCTAAAACAAAATCCGATTGTTCTCAAATTTTAAAGTTGGTAGTTTTGCAGATATTGTGTCTTATTCTATTTTTTCAGAATTTTTAGAGAAATTTTTTTTTTAAGCTTATTTTTCGGAATTGTTTTTGGCACACTGAAACTCGATAAATTACCAAAATACATAAAATAAATTAAGATGCTATGTATGTGCTGGAACATATTTTAAATAACTTATAAGTTGTTTACACTTTAGACTATGTTTATAATTACTATATTTGTAATAATAATTATAATGGGTTATTTTAGTGATTATAATCATGTATATTAATTATTTGGGTAAATTGCACAGACACCCACCAAGTTGTCAGTCACTGGTGTCAACGAATTTTGGACACTAACACCCCTTGGGTTTGAAAAGTTTGCACACACACCCCTCTAGACCTCTAACACTATAAAATGACCATGTAGCCAATTGTAAATAGACAACTATAACCCTTTCTTACAAAATTTAAAAGACCAAACTAACCTTGTGTATGCATTTGTTTGGCAGCCAACACAAACTGAAGCACGATAATGATGCAGAAAATTGACTAAAAAAAAGTTATTGTTGCCTATATATACTGCAATTGTTGTTGCTACTTGATCTTGTCCTTGTCCTTGGTCTTCTTTTTCCTCTTCCCCTCCTTGTTGGTGCTACTACTGATGCAAAACTACCTGTTGTGGATGCAAAACTATTTTTTCCCTTTCTATTAACTGCAGCCCTTTGACAACCCCTTTTGTTGTGTATAATGCCCTTGTAAATATGCATTAACTACGAAATCAAATATACAATCAAGGCAATGTAATTGACAACAAACCTAACATAAATAAGCACTTACTTATTCAGTAAAGATGACTAATTTGAAAGAAGTTTATGAACAAACTGATTATACATGAAAGACGTTTACTGGAAATACCAAGTAGGAAACAATAACTCAACTATGAATAAGAAGAATGATTAATTGAAGTCAATGTTAACAATCACTACCTGAACCAACTAAGACACTTTTGGATCAACTTGTAATACCCCTAGTTTTCAAAAGGATATAATTGGAATTTAAAATTTTTATTTCTTGTGCATTTTAGTTGTTTACATGGCTACGTGGTTATGTGGTTTCATGTTATATGTTTAAATGAATTAATTGTTTAATTATAAGTGTGTGTTTAAGTGTTTTTTTTTTTTTTTAATTTTAATTGTTGTAAGAGATTATTTGTTAAAGGATGGTGTGTTGATTGAAATGTAATTTTAGTTGCTTCTTTATATATGTATTTTATTTTAGTTTAAATTTAAAAAGGAGTTGGATTTGGATAGTAGTTGTGGACCAAATAAATGGGTCACATGGACTACTTGGATGGACCTACATGGGTAAGGGTTACGACCCATGGATAGTGGAGGTTATTATTATTATTATTCTAATTAATAATGATAAGGAGGATTCAGTTATATCTATATTTATATAAATATATATAATTATATTGTATTTATATAAATGGTTACATATATATGTAGATACGTAATATTACGGGGTGGTATTAGTATTATTATATAGTTGTATTATTTATTTTTCTTTTTCTATTTTAGCCGACTTAGTATCTGGTTGGGATTAGGGTTTGAATAAGCCTATATATATTTATATTTTGTCTGCCAAGGGTTTAGAACCCTAGTCACATATCAGTGGAGGCAGGGAAAAATACAAAGAGGGTCGAGAGAAACTGACAGAGGAAGCTAGGGTTTTGGCCAAGGGTTGAAAGGCCGAACCAACAAGGAAGGAAAAAGGCCTGCTTGTGGATTAGAACTAGAGCCGAAGGAGGCTTGAAGACAATCAGAGGTCGTTAGGGAAAGAGCCGGCTCCAAAGGGGAAAGAGCCGGTTCCTTTTTATTTTTCAGCCCACGGCCTCTGTGAGAGAGAGAGCCGGCTCCATAGAATTAGGGAGCCAGCTCCCTTGGTCATAGAGCCAGCTCCTTGGGAGCTGGCTCCCTTGTGTGGGAGCTTGCTCTCTCATTTTTGAGAGCAAACTCTCTTGCATAATAACTTACGGGAATTTTTTTTAAGTACAGTTTTGATATTTTTGGGGTTCCCAGACTATTCTGGATTGTTATTTAGGATTCTAAACCTTGTTTCATGATATATTAAAACCCCATATTGCATAATTAATGTCGATATGTTAATGGATTAAACTGTATAAAAGCTTGAAAAAGTTTGCATAGTGTTAACGGATAGGAGGATTTAATTGCTTAATCTAATTTTAGCAACTTAAATGATTGGGATGGGATTTGTAAATTTGTATTGGATGCATAATTGGTTCATATACTTATTAGACTTCATTATGCTTATTCTGGATTTAATTGATGAACTATTAAATTCTGTTCTGTCAATTATATAGATGTTATTATGGATTTAATTGATGAACTATTAAATTATGTTCTGTCAATTACATGGATGTTATTCGGGATTTAAATTGATGAACTATTAAATTCTGTTATGTCAATTACATGGATGTGTTCTGGATTTTAATTGATGAATTATTAAATTAGGTTCTGTCAATTACATGAAGTTTATTCTGGATTTTAAATTGATGAACTGCTTTATCTGTTTTATCAATTATTGGATTGATTGTGGATTATATGCACCGGTATGGGATGGTGGCATATT
This sequence comes from Cornus florida, assembly GCF_030987335.1. NCBI lineage: Eukaryota > Viridiplantae > Streptophyta > Magnoliopsida > Cornales > Cornaceae > Cornus > Cornus florida. The sequence goes on from NW_026775576.1 coordinate 51,585,352, forward strand.
AGGTACGGATTAGATTAAAATGCTAATTCCTACCTATTTTGAATTTTAATTGTTAAACTGTTTTACCTGTTCTATCAATTATATAGATTTTGTGGCACTGGTATGGGATGATGGCATTTTAGGTTTGGATTAGATCAAAATGCTAACTCCTACCTATTCTGGATTTAGGAAATGGATTTAATTATAACATTTAAATCCTAATTAAATGTCATGTCTTGGCAACGAATAGTTGAAAGGTACTTCATTGGTTTTGGATGGAATTTATATATATATTTATAATACCTCGATATGAGCTTGAGTATCAAGATCAATAGTTAGGGAGCATATATGCATTGGGATGCATAGCTGGCTATGATGGTTTGAGGTGTACCCTACTAGGTCTAGGTATTCATGCCCACTCCAGGTGCATTTTGCATGATGCCTACTAGTCAGGTTGAGACTGGCCTGTAGTCCAGTAAGAGTCCTGTAGTATGGATTTATATATATATATATATATATATATATATATATATATATATTTACGGACTATATAGATATTGTTAAGTTATCTAGGATGTATCTGCGTATCGGGTCTCTGCTTGGACTGTAGTAGAGTAGAACTTGCATGTGGCCTTGACCCACCTTAATTTTTCAGGTATTCGACAGGAGTAAGGATTGTTCGTGCTGAGCAGGGATCGTCTACATCATTCTTTTGGATTGTCTACATAGGAGTTCCTTTATGATTTCTGCATCTAGTTGTAGATTGTTGATTGTTTTGTTTTCCCAGTGGTCCACAGTGTATAGATTCCTGAGTTGTAGAAGTTGGAGGATTATGTGTTTCAGAAGGATTTATTTATAAGAATTTATTCTGAGGATTCGTTATTGGATTATCAATTTAGTTTTCTTTTAGCCATTTTAATTATTCCTGTTTATCATATTTGTATTATTCTGTGTTCAATTATTGTCATTTGTAGCATAACGAAAACCCTAAAGAACAATGTCATAATTAGTGTGGGGTGGTAACAAAATTGATGAAAAAAAAAATCTAGAATAGTAAAAAATGTTGAACAATCTACACTTGAAATCCTAAAACCAAACAATAATAACACAATACTCACAATTGAAAATAATAAATACCTTTCTGAGCTCAAAATAAACAATTTAAAGCTACGATTCAAAGCAAATGATCAATACTAACAACTCAAAACGAGGTTTTCTTCCTGTAAATCGAATGATTCTAGGGTTTAGATCATAAACAAAGAATGATTAGTATTCACGATCAACACTGAGGATATATATTAGGGTTTGCAAATGGTTTTTGGGTTAGGGTTGGAGAAAGATCATATGGCTACTAAGATAACATGGTGAGAATGGATCACATGATTCGGATTTGACATGGTTTGGGTTTCACACGGTTCTGTAGATTGAGAAAAAGAAAGTTCAAGGGTTAAAGGTTTGTGGTGCAAGTCGGTGTGTAAGGTAGTTTAGTCATTTAAAATGCCTTATATTTTCTGAATTAATTGAATAAAATATTAAGTGAAAAATATATCATTTGAAACCTTAGGGGGGTGTCATTGTCCAAAATTTCGTTGACCAGCTACTGAGTGACATTGATCGAAACCTGAGGGGGTGTCTGTGCAATTTACCCTAATTGTATTATGATCCAAGATATGATTCGTGGCTATCTGGGAGTGACACAAATATATATATATATACATATATATATATGTGTGTGTGTGTGTGTGTGTGTGTGTGTGTGTCTTGTGAAATCACGTGAGCTGGCTAATAAGTTTAGACTCAATGGCGGGGTGCCATTGTTAGATATAGCTATGATGTATGTGATGTGGGGGTGAGCTGGCTAATAAGTTTAGACTCACTATATATTGTGCCATTATCAGGATATTGCTATGTTATTACTATATATATATATATGCCCTGATACGAGTTGATTCGTGGCCTCGGGATCAATGGTTAGGACTGAGGTGTATATTATCCGAGATGAGTAGCTTGTTTGTGACGTTCCGAATTTTTACAAATCCAGATAAGTCAATGTTGACCCAAAAGTTGACCTGAAAATGGATCCAAAATGTGGAAACGGAAACAAAATAAGGTCTATGGGGATATTCGGTATCCTTAAGACACCAAGGTGACTTTCTATGAAGTCACGGAACCAGAAGAAAACAAATGCGAAAGTGAAAAGGTGAAAATAGACTAAGTATGCCCCCAAGGGCAAAATGGTCATTTCATATGGAAACAAAGTCTCGAGAGATGTACATCATCCCTAAGACACAAAACATGACTTCCCATGACGCCATGAAACTTAAAAAAAAAAAACAAAATGCGGAAACGAAGTTTTAAAAATGGACAAGTTTAGACCTAGGGGAAAAATGGTAATTTTCATAAATTTATGGGTGCTACCGAGCACACCATTGGATAGACAATGAAAAATTAACGAAGATAGACTCAAGAATTACTTGATTCAGAATTCGGACGAGGGAGAAAGAGCAAAGACAAAACGAGCATTGTCGCGGCCGAGGGGCACCAGGCCAAGCCCCCAACGCGTGTGAGTGCCCCTACGTGCGCGGGCACTGCTGTTGGGCACTAATGCATTATAAAAAAATGCTGAAAACAGCGTGCTTTTTGGACCCCAAAACGACTTTTTTTGGAAAAACACAAAGAAGAAACCCCCCTTAAAATAATTTTTCCAAACTAACCATGTCAAAATAAAAATTCATTTTTGACTTAAAATTTCCTAAATACCCCTGAGATCAGTTTTAACGAAAAATTCAAAAATGCAAGTTTGCTTCAAGTGCTCAAATGATCGAATAAGAAGTTGTGCGCTAAAACGACTGTGCACGCAAACGTAATAAATGTTTTAAAGCATGCAGGAATGGTTTGTAACTCCCAAATATGCCCGATGCAAAATCCGACCTATTAAAGCTAAAAAATGCATTTAAATTGAAAATTTGAAGCCTACAACATACATATCATGCAACCGTGATATTTTATGCAAAGTGAGCATTCTCGCAAACGTAATATACATTATAAAATGCGTTACAATGGTCCATGACCTCAAAATACTCCCAATACAAAATACGACATGTCTAAACCCCTAAAGTATGAAAAATGACATTTTAAGCAAAATTTGAAGTCAATAATCATAGATGCATTCAAAAGACTATTTGGCCCTTGGCCATATATCACATATAATAAAAGAGAACTAATGAATGTGTTGAAACACACTTCCCACCATCCAAGCTGAAAATGACATGTTAAAGCTTCACATTTTCCCATTTTTCTCACATTTAAACATATAGTCAAATAGCATAAAAGTAAAGCGTAAGGTCTTTGGTCCTTGGCCTCATCATATGCAAGTCAAATAGGTCCCAAAAGGTACATTTAAGCACTTATTACATACTCCAAATAGAAACTATAAGTTTTCACATAATTAACCCAAAATAAAGCAAAATCATACTAACAAGTGCATGTAATGGATTACGCCAAACTCGTCAAGCCACAAGCAAATTTAAGGATATTGTGCATCCCTAAAATATGGTTCTTTACCTTAAAAATATCTCAAACAATGAGGGTGAGTAAACAAGTTACTCGTAGGCAATGAACATGCGTATAACCTAAAGTTTTGCAAGAAGTTGATATAAATTAATTCATGTGGGTTATGCCACCTAATGTCTATGTTCAATGTGGGATTATAAGATCATCCCAAACTACAATAGAACATTCATGAAATAAACCAAAATAATTATTTGACTTGAACAACATTGGAACATCAAATACCAAATAATCAAATTCTCAAAGTAAACAATTTAAAATGCGAAATCAACCAAACTGATACTTAGATGTCACGCCGGAATAGAACCGAACAAATCAAACATCATTTGGGTTACTATCACGTGGGTTGTTTTCCCCCAAGTGTGCACTGATAAGCGGCGAATATTGCATATTCAAGCGCCCTTATTTGCATTAGTTAAGTCCATTAGTTGATCATATTGCATATATTAGCTTCATTTGTATGTTTTTATTTACTTTTAGGTTGGTTCCCCAAAGATAGTTAAAAGTGATCCTTTGATGAATTCTTGAAGAATCAAAGCATGCCGTTGCCAGGGACCTTCATTTTGGCCAAGCCAATGATCCATTGAACTCATGGTTATCCCTGCAAAAAGTGCTAAGGACGATGATCGCATCACCAGGCCAAGCCAAAATCATTTCAAGAAGCAAAGTGGTCCTCAGGAGCATTGCGGGCGCCCGCCATGCACTTGCGGCTGCCCGTCGTTTTGTCCAGAAAATTTCAAAATTACGGGGCCCTGCCATGCATTGTAGCCCGCAATGCACTTGCGGCCGCCCATCGTTTTATCCAAAAAATTTCAAAATTACGAGGCCCTGCCATGCACTATAGGCCCCCACCAAGAGCTACCCTTAAGCCTAAAGCATGCCGTTGCCAGCGTATGGAGGCCACCTTGGCACCTCGCGGGCACCCGCCCTACGCTGCGGGCGCTCGCCAATCTGCAGACAACAAAGCATGGGATGTTTTGTTTCACCCAATGTTATCCCCTTGATTTAAAATATTGCTCTGTACTTTTCTAGTGGTTGGGAGGTTATTTTTGCTTTATAGAAGGCTTGAACCATGTAATAAACATATCTCATATTGTAAGGATATTTCTAGTGAGAGAAATATTGTGTTCTTGAGGGTTGTGTGTCTATTGTGGCTCATAGGTGCAAAAATAGAGGGTAATCTCACATCTTCTGTGACGACCCAAGTTTTATTTAACCCGGTGCGTCAATGGTGACACGAAAGTTGACCCAGTAATGAATCCAGATGCGGAAGCAAGAAACAAGAAAATGGTCTCCCATGGCACAGCACACCTCTGAGACCCTAAGATGACCTTCCATGAGGTCACAGAACTAAAAAAAAACTGACGCGGAAGTAAAAGATCAGAAATATGACAAATAAGCCCCCAGGGGCAACATAGTCATTTTTGAAAACTGTGGAATCGGGTGCCACTGAACACACCGCTGGAAAGAGAACAAAAAAATAATCAAGACGGACTCAAGAATTGCATGATTCGGAGTCCGGACAAAGGAGAAACGGCATGACGAAGAAAAATGAGCACTTAAGGCTAAAAGGGTAAACTGGGAATTATCCAAGAAGAACCGGGTGCAACCGAGCACACCATTGGAAAGACAGCGAAAAATTAGTTAAGTTCAAAAAAACAGTTCACTCGATTTGGAGTTCTGGCGAGGGAGAAACGAGGGATTGAAGTTGAGACGTTGCGGCGGCCCGATGAAGGCCATGGCGCCCATGCACGAGCCCACCGGCGCCCATGCCTGCGCCCAATGGCATGCACATGTTGACCAGTAAGAGAAAAAAAAAAAAAAAAAAAAAATGAGTCTCCAGAACTGAGGCTTGAAATGAAGGCCAAAACGAATTTTTCAGGAAAAATACGAAGAAGAAACCCCTCCTAAAATCGAGTTTTCTACCCAACTTAATGACAGGAAATGTAAAAAAACTCACAAAAAAATTCCCAAAATGCCTCTAGATCAGAACTGGACAAGAGGGCAAAAGTTGTTACAGTGACTGTCCTGATCTGAGAGCTGAAACGGGCCATCAAATTAATTTTTTTGGAAAAACACAAAAAAGAAACCCCTCCCGAAATCAAATTTTCTACCCAACAACATGAGAGAAAATGAAAAAAAAAAAAAATTAAAAAATAAAAAAAAAACTCACTAAAAATGGCCAAAATGCCCTCCCAAAAAATCTGGTCAAGAGAGTTAAAAAGGTGCTAAAATGAAAACTGGAAGCTGAAACTTCATGAAGGATTTCTGGTATCAAGACGATATTTTCTGGAAAAACACGAAGAAGAAACCCCCCCTAAAATCACGTTTTCTAAGTGATCATGTAAAGATCGGAATTTATTTCTCGAAGGAAGACCCCAGAATGCCCTAAAATTAGATTATGCGAGAAAATTATAAAATGAGTCCATAGGAGGCTCAAATCACAAAGGAAAGGGTTTTTCTTGAAAACGATCATACACGTAAATGTAACTTACTTATTTAGATGTGCTACAATGGTCCATGGTTTAAAAATACCGCTGATGCAAAATTCGACCCCCCGACGGCCAAAAAGACGAAAATGAACAAGAAAAGGGAAATTTGAAAATTAAAATTATAAAATACTTTCAAATGACTGTTTGGCCCTTGGCCACACTTCATACGAGATTAGTAAGACCTAGTAGAGGTGTCGAAACACACTTTACACCACCCGATTTGAAAATAAACCTTTAAAAGCTCGGTTTTTACTATTTTAGCCCAAAAATGCAATATATGAACTAAAATGTAAAAATGAAAACTAAATGGTGTTTGGCCCTTGGCCACACCTCACATATGACAAATGAATGCTAAAGGATGAATTACATACACAATGCACACACCGGTGCGAAAATGACATATTGAAACCTAAGTTTTCATACTTTTCTCATTAAAGGCAAAATTCTATATTTTTCAATATACATGGATTACAAATGAAGTTTGGCCCTTGGGCACATATCATATACATAGAATGAATATCAAAAAGTGTGCTTAAGCACATAATACAAGTTTGGAATCAAATATACACATTTGACAAAATGGCTACAAATGGAATTTCAAGTCGACCTTTACAAGAATTGAAATCTTCAAGTCTACAAATCATCCAAGCATGATAAGAATCACGAACCAAGTCTTCGTACCTAATCAAAATCCCAGTAACTTCAGGGTGAGTAAACAAGTTTACACTTAGAGAATGAGCATGCATGACTCGATTTCTTTTAGATTTTTAGGCTAACATGATACAGTTCAAAAGGGTCATGTCACCTAACATCTATGTCAAGATGAGACTCAGGGAGCATCCTAAGCTACCTTAGAGTATAAGCAACAAGAATCATGATATATATACATATATGAAACAAGTCAAGTTGGGATAATCTAAGAACACGATAAAACGAATACTATAATATTATGATCACATTATCAAATGCAATTTATATGATTAAGAGTAATACATGATATCAAGAACAAGGCATAATATCTATGCAACTAAATAAGGATGTAACATTCCATGAAACACGAAAAGAGTCATATATGAAATCAAGAATAAGGCATAATATCTATGCATTTAAACAAGGATAGAATACTCCATATAATACGAAAAGAGTCTTAAATCTTCAATGAATGCAACACTTGAAATTTAAGGAGTAAAATAATGAATAAAGCATAAAATCTATGTAATGAAACAAGATTGGAGTATTTCACATACACGACAAGTTTAAATCTTCAAGGAATAGCAACTTGAAATTTAAAGAGTGAAATTAACCAATATGGAAACTCGGATATCGCCCAGATTAAAACCGTACTCTTAAGATCACTTTAGGGCTACTAACCCATGGGTACCTTCCCCTAGTGCGCACTATAGCCATGTCAATTCTTGATTGATATCCCGAGTTCTAAAGTCAACAAGTTGTGCAAGTCAAGATTATATCAAAATACAAGAAATGCATTAACCACGTTTCATGCACAACCAAGATTTTGGAACACACAAGTCATGCCCTAAGTTCTCAACTATGATGGCATGCAAAATATTAAGAAATCAAAGTGTGCATCTATATAGACTAAAACCACGATATATAGCACAAGAAATCCATTAAAGCAAATATACCACAAGTATAAGATACATGATTCAATTACTTACTAAACAACATATGTGTAATTAAACCATTCCAAGACAAATGTGCATATTCATTAAGTACATTAATAAAACCTAGGTACAAGGGGTCTAGATACATGATGAAAAGCTAGAAGCTTCATGAAGTACAAGTTACGACCATGTGAGCTAAGTTCCATACAAGGGAAATAATGAAATATAAGCTTCAAAACTTATCAGATTATTCTAATTTGATACACGTGAAGGAACTTATCAAGAAAATCATGAATACAAGGTTAAAAACTTAATCAAGTGCATAGAACCATTGAATGGATTTTAATTATTTCATTTAATTAAAATCTCTAGATTTTGAAACTCGTCCAAATGATCTCAATTTAAAGTATGTTATACAACATGCCAAGACTTGATTTAAGAACACGATACAAGTACATTCTATGCAAGATACGACCATGAGTATTAAACCTTAATACTAGAAAAATATTAAATGAAAGGTTTCAAAACCTAATCAAATATTCTAGATTTAATATATGTGAAACTATATGATATGCATATCAAGAATATCAAGTCGGAATTCCAATGGAGTAAATAGTGCACTCGGAATAAATTAATTAATCAATTAATTAAATATTCTTTAGATTTTAATACATTTCCGATTACTCTCAAATTCACCTATGTTGAAGAGCATGCTAGGGCCTAATATAATATACTAACACATATTGATTTCAAGTTAGTTAAGGCCACATGAATTAATCTTTTATTCAAGATAATTATTAAATAAAATCTTCGTTACTTGTCCAAATGATCTAGATTTAATATATGTTAATGATCATGTCAAGGGGTAATTTAATATCATGTTACATGTTTAAACAAAGTTATGAGCAACCGAGAGAACTAAATCTTACACAAAGAAATAATTAATCAAAGTTTCTAGATTTGATACAATAACATGTAAATGAAGCATGCAATATAACAAGAATATAAACTATAACACCCCCTACCTCAATTTGAGATGAAAATCTCAATTCCCCACCGAAAGAAAAGTGCTCTGAATTCGACGATACCGTGGGGTTTTGTCGAGGACAATACGATGAACAAGAATCCCCAATAAGCCCCATGAAAATTACAATTTGACTTCAAACCCGAACTCAAAATTTGGCTGAAAATGGGTTCTAATAAGGGGGAAAGGTAGAGCACGACGAGGCGAACAATAAACGTTAAGACCGAAGACTCAAGGAAATCAAGTGGAAGAGAAGAAAGAATGAAGGCAGCCCCTTGGGCTCCCATGGCTGCTGGCTAAGAGAGGGGAGAAGATGATGGAATTTTGATTCAAAATGAGAAAAGATGAACAACAGAAGAAACAGCGTCGAAAATCGAGTCCCGAGCAGAGAGATATGCCCCGAACAAGTTCGATGGCAACCGGGTCCAAAAACTTTGAAACTAGAGAAAAATGACCAGAAAGAAATTCTAAGAGTACACGACTCGATGAAATGTGAAAATGAATCTCGTACGAGGATCTAGACTCCAGACGAGGTATTTTGCAATAATTTTCGTTAATTACACAATGGCCCCTACAAAAAGGGTTAACTGCAAAACTGCCCTATGATGAGCACTGAAAAGTGCGCATTTAAACCCGTTAAGCTTAAGCATTCTAGTACCTTTATCTATCTTACTTTGCCGTTTTAGACTTATTACGTGTTATTTATATTTTCAGGCACTAATCCCAAAATTGAGCTAACTCAGCCAAATAAGAGCTTAATTGAAGCAATCCTGAGATAAACCAAAGGAGGGAGCAAAGTGGAGAAAGTAAGGAGCAAAAAAGAATCAAAGTTGTGCAGCTGAAAAGTTCGATCGATCCAACTTAGAGTTCGATCGATCGAACATCTATGATCGATCACAGTACTTCTCGATAGATCCAACCTTGGCCTTTGTTGAAATTCCAAGTTCGATCGATCCAACATCACCTTCGATCGATCGAACCCTATTTTGTCCTATTCAAATGATTGATCTTATCCACAACTGTACGCCTACCAACCACTTTTGTCCTTTTCCCCATAAATATCTTCGAAATATCCCAGCCTTGTTCTTATCCGGAGGAGTCAGACCACTTCGATCGATCCAAGATGCAGTTCGATCGATCGAACCCATCTTCGATCGATCCAAGTTAAGGTTCGATCGATCGAACTTCCTCCAGCGAGAAAAAGTTAAAGTCCAGCTCATTTATTCCGTCCTTCACCCAATCATTGGAGAATATGCCTTGCACGACCATAGCTCATCATAGGGTGTATTTGACCTACCTATATAAGGAATATGATACACTTTTTGGTGGGGGGGTCTAGAGTCTCTTGTCACACATTGAAAATCATCTTGGAGGCTATTCTTGGAGAGGAAGAAGGGAGGAAGCTAGAGCAACCATTGGAGGAGATCTTCATCTACAAGGAGCAGCCATGGAGTTAGCCCTTGAGGGTTGGATCATCACTACCATGAGTGGCTAGACATCTTCTTGGGGCTAGAGTTAGCCCCAAGCATGCTTTCTTTACCCAATCTTGTGTAATTTTGAGGGATGTGTGTTGTAATGCATATTTTGATTCTTGAACTTATGAAGATCTTGATTATTCATTGAGTTCTATGGATTGATGCTTCTAATTGATCATTTTCTCTATCTATATGTCTATGTATGCTAGAGTAGATGCTCACCTCTAGATTTAATGTTATTGATGCATGTCTATGTGTATTAATACCTTTAATCTTGAGTTTGCCAAAATATGAAGTTCTTAATGTAATGCTCTTGTTATGTCTCTAGATGGTTCATACTTATTCCTTGATGGATTGTGTTTCTCTTTTAAGTAGTGTAGTGTTAGTTGGGGAAACAATTCATGCTTGTTCTTTAATGTTCCATGCTTTTGAATGCAAGAAGCATATGCTCTAATTTTGTGATGTAAAGGAATTTTGAGCTTAATGAAGGGTTAATGATTAGTTATGATATGTTGTATCTTTCACATGTGTTTAGACAATTTATTCCTCTCCCAATAGATATTTTGTACCTCTCACATGATGATTAGATAATGCATGTTTAACTAAGTCATCCTTATGGATTGCTTGGACTATGAGCTTAATGAAAGGTTCAATGACTTGAATTGTTATTTTGTTATCTTCACATGATGTTTAGACAATATATTCCTCTACCAATAGATGTATTGTGCCCTCACACATGTTGATTGAGACAATTTGCACTTGTTGAGTCACCCTTACCAATTGAATGTCTTTTACACACACAACATTGTTGCAACACATTCATTTCCCTCATTAGTCACTTGATTATGGTTTGGAATAGTATTGTTTGGTGGTGATCTCTACACCCCAAGACCTTTCCTTCTTACTTACTTTTTATCTTATTGCATTGCTTTATTATAGTTTAGCTCATTTAGTATAATCAACCAACCAACCAATTGTGTGATCACTCGACCTACTAACCCTAATTACCATAGTTCACAATTCGATACACCATCAAATCCCTTGGGACGATCCCTACTCGCCCTATCTATATTTTATATAGAGAAAGGTAGTAGTGGCTTTTTATAAATGTAAAACTTGGCCACCTCCTAAACACACACAACTCTTCAAGCTTGACTTGGTATCGCGACCCTTGTAAAGGACCCGGTCACCCTAGAATGAAAATATCTTCCAAAAGATATTTTCTTAGATGCCCCTGAAACAAAATATCTTCAAAAGATATTTACGAAAAACACCTCAAAAAAAGAAAAAGATTCTGAAGAATTGTGCATCCCTGTCCCTATGGACACTAGGAGCAATCAGAGTATTTTCTTGCAAAAGTAAAGATACGTATTTCGAGGAAACCACTGAAGATGAAGACACATGAAGTCAAAAACCAACTCCGAGCATGAAAAGTGAGATTGTTCCAAAAACTGACAAATGGGGAAAAGACAGAATAGGGAATAAGACGAAAGGTGAATAGTGTCTGAAAAGTGAAAATGCGGAAATAACTCGATCCTCAAAGGAAGTTGTCAATTCGCATGAAAGAGTCTCATAAACCAATTCCAAGCACTCGAGACGACACTATGTGATAAGAAACCGAACTCAGAAAAGAAAATTAAATGTAAAAAATTTATCCGTAAAATTTCAGAAAAAAAAGGAAGAAAAATGACCGGGTCATTACATCTTCTCCTTCCTCATTTGCTTCTATGGGTAACTAACTCCCTTTCTAGGGAGGTGATGAAGCCCTTCTTTGTAAGCATGCCTTAGTTTTGATTTAATTTGGGGAATGAAATATGTATGGGCCAAGTTTCATAATCTAAAGCTATACACGTTGTAATGGATATTAATATGTATAAATGATTATTTTGAGTTTATTATCTTGTCTTTAGCTTGTTTTCTCTCATGATCCTTAGCGAAAAAAATTTCAAAAATTAGCTAAGTGTAGCCAAAATGTGAACTTTTCTGAAATTATCTCGAATTGCGTTCCAAAAGTCACTTTAGGCTTACTTAGTCATTTTAAGGTTTCGGTACCATTTTTTGAATTTTTCAAGGTCGTTTCGGCAATTTTCTCAAAAATCCAAAAAAATCACAAGAAATTCAAACCCCAAAATTAGCGCTTTTGCAAATGAGCTCCGAATCCCATTCCGAGGGTTATACAAGGTGTCTAGGGTCATAAGAGCTTAAGTTTCTAATTAGAGAATTTTTTTACCTCGGCCCGACCTCCGTTCGGTCAAAATGCCAAGGCAAATTCTGGCCAAAATTACGGGCCCCCGCAGAATGCCACAAAGCCTTCCTGCTGCACGCTAGGCTTGGTTTGTGCCAAGCCTTGGCACCTCGCAGGCACCCGCCCTACGCTGCGGGCACCCGCCATGCTTTGCAGCTTCATTAATAGGCTACATTTCAAGGCCCATTCAAATTCTCTAACTCTCTCTCCTCTCTCTCTAGCCGACCCCAACCTCTCTATTTCCCCTATATCTCTCTCATTCTCCCTTCTAACCCTATTTCCATCGTAAACCCTCATCTCCAACATCCTTCCATCTCCATCATTCTCTCATCCATCTCCATTTCACTCCAAGAAGGGGGCTTTTAGTTTCTTCACTTTGGGTAAGTTTCCTTCTTTTTTTCTCTTAATTTTTTATCAATGGAGGATGGGATTAACTGTGTGGAGGATTTGTGTTTGTTTGGGGATTGTATATTGCATTTGCAGGGTCAAAATTTTTGGGATTTCTCATATCTAATCCCCCTTTGTCTCTCTTCCTATTTGTCTTGCACGCCAGGTGTTCGATAAATTGCCAAAGCCAAATCCTTCTTCCAAATGGCTCCCAAAACTTCCTCCAAGCGTGCTCGTTCCTCTGAGGGACCATCCGAGGAAGCTCCCACGCCAAATTGGGCTGAGTGGCCCATTGACACGGAGGCCAAATTTGTTATTAAAGATGAATTCAAATAACATCCAGAAACGACGTGGGCGGTCAAGGAATTGAAGGACCGTGGCCTTAAGGCCCTGTTCAAGCCCTGTGCTGGCTCATTCTATCCGCGCATCATCCGACAATTCTACTCCAACATGTTTTATTCATGCGTGGAGCCGGAGGTCATTAAGACTACCATTGATGGCATATCTTTTGCATTCACCCTTCATGACCTTGCCACAGCTTTGGAGTGTCCATTGGCATCTCCTTTGGATGAGGACGACCAGTCTCTATACGGTGTTCCTTTAGTTGATCTGAAATTGTCAGAAATTGTCGAGGAAATATGCCACAACCGTTATACCGGCAATCACAAATCAAGCATGAATAAATCATACCTCCCATGCCGGCTGTGGTTCTTGGACTCTGTCCTTGCCAAAAATGTCCTTCCCATCCCTAAGTTATGCTGATCAGAGACAATCTTCATCGCTCTTCCAGATTTATCGACGTATGATGTTATCTTTATTTATTTATTCGTAAGATTTAGACATTTATTATTTCATACTTATAGATTATAGGGGTCCATGATTTATGGATTCCCGAATAGTACTCTTGGAGGTTTATTATTACGATGTTGATATTGGAGGTTTATTTATTATGAGATTTTATTGGAGGTTATATTATCAAAGGTTTAATTATTTATCATTTAGTTTTTCATTTAGCATTTTATTATTTATTCTTATTTATTCATTTGTATTCCGTGCTTGCATATTATTAATTGTTTGATATCCCTCGATTTTTGGGTATGGACCTGATCAACCTGCACTTGGAGAATTGGGGGGTTATCACAGTGGCGGTGGTGGAAGGCAGTGGAAGTGACAATGGTGGTGGTGGTGGTGGAAATGGTGGTGGAAGGTAGTGGTAGTGCTGGAAGTCAGTGGCGATGGTGGTGGCGGAATGCGGTGGAGGTGGCAGTAGTGGTGGAGGTCAGGGTGGTGGCAAAAGGCAGTGAAGGCAGCAACAGTGTGGTGGTAGTGGAAAGCGACGATAGTTTTGTAATTCATTTCTTTTAAAGTCTTTTTAATTAAGGTAATTAGAACCTTAAAGAAAGTTTTATGTTCTCACTTTCTATAATCACCTGTTTGATTATTTATTCTAAAAGAGACTATGTTCCACCACATCTCTAATCGATATAAGCTATAACTACAATAGTTAAAAACTTTCACACCAAAGTCAATCTCTTAATGGAAATGTTGTTGACCACTAAATTGGCAAGGTCAGCCGATTTAGAAAATGGGTAATGCGGGAATGCTAGAATCAATGGATTGGCTGACCTTGCCAATTTAGTGGTCAACAACATTTCCATTAAGAGATTGACTTTGGTGTGAAAGTTTTTAACTATTGTAGTTATAGCTTATATCGATTAGAGATGTGGTGGAACATAGTCTCTTTTAGAATAAATAATCAAACAGGTGATTATAGAAAGTGAGAACATAAAACTTATTAGACAAAGCCCCCTAAAGTTATTTCTAAAAATACTTGAATTTTTTCTTTATTTTTTTTATTTTACTCTTCAAATTCCTTATTGAAAAAAAAAAAAAAAAATTACATTCTACTTATTTAGTTTAACCCTATTTCTTTTCCTTTCAAAGTTCTTTCCTTTTTCTTGTTCTTTTGTTTTTTCCTTTCTTCCTCTACTAATTTTTTCTTTTCTTTTCGCACTCATACATGAGGTATATACTATAATCGTTTTTTCACTTCTTATTCTTTTTTCTTTCTCTTCTTTTATTTAATTTTGTTACTATGATGTTATGAACTCAATTTGTGTACTTTGTATTTAAATTTTTTTCTTTCAAGTAATTTTTTGCGAATAATGACGTACTATTTCAATATTAATTCATGCACCATTATTGTACTTCTATCTTGCCGCGTTGTTAGTTTGAATATATTTCCTATAAAATTGATTTCTACCTCAATTATTGTCTTTAATGAGACTATCATACATTGTTAAATCGACTAAGGCTAATAAAATCAATGAAAAACATAGGATAATTGATATATATATTCCCCCGAAGTAAAATCATGGCTCTATTATTCTTAAACTACATTGATTCTACTTTTAGATGACAAGTTTATCAACAATTTATTTAGAATTGACACAAGTTTTTTTAATCATGAAGTCTCTAATGAATATTTAGGCGAATGGTTCTTGTTTGGCCTCCAACGAAGTTCTAGATCGTTATTGAGATACTATTTAACGTGAGTTTGCCAAACTATATATCTTTTAAGGAAAATGATAGAAAACTCGAAAAATATCCCCGAAATAATCACCGAATCGTGAGATGGATTGGTCACGTAATAATTTTAAGAAGAAAAAAAAAATCGTCTTTTAATACCCCATCTTTTAGATATAAACAAAGATTCCATTTTTCAGAAAAACTTTCAAGTAATTTGGAGATCTTGTAAGTCTATCACTTTCACTTTCTCTGGACTTTGTAGGCTAGTGATTCCATCTGATAGACCACAAAGATTTATATAAATTATTATCAAGACTATATAATAAATTTTTTTTTAAAAAAAACCCCATTTTCTTCGATTCTACCATTACCATGTCGATTTCATGTTTTGCCTTAATTTTTGCTTTCAAAAATTGTGAAAGAGAGTAGCGATTGAATAGCTATTGGAGAAGAAAACTCGTTACAAAGCTTAGAGGGAGTGTGAATTCCGGATCGATGTTGTTGTGAGAATATGTACTTATTTAACTTTTTTAATTTGTGAGAATTTATATATATATATATATATATATATATATATATATATATATATATATATATCATAGTTATGTATTTAATCACCATATCTTCACACCATTGACTTTATCTATCCACACTATCACTGAGCATGTTTTTATTTTTTTTACTTTTTCTTTCAGTTTACGTCAAAAATTATAGAGGAGGTTTATTCTCCGGGTCTTAATTTTTAAGGAGTCTGACGTGGCCAAACCATGTCACGATTCGGTGACTATTTTGAGAACAAGATTCGATTTGCTAATCTTTTAATTAGTAATAGTTTGGTGAACAATTCACTTAAACCCATCCGATAATATGCTTCTAATAATTAACTACCCTTTAAAACGTACAATTCACACCTTGGAATTTTGGTTTGGGAAAAAATTCTGGGCGTGATGCAAAATAACACACATATAATAATACAGAAACATAATAGAGCTGGGCTAACAAGAAGTCCTTCTATTTAGTATTATAAGAGATTGGCAGATAACATTAAGTCCTTTTATATATATATATATATATATATATGTGATCTTAATGGGACCATTCATCTGCCAATTAACTACACATGCAGTATCGTACTGCGCACACAACTTTTAAATTGGAATCAGAGCCTGGAAAAACAGGACTTTGCTTCCAACAACAGCAGTCAAGTATAGATATTTAGCACCTTGGCTGTCTTTGGCCTCGATAACGAGAAAGTAAGCTGTGGTGAAAATAACCTTTACTTTGAAGCCATCAATGACACTCACGAACACCTTACCATATTGTTCCGCAGCCTTCTTTCCGGTCTCTTTCACTACAGGGTCGTTTGGGTCAACCCGAGTAATCCAATCGAAAATTTTCACCTCCCCATCAGCTCCCACAATTTTCACCTTTCCATCAGTAGTGGTTTCTATCAAGCATTGCTCACCACCTGGCATTTGAAGGGACAGATTCCCATTATTTGCATTTAGAAAGCTCTCCAAAGTGTTTTGTTCCATTCTCTCTCTCTCTTTTGTAATAGATTTTGATCTGATGTGTGGCCCAATGGAGGTGGAGGGTCATGTATTTATAGGCTTAAATTGGGATACACCTTATATGTTTTAAAATGATATGAGATAAGAAAAAGAAAAAGAAAAGTTATATTGGATTCCTGGTGCAATCATAAAAGCTCAATTTTAGAGACGTAGGCTCATGATGCCAAAAGGAACTTAAATTGTAGCATTTTGCTCTAAACCTCCCTTTAAAAGTTTTTTATTTTTTTTGTCCAAAAACCTCTCAACAAATTGAGAGGTTATATTTTTTGACTTATTGTCTAAAATATAATTGTTCAAATTATACTAATTAAATTAAATTCCTTTAATCATGACATGTAGTAATTTTCAAAATTTCAAAAATTCAAAGGCTTGTAGAGTTCCATCTCGTCAATTTTTTTCTTTTAAGAAGCCTAATCCATGACATCACGTCTCATGTATAAGGTAATGTAAATTATGAAAAAAATTATCAGAGTAGCACTTCTTTATCAATTTATATATTTATATTAAACCTAGTTTTTAAAATAGTATAATAAAATCATATCCATAATGAGGGTTGTTATGGAAGCAATATCCCTTTTTAGTAATTGCTGGTCCAATGTGAAGCTTAATTACCTCATCCAGCCAACAACAACGATATATAGTACCATCCAGCAATTCATTGAACTAACAATCAAAGAAAAAACATAATAATTTCTGCAAAATATCTATTTATAAGGACTTCTGTTTTCAAAATATTTATTAATTAGTCAATATATTCGGAATGCATTTTAATATTCTTTCGGATGATTAAGTAACTCGATATATATATACAGTGTAGTGATTTCTTGCTCCCCGTGGAGCAAGAAAATTATTCGACACTTTCTATAGTGATCATTAGATTAAATTTAATGGTCAAATTCCAAACTCACTTATATATTTTCCTTTTAATATAAAACCAGTACCATTATTTCTAGTTTCTAAATTTAAAATTTACCAATACCACTAATTACAATTATAAAAGGTAAGTACATACCAAACAAATAAAAATATAAATCGCTTCACTTCTGCAACGTCTCACTACCACTAATAGAAATTTTTATTTTCTTGGAAGAATAGTAAAAAAAAACCCCTTGACTTTCATCCGTTTGCAAAAAATCACCCCTTATGAATATTTTTAGGAAAAAACCCCCCTCAAGATACTTTAACTAATGTTCGTTTAAATAATTTGCTGAGCCATTTTTTTTGGACGAAATTGCCCCTTAATAGTGAAGGGTTTTTTATTATTATTATTTACTCTCTCACCAAGTCTACAAATTCTTCATACTGTTTTATTTATACAATAATGTTTCAATATTATAATTGAATCATGCTGTGATGCAAATTCAATAATGCAACTACACTAGAAATGGTATTGCACAAATTTAACCATATATTTGATAAATGGAAATCACAACACCAGTAGCTAGTGATGGCCGGTCTTATCTTTTTAGGGTAAATTATACTTATTTTTTCTAAGATTTATTACTCCGACTTTCTTGAGATTATAAAAAATTAATTATACCTTTATATGTAATATATTTTTATAATATAAAATATATTATAAAATTTTAAAAAATCAATTATTCTATCTAATCTCTTGTTAGTTTCTTATCTCCAACACCATTACCCTCTACTAAAAAATATATTATAAAAAAAAAAAAAATGAGTGTAAGGGCAACTTAGTCATTTTATGATTTTTTTTATTATAATTTTTTATGAAAAATGTGGTTATTGAGTATACCACTCAAACCTCAAAGAAGGTCAAAACAATAAATCTTAAACGCTTCATTTATGTAAAATTTGTCCAAACCTTGAAATAGGTCAATGTAATTTATCCTATTTTGAACTAATTATTCCAAAATGTTTCTGGCCAAGACATATGAAGTGCAATCATTTTATTTTTATTTATTTATTTATTTATTTATTTAAGGTTATGAAGTGTCATCTTGTATAAACAGGTGTGATATGATCCAGCTTAACTACCACATCCAGCATATGTTTTGGACATACCAACGGCTTAATTGATATTTTAAATTCATTACTTGACTTGTGATAGTATTTGTTTATGTTTGCCCCCACACAGATATTAAGTAGTACTTGTGGAGCTCATTATTTAACTTATGATAGTCTTTGTTTATGTTTTTTACACACAAATAATTGCGAAGTAATACTTTAAAAACTCGTTTTACTTAACTTGTTCAGTCTTTGTTAATGTTTGGTAAATCCTATAAGTACAATAATTGAGGAGTAATACTTTGAAAGTTCATTATTTAACTTGTGAGTCTTTGTTTATGATTTTTTTTTTTTTCGAATGGTAGTCTTTGTTTATGTCTTATTTCCGAATGATAGTCTTTGTAGTCTTTGTTTACGTTTGTACACACAAATAATTGTTGGAAAATATTTAAAAAACTTGCCCTTAGTGTTTGGCAATTCTTATAAGTAGAACATTTTAAGGAACTTCAATATTAATTTTATCATCTCCGTTCCAGCCTTACAGGCTTTACTCTCCTTTTGACTTTTCTTACCAAGGTGAAATTATTGTTTTCACATGGCAGTCGGTGAAAAAATATAAATTTTTAAAAAAGTTGTTGAAGTACTCTTATTTATTTTTCTTACGAGGTGGTACAAAGTCTAGATTCTTGTATTAATATAACAATATTTATGTGAGTGATCGAGTAGTGATGTCATATTTTTTGTACAATATTTTATGGAACTTCAACATTAATTTTATCACCACCTTTACAGGCTTTACTTATCTCTCTCCTTTTGACTTTTCTTACCAAGGTGCAATGCCATGGGGTTTATTGTTTCCACGTGGCAGTCGGTGAACAAATATAATTTTTTAAAAAGTTGTTGAAGTACTCTATTTATTTTTCTTACGAGGTGATACAGAGTCTAGATTCTTGTATTAATATGACAATATTTGTGTGAGTGATCGAGTAGTGATGTCATCAATTGATGCCGTAATTCTTTATTCAAGTAAAATATTAATTACTATTTTTTTTTTTTTTTTTTTGGTATTATCTAGCTTAGCAAAAACAATAAAAAATTGAATTAAATTCTGGAAATTCACAATGAAGACACTCACAAGACAGAAAACTGAAATTAGATTGATAAAAATGTCTACTTGCAAACTTATACATCTCTTGCCTCATATAGGTAAGGCAAAAATAAAAAATAAAGCATCTCTCAAATAATACTTGTAATGACCCGGTCATTTTCTTTCTTTCCCTTTTTCTTAGAATTTTACGGATGAATTTTTTTTTTGTTGAAATTCCTTTTCTAAGTTCGGTTTCTCGTCGCTTAGTGTCGTCTCGAGTGCTCAGAAATGGTTTTTGAGACTCTTTCCTTTGAATTGACAACTTTCTTTGAGAACCGAGTCATTTCCACAATTTTCGTTTTTCGACACTATTCACTTTTTTGTCCTTATTCCTATTTCGTCCTTTTCCCTATTTTGTCTTTTCCCCGTTTGCTACTTTGTTGGTAATACCTCACTTCTTATATTCAGAGTTGGTTTTTGACTTTACGTATCTTTATCGTGAGTGGTTTTCACGAAATACATATCTTTACTTTTGCAGGAAAATATTCTGGTTGCTCCCGGTGTCCATAGGGGCATGAATGCATAATTCTTTGAAATAAATTTCTTTTCTTTGAGTGTTTTTCGTAAAATTTTTTTGAAGATATTTTATTTCAGGGGTATCTAAGAAAATATCTTTTGGAAGATATTTTCATTCTGGGGCAGTTTTGCAGTTAACTCTTTTGTGTGGGCCATTGTGCAATTAATGAAAGTTGTTACAAATTATCTTGTTTTGAGCTTGGATCCTTGTACGGGATTCATTTTCACTTTCCGTCGAGTCATAAAGTCTTAGAAGTCCATTCTGGTCGATGTTTTCCACTTTCAGGGTTTCTGGCCCTAGTTTGCGCCAAATTTGTTTGGGACATAACTTTCTACTCGGGACTCGATTTTTGACGCCGTTTCTTTCTTTATTCTTATTTTCTCATTTTGAATCTTTTTTGTTCATAGAGTTTCATCATTTGAGCGCGTCTGCTAAAATTTCACTTTTCCGGATCCGGCGAGGCCCGTTCGGGGCACTTTTTGAGATTTCTATAAAAGGGGGATGAGATATTTTATTTTTTCATCTTCCCCACTCTCTTGCATGACCTAAAGCTGCCATGGCAGCCCAAGGGAGGCTGCCACCCTCTCCCTCCTCATTTGAACTTCATTTCTTTGTTAGAACATAGTAGGGCATTTGCGTTTTGTGTTCGTTTTGACTACGCGCTTCTTTCACCCTTATTAGAACCCGTTTTTGGCCAAATTTTGAGTTTGGGTTTGAAGTCAAGTTGTGATTTTGATGGGGCTTCTTGTAGGTTCATGTAGATCGTGTTGTCCCCGACAATACCCTTCGGTATCGTCGGATTCGGAGCACTTTTTTTTTTCGGTGGGCTTTTGAGATTTTCATCTCAAATTGAGGTAGGGGGTGTCTTAGGTTTATATTATTATTGTATTGATTGTTTTATAAGCATATACAACTTGTGAGCATGCCTTGTTCAAGTTTTTAGAATTTAATTTATTTATTTTCTTTGTTTAGAATTTAATTCTAATGATGATATATAGTTTAGAATTAAATTGTGGCATGCTAGTAAATTAGGCCTTGGTGAATTGTGTAACATATATTAAATTTGTACTATTTGAGTAAGAATTGCAAAACTTATTTAATATTTATCTTTTGTAAAAGATTAATTCACATAGTTATATCAAGTATGAAACCAACTTGTAATGTGATATTAAAGTAGGCCTTGGTGAGTTTTTTAACATATATTAAATTGAGGACATTTGGATATGTTTGAAAATTTAGAGAAAAATTAATTAATGAGCTTAATTAATTTTATTTTAAGTGTATTGGTCACTTAAATTGATATTGGAGGTAGTAGGTTAATAATCCCTTAAAATGTAGTCTATTTAATCACCTTGTGAGCATGTTACTAATTTGATGTAGAATTAGTACTTGAGACCTCTTGAAATGGTAATTGGACTTAGCATGATATAGAATATCATTGACTTGCATAACTTGTTTAGATATATCTTGTGTAGGTGTATAACTTGTTAGAATATTACAATTGTTTACCTTAGAAGCTAGTTACTAAATTGGGACTTATTTAGTACTTGTGGCTTAGTGTGGTAATGTGGTTCAATTATTGTAAAATATTCTTATTTTGGTATATAAATTGAATATTAGAGGCTTGACATGTCATATGCTATCTAGACTTGAATTATAGGACATGGTTTGTGTGGATTCAACCTTATTTGTGCATGGAAGATGGTTTTATGCATTAGTGGATTTGGTATAAGTTTGGTCTAACTTATTGATTTTTGTATAAGTTTTGGATTTATTGATTTTGGAAAGTTTGTAAGGACATATTTCAAATGATGGCTAGAGTTTGGCTCTAGTGCGGAGAGAAGAGTCTTCTAAGTCATAAGTGCGTACTAGGTAGTACCTTGTGGGTTGTAATTGCCCAGAATAACTTATGCATGTGAGCACTAGGTAATGCCTTGTGGGTCGTAATTACCCAGAAACACTTGCTTGGTCTAGTGACCATATGTCCTAGTCTTTCTACTTTGATTTCGCATTCAATTTCAAGTTGTTAATAATCGATTACTTGTAACTTGAGAATTGGTGTTTGCCTATGTATTTTGATCTCATTTAGTATACTTGAAACTGTATACTTGAACTTGTATCCTTGTTGGTGTATCTAAACTCTATCTAGTATATTTACGCTTAGTATGCTTGTCTTGTGTGTGTGAATTTCATTTTTGTATATTTGTGCCATGTATACTTGTCTTGTGCGTATGTGTTTAGCTTAGTATACTTGTGTTTGTATACTTGATTTATAAGTACTCTATACATATATCTTATACTTGTGTATGTATGCTAGATATTACTTATCCCATTTAACATGATTTAGTATACTTGTGAGCATGTGTACTTGAATGTCGTGTATCATGTTTTAATACGGTTTAGTGTACTTGAGCATGTATACTTGTATGCCGTAGTTCATTTCAATTGCGTGAGTTGCTTAGGATGATCCCTGAGTCTCACTTTGACATAGACATTAGGTGGCATGAGCCCCTCTAACATGTTTCACCTTAAGGTGATAGAATTGTAAAATGCTAGGTCGATACATGTTCATCTCCTACGAGTAGGTTTATGTTACTCACCCACGTAGTGGGGACATTTTTCAGGTACCGGGATCAAGATTCGGGATTCACATCATGCTTGGATGATTTGTAGACTTGAAGTTCTCATTTCTTGTAAATGTTGGCTTGAAATGCCATTTATAGCTTTATATGTCAAAATGTGTAAATTTGATTCTATTTTTGTAATGTGTACATAAGTACACTCTTTACAATGTATTTGACATGTATGAGATAAGGCCGGAAGCCAATGACATGTATCTTGCTTTCTATGCACTTTCGTTTTCAAGGCTTAATATGAAAATGTTGAAAAATGCTTAGACATTATGTCATAACTTTTGCATCGGGCGTGGGAATTTTATTTTTATTCTTTTGTAGGTCTCATTAATCATGTTTGAAGTGTGGCCAAGGGCCAAACGGTAATTTGAAATCATTTGTCAATTTTGGTTTCCATATTTTTAATTTCAAGTTCATTTTCACCTTTTTGGCCGTTGGGGGGTCGGATTTTGACTCGGCCATTTTCGCGCGCTCAAAATCACCATTTACGTCTGCGTGCATGATCGTTTCTGGGAAAAACCTTTTCTTTTGTGATTTGAGCCTCCTATGGAACCATTTTTAAATTTTGTTGCATAATCTGTTCTAGGGGCATTATAGACTTTTCACATCAATTTTTTTTCTTCTTTCAACATGATCACTTAGAAAACGTGATTTTAGGGGGGGTTCTTCTTCGTGTTTTTCTAGAAAACATCGTCTTGGTACCGGAAATCCCTCGTGAAGTTTAAGCTTCCAGTTTCATTTTAGCAGCTTTTTAGCTCTTTTGACTAGATTTCTTGGGAGGGCATTTTGGACATTTTGTAGTGAGTTTTTCTTGAATTATCTCACGAGTCACGTAGAAAACTCAATTTTGAGAGGTGTTTCTTCTTTGTGTTTTTGCAAAAAAGTTCATCTAGTCCTCAAATTCAGCATCTGTTCTGGAATTTTTTGAAAAAAAAAACCACACCGCAGCTTTTTGGGCTGTTGCCAGCCATGGTGCACCCAGCGCGCACGCGGCGCGCATGGGGCTGTCATGGCCCCTCGTCGGGCCGCCGTGACGTCAATTCTTCTTTTGGGCTTTTCTCCTTCGTCTGGACTCCGATTCAAGTGAATTTTTTTTTTTTAACGTGATTAATTTTTCGTCGTTTATTCAATGGTGTGCTCGGTTACACCCGAATATTTCTGGATAATTACTAGTTTGCCCTTAAAGCTTTAAGTGTCCGTTTTTCATCGTCATGCCGTTTCTCCTTCGTCCGGACTCCAAATCATGCGATTCTTGAGTCCATCTTGATTAGTTTTTCGTTGTCCTTCCAGCGGTGTGCTCGGTGGCACCAGAATCTACAGTTTTTAGAAATAACTATTTTGCCCCTAGGGGCTTATTTGTCATATTTTTGATCTTTTGCTTCCGTATCAGTTCTTGTTGAGTTCCACGACCTCATGGAAGGTCACTTTGACTTCTTAGAGTCTTATTTTTTGTTTTCGCTTCCGCATATCGGATCCGTTATCGGGTCAATCTTCGGTTCATTACAGGACACGCTGGCCAAAAAACCAGGGTCGTCACAGGTGGTATCAAAGCTCCTAGGTTCGAAAACTGTAGGACGACAGGTTTGGGTGCATATCATGCTTGTGTTGCCATGCTCTATGTGTTTAGTTGCTTCTTGATAACTTGTTTACATGCTTATGTGGACGTATGTTTAGAAGTTTACCTTAACTATCACAACATGATACATATACTTGTTTACTTTAGTACATTGTATATACTTGTAGATCTCAGCATGTTGTATGTGCTTGTCTGCCTTAACATACGGCATATGTTTGTCGGCTTCTGTACATTGTATATGCTTGTTTGTTTTAGCATATTGACTTACGCTTGTCTGCTTAGCATGTTGGTTATGCTTGTTTACTTTAGCGTATTGCATGCACTTGTTATTCTTAGTATGATAGTATGATGCATACATTGACATGCCTTATATGACCTTACTACTTATGTGAGTATGTAATCTATTGCTATGTTACATGTCAACTGCTTACTTTTATGTCTTGTTTAGGCATTGTGGGTTATTCCAGATTGGTTAGTTGAGATTGATGCTAGGGCATAATCTCTTGGGGTTTCATGATGACCTTGATGTGATGACGTCATTGGGGTCTTGTTTCTAAAGCCACGAGATGACGAGTCGGATTGACTCAAGTCCTTCCTTGAGGATTGGGAGATTCGTTTTCGTGAGCCTCAATGGCGAGGTCCTCGCATTTCTTCTTCTTAGAGTGATGGTTGGAGATTTGATAGGTGCGTTGACCTAGGATTCTTCTTGTCTTGCCTTAGACAGCTCTTACGAGCTAAGGTTGGGGTGTGAGTGGTTACGCGTAATTAATTGCATTGGTGCAATTAATTATTCTCCCTCGTCCTTGGAGACTTGGGATTTTGTATGGATAGGATCTTGTAGAGTTCTTATCGAACTTATTGGCATCTTGAGTTGAGTTCTCTCGTTGGTGTCTTGTAATGGTTAGTATTGGGACTATCCATTACACCGTTGTTTGTTTTGTGTGGCGTTAGGATTTCACCTTGTGTTTGGGCCAGTCTTGGGAAAGACTTGTAGACTCTTTGTTTTGGGAACCTTAGTGTTCATTCTAGGAGATGATTCCTTTCCTCACGGAAAGAGATCAGACTCATCCGGGTTTTTGGGATTCACTTTCCATGAGTTTGTCTTTCTGATAGGCATTTCATCCCTTCTTGCTTTTGATTTTGTGGGATTGTTATTTGCATATTCATTCTTACATGTTTATATGCCTTGTCGTTTTGAGTATGCCTTAGAAACATGTTAGGGGATGTGACTATTTAATGGCTATGTGCTGGTATATATGGTGTGTTTTCCATTTACTATATCTGTTTGTCATGCTAGCATCATAGGTGATGTGTAGTATGTCTATGATGCTTGACCCCTATGTGATATGTAGCATATTTGATTACCCTTGTATACTATGTGTTTAGTTGTATGGTGCGATATTGTTTCTGTGAAATTATTCGTAGAATTTCATTTACGTTTAGTATACTTGTACCTAGCATACTTGCGCGTTGTTTATTTCATTTCACTTTGATTTAGTATACTTGAGCCTATATACTTGTTCACCACGGATTTAGTACTGTTTAGTATACTTGTGAATGTATACTTGTATATATATACGTGTATGTTGCATGACTAATTACTTTATTAGTTCATTTCCTTTATCATTCCGCACTTTGCTTGGGGTTGTGTGACCTTGGTTGTTGGGATTATGTGTGTGAGCTTGATCCGATGTCTTGATTCCTAGGCGTATCCTTGTAGTAGGTCAGCGTTAGGATGACGTAGAGGATTTTGGGTGCATTGTCTGGTTGGAAGTCGTTGTGGCTAAGGCGATGATGATGCTGTTTGATTTGTAAAGTCCGATCCATTGGCTTGAGGGCACAGATTTGTCAGGCTTTGGATTTGTGACTGGTGTTGTTGATAGCGGTGTTTTGAGACTTGGGGTTGTCAGTTTTTCCAATATTGGGGATTTAAGGCCTTAAGCGTAGCGGTGCCTATGACATTGTTGTCAAGGTTTTGGATTGGTCAGAATGGTCCGGCCAGATATTTTGAACAATATCGCAACTCTCACAGAATGCCTGGTTTCCATGGTGCTTTGGGTAATGATTGTTTGACATTGATGTCATTTGTATCGATAGGTTTCACGGGTGATCTTATTAGGGGCAGGTGACGAATTAGGGCTTTATACTGTCATGCTACCGTACAAGTTGTGTGTGGGCGAGTACTAGTTGCCATCAATGCTACCTTGCATTACCTAGCTAGTAATGTGAGTGTGGGCGGGCACTTGACACTGTGGATGCTACCACACTTTGGGTACGTTGTGGGCGGGTTCTAGTCAGTATTTGTGCTGCCATGTTGCTTCTGATTGTGTTCCTTATTTCGATGTGTAGCTTCCTTGATCTCCTTTGGGTTGTTGACATTGGGTTAGTATGTCAATTCGTTGGAGAGGTGTCTCACTATTCACTGTTTAGTATCTCTTCATTGATCTCGAGACCTTTGGAGTTGTCCTGGGGTACTTTATGATCTATTCCTTGGTGTGACCTTGTGTACAGTCCTTCTTCGGTTCTTCTAGGAATGTTCCTGATTTCGGGGATGAAATCTTTTTAAGGAGGGTAGGTTGTAATGACCCGGTCATTTCCTTCCTTTCTTTTTTCCTTAGAATTTTACGGATGAATTTTTTTCGTTGAAATTCCTTTTCTAAGTTCGGTTTCTCAGCACTTAGTGTCCTCTCGAGTGCTCGAAAATGGTTTCTGAGACTCTTTTCTTTGGATTGACAACTTCCTTTGAGGACCGAGTCATTTTCACAATTTTCTTTTTTTGACACTATTCACTTTTTTGTCCTTATTCCTATTTCGTCCTTTTCCCTATTTCGTCTTTTCCCCATTTGTCACTTTGTTGGCAAAACCTCACTTCTTGTGCTCGGAGTTGGTTTTTGACTTCACGTATCTTTATCGTGAGTGGTTTCCACAAAATACGTATCTTTACTTTTGTAGGAAAGTACTTTGGTTGCTCCCGGTGTCCATAAGGGCATGGATGCATAATTCTTTGAAATAAATTTCTTTTCTTGGGATATTTTTCGTAAATATTTTTTGAAGATATTTTATTTCAGGGGTATCTAACAAAATATCTTTTGGAAGATATTTTCATTCTGGGGCAGTTTTGCAGTTAACCCTTTTGTGGGAGCCATTGTGCAATTAATGAAAGTTATTGCAAATTATTTTGTTTTAAGCCTGGATCCTCGTACGGGATTCATTTTCACTTTTCGTCGAGTCATAAACTATTAGAAGTCCCTTCTGGTCGATGTTTTTTAGTTCTAGGGTTTCTGGCTCCAATTTGCGCCAAACTTGTTTGGGGCATAACTTTCTGCTCGGGACTCAGTTTTTGATGCCATTTCTTCCTTTATTCTTATTTTCTCATTTTCAATCTTTTCGGTCACAGAGTTTTATCATTTGAGCGCGTCTGCTCAAATTTCACTTTTCCGGCCCCGGCGGGGCCCGTTCGGGGCACTTTTTGAGATTTCTATAAAAGAGGGATGAGATATTTTATTTTTTCATCTTCCCCACTCTCTTGCATGACCTGAAGCTTCCATGGCAGCCCAAGGGAGGCTACCACCCTCTCTTTCCTCATTTGAACATCATTTCTTTGTCAGAACATAGTAGGGCCTTTGCGTTTTGTGTTCGTGTTGACTACATGCTTCTTTCACCCTTATTAGAACCCGTTTTTGGCCAAATTTTGAGTTCAGGTTTGAAGTCAAGCTGTGATTTTGATGGGGCTTCTTGTGGGTTCATGTAGATCGTATTGTCCCCGACAAAACCCTTCGGTATCGTCGGATTCGGAGCACTTTTTTTTTTCGGTGGGCTTTTGAGATTTTCATCTCAAATTGAGGTAGGGGATGTCTTAGGTTTATATTATTGTTGTATTGAATATTTAATAAGTATATACAACTTGTAAGTATGACTAGTTCAAGTTTTTAGAATTTAATTTATTTATTTTCTTTGTTTAGGATTTAATTCTAATGATGACATATAGTTTAGAATTAAATTGTGGTATGCTAGTAAATTAGGCCTTGGTGAGTTGTGTAACATATATTAAATTTGTAGCATTTGAGTAAGCATTGCAAAACTTATTTAATATTTATCTTTTGTGAAAGATTAATTCACATAGTTGTATCAAGCATGAAACTAACTTGTAATGTGATATTAAAGTAGGCATTGGTGAGTTCTTTAACATATATTAAATTGAGGACATTTGGATATGTTTGAAAATCTAGAGAAAAATTAATTAATGAGCTTAATTAATTTTATTTTAAGTGTGTTGGTCACTTAAATTGATATTGGAGGTAGTGGGTTGATAATCCCTTGAAATGTAGTCTATTTAATCACCTTGTGAGCATGTTACTAATTTGATGTAGAATTAGTACTTGAGACATCTTGAAATGGTAATTGGACTTAGCATGATATAGAATATCATTGACTTGCATAGCTTGTTTAGATATATCTTGTGTAGGTGTATAGCTTGTTAGAATATTACAATTGTTTACCTTGGAAGCTAGTTACTAAATTGGGACTTATTTAGTACTTGTGGCTTAGTATGGTAATGTGGTTCAATTGTTGTAAAATATTCTTGTTTTGGTGTATAAATTGCATATTGGAGGCTTGACATGTTATATGCTATCTAGACTTGAATTATATGACATAGTTTGTGTAGATTCAACCTTATTTGTGCATGGAAGATGGTTTTATGCATTATAAGTTTGGTCTAACTTATTGATTTTTGTATAAGTTTTGGACTTATTGATTTTGGAAAGCTTGTAAGGACATATTTCACGTGATGGCTACGGTTTGGCTATACTGCGGAGACAAGAGTCTTCTAAGTCATATGTGCGCGCTAGGTAGTACCTTGTGGGTTGTAATTGCTCGGAATAACTTATGCATGTGAGCACTAGGTTGTGCCTTGTGGGCCGTAATTACCCGGAAACACTTGCTTGGTCTAGTTACCACATGTCTTAGTCTTTCTACTTTGATTTCGCATTCAATTTTAAGTTGTTAATCATGGATTACTTGTAACTTGAGAATTGGTGCTTGCTTATGTATTTTGATCTCATTTAGTATACTTGAAACTGTATACTTGAACTTGTATCCTTGTTGGTGTATCTAAACTCTATCTGGTGTATTTACGCTTAGTATGCTTATCTTGTGTGTGTAGATTTAATTTTGTTATACTTATGCCATGTATACTTGTCTTATGCGTATGTGTTTAGCTTAGTATACTTGTATTTGTATACTTGATTTATGAGTACTCTATACGTATATCTTATACTTGTGTATGTATGCTAGATATTGCTTATCCCGTTTAACATGATTTAGTATACTTGTGAGCATGTGTGCTTGAATGTCGTGTATCATGTTTTAATACAGTTCAGTGTACTTGAGCATGTGTACTTGTATGCCGTAGTTCATTTCAATTGCATGAGTAGCTTAGGATGATCCTTGAGTCTCACTTTGACATAGACGTTAGGTGGCATAAGCCCCTCTAACATGTTTTACCTTAAAGTGATAGAATTGTAAAATGCTAGGTTGATGCATGTTCATCTCCTACGAGTAGGTTTATGTTACTCACCCACGTAGTTGGGACATTTTTCAGGTACCGGGATCAAGATTCGGGATTCACATCATGCTTGGATGATTTGTGGACTTGAAGTTCTTATTTCTTGTAAATGTTGGCTTGAAATGCCTTTTATAGCTTATATGTCAAAATGTATAAATTTGATTCTATTTTTGTAATGTGTACATAAGTACACTCTTTACAATGTATTTGACATGTATGAGATGAGGCCGGAAGCTAATGACATGTATCTTACTTTCTATGCACTTTCGTTTTCAAGGCTTAATATGAAAATGTTGAAAAATGCTTAGACATTGTGTCATAACTTTTGCATCAGGTGTGGGAATTTCATTTTTATTCTTTCATAGGGTCTCATTAATCATGTTTGAAGTGTGGCCAAGGGCCAAATGGTAATTTGAAATCATTTGTCAATTTTGGCTTCCATATTTTCAATTTCAAGTATATTTTCGCCTTTTTGGCCGTTGGGGGGTCGGATTTTGACTCGGCCATTTTCGGGAGCTGCGGATCATTCCCGCGTGCTAAAAATCGCCATTTATGTCTGCATGCACGATCGTTTCCGAAAAAAAACATTTCCTTTGTGATTTGAGCCTCCTATGGAACCATTTTTCAATTTTGTTGCATAATCTGTTCTAGGGGCATTATAAACTTTTCACATTAGTTTTTTTTTTTTTATATTATTATTTCAACATGGTCACTTAGAAAACATGATTTTAGGGGGCGTTTCTTCTTCGTGTTTTTCCAGAAAACATCATCTTGGTACCGGAAATCCCTTGTGAAGTTTCTGCTTCCAGTTTCATTTTAGCCGCTTTTTAGCTCTTTTGACCAGATTTCTTGGGAGGGCATTTTGGCCATTTTTCAGTGATTTCTTTTTGATTCTCTTGGGAGTCACGTAGAAAACTCAATTTTGAGGGGGGTTTCTTTTTTGTGTTTTTGCAAAAAAATTCATCTAGGCCTCCAAATTCAGCCTCTGTTCTAGAATTTTTTGAAAAAAAAAACCACACAGCAGCTTTATGGGCTGCTGCCAGCCATGGTGCACCCAGCGCACACGCGGCGCGCATGGGCGTGGGCATGGGCATGCGCATGGGGCTGTCATGGCCCCTCGTCGGGCCGCTGCAATGTCAATTCTTCTTTTGGGCTTTTCTCCTTCGTCCGGACTCCGATTCAAGTGATTTTTTTTTGAACTTGATTAATTTTTCGTTGTCTATCCAACGGTGTGCTCGGTTACACCCGGATATTTCTGGATAATTACCAGTTTGCCCTTAAAACTTTAAGTGTCCGTTTTTCGTCGTCATGCCGTTTCTCCTTCGTCCGGACTCCGAGTCATGCGATTCTTGAGTCCATCTTAATTAGTTTTTTGTTGTCCTTCCAGCGGTATGCTCGGTGGTACCCAAATCTATAATTTTTAGAAATGACTATTTTGCCCCTGGGGGCTTATTTGTCATATTTTCGATCTTTTGCTTCCGCACCAGTTCTTGTTGAATTCCACGACCTCATGGAAGGTCACTTTGACTTCTTAGAGTCTTATTTTTTATTTTCGCTTCCGCATATCGGATCCGTTATCGGTTCAATTTTCTGTTCATCATAGGACACGCTGGCCTAAAACCAGGGTCGTCACAATACTAAAGGAAAAATTTAAAAAGATATTTACTAAGATTTGATGGATCATAATCCTCCTTAAATCTTTAATCAAACTGTACTAAAGGAAAATTTAAAAAGGATATTTGTCGACATTTGATGGAGCTAAATCTTCCTTAAATCTGGCAATATTCAATCAAGCTATTTATTATTCGCACCTACACCAATTACATTGTTGCCTATTGAGAACTCCACTACCAATCTTCTTGTTTATTTTCAAAATTTTCTTTTGACTTTTCCTTATTTATTTATTTATTTATTCTTCTATTCTCCCTATCAGCTTCACTGATTTGCGATGATCATGTATGCTCAAATACTCATGAGCGAGCTACTGTTCTATATCAGTGTCCCCTACGTAAAAAGAACTCGTCCCCAAGTTAGCCGAATTTTGCGGATAATATTCATGTATATGCCACATTGAAGGTAGAATAAATGGCCATGTCAGTCGGTAAATCAATCACATAGGCATTGTCATTTATTTTCTTTAGAATCCAGTATAGACCATATTTCTTGACCTTCAACTTGTTGTATGTTCCCACTCGAAACCTCTCTTTTCTTAAATACACCCTAATCAGGTCCCTTTCTTCAAATACTCTCTTCCTTCGTCTCTCGTCATCTACAGCCTTGTATTTCGCTTAAGTTTCCTCTAGATATTTCTTAACACTCGATCTCCTTAACGATATTAATGTTCTCAACCATTTTTTCTGCAGCAACACTCTTCCCCGATAACTTCGGTAAGGATACCAAATCCAAAGCAACCTTTGGAGGACATCAACACATAACCGCAAATGGGGATTTATCAATGTACCAGTTCACCATGCAATTATAAACAAATTCTGCCTGGGCAAGAGTAAGAACTCACTGTTTTTGTTTCTCTCCTGAAATATAGTGAATAAGGTTTTATAGGATATTATTCACCACCTTTATTTGGGCATCAATTTGGGGGTGACTGGTGTTACTAAAATTAAGAGAGGTATTGAATCTCTTCTATAAAGTCTGCCAAAAATTAAACAAGAACTTGGTGTCACAATCTGAGGTAATGGATCATGGCACCCATGTAAACGAACCATCTACTTAAAGAACAGATTTGTCATTTGGACTACATCGTTCATCTTCTTATAGTCTGTTCTTCGCAGCGTCCTCGACAACCCTAGAACAAAATCTATGGATATATACTCCCATGGAGCATCTAGAATAGGCAGCAGTGTGTAAAGGGCAATATTTTGAGATTAACCTTTATTAGTTCCGCAGATTGAGCACCGCCACACATGGTTCTCCACGTCATGCTTGAGTTGTGACCAATAATATCATTCATCCACCTGCTCTCACGTCTTATCACACCGTAAATATCCTCCTATTCCTCTTCCATGCAATTCATAAATTCCTTGCTCTCACAAAGAACTCTGGGGGATACACAACTAATTACCACAAAAGAGAAATCTTTCGTGCATGTGAAACGCTTTAAAGGATTGACTTGTTTTACAAGCTGCCCAATCCTGGCCAAAATCTTCGTTAGTTCATATATCTTCTTCAAGCACTTGAACCTTGTGATTTTGGCCCTCATAGTCACTAAGCAAGTTGCTCTCTAACATAGTGCTTTCATAACTTTGTTCTGCTTACCTAACTTGTGTCTTAGCGATAAAATGAATCACTGGATATAAGTCATCCATCGTGCGTGTATCCAATTAACATTGTTTTGGTTGTTAATGGATTTTAGTGCTTTATGATCTGTAAACAACACAAACTCTCACTGGATAAGATAATGCTCCCACGTATGCAAAGCTTCCACCACTGCATAGAATTCCAACTCACAGGTCGTCCACTTCTTGCGTACTTTACTCAACTTCTCATTATATAACGATACTAGCCATCCTTCATGTGATAGAACTGATCTGATTCCCACTATTGAGGCATCACAATCTAGTTGGAATAACTCCTTAAAATCTGGAAGGACTAAGATTGGGGTTGTTAACAGTGTTTCCTTGATTAAGGCAAAACTCATCTCAGCTTCTCCTCCCTATTGGAATTTTTTTTTCTTCATGCATTCTATGATGGGAGCCACATTACTATTGAAGTTCTTAATGAACCATTGGTAGAACGTGGCTAAGCCATGGAAATTGCATACTTCTCCTACATTCTTTGGCATAGGCCACTCTCGAATGGCCCTCACATTCTCCTCATCTATCTTAATGCCATAACTACAAACTACATAGCTTAGGAATAATAGGCTCGGGGTCACAAATTTACACTTCTTTAGATTATGAACAACTTATTCTTCTGCAAAGCTGTTAATACCCCTCTCAATTGTAAAAGGTGTTCTGCCTCTGTTTGACTATAAACCAAAATATCGTCAAAATAAACAACTATAAATCAACCAATAAATGATTTGAGTACCCGATTCATTAACCACATGAAAGAACTCGGTACATTAGATAATCTGAACAACATAACTAACCACTCGTATAGTCCTTTTTTTTTTCTTTGACGCTGTTTTCCACTCATTTCCAGGACGGATTATGATCTGATGGTATCCGCTCTTGAGGTCCACTTTGGTGAAGATTTTGATCTCACCAACATATTCAGTATATCATCCAACCGTGGAATGGAAAATCTATACTTGACGGTGATTCTTTTAATTGCCTGACTATCAACGCACATTTTTGAACTGCAATGTTAATTTCTTCGGTACTAGCAAGGCCGGAACAACACATAGGATTATGTTCTCCCGAATTAACTTTTTTTGTAGTAACTTTTCCACTTGTTCTCGTAAAAATCAACTCTTGCTGAGACTCATACAGTAATTTCATAGATTTGGCAGGCTCGCTCTCGGGCACCAAGTCAATGTGGTGTTGAATGTCTCTCATGGGAGGGAGACTATCAGGCAAGTCTTCCGGTACTAACTCACTAAACTCTTGCAATAATGGCTGCATTATTGATAGTACTGGAAAATGAGGTTGTTCAACCACTTCTTGATAAGCGCCGAATATTGCATATTCAAGCGCCCTTATTTGCATTAGCTAAGTCCATTAGTTCATAATAATATATAGTTTTAGCTTTATTGGTTTATTTTCGTCTACTTTCAGGTTGGTTCCTCCGAATATGGTTAAAGGAATGGTTTTGACAATCTCTTGAAGAAGCAAAGCATGCCGTTGCTGGGGACCGTCATTTTTGGTTAAGCCTCTTGATTTATCAAACATGTGAGTTTTGTGGCATAGCACTCAGGATGATAACCGCGTCAGCAGGCTGGTTCAAAGTGGCTCAAGAGAGGAATGAATGTTTTGTAGCCAAGCTTTGCGAGCGCCCGCAGCAGCCCTGTGGGCGCTCGCCAAAACCTCCAATAGCCCCTTGTTCTCCCGGGCCCCCGCCACAGCCTCGCGGCCCCCGCCGAAGCACTGTGGGCGCCCATCGCAGATTCGCGGGCGCCCGCTAAAACCTCCAGTAGGTTCTCTCGGATTCTAAGGACTCATGGGCGCCCGCCATCGCCCCGCGGGCCCCCGCCGATCTGCAGAAAGCAGATCACCTACTCCTAATTCGAAGCTGCATTTTGTCCCCTAAGAAATTTCTGTGGTCCTTATGGCTTCTAGGGTAGTTAGAGCTCGAAATGGAGTGGTTGGAGGGAGGATTTTGTAGATAAGAGGTTGAAAGCTTGTATGTTTGGGGGATCTAACATTTTGTGCTAAGTTAGAGAGAGAAATAATGAGTTTTTGAGGGTTTGGTGTGTTCTTGAAGCCTTGGGTGCGAAAATGGAGATGGAGTCTTTTTTTTCTTCTTCATTCCTTGTATCCATGAGTAACTAACTCCTTATCTAGGGAGGTGATGAAGCCCTATTTTGTAAGCATTACTTAGTTTTGATTTAATTTTGGGGTATAATGTATATACATGGTTTTTCCATGAGCTAGAGCACCTTACATGATGTAATGAACTTCAATGTCTATAAATGATCATTTTGAGTTAAATATCTTGTCTTAGATTGTTTTCTCTCATGATTATAATGTTACATTTTCATAGTGACAATGGAGATGAGTTCATGGAAGTGTTTTTATTGGCATGATATTTAGGAAGTTTAATAATCTATTGCTTAGGGCCTTCCTTTGATAGATTATTCTTGATTTCTATTTCATGTGCTTTTATTATGAGATTAAGGACTTGATAATCTTTGGCTTAGTGAGCATGTCTAAGGTTGCATCCTAGTTTATGTAATCAAAACATGTAATGCTTTGATATGTTATTCTTGCCTATTGATTTCATAAATTTCTTGAAGGTGATGTAGCAATTTTGTGTTGTTGCATTCCATGGTCATATATATATATTATTTCCCCAAGTAAATCATGTCCTAGCATGCTTATTGATAGGTAGTGGATTCACTACCCTAGTTCCTTCTTTATTGTCTTTATCTCTTTACTTCTTAGCACATTATTGTTTTATGCATTTTTCAATTCCTAATTTTAGTGACAACCCTAACAAAACTCTATACCCCTTCATCATTCTAAAAGTGATTTTAGACACCTTGGTTGCCATAAACTAGCAATCCCAGTGGTTCGAGTTACCCAACCAATAGCCCTATTTTACAATGATTTGTGCTATTGTAAAGGGTTGATTTATTAGTGATCAAATCTCAAACCGATCACTTTTTGGCGTCGTTGCCGAGGATTGCAAACGGTTTTGTAACCGAGGTTCTAGGATTAACTTTGGTTTGATTGTGAATATTGTGTTGTTATGAATATTTTCTTGTTGGTTTTGATAATCTATGTTTTAAGTATTCCTGTGAGATTCTAGGGACTCAAGGCTTACTGAGGGAAAGCTAGCAAATTTGTAAGTCTAGATGACTTCAGGTAAGTTTTCGAAGCTCTAGTTTCAAAGTTGTGAATATCTTGCATGTGGTTAAAATTTAGAGATAATTAGGTTGTGTAGCCCTTGTCGAGACTATTTAGTGTTTCTGTATATTGCAAGCATCGGTCCTTGTCGTGGCCATTTATTTTCTGTATTGATAATTGTGGAGAATGGGAATATCGTATGTGGAGTTTGTGGTGATGAATTATTGTGTTGATTGTGTTGTGTATTGTTAATGTTTAGTCGTCGATCACTTTCCTTACCGACACTTGACTCGCTAGTTGACATAAATTCACATTAAAGGACTCTTAGAAGAAACCTTAGAGAATCTGCTAGCATAAGAGGAATTGAACTTGAATTTAATACAATAGCCGGTAATGAAGAAAATTTGGGGAATTAGGAAATTAATAATGATAGGGTCAACATTCCAAACGTGGTTCCCATGACTCTTCGGGACCACTTCATTCCTAACCATTCATGTTTCTCCCTCATGCATAGTGATGCCAAACATTGAGGCTGCTCAATATGAAATCAAATCTAGCACAATCCAAATGCTTCCATCCTTCCATGGCTTTGATAACGAGGATCCCTATAAGTATCTTGATGAGTTCCTAGAAATTTGCTCTACCATCAAAATGAGGGGTTTCCCCTAGAATGCACTCCACCTGCCTCTTTTTCCATTTTCCTTAAAAGATAGGGCAAAGTATTGGTTGAACTCCCTTGTTGCAAATTCCATCACTTCATGGGCTCAACTGCAGCAAGAATTTCTTAAGAAATATTATCCGGTAATTAAAACCAATCAAATGAGGTGCTCCATTCTTAGCTTCTCTCAAATTAACGGGGAATAACTCTATGAGACTTGGGAAAGATTACAAGATCTCCTCAGAAAGTGTCCGCACCATTTAATTCCAAAATGGCAATTGGTGCAAGCCTTCTATGATGGTTTAACCGAACTACATAGACTCATGGTTGACTCTTCATATGGAGGGATGTTCATGTCTAAGAATGCGGATGGGGCTTGGACCTTACTCGAGAATTTGAGTGAAAATTCGTTACAACATAATTCTCGTAGGGCTCTGACTTCAACCAATGCAAAGGACACCAATCCTTGCCAACCAAAAACAACAAGGGTAGAATCTTCTCAAGTGGATGCCATAGCCCACAAATTCTATCAATTGATGGCACCACATCTCTCCCCCTCTTTGTCTCAAAATTCGGCAAGTGCGGTATGTGCATCATGTACTAGCCTATTTCATCTCTCGGAAGATTGCCCCACACCGGAGTAATTTCCTAGCCCCAATCAAGAACAAGCAAATGCCATGTTCTCAAGGCCCGGAAATAATCCATATTCCGATACTTACAATCTAGGGTGGAGAGATCATCCGAATTTCTCGTGGAGGCAACAAGCCCTATAAAATTCACAATTTCAAAATCAAGGGCATCAAAATTAGCCCTCTTCTCAATTTCAAAATAGGCAATTTCAGGCCTTTTCAAGCTACCGTCCACCTTATAATCCAAATGTCTCTACTCAACCCTCTGTGTTTCCAACTGATAAGATTCTGGCTGCAAATAAGTAAATGATGGAATCCTTAAACAAGCAGATGATGGATTCCAAAAGCAACTCTTGACATCTTTGCATCCCACTCTCCAAATGGTTCATTCTCATACTTATTCCATAGCTAAACTTGAAAATCAAGTGGGGCAAATAGCTAACTCCATGAACCAACTTCTTCAAAAAGACAAGGGTAAACTTCCCGCTTAACCATTTAAGAATCCTAAAGGGATGCATGTGATTGATGAAGCCTCTCCTCTGAGTGGGCTGAGTCATGAACATGTCCAAGCAATCACCACTCTTAGGAGTGGGCGAGTTGTGGACAACAAGGTTGATGGAAGCAAGGATGACAATATTTCCCCTTCTAAAAATCCAAATCCTAGCACATCCAATCCAAATCTCACTCATAAAAATCCCAAGCTTGTCACCCCAAATGTGGAGACATCTTATGAGCCCAAGGCTCCGTTTCCTCAACGTCTCCAAGAGTCGACACATTTTTGGGAACAAAAATTGCAAAATTCAAGACATGTGGGAAATTTTTAAGTAAGTAAAGATCAACTTGCCTCTCTTGGATGCTATTAAGCAAATCCCTCCCAATGCAAAATTTCTCAAGGATTTTTGCCCTCAAAAGCGCACTTCCAAAAATCATTTGCCAAAGAAGATAAGATTAACTGAGAATATGAGTACAATCATTTAACACAGTGCTCCTCCAAAGTATAAGGATCTGGGCACCCCAACTATCTCGTGTGCCATTGGCTACAACAAGATAGAGAGGGCCCTCCTTAACTTAGGAGCTAGTGTAAATTTGATTCCATATTTAGTTTACTTACAGCTTGGGTTGGGAGATCTAGAGCTAACCTTCATGGTCTTGTAGCTTGCTGACAGATCAGTCAAGCACCCATGAGGCATTCTTGAAGATGTCATAGTCAAAGTTGACAAATTCTACTTCTCGGTAGACTTTGTGGTTCTTGACACAGAACCGGTCCATGACCCAAAGAAGCATATTCCCATGATCCTCGGTCGGCCTTTCTTAGCTACGGCTAACGCTTCAATTAATTACCAAACCGGGGTGATGGATATCGCCTTTGGAAATATGTAAGTCAAACTCCACATTTTCCATGCAACGCAACATCCTTCTGAAGAGGATGATTATTTCCCCATCGATGTGGTAGATGAAGTGGTCGAAGAATCTCTCCCCTTCATTTTGAGCAAAGATTCTTTGGAAACTTGCATGTCTCATTTTGATTTCTCAAACTTTGATATTAACCAATCCATCCAAGAAGTAAACTCTTTGCTTGACATTGGTGCTATCATGGACTTTCCTCCTTGGAAGGTGCCAAAAGAACCACTTCCTCAACTTTCCACTACTCCTTCGGTCCCTTCCTTGAAATCTCTGCCACTACTTAAGCTAAAACCGCTCCCGGTTCACCTCAAATATGTGTTTCTTGGTGCAAGTCAAACTCTTCCGGTCATCATTGGTTCGGACCTTTTAACGGATCAAGAAAATAGCCTTTTAGTAGTGCTACAAGAGCACAAAGAAGCTATTGGCTGGGTAGTAGCTGATTTGAAAGGAATCGACCCTTCTATTTGTATGCACCGCATTCATCTGGAGGATGACGCTAAACCTTCAAGAGAGGTGCAGCGCCGGTTGAATCCTAACATGAAATAAGTGGTCATGAAAGAAGTGATCAAATTGCTAGATGCGGGAATCATTTATCCCATCTCTGATAGCAAGTGGGTAAGCCCCACTCAAGTTATTCCTAAGAAATCCAGCCTCACCCTTGTTGAAAATTCAGCGGGAGAGCTCGTGCTACAATGCACCACCACCGGGTGGCATGTGTGCATCGACTACCGGAAACTAAATTCTACCATTAGAAAGGATCATTTCCCACTTCCATTCATTGATCAAATCCTAGAGCGGTTAGCCGGCCAAAGCTACTATTGTTTCCTTGATGGTTATTCCGGCTATAACCAAGTGGCAATTAATCCTCAAGATCAAGAAAAGACCACGTTCACATGTCCCTTTGGAACATTTCCCTATAGACGCATGCCCTTTGGGCTATGCAACGCACCGGCAACTTTCCAAAGGTGCATGATGTCCATATTTTCCGATTTGGTTGAAAAGTTCTTGGAAGTGTTCATGGACGATTTTTCCGTCTTTGGATCCTCCTTTGACTCGTGTCTCCACAATCTATCCCTTGTGCTTCAAAGATGCAAAGAGACAAATCTGAATCTAAGTTGGAAAAAAAGTCATTTCATGGTCCAAGGAGGGCATTGTCTTGGGACATGTCATTTCAAAAAGGGGAATCAAGGTTGACAAAGCTAAAGTGGAGTTAATCTCTAACCTTCCTCCTCCAAATTCTGTCCGTCAAATCCGCTCCTTCCTTAGACACGCCGGTTTTTATCGTCGCTTCATCAAAGATTTTAGCAAAATCTCTCAGCCTTTGTGTAATCTTCTTGCCAAAGATGTTCCCTTTAATTTTGATGAAGCCTGTTTAGAAGATTTCAAGAAGCTCCGTACTCTTTTCTAATCCGCCCCAATCATGAAACCGCCTAATTGGTCTCTTCCATTTAAGATCATGTGTGATGCATCCAATTATGCCTTAGGTGCGGTTCTGGGCCAGCGCGTGGACAAGCTTCCGCATGCTATCTATTATACTAGCAAGACTCTCTCTGACGCTCAGTTAAATTACACCACTATTGAAAAAGAATTACTAGCTGTAGTGTACACCTTGGATAAATTCCGTTCTTATCTTCTTGGATCCAAGGTCATTGTCTTTTCAGACCATGTCGCTCTAAGGCATCTGCTCGCCAAAA
Organism: Cornus florida; assembly: GCF_030987335.1. NCBI lineage: Eukaryota > Viridiplantae > Streptophyta > Magnoliopsida > Cornales > Cornaceae > Cornus > Cornus florida. The sequence goes on from NW_026775576.1 coordinate 51,626,511, forward strand.
AAGAGAACAAACCCCGTCTCATCTGATGGATACTCTTACTCCAAGAGTTTGATATTGAGATTCGGGATAAAAAGGGAACATATAATGTTATCGCAGACCATCTCTCTCGCTTACTCATTGAGAAATCCTCTGAATTTGCCGTAGTTCATGATTCCTTTCCAAATGAACAACTGTTTCAAATTTCTCATTCAAATCTTTCATGGTCCACAGATATTGTCAACTATCTTGCGGTAGGAAAAATTCCTTCCAATTGGTCAAAACAAGAAAGAGACCGTTTCTTCTCTCAAGTCAAGCATTTCTTTTGGGAAGATTCAGAGTTATTCAAGTATTGCCCGGATCAAATTATCCGGCGATGCATTCTCGAAACTGAATTCACAAGTGTCCTAAATTTTTACCACACCCTTACTTGTGGGGGTCACTTTAGTGCCAAGAAGACCGCTGACAAGGTCCTTCAAAGTAGATTATATTGGCCTTCCTTATTTCGGGATGCTTATAACTTCTGCAAGTTATGTGAGCATTACTAAAAGTTCGGCTCCATGTCTAGAAGAGACATGATGCCCCTCACTCCCATCTTGATTACAAAATTTTTTGATGTGTGGGGGATTGACTTCATGGGACCATTTCCATCTTCTTATGGTTATGAGTATATCCTTATAGTGGTGGATTATGTGTCTAAGTGGATTGAGGCCGAGGCTACCAAAACCAATGATCATAAAGTTGTGGTCAAATTCATTCAATCAAATATTTTCAGTCATTTTGGTACACCCCAGGCACTCATCAGTGACGGCGGATCACACTTCCAAAATCGTTATCTCAAATCCGTCCTTTTTAAGTACTCCGTCATTCACAAGGTTGCCACACCTTACCACCCTCAAATGAGTGGTCAAGTGGAAGTATCTAATTAGGAGATTACGTATATCCTGGAAAAAATGATTCGACCGGACCGTAAAGATTCGCTTTGGGCCTACCGGACAGCGTATAAGACGCCCATCGGTATGTCGCCATATCGGCTTGTCTTTGGAAAAACTTGTCATCTCCCAGTCGAATTAGAGCACCGTGTTTATTTGGCCATAAAAAGGCTCAACTTTGACCTCAAACAAGCCGACTTTACTCGTAAATTGCAACTCAATGAGCTTGAGGAAATTTGAAATGATGCGTATGAAAGCGCCAAAATCTATAAGGCAAAGACTAAAGCTTTTCATGATAAACACATTGTCAACAAGTCTTTTGCCCCTGGACAGAAAGTTTGGCTTTTCAATTCTAGATTGAGACTCTTTCTCGGTAAACTCCGTTCACGGTGGGATAGTCCATATATCATCACTACCATCTTTCCTCATGCTGCAATCAAACTCCAAGATCTTACCGATATATCTCTCTCTAAAGTTAATGGCCAACGGCTTAAGCCTTATGTTGATGGCATAATCCCAATCCGAAAAGTCGAGAAAGTCCTATTAACAGACCCAATTTATGAGGACTAATGTGCCATGCAATCCTGGTTCGTCTAGTTATCGACTTTAAATTTAGCACTCATGGGAAGCAATTCTTCCAATTTCCAAGCTTCTCTCCTTCAAGTTGCCTCGGCTAAGAATTTTTCGGGAATTCGCTAAGTTTACACAAAATGTGCACTTTTCCGGAATTGTCTCATCTTGCATTCCGTGGTCACATTCGGTTTTCTTCGTTATTTAAAGGTCGCTGTACCCTTTCTAGAATTCTTCAAGGTCCTTCAGGCACTTGTGTCGTCTAATCCAAATTTCAAATTGCATTCGGATTTCTTAGCTATTGCTTGTGTAATTGAGCACTGACTCCGCTCCCGACGGTTTTGTATGATTATACAGGTCTCCAAAAGTGTTCCCTTTTTGAATATGATGCCTTTGATCCTTGCCCAGCCGTGGTGGGCTAACAAATTTGCAACTTTTCTCTATGCCTGCGGGCGCCCACCAAAATGGTCAGTGAGGTTTTAAGGAGCCGCGGGGGCTCGTCGTAGATTCGTGGACGCTCGCCATTCGTGCCAGTGAGGTTTTCAGGAGCTGCGGGTGCCCACCAGTGCCTCGCGGGCCCCGCCACCCATTGTTACTCTTTTTAAATGGGCCTGCAATCCTATTTCTCTTTTATATCTTTTCCTCTCTCTCTCTTAACCCTCGCCCCAAACCTCTTCAACTCTCAAGACCTCTCGCTCTTCTACCAATCTCACCCATCTCCATCCATTCCATTCATCTCAACCCATCAGCCTTCCTTCCTCTATCTCTCTCTTACCCTCCAATTCATCCCTCATCAAGCAAAAGGGAGTTTTTGTCTTCCAAAGTGGGTAAGCTTTCTCTTCTCGCTTTTTCTTTGAATTCATTATCAGTGGAGGATGGGATTGTTAATGTGGAGAATGTAGACTTGTTTGGGCTTGTGTAGTGTTGATGATAGGTTCAATTTTTGGGATTTTTTACATCTCTAACCTCATTTTGCATCTCTTCCCCAATTCTGTGCACAACAGGTGTTTGTAAAAAGTCCTGAACCAGTACTCTTCACTCCAATGGCACCCAAAGTTATTTCAAAACGTGCTCGCTCATCCGAGGGACCTTCCAATGTGACTCCTACGCCAAATTGGGCTGATTAGGCAATCGAAACTGAAGCCAGATTCGCTATCAAAAATGGTTTCAAAAACAATCCAGAGACGGCATGGGCAGTCCGTGAATTGAGGTAGTGTGGCCTCATATCTATTTTTAAGCCACATGCTAATGCCTACTATCCGCGTGTGGTCCGCTAGTTTTACTCAAACTTGTTCCATTCTTGTGCGGAGTCAGACATCATCAAGACCACTATTAATGGCGAGGCTTTCGAATTTAACCTCGATGATCTTGCTGTAGCTTTAGCTTGCCCTCTGGTATCACCGGTGGATGATGCGGGCCTGCCCCTATATGTTGAAACTCTGGCTCAGCTATCATTGTCGGACATCGTGGGGGAGATTTGCCATAATCAATACACCGGCACTCAAACCACAAGCACTAATAAATCATTCTTACCGTGCCGACTGTGGTTTCTGGACTCGGTCCTGGCCAAAAACGTCATTCCTGTGCCAGGCCATTCCGAGCGTAAGGGGATTTTTCTGCAAGCCCTCTATGCCGCTGAAAAGGAGCATTGGTTTTCTATCCTGCAGCTTGTCTGGGACCAAATCCTCAAGATTTACAATGAATTAATTTTGGTCAGGTCGAGTAGCGCCATCACTTGGGCATTTCCATTTCCATACCTTGTCACTCGGCTGCTTAAAAATGCAGAGTTCAAGCCCCCGCGTCATGAGGAGAAAAAGAAGGATGTGTTTGATTTCAACCTTGGGGCCTGGAAGTCGAGCACGGTTCAGCTTAAGACGTACCGTCAGGCCCGAATTGGGGATGAGTTGGATTAGGGTGCGCCGGCTCCCCCTGTAGCTCATGCCTCCCCTGTTCATGATGTCCCAGCCGCTCCAGCTGCCCCTGTTACGCCGCCGCCACCTGTTATAACTCAAGCTCATTATTATAATCTTAGTGCTCGCCTTGATGCATTTCACATGCGCCTCGAAAGCATAGAGAGCACCGTTAAGGCGACTAAGGAGAGTCAGCAGGTTTTGAAAGGCATGCTCTAGACATTGATTGACCATGCGCCCAGCGCACCTGGCGGTTCCTCCTCCACTCTGATGATGGAGTGACTTTATGATTCTAGTTTTTATTTCCCTTCTTAGTAGTACTTTTTAGACTTCTTTTGGGGCTGCGTTTGGCATTTTTTTTCCTATTCTTTTTTTGAACTTATAACTGCACCATTTTTGCTACTTTGCATGGATATTAGTTTTTAGATACATAAATTGCAGTTATTTATATTCATTTTTGGATTCATATGATACTTGCTGTGTATAGATGTCTTTTGACAGGTTTTTGCAACTAAGTTTGGGGGCATGCTTATGGACTTCACGAGGTGGCTTATTTTTGCCGCACCACTGAATTTTCTCTTTCCCTTGGTATTATTGTTCTATGTACCCTCTCTTTCATTCATTTTCATTCTTTGTCTTTTCACATTGAGGACAATGTGACATTTAAGTTTGAGGGTGCATTGTTGCATTTTTGAGATAACATTTTTGCTTGCATGACTGTAACTTGACGCATGTAAGTTAATAAAATCATTTTGTTGGAAGCAATGATAGTGTAATCATGGAACCTATTGGAGATTGAAACATGTGTTTAAGATTTTGTGTATAAAGGCAAATGATAATTTTGAAAAAAAAAAAAAAAATTTGAAACGACCATGTTGATTCATATCGGTTTGTATAAATGCTTCAATTAGATTTTCTTCGGATTTCATACTCTTCTATGCTTCACATTGCACAGATGCACACCGGGAACCTAATTGTGAGGTATGCAACCTAATTAACCTTGACCATGACTCAGCCGATTTGAGGTGATGACCCTAAAATGGATATCTTTGGCACATTTAAAAAAAAAAAAGAAAAAAAGAAAAAAAAAAGAGAGAGTAATTAATGACAATGACCAGTTTGAGTTTGTAACCTTTTCAAATCGAGTTATTAAGCCCTAGGTGTGTCTCTACACTTAACACCCTAAAGCTATCCGGTTTGGGAGTTGTTGTCTTAACACTTGCTACATGGGTTGGTTAGAAAGCTTAAGGGACTTAGACATTGCACGGTCATTCACAAAAAGATAAATAAATAAATATGGTTCGTTGAAATTCGTAGCCTTACCAATTCGAGTTATTAAGCCCTAGGAGTGTTTCTGCAGTTAACACCCTAAAGCCATCCGGTTTGGGAGTTGTTGGCCTAACACTTGTTACATGGGTTGGTTAGAAAGCTTAAAGGATTTCGGCATTGCACGACCATAATATGTATCATTCTGAGTTATATAATAAATTTTCAGCAAGCAACAAAAGTTGTATTGTGAATAAAGTCATGCCTTAGAGACCCTATTTAAAAGGAAATTCAATAATTTGAAGGCTTGTGTTCTTGTGATTGGAAAAAGAGGGTAAAAGTCGCATATTAGGAATCCGGTTCACTTTTACTGAAGTTAGAGCTCATTTTTATTTAAGAAATGACAATTGAAGTATTGATATAGACTATGATGATTAATGCATAAAAGTTGAAATGTGTTTTGCCATTTTCTTTATCAAGGCTTCATATATGCAAGGTAGTCTGCTTAATGAATCTGTCTCCAATTTTCTGTTGTTCTAAGTTATATTTGAGCTTTGTAGGTATTTTCGCACTTCATGATTGACGCATGTTGTCAGCATTTCATATGTTGTCATTTTTGTTAGGTTCTATATTTTGGTTTTGCTATGGGACTAGCAAAATGTAAGTTTGGGGGTGTGATAAGCGCTGAATATTGCATATTCAAGCGCCCTTATTTGCATTAGCTAAGTCCATTAGTTGATAATAATATATAGTTTAGATTTATTTGATTATTTTTGTCTACTTTCAGGTTGGTTCCTTCGAATATGGTTAAAGGAACGGTTTTGACAATCTCTTGAAGAAGCAAAGCACACCGTTGTTGGGGATCGTCATTTTTGGTCAAGCCTCTTAATTCATCAAGCGTGTGAGTTTTCTGGCATAGTGCTCAGGATGACAACTGCGTCAGCAGGCCGACTCAAAGTGGCTCAAGAGAGGAATGAAGGTTTTATAGCTAAGCTTCGCAGGCGCTTGCCAAAACCTCCAGTAGCCCTTGTTCCCACAGGCCCCCGCCGCAGCACCGCGGGCGCCCACCGCAGATCCGCGGGCGCCAGCCAAAACCTTTAGTAGGCTCCCTTGGATTCTAAGGATCCACGGGCGCCTGCCATCGCCCCACGGGCCCCCGCCGATCTGCAAAAAGCAGATCACCTGCTCCAGATTTCAAGCTGCATTTTGTCCCCTAAGAAATTTCTGAGGTCTTTATGGCTTTTAGGATAGTTGGAGCTCAAAATGAAGTGGTTGGAGGGAGGATTTTGTAGATAAGAGGTTAGAAGCTTGTATGTTTGGGGGATCTAACCTTTTGTGCTAAGTTAGAGAGAGAAATAGTGAGTTTTTGAGGGTTTGGTGTGTTGTTGAAGCCTTAGGTGCGAAAATGGAGATGGAGTCTTCTTCTTTTTCTTCATTCCTTGTATCCATGGGTAACTAACTCCCTATCTAGGGAGGTGACGAAGCCCTATTTTGTAAGCATTGCTTAGTTTTGATTTAATTTTGGGGTATAATGTATATACATGGTTTTTCCATGAGCTAGAGCACCTTACATGATGTAATGAACTTCAATGTCTATAAATGATCATTTTAAGTTAAATATCTTGTCTTAGATTGTTTTCTCTCATGATTATATGGCTACATTTTCATAGTGACAATGGAGATGAGTTCATGGAAGTATTTTTATTGGCATGATATTTAGGAAGTTTGATAATCTATTGCTTAGGGCTTTCTTTTGATAAATTATTCTTGATTTCTATTTCATGTGCTTTTATTATGAGATTAAGGGCTTGATAATCTTTGGCTTAGTGAGCATGTCTAAGGTTGCATCCTAGTTTAGGTAATCAAAACATGTAATGCTTTGATAGGTTATTTTTGCCTATTGATTTCATAAATTTCTTGAAGGTAATGTAGCAATTTTGTGTTGTTGCATTCTATGGTCATATATATATGTTATTTCCCCAAGTAAATCATGTCCTAGCATGCTTATTGATAGGTAGTGGATTCACTTCCCTATTCCTTTCTTTATTGTCTTTATCTTTTTACTTCCTAGCACATTATTGTTTTATGCAATTTTCAATTCCTAATTTTAGTGACAACCCAAACAAAACTCTATACCCCTTCATCATTCTAAAAGTGATTTTAGACACCTTGGTTGCCATAAACTAGCAATCCCAGTGCTTTGAATTACCCGACCAATAGCTCTATTTTACAATGATTTGTGCTATTACAAAGGGTTGATTTATTAGTGATCGAATCTCAAACCGATCACTTCTCCCTTGCACATAACAGTAAAGATTTTAGGGGCGGTTGATACTTCGCCACAAAATTCCTCACTGTTAATCAACATAACTGAATTTCCTTTGAGAATTTTAACTTTTTTTAGTGACCCAGAACAATCTTCTAGCTATTCTTGTATAGAATATGCACATTGTCTTTACCACGGTGAGTGGCATCGACATCAAATTGCAATGGTCTGCCCATCACATGGGATGCAAGTAATGTCTCGGATTTTTTTTTTTTTTGGATTTTTTGATAGTTTTCTTTTATTTCTTTTTCATACCTTGTTTTGCATGCCACGTGGGTTCTAAGGGTTGTTTGGGACATTTTCCTGAGTTTAGGAGTTTTGGAAATGTATTTTATTCATTTTGAGCACGTTATAGTTTACGGGATAGATTTTAGAATTTTTTGGAGTCAGGACCGACTTTGTGCTTTGGAATTTTTCCCGATTTTTATTTTGCATTAATTATATTTGGCATGTTATATATGTATGTGTATATATATACGTGGAAGATATTTTAAGGGTAAAGTGGGGAAGTTACATGACATGAGAGGGTTAAATGGGTAACTTTAACCGAAAGGTAGTTTGGACCACATGGTGACACTTGGCAAAATGATGGCCATATACACAATTTGAAGAATTGGCAAACCAATTCCTCTTTCTTCCATTTTCGGCCACTTTTTATTTATTTATTTTTTCTCTCTCTCTATCTCTATCATCATATATACACACAAATACATTTATGCTTCAAGCTTCTAACTAAGATTTCAGGGTTTAAAAGTGAGATTTAGGTTTAGTGGTAGACAACTAAGTAGTTCTTCTTATTGAGGGCTTCCATTTGAGACCAACATTGAGGCCATTTGTAGGAATTTCGAATTTGACATACCTTAAGGGCTTGTTTAGCTTGCTCAATTGAGGTAGGGTTGTTTAACGCCTTATGCTTTGTCTCTTCATGAGTTTTTGTTTTGACTTTCATACTAAGCATGATTAAAATTGAAGAATGTGAAGTGAAATTGCTAGTTATATGTTGATTTGATGAAAGACTCATGCCTAATGTGTTACTTATGTAACTATGTGCTAAATGGTTTAAATTGATTGTATGAGTAGAAGTTGTCATATTGAAAATGTTGTTTTGGTAGTGAAAAGTTCATATGAATGCAAAGCATAATTATTTGACTACTTGGAAGCTTTAAGTATGATAGGATTGTTTAAGTATGACATGTATACAATTTATTCACCATGAAATTGCTAAACATTAAATAGAATGCAAGGATTTGTTGTAGTATGTGAGTTGGTTTCATATTGATAAATGGTGCATTCATGTCATGGGCATGGTGGTAAGGATTGGGATGAACAATCAAGGGGATTGAGTTTCTACAAATGGTTGTGAAATGGTTTTAGAAAAGAACCGGATTTAGCAAGTCTGGAGCTAACTTGACTTAGAGGGAACGCGTGCTGGTAATTCGACGTGTAATATTGAATTAACTAGGCTCCAAATGGTTGTCAAATTTGAGGTCAGGAATAGTTTATAAATCTCACCTCAGTAAAGTCGGTTAGTGATATTCGGTGTGAGTTGTGTCGTTTTAAGACTAGGATTGGGACAGGAATGCACTTCATTGCATTATTCATGCTTTTAGATCATTGCATTATGAAATGAATGCTAATTGTTGCTAGATATGTGGAAGATTCCCCAAAGCATGCTCCTGAAAGCCTTCTCCCATTTTCTTTGATTGTTGACTTAAGGGAATCCAAAACTGATGCCTTAACATCTCCTATTGAGCCTCCATGCTCACCCCTTCCTCTAATATTTTTTAAGTCATAACAAGGATGTAGTAGACGATGCACCTCCACAAATGTAGTCATAGGCGAAGTACTCATCTTTTGTAGTTTTTGTGCCAATGCTTATTTTATGACGACTATTTTGTAAAGATACTACTATTCGTTGAAACTATAGAAAGCATTGTATTTGTGGCCACAAAGGCCTTAACCATATAATTATAATTTTTTGGACTACCTTTGTAAGTTTTGGGATATGTAAATGATGATAATGACATACATTAGTATATTGGCAATGATAGATGCATTCGAAAAAAATCTTATGTGGATCATTACATTATGTTATTAATTTCAATGTATATGAATGCATGGTGATGTTTTAGTGCATTATTTTCATGAGTTGGGATAGGTGTTCGATGGTCAAAATGACCAAATTATAGCTCTAGAATAGAAACCATTCATAAAGGGAAATTAAGGGGTCTACCCTCATTTTTTTGAAAAACATAAATAAATGGGTGATTGATCACTTACCATGGGTGCTCGATCACCCCTTCCAAACCAAACATGTATTCTGCTAGGGGGTGGGTGTGATACCCCTTGATTTTAGAGCACGGGTTGTTCAAGCTTGCGCATAAAACCGTAGGATATCAAACAATCAATAATAAACAAGTATAGAATACAAGAGGAATAATAATAAAATAAATAAATATCAAAAAACTAAAATAATAATTAAATGATAAATCCTCTGATACCATAATCTCCAATAAAATCCCATCATAATAATAAATCTACAGCGTACAACTCGGAATTCCAAATATCATGGACCCCTAAATAAACTAATCCCATGAATTGAAATAAATAATATCTAAGTCTAAACATGAAATAAATAAGATAATATCATACGTCGTTAAATCCGAAAGAATGAATAGGAATGTCTCTAATCAGCATGAATAACCTTTAGGTTTGGAACTAACGTGGACCTAAAAAATAAATTATTGGTTAGACCCATGAGAAAACCCTCTCTACTATGACCCAATCAAAGAATCGATAATCACTACGTCCCTAGCTAAACTCATGTAATAGTTATATAATCAAAATACATATATATACACACTAAAGACTCTCACTCTATATAGGGCAACCTCAACCTAATAGCGAATATCAGTCAACAATGCACACGAAGTAGTCAAAAGACCCCTCTACTAATAGGGCTGACAAATTACCTATTCGAGCTACCTATCTCAACCGGCAGTATACGCCTCAGTCCTAACCACTGATGCCAAGATCTCAAACTTGTATCATGGTTCACATATAAATATATAATATAAAAAATAAGCCATATCTAACAATGGCAAAATGTAGCGTGTCTTGACTTATTAGTCTGCCCACCTACTCAACAAATATCAAAGCCATATCCAACAATGTCGTACAATATCAAGGAGCCTAAATTATTAGCTATCTCAATGATCAAATCACATACAACCATTAATCGCATCCACAATATATAAATTAGAGATATATTAAATAACACAACCATAGATCACGTTTTGTAGATCTCAAGGACACAATACACATAATTAAATCATAATTAATATTATGGAATTAATTAGACATATATAGCATTATCCCAAAATGATTTGCAACTTAATAGTTAAATTAATCATTTATTAATAAAATTACTTGTATTAATATATAGCACACACATTACACAATTGGCCAATAAAAAAAATATTTCCATTCTCCAGTAAATGGTAAAACCGATCACCCATTATCCTAATGTCCAAAAGTGGTTATAACAATTACCCAAATAACACATTACATGTCATATAAATATTAAGTAATAATCAACCAACACCTAACCAATACATGATTATCCTATTGGTTATAACAAATCTGAGATAAAATATATATCTAACACATTATATGATGTACGATATAATTTTACCAATATGTAACCAATGCAACGTTGACCAAACAGCCAATACCCACTTAAACTACTAAAACAAATTAGACACCATTAAATTCAGAAAACAAAGTGCATATTTTGCATTAACAGGAAGTTTCGGTCGACCGAAACCTATCATTCGATCAATCGAAATAGCTAAACCAGTTGACCGATACATTCCTATCGGTCGATCGAAACCTATTGTCTACTACTTTGCGACTTTGGTTACAGGCTTGCAACTCCTCCGTTCAGGTCCTAAATCATTATATCTATGTCCCATATGATCACCAATGTTATATATGACGAAAATACACAAGCCCCAACAATTAAAACAAAACAATCATGCATTAATTTGAGGAATCAAACAAGTTTAAGCATATATACATATATATATATAAACATATATAACAGTTCACCCAGTTCATATATCGTCAAATTTAATCCATTTAATTCTCTGTTTTAGTCCCTAAAATTTAGCATAAAATGAAGAGACTACAGATTCAAAGGAGAAGATAGAAAAGATACTTGCCTTATGATTTTTAGATTGAAAATCAAATACACAACCCTCCGTAAAACTCTTTGTTCTTTTTCCTCAACTCTAGCAACTATTTGTGCCTCCATTTCTCTTATCTGGTCACCTTCTTCCTCTTATTCCTTCCTCTCTAGCTGTCTCCCTCTATTCTCTCTCTCTCGTATAACTCTCTACGCCTTTCTTTGATATGCACATAAAAACCCTTCTGGGCTTATACACAAATATATATACTAATATATTAATCATAACCTAAAATTGACTAACTTAATAATAATAATAATAGTAATAATAATAATAACCAAATATACATAAATATCAACTATTCACACATATATATATATATATATACACACACATAGATATATAAATATATATATATATATGCATATATATATATATATATATATATATCAAAATTTATATATATATATATATATTTACAATAATATATATATATATACACACACACATATATATCCCCATCCAATACAATAGACTAACACTTGGGCCTTCTCTAATTAGCCCAAACCCACACTTTGGGTTCATTAAACTTAATGCCTAATCCACGACTAAATAAAATAAATACAACAAATAATTAAATAAACAAATTGCATAATTAAGTACATAATTAAATAATTAAATAAACAAATTGCATAATTAAGTACACAATTAAACAATTAAAGTCACACAACTAAATAATGACAAATAATGCATAGTAAATAAACTAAATAATCAAATAAATAAATATTCACTTAAATCAAATAAATAGTTAACCAATTAACACAATAATCATTTAATAAAATATTTAGCCCAAAAATATAATTAAAAATGCAATTAAAATAAATAAATTAAATGCTCCAAAAATTAGAAGTATTATAGTAGGCGATTGATCACCCCCCATCGACCTCCCCCCCCCCCCCCCCCCCCCCCCCCCCCCACTTTTTTTTTTTTTTTTTTTTTTTTAAAAAAAAAAGAGTCCAAATTGCACATTTTTTAGTCATCTTTCTAATGGTACAAATTTCATTCTATAAGTTTGATATGAAATGACCACTTTACCCTTATTAACCCAAGGATTCTAGAGTGAGCCCGATGTCAAAGTTATCATTCTTTCATCATCCGATTTGGTTAGAAACGATTGGTATACCATCATTATGACTCCTAACATATAGTGAGGTACATAATTACCATCTTGCCTTTAGTGTCCTCGGGTCGGGTTGGGACCTGGTTAGTGATTTAGATTGACAGATTTGGGTCGATACAGATTTGGTATCAGAGTAATGATTCAAAAACCATTAGGAAGATGGGTAGTGGCTTACCTAGATAGGGTAGAAGGTTGACTTGCATTGACTATATGTTTTATGCTAAAATGTTTAATGTTTTTAAAATCATGCTTACTTGTAATGTGCTTATATGTTTAAATGTAGATGTATGTTATTTACATGGCCATGTATGCCAAGTGACTCGATATTGAGATCCATTCAATACATACTAAGTGTCTAAGTGTTACCATTATTGTCGAGTAAGTTGCGTGCGGACGTCATTTCGGATGGATCGCATATATATATATATATATATATATATATATATATATATTTTTTTTTTTGATTTTGAATGAATTTATCATTTTATAGTGTCATGCCCCCACGATGAGCCAATAAAGAGAGTCATAACTCCAATCCCGGAGAAAGGGTTGAAGAGTAAGTTGAGGAAAAGGTTCTTTTGCGTGATTTGGTCCCGCCTAGAGGGGGACCATTATGAGGAATGTTGAACCTCCTATTCAAGCGGGCGAGGACCAAGTTAGGTAAACCCTAACCACGGTCTTATAAGAGGTTCTTCGAGCCTGACATCTTTATAATACCCCTAATTTTAAAAGGATAGTCTCGGTATTTATTTTATGGTTTTATTTGCATTTTTTAATTTATTTTTAATTATTTGGCTATCTGTTTAATTGTTTAATTTGATTTATTGTTTAATTGTTTAATTGTTTAATTTGATTTATTTGTTTTAGTTGACTTAAATGTTATTGTGTTAATTTGTGACATAAATGTTATTTTGTTAATTTTTATTGTAAAAAGGGGTTGGGCTTGGACAGTAGTAATGGATCAACCATTTGGGTCTCATGGACTACTTGGATAGAAGGTTTAATGGGTACAAATAATTACCCATGGATAGTAATACATATACATATGGGTATATATGTATATAGGGTTATTATGTTTATTAATTATCGTTAATAATTAATACTACTAAAACTTTAAGTCAAATATATATATATATATATATATTTTATATATAGTTATAATATTATATAGAATATATATAGGTATATTTACGGTAGTTCTTTTTAGTAGTATTATTCATATCTTAGTATATTTTTAGTTTCCTTTTCTATTTTTTTTTCTTTTCCCTTAAGGTAGCAGAATTGGCATACGTTTAGGACTAGGTTAAATTTTGTAAAACCTATATATATGTTATTAGGGTCTGAAAAAGGGGGCTGGATTATATACGTAACATATATTTCATATAGCGAGAGAAGAAAGAGAGAATCGTGACGAGAGAATGGAGAACTTGGCCGAAGCTCATGGCTGAACCAAGGGAATAAGGAACGGGGTCTGCTTGTGGGTTCGATCCAAAGTAGTGGGAGGTTTGACAGCAATCAGAGGCCGCTGGAAAATAGAGATTAATCTAGGAAAAGAAGGAGTTGGGTTTTTATTAAAAACCCGAAAATCAAGTTCTATATCTTTACTATTTCTTGTAAACCTGTGTTTTGTGCATGCCTAGATAGTTTCTAGGATTATATCAGACACTAAAAAATGAACATGTATGCATATTAATTCTAAGGTTTAATGGTATTATGTGTTGATGCTTGAAACTGTCTTAGTTTAGTAATTGTTCATCTTTTGTATCTTAAATTGTCGTTAATGATATGTGCTGCGTATTTATAAGTTTATGAGATTATTTGGGACTTGGTTAGGACCATTAGAAATCTTAATAGAGAGGGTTGGAAGGATGGGAAGTCGCTGGAGATGACGATGGTGGATGATCCTAGGGAGAGAGATGGCTCCCTCTTAGAGGGAGGCGGCTCCCATGGAGTAAAGCCGAACAAATGCTCAGTGCTGAGGATTGCCGAACCAAAGTATGGGTGGCTTTGGACAAGTGCTCAGTGTTGAGGATTGCTGAATAAGTGTTCGGATGGCTTCGGACCACGGATGGCTTCTGTAGGTGCAAATTTTTACACCTGAACACTTAAAGAAATAAATTGAAAAGAAGTGCACAGAATATTAATGAAGTAAAAACAACTTTTGAAGAGAAGAACAATGATGAGAATTCAATGCTCCTTTCATTCTTATTCAGGGTCTATTTATAAATTTTTCTCAGAGATTTATATGGAGCCATTTCTTGGCTTTTATTCCCAAATGTGGGTATTTACGCCTACTGATCGTGAGTATATCATTATGGCAAACGTTATAAAATTTTGGGCTTGATGAGACTAGGCCGTCCATTCAGCTTTTATGTGAAGTGGAGCTTCCTTCACTTAATTAGGTTGAATTGGTATATGTATAAGGCTTCTACTATTGGGCCTCCACTTATTATGGGCTTCTGGTTATCTTATTTTGGTTGTGGGCTACCCTTTTGCTGCCACGTGGTGTGTTATGATTGGTGGGGTTTTTTCCCTCTACACTTTGCCCCCGATTCTTTTTATGAATTTGATTTAAATGAGGAATTGTAACTACTTTCGGAAAGTGGAGAAATTTTCGCGGCTATTACTGCTTATCATTACCATTTGTGCTACTGATTTTGGGGCCCTGTGCTTGTCTTTCCGTTTATCCGCCTCCTTCTACTTATATATTGGGTTTTTGTCATTCGGGCATCTGCATCTGTGGTTTCATTTTCAAGTTTTGGCGAGAGTTCGATTGCTGCTTCAACATCCCCTTCCATCTATTGAGGTTAGTCTTTCTTCTCATTCCTTCTTTCTTACATTATGATTCAAGAAAGTAGTGAACGAACTCATAGTGTTCATATGTCCGATTCTGAGTCAGGAACTGTGGCGGCGAGTGTGAGTGACTATGCCGAGGGTCTTATAATCCTCCCTGCAGACATTATAGAAAGGAAGTCCTTTTCAATTTCTCAGTTGAGAAAGAAAAATTGCATTCCTTCTGATGTTACCCTTAAGGAGTACGATCATGATTTGAATTTAGTACAGGTGAGGGTTTGGAGGAAGGCAAGATGCTCTTCTATGCTTTGCATTTTCCTGCCTTTCAATTTCCCCTTAATCCTTTTACCTTCGAGTTTTGTCAATGTTGAACCTGGCTCCTCTTCAAGTAAACCTTAATTTCTTCCGTATTCTCTCCTGTCTTCTTGCTTTGAACAGGGTTTGAGGTTTGACCTTGAATCTTTTCGATCTTCTGTTTTGTTATTCACTTGATAGAATGAAAGGCGGAGAGGGTAGATTCCATTTTCATTCTAGACCAGGTAGGACTCTTTTCTTTCACCTTAATACTTCTGACAAGGAGTGGAAAGACAAAATTGTTAAGGTCAGAGGGGCATGGCGATCTTCGTCCGCTCGGGATTTATTCGTTCGATCGAGCTTTCATGTCCCATCTGTCCCACATTCGATGATTCGAGCGAGTCCTCTTGCTTCATCTGTATCTTAAAGCTTTTTGTTATATTTATGACTTCTTGGGTCACGAAACTAACTTTTTCTCCTCAAAATTTGCAGATAGTCGCCTTACTTATTTGCAGGAAAGAGTCTAGAGTGACATTCCTTCTGCCAAGGTCATTCTCTCTTCTTCCCTTCTTGAGACGATCTTAAAGGATTCTCTGGTAATTGTTCAAAATCCTGAGGAGCCCATTGATCTTGACGCTTTTGATTTCGAGGCCATCCTTTTATCGCCTGCCTCTCTTTTCCTTTCTTAATCAACGATGGAACTTCCTCCTCCAAAACCTCGTACGACTAAGAAGGATAGGGAGGCAGCTGTTAAGTTGTTATAAGAGAGAAAAAACCTCCTTGTTGAGGCGAGTTAGCTCTCCTCTTCTCAAAAGCAAAAAGGGGTTCAGTTAGGGACTAAACGTCCCTCAACGAAGGATAATTCTCTGTTAAAGTGCCCCAAGTTTATGGTTGGGGCTTTCGGGGGTAAAAGTGCCCTAATTCCTGGCACTGTTGACGTTGCCGGGGGTAATTTTGCCGGGTTTACTGAAAAGTGGTTCCTTGAAATGATAAAGGCTGATGGGTCCCCTATCACCATTGGTGACTCTAGAGTTGAAAACCCGAAAACATTGATGGGTTTGGCCAGAGGGATGTGGCCTCCCAAAGATGAAATTTTACAATAGTAAATAAGTGTTGACGATTTGTTGTCTCTTGCTCCCAAGTCCATAATGGAGGTGATTTTCCCAATTCCTCTTCTTCTTTTTTATTTAGCTTTTTGACAATTCTTGGTTGTTTTTCATAGAGCTCTTTTTTAATGTTCGCTCTTATGAAGAAGCTGTCAGCTGACTCCCTTCAAGTGAACTAGTTCGCTGCCCTTCAAAAGAGGGTGAGTGTTTTGGAGGCTTGCCTTGCCGATGAGAAGAATGAGAAGATCCAGCAGCTTAAGTCAATTGAGTACTTTGATAAGAGAGTTAAGGAACTTGAGCACAAAGCGGCTGAGCTTGACTTACACCTTGGGAAGGCAAACTCTCTTATTCAAACCTACAAGGACGGGGGTTTAGAGATGTTCAACCATTTTTCCCAGATCGTGAATCTTCACTACGCCAAAGGCTTCAGGCTTGGTTTACTCAGGGGCAGCTTCCTTATGAGAAGAGAGATTATGGTGATGCTGATGAGCATGATGCCGAATAGGGGCTCTTAATTACTGGCGAATATGCCGAGGCCTCTACTGGCCCTAGAGAGATTGAGTTTGTTGCTCTGTTGAAGGGTGAGGTGGCTGCAGAGGTTTTGCCTCCTCTCCAATATCCCTCGGGCTCTTAGGGGTTACCTGCCCTGTCGCTTGATGCCCCTTCCTCTACTCCAGCCAGGGTAGAGTTGGTTGATGCTTTTACGCAGAGGTTTAATGCAGAGGGTGAAGCTGAGCCTGAGAGTGGCCCTGCGTAGCTCCTCATTTTTTTTTTTTTTTTTTTTTTTTTAGGTTTTTCGTTTTAAGGTATTGGATATGCCCTGCCTCTTTTGTAGAAACCCCCCTCCCTTCGGAGAATATAGAAGCTTCTTTTTGCAATCTCTGGGATCGCTTTTACTTGATTTCTTGCTTATGATTTGATCTTAATGCTTTTGTCTATTTTGCGATCAGTTCTTGTGGCCATTCAGCTTTTTTCACTTGATTATTTTTTTGATCAATTCTAATTAGGTGTTAGGCTTTTGGGGCCTTCACCTATTTTGCGATCGGCTTTTGGGCCGTTCGGCTTTTTGAGACTTAAGCAGTTTTACTGGTTAAGCCCGATCGGGCGTTTGGCTCTTGGTGCCTTCACCTATTGTACGATTGGCTCTTGGGGACATTTAACTTTTTAAGACTTGAGTAGTTTTATTGGTTAAGCCCGATCGGGCATTCGGCTCTTGCGGCCTTTGTCTATTGTGCGATCGACTCTTGGGGACATTCGGCTTTTCGAGACTTGAGTAGTTTTACTTGTTGTGCAATTGGATCTTAGTGTCGTTTGGCTTTTTGAGACTTGAGTAGTTTTACTAGTTAAGCCCGATCGGGCGTTCAGCTTTTGGGGCCTTCGCCTGTTGTGCAATTGGCTCTTAGGGCCGTTCGGCTTTTCGAGACTTATGCAGTTTTACTGGTCAAGCCCGATAGGGCGTTCAGCTCTTAAGGCCTTCGCCTATTGTGAGATCGGCTCTTGGGTCCGTTTGGCTTTCTGAAACTTGAGAAGTTTTACTGGTTAAGCCCGATCGGGTGTTCAGCTCTTGGGGCCTTCACTTGTTATGCGATCGGCTCTTGGGGCCGTTCAGTTTTTCGATACTTGAGCAATTTTACTGGTTAAGCCCAATCAGGCATTAGGCTCTTGGGGACATTTGGCTTTTATGGAACTTGAGCCAAATCTTTGGAAGATTTTAGCCTACTATGGTGTTCACCACTTGGGGCCTTTGCCTCTTGAAGCGATTGCCTCTTGGGGCCGTTTGACTTTTTTGGAACTTAAGCCAAATCTTTGGAAGATTTTGGCCTAGTATGGCGTTAGGCACTTGGGGCCTTTGCCTCTTGGTGTGATCTGCTCTTGGGGCCATTCGGCTTTTTTAGAACTTGAGCCAAATCTTTAGAAGATTTTGGCCAAGTATGGCGTTCGGCACTTGGGGCCTTTGCCTCTTGGTGCGATCGGCTCTTGGGGCCGTTTAGCTTTCTTAAACAGCTTTACTAATTAAGCCTAATCGGGGGTCACGCACTTGGGGCCTTCGCTAATTTTTAGGTCCGTCTTGAGTGTTTCGACGTGAGTCGACCCCTTTTTATTGGGCCTTTGTGGTCAAAACGGGTGTCGGATCTTTTTTCATAAGGGAGTTCCCCCACTGGTATTAGAATCAAACGATTTTGTTTTATAAAAAACACACACATAGTAAGGTAACGACTTGAAAGGAAGCGATCTATCCCCAAAAGAAAGTGGGGAAGGCTTTGAATTAAGGACCCTCTGATAATGGGCTACGACTGGTCTCATAATTCAGGGCCCCTACCCGCTGATTGTATACCCAGCAGGTTATATTTTAATAATAAAGGATTCTTTTCCTTTTTTGTTGATGTGGGACCTCGATTTCTAGGAACATGAAAACATCGTTTCGTTTAAAAAATGTGGGGAGTGTGTGGAGACCTCTGATAATGAGGCACTTTAATGTCGTAAATGGGTTCCCATTGTCAATGGGTCCCACACACTAATAAGTAGGTAAATGAGTAACCTTATAAGAAAAGGTCAAGGTTTTATTTTTAAGCGATGTGGGACATTGTTTCCTTTGGATGAAGAAGTTTCACTTTTTCACGTAAGATTTAAAAAGTGTGAAGTGGAGACCCCTGATGGTGGGTCCCATTTTGGGTTGCTTACCATCATGGGGTCCACTCCACTATTTTATTTTTGTGTTATTTTATTTTAAATAACAACTAAAAGTTTTTTTTTTATTTGATGTGGGACTTTCGAAAAAGACAAGCAGCAGCTTTATTTGTTCTGAAATAAAGTACTAGAAAGCATTGTACAATTGCTTTATTGAAAGTACATTTTCAAATTCATCGTATTCCTTGGTTTGGCTATTTTTGTGCCATCCAGGTGTTGGAGTCTGTAAGCTCCCTTTCCAATCACGTCTGACATTCAGTATAAGCCTTCCTAGTTGGGTTCCAACTTGCCAGCATACTTTTCCAATTTCAGGAGTACTAAGTCTCCTGGATTGAAACTTCTTCTTCTGACACTTTGTTATTAGGTTGCTAGTTGAATGGCAGCCACTTCTCTTTTCTCTTACAGGAGATCCAGATTGTGCTCTAGAAGTTGATTATTTGACCTTTGTTCTTAAGTCAAGCTCTGGATAGGAGGTGCCACCATTTCGGTGGGTATCACAGCTTTGGTTCCGTAAGCTAAAGAGAATGAAATTTCACCTGTGGGAGGTCTTGGAGTAGTTTTGTATGCCCATAGGACATCTGGCGATTCGTCCAACCATATCCCTTTCTTATCTTCGAGTTTTATTTATTTTTTTTTTTTTTATGTAGGCGAAGATTGTTCTGTTAGTTATCTCTACCTGCCCATTACCTTGTGGATGATACACAGCTAATACCTTTTCATTGATCCTGTATTTATCGAAGAAATGCTGAATGCTTCGATTATCTAGGTTTGGTCCATTATCCATAATGATGGATCTTGGGACTCTGAATTTGCATATCAGATTGTTCTAAATGAACTTTTTCACTTGGAAGTTAGTTATGCCCACGTATGTTTCTACTTCCACCCGTTTAGTGAAATAGTCAGTGGCCAATAGGATATATTTGTTTTGTGACGCAGCCATTGGTAGAGGTCCTACTACGTCCATCCCCCATTGGGCGAATGGCCATGGGCTACTCATGGTGTGTATTTCTTCTGGGGGTTTACGGATAATGAGGGCATACCTTTGGCATTTGTCTCATCTTCGGGAATATTCCTCTACTTCCTTTGCCATATAGGGCCAGAAGTAGCTTTGAGTTAGGGGTTTATGAGCTAATGGCCTTCCTCCGAAATAGTTCCCATATTCGCCTTCGTGCAGTTGCTTTAACACTTCTCTAGACTCCGTAGGGGTTAGACATTTAAGGTAAGGTCCATAATGCAATCTTCTGAAGAACTATCCTCCTATTAATGAATATTTGGTAGCTTTAAGTCTTAGTTGCCGAGCTGCTTCCTTAGACTCAAGGAGTTCCCCTCTTGCAAGGCATGCTTGTATGGGATCTATCCAACTTGGTTCCTATGGTGTAACAAACACCCATTCTCCTCTTACAATGCTTGGTGTGTCTAGGATATCAATGGGGATGACTCGAGTTAACGATTCATCCACCATGGATGTTGTACTGACTAGCTGATCGGCTATCGGGTTTTCTTACCTCGGGATTTGTTGAAACTTGATTGAGCTAAAGTATTTTGCTAGTTTTTTAACTTCTTCCCGGTACACACACATTCTACCTTCTTTGGGGACGTATTCTCCTATCACCTACTTGACAATGAGCTGTAGGTCACTATAACTGAAGTGTCTTACTTGGAGTTCCTTGGCCAATCTAAGCCTTGCCAATAGTGCCTCATACTCTGCTTCATTATTTGTGGCTGGGAACTCTAGCTAGATTGACTGCTAGAGCTTGGTCCCCTCGGGAGTTCTTACTTCCAGACCTGCTCTAGCTCCGTTTTGGCTAGAGGAACCATCGACGTATAATTCCTAACACGGGTTTTCTGTGACTTGCTGCTCTTCTTCTGGGTTAGTATCCAAGAAAAAATCTGGAACAACTTATCCCTTCTTCATGGTGCGTGGTTCGTACCGAATATTGAAGGAGCTCAACTTGATTGCCCATTTAGTGTTCCGACCCGACAGATCTGGCTTACTGAGAATTGCTCTGATCGGATGTGTCGTGGGGACTATTATTCGACGAGCCTCGAAGTAATGCCGAAGCTTTTTTTTAGCTTGGACTAGGGCAAGGATAATTTTTTCTACCGTCGAATTCCTTCTTTCTGCATCAATTATGACCTTGCTAGAGTAGAAGACCGGCTGCTACTTTTTTCCCATTCTCTTATTAAAGCCGAATTGGTCGCTGACTGAGATACTATTAGATAGAGGTACAATAGTTCCTTAGGATCTGGGGCGGATAAAATTGGGGGGTTTGCCATGTACTCCTTGAGTTTTGCGAGAGCTTCTTGTTGCTCCACCCCCCAAATTTCTCCTTTTCTTGCTTTAATTGCATCAAAGAATGGCTTGCATTTGTCTAACAATCTAGATATGAAATGGCTGAGGGCTGCTACCCTTCTGGTGAGGACTTGAATTTCTTTCACGGTTCGGGGCTTCTTGCTCAGTAGTAGTTTTGCCAGCTGGGTTAGACTTGTCTCTATTCCCCTCTTGTTTACTAGGTGGTCGAGGAACTAACCTGAGGATACTCCGAATGAACACTCCGCTGGATTTAACATCATTTTATTATTTCTAAGAGTATCAAACACATCTTGCAAGTGTTGCCGATGATCCCTCTTGTTCTTGCTTTTGACAACCATATCATCTATATAAGCTTCGACCATTCAGCCGATCTACTTTTCGAACATCTTGTTGATTAGCCACTGATAAGTAGCCCCCGCATTTTTCAACCCAAAAGACATGACCTTATAATAGTAAGTCCCTTATTCAGTAATGAAAGAAGTCTTCTCTTCATCCGAAGGGTTTATCGGGATCTGGTTGTAACCTTAATAAGCATCAAGGAAAGTTAATTTTTCATTCCCAGTCGTAGTGTCAACCATCTGATCAATTTTGGGAAGCGGGAAGCTATCCTTCGGGCAAGCTTTGTTCAGGTTGGTGAAGTCGATGCATACCCTCCATTTGCCATTCTTCTTTTGGACGACCACTGGTCTGTCGCTACACCATAAGCTTAGAGAGTATGCATTAAGGTGAGGGCCAAGTTTTATATTTATAGAAGCCACTACTACCTTCACTAAAAATATAGTTAAGGGGAGAAGGGATCGTCCCAAGGGATTAGAGTCGAATTTGAATGTGCAATTACAATTAGGGTTAGTAGGTCGAGTGATCAAACAAATAGTTGGTTGGTTGATTAAACTAGAGAGCAAATTAAACTAAATAATTGAATGCAATAAAGAGTAAGTAAGAGAGAGAGAGATCTTGGGGTTTAGAGGTCACCACCAAACAATACTTTTCTACACCCTTAACAAGTGATTAATGAGGGAAATGTGTGTTGCAATCTTGATGTGTGTGTGTATTTGGTTGATTCAACTAGCAAGGGTGACTAATTAAGTATACATTGTCTAATCAACATGTGAAAAGCATAATATATCTAACAATTAAGTATATATTGTCTAAATAACATGTGAAAAGCACAATATATCTAGCAAGTCATTAATCCTTTCATTAAGCTCACAAGCCAAATACACCACAAGGTTAGAGACATATGCTACTTGCATTCAAAAGTATGGAACATCAAACAACAAGCATGGACTGTCCTCCCATCTAACAACTATGCTACCACTACACTACAATTAAGCTAAAGACATGAAATTAAACTAATTAAGCTAAGGGAGAGGCACAATCCATCAAGAAATGAGCATGAACCATCAAGAAAATTACAAGAGCATTCCATTAAGTATAATGTTTTGACAATCTCTAGATCTATGGCATTAATACACATAGACATGTATCAATAACACAAGAAATAGAGACAAACACACGAACATCTATTCTATCATACATAGACATATGGATAGAATGAAATGATCAATTGGAAGCATTAAACTACATAAATCATTGAATAAACAAGATATATATATATATATATATATATATATATATATATATATATAAAAGTGCCAAAACATGTATTATAACACTAATCCCTTAATAATACACAAATCAATATGTAGAAAGCATGCTTGGGGCTAACTCTAGCCCCAAGAGGATGTCTAGCCACTCATGGTAGTGCTTCTCCAACCCTCAAGGGCTAACTCCATGGTATAGATTTGCTACTTAGTTGATGAAGAGTCTCCAATGGTGTCTCTAGCCTCCTCCTCCTCTAAGCTTCTTCTCCAAGAGTTCTACAAGGTATGATATGATATGATGTGATATGATGTAAAAAGTAATCCTTATCCTTATATAGGTAGGTTAAATGACACCCAAAATAAGCTAGGGTCGTATAGCAAAAATTCCCCAATGATTGGATAAAGGATAACTTTTAATGAGCTGAAAATTTAACTTTTTCACACTGGAGGAAGTTCGATCGATCGAACCTTAGACTTGGATCTGTGACTGGCCCAAGTTTTTCAACCCGGTGCGTCAGTGATGAACCGAAGGTGATCCGATAACGAATCCGAATTGTGAAAGCTAAAGTTAAACCAAGGTCTCTAGAGATAAGAGTCACTCCTAAGACACAAATGTGACCCTCCATGAGGTCATGGAACCTAAAGAGGACAAAAATGTAAACAAAGGTCAAAAATGACAAAATTTGCTATCCAAGGGCAAAAAGGTTAATTCACTATTAAAATGAGAAACTTAACTCTAAAAAAGTCAAAAAAGGTTAATACAACCTAATCTAATCATTTAGAAACATTCTAAGAGTTTCCATAGACTTTGGCTAAGAATCCCATAAAATGCCCTTCCCGGTTGAAGTGAAAACTGACACTGCTTCACTAAAACATATATAACTCCCACTGTGTTTGGAATTTGAGAATGCAATTGATACCATTGGAAAGCTGACTCAAAATCCTTAAGTTTAAGCTTAAGAATCACCCCATTTGAATTAGAAACGAAGAAGTTATGACCCATTGAAGTCGGATGATCAGTGTTGGAACTCCACAGAGACTAGGCT
Source organism: Cornus florida (assembly GCF_030987335.1). Taxonomy (NCBI): domain Eukaryota; kingdom Viridiplantae; phylum Streptophyta; class Magnoliopsida; order Cornales; family Cornaceae; genus Cornus; species Cornus florida. The sequence continues at coordinate 51,650,703 of NW_026775576.1, forward strand.
CGGGATCAAGCTATTTTGGTCGACCGAAATGGACTTTCAGATTGCTGAAATGAAAGTGCTAAGACCTAAAATCATGAAAAAAAAAGGTTCGTGTTGCTTCGGTAGACCGAAATAAAGGTTCGGTCGACCGAAATGACCCTTGAACAGTGTTTCTGGCTACTGGAATATGATGTTACTGTGCAAACATAAAACCATTAACCATCGGTTGACCGAAATGGAGTTTTGGTCGACCAAAACACTTCAAAAACCTGCTGCTGAACCTACAATCTGCTGAAGGTGCTAAGGTAGTACCTCAACTTGAATCCCATGATGTTTTGATTCAAATATGAATGTGTAAAACTGATTTTTCATTAGTTTTGAGAATGTGAACATGTCAACAACTTTGATATGAGTAAATGAAGAAAAAACAATGGCCCATGGCTCCATACACATCATTTATAAGATTTTGACCCCTTAAACCTCAAGATTTGATTAAAAGATATTTAAAGCAAAACTTTGATACAAAAAGTGTCTAAGTACAAAATAGACATGTTTGGCCCTTGGCCTCATTACATACATGCTTCTAATGTCAAGAGTGATTAATTAAGCATCTTTACACATCAAAGAGGTTACATAATCTTTAAAAGTACCATACATACATGGTATACAAAATATGATATCAAAAGTCAAGTCATGCTAAACACTTGCAAGTTAATATACAAAAATGCTTCAAATAGCTCAAAAGCTTCTAAGGATGATGAGCATCCATGAACATGATCTCCTTACCTGAAAAACAACCCAAACCACTAGGGTGAGTAATCAAGTTACTCGTAGGAGAAGCATATGCGTATACCCTAAAGTTTCAATGTCATTGCAAGATTAATATAGACGAATACAAGGGATTATTGCACTTAACGTCTATGTTCGAGGTGTTCTAAGGGATCATCTTAAACTTAACTTAAATGATTCTTTAGCAACACAAATAATTATCAACGTACTCAACAACATCAATTCGCCAATAACAAGAACTTCAAGCCACAATTAAGCATTGGTTGTCAAGTTGAAATTTAATGCGAAAACAAATAATGGAAGACTTGGACATCATGTCTCGGACTTAACCAAGAACAATACGGTTATTTCGGGCATTAACCCGCTGGGAAGACCGCCTTAGTGCGCACTATCTCTATTGGGGAGAACTCATAGCTCCCGCACTAAAGCCAAACTTTAGCCATGTCACATGTAACAATGTCCCAAGAGATTTCAAAATATATATCAAGTTTGAAACTTATATATATATAATAAGGCATACAAACCACCTTCTATGCATAAGTATTTTGAAACCACACAAACTATGTCTTAGGGTTCCAAATCTAGAATGGCATTACAAATGATAAATTCACATCATGATATTATGTACAATATAATATCACAAATTTATTAATTCAAGTCATGCCTCAATAACAAGCTCTATATACTACTTATCAACATCATAGCAATAAGCTCCTAAATAATTACAATTAGTAATTCACAAGGGCATAGAATTATTGTAATAACAAATATAGCAATTCATATCAATAGAGATTGCATACAACATCAATAATCCTACAAGTGTCCTACACCACTAACACACGTGAAATTCCTAGAATTTAGCATGCTACTAAATTATATAATCCTCTTACACATGGTTTACACATATTATACATGCTTAAATCAATAAACCCTAAGTCAATAAGTGAGAGTTTCCTATAATATGTAACACTATCATATCAAAAGCATGTACACAATATATATTAAACCACAAGGACTATAAAGCACTTCGAATATAAACATACTACCACCCCTACCTCAATAGAGAATTGAATCTCTATAATCCAAGCTACCAAGCACAAAATGGAAAATAAGGTTAGGATTATTGAAGAGGAAAGTGAGAGGAATCTTTTCTCTACCAGGGTTTTCACTCTAAGGTGAATGGAAGTGAGCCAAATTGAAGGGATAAGCTATGAACTAAGCTTTCCTTCAATGGTGGATTGGCTAGGGTTCATGAGAGACAATGAAATGAAAAAGGTAAAGTGTAAAATGGTGAGTGGAAGGGCTAGAAATCCTCCACTCACTATATGCTCTTGCACTACCTCTCTCACACACATAATGCAAGACTAAATAGTGAACCTACACTTATCACTAATCCAATGCCTCTTCCACGACTTAATCCTAGACCCACACTTGTCAACAATCAATTGTTACATGTGCACCAATCTAAGGCCAACACATGAATGAATCTCCACCCACCAAATGTCAAAAAGTTATGGTGCCAAGTCTCTTCACCTAAATGCCAACAAATGGCTCCATGAGAGTGTGACACTTGTCACACTTTCCAAAAATTGCAAAATGGTTCTTTTTCAAAATATCTTCCAAAATAAATTACAAAAAGGTCCCTAAAATGAAAAATAATCATTTTACATAATTACTCTAAAACCCCAAAAGTTATAAATAATTACACTAAAGTATGCATTCATGCCCTTTACAAGAAAAGTACAAATCTAGCATGCTTTTCAAGAAAAGTAAAAATATCAATGTCATGAAAATCCAATATCATGAATGCATGTAAAATTAGAATCAAATCCGAGCACAACAAGTGAGGTTATGCAAGGAAAAATGAAAAATGACTAAAAGACGAAATAAGGAAAAAACAAAATAGGAAAAAGACGAAAAAAGAAAATCGTCGAAAATGGAAAAGGAGGAAAAAGACCGGGTCATTACAACCTACCCTCCTTAAAAGGATTTCGTCCCCGAAATCGAGTCGTACCTGAAAGAGAGAACAAATGGGGATACCGAGAGCGAACCTCCTGCTCGAGCTCCCAGGTAGCCTCCTTAACACCGTGATGTCTCCACAAGACCTTAACCAATGGAATGGTCTTGGTCCACAAAACCTACACCCGTGAATCAAGAATCTGGACCGGACCCTCCTCGTAGGTCACATCCTCATCAACAACAACATTTGTCCTCCGTAAAATATGCGATGGATCCGGTTCGTACTTCCTCAACATAGATACATGAAAGACGTCGTGAACCCTATCTCGGTCTGGCAGTAATGCTAAACGATAAGCAACTTCACCGACGCGCTCCAAAATCTGAAATGGCCCAATGAACCTAGGAGACAACTTGCCCGTCTGCCGAAATCTCAGAAGTCCCTTCCGTGGAGAAATCTTGAGAAAGACGTGGTCCCCTACCTCAAAAGACAAGGATCTCCTCCTCTTATCAGCATAACTCTTCTGTCTACTCTGAGCTGTAGCCAACTGCTGCTGAATTAACTTGATCTTCTCTGTAGTCTCAAAGACAATATCGGGACCTAAGGCGACTATATCACTTACCTCGGTCCAACAAATTGGAGATCTGCAAGGTCTACCACACAACGCCTCAAAAGGTGCCATGCCAATACTGGTCTGGTAACTGTTGTTGTAGGCAAACTCAACTAAGGGTAAGTAGTCTTCCCAACTACCCCTAAAATCCAAAATGCAAGCCCGTAGCATATCCTCTAATATCTGAATGGTACGCTCTAACTGACCATCAGTCTGAGGATAGAAAGTCGTGCTGAAATGAAGCCCCATGTCAAGAGCTTCCTGAAAACTCTGCCAAAAGTGAGATGTGAACCTGGGATCCCTATCCGAAATAATGGATACTGGAACCCCATGAAGCCTGACAATCTGCCCCACATACAGTCCACTAAGTCTCTCTACGTCATTTGTCACTGCCATAGGCAAAAAGTGAGCTGTCTTAGTCAATCTATCAACAATGACCCAAATGGCGTCATTCCCTGCCTTGGATCTCAGGAGTCCCGTCACGAAATCCATAGTGATGTGCTCCCACTTCCACTTTGCCACTGGTAGTGGTTGCAACAAACCTGCCGATCTTTGATGCTCTGCCTTCACTTGTTGACAAGTAAGGCATTTAGTCACGAACTGAGAAACGTCCCGTTTCATACTTTTCCACCAAAACTGTCTCCGCAAATTGTGATACATTTTCATACCACCAGGATAAACTGCGAGTTGAGAATGGTGAAAATCCTGAAGAACAACGTCACGATAAGACAAAGGGATAAACATCCTCCCTCTGTACCTGAGACCACTGTCTGAATGCAAGGTCCAACCCTCTACATTTCCTCCACCTAAAATCTGCTCGTGGATGGACTTCATCTCCCCATCCTCCTGCTATGCCTCAATAACTCTGTTAACAAGAGCCGGTTGAGCTACAAAGCTGAACAAAATGGCCAGTGAAACATCCTCATACAACTGTAAACCAAGATCTGCAAGCTCTTCTAGCATCTTCCATCTGTGAATGGAAATGCTAGCAAGAGTACCCCGTGACTTCCTACTCAATGCATCAGCCACCACGTTGGCCTTCCCCGGATGATACTGTAACACAAAGTCATAGTCCTCCATGAACTCAACCCATCTGCGGTGTCTCAAATTCAAATCCTTCTGAGAGAACAGATATTTGAGACTCTTGTGATTGGAGAAAACTTCAAACTTCTCCCCATACAAATAGTGTTTCCACCCCTTAAGGGCAAAGATAACTGCTGCCCACTCCAAATCATGTGTCGGATAGTTCAACTCATGAGTCTTCAACTGTCGAGACCCGTAAGCTACCACCCGTTTAGTCTACATCAGAACACAACCCAAACCTTCTCGCGAAACATCACAATAAATCACATAACCCAAACCACGTTCAGGTATGATCAAAACTGGAGCTGATGTCAACCTGACCTTCAACTCTTGAAAAGCAAAATCACAAGCCTCATTCCATATGAACTTGACCCCCTTGCCAGTAAGTCGAGTCATAGGTGCCGTTAAACAAGAGAACCGAACAAATCTCCTGTAATAGCCAGCTAGGCCAAGAAAGCTCCGAATCTCAAATACTGTCTTCGGATGCTCTCAATCCATTACAGACTCAATCTTCGATGGATCCACTACAACACCACCCTCTGACACAACATATCCAAGGAACTTTACCTCTAGTAGCCAAAATTCATATTTCTCGAACTTGGCATACAATTGGTTATCCCTAAGGATCTGTAAAACTGCTCTCAGATGATACTCATGCTCCTCTCTCGAAGCTAAGTACACGAGAATGTCATCAACAAACACCACTACAAATTTGTCAAGATAGTCACTGAATACATGGTTCATCAAATCCATAAAAGCTGCTGGAGCATTGGTCAACCCAAATGGCATCACCAGAAACTCATAATGGCCATACCGTGTACGAAAAGCGGTCTTGGATATATCCTCATCCTTAACCCTCAACTTATAGTAACCTGATCTCAAATCAATCTTTGAAAGGCATGTCGCTCCCTTCAACTGATCAAACAAGTCATCAATTCTAGGCAAAGGATATTGTTCTTGATCATAGCTTGATTCAACTTGCGATAATTGATGCAAAGTCTCAAATACCCATCCTTTTTCTTCACAAAAAGAACCAGTGCTCCCCATGGTGAAGAACTAGGATGAATAAAACCCTTAGCCTTCAAATCATCCAGCTGACCTTTCAACTTATCAAGCTCTGCCGATGCCATACGGTACGGTGCCATAGAGATGAGTGCCATGTCGAGAATGACATCATTGGCAAAAACCACTTCCCTTAAAGGAGGTAACTCCGTTAGCTCCTCTGGAAAGACATCAACAAAATCCTCAACAATTGTCGGAAAAACACGGCCCAAACTGCTATCCTCATCAACTAACAAACTAGCCAAGTAGGATCTGTGGTGACTCCAGTCACTAATGCTGAAAACCATAGCCGGGTGGGAATCACTCCGATCTCCCATAAAATGGAAACAATCTCCCTTGGGAGTACAAATGGTCACCCTCCCACGGAAGTAATCGATCGTAGCCTGAAAGAATGACAACCAATCCATCCCAAGAATGACATTAAAATCCATCATGTCAAGAACAACGAAATCAAACTCCAAAGTCTGTCCAGCTATCTCAATAGCACAATCCCGATAAACACGATCCAAAAACACTGGACCCCCTACTTGTGTGTCAACACAGAAAAAACTATCCCGAGTTGTGACCTCCAAACCCAATGAATGTGCAAATGATGCAGAAATGAAAGAATGTGATACACCTGTGTCAACAAGAACTCGTGCCTAAGAATTGAAAATCGAAAAGATACCTCGAACTGAAGCGGTACCTGTGGAAGCATCCGCCTGTGAAAGAGCATAGGCTCATCCCTGAGTCCCTGTGCCCTGCTGTAAACTGCCATGATAGTCTGACTGATGTGTAGAAACAGTAGGTGTAGAACCCCTGGCTGGATAAGTGCCAACCGACGCCACTGACTGTGGTGCCTAAGGAACGCTGAAACCAGATTGAACCCCTGCAGACTGTGCCGGTGCCATCTGTGAATCTGTGCCACCACGTGGCTTATTCAACAATCTTGGAAAATCCTTCTTAAAATGACCTGGTTTCTTGCAATAGAAGCAAGTTCCTTGCCCTGTCTTCGTAGAAACTGAAGTCTGACTGGCATGTGGATGAAGCTGTGGGCAGCGAGGCTTGATATGCCCCGGCTGCTGACAATGGTAACAAACCACTTCCTGAGCTAATCCCGTAGATACAGGAACTGTGGGTACAGAACGGTTCTGCTGTAATGCCCCTTATGAGTGAGTATTGTTCCCTGCCCTGGCCTTCTTCCACTAACTCCCGGAAGATGATGGATTATCTCCGCGAGGCTGCTTATGTGAACCCCTGATCCGTAGCTGATCCCGTTCCTCTGCTTCACCTAGCATAGCCCTCTGGACCATCTCCCTGTAGGTCCTCAAATTAAGAATGGAGACCCGTGGCCTGATGTCAAGACGTAGTCCATCCTAAAACTTCATTGCCCTGGCCTCGTCTATCGCTACCATATCCTCGGCATAATGAGAGAGAGAAGTAAACTGTGTCTCATACTCAATGACACTCATAGTGCCCTGATAAAGACCTGCAAACTATGTCCTCATCTCCTGCCTCATAACCCTCGGAAAGAAGCGCTCGAAAAATAGATCTCTGAACTTATTCCAAGTCATCAACTCAAGATTGTGGACTTTGGTTATAGACCTCCACCAGATATCCGTATCACCCATGAACAAAGAAGCAGTCAAGGAAATCCTCAACCTGTCCGTGGGTACTGCCATACTGTCTAACTTGTGAACCATAAGGTTCAACCAAGCTTCTGAGACTAGTGGATCTGAACTCCCTGTAAATGGATCAATCTTGACCCTCTGTAGTCACATGAAGTACTCTAGTGCCTCATTGACTATCGGTGCCGGTGCCGGTGCTGGAATTTGCACTCCTGCCACCTGCCTACGTATCAAATCCTATAGGGATTCAGCGATCCCCTGATTAATTCCCTGAGCCACTCACTCCTCATAAGTCAGTGCCCGTGGCGGATTAGTATCCACGCCACGAACTGGAATCTTGGGCTTCCCCGGACCACGTGTGAACTCGGTGTCAGCCACCTGCTCCTCAGTGCCCTGACGCGAAGACTCTCCATGCGTGACAACCATGACGCTAAATGTACGAAAGAAATAAGGTCAACAATAACTTAAGTTATTATGACCAAGTGCTCTTCACACTATGAATGCGCAAGACATGAAGCAAGACGAGATATGCAGCATACCATCATGCTAAAGCAATTAAAGAAAGTTCTTAATATAATTAAGCACTTAAGCAGATAAGCATACATGTCAAACAAAGGTGCTCTTAACCACATAGGCATATAAGTATAAAGACATGTCATACTACTAAGAATGTTATCACGAAACATCTAAACATGTTATAAGGTCAAAACATGTTATCAAAAGCATGTGAGTGCATCAAAGTACATCAAAAAAAGCATGATATGCACCCAAAACCCATCGTCCTAAGGTGTTCAAACCTAGGAGCTCTGATACCACTTGTGACGGCCCAAGCTTTTCAACCCGGTGCGTCAGTGATGAACCGAAAGTAATCTGATAACGAATCCAAATTGCGGAAGCTAAAGGTAAACAAAGGTCTCTAGAGATAGGAGTCACTCATAAGACACAAATGTGACCCTCCATGAGGTCACAGAACCTAAAGAGGACAAAAACGGAAACAAAGGTCAAAAGGGACAAAATTTGCTATCCAAGGGGCAAAAAGGTCAATTCATTATTAAAAGGAGAAACTTGACTCTAAACAAGTCAAACAAGGTTAATACAACCTAATCTAATCATTTTGAAACATTCCAAGAGTTTCCATAGACTTTAGCTAAGAATCTCACAAAATGCCCCGTCCTGGTTGAAGTGAAAACTAACACTACTTCACTAAAACATACATAACTCCCATTATGTTTGGAATTTGGGAATGGTATTGGTACCATTGGAAAGCTGACGCAAAATAATTGATTTTAGGCTCAAGAATCACCCCATTTGAGTTAAAAATGAAGAGGTTATGACTCATTGAAGTTGGATGATCAGTGTTGGAACTCCACAAAGACTAGGCTCGGGATCAAGCTATTTCGGTCAACCGAAATGGAATTTTGGACAACCAAAATGAAAGTGCTGAGACCTAAAATCATGAAGAAAAGGTTTGTGTTGCTTTGGTAGACCGAAATAAAGGTTCGGTCGACCGAAATGACCCTTGAACAGTGTTTTTGGCTACTAGAATGTGATGTTACTGTGCAAACAAAAAACCATTAACCATCGGTCAACTGAATTGGAGTTTTAGTCGACCGAAACACTTCGAAAACCTGCTACTGAACCTGCTATCTGCTGAAGGTGCTAAGGTACTACCGCAACTTGAATCCCATGACGTTTTAATTCAAATATGAATGTGTAAAACTGATTTTTCATTAGTTTTGAGAATGTGAACATGTCAACAACTTTGATATGAGTAAATGAAGATAAAACAATGGCCCATGGCCCCATACATATCATTTACAAGATTTTGACCCTTCAAACCTCAAGATTTGATTAAAAGATATTTAAAGCAAAACTTTGATACAAAAAGTGTCTAAGTACAAAATAGACATGTTTGGCCTTTGGCCTCATTACATACATGCTTCTAATGTCAAGAGTGATTAATTAAGCATCTTTACACATCAAAGAGGTTACATAATCTTCAAAAGTACTATACATACATGGTATACAAAATATGATATCAAAAGTCAAGTCATGCTAAACACTTGCATGTTAATATACAAAAATGCTTCGAATAGCTCAAAAACTTCTAAGGATGATGAGCATCCATGAACATATTATCCTTACCTGAAAAACAACCCAAACCACTAGGGTGAGTAATCAAGTTACTCATAGGAGAAGCATATGCATATACCCTAAAGTTTTAATATCATTTCAAGATCAATATAAACGAATACAAGGGATCATTCCACTTAAGGTCTATGTTCGAGGTGTTCTAAGGGATCATCTTAAACTAACTTAAATGATTCTTTAGCAACACAAATAATTATCAACGTACTCAACAACATCAATTCGCCAATAACAAGAACTTCAAGCCACAATTAAGCATTGGTTGTTAACTTGAAATTTAATGCGAAAACAAGTAATGGAAGACTTGGACATCACGTCTCGGACTTAACCAAGAACAATATGGTTATTCTGGGCATTAACCCATTGGGAAGACCACCCTAGTGCGCACTATCTCTATTGGGGAGAACTCATAGCTCCCGCACTAAAACCAAACTTTAGCCATGTCATATGTAACAATGTCCCAAGAGATTCCAAAATATATATCAAGTTCGAAACTTATATATATATAATAAGGCATACAAACCACCTTCCATAAACAAGTATTTTGAAACCACACAAACCATGTCTTAGGGTTCCAAATCTAGAATGGCATTACAAATGACAAATTCACATCATGATATTATGCACAATACAATATCACAAATTTATCAATTCAAGTCATGCCTCAATAACAAGCTCTATATACTACTTATCAACATCATAGCAATAAGCTCCTAAATAATTATAATTAGTAATTCCCAAGGGCATAGAATTATTGTAACAACAAATATAGCAATTCATATCAATAGAGATTGCATACAACATCAATAATCCTACAAATGTCCCACATCACTAACACATGTGAAATTCCTAGAATTTAGCATGCTACTAAATTATATAATCCTCCTACACATGGTTTACACATATCATACATGCTTAAATCAATAAACCCTAAGTCAATAAGTGAGGGTTTCCTATAATATGCAATACTATCATATCAAAAGCATGTACACAATATATATTAAACCACAAGGACTATAAAACACTTAGAATATAAACATACTACCACCCCTACCTCAATAGAGAATTGAATCTCTATAATCCAAGCTACCAAGCACAACATGGAAAACAAGGTTAGGATTATTGAAGAGAAGAGTGAGAGGAATCTTTTCTCTCCCAAGGTTTTCACTCTAAGGTGAATGGAAGTGAGCCAAATTGAAGGGATAAGCTATGAACTAAGCTTTTCTTCAATGGTGGATTCGCTAAGGTTCATAAGAGACAATGAAATGAATAAGGTAAAGTGTAAAATGGTGAGTGGAAGGGCTAGAAATCCTCTACTCACTATGTGCTCTTGCACTACCTCTCTCACACACACAATGCAAGACTAAATGGTGAACCTACACTTGTCACTAATCCAATACCTCTTCCACGACTTAATCCTAGACCCACACTTGTCAACAATCAATGGTTACATGTGCACCAATCTAAGGCCAACACATAGATGAATCTCCACCCACCAAATGTCAAGAAGTCATGGTGCCAAGTCTCTTCACCTAAATGCCAACAAATGGCTCCATGAGAGTGTGACACTTGTCACACTTTTCAAAAATTACAAAATGGTTCTTTTTCAAAATATCTTCCAAAATAAATTACAAAAAGGTCCCCAAAACGAAAAATAATCATTTTACATAATTACACTAAAACTCCAAAAGTTATAAATAATTACACTAAAGTATGCATTCATGCCCTTTACAAGAAAAGTACAAATCTAGCATGCTTTTCAAGAAATGTAAAAATACCAATGTTATGGAAATCCAATATCATGAATGCATGTAAAATCGAAATCAAATCGGAACACAACAAGTGAGGTTATGCAAGGAAAAATGAAAAACAACTAAAAGACGATATAAGGAAAAAACAAAATAGGAAAAAGATGAAAAAAGAAAATCGCCGAAAATGGAAAAGGAGTTAAAAGACCGGGTCATTACAGGATTGATCGAACATGGCTGAGATCTATCGAACTAAAGTTGGATTGATCCTCAATGGCGGCGCTTTTTGGATAAATACAAATCTGAGATATTTCGAAGATATTTTTGGGAAAAGGACAAAAGTGGTTGGTAGGGTGGTACAACTGGATAAGATCAATAATTTGGATAAGGACAAGGTAGTTCGATCGATCGAAGAATGATGTTGGATCGATCGAACTTTTGAGATCTCTGAAAATGTCATCATGGCTCTGATCCATCTTGAAGTGCTGAGATTGATCATGTTGGATCGATCGAACTTTGATATAAGATCGATCGAAGATGTTGATTTTCACCTTTTTCTTCCTTTTGCTTCCACTTGGCTCATTTCTTTGATTCATCCCAGAATTGCTTCATTTATGCTCTTATTTGGCTGAGTTAGCTTATTTTCGGAATAAGTGCCTGAAAATGGAAATAATACGAAATCAATCTAAAACGGTAAAGTAAGATAGATAAAGGTACTAGAATGCTTAAGCTTAAAGGGTTTAAATACGCATTTTTCAGTGCTCATCAACCACTACATTTGACAGCCATTGAGGATACTGGACTTCTCTAATAAACCCTGCCTCTAAATGCCGGTTGACCTCTTCAGTAATGATTTTGTTTCTTTCGGGGGCAAATTTTCTCTGCTTCTACTTCACTGGGTGATAGCTTGGGTCCTCGTTCAAGCTATGACAGGCTATCCGAGGGTTTATTCCTAGTATATCCCAATGATTCCAAGCAAAGATTTCGGCATTTTGCCTTAAAACCTCTGTCAGTTCCTTCTTATCCTGGGTTGATTGGAGTGCCCCGATGTAGGTTAACTTGTGCTCATCCCCCGCGACTATCTGCACGGCCTCTAGGGGTTATTTAGTCGGGCATTCCTCTTCTGGCTCTTCCCTTCCCTTAGGAGAGGAAGAGCCCTGTAATTGCTATTTCAGCGTTTGTTTGCCCTTATCAGTTGGGCAAATCATTGTATGATAGCTTTCATTTGCTGTTACTTCATCCCCCTAAATATCGATAACTTCTCTACCATTCGGATCAACGCACCTCATGACTTGATGTAGAGTTGATAGGACTCCTTCCATGTAGTGGATCCACCCTTGGGCCATTAACAAATTGTAGGTTGGATGAATATCCACCACTATAAAATTCTCCTTTAGAGATCTTTTTGCCGCAGTGACTGATAGTGTGATTGTACCTATGGACTCTACTCTTCTGCCTTCGACCCCTACCAGCGGGTTCCTGGTGGGGTAAATTTGATCTGTGGCCAGCTTTAACTGGTCGAAAGTCCACCTTGTTATAATGTTTACATTACTGCCTAGGTCGATCAGTGCTCATCTGACCAAGTAATTGGCTACTAGTAGGCAGATCACTAGTGGGTCTTCGTGTGGGTGTTGTACCCTTCTGAGATCTTTCTCTTAAAAATAAACCTTTGTTTGGTTAGGTCTGCAGCCTACAGCATTGATCTCGCCAATCTTTCATAACTTTTGAGCTTGTTTGAGCTGAATCCTGTAAGAATTCTCTGGTTGCTCGTCCTCCTTTGGACGACCATGAATCATATTAATTACTCAGACTGGATGATTTTCTATTATAGCCTTTGGTGTTGCCCGGGTTTGCTCATGCTGCCTCTGTTGTCTCGGGTTAATCAAATAGTCCGCCAACTCGCCTTTGGCTATTAGTGCCTCCACCTACCTTCTTAAGTTCCTACAATCCTTAGTTAAATGGCCAAAATCACTATGAAACACACAGTGTTTACTTTGGTCTCTCTGCTCCATTTGTTATCTGATCGAAGGTGGGAGTTGGAATACGTTTCTCACCTTAGTCTTTTGATATAGTCTAGCCAGTGTTACTTTGAGCGGTGTGACCCTTTTGGTCATTCGAGATTTCTTCTTTGGGGCTCTTTCTTCGATGCTCGAAGGTTCCCGATGGACTCTTGATGTGTTAGATCATTCTTTTGGTCTACTCTCCGCAGTGACTAGAGTTGCCCTTTGCCGCCTGGTTACTTCATTTTCTTCAAGTCTGATATAGTTTTGTGCTCATGAATTCAGCTCTGACATGTTTGTCGGAGTTTTCTTTACTATAGAAGAGTGAAAATGCGAGCCTAGCACCATGGCTATCTTGAATGCTTCTATGGCCGTATCCTGGTTGTAATCTGGATTGCTAGAGGACTCTATATTGAATCGAGTAAGGAAGGCTTGCAATCTCTCCCCCTTCATCTCTCGAATCATGAAGAGACTGGCAATGGTTTTTTTTTTTTTGTTTCTTGTTTCCGTAGTACTGGGCTAGAAACGCTACGCACAGTGATTCGAAGTTTGGAATTGACTTAGATGGGCATTTTTTGAACCATTTTAGGTCAACCCCCGTCAGACTGGATGGGAATATTTTACACATGAAAGGATCATTGTGTGCCTCCAGTGTCATTTCCTGAGTGTAATGGTCTAGATGCTGGAGAAGGTCTCCAGTTCTATTGAATTTGATGAACTTTGGCATCACGAATTTCTTAGGGTTCACGACTCGTTTTATCTCATCGGTAAAAGGAGTCTTTACTATTAAGGCAGTGAATTCCCTCGCCACGTTTTCGGGTGCTTGGGCCTTTAGTCCTTTGATTCACTCGTCTATTTCCTGTCGAAGTCTTGCGATAAAGTCACTTCTTGAGAAGGGCTGATCAGCCGATCCGTACTTCTTTCCCGCCTGAATTAGCATCACCTGATGGGTGTACCCTAGCGGTTCTAAGTCCTCCTATGCTAGAGTTTCCAATGATGCGGGACTGGCTTGCTGTATCATTGGAGTCGTCCAATGTTTCATTGAGTTGTTGCCGCGGGACACTCTGCTGGAGAGGAGGGTTATCGGGGATTACGGGGCCTGGCTCTAGAGGAGGATTTTCGTTCAGTTGTTTGGGTGGTAAGTCGATCAGACGCCGTTCAGGTGGTAGGTCGATCGAACGCCGTTCAGGTGATAGGTCGATCGGGGAATAATTCCATTAAGCATCCCTTCGAAGTCTTTCATTTTTCTCGCGTAGGGTATTGATTTGCATCATGTTGGCTTTTAGTGTGCCTCGAGTCGTCAACCCCGAGACCTAATAGTTTGTGCAATGTGTGGCCAAGTTTTACATTTATAAATTGCCACTACTACCTTTCACTAAAAATATAGCTAGGGTGAGTAGGGATTGTCCCAAGGGATTGTGAAGGTCACACTAGGTTGAGGAATCAAGATTAGGGTTAGTAGGTCGAGCGATCAAAATGGTTGTTGGTTGGTTGAATTAAACTAGATGCAAATTAAACTAAAGTAAACAATAATGCAATAGAGAGGATAAAAGAGAGAGAGATCTTGGGGTTTAGAGATCACCACTAAGCATAGCTTTTCTACACCTTTAATGAATGATTAATGAGGGGAAGAACATGTATTGCAACAAAGTGTGTGTGTGTGGTTGTTTCAACAAGCATGGATGACAAATTAAGCATATATTATCTACACAACATGGTGGATAGCATAACATATCAAATTAAGCCATTAATCCCTTCTTTAATCTCATAATCCAAACATATCACAAGGTTAGAGATACATGTTACTTGTTTTTCATAAGTATGGGACATCAACAACAAACATGGATTGTCCTCCCATTTAACAACTAAACTACAACTAAGCTAATGGCATGAAAATAAACTAATTAAACTAAGAGAGAGGCACAATCCATTAAGAAATAAGTATGAACCATCAAATAAACCACAAGAACATGACATTAAGCACTATGTCTTGAAAATCTATAGATCTATAGCATCAACACACATAGACATGCATAAAAAACACAAGAAATAGAGACAAACAGATGAATATCTATCCTAGCATGCATAGACATATATGTTGACCTTAAGGATTTCATCCAATGACAATCTAGGTGTTTTGATGATAACAAACCATTAATGGTGTTTACAGACTAATGTTCATATTGAATGTTGTAGATGATTCACATTCAAAGAAGAACCTCAGTGAAGATCATAAAGACCATTACAAGTATTCCATTACTCAAGATCACATCTATGGAAGGTAAAGGAGTCAAAGGAACTTGAAGTTGCAAGGAACCAAATGCAAAGTCCATCCAAAGATAACTTAGACTACAATGAGCAAGAAAGCAACTCAAAGAAAGGAAGAAAGCGAGTCTACCTAAAAGCCTACACGATCATGGACAAAGCATGAAGAAAGGGGTAGATAGGATGGTGAGTGTTTAGGATTCAATGTCAAAGTATTTATGAATTTATTTGAAGCTCATCTTTATAGGATCATGCATATCATCATTATCATTCATATATTTATTAGCAATAGACTATTAACTTCATTACATATGACATGTGGAGTCTTTACTAAAGAATGAGTTAGTTCAAGCTTGTTTAAGCATTAAAAGAACTCATCACTTAAGCTAGAAATTCAAGTACCATGCACATTAATCATAATATTTATTTTGGTCTCTAGAAAGAAAAGGAAAATGCATTGAAATTCATTTTTCAACTTTAAAGCCTTTGTTGCCATAATTTGGTAAATATCTCTAGGACATAATGCACATGAAATTTATCATCTTCATATGTCCCTAGACTCTTAGAAATTGGACTTGAACTGAATTGAACCATGCATCAAAGTCCTAGGTGCTAGAAAGATGGATATTTCATAAGAAGCAATTTTCAGCCAGAAAATTTCCAGACCAGCCTTTACTAAAACTGCTATAACTATTTTTGTAGTTGGAATTTTTAAGTAAGGTCAGTGGCATTGGAAAGCTGACTTCGAGCCCTTGAATTTTGACTCAAATTTCACCTAAAAAGGATTTGAATTGAGTGAGATATAACCATCACAAGGTGGCTGATCCTGGTCTGCGAGATTTCTGACCAGGTTGCACTAAAACGGCTATAACCATTTCGGTGGTTGGAATTTTTGAGTAAGGCTGAAGGCATTAGAAAGATGACTTTAAGGCAATGAATTTAGACTTAAATTTCACCTCATTTGGAGTTAAATGGACCGAGTTATGTCCATTTGAAGTTATGCTTTTTTATGTCCAATAGCAAAATTTCAAGAGGAAGCTTGTTCATGTCGACACCTACTAAGCTCATGTCAACCGGTATCTAGGCAGTAGCAAATTTCAATTTGAAGCTTATTTATGTCGACTGGTTTGCACATACATCAACTGGTTTATGAAGAAGATGTCAACTGGTTTGCAAATACATCAACTGGTTTGTGTAGTAGATGTCAACCGGTTTGGAACATACATCAACCGGTTCAGGCCAAGATGTCAACCGATTTATCCACATGTCAACCGGTTTGGTCACAGATCTGCAGATTCAAACTGTAACGGCTCTATTCTACTCGACCCTCATGCATTCCACTCCCAACAGCTATATTGAGCTTGGAAACTCTATAAACAGAATGGGGAATGTCTTAATAACTAAGAGACATCATTTGAAAGACATCATATTGCATTAAAGAGAGCTTTTGTTCTCTAATCTTCTCTTCATCTCTCTCATTCACTCTTATTCTATCTTGAAAGATTCTAGCAAAGATTAAAAGGGCTTTTGCTCTTGCTTTAATCTTCATAGAGTTTTTGCTCTATTATTCACTTGAGAGATTATAAAAGCTTACATTCTTCACTTATATCATCTTCTCTCATTCATATCATTTATAGAGTTTGAGCTTCACTTATATTCATATATACTCTAGTTGAGAGCTAAAGTTTGTACATCAATCTTTGAGAGATATTTCTTGTGAGCTTGCACTTGTATATCTATCTTGAGAGAGATTCAATCTTGTATTTCAATTACAATCTTTTCTACAAACTTGTAAGGGTTGGTGTGACCCAAAAGAAGTCTAGGAGAAGGTTGTTCTCCTAGCAAGGAAAAGAAGCAAGGTCTTGCTTCATGTAAAGGTTTGCTTTCCACCCGCAAGGAGAAGCTATATTGGATTGGGAAGTCTCAAGAGGGATCTTGAGCCGAGGAGTAGGAGTTTCCGAACGTCGCAAAAATCGCCGTGTTATAGTTTGCAATTTCTCTTCCCTTATCTCTCTTATAATTATGCTTTAATTGCTTATTCCATATCTTGATCTCATATCTTGATTATTGCATAATTACTTAAATTGTTGAATAGAAATTGTATTTCTATATATTGCGAAAATTATCCATTGTTTGGCATTGACTCTATTCACCCCCCCTCTAGAGTCAATTATTGGGCAACAATATAGATAGAATGAAATGATCAATTGGAAGCATTAAACCACATAAATCATAGAATAAACAAGATCTATATATATATGAAAGTGTCAAGACATAAATCACAATACAAATCCCCTAAAAAATACATAAATCAAGAAGTAGAAAGCATGCTTAGGGCTAACTCTAGCCCCAAGAGGATGTCTAGCCACTCATGGATGATGTCCTCCAACCCTCAAGGGCAAGCTCCATGAAAGAAATCTGCTCCTTGGTTGATGAAGAGTCTCCAATGGTGTCTCTAGTCTCCTCATCTTTTTTACTTCCTCCCTAAGAGTTCTCTAAGGTATGTTATGATATGATACAATATGATATCCTCTCTACAAAAAATAATCATCATCCTTATATACGTAGGTCAAAGACACCCAAAATGAGCTGGGGTCGTACAACAAGTATTCCCCAATGATTGGATAAGGGATAACTTTGTGAGTTGGAAATTTAACATTTTCGCACTGGAGGAAGTTCGATCGATCGAACCTTGGACTTGGATCGATCGAACATTACTGAGATCTATCGAACTTAGGCTGGATCGATCCTCAATGGCAGTACCTTTTTGGATAAAAATAAGTCTGAGATATTTTGAAGATATTTTTGGGAAAAGGACAAAAATGGTTAGTAGGGTGGTACAACTGGATAAGATCAATTATTTGGATAAGGACAAGAATATTCAATCGATCAGAGAAGGAAGTTGGATCGATCGAACTTTTGAGATCTTTGAACAGGGACAAGCATGGCTTAGATCCATCTTGAAATGCTGAGATCGATATAAGTTGGATCAATCGAACTTTTCTTGAGATCGATCGAAGTTGCTGAAATTCCACCCTTTTTTCCTTTTTGCTCTACTTTGCTCCTTTCTTTGATTCATCCAAGAATTGCCACAATTATGCTCTTATTTGGCTAAGTTAGCTTATTTTGGGGATAAGTACCTAAAAATGGAAATAACACGAAATCAATACAAAATGGTAAAATAAGATATATAAAGGTTCTAGAATAACTAAGCTTAAGAGGTTTAAATATGCAGTTTTCAGCACTCATCACAGCCCCAAACTTAAATATTGCTAGTCCCTAGCAATGAACTATAAAGTAAAGGAATCAAATGAACAACTATATAACTATGAACTCGAAAGCAGTAAAATGATAGCGCCACTTTCGTAGGGATCACGATTGCATTTAACATATGCAACAAGCCTTTTAAACCCCTAGGTTACCCCTAGTGGACAAGTGAAGTCTTGTGAGGGTTTCCAGAAATGATACCCACAAACATTAAGCTTATTCTTTCAAGAGAGGCACCAATACTGCAAACAAGCATTGGGAGAAAACTACCTCACAAACAATCTCTCAAAATTTTAACACCAAGCAAGCAAGTATGGTCCTCCACATATCAAGAAAATGATCATGCAAATCAAAACAATTCTAAAATCCTTTTTGAGTGGACCGGCATCAAGTGTATTGTTATCTAAGCCAACTAAAGAATTAATCATATCCTTACCCTCAAACTAGCACACAAATTTAGTACCAATCATCAAAACAAAAAGTGGACCTTTTATTAAAACTTTATTGTTCTAGGTGTGCTTATTCTTTTCACTAGATTTATTTATTTATTTTTTTTTTTTTATAGGATCAAAGATGGAAGCATGGTGCAATGTGTTGATCTATTAAGCTTTCTAGCGATCCATGAGGTCGAGCGTTAGGTCAATGACTCCCAAACCAGACGGGTTTAGGGCATTAGGCGTTCAAACACCTCTACGGACTTGCAAGCTAAAATCAACTAGGCTATAAATTAAAACAACTGCCATCTAATCATTTCCCACTTCTCTCCTTTTGGGAGAAGTCCTCACTTTTTTATTGCTTTTGAAACTTTCTTTTTCTTTTCTTTTTTTTTTAATTTTTAAATTCATTTATTAACCTAGAGTTTGGGCCCTCCACCTTTTGGCGCGAGAAATTTAGTGCTTGATGAGGCTAGAATCCCGGTTGCTTAGTGAAAATGGATTGTTATCCACCTTTATCAAGAATGAAAACTTTTAATGCACTACTAGCCTAATTGGGATATAACCAATTCAATAATCAACAAAGCATGTTCCCCACAAAAGAATGCTAGTGTGCGCCTGTGCTAGTGTAGAATACTAGAGTGAATCTCAAAACAATCACAAAATCAGGATGATGTGGGCCATAAGTGCAAGTAAGATATCAATTTTTTGAAAAAATTACTCCTAAATGGCATCCGCAAGGCATACAAAGAGTATTGGACTCTCAAGTCATGCAATTTTTAAATTTTAAGCAATATAGTCCTCAAAAGATCAAAATCATAGCTAACATGGACCAATCGTATAAAATCCCTCAAATAAACAAGATATGCTCAAAATTTTGCATTTAAAAACAAACACTGCAAAACACCATTACCCCCAAACTTAAATGGCACAATGTTCTCAATGTGCAAAGAGAACAAAAGGAAAGAGTATACCAGTGCAATTAAGGCAAAGAATGGCTAGGACTGAAGTATCAAAAGTGGGTGGCATAGCCCCCCCCCCCCCCAAACTTGGGATTTACTATGGTCCTGAAATTCGGCACTTTGATAAACTCATCAGATAACAAAAGGGATAATAACAGTGCACAGTGGACATGCAAGTGTAAATGGGATAACAACTGAAAATAGAGAGAGGTATAAGGGTGGTCCTAAAAATTTTGGGCAGTATTTTCTCTCACTAAAGTCACTGGAATGCACCTGATGGAGTCAAACAGATAATAATAAGAATATGAAAATATGACATCCATACAAAAAACATATATAAATAAAAATAAAGTATACTACATCTAGTATCAGAGCCGACAGACACGGCTGCAAAAAAAGTATAACAGTATCAAAAATATGATGATATCACAGATATATAAAATAATAGGAGGAAAGGGATAGAGAAATCAGGAAGAAGAGATAGGACGGGCAGGTCACGCTCCACGGATGTCTCTGGATAGATCCCTGAATGCAGTCATGACATCCGTACGGAGGATAGCAATATCAGTTCTGATGGAGACAACATCCTCCGGAAGAGAGACCATATCGGCGCGGATAGATACGACAGCATTCTTCAAAGCCTTGAGTCGCTCTCCAAAGCCGGGTGTCTGTGCTGGAGCCTCAGGTGTGGCTGGATCAGGAGAATGATGATCTTGAGCCTGCTCCGCATCATGAATAGGTGACCCAATTGGAGAGTGCTGCTCTGCGTCCTCTGCAGGCTGCTCCAAATCAATATCCATATGTACGGCAGCCGGATCGACTGGTATGTTATCCGCTGCTGGGTCTGCTACTGCTGCTGCCTCTTCAGCCTCTAAGTCCTCTGCTACCTCTGCCGCGTCATCTTGAAGGCTCTTGATAAGAGCGTTGTAGCTCTTATCCCAGTCCTTCTTCAGGAAATGACAGGATCCTCGTTCAGGGTGCTCCCGTGGATGGAAATGATAGTGCTGGTCTAGCAAGATCTGAGTGATGAGGTGGCCAAATGAGAGAAACTTAGCCCTTTTAGGCCTCTCTTTGCTAATGTGATCATCATAGAGCTTCCTCATCACGCTCCAGATGAGTGCAGGGATAGACAACTAATGCCTTGTATAGAAAGCGTGCAGAGCTATCAAGTAGTTGTCTCTCCGTTGAATATTATGGCCGGCCATGAAGATGTTGCAGAATAAGACTGAGTCAAAGAACTAGAAGTCATCTGGCAAATAGGTGCGGGTGGCGAAGGTCTTGCCATCGGCATAATGACCTGTAAGAAGAATGGCCATATCTATATATGAAGGCCTGTATAGCCTGGGATATGTCTCATGTAGCTCAGGAGGGCAGTCATGTGGACAATGGCACGATTTAGATAATATGTCCACAGTGATAGAAATCAGGTGGCCTTCAATGGAGGTCCTCAGCTCCGCCGTGTTATGCGGGGCAAGCCGGAGGTTCTGGAAGAACATCCATACTAGCCTCGGGTACACCGGGTATGTGACAGGGATAAGAATGGCTGCAAGGCCCCTCCATAGTATATCATCATAAGCGAATCGGGTAAGTACCGACCGGGAGAAGAAATCTATGTTGAATACTGACTCATGCACCACTAGAAGGCGTGAGTATCTACGTAATGGCTGGTCTAACTCCTCAACTGACTAAGCTAGCTGTGGTGGAGATGGTATGTGCTCAGCCTCAGCATCATCGAGTGAAGGAGATGCACCAACATCAGCGTGTAATCTGCTATTAGAATGAGAAGAATGTGTGGGCTCAGCTGGCTCCTCCTAGATGGGGTCCTGGGCACGAGATGGACAGGCCTCATCATCTATAGTCGGCCTGCCTCGGCGGTGATAGTGTCCGTGGGCTACGGTCTTGACCCGAGCCATGGCCTAAAAAATAATTCAAATCTTGCAAGAGAAGTCAGTGCCAGAATAAGAATTTAAAACATAAAATAGAATCATGTATGTCAAGTAAGATAGACAAAAATGACATGAATCTATGGAAGTGATAGGATGTGAACATGCTAAGCAGTATAAGTGTAAAATGCATCCAATGTGGAAAATCACAGGCATTGGGCATGAATGGGATAGCATGGACACAAGATAAGATGCATGGAATGTGTATATGAAATCTGTGAAGTTCGATCGATCACAAAAAATGTGAGATCGATCTCACTCGATCGATCTGAGAAATTAAGTAACTACGTTCGATCGATCTCAGTCGATCGATCTGAGAAATATGTTCGATTGATCGAACTCTGCGAAGAACATGGACAGTCATAGATCTGTGACGTGGATGGCACAGGGCCTTCACGAACTAGGTCGTGGGCCTATCAACACAACAAATCATCAGTCCTATTCACCTAAGAAGGCCCATACTCCCAAAATCAAATCAAAAATACAAAATCTAACAAAAAATATATACACATATATACATATATAAACAAAAAGCTTTAAACTTCATCAGTGAAGATTTTTAACATTAAAAGAGTATGGATCTAACATTTAAAACATGTATAAAGCAAATCGAAGTTGAACCAAAAGGATGGATTGAGATCTTACCTAGAAACCGAGAAAGAGAGGTGGAAACTCGAATGGGTGAGATGTGAAATCCAAAAGAAGAGAGAGAGATTTGGGATGAGGTGAAGCTCGCCGGAGATGGAGAAGATTGGGTGCAGCGACGACGAGGGATAGGGTTTGGAAGAGGGTTTGATCGATCTTTGAAATCGATCTTAAAACCCTCGGTTTCATTTTTTAAAAACTTCACCGAACCAGTTCAATTGATCGAACTGAAACCTCAGATCGATCGAACTGAAATGATCGCTTTTTGAAAATTTTTAAAACTTTTGAAAATTTATTATTATTATTATTATTATTTATTTATTTATTTTTAATAAAAATTAAAAAGTCAAACAAAGTCAAAGATGGTGAGATGAAAAACAGAGATCGATCTGAACAAAATGTTCGATCGATCTGACAGAGAGCAAAAGTATGCAGGTTTTTAGGTTCAGAAATTTGTCTAAGTGTGGGAACTCAAGATCGATTGAACTTGAAGTTTGGATCGATCGAAGTACTTATGTTCAATCTGAGAATTAGTTCGAACGATGGGACAGAGAGGTGATTTGGATGCAGGTGGATGCAGGTCAAAAAATTTTCTAAGTGTTGGATGCAGGTCGAAGTTCGATCGATTGAACTATCATTTGAGATCAATCGTACTTATGCAAAACGCTCAATTTCAACATAAAAGTGCATGCAATCCTAATCACAGTTCCTAGCAATGCATATGAACCAAAAACAAGTATCTAGACTTCAAAAGAATTGAAATTAAAGATAGAAATGAGAGAGGAATAGGGTCTTGACACCCTACGAAATGTCATGCTAGCCTTTAACATCTCTAGCAAGACGTTGGGCTCTTTTAGCCCGGATCAAACATCTTGTAGTGCATCCCCTCCTCAATGGGGTGATAAGTGTTTTGAACTCCACCCAACAAATGGTTCTTTAAGGAACTTATTGGATTAAGCTCAAAAGATGTTTTCGGTTCTTGATTAAAACAATCTTTGGGCTTCCACACCCTTTCAAAACAAGATTTTGAAACAAATTTCTTTGGTTTCAAGGTTAAAGGTGGACTTTTTGAAACCTTGATCTCACACAAAAACTCAATTCCTTTAATTTTGAGGTCATGACATTTTTCCACAACATTAATCTCTTCATGCTTGTCAAATGAATTGGGGGTTGGATTAAAAATATTCAACTTTACCTTCATGTAGCCAAATGAGATCTTCATTATCCCTATCCTACAATTGATGTTAGCATTCGCAGTTGCTAAGAAAGGACGGCCAAGGATAACGGGAATTTGGCTCTTAGGATTTGGGACCGGTTTCGTGTCAATGACAACGAAATCAACGGGAAAGAAGAATTTATCAATTTTTATCAAGACATCCTCAATGATAACCCTAGGCTTTTTGATTGATCAGTCGGCAAGTTGCAAAACTACCGACGTCGGTTTCAAGTCTCCTAAGCCTAATTTGACATATACTGAGTATGGAAGAAGATTAACACTAGCTCCTAGGTCAAGAAGAGCCCGATTAATGATATGATCACCAATGATGCATGAAGTGGTAGGTGAACCGGGGTACTTAAACTTGGGGAGAGTGTTATGTTGTAAAATTGAGCTCACTTGCTCGGTTAAGACCACTTTTCTAGGTGTTTGGCTTTTGTCCTTCCTCTTTTGGGTGCACAAGTCCTTCAAGAATTTGGCATAAGGTAGAATTTGCTTGATTGCATCCAAAAGTGGAAGATTAACTTTCACTTGCCTAAACACGTCCATGATTTCATTGATTTTGGCTTTTTGCTTGTCATTTAAAATGGATGCTTTTAAGGCATCCGGAATGGAGCTTTTGGTTCAAAAACCTTTTCAGAATTTTTCTTTGAAATCTCTTCAACACAGGAAGTTTTCAAATCATTTTGCGCATCTTTCTTTTCAAAATTACTTTTCAAATCACTTTTCAACACGTTCTCATTTGTATGGTTATGCACATGTAATGAAGGAGGGATATGATATGAAACGGGATGGGTGTTAACTTGTGGTTGCACCGGTTCACTCTCTTCATTGGACACACCCACTTAGTTGTCCACAACCTTTCTACTTCTCAAGGTAGTCACCGCATTGACATGCTTACCTTTCGATGAGGAATGAGTCTCCATAACACATTGTTACTTTTGTGGGGCATTCAAAGGCATTTTTCCCTTCTCCCTTGCATTCAAAGTACTAGCTATTTGCCCTACTTGGGTTTCTAGCTTTGTAATGGATTGAGAGTGAGAATGAAACAATTATGTGTTTGCCTCTAAAGTGCCCAAAGCGGTCAAAACTTTCTCTTCAAAAGCGAGACATCTAACATTTCCTTGGGAATATGATGGTTGATTGGGAAAATGAGAATTTGAAAATTAGTTTCCTTGTGATTGATATGATGATCTAAAACCTTGGGAACCTTGGCCTTGTAGGGGAAGTGGAATGTACTTTCCTTGAAAACCACCTTGGGAAGGGTTTGAGGCCTCCCCTTGGTTTTTCCAAGAGAAATTCGGGTGATTCCTCCAACTAAGATTGTAATGATTTCCATAAGGATTGTTCCCTTAATTAGTAAAAAAAGCATTTGCTTGTTCATGATGCTCACTTTGCACATGTCCATAGGGACAATTGAAAGTAGAATGTAAAACACTTGAACAAGTCATACATGTCTCATTAGATGCATGATGAGAATGGTTAGGGAAGGAAGATACTTGATTTGCCAAGTTTTGGTTGATCAAAAATTGATCAAACCTTTGAGATAATGATTTCATTTCAGCGGAAATTTCATTGGAGTGGTCGACTTGATGTAAGCCAACACTCTTCCTACCACTAAAATTTCTACCATTCTTTGAAGATAAAGTACGATGCAAAGAATTTTCACTCATGCTCTCACAAAGATGCCACACGTCATCCTTATGCCAATCAATGTAAGAGCCACCCATGGAAGCATCAACCATGCCTTTGTAATTGTCTGATAAGCTCTTAAAGAAATATTAAACTAATTGTCATTTGGGCATGTCATGATGTGGACACTTCCTAAGAAATTCATTAAAGTGTTCCCATGCCTCATGAAATATTTCTCCATCCCATGTGAAAACTCTCGAATTGAGGTTCTCATGGCACTGGTCTTAGAAACTGGATAGTACTTTTTTAAGAATTCTTGTTGCATTTTCACCCAAGAAGTTATTAAAAAAGGCCTAAGATTGTTAAACCAATATTTTGCCTTGTCTTTAAGGGTGAATGGAAAAAGTTTAAGCCTTAAGACCTCTTCCGGCATGTCCATATATTTTATGGTGGAACATACTTCAAGAAACTCATCCAAATGCTTGTAAGGTTCTTCACTTGGAAATCCATGATAATTAGGAAGCATTTGAATGGTTTGTGGCTTGATTTCATAGTGGTGTGCTCTAAATGGTGGCAATTGAATGTATGTGAGTACATTATATTCATTAGGCACATAGTGATCTCTTAAAGCAAGGGGGGGATTAGCAATTGGAGGTGCAACATGGGCACCTTAGTTGCCTTGAATAATGGGAAGTGGTGGAGCATAGATTGGCCTTGGCATTCCCAATGGAACTTGGTCTTGTTGTTGTGGTGGATGAACATATGGTTTTGGCATGCCTAATGGAACTTGGATGTTATCATGATGCATATTGAGGTGGAGGATACCTTGTTGGTCTATGTGACCAAGGTCCTCCACATGGTCCTCATTGTGTCCTTCCATTGATGCAATGGATTGATTAGAACAACCTCTTCCCCTAGGGTTTCGAACAATGGATTCAAGATGAAAATTTAAAGGGACAAGGGTTGGTCTCAATGATCTATGACCATGCATGCACAATGCAACACAACAAGCAATGACATAAACACTTCACTTTCACAACAAATCAATAAACTTCAAACTTCCTCCTCATACAATGTTCTCATACTCCCATGCTTTAACAATATGCAAGAAAAGTAAATTGCCTCCACGTGGGCTCATGATTTATCTAAGAATTGAAATATAAGCCTCCACGCAGGCCAACGATTAAACTAAGGGTTTGAGTAAAGAAAAGCTCACAAAGGTCCTTTAGCACTTTGACTCCAAATTTATAGCTTAGCTTAGCAATTTTTTAGATTTTAGCATTTTTCCTTTGCTTGCTTAGCTCTTTTGCTTGGAATATCCTTTGTTTGCTTTCCTAGCCCAATGCTCCTTGTTAATCAAGAACAAACACAATAAGTAACAAAAATTGAAAACAAAGTAAAGACAAGATCAAAAGAGTACTAATTCCTAATTGATTCCAAAAATACGACATTGCCAATCAATCAATCCCCGGCAACGGCTCCAAAAAACTTGGTGCACCCTGGGTCGTCAACCCTGAGACCCAACAGTTTGTGCAATATGTGGTCAAGTTTTACATTTATAAATTGTCAGTACTACCTTTCACTAAAAAATATAGCTAGGGTGAGTAGGGATCATCCCAAAGGATTGTGAGGGTCGTACTAAGTTGAGGAATCAAGATTAGGGTTAGTAGGTTGAGTGATCAAAATGGTTGTTGGTTGGTTGAATTAAACTAGATGCAAGTAAACAATAATGCAATAGAGAGAATAGAAGAGAGAGAGAGAGATCTTGGGGTTTAGAGATCACCACTAAGCATAGCTTTTCTACACCTTTAATGAATGATTAATGAGGGGAAGAACATGTATTGCAACAAAGTGTGTGTGTGTGTGGTTGTTTCAACAAGCATGGATAATAAATTAAGCATATATTGTCTACACAACATGATGGATAGCACAACATATCTAATTAAGCCATTAATCCCTTCTTTAAGCTCATAATCCAAACACATCATAAGGTTAGAGATACATGTTACTTGTTTTTCATAAGTATGGGACATCAACAACAAGCATGGATTGTCCTCCTATTTAACAACACTACAACTAAGCTAATGGCATGAAATTAAACTAATTAAACTAAGGGAGAGGCACAATCCATCAAGAAATGAGTATAAACCATCAAATAAACCACAAGAACATGATATTAAGCACTATATCTTGACAATCTCTAGATCTATAGCATCAACACACATAGATATGCATCAATAACACAAAAAATAGAGACAAACACATGAACATCTATTCTAGCATACATAGACATATGGATAGAATGAAATAATCAATTGGAAGCATTAAACCACATAAATCATTGAATAAAGAAGATATATATATATATATATGAAAGTGTCAAGAAATAAATCACAATACAAATCCCCTCAAAAATACATAAATCAAGAAGTAGAAAGCATACTTAGGGCTAACTCTAGCCCCAAGAGGATGTCTAGTCACTCATGGATGATGTCCTCCAACCCTCAAGGGCAAGCTCCGTGGAAGAAATCGGCTCCTTAGTTGATGAAGAGTCTCCAATGGTGTCTCTAGCCTCCTCTTCTTCTTTACTTCCTCCCTAAGAGTTCTCTAAGGTATGGTATGATATGATACAATATGATATCCTCTCTACAAAAAGTAATCCTTATCCTTATATAGGTAGGTCAAATGACACCCAAAATGAGCTGGGGTCGTATAACAAATATTCCCCAATGATTGGATAAGGGACATCTTTTGTGAGCTGGAAATTTAATTTTTTCACATTGGAGGAAGTTTGATCGATCGAACCTTGGACTTGGATCGATCCAACGTTGCTAAGATCTATCGAACTTAGGCTAGATCGATCCTCAATGGGGGTGCCTTTTTGGATAAAAACAAGTCTGAGATATTTTGAAGATATTTTTGGGAAAAGGACAAAAGTGGTTGGTAGGGTGGTACAACTAGATAAGATCAATCATTTGGATTAGGACAAGAATGTTCGATCGATCAAAGAAGGAAGTTGGATCGATCGAACTTGTAAGATCTTTGAACAGGGACAAGCATGGCTCAGATCCATCTTGAAGTGCTGAGATCGATATAAGTTGGATCGATCGAACTTTTCTTGAGATCGATCGAAGTTGCTGAAATTCCACCCTTTCTTCCTTTTTGCTCTACTTTGCTCCTTTCTTTGATTCATCCCAGAATTGCTTCAATTATGCTCTTATTTGGCTGAGTTAACTTATTTTAGGGATAAGTACCTAAAAATGGAAATAACACGAAATCAATACAAAACGGTAAAATAAGATAGATAAAGGTTCTAGAATACCTAAGCTTTTAAATATGCAGTTTTCAGTGCTCATCAGCTTCCTGAGCTTGTCTCAGTGTGTTGATCTGTTCAATATTGGCTTCGTAGGCTTGCCGAAAGACGTCAAGTTACAGCTGCATCTCTTCACGTATTTTTTGCATGGTCTC
This sequence comes from Cornus florida, assembly GCF_030987335.1. Classification (NCBI taxonomy): domain Eukaryota; kingdom Viridiplantae; phylum Streptophyta; class Magnoliopsida; order Cornales; family Cornaceae; genus Cornus; species Cornus florida. The sequence goes on from NW_026775576.1 coordinate 51,679,518, forward strand.
TAGTTGTTGCGGCTGTACGATGTTTGATCTTGTTGGCATTCTGGATTAGAGTCGTCTGTTAGCAGTAGAAAAATGGAATTTTGTATCGAATTCCCATAGACGGCGCCAAAGTGTAGGTGCAAATTTTTACACCTGAACACTTAGAGAAATAAATTAAAAAGAAGTGCACAGAATATTAGTGAAGTAAAAGCAACTTTTGAAGAGAAGAACAATGATGGGAATTCGATGCTCCTTTCATTCTCATTCAGGGTCTATTTATAAGTTTTTCTCAGAGATTTACGTAGAGCCATTTCTTGGCTTTTATTCCCAAACGTGGGTATTTATGCCTACTGATCGTGCATATATCATTATGGCAAACATTATGGAATTTTGGGCTTCATGAGACTGGGTTGTCCATTTAGCTTTTATGTTAAGTGGAGCTTCCTTCACTTAATTGGGCTGAACTGGCATGTGTAAATGGCTTTTACTGTTGGGCCTCCACTGATTGTAGGCTTTTAGTTATCTTATTTTGGTTGTGGGCTACCCTTTTGCTGCCATATGGTGTGTTATGATTGGTGGGGTTTTTCCCCCCCACAGCTTTGGACCACGAATGACTTCAGACTATGGATGGCTTCGGACCACAGATGACTTCAGACCACTGTGGCTTCAGACCATTGTTTGCTTCAGAGCACGGATGGCTTCAGACCACAGATGGTTTTGGATAAAGGATGGCTTCGGACAATGGATGGCTTCAGACATACGCTCGGTACTAACTATTGCCAAATGAGTGTTCGGATGGCTTCGGACAACGGATGGCTTCAAACAACAGATGGCTTCGGACAATGGATGGCTTCAGACATGCGCTCGGTATTGATGACTGCCGAACAATTTGCATGTGTTAATGGATATAGAGGACGTAAATGCTTAATTTTTATTTTAGCAATTTAAATGACTGTGACATGATTTTTAAATCTGGTATTGGATACATAATATGGTTATATACATAATAGATTTTTATTATGTTGTTGTTGGATTATGATTGATGAACTATTTAAATCTATTCTGTCGATTATATGGATTTTGTGGATTGTATACACTGGTATGGGATGGTGGCATACTAGGGACGGATTAGTTCAAAATACTAAATCCTACCTACTCTGGAATAAGGGAATGGATTAACTACAAAAGTTAAGTCTTACTTATATTTCGTGTCAGGGCAACGAACAGTTGAGCGGCACTACCTTGGTTTTAGATGGATTACATATATATATATATATATATATATATATATATATATATATATATATATATATATATGTTTATGGTACCTCGATAGGAGCTTGAGTCTCAGGATTGGTGATTAGGGAGTGTATATGCAGTGGGATGCATAACTGGCTATAATGGTTGAGGTGTACCATATTAGGTTTAGGTACTCATGCCCATTTCAGATGTGTTTTTGCATGTTGCCTACTTGTCAAGTTGAGACCGCCTTGTAGTCCAGTAAGAGTCCCTTAGTGTATATATATAGACTAGATAGTTATTGTTGAGTTATCTAGGATGTATCTGCGTATCGGGTCTCTGTTTAGATTGTAGTTAGAGTAGAACTTGTTCGTGGGCCTGACCCACTATCTTATTTTTTAGGTGTTCGACAGTTCCAGGCTTAGAGCTTGTTCGTGCTAAATAGAGTCAATCAGTCACTCTTCCGACTACGTAGGACCTTGCTTTATACTTCTATTTTGGATTTTATTTTAGTTTAATTATTTTATTTTTCCAGTTGAATTATTGTTAGGGGTCCATTTGATGGATTCCCGAGTTATAATAAGACTGGAGGTTTTGGAATTATGGGATAATATTATTAATACTTTGAGGATTTGTTATTTAGAATTCTTTCAACTTAATTATTTATTCTTTAATTTTTCTGCACTCATACTTGTTTAAATACTTAATTGTTTGGTATCCCTTGGATCTGTGCTCGGACTTGACCACCCGTGGCTTTAGAATCGAAGGGTATCATAATCTTATTCTCAAGATATTCCGCAATGGGTTCCACAACTGGAAAAGAGTGAGTCAGAGAAGGCTTTTAGCTTTATTTCTATATTTATCAAGTTGATGCCGACCTTGTTTGAAGGCGGTCCGGATCCGCTAGTCGCGGAGAATTTCACTAATAGGGTGAAAAAACATCTCAATGCTATGGACCTACCGTCGAATCGGTTGAAAATTATATTGGTTACGTACAATTTCATGGGAGATGTGGAGATTTAGTGGAAAACCATTTCTCACATGCATTGTGTGACGCATTCAAGAAGCTCTATTATAAGAAGTACTTTTCGGCTCCCAAGAAGAGAAAGTTGAGGATAGAATTTGTTAATCTTAAGCAAGGGAACATGTCAGTCATAGAGTATGAGAACAAATTCACATCTCTTTCAAGGTTTGCACCGAAGATAGCCAATGATAGGAAGAGAAAACATTAAAGATGGCCTTGACTTTTCCATTAGGTCGGAAGTCGCAGCTATAGAGTTGACAGAGTATACAAAGATGGTTATGATACCCCCTAATAGAGGCATTACAGTAGTGAGAAAAGTCTTAGTGGATGAGGTAGAGAGCAAGGGTAGATGGGCTATATGTGAGTCGTTGAGACAGCGCAAGAGTATGGGTGCTACTTTTGAGAGTCAGTCAAAGAAGAAGCGCAATGGTGAGCCCTCGGGTTTTCAGGGACTGCAGGTTATTAGATCTACACCAGCAGCTTCAGGATCTATTGGATCCTCTAGGATAGATGTGGTGTGTTTCAAGTGCAGGAAGCCCAAGCACTACAAGGTACAGTGCCTCCAAACTCAGTCAGTTAAAGGAGGATTTGGGTGTGGCCAATAGGAAAATATGGTAAGGGATTATCCATAATGAGGTGATAGTACTGGTAGGGGTGGAGTTTCACAGCAGAGGCTGGCACAGTCCGCCATAATTCAATCACGGTTTTGACCACCGCCGCCACCGCAACAAGCTATGACTTCTCAAGGCTCATGACCAGCTAGGGGAGTCCCATCTAGTGCACCTACACAACAGTTAAGCTATCATACTGGAGGTTCTCAAGGACAAAAGACCTAGGGTCTTGGGTACTTTGTCGGGTGTAAGCAGTTACTACTCCAACCGAGCTGTCATCTAGTCCATCATTTGTCAAGCATATATTTCTTGTGTCCTATTCATGGGCTAAGGTGTTGATTAATTCTAGTGCATTGTATTCATTTATTACATCATCTTTTGCATATGCATTGGGATTAGAGGTTAGTCAGTTAGATATACCATTTTGTGTTGATACGCTTGTGAGGGGTTCAGTTGTTCTTGATTGAGTTTATCATAGTTGAACCATCGTGATTACGGGATGGACACTTGAGTTCAATCTCGTTCTTCTCGAGATTATGGGTTTTGACATCATTCTTGGGATGGATTGGTTGGCATCCTTTCAAGTAGGGGCCGGGTATTGATTTATACTCTGGAAGGAGATTGCTTTTTTTTTTTTTTTTTTTTTGTGGGGTGATTAGGCGATTCCCTTACTTCTCATTCTATAGTGTTAGAGGTCATGATCAACATGATTTCTTTTTGGCCAATCTCTTAGCCAATGATGATGAATTTTACGGGGACATTTATCCGACAATTGTATGCGATTTTCTGGAGGACTTGACAGAGTTGCCTCCATATAAAGAAGTGGAGTTTCCAATTGATCTTATGCCTAGTACATAGCCCATTTCTATGGCGCCATATCGTATGCCAACTTATATATACGTATGAGTCATATGATCTCAGAAATAAAAACTTTCTTAAGTGCACTATATCGTATGCCAACCTTCTTCTTTTTTTTTTTTTTAGGCCAACATCATAAGTGCACTATATTTCCTATATATATATATATATATATATATATATATATATATATATATTTAGGTTACAATTCTTCTATCCTCTAAAACCTTTCACATATAATTTTTATTCAATATACATGTAATTATTACATAAAAGAGTTTCTTTGTAAAACTATCTCTATCTTTCCATGTATATACATTTTCATCCAAGTCATTGTTCTGTTGTTTCGCAATAAGTTTACAACACTATCAATAGTATTGTGTGGGTGTTCAATAAAGATGAAGCAAATTAAGACTTTCACAGACACGACAGAGCAATTGTTAGTTAAAGTTATTATATATAGGAGTCATCTGATTTTTTGTGTATTATTTTATGTGATGATATCCATATTTTAATTAAGAGTTAGAGTTAGAATCAAACACTAACACCTTTTTAAATTCTTGGAAAGGTGTTTATTTAACTACTAACACTTTTTGAAAAAAAAAAAAAAAAGACTCCAACCACAAGTTACTACAATTTTTGTTAAAGACATACCACAAAGTTTGTTAAGTGTTTAATTATTGTTGTATCGATATTCAATTTATTGTTAGAATTTTTAAAGATCTTTCTTCACTTTTTCTTTTTTTAATTTGTTGAATCTTTTGAGAAATTATTATTATGTAATATCACTTTTCTATTCTTTTTCAAGAGTTGTGTCTCTTCTCTTTTTTAAGAGTTGTGTCCAAATGAAACACCCATTCAATTATTATTATTATTATTATTATTATTATTATTATTATTATTATTATTATTTGTATTTTAAATAAATTTATGAAGAGTTGTGTCAGAGATGTGTTTTCCAGTCGAAGTACATATACGATTAAAATTATATTATTACACCTTATAAATTCAAACCTCTTTATTAAGACACCTTTTCAGTACGTGCATCTATAAATTCCGAGAGTCATTTAATAGACGTTTCTAAAACTCCTTGGTTTCAAGGTTTTTCTCTCCTTCTACTTACTCTCCCTATCAAAAAATAATTTCAATAACATAGACTTTCCAACACACGGCATTGCAAAGACCGTCTTAGACTTCTACGTTCCTTTTGCCCCTTTCCATTTGTATTAAATTTGTGACGGTCCTGGTTTTTAGGCTAGTGTGTCCTATGTTAAACCGAATGAAAATCAAATAATGATTCAAGAATGCGGAAGCTAAAGTGAAATATGGCCTCTAGAGATGTACATCATCCCTAAGACACAATGATAGCTTCCTAAAAAGTCCCAAGACTCAATGGAAGCAAGAAGAGAACAAAGACTTTAAAATCCTATAAGAAATGGACCAAGGGTATAATGGTTATTTCACCCAGAATTAAATGCTACCAGGTACACCATTGGAAACACAACGAAAAATTAATGAATTTAGACTTAAGAATCACCTAATTCGGAGTCTGGATGGAAAAGATATGAATTTTAGAATAAGAAGCATTCTCCGGTTTGGAGATTCCATGAACCTAGAACACTAAAATAGTAATAACTTTCACTAAGGTTGAAGTCTTTGAGTGTTCTTAGTATCAATGGAAATCTGACTTCAAGATCTTGAGGTTTGGCTCAAGAATGACCTAATTTGGATCATAAATTAATGAGTTATGGCCCTCTGAAGTTGACCCAAGAGTTTTGTTCAAGATGCTGAGAGTGAACCATGCATCAGGGAGGATCAGTCGGCTGAACCTCCATCGTTAGCCGACTGAAATTCAATCGTCAGCCAGCTGAACCCCAATCATCAGCCAGCTGATAGCTCATTTTTTTCTAAAATGGCTACTGGTATGCTACGAGACCATCATCAGTCAACTGATGATTGCCATCAGCCGACCGATGGAACCTGCCGCTGCTAAAAATGTCTGTTATACTCACTGTAATCTGAGGGGAAAGATGCTAGGATCATTTCTAAGGTTATGCATGCTTTCTAATTGATTCAAACAAGTTTCAAAACATCATTGGACCTTAATTGAACAACCATTACATGCTAATTCATAAGGGAACCTTGAATGATGCTCAATGCATGAGTTTTTCATGAAAATTCATAATATCCTCCAAAATAGTTCAAAAGTTGGATTCAATGTATTTTTCTTGATATGAACATGCACGCATGTGTAAAATGATGATTCAAATGCGCTATAATGGCCTACGGCCTCATGGCATATTATATGCAAAATTTGACCCTTCAATGGATGAGTTTTCATATACTTCATAAACAAAGTATGAAAATTAAGTAGCATACATGGCTTAAAGTATCTTTAGCCCTTCTCCTCATTACAATACACATATATAGAGTAGCAAAAGGTGTACTTAAGTACACATTACATAGTTAAAACAACCAAATACAAGTTTTTATACAATACACCAAAAAGATCATAATATGCTAACAAGTGCATATCAATGACACCAAAAATACTTCAAGACCTCTAAGCTTGTCTAAGAGTGTTGTGTATCCCACAAGAAAGCTTCTTTACCTGTAAAACACCCAGTAACTTCAGGGTGAATAAACAAGACTAACAAGTTTATTCGTAGGGGATGAGCATGCACATGATTAACTTATTACAAAGTTTGCAATTTAATAGTATTTGGTCTATGCTATTAAAATGACATTGAGATTTTAACATGGCACCTTGAAATGCAATATCACAAGATTATCAAGTCTAAGGATTAAAGAGTAAAATCAAATTAAGGTGGATACTTGGATATCGCCCGGACTAAAACTACTCTTGAGATCACTTTAGGGCTATTAACCTATGGGTACCTTTCCCCTAGTGCGCACTATAGTTTAGGTGGACAATCCCCCATACTAGAACCAAGCTCTATCCATGTCAAGTTCTTGATGATATCCCAAGTTCCCAAAATCAACATATAGAGCAACAAGTCATAATATGTATTAACACACAATAATTTCCATGAATTACATGATTTAATCATAAGATCAACATGATAGAAATTAAATAGACCAAGTAATTTCTCTAGATTTCAAGAATTGTCCAAATGATTCCAATTAAATATATAGCAATGAATAAGTCATGATCAGGCCATATTTCAAGTCTAGGATGAAATTGAAGTATGATACAATTAAGTAGTATTTAAATCAATTCATACTAATTAATTCTCTAGATTTAAAAGATTATTCAAATCATGCCAACTTGATATATATCATGGTTCAAGTCATGATCATGCCATATACAAGGTTTAAAGTGATTTATATGCAAGCTACAATTAAACCCTCAATTTCTCAAGTTAGTACTAGACATCCATACAATTAATACATCACTAAAAAGACAATGATTTACTTGAAAAAATAAACATTAGAACACCCCCTACCTCACAAGAGGATTGACCCTCTTGAATCCAATGAAAGCAAAGGAAACTTAAGTTCTCCTTCTAGGGTTATGAAGATGATGATAAGGCAAGGCTTTTGTATTCCAAGCTCAGTGATCTAAGGTAAATGGAAGGGCACCAAAATGAAGCTTTAAACCATGACTCAAGCTTTGCTCTAATGGTGGTCAAGTTAGGGTTTGAGAGGAAAAGATGAAATATGCAAGAAAAAATACAAACCTTAAGTTAAATAAGGTGGTGGGCTTCTCCATTCAGTAGGTGCTCTTGCACTACCTCTTACACACACACTTGCAAGACTTAATCTTGTGCTTACACTTGTCATGAATCCAAGGTGTCTCCCTACACTAAATTCCTAGCCTACACTTGTCATGAATCTAAGCCAACATGTGCTACAATCCTAGGTCAACAAATGGGTGAATCTCTACCCTCCATGTGTGAAAGGATAATGGCTCCAAGTGGTTTCACAACCAAGCCAACAAGTGGCACCTTAGGAATGTGACACTTGTCACATTTTTGGAAATTACAAAAAAGTCATTTTTGAAAATATCTTTCAAATTAAATTACAAAATGGTCCCTAAGATGAAAAATAATTGCTTTACTTAATTACTTAAAAACCCCTCAAGTTTAAGGAATTACCAAAAGTTATTCATCTACGCCCTTTACAAGGAAAGTAAACATTTAACATGTTTTTCTACAAAAGTGCAAATGTAGATATCACAGTATTCAAATATCATGGATGTATGCAAAGTTGGAATCAAATCCGAGCACAAAAAGTGAGGTTATGCAAGGAAAAACGAAAAATGACTAAAGGACGAAATAGAAAAAAAGACGAAAAAAGAAATTTGCCGAAAATGGAAAGGAAGGAAAATGACCAGGTCATTACAAAAAATTTTTAGTACTTCGATAATGAATGACCAGACAAGATAGAACATTGCTCAATGGGAATAGAGAGAACAATTTCTTTTTCTTTTTTTTTTTTTTTTTCTTTTCACAGGAGTATATTGGATAAGTTAATTCCATCAACTGAAAAATAGAGTTTTAATAACTTGTAACCTCTGACAAGTGCTGACCAAATTTAAGGATGTAATATTTCATAAGTATTGATTTTCTAAATTACAGTTTTTTTTTGTTTTTTCAATTTCCTTTACTTGTGTTAGATTTGGCTTGTTTTGAAGCCCTTCGAAAAGATGCTTGAGTCCTTAATACCATACCAATATAGAAATAGGCAAGGGAAACTGATCTCTGTTGGTTGTACAAGGATGATTCTTTATTTTTTTGTATATAAGTTTAATGCTTACAATGTTCGCTTTAAGAAATTAGAATGATTTAATATTTGTTTATTTCTTTTCAATTTATGTTTTAAATATTATTCTACTTGTTAACTATTTGCTTAAGAGTTTTAATTTAGATATTTTATAATAAATAAAACTGTATGTTGATTTTACTACTAATTGATATATATATATATATATATATATTTGACAGATTAAGACAAAAACACTCAAATTGACACCCTATGTGCGAATACGTATTAGCAAGAACTAGGAGAAACACTTTTAACTTATAATATTTTGTTACATGTGTCATCAACCAATTATATTATGTCACATTAGAAAAAGTGTGGTCCAACCATACTATCACTACGAGTAGTTATTATGTGCGTCAAGTGCGCCATCTCATTACTATATCCACCTAATGAAAATGCGTTATTTCAAACAAAGTTGATTCATTCACTTATAAAATTACTGATAATGAGATAATACATTATATCATATTGAGTTGGTACATTAATAATATGATGCAGTTGGCAACATGACATATTGGAGTGTTCAATTTACTCCTATCATCACATGACACTATTTAATAAATTTGTGGTACCAAAAATTTAGTTTTTTTTTTTTTTTTTTTACTGAACTAGAGGATGACTGGTTGACTTTTAGATCAAGTTGTGATGCAACTACAGTACTAATACTAAGTTTTGAACATAGTTGACCATATAATCCCATAGTCATCCGTTAAGAGAGATCACATTAGCCTATCGATCCAACAGTTTGATATATAGGGAGCACAACACTAGTGATAGTCATTTTATTGTAACTAATTACAATGTTTCTGGGCAAGACATGAAGTGCAATCCTGTAGACACAGGTATTATCTAGTCTGGCTTAACTAACATAACCACTTTGTTAAAAAAAAAAAAAAAAAAAAAAAAAAAAAAAAAAAAAAAACACCCCGATATGAATTGGATGTCCCCACTCTCAAGTCTTTTCTTTTGGGGTAAATAACTCCCAAGTCTTTATTTATATATACACACACACACAAACACACACACAAAAATAATAATAATAATAAAAACATGAAGTGCAATCCTGTACACACAGATATTATCTAGTCCGGCTTAACTAACACAACCACGATATGCCTCAGATGTCCCCCTATCAAGTCTTTTCTTTTGGGGTAAATAACTCCCAAGTGTTTGTTTATATCTAATGTGTCTACAGGATTGCACTTCATGTCTCTATTATTATTGTGTGTATATAATATATATATATATATATATATATATATATATATATATATATATATATATATATATATTATATACACACAATAATAATAGAGACATGAAGTGCAATCCTGTAGACACATGCATTATCTAGTCCGCCTAACTAACACAACCACGATATGCCTTGGAAGTCCCGACTCTCAAGTCTTTTCTTTTAGGGTAAACAACTCCCAAGTCTTTGTTTATATCTATCTATCTATATATATCTATATATATATATATATATTATCTACACACAATAATAATAATAATAATAATAATAATTAATATTTTAACAACTCATTACTTGCTTGACCTGTAATCCGTGTTTATGTTTTGCCCGTGTGACACAAATTAATAACGAAACTCAAATTTGTCCATCTTTTGGCAATTCCTCTCATTCTTTTTTGAACCTTTTGTGTTATATTGATTTCACACGACATTCCATATAAAATTATAAAAAAAAATAATAATAAAAAAAATTGTTCGAAGTACCCTTTTTTATTCTTATGGTATATTACACTGTGACCTCCTCGAAAATTTCATTTAATACCCTCAAATATTGCAATCGACCTAAGGTTTAATTGACTTTACTTTGACTATGCTATGTCAGTTGATTGTTGGACTTGTTAAAGTCAAGGGATAAAAAACATATTAACCAAAATGACAAAACTACCCTTGTACCTAACATAATACTCTTCAAGGTTTGTTTTTATCTCTACTCTATCCGTACTTCTTTCTCTTTCCCCTTTCTACATATCTATATTGTAGGTGCACAAAATCTCGAACTGGACACTAATGCCTCGTCAAAGGATTGTGATGCTCTCACACTCAAGAATGAAAAGATGAATAACGGTGGAAATATGAAAAGAATACATAGGCCGTGAACAACTTGATTTTATTAGGGTCATTAATTTATCCATACTTATATCATGTACAGATATCCTAAATGAGTCTTTCTAGGACCACTCTTCTATGATACCTCTTTCTTCCGGATATAAAGTTGTTTCTTTTCATGCAAAATCTATTGACGTGATGGACAAGACTTGGTTTTGGGCCGTATAGGCCTCAATATTCTTTTCGAGCCTATTCAATATATGGAGCATCACTTAGTCTTTGGACAAGGTTTTGTAATTGGATTTTTGGCTTCTACTTTCTTGGACTTATTTCATTGCATAGGGGTGTGCACATGATACCTAATGATTGATGGAGGATTTTCCCTCCACACTTTGCCCCTAATTCCATCTTTGAAACTAGTTCATTGAAGGAATTCCAAGTGTCTTTGTAAGTAGAGAGGATTTTAGAGGCATTACCACTCATCATTATTCACTTAGAATTTGCGTCATGGGACTTCGTGCGACTGCCTTTACCTTCATCTCATGCTGCCATCTCGTTGCACTTGCTCACCTATATATATAAGCAAAGTGCTACTGGGAGCCTCTACTTTAGCTTTCCATTTTCTTGATTATTAAGAATTATTTTAGTGCCTTTGCGATTTCCTTAAACTTTTCACGCATCTGAGGCCAGTTCTTCTCATCTCTTATTTTAATTTCCTTTTGTGTTCTTTTTCTTTTCCCTAATCATGAGTCTGAATCTATAGCACCTAAAATTGACACAAGAAATGCAACTCCAATTGAGGGGTATTATTTTTCTTCCTATCGACATAGTAAAGTGGCTTTCCTTCTCAATCTCCTAAATGAGAAAAAAAAAACACAAAAATCCTCGAGAAAGTTACTATAGAAGAGTACCCCCATGAACTCAATTTTAGCACTTGTAAGGGTTTGAGGGATGGCGAGATGCTCTTCTTAATAAGTTGTCTTCCGACGTTCAGATTTCCCCTCAACCCTTTCTTCCTTAAAGTACTTTCCATTTTGGGGTTAACCCCTTATTAGTCAATCCTAACATTTTTAGGATCCTTTCCTATCTTCTAGCCCTAAACCATACTCGAGGCCTTAGGTTGATCTTTTCTAATCTGCTGGCTTGCTACTCTGGTAATAAAATTAAATATAAAGAGGGTAGGTACCACTTTAATACTCATGCTGGTAAAACATTGTTTATCGGTTTGAATACATCTAATAAATAGTGGAAGGAAATGACCATCAAGGTCAGCGAAGGTTGGCACACTTCTGCCTCTGACGATTTTCTAGTGTCAGCAAGTTTCCACACTCCATCCGTCCCTAAGTTTGATGATCTTAGTGAGTCTCCCTACTTTTTTGTGAAGTAAACCTTTTTCATTCAATTTATAACTTCTTGGGGCATGATATTGAATATTTCCCTTCTAAATTTGCAAATTTGAAGCTCGAGTATCTGTGAGCCCACATTTCGGTGAACCCCCCATCGGCAAAGGCTTTTCTGACTTTTTCCCTACTACAAATCATTGCAAACAATCCTTTATCTGTGAGGGAAATTATCGTGGTTGATCCATCGCCGGTTGACCTCGAAGCCATTGAGGCCCTAGTTTTTGAACCAGAAGTTGCAACTCCTCAAACCCTAACTAATTCTACTATGGAGCTTCCTCCCCCTAAGTCTCGTCTTACTAAGAGAGAGAAAGAAGCAACCGCTCAGCTTTTAGCAACATGGTGTATATAATATAGACCAGACCATCTTGACCTCAATTTCCCAGAAATAATTCAAGACGGGAGTTATATAAAAGAACCTTTTGTCCTTGGGAAAACTTCTTTCTTGAAATTTGTTTGTCATGTTCCAATTTAGTCTTAGCTTTATAAATCCTTGAACTCTCATAGGCATCATTTCTAATTTCTTCCAATTTAATTAGTTGAAGTGTTCTACGCTCATCGGCTTTATCATAGTCAAAGTTGATGGCCATGATGACCTAATAAACATGATGTTTAAGTTTGACAGGCAAGTGGCAGGCTTACCAATAGAACAATCGATATGGAGACATTCCTATAGGGGTCTTATAAGCAGTACAATATGCCCATAAAGCATCATGGAGGCAGAAGCTCCAATCATTTCTTATGGGTTTAACCATTTTCTCAAAGATATACTTGATCTCCCTATTGGATACCTCAGGTTTGTGGGTTGTAAGGTAAGGCTACCTTATGGGTGATCCCATATTTTGACATTAGGCTAGAAAAGACTTTGTTGTAGAAATGTGAACCATTATCACTAATTATGGCTCGAGGTGTACCGAATCTAGACAAAATTAGGTCTTTTAAGAATTTCAGCACAACCCTACGGTCTGATATCTTGGTGGCTAAGGTTTCTACCCATTTAGACACATAATCAACTACCAAAAGGATGTAGGTATATCCATGTGAAGAGAGAAAGGTTCCTATGAAGTCAATACCCCAAACATCAAAGATTTTTACCATTAGTATTGATTGTTGAGGCTACTCATTCCTTTTAGTAATCTTACCTAACAATTGGCATCTAGGATATGCTAGACAGTAGGCATGGGTGTCCATAAAAAGAGTGGGCAATAAAAGCCTGATTGTAAGATTTTTTTCGTGGTTCGTTTAGAGCTTAAATGGCCACCACATGCCTAATCATGATAGAATGAAACGACGAACTCTTGGTTTACATTAGGGACACGCCGATAGATGATTTGATCTGGACAATATTTAAATAAGTAAGGGTTATTCCAAAAAAAATTCTCAACTTTAGCTAGGAATTTGTCTCTTTCTTGCTTGGACCAAGTAGAAGGGGTTTGAGCCGTCACAATGCAATTGACAATATCGGCATACCATAGTGCATAAGATACCACAAAAAGTTGCTCATCGGGGCAATAATTAGAGATGGGAAGAGAGTTGCTAATGGAATTAGCAACAAAATGGGATAAATGATCAGTGACTACATTCGCAGAGCCTTTCTTATCATGGATCTCAAGGTCAAACTCTTGAAGGAGCAAGATCCAGCATAGCAACCTAGGTTTGACATCTTTCTTGGAGAGAAGATGCCTCAATGCAGTATGATCGGTATAAATGATGACTTTAGATCCAATCAAATAAAAGCAAAAATTGTCAAAGGAGAACACTAGTACTAATAATTCTTTCTCAGTGGTCAAGTAGTTGAGTTAGGCATCATTAAGGGTCTTACTAGCATAGTAGATGACATAAGGTATTTTATCAACTCTTTACCCTAAAATAACCCTGATTGTATAATTTGATGCATCACACATGATCTCAAAAGTTAGGTTCCAATCAGGTGGTCGGATTATGGGTGCAGTAGTGAGGGCAGACTTTAATTGCTCAAAAGCAGAATGACAAGTGATCTGCTCTCACGATCAATAAATATAGATGTGTATAATATGACAACTGAGAAACACCAATTTTAAATTTATAAAGCCACTACAAAATTACATTTGAAGTATAGTGAGTAGGGATCGAACACAGGGACTATAGGCTTGGATTGAAATTAACATTAATTAACGTGAGATTGAAAAGATGATGATTGGTTTGTTTAAACTAGTAATGTAATTAAACTAAGGAGAAATTGCAATTGAGATATAATATGAAATTGAAACTAAGAGGGACTTAGGGTATGGATTTTGCCACTAAACCTATGTAATTGCACCAAATGCCTTCAATTAATGAGGAAAACAAGTTCTAATAAGGATGTGGCTACAAGCACATATCAATAAGCAAGCAAATACAACAATTGCAATGAATATTATCAAATTCAAGTATGAATTATCTACCTAACCACAATTACTCTAAAATGTAGAACAACCCATCAAGATTAAGCATAATTCATCAAATTAAAGACAATTGTGTGCAATGAAAACAATGCATAGCCATCACTGAATACAATTACAAAAAGTACTCAATGTAGAGATCAACAATCAACAATATATAAGACAACAAATAGTCAATTAGAGGATTAATTGAAAAAATTATCAATATAAAGCTTGGTACAACCAAGTTTGAATCCATAAGACCAAGCAAAACATATACAACTTAGAAATCCCCAAAAATGAAAGACAAGAAATATATTTACACAAGCTTAGGTCTCATACAAGCCGCAAATGAAGATCTAGTCAGTCATAGAGACTATGGATGTCATCTTCATGGCTTCAATTCCCATCTACATACTTAACTTCATCTTCTTCTTCCACCTTGAGAGTAAACCCTAGAGAGAGAAAGGAGAGAGAGCTTCCCAATTTTCTCACCAAATTATCAATCCAAAATCCCAATTCAATCCCCTTTCAAAATGGGCTTGATCTTCTATTTATAGGTAACTCCTAGGCTCTAAATGAGGTAAGACCCTGTACACAAGGACACCTCCTTGATTACACCACGAGCTCCCTTGAAGAAGGCTTTAAATCTGGAATTCACAACTATCAGGCTCGTATCCAATCGATCGGATCATAGTCCGACCGATCGGATTCTGAACATAGAATCCGATCGATCGGATCTCCTTTGTATTAGAGCTTAAAACTTCTCTTCCATTGTTTTCCAAGGCTTATGTTAGACCAAGAAAGAGGGGGTTAAATTGGTCTAAGGTAATTTGTTCCTTTTTTACTTGAGTAGAAACATTCATAACATAGAAGATAAAAACCAATGCAATCAAACAAATCACAAGAACACAAGATATACAAGGAAACCCTATCAATAGGGAAAAACCTTGGTTCTTGGCCTCAGCCAATAAATGCCTCCACTAGTAGTATGAACCTTGTTACACATTGAGCTATCTCACTCACTGCAGACACACCCTTATACAAGAATAGATATTAGCTTTCACAACCAATTCACACTCACTAGCTCACCATCTTTACTTGTTGCATGCAAGTAGTTACTCACTCAGTTGCCCCACTTTTCAACCACCTTGTACTCATTGGGACACTTACTTTCACAGCCTCTACACATACACAAGATCAAACAATGTGCATACAGGCACTCCCCCAGTCCACAACCCCTATGCTTGGACACTAAAGCTCTCAATAGCTTAATCAACAATGAATGAAGGTGTCAACATACCAAATATAATATACTTAAGTTGGAACACAAAATATGAGGGAATACACACAGCCTTAAGTACCACACTAAAAGAAACCATAGCTTCACTTGTTTGTAACAAGAAGGATTGAACTGGCAACTCACAATGCAACTTCACTTGATGATCAAACTAGGTTCCCACAGCCTTGAATTAGTTAAATACACTTGTTTGTATAGATAGCACAAGTAGATGAGCAAGGTAGAACAAAAACATGTCACACAAGGCAAAAATCCCAAATATAAGGGTATAAATGTAGCTTCACAATGCAGCTCCAAGAATGGACTATAATTACCTTCCACAGATATCAGTAGCTAAGATACACTTGTTTAAGAGATAAACTCAGTGAAACTAGCAAGGTATAATAAAGATAGCACACAACAGATGTTCCCAAAACCCTAGCTTTAGGCTTCAAAGGGCAACTCTGCAATGTAGCTTCATTTCAGGCTTACACTTGGTTCCCATAGTCATGTATTATCAAAGTAAGCTTGCTTGATTGTAGAGAACAATTTTAACAGCAAGCTATCTCAATAAACACTAAAAAGTAGCCTTAGTGTCAACAAACCCTAGCATTTAAGCTCACAAGGGTAACTTTGTAATTCAGCCTTAAGAGCACCCCAAACTATACTCCCCCATTCTTCAATAGGCTAAATGCACTTGCTCAAATGATTGGAACAAATTAAGAAACAAGGTATCAACAATTTATATTCACAACAGCAATATCAGGTCTTCAATGTTAGTTTTCAACATAGACAAAACACAACCATGTAATAATTCAAATTCTCTGCAACTAAAGGCTCCTACAGCTTAAAAATGATGGATAACACTTGTACAAAAGCTGGGACAAGTTATATCTATAATGGCGTTGCACAGCAGCTCAAAACACATCAAACGAATACTTCACAGTAGGTGCAATTCTCAAATCTGTAATTTCTGGATTAAGGGGTAAATCTGTAACTTCGTGGTTGGACCTCCTTGTTTTCAGTTCTCACAAATTTCAATCAACATATTAAACATGCCCCAATTTTCACTTCATAGTTTATATCAAAGAAATAGCAAATCACAGTCCAAAGTGAGCTTCACAACAAATTCTGCAACAGCACTATTCTGAGGGTAATATTGGTATTTCAACACTATCAACCTCTGGATTTCGACTCACTCAAATGTTATTTTAAGTATATAAACATGCTCAATTGAATATCACATCCATAATAGCAATATATCTCATTTTCACACCCAAACCAGATTTTCAAAACTAATATAATGCCGAAACTAGTATGGTTCACAGTACTAAAATAGAGCAGGTTATTCCTCAAGCCAAACCTCAACTTGGACAATCTTAAATCAACATATTAAGTATGCTCAGATGATAAACAATCATAATATAGCATGGTTCTAGCTTTCTAAGTTCAGTTTCAGTACTGAAATCAGCAAATCAAGATTATCTAAAGGTTTGAGATATGATATTCAATACCAGCCTTAATATGTAGTCTCAGGCACCTTCAGCTATTGTATATCATTAAAATATGTATGCTCAGCCCTTGTTCAAGCTCCAGAAACAACCCCAGCAACTTTGAACCACTTCAGCCACCTCTTGCACTAGCAAATCATCTCCAAAACAACCTTTTTAATCTTCACTGTATCTATGTTCCTTTTTGGCAAATTTCTGTGATGGCCCAAGTTTTTCAACTTTATGCGTTAGTGATGAACCGAAAGATGACCCGATAACGGATCAGAAATGCGGAAGCAAAAGACAAAACAACGGTCTCTAGAGATACAACATGGCTCTAAGACACCATTATGACCCTCAACGAGGTCACAGAACCCAAAGGAATCAAATGCGGAAGCAACGTTTCAAAAACGAATAAGAATTCACCTAGGGGCAAAATCGTCATTTCCAGCTTAAAAGTGGGTGTCACCGAGCACACCATTGGAAAGACAAGACAACCCCTCAAGGGAAAAGTGACCACCTGGCCATACGACAAGTCCGAACTCACATAAAGAACCCAAGGTTAGACAAAAGAACGGAAAACAACAACCGTAAGCGTCCCTCCTGACAAACCATCATAAGGAACCAAAAACAACCACCAAAAGAACTCCAAGATAACCACATATCAAATCAGGGTACAGAACAAACACAACGTGGCAATACGAATAGCGACCAGAACTCGCCTACGACGTACTCGAATATGTGGTAGTAATGACAGTATCTAATGCCCGCCCACACTTACTAATCTGTAAGGTAGCATCGACGGCAACTAGTACTCGCCCACAACACACAACTTGTACGGTAGCATGACAGTATAAGGCACTAATTCTTAACCTGCCCCCCACTAGGTCTACCCAAGAAACCTCTAGATACAAATGACATCAATGTCAAAAATGATCATTACCAAAAGCACTACGGGGACCAACATTTTATGAAAGTTGAGATATGGTCCAAAGATGTCCGACCGGACCATCCTGGCCAATCCCAAAACTCTGACAACAATGCTATAGGTACCGCTATGCTTCAGGCCCCAAATCCTCAATATAGCAAAACCAACATCTCCAATGTCTCAAAATACCCCTATTAACAACATCAATCAGGAATCCAAAAACTGACAAGCAAATCAACACCTACAGAAATCAAAACGAACCTCACAATAAGATATTTCATTGAAAGTCCTTCACATTACTCCCTGAAACAGATTAACTACAAGACCAATCACCATAATCAAACATCAGATCCATATCCCTATCACGGATAACTAAATCCTCAAAATACAAATCCACTAAGTGGCACACACATCAAAATGCCAACAACCAAGGTCACAAAATGAATCTCTCAAAACCGTACTTGGAAACACGAAGTTAAATCAAAATTCCTTAATTTTTGATCCACAACCAATCATCAGAACTACGATTCCTCAAAACTATGTCTAGTTATAACTAGGACGAGAAACTGCACAACAAGCCATATCCAACAGCAATCCTCCAAAACTTTTCCTAAAAGTTAACCACATCCAGGTCTCCAAAACGGAAACAAGTCTCCAAAAGACATTCTCAAAAGAGCATCGAGCTCACCTCACAATCAAACAAATCCTCAATGATATGGACATATGTCCCCACAAAATGATCTCACACCAATCAACTCACTCTGAGCACTATAGCCGCCAACAACTACGGCAGAAACTCCCTAAAGGAAGACACGAAAGACAGGGAACCACCAGTCTTAAAAAGGACAACACCACGACTCCATCTCTGAAATAAAAGACAACAAAGTCAAAGACTTCACCCTCTACATGGAAGTAAGTTGACCAAAATCCATCAAATCCTCACCAAGGACTCAAGACAACAACGATGATTCTCATGGACCAACCAACCCTAAAACAGTGCACAACACAACGGAAAGAAGAGACTCACTCCTTGTGAAGTCCCTAACACGAACCAACACAAAACCCTTGTGGAAACCCGCATACACACTACGTGCGACCGAGGGAAACAAATGGGAAAACCAAACCTAGAAGTCATGCATATGACAAGGAATGCAACTACCAGAAAGAAAATCTACTCACATAGATAAAAAATCAAAGGTACATGTAACACGTCTCCACGTAAGCACAAAAATCATGTTAGTAAAATACAGTAATAATATGGCATCTCTAAGCATATAAAGAAGGCATGCTAATGCCACATAACAATAAGGCAAATGTGGATATACCTCCACCTACTCATGACTCAGAATATCATAAATCATACTACTAACATGATAGTAAACGAAACTGCATAAGACAACATGATGCAACAATGAACCCTATAGACATCGTATCCTAGAGTGTCTAAGAAAAGAAAGGACAATTCCTAGTCATAAACTGACTCCAAAACCAATGCAACAACAACCTGTCTCCAAATAAATGTGAGCCCTTACCACAACGGTAAGACTCTAACAATCTAACTCCGAATCTAAAGGTGACACTACAAGTGACACTAACAGTGCAGTGCTCTCACTACCCGAAACATCAATCAATCGACTTGATCCCAAAAGCGTCTGATCGGTTGATCAACTATACATCAACCTTCGCAATAGCACGAATCATTGTAAAATAGGGCTATTGGTCGGGTAAGTCGAACCACTAGGACTGCACTAGTCTATGGCAACCTAAGAGTCTAGACTACTTTTAGAATGATGAGGGCATATATAGAGTTTTGTTGGTTTGTCACTTATACTATGAATTGAAATATGCATTAATGAAAAACTTGCAAGAATTTAAGAGATGAAAGATAAGCAAAGAAGACTAAGGAAGTGAATCCGCATCCATCCCTATACACATGCTAGATTAGACCTAAATTAGGGGAAAAACAACATATGATGGTCAAAAACTACATAGCAACACATAGTTTCCATGTAAGTAATCAAGAGGTACATTAGGTCTCAAACAAGTATAATCCATCAAAAGGGTAAACATGTTAAGACTACCTAACTAAGGTGTAACTTATATACGTTTACTTAAATGAAAGACTATCAAATTCTTGACAAAATGATGAAGCACATGGAGCTAGAGATTAAGCATACACCATCAAAGGATTTCCTAAGCAATGGTCTATCAAAGTCACCTATCAACATGCCATTAAATCATTTCATAACCTTGTTTCCATTCTCACCATGTAAACTCAAGCAAAAAGATTAATACAAGATATCACCTAACATAAGATAATGAGCTTGAAGAAATCATCCATACTTATATAAACATTCATTACACCAAATAAAGTGCTCTTAGCTATGAAAAACACCATAAATATACATTGCAATCCCCCAATATAGACTACCCTAGGACATGCTTACAAGGGAGGGACTTCATCACCTCCCTAGAGAAAGAGTTAGTTACCCATTGCTAAGCTAGAAAAAAGAAGAAGCTCCATCTTCATGGCCATTTTCGTGCAACCTTCTTGGAGCTTGAAGAACACACCTCCTTTGCTCTCTTCTCTCTCCTCTAATCTTGTAGAAAATGTAGGATATGATGCATGTGGCCCTTAGTTGCCTTATATCTTTCAACCAAGCTCTCTCTCTCCTCCAAAGACATTCCCAACCACTCCATAAAGAAGGAGGGTGGAAATGTGGAAACCAATGCACAAGTGGGCTGAAGAGGGGTTATTTCTGAGCTGCAATCTGGCCAAATTTCGAGCACTCGAAGGGTGGCATCGAGCACTCGAAATTAGTGTAATGAGCAACATGCAACTCTTGCCCATCTCTGACCCACTGTGGAAGAATGACCATAACTTTGTACTCCAAACTCCGAATGATGATCTGTTTGAAGATTTGGAGAGCTGATTCAGAGCTTTAAAAACTTCATGTTTTGATGAAGACCCAATTCTCAAGTCTGGTTGGTCGAAAATGGGGAGAAAGGCAGCACTTCAGTGCTGCCAGGCAGTTCTGCGCACCTCTGGTAAGAAGATCATAACTCTCTGCTCCGAACTCCGAATGACGAACCGCTTAAAGATTTGGAAAGCTGATTCAGAGCTCTAAATATTTAATGTATGATGGAAGTCCAGTTCTTGAGTTTTCTAGGTCAAAAATGGCAACAAAAGTCAGGTTCTACTGCTGCCAGAATTTCAGAATTGGCACCCTTTTTGTTTAAAATTCCACAAGGCATCATTTTTGCTTCCTTGTTGCAATTTAACCTGAAAATGTGCAAAAACATACAATTGGAGATAATCTATATAAAATACACAAATAAAGAACTTAACTAATGCAATTTAGGGCGCTTGAATATACAATATTCGGCGCTTATCACACCCCCAAACTTGCATTTTGCTAGTCCCTTAGCAAAACCAAAATGCAAAACTCAATGGAATGACAAACATGGGATTGCTACTACAAAAATATCTACCATGGTAAAATAAAATAGATACATAGCTCAAATACAACTTGAAACAGACAAAAACTGGAAATGGGGTCATTGGGAAAACTACCTTGCATATATGAAGCATTGATACAAAAATTGGCTAAATACATTTCCACATACATGCATCAACATCAAAGTCTATATAAATAACTCAATTATCATCTCTTGAATGGAAATCAACTCTAGCTTCAGTGAAAGTGAATTGGATTCTCAACATGTGGCTTTTACATTCTTTTCCAATTCCAAAGCACAAGTTTTCAAATCATTGAATTCCCCTTTAAATGAGGTCCCTAAGGCATGGTTTTATTTACAAGATAACTTTTATTGCCTGTTGACAATTTATTGTAACTCATAAGCGAAACATAGAATGGTTGTGCAATGCTGAAGTCTCTTAAGCTTTCTAACCAACCTATGTAGCAAGCGTTAGGCCAACAACTCCCAAACCAGATGGCTTTAGGGTGTTAAGTGTAGAGACACTCCAAAGGGCTTAATAGCTCAAGTTGGAAAGGATACGAACTCTAGCGAACCATGTTTATTACTAGTTTATTTTTTTTTTGAATGACCGTGCAATGTTTAAGTCCCTTAAGCTTTCTAACCAATCCTTGTAGCAAGCGTTAAGCCAACAACTCCCAAACCAGATGGCTTTAGGGTGCTAAGTGTAAAGACACTCCTAGGGCTTAATAGCTTGAGTTGGAAAGGCTACGAACGTCAACTGGTCATCTTTTCAAATTTTTTTTTTTTTTTTTTTTTTAAGATACATGCCAAAGGTATCCATCTATCAGGTTCATCAAATCAGATTAACTAGGCCAAGGTCAAGGTCAATCAAGTTGCATGCCTCACAGTTAAGTTTCCAATGTGCATCTGTGCATTGTAAAGCTTATAAGAGTGTAAATCCAGCAAGAATCTAATTGAGGCATTTATACAGACTACATTGTATTTGCATGATCACTTCAAATTCAAATTTCTTTATTTTCAAAAATTTCTCAATTGCTTCTATACACAAGGTATTAAACATATGTTTTATCTCCGACAAGTTCCAAGTTACACTATCATTGCTTTACAAAAATATGATACCAAAACTATGCCAAGAATGCTTTGATGCACCCCCAAACTTAAACTACACAGTGTCCTCAATGTGGGACATGGATGTAAGTTAGAGACAAAAATGACAAAGAGTATAAAAAGGAACAACAATACCTAGGGGGAGGAAACGGCATGGTGATACAAAAACCCCCAAACTTGAATTGGACTGCGCAACCTGGAGAGCATCATGAAGAACAAAAAGAAACAACCACAAACAGCATTAATAGCACAAGCATAAATACAGAAAAAGAATGTACCTAAAGTTAACAGAAAAGAAAGAAGTTGCATTTCAAAAAGAGTTTACATGATTACAAAAAGAGCTGTACAGGGATCATGTCTACTAGAGCAACCTATACATAGCAAATTCTTACAGTTCAAAAGGAAAACAAAAGATACAAGAGAAATAGTTACATATGAAACAAAAAGATAAGGTCCAACACTCGCAACAAGCTGCGGTCCAGAGGGTAAACGGGCGAGGATGGAATGGAGGAGAGATTGAGTCTTACGCCGTTCAGCGGAAGCCAAACCACGTTCCTCAGCTGCGACACGACGGCCTTCAGCAGTAAGACGACGATCTTCTTCAGCACGTGAAGAAGTCTCACACAGAGTCTGAGTGTACACGAACAAAGAATTCTCAAAACGATCCAGTCGCTCATGAATACCGGCAATGCTAGCCCGAATGAAAGCCTGGTCCTGGTGAGAGTCGACTGGAGGCTCTACCCTTGCAGCGGCTGCTGCGATGGAAGCATCCTCAGAAGGAGGAGGAGGTGGAGCTTGGATGAACAGGGGGGCAGCAGGCTGAGGGGTACTAGAATGGCTAAGAACATTGATCCACCGGCGCTTGGTAAAAATTTTAATCTTTTCGCCTTTTGGTTCATGGGGAGGAACAACGAAACCCTTGTGCTGAAGGAGCCAAGTGATGAAAAACGGCAAAGGCAATTTCTGATTTTCAACTCGCGGAACCCGTGCATTATGAGCATCATGCCAAAACTTCATAAATGTGGTCCAAATGAGCTCTGGGATGGAGAACCATTGGCCTTGGTCCACGGCATATAAGGCTTGCAAAAGGAGGCCCCTACGCTCTGTGCTATGCACCAAAGGGCAGACATTGTGCTTGAAGACAGTGTCAATGAACCAGAGGCGTTTCAGAAGATTGGTTTTGTGGATAAAAGACCGGGGACTAGTAGGATCGTCAACATTGCAAATGGCAGCGGCAATCTGCTCCACAGTTAATATATCCGGCTCCTCATATAAAGGGAGATTCTCACGATTGACAATGTCATCAGGGCACTCAATGGGGAAACCAGAAACCTGAATGATGTCAGTTATAGTGAAAGCATAGGTGGTGCCATCAATGGATGTAGTGAGAGAAATGGGTGGCTCTTCAGGGCATTAGAGATTCTGGTAGAAGAGGCGCACTACACAGGGGTAGGCAACCCTGGAAAGGGGCGTGCAAATGTGCTGCAGACGCCAATTAGTCAATTCGGCTACAGCCCACGAAGTTGTGGGTAGAATATCAAAGGCATCCGTGAGCGGAAAAGAAAGCTCGTAGTTGAGTTGTTTGCGATCCCAAGGATCACGTGGTCGCTCACGATTGACAGAACGGGCACCCACAGAGGGTCTAGGAGGGTGAGAAGGACCGGCACGAGACATTTAGAGAGGTGGACTTGGTTGAGGAATTTCAGCGAACACCTGGCGTGCACCACCAAAAGGAGAAGGTGAAAATGAGTGAGGTGGATGATGAAGCCCAAAAATTTTGTGCACAAACAAGGCTCTAGCATAGAGCAACATCAACAACAAGCAACACAGAACCAAACTCTAACATTACAAGCCCATCCTCCTTGTAAAAACACCATGAATGAACAAAGGAAAAGAAAAACAAATGACGAGGACACATACCTGAATTTTAGTGTATCCGAGAGCAAGAAGGAAGGCAGGAAGAGGTTGAGGGCATGCGTGGGTGTGCATGGGTTTATGGGTTTATAGGTTACTTCATGGTGCATGGTTTATGGGTTGCATTGAGAGTGGGTTGATGGAGGGATGAAGAAGATGAGGGAAGGGTGTGAGATGGGTGTGTTGGAGCCGAGAGGGGTGAGTGAGAGAGAGACTTGGTTTTAAAAGAGAGAGGGAAGCTTGGTTCGAGCACTTGAAGGGTGTCTTCGAGTGCTCAAAATTGGGGCAGTGGACTCGGCTGAGGATGGTGTATTGTGCTCCACACTTCGAGCACTCGAAATGGGACTTCGAGTGCTCGAAGTCTTGGCAGTGAGTGAGGGAAAGGTTGGAGGGGTGTAGATTGGTGATGGTGGGTTGTGGAATGAGAGAGAGTTGATGAGGGATGGTAGGGCTTGCATGGTGTGCATGCATGGAGGTGTGCTTGAGGGCATGCATGGTGAGAGGTTGGTGGGTTGGAGTTGAGGTGGCCGAGAATGATAAGAGAGAGAGAGAAGGTTGAGGATTGAAGGTGCATGCAGGGTGTGGGGTTGCATGGTGGGATGAGTGGTATGGTGTTGGAGTTGGCTAGTGAGAGAGATAACCGAGATGGTTGATGGGTTGAGGGATGATAGAGAGGGGTGTTGATGGGGGTTGAGTTGAGTGGTTGATGAGATGGTTGTGAGGTGGTGGGTTTGGAAGAGATGGATGAGTTGCTGAGTGTGAGCTTGCATGGATGAGGTTGGTTTGGTTAGTTGTGGGTGCATGGTGGCCGAGGGTGGAGTGTTGTGTAGTGGTGTGGGTGGTTCGGTGGAGAGTGAAAATGGTTGCATGGTGGTTGCTGGGGTTGAGAGATAGAGAGGGAGAGGGAGGCCGAGAGGTGAGGGGTTGTGAGGTTGAGTGGGGTGGTGTTGGATTGTAGTTGTTTGGTGCATGCATGGTTTGGTTGGTGTTGCTGGAGTGTGCTCGAGCACTCTCCAGGTGGTTGCATGGGAAGGGTTTGATGCTGAAGTTGCATGCATGCATGGAGCTTGCATGCATGCATGGAGCTTGCATGCATGCATGCATGGCTTGGGGATGGGTTGTGGGTTGAAGGAGAAGGGTGAGGGTTGGTTTGGTGAGATGCCGAGAGGTGGTAAGGGTGATGGTTTGGTGAGGTGAGTTGTGAGAGATGAGGGCTCGAGTGAGGGAGGAAGAGAAGTTGGTTCACACATCGAGCACTCGAAATGGGACTTCGAGTGCTCGAAGTCTTGGCAGTGAGTTCGGGTGTGAGCTTCAAGCAAGGTCGAGCACTCAAGAGGGAAGTGAGAGGGCTCGGGTAAGGGCTTCAAGCAAGCTCGGTAGATAGAGTAAGGAAACTTGAGCACTTGAATGGGGCTTGGGAGTGCTCGAAATTTACAGCCAAGGTGAAGTTTTCAGCCAACTTGAATGCAAGGAGCTTGCATGGATTAAATGCATGGATTGAATACATGCATGCATGAACTCATGAACCTTGATGGAAGTTGAATGCATTTGATAGATTGCCATGCATGGTACTTGCATGGATGGATGGTTGCAGAATTGTTTAAATTGCAGAACATTACAAATGCATGGAAATTCTTTAAAATTTTCAAATTTTGCAATATTTCTCCAGTGCTTGGATGAAGTGCACAGACATAATGCAATTTGCAATTTGCATAGATGCATTGGCTTGAAGGTTGAAATGTTGCATGGATGGAAAAATTGAAATTTTTCATGGAAAATAACAAAGATTTCATGAAAAATTATTCAAGGAACATTTTTTTTTTTTTTTTTTTAACTTTGCAAATTCATTCTATTCCAATACATGGGAAATTTTTCAAACTTTGCAACAATTTGGGAAAATTTTCAAACCTATCCACAACACTTCAAGCTTGTTGCAAATTCAACAATTCATGGATGATTTTGAGGAACCATGATCCAACCATGCAGTGAAGATAAGAGGTTATGTATGTGAGTGCCATGTCGAAAGTCCGAGAAAATTGCCTGATAGAGCCGGAAACTTCCAGGAACGAAAACAAAAGCTGAAAAGGTCTAAGAAGCCGGTCTAAAATTGTAGAACACAATTGAAAAGCATTCCAGAAAAATCAAAATTTTGGCTTTCTTTAACAAAACCATTTTCCAAAAAAATTTCAAGGCTCAGGCAATTGAAAGGAGGGAAGCTTGGAACATCGAAAGAATTTCTTCCCTTGCTTTGCTAAATTTAATGTCGATAGCTAGACGAAGTTAGAGCAAGCACTAATCCTCATAAATTGGATCCGTCAAAGGGACTTCCTCAACTCTTCGGGTTAGGATTGTGCCGTCAATGCAAGGCTTAAGCCGTTGGCCATTTACCTTGAAGAGTGATCCACTTGTAGGATCACGAAGTTCGATTGCTCCATGAGGAAAGACGGTAGTGACAATGTATGGACCATCCCATCTTAACCGGAGTTTACCCGGAAAGAGTTTCAAGTGGGAATTGAAAAGCCAAACCTTTTGTCCGGGGGCAAAAGACTTCTTGACGATGTGTTTGTCATGAAAAGCTTTAGTCTTTGCTTTGTAGATTTTTGCGCTTTCATACGCGTCATTACGCAATTCCTCAAGTTCATTTAATTGCAACGCACGATTAAAGCTGGCTGGTTTAAGATCAAAATTGAACCTTTTTATGGCCCAATAAGCACGGTGCTCTAATTCTACCGGGAGATGACATGCTTTGCCAAAGACAAGTCGATATGGTGACATGCCAATGGGTGTCTTATAAGCTGTCCGGTAAGCCCAAAGCGCATCGTTTAGCCTTAATGACCAATCTTTGCGGTCCGGTCTAACTGTTTTTTCCAAAATGTGCTTAATCTCCCGGTTAGAAATCTCTACTTGACCACTCATTTGAGGGTGGTAAGGTGTAGCAACCTTATGAATGACGGAGTACTTGGTAAGGACGGATTTGAGATAACGATTTCGGAAATGAGATCCGCCATCACTAATGATTGCTCGGGGCGTACCAAAACGACTAAAGATATTGGACTAAATGAATTGGATCACGACTTTATGATCATCGGTTTTGGTAGCCTCGGCTTCAACCCATTTAGACACATAATCCACCGCTACAAGGATGTACTCATAACCATAAGAAGATGGAAATGGTCCCATGAAGTCAATCCCCCACACATCAAAAATTTCAACAAATAAAATGTTGGTGAGGGGCATCATGTCTCTTCGGGACATGGATCCAAGTTTTTGACATCGTTCACACGATTTGTAGAAATTGTATGCATCCCGAAACAAGGTAGGCCAAAACAATCCGCTTTGAAGAACTTTGTTAGCGGTCTTTTTGGCACTAAAATGGCCTCCACAAGCAAGAGTATGGCAAAAATTTAGAATGCTTATGGCCTCGGTTTTAGGAATGCATCGCCGGATGATTTGGTTCGGGTAATACTTAAATAGTTCCGGATCTTCCCAAAAGAAATGCTTGACTTGGGAGAAAAACCGGTCCCTCTCTTGTTTGGACCAATGAGCTGGAATTTTGCCAACCGCAAGATAATTGACAATATCCGCAAACCATGGAAGAGTAGAATGTGAAACTTGAAGAAGTTGCTCATCCGGAAAGGAATCACGGATGGCTGCGAATTCTGAAGATTTCTCAATAAGTAAGCGAGAGAGACGATCGGCGACAACATTGTCGGTCCCTTTTTTATCCCGGATTTCAATGTCAAACTCTTGAAGTAAGAGGATCCATCGAATTAAACGAGGTTTTGTCTCTTTTTTCGCTAACAAATGCCTAAGAGCGGCATAATCCGAAAAGACGATGACCTTGGAGCCAAGAAAATAAGAGCAAAATTTATCCAAGGCGTACACCACAGCTAGCAATTTTTTTTCAGTTGTGGTGTAGTTCAATTGGGCATCGCAGAGAGTTTTGCTAGCATAATAAATGACATGCGGTAGTTTATCCACACGTTGGCCCAAAACCGCCCCTAATGCATAGTCGGATGCATCACACATGATCTCAAAGGGAAGAGACCAATTAGGGAGTTTCATGATTGGGGCGGATGAGAGGAGAATGCGAAGTTTGATGAAAGCTTCCATGCAAGCGTCATCAAAATTGAACGGAACATCCTTGGCTAAGAGATTACACAAGGGCCGTGAGATTTTGCTAAAATCTTTGATGAGGCGACGATAGAATCCGGCATGGCCAAGAAAAGAACGAATTTGACGGACTGAATTCGGAGGAGGAAGATTAGAGATTAACTCAACTTTTGCCATGTCTACCTCGATTCCCCGCTTAGAAATGACATGTCCTAAAATAATGCCTTCTTGGACCATGAAGTGGCTTTTCTCCCAACTTAGAATGAGATTCATCTCTTTGCATCTTTGGAGCACAAGAGATAAATTTTTGAGACACGAGTCAAAGGAGGAGCCAAATACGGAAAAATCGTCCATGAAAACTTCCAAGAACTTTTCAACCATATCGGAGAATATAGACATCATGCACCTTTGGAATGTTGCCGGTGCATTGCATAGACCAAAAAGCATGCGTCGATAGGCAAAAGTACCAAAGGGACATGTGAATGTTGTTTTCTCTTGATCTTGGGGGGCGATTGCCACTTAGTTATAGCCGGAATAACCATCAAGAAAACAATAAAAGCTTTGGCCGGCTAACCTTTCTAGGATTTGATCAATAAATGGGAGTGGGAAATGATCCTTCCTAGTTGATGAATTGAGTTTCCGATAGTCAATGCACACACGCCACCCGGTGGTGGTTCGTTGTGGCACGAGCTCACCCGCTGAATTTTCAACAACGGTGAGACCGGATTTCTTGGGGACAACTTGTGTGGGGCTCACCCACTTGCTATCAGAGATAGGGTAGATGATTCCCGCATCTAGCAATTTGATCACCTCTTTCCTGACCACTTCCTTCATATTTGGATTTAACTGGTGCTGGACCTCTCTAGTAGGCTTTGCGTCATCCTCCATATGAATGCGGTGTATACAAATAGAGGGGTTAATTCCTTTCAAATCTGCCACTGTCCAACCAATAGCTTCTTTATGCTCTTGAAGCACCGCTAAAAGGTTGGTCTCTTGGTCTTTTTGAAGGTCCGAGGCAATAATGACCGGAAGGGTTTGCTTTGGACCAAGGAACACATACTTGAAATGGGCCGGGAGCGGCTTAAGCTCAAGTTGTGGCAGAGATAACAATGATGGGATCGGAGGAGTGGTGGAAAGTTGGGGAAGTGGTTCTTTTGGAATTTTCCAAGGAGGTATATCCATGATAGCATTAATATCAAGCAAGGAATTGACTTCTTAAATGGCTTGATCAACATCAAAGTTTGAGAAGTCAAAATGGGACATGCAAATTTCAAGAGGATCTTTGCTTAGAATGAAGGGGAGAGATTCTTCAACCACTTCATCAATAACATCCACAAGAAAACAATCATCCTCATTGGAGGGATGTTGAGTTGCATGAAAGATATGGAGTTTGACTTGCATGTTTCCAAAAGCAATGTCCATCACCCCGGTTCGGCAATTAATTGATGCATTAGCCGTGGCTAAAAATGGCCTACCAAGGATCACGGGAATGTGCTTTTTTGGGTCATGGACTGGTTCCGTATCAAGAACCACAAAATCCACCCGGAAGTAGAATTTGTCCACTTTGATGATAACGTCCTCGAGAATACCTCGTGGATGCTTGACCGATCTATCGGCAAGTTGCAAAACCACGGAAGTCGGCTTAAGATCTCCCAAACCAAGTTGTAGGTAGACTGAATATGGAATTAAATTCACACTAGCTCCTAAGTCAAGGAGGGCCCTCTCGATTTTGCTGTCACCAATGACGCAAGAGATTGTGGGGGCACCCGGATCCTTATACTTCGGAGGAGTGCTGTGCTGAATGATAGCACTAACATTTTCAGTCAACCTCACTTTTTTTGGCAAATGATTTTTAGAAGTGCCCTTTTGAGTGCACAAATCTTTAAGAAATTTTGCATAGGGAGGGATTTGCTTGATAGCATCCAAGAGGGGCAAGTTAATCTTCACTTGCTTGAAAACTTCCCATATGTCTTGAATTTTACAATTCTTGTTCCCAAAATGTGTCGACTCTTGAAGACGTTGAGGAAACAGAGCTTTTGGCTCATAAGTAGTTTCCACATTTGGGGTGACATGTGTGGGATTTCCGTGAATGGTATTTGGACAAGAATTTGGATTTGAAGAGCTTGGATTTGGATTTTTCAAAGGAGGGTTTTTCTCACTTGTGTCTCCATCAACCTTGTTGTCAACCACTCTACCACTCCGAAGGGTGGTGATAGCTTGAACTTGTTCATGAGTCGGCCCACTCGGAGGGGGGTT
Organism: Cornus florida; assembly: GCF_030987335.1. NCBI lineage: Eukaryota > Viridiplantae > Streptophyta > Magnoliopsida > Cornales > Cornaceae > Cornus > Cornus florida. The sequence goes on from NW_026775576.1 coordinate 51,710,441, forward strand.
TTATCAATCACATGCATTCCTCTAGGATTTTCAAAAGGTTGAGAGGGAAGCTTGCCCTTGTCCTTTTGAAACAATTGATTCACCGAGTTAGATATTTGGCCCACTTGATTTTCGAGATTAGCTATGGATTGAGTATGAGAGTGAACCATTTGGAGAGTAGGCTGCAAGGATGTCAAGAGTTGCTTGTTGGCATCCATTATTTGCTTATTTAATGATTCCATCATTTGCTTGTTTGCAGCTACTATCTCATCAGTTGGACACACAGGAGGTTGATTGGAGACATTTGGATTGTAAGGAGGACGGTAGCTTGAAGAGGCTTGGAAAGGTCTACCTTGATATTGAGAAGAGGGCGGATTTTGCCGCCCTTGGTTTTGGAATTGGGAATTTTGTGGGGCTTGTTGCCGCCACGAGAAATTCGGATGATCTCGCCAACCCGGATTGTAGGTGTTGGAATATGGATTGTTCCCGGGCCGCGAGAACATGGCATTAGCTTGCTCTTGGTTAGGATTGGTAAATTGCTCCGGTGTGGGGCAATCTTCCGAGAGATGGAATGGACTAGTACATGAAGCACAAACTGAACTTGCCGAATTTTGAGACAATGAAGGAGGAAGATGTGGTGCCATCAATTGGTAGAATTTATGAGCGATGGCATCCACTTGAGATGATTCCTCCCTTATTGATTTTGGTTGACAAGGGTTGGTGTTCTTTGCAATGGTTGCGGTCGGAGCCCTACGAGAATTATGTTGAAGTGAATTTTTGCTTAAATTCTCAAGTAGGTTCCAAGCCTCATCCGCATTCTTGGACATGAACATCCCACCACAAGAAGAATCAACCATGAATCTATGGGTTTCGGTCAAGCCGGCATAGAAAGCTTGCACTAATTGCCATTTTGGGATCAAATGATGAGGACATTTTCGAAGAAGATCTTATAGCCTTTCCCAAGTCTCATAGAGTTGTTCTCCATCAACTTGACAAAAACTTAGAATGGAACGCCTCATTTGGTTGGTTTTACTCACCGGATAATACTTCTTAAGGAATTCTTGTTACAATTGAGCCCAAGAAGTAATGGAATTAGGAGCTAGGGAGTTCAACCAATATTTTGCCCTATCCTTTAGGGAGAATAGGAAAAGATGGAGATGAAGTGCATTGTCCGGAAAACCTCTCAACCGGATGGTCTAACAGATTTCAAGGAACTCATCAAGATGCTTAAATGGATCTTCATTATCAAAGCCATGAAATGATGGAAGCATTTGGATGGTGCTTGATTTGATCTCATATTGAGCTGCATCGATATTTGGCATTACTATGCAAGAAGGAGAAGCATAGGTGGTAGGAATGAAATGATCTTTAAGAGTCATTGGTTCTACATTAGGAATTTCAGCCCTTTCATTCCCCGAATTTCCTACGTTATCCCCCATTGTATTGAATTCAGTTTCAAGATCCCTTGTAAGAGTGGGTTCCCTAAGGTTCCGTCTAAGAGTTCTTTCAAGTGAATTTATATCAATAGGCGAGTCAAGTGTGGGTAGAGAGAGTGACCTACGGCCAAACATCAACAATTCACAACAACATCATCATAACAAATCTTTATCATCAACTCCACATACGATGTTCCCTTTCTCCTCAATTATCAAGACAGAAAATAAATGGCCACGACAAGGACCGATGCTTGTACACGAAATTAAACAAGATAATAGCCTCTACAAGGGTTTCACAACTAAATTAACTACTTCTAAAATTAATACATGTACTGTATCTACAAGTTCAAACTAGAAGTCAAGAGACTTACCTGGGGTCCTCTAGACTTACAATTTGCTAGCGTTCCCACGGTGCTTCAAGTCCCTAGAATCTTACAACACTTAAAACACAAAGATAGTCAAAACATACAAGGAATATTCACAAGACATAATATTTACAATCAAACTAAAATTAACCCTAGAACTTTGGTCGCTAAACCGTTTGCAGTCCCCGGCAACGGCGCCAAAAATTGATCGGTTGATCAACTATACATCAACCTTCGCAATAGCACGAATCATTGTAAAATAGGGCTATTGGTCGGGTAAGTCGAACCACTGGGACTGTGCTAGTCTTTGGCAACCTAAGAGTCTAGACTACTTTTAGAATGATGAGGGGGTATATAGAGTTTTGTTGGTTTGTCACTTATACTATGAATTGAAATATGCATTAATGAAAAACTTGCAAGAATTTAAGAGATGAAAGATGAGCAAAGAAGACTAAGGAAGTGAATCCGCCTCCATCCCTATACACATGCTAGATTAGACCTAAATTAGGGGAAAAACAACATATGATGGTCAAAAACTACATAGCAACACATAGTTGCCATGTAAGTAATCAAGAGGTACATTAGGTCTCAAACAAGTATAATCCATCAAAAGGGTAAACATGTTGAGACTACCTAACTAAGGTGTAGCTTATACACGTTTACTTAAATGAAAGACTATCAAATTCTTGACAAAATGATGAAGCACATGGAGCTAGAGATTAAGCATACACCATCAAAGGATTTCCTAAGCAATGGTCTATCAAAGTCACCTATCAACATGCCATTAAATCATTTCATAACCTTGTTTCCATTCTCACCATGTAAACTCAAGCAAAAAGATTAATACAAGACATCACCTAACATAAGATAATGAGCTTGAAAAAATCATCCATACTTATATAAACATTCATTATACCAAATGAAGTGCTCTTAGCTATGAAAAAGACCATAAATATACATTGCAATCCCCCAATATAGACTACCCTAGGACATGCTTACAAGGGAGGGACTTCATCACCTCCCTAGAAAAAGAGTTAGTTACCCATTGCTAAGCTAGAAGAAGGAAGAAGCTCCATCTTCATGGCCATTTTCGTGCAACCTTCTTGGAGCTTGAAGAACAGACCTCCTTTGCTCTCTTCTCTCTCCTCTAATCTTGTAGAAAATGTAGGATATGATGCATGTGGCCCTTAGTTGCCTTATATCTTTCAACCAAGCTCTCTCTCTCCTCCAAAGACATTCCCAACCACTCCATAAAGAAGGAGGGTGGAAATGTGGAAACCAATGCACAAGTGGGCTGAAGAGGGGTTATTTCCGAGCTGCAATCTGGCCAAATTTCGAGCACTCGAAGGGTGGCCTCGGGCACTCGAAATTAGTGTAATGAGCAACATGCAACTCTTGCCCATCTCTGACCCACTGTGGAAGAATGACCATAACTTTGTGCTCCAAACTCCGAATGATGATCTGTTTGACGATTTGGAGAGCTGATTCAGAGCTTTAAAAACTTCATGTTTTGATGAAGACCCAATTCTCAAGTCTGGTTGGTCGAAAATGGGGAGAAAGGCAGCACTTCAGTGCTGCCAGGCAGTTTTGCGCACCTCTGGTAAGAAGATCATAACTCTCTACTCCAAACTCCGAATGATGAACCGCTTGAAGATTTGGAAAGCTGATTCGGAGCTCTAAATCTTTCATGGTATGTTGGAAGTCCAGTTCTTGAGTTTTCCAGGTCAAAAATGGTGACAAAAGTCAGGTTCTACTGCTGCCAGAATTTCAGAATTGGCACCCTTTTTGTTCAAAATTCCACAAGGCATCATTTTTGCTTCCTTTTTGCAATTTAACCTGAAAATGTGCAAAAACATACAATTGGAGATAATCTTTATAAAATACACAAATAAAGAACTTAACTAATGCAATTTAGGGCGCTTGAATATACAATATTCGGCGCTTATCAGCGTCGTCACGTAAGAACTCCTCAAGAAAAATGGCAATTACAGCCATACCAACAACAACCAAATCAATCACTATGACTGATCTCCAAAATAACCATCATCATCATCGATTAAAAGGACAACACCTATCAAAACAAAACTAACATTGATTCCATCCGAACTGTACTTGTAGCTCGCCAGTACGGTAGCATGACAGTGCCATGCACCTACCCACAAACGTACCCGCCCATGAAAAAATGCAAGTTCCAGAGGAATCATCCTGAACAATCAAGGATCCTAAGAGGTCCATAACTACATAATGGCTCAAAACCAACAAATCCACCACTACGGTAACGCCAAATGACTCATCTCACAAGAGCCTAAACAAAAGGTGACCATCCACCTACCTCAAAATCAATGCTAGGTCGACAACAACCTACATCACCACGAGACTGTGACTACAATCACCATCAACCTCAACTCGTGCCTCAATGACCAAACCCGTGTCATACCAAATATACAACACAGTTATGCATATGCAATTCTAATCTAGCATACATCATATGTCATACTCTTTACATCAGAATAAAATAATGTTAAACAAACAGCATATAACATGTAACACATAAGCACATAAACATGTTATCAACTAAAACATGTTATCATAAAGCATATAAACAAATAGAGAATGGCAACAAAAGCATGATATGCACCCAAAACCCGTCGTCCTAAGGTTTTCAAACCAAGGAGCTCTGATACCACTTGTGATGGCCCAAGTTTTTTAACCCGGTACGTTAGTGATGAACCGAAAGATGACCCGATAACGGATCCAAAATGCGGAAGCAAAAGACAAAACAACGGTCTTTAGAGATACAACATGGCTCTAAGACACCATTATGACCCTCAACGAGGTCACGGAACCCAAAGGAATCAAATGCGGAAGCAACGTTTCAAAAACGAACAAGAATTCACCTAGGGGCAAAATCGTCATTTTTAGATTAAAAGTGGGTGTCATCGAGCACACCATTGTAAAGACAACGAAAGATTAATGAATTAGACTCAAGAATCACTTGATTCGGAGTCTGGATGAAGAAGATATGGCTAACGGAAGAAGAAGGGGCAAAACGGTCAAAAAATACCAACCCAAGAGCATCTAACCGGTTAGGAGACCTTCCTAACTGGTTAGGAGGCCAAAAATCTCGACCAAAACACTGCCCGTGCACATGTAACCGGTTACGATACCCCATCTAAACGTTTAGATGTGAAGGGGCAGTAAGGGTGCGACCCAAAAACCAGGCAGCAGGGGTTTTTCCGAAAAAAATGGAAATTTGAGAGCCTAGATGACATTTTCTGGAAAAGCACAAAGAAAAAACCTCCCTCAAAATTGAGTTTTCTAAGTGACAAACAAGAAAAATCAAAAAATACTCACTGTAAAACGCCCAAAATGCCCTCCCAAGAAAACTGGTCCAGAGGGTCCAAAAAGCTGCTAAATTTAAAAACTGAGAGCTGAACTTCGGAAGCGATTTTCGATGTCAAGACGACATTTTCTGGAAAATCACAAAAAAAGAAACCCCCCCTAAAATCATGTTTTATATTCAACCATATAAAGAACAGAATTTATTTCCCAAACTAAATTCCTAAAATACTCTTAGGTCAGAATATGCAACAAAAGTGAAAAATGAGTCCGTAGGAGGCTCATTTCACCAAAGAAGAAGCTTTGCCTGGAAACGACCATGCACGTAAACGTAACTTACCTAGTAAGATGTGCTACAATGGTCCATGGCCCAAAAATATGGCCGATACAAAATATGACCTCCCAACGGCCAAAATGCCATAAATGAAGTTTGATACGAAAACTTAGAATTTAAAATCATGAGATGGTTTCAAAATGCCGTTTGGCCCTTGGCCACACTTCATACATGGTGAATGAATGCTAATGGAAGAATCAAAATGGAATTCCCACACCTAATGCAAACATGGTGAAGCAAAAACCCAATGTTTTTCAATACTTTCATAATATTCCATGAAGTCAAAGATTACATAGGATACAAATTACATGTCATTGGCCTCCGGCCTCATCTCATACATGTCAAATACATTGTAAAGACTGTACTCATGTACACATTACATATATGGAATCAAATGTACAAATGTTGACATATAAGACTACAATTGGCATTCCGAGCCAACCTTCACAAAAATGGAAGTCTCCAAGTCCACCAACCATCCAAGCATAATGAAGACCTCAACTTTGATTCTTGTACCTGAAATATGCCCCAGTATCATAGGGGTGAGTAACATAAAGCTACTCGTAGGAAATGAGCATGTATCGACCTACGTTTTACAAGTTTGCATGATTTAATTATTGTGGTTCATTCCACCTAACGTCTATGTCAAAGGCAAGACTCGAGGAGCATCCTAGCTACTTAAGATTATTTCTAGCATCAATCACCTCATTCATGCAATTTTAGCAACATAGGGTCATGCTTATACAAAGCAACAACATAGGACCATGCTTACACAAAGCGACAACATAAGATCATGCTTACACAAAGCAACAATATATAGATTCTCAAGGTTATCAACTTGAAGTCTAAAATGCAACATCAACTAAATATAACAATTTAGCATAATTAGAATATCTAATACCACACATCAAGACATAGATTCTCTAGGTTATTAACTAGAAATCTAAAAGTGTGTAATCAACTAAATATAGCAATTTAGTATGGATGTACTTAACAACATCAAAATCGCCAATAGCCAAAACCACAAGTCAATAAGGTAAATATGATTGTCAACTTGGAATTGAATGCGAAAACAAATAGTGGAAGACTTGGACATCAAAGCTCGGATTTCTGCCGAGACAAGGCAAATTTGGAGCTACTAACCCCCAAGCAGCCTACCCAACGCGCGAACTTTTGACTTAGAGGACTCTTGTCCCCGTACTAGAGCCAAACCCTAGCTATCACAGCTTAACAATGTCCCAAGCAACTCCAAAATAATCCAAATAAGTTCACAACTTATAGACATTACTACTACATAGTAACAAGTTAACATTATAACTCTCAATTGTGCATAATAAGCATTTCATATCCATAATGCTATGAAATCACAAGCTAACAATATATTCATATTAGAAACATACTCTCATGAATATAAACTTAATAACAATGCTCTTCAATGCATATAACACAACCTAGTGAATACATCACAAGTCTAAATCCATGCTTTTAAAAAAGAAACAACTTCTAAAATATGATTAGATCCATGGATACACAAGATATAATTTAATTACATCAAAATAATTAAACTCTCTAGATTTCAAATAATTTCCAATTGGCCCCAATTTAACATATGTTAATAGACGTATCATGGTCATTACATATATTCACAGACAAGCTTAATTAGGGCCATGAAACCACCAAAATAGATTTTAATTAATTCCCTTAATTAAAGTCTCTAGATTTCCAAACTCAACCAAATGCTCTCAAATTAAAGTATGTTAACAAACATGCCAAAACTTAATTTAGAAGTATAATACAACTCAATTTCATGCAAGGTATGGCCATGAACTTAAATCTTTCACAAAAAATAAATATTAATTAAAAAGAGAAATTCTTTTTTAATTAATCCAAATTTAATATATGTTAACCAACATATTAAAACAAGATTTTCTACCATGCCACAATTCAAATCAAAGTTATATATCATCAAGAATTTTAAATCTTATACAAAGAATTAAAAATTACTAACTTTCTAGATTTGATACAAGGTACATATATAAGTTATATAATCATGCTAAACATTCAATACAACACACACAAAAGCCTAAAACATTCCCTACCTCCATTTGAGATGAAATCTCAAATCCCTACCAAAATAAATCGGCTCCGAATCCGACGAAACTACCAGGTTTTGTCGGGGACAACACCACGAACATGAATCCCAAGGAAGCCCCATCAAAAACACAACTTGACTTCAAACCCGAACTCAATAAATGGCCAAAACGAGATTCCAATCGGTTGGAATCGAAGGCCTAGCCGAGGGGAACAATAAACACTAAGGCATTAAGGTATTTCATTGAAGGGAAGAAGCTCAAAAGAAGAGAGAGAAGATGGCATCCATGGCTGCCTCTAGATCCGGCCAAGAGAGAGGAGAGAGAGAGAGCAAAAATCTTAGTTTTCACTTAAAGACCTCCTATTTATAGAAAAACTCAAAAAGTACCCCGAACGGGCCCCGCCGGGTCTGAAAAGTGAAATTCGAGCAGACGTGCTCAAACGGCAAAACTCTGTGAACAAAAAAGATTTCAAATGATAAAATATAAATAATGAAAGAAACGGCGTCGAAAACAGAGTCCCGAACAGAGAGTTATGCTCAAAACAAGTTTGGCGCAAACTAGGGCCAAAAACCCTGAAACTAGAAAACATCATCCAGGAGGAAGTTCTAAGAGTCCATGACTCGACGAAATGTGAAAATGAATCCCATACGAGGATCCAGGCTCAAAACAAGGCATTAAGCAATAACTTTCATTAATTGCACAATGGCTCCTCCAAAAAGTAAAAACTGCGAAACTGCCCCAGAATGAAAATATCTTCCAAAATATATTTTCTTAGATACCCCTAAAATAAAATATCTTCAAAAGATATTTATGAAAAATACCCCAAGAAAAGAAAAAGTTTCCAAAAACTTTGCACTTATGCCCCTATGGGCACCAGGGGCAACCAGAATACTTTCTTACGAAAGTAAAGATACGTATCTCGTAGAAATCATTAGGAATGAAGATACGTGAAGTCAGAAACCAACTCCGAACACAAGAAGTGTGGTTACACAAACAGAGTGACAAATGAGGAAAAGACGGAATAGGGAAAAAGACAAAAAGTGAATAGTGTAGAAAAACGAAAAATGTGGGAATGACTCGGTCCTCAAAGGAAGTTGTCAATCCACAGAAAAGAGTCTCGGAAATCACTCCAGAGCACTCGAGATGACACTAATCGACAAGAAACCAAACTCAGAAGGGAAAAGACAATGGAAAAAAAATTTATCCGAAAAATCCAGATCATTACAATTTCTGAGAATCATTGAAGCTTAACCATTATGAAATGTCACAGAAATTGCTACTCATTCTCAACTCTCAAAAAGAACACTCTCTCAGCTGCTGCAATCTTGCTTTTTCACATAAAGAGGCAGCTTTTCCACAAATGCTATAACAACATATTTATAGGGTCCTCATTTCAGCCCAACTATAGATAAGACTCTGTTACAATGTCTAATGAACTAAGAATATGGTTCTCTATCTACAGGACCACAATGCCCCATGGCAGTGGTGCATTCTTGCAATACATTTCAAATACAATCTCTTACAAATACCCCTTCAACTGACACTTGTTGTAAACCAGAAAATACTAAACATTATTATACAATTGTGGACCTTTTCATACAATGCACCATCTGTAGAGGATCTCTAATTGTCTCAGCACTGTGGATTGACCAGGATACCCTCGAGACCCTTGATAGAATTACATAAATGCCCTTCAATGAATATGCGAATAATCATTTGTTGCAGCTTGTTAAATAACAGTTTTACACTGAGGTAAAGTCACAATAGAATAATGCAGCACTCAAGGTATGTGTAACAATGTTGTATACACCTGTTAAAAGACTAAAATGCCCTTGTGATAGAATAAAGCTTAACCAAGAGCAACTTAAGCTTCATTAGACTTTGTTTAACCATGGTAGCATAATTAGTCCACTGAATTGATAGTGCTGTAAATTCTTACCAACATGAGTTATAACACTTAGCATATGGCATTGAAAGTGTAAAACACTTGATCAAACATGAATCAACAACTTAGCATCTTTAAACTTTTAAGGCATTAGAATTACCCGTGTTAGATCTCAACTATCTAAAGTAGAGAATGAAACAAATCACGGCTAAAATGGGGAAATAGAGATAAACTAAATTACTAACTAATGAAGATTAAGGGCTGAATAATGCATATTTCAACACTTATCAACAAGTATCTGTAAACTCAAATGGGGCATCCTTAGCTAGAAGATCGTTCAAAGTTCGTGCTATCTTACTGAAGTCTTTGATGAAGCGCCTATAAAAACCTAGGAAAGCTTTAATGTCGCGGATAGTTTTGGGAATAGGTGAATTAGAGATGTGATCAACTTTTGCTTTATCTACCTCGATTCCAGCACTAGAGATGGTATGACGTAGGACAATTCCTTTTTAGACCATGAAATGACATTTTTCTTAATTAAGAACGAGGTTAATATCATGACAATGCTAAAACACGAGAGTAAGATAGTGCAGACATTGTGCAAATGATGAGCCAAAAACAGAAAAGTCATCCATGAAAATTTCTACAAATATATTAACCATGTCAATAAAGATACTCATCATGCACCGCTGGAATGTAGTGAGTGCTTTGCATAAGCCAAATGGAATATGATGATAAGCAAATGTACTAAATGGGTAGGTAAAAGTGGTCTTGTGTTGGTCATCATGGTGGACAGGAATTTGATTATAGCCAGAGTAACCATCTAAGAAGCAATAGAATGATTGACCGACTAATTTTTCTAACATTTGGTTAATAAATGGTAGAGAAAAATGATCCTTCCTAGTCACACTATTGGGCTTTTGATAGTCGATTAAAACTCATCATCCTGTTAGGATATGCGATCAATGGGAACGACACTAATGTCGAGCTTCTTAGGAACCACTTAGACTAGACTTACCCACTAGTTATTAGAGATTGGACATATGATACCGGCATCAAGGAGTTTGATAACTTAGTACAAACAACTTCCTTCAAGTTAGGATTCAGTCTCCTTTGGGGTTGCTGGCAAGTTTTAGCATCGTTCTCGAAATGAATGTGATGTTGCACCACTAAAGGACTAATGCCTTTGATATCATCAATAGACCAACTTATGACTTCTTTATTTACCTTAAGAACTTTAAGTAACTGGGTCTCTTGGTGGTCGGTGAGGTCAGAAGCTATCACCACAGGAAAGGTATCAAATTCACCTAGGTCGGAGTGTTTTAAAGTCTCAGGTAGAGGCTTTAATTCGACCTTAGGGGGTCTTTCTCTTTTTCAGATTTAGGGTCATTTGGTGAAGACAATGATTCAAATTTGGGTCAATATTTGGGTATGTCAAAGATTGGAGTGGAATCTAACATAGCATTGACCTTACCAATATAATTATCTTCATCAAAATCAGTATCAAAATGTGCTAGACACTGTTGGATTGGTTCTTCAGGGTAGGATTACTCAAAGGTTTTAGCAGTCAACGACTCAATGAAATAAACTTCTTCAATAGAATCTGAACCGGGGGGTTGTTTCATCAAACTAAACATATTAACTTCTGCCTTAATATTTCCAAAGGTCAATGTTATGTTCCCATTTTTACAATTGATCAATGCATTGGAGGTAGCTATAAATGGTCAACCTAAAATAATGGGAATATGTTTACCTTGAGTAGGTTGGGTGTCTAGAACAATGAAGTTAACTAGATAATCAAAATTGGCACTTTGACAATCATATCCTCAATCATACCCTTTGGAATCTTAACCGATCGATCAACTAATTGGATTCTAACATTGGTTTTCCTTAAATTGTTTGATCCTAACTCTTGGTAAAAGGAATAAGGTAACAAGTTCACACTAGCACCTAAATCTAATAGGGTCAATAAAAAAAAATTTGCCCATCCTACAAGTTATAGTCGTACTACCAAGGTATTTATATTTGACCACAGGTTGGTTTTGTAGGAACGAGGAACAATGTTGGGCTATGAAGGCTTCCTTAGGAATGTTGGTTTTCCTCTTGACTAATTCTTTGATGAAATTTGCATAAGAAGGAATTTGCTTAATGACAATGAGAAATGGAATATTAATCTGAAGATTTTGAATATTTTTTAATATCTCACTGTATTGCAAATCCTTTTAATTATTGACTAGTCGGGAAGGGAAAGGTGTAGGTGGACATATGATGAAAGAGTGGGATCATCAATTTGAGGACCATTTTCTTTTTGGACTTTTGGAGAGTTTGTTAGACGAGACTTTGATGGTCCAGGCTTATCTTGGGTGGGTAGCTTAACCTTATTATTGATTTGCTTCCCTAACCTAAGGGTGATGATAGATAACACATGGTTATTTGATTGGTCAATGGAAGGGGAAGTTTTTATGTGATGAACCCCTTTGGCTTTAAGGTTGATTTCAGGTCGGGTAGAAAAGGTACCCCTTTGTCTTTCAGACAAATCAAAAGTGAGTTGACTCAACTGATTTTGCACTGATTGTTGAAATTTTACTTGGTTCTAAGTCAAAAGGTCAAAGTGACTTTCTAGCTTTTGAATTCTCTTATTTAATTGCTTATTTGATTAGTCGAGATTAACAGCAAGCATCTTTATAATGTCATCATGGATGGAAACATGTTGGTTTTATGGGACAGAAGGAACATAATTGCTCATGGGATCAAGTACTAGATTAGAATTGTTACTCAATGGGTTGATCGGTAGAAACTGACCTTGAGGAACTAGCAAACCTTGAGATTGAGGTTGCCTATTGGAATTACCTTTGAAATTGATTTGACCACCTAAGTTTTGGGGAGGCAAATTTTGTCACCATGAAAAGTTAGGATGTACTGACCCGGTCTTTTTCCCTCCTTTCTTTTTTCGGAGATTTCTTTTTTCGTGTTTTCCCTATTTCGTCTTTTTCCCGTTTATCATTTTTCCTTGCATAACCTCACTTGTTGTGCTCAAATTTGATTCCAGCTTTGTATGCATCCACGATATTTGATTTCCATGACATTTGTATTTTTACTTTTGTAGAAAATACATTCTAGTTGCTTACTTTTTCATAAAGGGCATGGATGCATACTTTCTTGTAAATATTATTGATTTTTGGGGTTTTAGTGTAATTATGAAAAATAATTATTTTTCGTCTTAGGGACCATTTTGTAATTTAATTTAGAAGATATTTTCAAAAATGACCTTTTTGTAATTTCTAAAAAGTGTGACAAGTGTCACACTCTCATGGGGCCACTTATTGGCATTGGGGTGGAGTAACTTAGAAGCTTAGTTTCTTGACACATGGAGGGTGGAGGTAAACCCATTTGTAGGCCTAGGATTGGACCACTTATTAGCTTAGATGGTTGACAAGTGTAGGCTTAGGATTAAGCCTAGGAAGGAGCCTTAGATTTGTGACAAGTGTAGGCACCAAAATAAGTCTTGCATTGTGTGTGTGTGAGAGGTAGTGTAAGAGTACATAGTGAGTAGAGGATTTTTAGACCTTCCACTCACCATTTTCATTTCTCCTTTATCATTTACACTTTTTCTTCAAAAGCCCTAACCTAGCCACCATTGGAGAAAAGCTTGGTTAATAGCGTTCTTTTTCATTTTGGCCTCCTTCCACTCACCTTAGACATAAAACCTTGGGAGACAAAAGTTTCTTGCTCTCCTCTTTATTAACCCTAAACTTGTCTTCCATTTTGAGCTTGGTTGCTTAGATTATAGAGATTCAATTCTCTATTGAGGTATGGGTGGTAGTATGTTTATATTTTAAGTGTTTTAAAATCTTTTGGGGTTTAATATATATTGTATACATACTTTTAATATGATAGTTTTGCATATTATAGGAAACCCTCACTTTTGACTTAGGGTTTATTGATATAAGCATGTATGATATGTATATACCTTGTGTAGAATGATTACATGACCTTGTAGTGTGTTAAATTATAGTATCTTCACATGTGGTAGTGATATACAACTCTAGTAGAATTATTGATGTTATATGCAAGTCTTGTTAACTTAAACTGCTATAAATATTATGATGATAATTCTATACTTGTATTCATTACCATTTGTAATTATCTTAGAAACTTATTGCTAAAATGTTAAGATTTAGAAGATAAAGCTTATTGTTAAGGCATGATTTAAATTGATTAGTTAGTGATATTATTTTGTGCATTACATCATACTGAAAACTTGTCATTGTTATGCCATTCTAGACTTGGAACCCTAAGACATGGTTTGTGTGGTTTCAAAAATACTTACACATGGAAGGTGGTTTACATGCCTTAAATTACGGTATATAAGTTTTGAACTTGATATATTTTGGATTCTCTTGGGATATTGTTACAAGTGACATGGCTAAAGTTTGGCTCTAGTGCGGGAGGTATGAGTTCTCCCTAATTAAGATAGTGCGCACTAGGGTGGTCTTCCCAGCGGGTTAGTACCCGGAATAACCATATTGATCTTGGTTTACCCCGAGACGTGATGTCCAAGTCTTCCACTAATTGATTTCGCATTCAATTCCAAGTTGGCAACCAATGTTTAATTGTAACTTGTAATTTTTGCTATTTGTGAATTGATGTTGTTAAGTACATTGATATTGTTATTGCATTGTTATAGAATTATTTAAGTTAGCTTAAGATGATCCCTTAGAACACCTTAAACATAGACGTTTAGAGGAATGCTCCCTTTTAGTCATCTATATTGATCTTGCAATGATATTGAAACTTTAGGGTATACGCATATGCTTCTTCCTACGAGTAACTTGATTACTCACCCTAGTGGTTTGGGTTGTTTTACAGGTAAGGAGACAATGTTTTTGGATGCTCATCATCCTTAGAGGCTCATGAGCCATTTGAAGCATTTTTGTATAAGGACATGCACTTGTTTAGCATGCTTTTCTTTTGGATGTTATATTTTAATTTACCATGGATGTATAGTAATTTAGAAGCTAAGATGGCTTCCCTCTTGTAATGTGTATCTAAATACATTTGGAAGAGTTCATTTTGTATGATTGACATGAAGCCAATGGCCATTAACTTGAAAGGTTGCAAGTATGCTTTCCTTAAAACTCAAGTATTGCCATTGTAGCTTATTTGTGAGAATTTGAGGCTTAGTATGCCAAAACTTGTAAATGTATTGTAATGAGGCTATAAGCCATTGTAGCACATCTATTTTACAATATTACATACACTTGCATGCTCATTTTGGCAAACAATACCCTTCTTAATAAAACAAAAACTTAAAGTTGCACTTGGTTGAGTTTTTACCCTCTTCTGTTCCATGGGCATTTTGGGTATTTCACAATGTATTTTTTTCATTTTTACTCATGTGGTTGAGTAGAAAACTTGATTTTAGGGGGGGGGGGGGGGGGGTGTTTGTGTTTTTGCAGAAAATGTCATCTTGGCCCTCAAAATTCCAATTTTTGCCAGAAAACCCTTGCTGCCAGTTTTCTTTGTTGAACCTACTATTTTTGCTTTCTAACAGGTTAGAAGGGGTCTCATAACCGGTTAGATGAGTGTGGGCAGTGTTTTGATCTTCATTTTTAGCCTCTTAACCAGTTAGGAAGGCTTGGTAACCAGTTAGATGACCTAGGGTTGACTATATTGACTATTTTACCCTTGTTTCTTCCGTTAGCCATATCTTTTTCATCCGGACTCCGAATCAAGTGATTCTTGAGTCTAATGTCATTAATTTTTCATTGTCTTTCCAATTGTGTGCTTGGTAGTACCCACTTTTACCTTGGAAATGGCTATTTTTCCCCTAGGTTCCTTTTTGTCCATTTTTGAAGCGTCACTTCTGCAATTGTTTTCCTTTGGGTTCTATGACCTCATTGAGGGTCACATTAGTGTCTTAAAGACACATTGTATCTCTAGAGACCATTGTTTCACCTTTTGCTTCTGTATTTTAGATTCATTATCGAGTCGTCTTTTGGTCATCATTGACACACCGGGTTTACAAAACTTGGGCCGTCACATTGGATGGTTTCTAGTATTAGGATGGTAAGTTTGGCTAATGGTATTAGCCGTTAGTCTTCTATAGGTATTAAAAGCACACACTTGAGCATCTGAAGGTTTAGAGTTATAATAGTCAAGACATACTTCAGTAGGATAAGATGAACTAGAACACACATTGCATTGCGCATTTGTGGACATGAGTGCAAAAACATCGAATTTTTTTGTCAAGTCTTTAAATCCTTCAGCTAGACTATGCATCATAGATTTTAATTCATTTTCAAGTTTGATCTCATATGAAGAAGATGTTTTATTGGTTTGGTCATTCCTATAAAATTCATCACGAGCGTTCCAATTCCAATTTTGGGCATTCTCAGCTAGTTCCTCTAAAAATGTGTAGGCTTGGTCAGGGTTTAGGCCTTGAATTTAACTTGGTACATAGACTCGACCGTGGTTTGGTTCATCTGTTTAGCTGCCTTTTATGAGAGTGAGTGAGTTCAAGCTTGCATAAGCTTTTAAAGAACTCATCACTTGTGCTAGAAATGCTAAGACAATGCACATCAATCATATAATTCATATTGGTCAACAATTAAGGCATGAGAAACCTTCATTACCATGAGTTGGTAACGGACATTAGGACCCCAGAATGCGCGTCATGAAAAACTGTGTTTTTGGCTAAGTGTGAAAAATGGATTTTTGAAATAATGATTATTTCAAAATAATTTTTCCCAGTAATAACTCTTTATACTTAAACTAGCCTAAACTGATTTTATCAGAATTTTTAACCAAGTCTACATTGGTCTACATAAGGATTCAATTTTACAAAAACAGTCAAAAATCCAAATTTGTACTAAAACTGAATTTCTACATTTTGATTTAGTTGGATTTCAATTTTCTAGTATTTTTTATTGAATCCAAATGGGGGGTACTTCCTTATTTACATTGTAAACTTAAAGTAAATTAAAGACATTTACTTAAATGTTTTCAATGAAAATAAGGTCTCTACAGATGTCCTGTAGAGCATGTCTAATCTGTTAACTTAGAACAACTCAAGAAGCAGCTGTTTCATTTTGGCAGACCGAAATGCATAGGCAAGTTATTTCGGCCTACCAAAATAAGGCAATCAACACATCTCATTTTATTTCGGTCAACCAAAACAAGTGTGGATTTTACTTTGGTCTACCGAAACAAAACTATTGAGAATGATGAAACCATTTCGGTGGACCGAAACAGAAAAGGGTGTTACTTCGGTCTACCAAACCAAGAGTACTGAGAGGGTGATATCCAACCTTAAACCATTTCGGACAACCGAAACACAAGGGTTTTTCATTTCGGTCGACCGAACCAGCGCGAATTCAAATTCAAAAGGCTATTTCACCTAGAATTGTGTGCCCAACAACTCTATTGATATCAGATGCATTAGAAACTCTATAAATAGAGTTGGGGTTTTCTAGTTTCGAGTTGAGGCTTTTAAAAGGAACTTCTACAGAGCTTTTGCTCTAGTTCCTCCATCTCCTTGTGGAGCTTTTACTCTAGTTGTCCACACAAGGAATCACCATTGAAATACATTGCATATCATTCATGTGATTCATCTTGCAAACTTAGAATTGAGCTTCTATTTGATTACTTTATTTGTAACTCTAAGTATGAGAGCTATAATTTATATATTTGTCTACATGGGAGACATTCTTTGTAAGCTTCATTATATATCCATTCTTGAGAGAAGAAGACCAAGAGGTGCTCTTGGTAAGGGAAAGCTTGTTTAAGCTATTGTAAGGGTTCTCTTTCTCAACCCATAAAAGAAAGAAGGTGTCTCTCTAATGAGAGGATTTGGTAAAGTTCTCCACCCACAAGAGTGAGCAATGGTTCCTTCTTAGCCATCAAAAGAAGGAGAAGCGAGATGCCTTCATTACAAGGTCGGTTCTTCACTCGCAAGCAAGAACATGTAAAGGTTTGCTCTCTACCAGTACAGAGGAGCAATAGTGGAATCCTTGAGAGGTCTTCTCAAGGCATGGACGTAGGCCGAGGTTGTGCTGAACCATGTACATTGTGTGTCTTTTGGTTTACAATTTCTCTAACTCTTACTCTCTTCATTTCCCTAGCATTTTCCATTTCATAATCTTAATGCTTTATTTATGAATATTATGAGATGGACATGTTAATTTGTATATGAGGAGGATGGGATGAATGCTTGGATTAAGTTAAATGAGTGATTGATTTTAGCTTAGACTATACGTCCTATAATTGATTCATATATAGCTAAAATGATGTTGCATACCAAGTGTTTGACAAAATGTATATTCAACACATCCCTTATCTTTAGAGTTTTTATACACACCAAGTGTTTGATAAATTTGTAATAAACTCTATGACTGTGTGTTTCATGTTATTTGCACCTTGAATGTTAATCACATCAATATTGTGCAAATGCTAATTCTTAATGGTTAGTTGAATTGAATGCACTGAAGCTTAAAGTAATTCATTTATTTGAATCAATGTAATCACACTTAGATGCATGACTAATAAGCATGATTCAATGTACAAAATGAATTAGTCATTTGCTAAATCAACCTACTAATGTGTAGTAATCTCATTAGATTACATTTCAAGTACTTGGTGATAGCTACACTACAACTCATTAGAAAACCATTCATCACAATGAATCAAATTAGGCTCTAAAGTTTAGAGTTAAAGAAAAGGAGCTTCGAGAAGCTAAATCGAAAAAGTTCCATAGTTTGCCAATAACCCTATTCACCCCCCCCCCCCCCTCTAGGGTCATTACTTGGGCAACATAACATATAACTAGCAATTTCACTTCACATTCTTCAATTTTAATCATGCTTAGTATGAAAGTCAAAACAAAAACTCATGAAGAGACAAAGCATAAGGCATTAAACAACCCTACCTCAATTAAGCAAGCTAAACAAGCCCTTGAGCTATGTCAAATTTGAAATTCCTACAAATGGCCTCAATGTTGATCTCAAATGGAAGTCCTCACTAAGAAGAACAACTTAGTTGTCTACCACTAAACATAAATCTCACTTTTAAACCCTGAAATCTTAGGTAGAAGCTTCAAGCATAAATGTATTTGTGTGTATATATGATGATAGAGATAGAGAGAGAGAGAGGAAAAAAAAAAGTGGCCGAAAATGGAAGAAAAAGGAATTGGTTTGCCAATTCTTCAAATTGTGTATATGGCCATCATTTTGCCAAGTGTCACCATGTGGTCCAAACTACCTTTCGGTTAAAGTTACCCATTTAACCCTCTCAGGTCGTGCAACTTCCCCACTTTACCCTTAAACTATCTTCTACATATATATATACACATACATATATAACATACCAAATATAATTAATGCAAAATAAAAATTAGGAATAATTCCAAAGCACAAAGTCAGTTCCGACTCCGAAAAATTCTAAAATCTATCTCGTAAACTCTAACGTGCTCAAAATGAATAAAATACATTTCCAAAACTCGTAAATTCATGAAAATGTCTCAAACCACCCTCAGGACCCACGTGGCATGCAAAACAAGGTATGAAAAAGAAATAAAAGAAAAATATCAAAAAATCCAAAAAAAAATCCGAGACATTACTTGTATCCCATATGATGGGCAGACCATTGCAATTTGACGTTGATGCCACTCACTATGGTAAAGACAATGTGCATATTCTATACAAGAACGGTTAGAAGATTGTTCTGGGTCACTAAAAAAAGTCAAAATTCTCAAAGGAAATTCAGTTATGTTGATCAACAGTGAGGAATTTTGTGGCAAAGAATTAACCGCCCCTAAAATCTTTGCTGTTATGTGCAAGGGAGAAGTGGTTGAATAACCTCATTTTCCAGTACCATCAATAATGCAGCCATTATTGCAAGAGTTTAGTGAGTTGGTACTGGAAGACTTGCCTGATAGTCTCCCTTCCACAAGAGACATTCAAAACCACATTGACTTGGTGCCCAGGGCAAGCCTGCCAAATCTACGACATTACTGTATGAGTCTCAACAAGAGTTGATTTTTGCGAGAACAAGTGGAAAAGTTACTACAGAAAGAGTTGATTCAGGAGAACATAATCCCATGTGTTGTTCCGGCCTTGCTAGTACCGAAGAAATTAACATGGCAGTTCAAAAATGTGCGTTGATAGTCAGGTAATTAAAAGAATCATCGTCAAGTATAGATTTTCCATTCCACGGTTGGATGATATGCTAGATATGTTGGTGAGATCGAAATCTTCACCAAAGTGGACCTCAAGAGTGGATACCATCAGATTATAATTCGCCCTGGAAATGAGTGGAAAACAGCGTTGAAGAAAAAGAAAGGACTATACGAGTGGTTAGTTATGTTGTTTGGATTATCTAATGTGCCTAGTTCTTTCATGCGGCTGATGAATCGGGTACTCAAATCATTTATTGGTTGATTTATAGTTGTTTATTTCGACGATATTTTGGTTTATAGTCAAACAGAGGCAGAACACCTTTTACAATTGAGAGGGGTATTAACAGCTTTGCAGAAGAATAAGTTGTTCATAATCTAAAGAAGTGTAGATTTGTCACCCCAAGCCTATTATTCCTCGGCTATGTGGTTTATAGTTATGGCATTCAGGTAGATGAGGAGAAGGTGAGGGCTATTCAAGAGTGGCCTACGCCGAAGAATATGGGGGAAGTATGCAATGTCCATGGCTTAGCCATGTTCTACCAATGGTTCATCAAGAAGTTCAGTAGTAATGTGGCTCCCATCACAAAATGCATGAAAAAAAAAAAAAATTCCAATAAGGAGGAGAAGCTGAGATGAGTTTTGCCTTAATCAAGGAAACACTGTTAACAACCCAATCTTAGCCCTTCCAGATTTTGAGAAGCTATTCCAACTAGATTGTGATGCCTTAATAGTGGGAATCAGATCAGTTCTATCACATGAAGTATGGCTAGTATCATTATACAGTGAGAAATTGAGTAAAGCATGCAATAAGTGGACGATCTGTAAGTTAGAATTCTATGCGGTGGTGGAAGCTTTGCATACGTGGGAGCATTATCTTATCCAGTGAGAGTTTGTGTTGTTTACAGATCATAAAGCACTAAAATCCATTAACAACCAAAACAATATTAATCAGATACACGCACGATGGATGACTTATATCCAGCGATTCATTTTATCGCTAAGACACAAGTCAAGTAAGCAGAACAAAGTTGTAGATGCACTATGTCAGAGAGCAACTTTCTTAGTGACTATGAGGGCCGAAATCACAAGGTTCGAGTGCTTGAAGAAGATATATGAACTAACGAAGAATTTGGCCAGGATTGGGCAGCTTGTAAAACAAGTCAATCTTTTAAAGCGTTTCACATGCAGGAAAGATTTCTCTTTAGTGGTAATTAGTTGTATATCCCCCGGAGTTTTTTGCGAGAGCAAGTAATTTGTGAATTGCATGGAGGAGGAATATGAGGATATTTGCAGTGTGATAAGACGTGAGAGTAGGTGGATGAAAGATATTATTGGTCGCAACTCAAGCATGACGTGGAGAACCATGTGCGGCGGTGCTCAATCAGCCGAACTAATAAAGGTTAATCTCAAAATATTGCCCTTTACACACTGCTGCCTATTCTAGATGCTCCATGGGAGGCTATATCCATGGATTTTGTTCTAGGGTTGTCGAGGACGCAGCGAAGAACAGACTGTAAGAAGATGAACGATATAGTCCAAATGGCCAATCTGTTCTTTAAGGAGATGGTTCGTTTACATGGGGTGCCACGATCCATTACCTTAGATTGTGACACCAAGTTATTGTCTAATTTTTGGTAGACTTTATAGAAGAGATTCAATGCCTCTTTTAATTTTAGTAACACCAGTCACCCCTAAATTGATGCCCAAATAGAGGTGGTGAATAATATCCTTAAAAACCTTATTTGCTATATTTTAGGAGAGAAACCAAAACAGTGAGTTCTTACTCTTGCCTAGGCAGAATTTGTTTACAATTGCATGGTGAACTAGTACATTGATAAATCCCCATTTGCAGTTATGTGTTGATGTCCTCCAAAGGTTGCTTTAGATTTGGTATCCTTATCGAAGTTATCGGGGAGGAGTGTTGCTGCAGAAAAAATGGTTGAGCACATTACTATCGTTAAGGAGATTGAGTGTTAAGAAATATCTAGAGGAAACTTACGCAAAATACAAGGTTGCAGATGACGAGAGATGAAGGAAGAGAGTATTTGAAGAAAGGGACCTGATTAGGGTGTATTTAAGAAAAGAGAGGTTTCGAGTGGGAACATACAAGAGGCTGAAGGTCAAGAAATATGGTCTGTACCAGATTCTAAAGAACATAAATGATAACGCCTGTGTGATTGATTTACCTACTGATATGGCCATTTCTTCTACCTTTAATATGGCACATACATGAATATTATCCGCCAAATTCGGATAACTTGGGGACGAGTTCTTTTTACGTAGGGGACACTGATATAGAACAGTAGCTCGCTCATGAGTATTTGAGCATACATGATCATCGCAAATCAATGAAGCTGATAGGGAGAATAGAAGAAAAAATAAATAAATAAATAAGAAAAAGTAAAAAGAAAATTTTGAAAATAAACAACAAGATTAGTAGTGGAGCTCACAATAGGCAACAATTTAATTGGTGTATTTGTGAATAATAGATAACTTGATTGAAGATTGCCAGATTTAAGGAAGATTTTGCTCCATCAAATCTCGACAAATATCTTTTTGAAATTTTCACTTAGTACAGTTTGATTGAAGATTTAAGGAAGATTATGCTCCATCAAATCTTAGCAAATATCTTTTTAAATTTTTCCTTTAGTATTATTTGAGAGATACTTTATTTTTTTATTTTTGCCTTACTTATGTAAGGCAAGAGATGTATAAGTTTGCAAACAGACATTTTTATCAATCTAATTTCAGTTTTCTATCTTGTGAGTGTCTTCGTTGTGAATTTCCAAAATTTAATTCAATTTTTTATCATTTTCGCTACGCTAGATAATACCAAAAAAAGAAAAAGAAAAAAAAATAGTAATTAATATTTTACTTGAATAAAGAATTACGTCATCAATTGATGACATCACTACTCGATCACTCACACAAATATTGTCATATTAATACAAGAATCTAGACTCTGTATCACCTCGGAAGAAAAATAAATAGAGTACTTCAGCAACTTTTTTAAAAAATTATATTTGTTCACCGACTGCCATGTGAAAACAATAAACCCCAGGGCTCAAATCCTCTGCTGTGAGTTACCCTACAGTCCCCTGCTGTGAGCTGATGAAAGGCCTTAGTTTGGCCACGTGTGCTTCAGTTTGTAATATGTCTGTGGGCTCCACTAAAATGGTGCAAAACGCATTATTCCGTTAAATCTGTCTTCCGTTAAACAACTATCTCTCGGCATCTCTGAAAAAGCCCAAAAAAGCCGGCTCTACAACTTAATTGAGCCGTCTCCAAAAAATTGGGTTGAGCCGTCTCCACATTTCTTCTTGAGCCGGCTGTCCATTATTTTTTTTTCTTTTATTTTTATTTTTTTGTGCTTGGCAAGGAGCCGGCTCTAAAAATTCTGATCACAGGAACTCAGATCACCTTCACCATCAAAATAAGTTATTGACACAGTTCTGTAAAACTAATTTCACACCTCTGTAAAACTAATTTGACACCTAAATTTAACATTTTTTAATTCTTTTATTTGTCATCTGTTAGTGTAAATTATGATATTTTTCTACTTGAAATTGACATTGGTTAAGCATTCTAGCATATTTGAAATGTTGGATAATTGTAGGATTTTTTTCTATAATCTTCAATAACCATTCTAGTTAATGTAAAATCTTATATAATTGTTTTTTTTAACTGAGTTGGCTTCATTAGGTACCAATTTGTTATCCAAATATTTTTTCTTCTCATGTATGCGGCAATTACATATTTCACAGGTTATTATGTGACATTTATGAGAAAAAATATATTGTGAAGTTTAATAAGTAGGGACACTGATTACCTTCACCATCAAAATAAGCTATTTACACAGTTCTAATAAACTAATTTCACACCTCAGCAAAACTAATATCACACCTAAATTTAACATTTTTTAA
Source organism: Cornus florida (assembly GCF_030987335.1). Lineage (NCBI taxonomy): Eukaryota > Viridiplantae > Streptophyta > Magnoliopsida > Cornales > Cornaceae > Cornus > Cornus florida. The sequence continues at coordinate 51,733,969 of NW_026775576.1, forward strand.
TTCTTTCATTTGTCATCCGTTAGTGTAAATTATGATTTTTTTTTTTTACTTGAAATTGACATTGGTTAAGTATTCTAGCGTATTTGAAATCTAGCGTAATTGTAAGATTTTCTTCAATAATCTTCAATAACCATTCTAGTGAATGTAAAATCTTCCGTAATTGTTTTTTTTTTTTTTAACTGAGTTGGCTTCATTACGTACCAATGTGTTATCCAAATATTTTGTCTTCTCATGTATGCGGCAATTACACATTTCACAGGTTATTATGTCACATTTCTGAGAAAAAAATACATTGTGAAGTTTAATAAATAGGGACACTGATCACCTTCACCATAAAAATAAGCTATTCACACAGTTCTACAAAACTAATTTCACACCTCTGCAAAACTAATTTCACACCTAAATTTAACATTTTTTAATTCTTTCATTTGTCATCCGTTAGTGTAAATTATAATATTTATTTACTTGAAATTGACATTGGTTAAGCATTATAATGTATTTGAAATATTGGATAATTGTAGGATTTTCTTCTATAATCTTCAATAACTATTCTAGTGAATGTAAAATCTTCCATAATTAATTTTTTTTTTAACTGAGTTGGCTTCATTAGGTACCAATGTGTTATCCAAATATTTTGTCTTCTCATGTATGCGGCAATTACGCATTTCACAGGTTATTATGTGATATTTATGAGGAAAAAAATATTGTGAAGTTTAATAAGTAAGGACACTGATCACCTTCACCATCAAAATAAGCTATTCAAACAGTTCTGTAAAACTAATTTCACACCTCTGCAAAACTAATTTCACACCTAAATTTAACATTTTTTAATTCTTTCATTTGTCATCTGTTAGTGTAAATTATGATTTTTTTTTTACTTGAAATTGACATTGGTTAAGCATTCCAGCGTATTTAAAATCTTCGATAATTGTAGGATTTTCTTCTATAATCTTCAATAACCATTTTAGTGAATGTAAAATCTTGCATAATTGTTTTTTTTTTTAACTGAGTTGGCTTCATTAGGTACCAATGTGTTATCCAAATATTTTGTCTTCTTATGTATGTGGCAATTACACATTTCACAGGTTATTATGTCACATTTCTGAGAAAAAATACATTGTGAAGTTTAACAAGTAGGGACACTGATCACCTTCACCATCAAAATAAACTATTTACACAGCTCTGCAAAACTAATTTCACACCTAAATTTAATATTTTTTAATTCTTTCATTTGTCATCCGTTAGTGTAAATTATGAATTTTTTTTTCTTGAAATTGACATTAGTTAAGCATTCTAGCGTATTTGAAATCTTGGTAAATTGTAGAATTTTCTTCTATAATCTTCAATAACCATTGTAGTGAATGTAAAATCTTCCATAATTGTTTTTTTTTTAACTGAGTTGGCTTCATTAGATACCAATGTGTTATCCAAATATTTTGTCTTCTCATGTATGCGGCAATTACACATTTCACAGGTTATTATGTCACATTTATGAGAAAAAATACATTGTGAAGTTTAATAAGTAGGGACACTGATCACCTTCACCATCAAAATAAGCTATTCACACAGTTCTGTAAAACTAATTTCACACCTCTGCAAAACTAATTTCACACCTAAATTTAACATTTTTTAATTCTTTCATTTGTCATCCGTTAGTGTAAATTATGATTCTTTTTACTTGAAATTGACATTGGTTAAGCATTCTAGCGTATTTGAAATCTTGGATAATTATAGGATTTTCTTCTATAATCTTCAATAACCATTCTAGTGAATGTAAAATCTTCCGTAATTGTTTTTTTTTTTAACTGAGTTGGCTTCATTAGATACCAATGTGTTATCCAAATATTTTGTCTTCTTATGTATGCGGCAATTACACATTTCACAGGTTATTATGTCACATTTATGAGAAAAAATACATTGTGAAGTTTAATAAGTAGGGACACTGATCACCTTCACCATCAAAATAAGTTATTTACACAGTTTTGTAAAACTAATTTCACACCTCTGCAAAACTAATTTCACACCCAAATTTAACATTTTTTAATTCTTTCATTTGTCATCCGTTAGTGTAAATTATGATTTTTTTTACTTGAAATTGACATTAGTTAAGCATTCTAGCGTATTTGAAATCTTGGTTAATTGTAGGATTTTCTTCTATAATCTTCAATAACCATTCTAGTGAATGTAAAATCTTCCATATTTGTTTTTTTTTTTAACTGAGTTGGCTTCATTAGATACCAATGTGTTATCCAAATATTTTGTCTTCTCTTGTATGCGGCAATTACACATTCATATGTTATTATGTCATATTTATGAGAAAAAATACATTGTGAAGTTTAATAAGTAGGGACACTGATCACCTTCAGCATCAAAATAAGCTATTCACACAATTCTAACAAACTAATTTCACACCTTTGCCAAACTAATTTCACACCTAAATTTAACAGCTCTTGGGATTTAATGGAGCCGGCTCTTGAAGTTCAATGGAGCCGGCTCTAAGTTGTTGAGCCGGCTCATAATAAATATGGAGCCGGCTCTCAGAATTTTTAGAGCCGGCTCCTTGCCAAGCAAAAAAAAAATAAAATAAAAGAAAAAAAAAATAATGGACAGTCGGCTCAAGAAGAAACGTGGAGACGGCTTAACCCAATTTTTTGGAGACGGCTCAATTAATTTGTAGAGCCGGCTCTTTTGAGCTTTTTCAGAGATGCCGAGAGATGGATGTTTAACGGAAGGTAGATTTAACGGAATAATGCGTTTTGCACCATTTTAGTGGAGCCCACAGACATATTACAAATTGAAGCACACATGGCCAAACTAAGGCCTTTCATCAACTCACAGCAGGGGACTGCAGGGTAACTCACAGCAGGGGATTTGAGCCCATAAACCCCATGGCATTGCACCTTGGTAAGAAAAGTCCAAAGGAGAGAGATAAGTAAAGCCCCTAAAGGAGGAGATAAAATTAATATTGAAGTCCCATAAAATATTGTACAAAAAATATGACATCACTACTCGATCACTCACATAAATATTGTAATATTAATACAAGAATCTAGACTTTGTATCACCTCGTAAGAAAAATAAATAAGAGTACTTCAACAACTTTTTTTAAAAATTTATATTTGTTCACCGACTGCCATGTGAAAACAATAATTTCACCTTGGTAAGAAAAGTCAAAAGGAGAGAGATAAGAAAAGCCTGTACGGCTGTAAAGGAGATGATAAAAATAATATTGAAGTTCCTTAAAATATTCTACTTATAAGAATTTCCAAACATTTAAAAAAGACTAAGGACAAGTTTTTAAAATATTTTTCAACAATTATTTGTGTGTACAAACGTAAACAAAGACTACAAAGACTATCATTCGGAAAAAAGACATTAACAAAGACTACCATTCGAAGAAAAAAAAAAAAAAATCATAAACAAAGACTCACAAGTTAAATAATGAACTTTCAAAGTATTACTCCTCAATTATTGTACTTATAGGATTTACCAAACATTAACAAAGACTGAACAAGTTAAGTAAAACGAGTTTTTAAAGTATTACTTCGCAATTATTTGTGTGTAAAAAACATAAACAAAGACTATCATAAGTTAAATAATGAGCTCCGAAAGTATTACTTAATATCTGTGTGGGGGCAAACATAAACAAATACTACCACAAGTCAAGTAATGAATTTAAAATATCAATTAAGCTGTTGGTATGTCCAAAACATATGCTGGACGTGGTAGTTAAGCTGGATCATATCACACCTGTTTATACAAGATGACACTTCATAAACTTAAAAAAAATAAAAAATAAAAAAAAAATGATGGCACTTCATATGTCTTGGCCAGAAACATTTTGGAATAATTAGTTAAAAATAGGATAAATTACATTGACCTATTTCAAGGTTTGGACAAATTTTATATATATGAAGCGTTTAAGATTTATTGTTTTGACCTTCTTTGAGGTTTGAGTGGTATACTCAATAACCACATTTTTCATAAAAAATTATAATAAAAAAAAATCATAAAATGACTAAGTTGCCCTTACACTCATTTTTTTTTTTTATAATATATTTTTTAGTAGAGGGTAATGGTGTTGGAGATAAGAAACTAACAAGAGATTAGATAGAATAATTGATTTTTTAAAATTTTATAATATATTTTATATTATAAAAATATATTACATATAAAGGTATAATTAATTTTTTATAATCTCAAGAAAGTCGGAGTAATAAATCTTAGAAAAAATAAGTATAATTTACCCTAAAAAGATAAGACCAGCCATCACTAGCTACTGGTGTTGTGATTTCCATTTATCAAATATATGGTTAAATTTGTGCAATACCATTTCTAGTGTAGTTGCATTATTGAATTTGCATCACAGCATGATTCAATTATAATATTGAAACATTATTGTATAAATAAAACAGTATGAAGAATTTGTAGACGTGGTGAGAGAGTAAATAATAATAATAAAAAACCCTTCACTATTAAGGGGCAATTTCGTCCAAAAAAAATGGCTCAGCAAATTATTTAAACGAACATTAGTTAAAGTATCTTGAGGGGGGTTTTTTCCTAAAAATATTCATAAGGGGTGATTTTTTGCAAACGGATGAAAGTCAAGGGGTTTTTTTTTACTATTCTTCCAAGAAAATAAAAATTTCTATTAGTGGTAGTGAGACGTTGCAGAAGTGAAGCGATTTATATTTTTATTTGTTTGGTATGTACTTACCTTTTATAATTGTAATTAGTGGTATTGGTAAATTTTAAATTTAGAAACTAGAAATAATGGTACTGGTTTTATATTAAAAGGAAAATATATAGGTGAGTTTGGAATTTGACCATTAAATTTAATCTAATGATCACTATAGAAAGTGTCGAATAATTTTCTTGCTCCACGGGGAGCAAGAAATCACTACACTGTATATATATATCGAGTTACTTAATCATCCGAAAGAATATTAAAATGCATTCCGAATATATTGACTAATTAATAAATATTTTGAAAACAGAAGTCCTTATAAATAGATATTTTGCAGAAATTATTATGTTTTTTCTTTGATTGTTAGTTCAGTGAATTGCTGGATGGTACTATATATCGTTGTTGTTGGCTGGATGAGGTAATTAAGCTTCACATTGGACCAACAATTACTAAAAAGGGATATTGCTTCAATGACAACCCTCATTATGGATATGATTTTATTATACTATTTTAAAAACTAGGTTTAATATAAATATATAAATTGATAAAGAAGTGCAACTCTGATAATTTTTTTCATAATTTACATTACCTTATACATGAGACGTGATGTCATGGATTAGGCTTCTTAAAAGAAAAAAATTGACGAGATGGAACTCTACAAGCCTTTGAATTTTTGAAATTTTGAAAATTACTACATGTCATGATTAAAGGAATTTAATTTAATTAGTATAATTTGAACAATTATATTTTAGACAATAAGTCAAAAAATATAACCTCTCAATTTGTTGAGAGGTTTTTGGACAAAAAAAATAAAAAACTTTTAAAGGGAGGTTTAGAGCAAAATGCTACAATTTAAGTTCCTTTTGGCATCATGAGCCTACGTCTCTAAAATTGAGCTTTTATGATTGCACCAGGAATCCGATATAACTTTTCTTTTTCTTTTTCTTATCTCATATCATTTTAAAACATATAAGGTGTATCCCAATTTAAGCCTATAAATACATGACCCTCCACCTCCATTGGGCCACACATCAGATCAAAATCTATTACAAAAGAGAGAGAGAATGGAACAAAACACTTTGGAGAGCTTTCTAAATGCAAATAATGGGAATCTGTCCCTTCAAATGCCAGGTGGTGAGCAATGCTTGATAGAAACCACTACTGATGGAAAGGTGAAAATTGTGGGAGCTGATGGGGAGGTGAAAATTTTCGATTGGATTACTCGGGTTGACCCAAACGACCCTGTAGTGAAAGAGACCGGAAAGAAGGCTGCGGAACAATATGGTAAGGTGTTCGTGAGTGTCATTGATGGCTTCAAAGTAAAGGTTATTTTCACCACTGCTTACTTTCTCGTTATCGAGGCCAAAGACAGCCAAGGTGCTAAATATCTAGACTTGACTGCTGTTGTTGGAAACAAAGTCCTGTTTTTCCAGGCTCTGATTCCGATTTAAAAGTTGTGTGTGCAGTACGATACTGCATGTGTAGTTAATTGGCAGATGAATGGTCCCATTAAGATCATATACATATATATAGACACACACACACTTAATCTTATCTGCCAATCTCTAATAATACTAAATAAAAGGACTTCTTGTTAGCCCAGCTCTATTATGTTTCTGTATTATTATATGTGTTATTTTGTATCACGCCCAGAATTTTTTCCCAAACCAAAAATCCAAGCTGTGAATTGTACGGTTTAAAGGGTACTTAATTATTAGAAGCATATTATCGGATGGGTTTAAATGAATTGATCACCAAACTATTACTAATTAAAAGATGAGCAGTGATGGAGCAATCGAATCTTATTCTCAAAATAGTCACCGAATCATGACGTGGTTTGGCCACGTCAGACTCCGTAAAAAATAAGACTCCAAAAATAAACCTCCTCTACAATTTTTGGCATAAATTGAAGGAAAAAATAAAAGAATAAAAGCATGCTCAATGATTGTGTGGATAGATAAAGTCAACGGTGTGAAGATATGGTGATTAAATTAAAAATCTGATATATATATATATATTCTCACAAATTAAAAAAGTTAAATAAGAACATATTCTCACAACAACGTCGATCTGGAATTCACACTCCCTCTAAGCTTTGTAACGAGTTTTCTTCTCCAATAGCTATTCAATCGCTACCCTCTTTCACAATTTTTGAAAGCAAGAATTAAGGCAAAACATGAAATCGACATGGTAATGGTAGAATCGAAGAAAATGGGGTCTTTTTTTTTTTTTTTTTAATTTTATTATATAGTCTTGATAGTAATTTATATAAATCTTTGTGATCTATCAGATGGAATCACTAGCCTACAAAGTCCAGAGAAAGTGAAAGTAATAGACTTACAAGATCTCCAATTTACTTAAAAGTTTTTCTGAAAAATGGAGTCTTTGTTTATATCTAAAAGATGGGGTATTAAAAGACGATTTTTTTTTTTTTTTTTCTTCTTAAAATTCTTACGTGACCAATCCATCTCACGATTCGGTGATTATTTCGGGGATATTTTTCGAGTATTCTATCATTTTCCTTAAAAGATACATAGTTTGACAAACTCACGTTAAATAATATCTAAATAACGATCTAGAACTTCGTTGGAGGCCAAACAAGAACCATTCGCCTAAATATTTATTAGAGACTTCATGATTAAAAAGTGTGTCAATTCTAAATAAATTGTTGATAAACTTGTCATTTAAAAGTAGAATCAATATAGTTTAAGAATAATTGAGCCATGATTTTATTTCAGGGGAATATATATATCAATTATCCTATGTTTTTCATTGATTTTATTTGCCTTAGTTGATTTAACAATGTATGATAGTCTCATTAAAAACAATAATTGAGCTAGAAATCAATTTTATATGAAATATATTCAATTTAACAACGCTGCAAGATAGAAGTGTAATAATGGTGCATGAATTAATATTGAAATAGTACGTCATTATTCGCAAAAATTACATGAAAGAAAAATTTTAAAATACAAAGTACACACATTGAGTTCATAACGTCATAGTAACAAAATTAAATAAAAGAAGAGAAAGAAAAAAGAATAAGAAGTGAAAAAATGATTGCTGTATATACCACATGTATGAATGCAAAAAGAAAAGAAAAAATTAGTAGAGGAAGAAAGAAAAAAACAAAAGAACAAGAAAAAGGAAAGAACTTTGAAAGGAAAAGAGATAGGCTTTAACTAAATAAGTAGAATGTAATTTTTTTTTTTAATAAGGAATTTGAAGAGTAAAATAAATTAATAAAAAAAAGAAAAATTCAAGTATTTTTAGAAATAACTTTAGGGGGCATTGTCTAATAAGGCCAGGAGGCCTGTGCCTCCTTAGGCCTTAATTGGCTCCGCCAATCCATTCGTTCTAGCATTCCTGCATTATCCATTTTCTAAATCGGCTGACCTTGCCAATTTAGTGGTCAACAACATTTCCATTAAGAGATCGACTCTCGTGTGAAAGTTTTCAACTATTGTAGTTTTAGCTTGTATCGATTAGAGATGTGGTCGAACATAGTCTCTTTTAGAATAAATAATCAAACAGGTGATTATAGAAAGTGAGAACATAAAACTTTCTTTAAGGTTCTAATTACCTTAATTAAAAGGACTTAAAAAGAAATGAATTACAACACTATCGTCGTCTTCCACTACCTCCACACCACTGTTGCCTTCACTGCCTTTTGCCACCACCCTAACCTCCACCACTACTGCCACCTCCACCACCACCCACCTCCACAGCATTCTACCACCACCATCGCCACTGACTTCCAGTACTGCCATTGCCTTCCACCACCATTTCTACCACCACCACCATTGCTACCTCTATTACCTTCCACCACCACCTCCACCATTATCACCTCCACTGCCTTCCACTACCGCCACTGCAATACCCCCCAATTCTTCAAGCGTGGGTTGATCAGGTCTACACCCAAAAATCAGGGGATATTAAAAAATTAATAATATGTAAGCACGAATTACAAATGAATAAAAAATAAAACGCTGAATGAAAAACCAAATAATTAATAATTAATTTTTTCATAATATAACCTCCAATAAAATCTCATAATAAATAAACCTCCAATATCAACATTGTAATAATAAACCTCCAAGAGTACAACTCGGGAATCCAAAAATCATGGACCCCTATAATCTATAAGTATGAAATAATAAATGTCTAAATCTTACGAACAAATAAATAAAGATAACATCATACGTCGATAAATCTGGAAGAGGTGAAGGCTGTCTCTGATTAGCACGAACCCAACTCTATGAGTGAAACTGACGTGGACCTGAAAAATATAATAATGATGGGATAAACCCACGAGTAAGTCCTCTTTACTACTACCCAATCAAAGAACTGATAAACAATACATCCTAGCTATAAACTCATGCAATAGCTACATAGTCAGACATATATATACATACCAATAGACGCTCACTCTGTATAGGGCAACATCATTCGAAAAATCGCACACAAAGTGATCAAACATCCTTATTAGTACCAGGGCTGACAAATCACATATACAATGTAATAACCCTGTCATTTTCCTTCCCAACTTTTTTCGAGTTTTCTTTTCCACCACTTTTTCACTATCTTTTCATTTTGCATAACCTATTGAGTCGTGCTTGGATTTGATTCCGGCCTTGCACGCATTTATTTTACTTGATTTCCATATGATACACATTTTTACCTTTGTAGAAAAGCATACTAGATATTTACTTTTACCCGTAGGGGTGTAACTACAAAGATTCTTGAAAATTATTTTCTTTACTTAGCGTATCTCTTGTAATTATCTTTTGATGTTATTTTGTATATAGGGTACTTTTAAATGTATTTTTTGAATGACACTATATTTTGGGATTTTCGGGAAATTCACTTTTTAAGTTATCTAATAGAGGGGTCTTTGTGTAATTATGAAAAGTTTTTGAAAAAGTTTCTCATTTTGGGTTCAAATATTCATGACTTTGGCACTTCCAAATTATTTTTCGGATTTTATTTCATTTATTTTGAATTTTTCTTTCCCGTTAGTCGTCAAACTTGTTCGGAGAATAACTTTTAGCTCGGGACTCGGTTTTCGACCCCGTTTCTTCTGTTGATCTTAGAATTCCATTTTAGAATTAAAAATTTTCATTCGCGGACCATCTTTATTTGAGTGCATATTGATAGTTTTCACTTTTTGGACCCGGGCAGGGCCCGTTCGGACTGTTCGGGACACCTTTTTGACCTATTTTAGGTAGGTGCAGGATAAAGAAAGTTACTTTTTCATTTCTTCTCCTCCAAGCTCACTCCTAGCCGCCATTAAAGGAGCAAGGGGCTGCCATCTCTTCTCGTGTCTTTTCATCTTCTTCCTCTATGATTCTCCTTTTCCCGATGAAGACTTTTTTTATGTCCTCAACGACGTGGTGATTTCTATCCGATCAGATTTTGATTTGCAGCACTTTGATTTTTGGGGTGTGAGTTTAAGCTTGGATTTGGGTGTTGTCAAAAGGGGATTTCTTACTCTCCTCGTTGTCCCCGTCATAACCCCGAAGTTTCGCCGCATTTGGTGAAGTTTGATTTTGGTATGATTTAAGATTTTCATCTCAAAGTGAGGTAGGGGGTGTTTCATGTTTATAATCTTACTGTTTTACATGTTTTTGAGATTTATATAACTTGTATACATGTCTATAGTTTAGATTTAGAAATGAGTATTATTTTTTTATTAAATGATGATTTAATTTCATAGGTGAAGTTCTATAGACATGTTGTGTCAGGAGGCGGTGTTGCAGTTGATCCGTCAAAGATTAAGTCACTGATGGATTGGGAACGTCCGAAGATAGTGTTTGAGATTCGAAGTTTCCTTGGCCTAGTAGGCTATTACAGGAGGTTTGTTCGGGATTTCTCTTGCCTAACAACACCTATGACTTAGCTTACTTGCAAGAGGGTCAAGTTTGTATGGAGTGAAGCTTGTGAGTTGGCATTTCGGGAGTTGAAGGTCAGGTTGACATCAGTACCAGTTTTGATTATACCTGAACGTGGTTTGGGTTATGTGGTCTTTTGCGATGCTTCCAGAGAAGGCTTGGGTTGTGTTCTGATGCAGTTAGAGCAGGTAGTTGCTTATGGGTCTAGATAGTTGAAGACTCACAAGTTGAACTATTTGACACATGATTTGGTGTTGGTAACAGTCATATTTTCCCTGAAGGGATGGAGATATTACTTGTACGGGGAGAAGTTTAAAGTTTTCTCCGATCACAAGAGTCTCAAGTATCTTTTCTCTCAGAATGATTTGAACTTGAGATAGCGCAGATGGGTTGAGTTCATGGAGGACTATGACTTTGAGTTACAGTACCATCTGGGTAAAGCCAATGTAGTGGCCGATGTGTTGAGCAGGAAGTCACGAGGAACTCTAGCTAGCATTTCCATTCATAGATGGAAGATGCTGGAGGAGCTTGCTAATCTTAGATTGCTGTTGTGTTGGGATGATTCTCCCGCTACTTTGTTTAACCTGGTTCCCCAACCAGCTCTTGTTAGCAGGGTTATTGAGGCACAATATGAGGATAAGGAGATGAAATCCATTTATGCACGTATTTCTATTGGTGAGGATGTTGAAGGTTGGACTTTGCATTCAGACAATGGTCTCAGGTTCAAGGGCATGATGTTCGTTCCTCTGTCTTGTTGTGATGATGTCTGGTGTGCTTGTCGCTGGTATACCCAAATTTGTGCAAAGATATATGGACTAAGAGTGTGAGTGTAAAATGTGGACAAGTTTTACATTTATAAAAGCCACTATTACCTCTAACTTAAAATATAGCTAGGGTGAGTAGGGATCGTCCCAAGGGATTTTAGGCACTAGCAATGGAAACAATAAATAGGCTTAGTAGGTCGAGAGATCAAAGATTAGTTGGATTGATTGATTAAGCTTATGCAAATGAGATTAAAGTAAACAAAATTCAATGATTAATAAAGTAGAGAAAGATATAGAGGTGAGGACTTGGGGTACTAGAGCTCACCACTAAGCTTGACTTCACTAGACACTAGCAATTCTATATTAATGGGAAAATTGACTTGTAACTTGTGTGTGTGTGTGTGATATTAATTGAAACTAGGCATGGATGGTAAATAAGCATAGATTGTCAAGCCAAATCAAATGGTAAGCACAACCTATCAAATGAGACTAAAATTCATTCAATGAAATCACAATTTATGCACAAACAACTACCTACACATATACATCTAATGCATTCATAAGTATGGAACACCAAGGAACAAGAGTAGATTGTCCACCTATCTATGAATTTAAAACAACTACATTACATCTACACTAGAGACATGAAATTAAACTAAGTAAATTAAGGGTGTGGTATAATCCATTAAGAAACAAGTGTGAACCATCAAATAAATTGCAATAGTATTTAATTAAGCTCTATGTTTTGACCATCTCTAGATTAACTTCATCCATACTAATAAACATGTATAAATTCCACTAAATCTAGAGAAAAACACATAAATCATCCATTCTAGCATACATAAACATATGGTTAGAAGTAGATAATCAATTGAAAGCATTAATCCATACACATCAAGTAGAAACTACAAGATATATATATATATATATATATATATATATATATATATATTTAAATCAAAGATCAAAACATTGTTACAAATAAATCTCCAAAAATATACAAAGAACTAAGTCTAGGAAGCAAACTTAGGGGCTACTCAAGCCCCAAGTAGATGTCTAGCCACCCATTGAAGTAGTCATCCAACCCTCAAGGGTTATCTCCATGGTAGGAATGACCTCCTTCTTGATGGAAACCTATAAGAATGGAGGAACTCCTAAAATGTGTAAAAATCTCTAATCTCTAACCTCTGGCCTCTTCTCCAAGATATGAATATCCAAGTTATGAATATCAAATCTATAACAATTATTTGCTCTAAAAGTGGCTCTTAATCCTTATATAGGCAAGTCAAAATATCACACCAATGGTCTGGATTCGTGCACCAAGGTCCTCCAATGATTGCACTAACTTTTAATGAGCTGGAATTTGTCTTTTTTTCAGACTTGAGGAAGTTCGATCGATCGAACTGTGTTAAGATCGATTGAACGTGCTGAGATCCATTGAATGCTGTAGAGATCGATCATCCTTGGCGACGCCTTTTTGAATAAAGACAAATCTCTGAGATATTTTGGGATATTTTTGGGAAGAAGACAAAAGTGGTAGGTGGGTGGTAGGTATGGATAAGATCAAATCATTTCGATTGATCTAGGAAATGTTGGATCGATCGAACTTGTTGGATTCTTTTGGATAAGGACAAAGGCTTGGATCCATCTTGAACTGTTTATATCGATGAACTTTCGATCGATCGAAGAAATGTTGAGATCGACCGAACATGTTGAATTTCCACACTTTGCTACATTTTGCTTCCACTTTGCTCCTTTCTTCCATCCAGCTTGAGTTGACTTCTTTTAAGCTCTTATTTGGCTGAATTAACTTATTTTTGGGATAAGTGCCTGAAAAGGGCAATAACATGAAATTAGTCTAAAATGGAAAAGTAAGATAGATAAAGGTCCTAGAATAACTTAGCTTAAGGGGTTTAAATGCGTAGTTTTCAGCACTCATCACACCCCCAAACTTAAATATTGCTAGTCCCTAGCAATGAACTAGAAAGTAAAGGGAATGAAATGAACAACTATACAACTATGAACTAGAAAGCAATAAATAGATAACGCCACTTTCGTAGGGAACACGATTGCATTTAGCATATGCAACAAGCTTTTTAAACCCCTAGGTTACCCCTAGTGGATGATTGAAGTCTCGTGAGGGTTTCTAGATATGATACCCACAAACATAAAGCTCTTTCTCACTAAAAGGACACTAATATTCCAAACAAGCATTGGGAGAAAACTACCTCAAGTATGCAATTTTTCAACCATTTCTAAGCAATCTCCCAAAATTTCAACACCAAGTAAACAAGTATGGTCCTCCACATATTAAGAAAATGATCCTGCAAATCAAAACAACTCTAGAATCCTTTTTGAGTCAACCAGCATCAATTATATTGCTATCTTAGCCAACTAAAGAAATGATCACATCCTTACCCTCAAACAAGCACACAAATCTAGTCCCGATCATCAAAACAAAGAGTAAACCTTTTATTAAAGCTTTATTAAACTAGGTGCGCTTATTCTTTTCACTCGATTTTTTTTTTTTTTTTTTACTAATCCTAAGGATCATAGATGGAAGCATAGTGTAATGTGTTGATCTATTAAGCTTTCTAGCGATCCATGAGATCGAGCGTTAGGTCAATGACTCCCAAACCAGACGGCTTTAGGGAATTAGGCGTTCAAACACCCCTAAGGACTTACAAGCTCATATCAACTAGGCTATAAATCAAGACAACCTTCATCTAATCATTTCCTATTTCTCATCTTTTGGGAGAAGTCTTCACTTTTTTATTACTTTTTTTTTCTTTTTCAAGTTCAATTATTAACCTAGAGTTTGGGCCCTCTACCTTTCGGCGCGAGAAATTCAGTGCTTGATAAGGCTAGAATCCCGGCTACTCAATGAAAAGTGTTTGTTATCCACTTTTATCAAGATGAAAGCTTTCAATGCACTACTAGCCCAATTGGAATATAACTAATTCGATAGTCAACAAAGCATATACCCCACAAATGAATGCTACTGTGCGCCTGTGCTAGTGTAGAATCCTAAAGTAAATCTAAAAAAAATCACAAATCATGATAATGTGGACCACAAGTGCAAGCAAGATATCAATCTTTCAAAAAATTTACTCCTAAATGGCATCCACAAGGCATACAAGGAGTATTGGACTCTCAAGTCAATCAATTTTTTAAATTTTAAGCAATATAGTCCTCAAAATATCAAAATCATAGTTAGTGATGGATCAATCATAGAAATCCCTCAAATACACAAGTTATGCTCAAAATTTTGAATTGAAAGCAAATACTGTAAAGCACACATTACCCCCAAACTTAAATGGCACAGTGTACTCAATGTGCAAAGAGAACAAAGGAAAGAGTATACCAGTGCGGCTATGGCAAAGAATGGCCAGGACAGAATTATCCAAATTGGGTGGTATAACCACCCCCCCCCCCCCTCAAACTTGGGATTAACTGTGGTCCTGAAAAAATGGCACTAGGAGAAAAGCTGATCAGATAATAAAGGGGACAATAATGGTGCACAGTGGATATGCAAGTGTAAATGGGATAGTAAATGAACTAATAAGAGAGGAAAATGGTGGTCCTGAAAAATTCGGGTAGCACTCTCTCATTGAAGTCACTGGGATGCACCTGATAATGGAGTTAGTCACAGACAAATATATCAATAAAATAATATGACATCCAAAAGATCATGCATAAAATAGGAAAATAAAAACAGTATTATGGTATATCACAGTAATAAGGCCAACAGACTAGCCGCAAAAATATCAGATCAGTATTAATATAGTAGTAATGTATCACAAATATATAACATGATAAAAGAGAGGAATATAGATCAGGCAGATGAGGTAGGGCGAGTGGGGTGTGATACCCTAATATCTCTAGATATGCCCTGCAGCGCAGCTAAGACATCGGAGCGAAGAGATGCAACATCTGACCGAAAAGAGACAATTACGTCCTCCAAGGCCTGGATACGCTCTCCAAAGCCAGGTGTCGGTGCTGGAGCCTCAGGTACCACTGGATCAGGAAAATGATGTGTATCCTGAGCCTGCTCTGGGAAATGTAATGGTGACCCCGCTGGAGAGTGATGTGGTAACTCCTTTACTAGAGGCTCTCGCTTCAGATCAATGTCTATATGTACTATAGCCGTCGGTGCGACTACTGGATTGTCTGCTGCTGCTGCCATTTCCTCCCCCTCAAGCTCCTCAGCTGCTAGAAAAGTGTCCTCTACCAAACTCTTGATAAGAGCATTGTAGCTCTTATTCTACTCCTTTTTGCCGTAATGGCAAGCTCCTGTCTCTGAATACTCATTTGGATGGAAAGGATAGTGCTAATCTCAGAGGGTCTGAGTGATAAGATGGCCAAATAGGAGGAAAGTGGCCGGCTTGGGCTTGGCCTTGCTAATATAGGTTGAATACAATCTTATCATGACACTCCAGTAGAGTGCCGGCATGGATACCCAGTGGCCTATGTAGAATGAATATAAAGCAACCAGAAAGTCTGAACGCCTCTGGATCTTATGGCCCGCCATAGATACGTTTCGAAATAATGCTAAATCGTAGAACCAAAGGTCATCAGGCAGATAAGTCTGGGTGGCGAAAGTCTCGCCATCTGCATAGTGGCTAGTCAGTGCCACGGTTATGTCTGCGTAAGAAGGCCTCCACTCCAAGAGAGGATAATGAATATCGGGAGGGCAGATATGCTGGCATTGAGAAGATCTGGCAAGAATATAAACTGTGATCTGAATGGGGTGGCCATCAATAGTAATGTGTAGCTCGGACAGGTTACTCGGGGCCGGTCGGAGGTTTTGGTAGAACAACTGAACAAGCCGCGGGTAAACTGGATAGGTGACTGGGGCCAAAATAGCTTAAATGCCCCTCTAGTCAATATTATCGTAAGCGGACCGGGTCAAGAGATATCGGGAGAATAAAACAATATCAAACACTGACTCATGCACCACCTCAAGGCATGAGTATCTTCTGGTAGGTCTGTCGTGGTCCTGGCTTAGCTGTGCCGATGGTGGTGAGGGAGAATGTATATACGCAGTCTCAGCTGAAGAAGATGATGCAGAAGTTGAAGACTGTAGTCTAGAGTTGGCTGATGGGGACTGAGCTGGATCTGCCTCTAACTGCTCAGTCTGCTCAGCTTGCTTAGCCTCATGAACCTGCTCTAGAGCTAGCTCCGGAATGTGGTCCTGAACATGAGATGGTCCAGCCTGCTCTTCTACTTGCTGCCTCTCTCGGCGTGGATAATGTCTATGGGCAACAGTCTTTACCCTAGCCATGGCCTGTAAAACAAAAAGAAAAACACTTGCAATATAAGTTAGTACCGGCATAAAGAATTGAAACACAGTATATAGAAACATATATGTCAAATAAGACAGACAACTTAGAATAATAATCATAAATTTATGCAAGTGATGACGTAGCCAAATAAACAGTGACCAAGTGAAACATGCTAAACAATATAAGTACAGAATGCATCTAATGTGGAAAATACAGGCATTTGGCATAAATAAGATAGCATGGAACACAAAAGATGGTGTGTGAAATGTATGGGCAAATATGTGAAGTTCGATCGATCCAAGTTGGATTGATCTGGACTTAAGTGAGATCGATTTCTCTCAGATCGATCTGAGAAAAACAGAGATCGATTGAACATGCTAAGAATGCGAATAGTCACAAATCTGTGATGTGGATGGCACAGGGGCACCCAAACAAGCTTGTGGGGCCCTCTTACACAACAACTACACAATATTGGTCACTTGTCTTGGCACATGACCCCCAAAATCAATTTGGAATCAAATATATACACAAATATATACATGTATATACACATGCTTTATCAACTTAAAAATGGTAAGAATCAAACATGGGAAGCTTAGATTTAACTTGGCAACATCAAAAATATATGATTGAAACTCAAAATCCAACTCAATCTTACCAAAACGGGAGAGAAGTGGAATGGGAGAGAGAGGAATGTGAGATCTGAGACAAAGATGGAAGATTTGAAGCCTTGGAAGCTTGCCAGAGAGTCGCTGGAGGTTGGGAAGAAATGGTGTTGCAGCGGCGAGAGATGAGGGTCTGAGATTGATTTACAAATCGATCAAAATGACCCTAGGGTTTTATTTTAAAAACTGGTCCCGACAAGTTCGATCGATCTGGAAAAATCTCAGATCGATCAAACATAAATCGATCTTGAAAGAACACAAATCGATCTATGCTTTGAAATGATTAAGTATTTTTGAAATTTTAGATTTTTTTTTTTTTTTTTTTTTTTTGTAAACTGAAAATATTTTTATGGATTTTTAGAAAATTTAAAATAAAATGGAATTAAAAAGAAAATATATTTTTTTTAGATAATAAAAGTAATAAAACTCTTTTGGAATTTTTGAAAATATTTTTAAGATAAAAATAAAAATAAAAATAAAAATAAAAAAATATAAGATAAACTGAAAATATTTTTAGATTTTTGAAAAATTTCCCAAAATTAAAAATGTTTTTTTTTTTTTTTTTTTTTTTGAGAATAAGATGAAATAAACTAAAAATTCAAAATATTTTTGGATTTTTATTAAATTAAAGTTCAAAAGTCAAAATCAAAGTCAACAAAGGGGTACAGATTGATCAATTCAAGATCGATCTGGAATAATCTTCGATTGATCGAACAGGTGAAAACCTGCAGACAAGTTCGAACGATGCACAGAAAGGCCTTTTTCATGGATCTCAAAAATTTTCTAAGTGTGGAGTGAAGATCAATCCAAGAAAAAGTTAGATCGATCTAAGAACTTTTAGATTGATCAAAAAAAAAATTTCAATTGATACACAAGGAGCTGATTTATGCAGGAAAATTTCGATCAATGGAACAGAGGGATGATTGGATGCAGGAAGGGATGTTCGATCGATCGAACCTCTTTTGAGATCAATCGAATAGGAACAAAATGCCTATTTTCAAAATGAAATTGCATGCATTCTCAATCGTGGTTCCTATCAATGTGTATAAACCTTAAAACATATCTAGACGACGCAAGAAATGAAAGGTAAAATAGAAATGAGGGAGGAATAGGGTTGTAAACCCTACGAAATGCACTAGTCTTTCACGTCTCTAGCAAGACGTTGGGCTCTTTTAGCCCGGATCAAACATCTTGTTATGCAACCCCTCCTTGGCGGGGTGAATGGATTTTTGAACCCCACCCAACAAATTGCTCTCTAAGGAACTCATTGGATTTGATTCAAACAATATTGACCGTCCTTGGTCAAAACAACTCTTGGGCTTCCATGCCCTTGGAGCACTTGGTTTAAATATAACTTTCTTTGCTTTCAAGTTGGTAGATAAACCATGGAAATGTTCAACATCAAGTAAATACTTAACTTCATTAAATTCATAGTTTACACACTCTTCTACAACACACACTTCTTCATGTTGGTCCATTGAATTAAAAATGTTTAACTTCACTTTTATATGGTCAAATGAGATTTTTATTATCCCCATCCTACAATTGATGTTGGCATTTGAAGTTGCCAAGAAAGGACAGCCAAGGATAACGGGAATTTGGCTCTTAGGATTTGGAACCGGTTCCGTGTCTATGACAACGAAATCAATCGGGAAGAAGAACTTATCAATTTTAATCAAAACATCCTCAATGATACCCCTAGGCTTTTTGATTGATCAGGTCGGCAAGTTGTAAAACTACCAACATCGGTTTCAAGTCTCCTAAGTCCAATTTGACATATACTGAGTATAGAAGAATGTTAACACTTGCTCCTAAGTCTAGAGAGCCCGATTAATGACATGGTCACCAATGATGCAAGAAATAGTAGGTGAACCGAGGTCTTTGAACTTTGGGAGAGTGTTATGTTACAAAATATAACTCACTTGCTCGGTCAAGACCACTTTTCTTGGTGCTTAGCTTTTGTTCTTCCTCTTTTGGGTGCAAAGATCTTTTAAGAACTTGGCATAAGCCAGAATTTGCTTAATTGCATCTAAAAGTGGGAGATTAATCTTCACTTGCCTAAACATTTCAATGATTTCATTGGTCTTACTCTTTTGTTTGTTAAGATAAATAGATCCTTTCAAGGCATCCGGAAATGGAGCTCTTGGCTCAAAAGCTTTTTCAAAGTCTTTCTTTGAAACATCATCAACAAAAGAATTTTTCAAGTCTTTTTTCAAATCATGCTTTAATTCCTCTTTTAAATCATTTTTCAATGCTTTCTCAACATGATAATCATGCACATGCAATAAAGGAGGAATAAAATGTGAAACGGGGTGGGTGTCAACTTTTGGTTGCACCGGTTCACTCTCTTCATTGGACATACCTACTTGGTTGTCCACAATCTTTCCACTTCTCAAGGTTGTCACCGCATTGACATACTCAATTGTGGGACCTTTCGATGAGGAATGAGTCTCCACAACATATTGTTACTTTGGTGGGGCATTTAAAGGCATTTTCCCTTTCTCTCTAACATTTAGAGTACTAGCTATTTGTCTTACTTGGGTTTCTAGCTTAGCAATGGATTGAGAGTGAGAATGAAGCAATTGAGTGTTCATCTCTAGAGTGCCTAAAGCGGTCAAAACTTTTTCTTCAAAAGCGGGACTCCTAGAATTTCCTTGAGAATAAGATGGTTGATTAGGGAAATGAGAATTTGAAAATTGATTGCCATGTGATTGAAATGATGATGATCTAAAACCTTGGGAACCTTGGCTTTGCATTGAAGGTGGAATATACTTTCCTTGAAAACCACCTTGGGGAGGGTTTGAACCTTCCCCTTGGCTTTTCCAAGAAAAATTCGGGTGGTTCCTCCAACTAGGATTATAATGATTGCAATAGGGATTATTCCCTTGGTTAGCAAAAATGGCATTGGCTTGCTCATGGTTGTCATTTTACACATGCCCATCGGGACAATTGGAAGTAGAATGTAAGACACTTGAACAAGTCATGCATGATTCATTAGATACACGATGATAAACGTGATTAGGGAAGGAAGACACTTGGTTTGCCAAGTTTTGGTTGATAAAAAATTGATCAAATCTTTGAGATAAGGATTTCATCTCGGCGGCTATTTCATTAGAGTTGTCGACTTGATATAAGCCAACATTCTTCCTTCCACTAGAATTTCTACCATTCTTAGAAGACAAAGATCTATGCATGAAATTTTCACTCATACTTTCATACAATTGCCACACATCATTTTCATGTCTATCAAGATAAGAACTACCCATAGATATATCAACCATACCCTTGTGATTATTTGGTAAACTTTCAAAAAAATATTGAACTAATTGCCACTTAGGTATGTCATGATGTGGGCACTTCCTAAGCAAATCATTAAACCTTTCACATGCCTCATGAAACGTTTCCCCATCCCCTTGTGAAAACTCTCGAATTGAGGTTCTCATGGCATTGGTCTTTGAAACCGGATAGTACTTCTTCAAAAACTCTTGTTAAACCAATATTTTGCCTTAACTTTAAGGGTGAATGAAAAAAGTTTGAGTCTTAACACTTCTTCTGGCATGTCCGTGTATTTCACGGTGGAACACACTTTAAGAAACTCATCCAAATGTTTATAGGGTTCTTCACTAGGAAGTCCATGATAGTTAGGAAGCATTTAAATGGTTTGTGATTTGATTTCATAGTGATGTGCTCTAAATAGAGACAATTGAATGCAAGTGGGTGCATGATATTCATTAGGCACATAATGGTCTCTTAATGCAATGAGAGGATTCACAATTGGTGGTGTTAACCGAACACCTTGATTAGCTTGAACCATGGGAGGTTATGGAGCAACTATTGACCTAGGCATTCCCAATGGAACTTTGCCTTGCTGTTGTGGTGGGATAAATGGTCTAGGCATGCCTAATGGTATTTGGATGTTGTCATGATGCACATTAGGGTGGAGGATGCCTTGTTGGTCTATGTGACCAAGGTTCTCCACATGGTTGTCATTCAAATCCTCCATTAGTGAAATGGAGTGATGAAAACTACCTCTTCCCCTAGGGTTTTGAACAACCGATTCAAGATGAAAATTAAGAGGGACAAGAGTAGGATTTAATGACCTACGACCATGCATACATTAACAAAAACAATAACAAGAAATAAACAAGTAATAAACACTTCGCCTCCACAACAAATCAACAAATCTTCACATATAATGATCATATACTCCCATGCTTAAACAACATGCAAAGAAAAGTAAATTGCCTCCACGTAGGCTCACGATTTATCTAAGAAATGAAAAACAAGCCTCCACGCGGGCCGACGATTTAACTAGAGTTTGAGTTAGAAAGATCTCACAAAGGGTCCTTAAGCAACTTCAATTTAACTTTCAACTTCCTAGCCTTGCTTAGCTTTGCAATTTTTTAGATTTTTAGCCTTTTTCTGCTTAGCTTAGCTCCACTTGGCTTCCTTGCTCTTCAATTCTCCTTTGCTTGATTTCCTTGCTCAAATCACCTAGTCAATTAAGAACAAACACAATAAGTAACTAAGAAGAAAATAAAGAAAAAACACAATCAAAAGAGTACCAATTTCTCTTTGTTTCCAAAACACAATGTTGCCAATTCAAATCCCCGGCAACGGTGCTAAAAACATGGTGTGCTTGTCGCCGATACACCCAAATTTGTGCAAAGATATATGGACTAAGAGTGTGAATATGCAATATAGCCAAGTTTTACATTTATAAAAGCCACTACTACCTCTAACTTAAAATATAGCTAGGTTGAGTAGGGATCGTCCCAAGGGATTTTAGGCACTAGCAATGGAAATAATAAATAGGGTTAGTAGGTCGAGTGATTAAAGATTGGTTGGATTAATTGATTAAGCTATTATGCAAATGAGATTAAAGTAAACAAAATTCAATGATTAATAAAGTAGAGAAAGATATAGAGGTGAGGACTTGGGGTACTAGAGCTCACCACTAAGCTTGACTTCACTAGACACTAGCAATTGTATATTAATAGGGAAATTGACTTGTAACTTGTGTGTGTGTGTGACATTAATTGAAGCTAGGCATGGAAGGCAAATAAACATAGATTGTTAAGCTAAATCAAATGGAAAGTACAACCTATCAAATGAGACCAAAATCCATTCAATGAAACCATAATTTATGCACACACAACTATCTAGACATTTACATCTAATGCATTTATAAGTATGGAACACCAAGGAACAAGAGTAGATTATCCACCTATCTATGAATTTAAAGTAACTACACTACATCTATACTAGAGATATGAAGTTAAACTAAGTAAGCTAAAGGTATGGTACAATCCATTAAGAAACAAGTGTGAACCATCAAATAAATTGCAAGAGTGTTCAATTAAGCTCTATGTTTTGACCATCTCTAGATTAACTTCATCCATACACATAGACATGCATAAATTCCATTAAATTTAGAGAAAAGCATGTGAATCATCCATTCTAACATACATAGACATATGGTTAGAAGTAGATAATCAATTGAAAGCATTAATCCATACACATCAAGTAGAAACCATACGATATATATATAAATCCAAGATCAAAACATTGTTACAAATAAATCCCCAAAAATATACAAAAAACTAAGTCTAGGAAGCAAACTTAGGGGTTACTCTAGCCCCAAGTAGATGTCTAGCCACTCATTGAAGTAGTCATCCAACCCTCAAGGGCTAACTCCATGGTAGGAATGACCTCCTTCTTGATGGAAACCCTAGAAGAATGGAAGAACTCCCAAAATGTATTAAAATCTCTAATCTCTAGCCTCCTCTCCAAGATATGAATATACAAGTTATGAATATCAACTCTATAACAACTATTTGCTCTAAAAGCAGCCTCAATCCTTATATAGGTAGGGCAAAATGTCACACCAATGATCTGGATTCATGCACCAAGGTCCTCCAATGATTGCACCATGAGCCAACTTTTAATGAGCTGGAATTTGTCTTTTTTTGGGAATTCGTCTACGCTCGCATGAGCCTTACTCGCATCAATCGACAGAACAGACAAGAAGGTTCCCTACATGGGTCCTTACAGAATGAATTTCTCCTATCCAAGGAAGAAACTCATGAAACAAGAATGCATCCAAGGGATACGACAGATCCTAAGAGATAATGCAAAAACCTGACATAAAGTAAACAAGTAGCATGCAACATAACATAACTATCTACTCACACAAGTAGTAAACAAGTTGCCACATACGCAAATAGGCATGTTATCAAATCAAACATGTTATCAAGAAGCACGGAGACATGTTATCACACCAGAACATGATAGTGACACAGAACATGTTATCAGGAAGCATATATACACAAAAGCATGCTCAACCAATGATAGATGTCTCAAAACACCTGAACATGTGAACATGTTATCATACAAGACATGTTATCAAAGAAGGCATGTTATCAAGATATAAATGACACATCAAAACAAAACAACGTGAGCATGATATGCACCCAAAACCCGTCGTCCAAGGTATTCGAACCCGGACACTCTGATACCACCTGTGACGACCCTGATTTTTAAGCCAGCGTGTCCTGTGATGAACTGTAAGGATGATCCAATAACGGATCCGAATGCGGAAGCGAAAACAGAAAACAAGACTCTAAGAAGTCAAAGTGACCTTCCATGAGGTCGTGGAACTCAACAAGAACTGATGCGGAAGCAAAAGATCGAAAATATGACAAATAAGCCCCCAAGGGCAAAATAGTCATTTCTAAAAACTGTAGATTCGGGTGCCACCTAGCACACCGCTGGAAGGACAACGAAAAACTAATCAAGATGGACTCAAGAATCGCATGATTCGGAGTCTGAACGAAGGAGAAACGACATGACGAAGAAAAACGAGTACTTAAAGCAAAAAGGGTAAACTGGTAATTATTCAGGAAGAACCGGGTGCAACTGAGCACACCGTTGGAAAGATAGCGAAAAATTAGTCAAGTTCAAAAAACAATTCACTTGAATCGAAGTCCGGACGAAGGAGAAAAGCTTAAAAGAAGAATTGACGTCGCGACGGCCCGACGAGGGGCCATGGCGCACACGGCACCCATGCGCGAGCCCACCGGCGTGCATGCCGGCGCCCAAAGACATGGCTGGTGGCAGCCCTTGGCTGCTGCTACATTTTTTTTGATCTGCCCAAAATTGAGGCTTGAAATGGAGGTCAAGACGAGTTTTTCTGGAAAAACACAAAGAAGAAACCACCCCTAAAATCGAGTTTTCTACCCAACATCGCGGACGGAATCGAGAAAAACTCACTGTGAAATCCCAAAAATGCCCCTAGATCAGAACTGAACAAGAGAGTCATAAAGCTGCTAAATGAAAACTAGAAGCTGAAACTTGACGAGGGATTTCTGGTACTAAGACGACATTTTCTGGAAAAACATGAAGAAGAAACCCCCCCTAAAATCATGTTTTCTATTCAACCATGTTAAAAGAAGAAAATAAAACTGATATGAAAGGTCCATAATGCCCCTAGATCAGAATATGCAAAAAAAATGAGAAATGAATTCACAAGAGGCTCAAAACACAAACGATAAGGTTTTGCCCGGAAACGACTATGCACGCAAACGTAACTTACCTATTTAGACGCGCTACAATGGTCCATGGCTTAAAAATACAGCCAATGCAAAATCCGACCCCCCAACGGGCAAAAAGGCAAAAATGGACTTGGAATGGAAAACATGAAATCCAAAAATGCAAAACGGGATCAAATGACCGTT
Source organism: Cornus florida (assembly GCF_030987335.1). Taxonomy (NCBI): domain Eukaryota; kingdom Viridiplantae; phylum Streptophyta; class Magnoliopsida; order Cornales; family Cornaceae; genus Cornus; species Cornus florida. The sequence continues at coordinate 51,758,997 of NW_026775576.1, forward strand.
TGGCCCTTGGCCACACTTCATACAAGATTAATAAGACCCTATAAAAGAATGAAAATGGAATTCCCACACCCGATGCAACCGTGGTGAAGCAATGGCTTGCTATTTTTCAAGTTTTTCATAACATTTCATGAAGTTAAAAAGTTGCATAGAATACAATATACATGTCATTGGCCTCTGGCCACATCTCATACATATCAAATACATTGAAAGGAGTGTACTTAAGTACACATTACATACATGGAATCAAACATACATATTTTGACATATAAGTCTACAAAATGACATTTCATGCTAACATTTGCATGAAATGGAAACTTGAAAGCTACTCGACATCCAAGGAATGCTAGGCTTCACGAACCAAGTCTTTGTACCTGAAATATGCCCCAGTATCGTAAGGGTGAGTAACATAAAGCTACTCGTAGGAGATGAGCATGCATCGACCTAGCATTTTACAAATTTATCACCTTAAGGTGAAACATGTTAAAAGGGCTCGTGCCACCTAACGTCTATATCCAAGTGAGACTCGGGGAGCATCCTAAGCTATCTTAGAGTCTAAGCAACAAGAATCATGATATACATACGTGTATGAAATGAATCATGGTTGGGATAATCTAAAGAACACGACAAGAAGAATGCTTGAGCATATATTAACATGAATTGCATTTTCAATACAATGGAACTAGGTCTAGAGTAATTCATACAACATAACAAAAGCATATTTGAATACAAGTTAACAAAAATCACATTATCCGTGCAATTCAACAACAAAAGAGCATGTTATATAATGCAACAAGGTTTAAGTTCTCAAAGCCATCAACTTAGAATCTAAAGTACAAAATAACAGTAGTGGTTCATGCCACCTAACGTCTATGTTATAAATGAATCAATAGGATCAATCCTAAGCTTTATTAGAACGTCAAAACACGATTTTCAATATCGAAGCAATTTAACCAACATTGGAACTTCCAATACAACGCATAAAGCACAATTTCGCAAAGTTAACATCCTGTAACTTAAAATACAACGACAAATAAGAAACAGCAAGTTACAACATCATCTAGTTATCAACTTGAAAAATGAAATGCGAAGTTAAACAAAGTGGATACTCGGACGTCACGCCGGATCAGACCGACAACATAGTTACTTTAGGGTTACTAGCCCATGGGTAACCTCCCTATGTGCGCACTAGACTATATATAGAGGGAATATCCCCCGTACTAGAACCACGTCCTAGCCATAGTCAAACAACGACATCCCCAAGTTTTCAAAATCAACAAGTTGTGCAACAGCGCATATATCAACAGGAATATGCAAGATAATCAACTATCTACTAAGCACAACCAAATTTGGAAACCTATACAATACATGCTCTAAATCCACAACTAATATGATATGATGAATGTCGAATCTTCAGTGTGCGATTCGTTACACGCTATGCATGAAAGATATTAAACACGAAGTGTGCAAATCATTACACAAGGTAATAATATATTCAATAAGGAAAACATATTCTCATGAATACAAACATAGCAACTATGTTATCCAATGTTCAAAACATAACCAAATGAATATACAACAAGTCTAAGTCCATGATTTGAATATAAAAACCACTTCTAAAACACAACTAGATCATGGAGCAAATTGAAAGAATTTAAATAGATAAAAATAATTAAATTCTCTAGATTCCGATTCATTTCCAAATAACCTCAATTTAATACATGTTAAAGGACATGGTATGGTCATCACTTATATCCATTCTAAAACTCAATTAGGTTGTTAGAACAACAAAGTAGAACTTTAATTAAATCATGCTAATTAAATTACCAAGGTTCTAAAACAACTTCTAATAGTCCCAAATTAATATAAACTAGTAAACAAGTCATGGCCAATGCAAATATCAAGTTAAAACCTTAATTAAGCTAATGGGACCACAAAATAGATTTTAATTAATTCTTTTAATTAAAATCTCTAGATTTTTAAACTTAACCAAATGTTCTCAATTTAACATATCTTAGAGAATATGCCAAGGACTAATGCAATATCACATTACAAGTTTATTTCATGCATGTTATACCTATGTAAATTAAACTTTCACTAAAGTTAAATATAAAATAAAGGTTGCAATTCTCATGCAATTAATCCCAATTTAATACATGTGAACAACCACATCAAAGCTTAATTTTCTAGCATGCCACAATTCAATTCCAAGTTGTATATCACCGTGAGGATTAAATCTTAAACAAGGAAATTAATTAAATGAAAGGTTTCAAAACCTCACCGAATATTCTAAATCAAATATATGTGAAGCTATATGACATGTAGATCAATAATATCAAGTCGGAATTCGAATGGAGTGAATAGTGCACTCGGGGCAAATTAATTAATAATTACTAATTTTCAAAACACCTCCAATTACTTTCAAATTCAACTATGTTGAAGAGCATGCTAAGGCCTAATATAATATGCTAACACATATTAATTTCAAGCTAAATAAGGTCATGTGAATTAATCTTTCACCTAAGATAAATATTAAATAAAATCTTTAATACTTCTTCAAATGTTCCAATTTTAATACCCGACAATGAGCATATCAAGGGGCAATATAAAATCATGCTACATGTTTAAACCAAGTCATGAGCAACCGGGAAAATTAGATCCCGTACAAGAAAAATAAATAATAAAATCTCTAGATTTTATATTTAATCATGCAAACAAGTAGTATAAGCATCACAAGCATGCTATATAACAAGAATTTAAACCTAGAACATCTCCTACCTCAATTTGAGATGAAAATCCCAAAGGCTCACCAAAACAAAAGTGCTCCGAATTCGACGATACCGAGAGGTTTTGTCGGGGACAACACCGTGAACATAAGCCCCATCAAAGCCCCATCAAAATCATAACTCGACCTCAAAACCAAACTCAAGAAATGGTCAAAACTGAATTCTAATAAGGGAGAAAGGTAGAGCACGGCGAGCGGAACAACAAACGTTAAGGCCGAAGACTTTCCATCAAGGAAAAGTGAACCAAAAGAGGAGAGAAAAGATGGCAGCACCCCTTGGGCTGCCATGGGAGCTCCAGGTCGTGCATGAAGAGTGAAGAAGATGAAAAATGAAATATCTTACCCCCCTTTTATAGAAATCTCAAAAAGTGTCCCGAACGGGCCCCGCTGGGTCTGAAAAGGTAAAATTTGAGCAGACGCACTCAAATGGCAAAACTTTGTGAATAAAAAAGATTTAAAATGATAAAATATGAACAACGGAAGAAACAGTGTCAAAAACTGAGTCCTGAGCAAAAAGTTATGCCCAAAACAAGTTTGGCGAAAACCGGGGCCAGAAACCCTGAAACTGGAAAACATCGACCAGGAGGAAATTTCAAGAGTACACAACTCGACGAAATGTGAAAATAAATCTCGTACGAGGATCCAGGCTCAAAACAAGACATTTTGCAATAACTTTCATTAATTGCACAATGGCCCCTTCAAAAAGTGAAAACTGCACTTATGGCCCAGAATGAAAATATCTTCCAAAAATATTTTCTTAAAAACCCCTGAAATAAAATATCTTCAAAAGATATTTACGAAAAACACCCCAAGAAAAGAAAATAATTTCAAAGAACTTTGCATCCATGCCCCCTATGGACACCGGGAGTAACCAGAGTACTTTCTTGCAAAAGTAAAGATACGTATTTCGTGGAAACCACTCAAGATGAAGGCACGTGAAGTTAAAAACCAACTCTGAGCATAAGAAGTGAGATTGTGCCAACAATGTGACAAATGGGGAAAAGACAGAATAGGAAAAAAGACGAAATAGGGAAAATGACGAAAGACGCATAATGTCCGAAAAGTGAAAATGCAGAAATGACTCGGTCTTCAAAGGAAGTTGTCAATCCATGGAAAAGAGTCTCAGAAACCAATTCCAAGCACTTGAAATGAAACTAAGCGACACGAAACAGAGCTCAGAAAGGAAAATTAAACGAAAAAAATTCATTCGTAAAATTTCAGGAAAAAGGAAAGGAAGGCAAATGACCGGGTCGTTATAACGGAAGCTGCCAAATTGGAAGAAAGAGAAGTTTGCTTTGTTTTATTTTTACAATTGTATATATATTTAGCTTACATCTGTTGAAGATAGGAAACAAAAAGAAAAGTGAAAATGAAAAGAAAAAAAGTAATGAAGTGGCTGGGGCCCACGAAATGATTTTTGCTACAATTTGTTCTCTGAACCTAGTCTTTCACGTGGGTTTGTAAAGTATTGGAAAGATATTTAGTTGTTTGGTGAGATGTAATGATAAGAAGATAAGAAAGTGGGTGGCGAGTACTATGTCTTTTGATTTGATTTTTGTCGGTTGATATTTTATGGTGTCGGTAGACTACCCATTATATGTTGTGTGCACTACTAAGTGAAGATACATATAATGAAATTAGAGATAGAGAAAGCAAAATAGAGAAGTGCACAGAGAAACCGAGACACACGAAGAGAGGGCTGCCCAATGTTGGATTTATTATTATTTTATAGAGTAGGGATCATCATATCTTGAATGGCTTGGATGATTTGTTTTAAATATTTTATGATTACTCTTTTGTTTAAATTGCATATACGTATTTTTGTTTAAATGTATATGTATATTTTTGTGAAATTAATTTTACATGAAACTTCTTGAAATCCTTGTTATGGTTTTTCCTACTGTCTCACCCCCTACAGTTTCAGGTACCGAGGATGAACTTGGATTCATAGTTGCGGGCTTAGGTGGAAGAGTTAGAGTTGAGGAATTAAATTATTTTATTTAGAGATTTTTTTATGTATTTAATTTGAGGAAATTGATTTAGTATCAATTTAATTAATTTGAGATGTAGTCTTATTTATTTGAGGAAATTTGATTGATTTTGCATCAATAAAGGGTATTTTATTTCTTTTGAGATCCTGGGTGTCTTTTATGAAATATTTTGATTTGAATGAAATCGAGGATTTTATTTGGATTTATAGTTGCGGGCTTAGGTGGAAGAGTTGGTGTTGACGAATTATTAATTTATTTTCGACATTTTGTAAATATTAATTTGAGGAAATTGATGTTGTATCAATAAAATGATATTTTTTTTTGAGATCCTGGTGTATAATCAAGTATTTTGATTCGAATAAATCGAGGAATTTATTTAGAAAATTCGGGGTGTTACAGTTGATTCATGTTTGATCAAGTGTTTTGCACTTTCAATGTCATATGCTAAGTGTTATAACTCATGTTGGTAAGAATTTACAGCACTATCAATTCAGTGGACTAATTATGCTACCATGGTTAAACAAAGTCTAATGAAGCTTAAGTTGCTCTTGGTTAAGCTTTATTCTATCACAAGGGCATTATAGTCTTTTAACAGGTGTATACAACATTGTTACACATACCTTGAGTGCTGCATTATTCTGTTGTGACTTTACCTCAGTGTAAAACTGTTATTTAACAAGCTGCAGCGAAGGATTATTAGCATATTCATTGAAGGGCATTTATATAATTCTGTTAAGCGTCTCGAGGGTATCCTGGTTAATCCACAGTGCTGAGACAATTAGAGATCCTCTACAGATGGTGTATTGTATGAAAAGGTCCACAATTGTATAATAATGTTTAGCACTTTCTGGTTTACAACAAGTGTCAGCTGAAGGGGTATTTGTGAGAGATTCTATTTGAAATGTATTGCAAGAATGCACCACTACCACATGGCATTGTGGTCTTGCAGAGAGAGAACTATATTCTCAGTTCATTGGACATTTTAAGAGAGTCTTATCTATAGTAAGGCTGAAATGAGGACCCTATAAATATGTTGTTATAGCATTTGTGGAGAAGCTGCCTCTTTGTGTGAAAAAGCAAGATTTCAGCAGCTGAGAGAGTGTTCTTTTTGAGAGTTGAGAATGAGTAACAATTTATGTGATATTTCATAATGGTTAAGCTTCAATGATTCACAGAAACTTGCCAAAAAGGAACATAGATGCTGTGAAGATTAAAAAGGCTGTTTTGGAGCTGATTTCCTAGTGCAAGAGGAGGCTAAAGTGGTTCAAAGTTGCTGGGGTTGTTTTTGGAGCTCGAACAAGGGCTGAGCATACATATTTTGATGATATACAATAGCTAAAGGTGCCTGAGACTACATATTAAGGCTGGTATTGAATATCATATCTCAAACCTCTAGATAATCTTAATTTGCTGGTTTAAGCTACTGAAACTGAACTTAGAAAGCTATGACCATGCTATATTATGATTGTTTATCATCTAAGCATGCTTAATATGTTGATTTGAGATTGTCCAAGTTGAGGTTTGGCTTGAGGAATAACCTGCTCTATTTTAGTACTGTGAACTATACTAGTTTCAGCATTATATTTGTTTTACAAATCTGGTTTGGGTGTGAAAATGACATATATTGTTGTTATGGATGTGATATTCAATTGAGCATGTTTATATAGTTAAAATACATTTGAGTGAGTCAAAATCCAGAGGTTGATAGTGTTGAAATACCAAGATTACCCTCAGAATAGTGCTGTTGCAGAATTTACCTTGTGAAGCTCACTTTGGACTGTGATTTATTATTTCTTTGATATAAACTGTGAAGTGAAAATTGGGGCATGTTTAATATGTTGATTAAAAGTTATGAGAATTGAAAACAAGGAGGTTCAGCCACGAAGTTACAGATTCACCCCTCAATCTAGAAATTACAGATTTGAGAATTGCACCTACTGTGAAGTATTTGTTTGATGTGTTTTGAGCTGCTTTGCAGCACAATTATTGATATAACTTGTCCCAGCTTTTATACAAGTGTTATCCATCATGGTTAAGCTGTAGGAGCCTTTAGTTGTAGAGAATTTGAATTATTACAAGGTTGTGTTTTGTCTATGCTGAAAACTAACATTGAAGACCTGATATTACTGCTGTGAATATAAATTATTGATACCTTGCTTCTTAATTTGTTCTAATCATTTAAGCAAGTGTATTTAGCCTATTCAAAAATGGGGGAGTATAGTTTGGGGTGCTCTTAAGGCCGAATTACAAAGTTACCCTTGTGAGCTTAAATGCTAGGGTTTGTTGACACTAAGGCTACTTGCTAGTGTTTATTGATATAACTTGCTATTAAAATTGTTCTCTATAATCAAGCAAGCTTACTTTGATGATACAACTGTGGGAACCAAGTGTAAGCCTGAAATGAAGCTACATTACAGAGTTGCCCTTTGAAGCCTAATGCTAGGGTTTTGGGAACATCAAGGCTATTGTGTGCTATCTTTATTATACCTTGCTAGTTTCACTGAGTTTATCTCTTAAGCAAGTGTATCTTAGCTACTGATATCTGTGGAAGGCAATTCCAGGCCATTCTTGGAGCTGCATTGTGAAGTTACATTTATACCTTTAAATTTGGGGTTTTTGCCTTGTGGGAGCTGTTTTTGTTCTACCTTGCTCATCTACTTGTGCTATTTATACAAGCAAGTGTATTTAACTAATTCAAGGCTGTGGGAACCTAGTTTGATCATCAAGTGAAGTTACATTGTGAGTTGCCAGTTCTATCCTTCTTGTTGTAGACAAGTGAAGCTAGGGTTTCTTTTAGTGTGGTACTTAAGGCTATGTGTATTCATTCTTATTTTGTGTTCCAACTTAAGTATATTGTATTTGGTATGTTGAAACCTTCATTCATTGTTGATTAAGCTATTGAGAGCTTTGGTGTCCAAGCATAGGGGCTGTGGACTAGGGGAGTGCCTGTGTGAACATTGTTTGATCTTGTGTGTGTGTAAAGGCTGTGAAAGTAAGTGTCCCAGTGAGTACAAGGTGGTTGAAAAGTGGGGCAACTGAGTGAGTAATTACTTGCATGCAACAAGTGAAGATGGTGAGCTAGTGAGTGTGAATTGGTTGTGAAAGTTAGTATCTATTCTTGTACAAGGGTGTACGCAGTAAGTGAGATAACTGAGTGTGTAACAAGGTTCATACTGCTAGTGGAGGCATTTATTGGCTGAGGCCAAGAATCAAGGTTTTTCCCTATTGATAGGGTTTCCTTGTATATCTTATATTCTTATGATTTGTTTGATTGCATTGCTTTTTATCTTCTATGTTATGAATGTTTCTACTTAAGTGAAAAAGGAAAAAATTACCTTGGACCAATTCAACCCCCCCTTTCTTGGTCCAACATAAGCCTTGGAAAACAATGGAAGAGAAGTTTTAAGCTTTAATACAAAAGAGATCCAATCGATCGGATTCTATGTTCGGAATCCGATCGGAAGGACTATGATCTAATCGATTGGATACGAGCCTGATAGTTGGGAATTTCAGATTTGAAGCCTTCTTCAAGAGAGCTCGTGGTGCAATCAAGGAGGTGTCCTTGTGTATAGGGTCTGACCTTATTTAGAGCCTAGGAGTTACCTATAAATAGAAGATCGAGCCTATTTTGAAAGGTGATTGAATTGGGATTTTGGATTGATAATTTGGTGAGAAAATTGGGAAGCTCTCTCTCCTTTCTCTTTCTAGGGTTTGCTCTCAAGGTGGAAGAAGAAGATGAAGTTAAGCATGTAGATGAGAATTGAAGCTATGAAGATGACATCCATTGTCTCTATGACCAACTAGATCTTCACTTGGGGCTTGTATAAGACCTAAGCTTGTGTAATTATATTTCTTGTCTTTCATTTTAGGGGATTTCTAAGTTGTTTATGTTTTGCCTTGTCTTATGGATTCAAACTTGGTTGTACCAAGCTTTACATTGATAATTTTTTTAATTAATCTTCTAATTGACTATATGTTGTCTTATATATTGTTTATTGTTGATTGATCTCTACATTGAGTACTTTTTGTAATTGTATTCAGTTATGGCCATGCATTGACACACAATTGTTTTTAATTTGATGAATTATGCTTAATCTTGATGGGTTGTCCTACATTTTAGAGTAATTGTGGTTAGGTAGATAATTCATAATTGAATTTGATATTATTCACTGCAATTGTTGTATTTGCTTGCTTATTGATATGTGCTTGTAGCCACATCCTCATTAGAACTTGTTTTCCCCATTAATTGAAGGCATTTGGTGCAGCAATTACATAGGTTTAGTGGTAAAATCCATACCCTAAGTCCCTCTCATTATTATCTTAATCTAGTTTTAATTTCATATTATTTCAATTGCAATTTCTACTTAGTTTAATTACATTACTAGTTTAAACAAACTAATCATCATCTTTTCAATCTCACGTTAATTAATGTTAATTTCAATCCAAGCCAATAGTCATTGTGTTCGATCCCTACTCACTATACTTTAAATATAATTTTGTAGTGGCTTTATAAGTTTAAAATTGGTGTTTCACAGTTGTCATATTGTACACATCTATATTCATTGATCATGAAAACATATCACTTGTCACTCTGCTTTTGAGCAATTAAAGTCTACCCTCACTACTGCACCCATAATCCGACCACCTGATTGGAACCTACGTTTTGAGATCATGTGTGATGCATCAAATTATATAATCAGGGTTATTTTAGGGTAAAGAGTTGATAAAATACCTTATGTCATCTACTATGCTAGTAAGACCCTTAATGATGCCTAACTTAATTACTTGACCACTGAGAAAGAATTATTAGTAGTAGTGTTCTCCTTTGACAATTTTCTTTTTTATTTGATAGGATCTAAAGTCATCATTTATACCGATCATACTACGTTGAGGCATCTTCTCTCCAAGAAAGATATCAAACCTAGGTTGTTATGCTGGATCTTGCTCCTTCAAGAGTTTGACCTTGAGATCCATGATAAGAAAGGCTCTGCGAATGTAGTCGCTGATCATTTGTCCCATCTTGTTGCTGATTCCATTAGCAACTCTCTTCCCATCTCTAATTATTTCCCGATGAGCAACTTTTTGTGGTATCTCATGCACCATGGTATGCCGATATTGTCAATTGCATTGTGACGGGTCAAACCCCTTCTACTTGGTCCAAGTAAAAGAGAGTCAAATTCCTAGCTAAGGCTGAGGATTTTTTTTGGAATGACCCCTACTTATTTAAATATTGTCTAGATCAAATCATCTATCAGTGTGTCCCTGAGGTAGACCAAGAGTTCGTCATTTCTTTCTGTCATGATCAGGCATGTGGTGGCCATTTTAGCTCTAAACGAACAGCGAAAAAAATCTTACAATCAGGCTTTTATTGGCCCACTCTTTTTATGGACACCCATGCCTACTGTCTAGCATGTCCTAGATGCCAATTGTTAGGTAAGATTACTAAAAGGGATGAGTGGCCCCAACAATCCATACTAGCAGTAAAAATCTTTGATGTTTGGGGTATTGACTTCATGGGAACCTTTCTCTCTTCACATGGAGAGACCTACATCCTTCTGGCAATTGATTATGTGTCTAAATGGGTAGAAACCTTAGCCACCAATATATCAGACCATAGGGTTGTCCTGAAATTCTTAAAAGACCAAATTTTGTCTAGATTCAGTATACCTCGAGCCATAATCAGTGATAATGGTTCACATTTCTGCAACAAAGTCTTTGCTAGCCTAATGTCAAAATATGGGATCACCCATAAGGTAGCCTTACCTTACCACCCACAAACCTGAGGTATCCAATAGGGAGATCAAGCATATCTTTGAGAAAACGGTTAAACCCATAAGAAATGATTGGAGCTTCTGCTTCCATGATGCTTTATGGGCATATTGTACTTCTTATAAGAACCCTATAGGAATGTCTCCATATCGATTGGTCTATTAGAAAGCCTACCACTTGCCTATCAAACTTAAACATCATGTTTATTAGGCCATCAAGGCCATGAACTTTGACTATGATAAAGCCGATGAGCGTAGAACACTTCAACTAATTGAATTGGAAGAAATTAGAAATGAGGCCTATGAGAGTTCAAGGATTTATAAAGCTAAGACTAAATTGGAACATGACAAACAAATTTCAAGAAAGACGTGTTCCCAAGGACAAAAGGTTCTTTTATATAACTCTAATCTTGAATTATTTTCTGGGTAATTGAGGTCAAGATGGTCTGGTGCATATTATGTACACCATGTTGCTAAAAGCTGAGTGGTTGCTTCCTTCTCTCTCTTAGTAAGACAAGACTTAGGGGGAGGAAGCTCCATGGCAGAATTAGTTAGGGTTTGAGGAATTGTAACTTCTGGTTCAAAAACTAGGGCCTCAGTGGCTTCGAGGTCAACCGGCGGTGGATCAACCACGATAATTTCCCTTGCAGTTGAAGGATTGTTTGTAATGATTTGCAGTAGGGAAGAAGTCAGAAAAGCCTTTGCCGATGGGCAGTTCACCGAAATGTGGGCTCAGAGATATTCGAGCTTCAAATCTGCAAATTTAGAAGGGAAATATTCAATATTATGCCCAAAGAAGTTATAAATCGAATGAAAAAGGTTTACTTCACAAACAAAGCAGGGAGACTCGCTAAGATCATCAAACTTAGGGACGGATGGAGTGTGGAAACTTGCTGACACTAGAAAATCATCAGAGGCAGAAGTGTGCCAACCGTCGTTGACCTTGATGGTCATTTCCTTCCACTATTTATTAGATGTATTCAAATCGATAAACAATACTTTACCAGCATGAGTATTAAAGTGGTACCTACCCTCTTTATATTTAATTTTATTACCAGAATAGCAAGCCAGCAGATTGGAAAAGATCAACCTAAGGCCTCGAGTATGGTTTAGGGCTATAAGACAGGAAATGATCCTAAAAATGTTAGGATTGACAAATAAGGGGCTAACCCCAAAATGGAAAGAACTTTAAGGAAGAAAGGGTTGAGAGGAAATCTGAACGTCAGAAGATAACTTATTAAGAAGAGTATCTCGCCATCCCTCAAACCCTTACAGGTGCTAAAATTGAGTTCATGGGGGTACTCTTCTATAGTAACTTTCTCGAGAATTTTGTGTTTTTTTTTTTTTTTTTTTTTTTTCATTTGGGAGATTGAAAAGGAAAGCCTTTTTACTATGTCGATGGGAAGAAAAATAATACCCCTCAATTGGAGTTGCATTTCTTGTGTCAATTTCAGGTGCTACAGATTCAGACTCATGATTAGGGAAAAGAAAAAGAACACAAAAGGAAATTAAAATAAGAGATGAGAAGAACTGGCCTCATATGCGTGAAAAAGTTGAGGAAATCGCGAAGGCATTAAAATAATTCTTAATAATCAAGAAAATGGAAAGCTTAAGTAGAGGCTCCTAGCAGCACTTTGCTTATATATATAGGTGAGCAAGTGCAACGAGATGGCAGCATGAGATGAAGGCAAAGGTGGTCGCACAAAGTCCCATGACGTGAATTCTAAGCGAATAATGATGAGTGGTAACGCCTCTAAAATCCTCTCTACTTCCAAATACACTTGGAATTCCTTCAATGAACCAGTTTCAAAGAAGGAATTAGGGGCAAAGTGTGGAGGGAAAATCCTCCATCAATCATCAGGTATCATGTGCACACCCCTATGCAAGGAAATAAGTCCAAGAAAGCAAAAGCCAAAAATCTAATTACCAAACCTTGTCCAAAGACTAAGTGATGCTCCATATATTAAATAGGCCCGAAAAGAATATTAAGGCCCATATGGCCCAAAACCAAGTCTTGTCCATCACATCAACAAAACCTTGTCCAAAGACTAAGTGATGCTCCATATATTGAATAGGCCCAAAAAGATTATTGAGGCCCATACGGCCCAAAACCAAGTCTTGTCCATCACATCAATAGATTTTACATGAAAAGAAACAACTTTATATTCAGAAGAGAGAGGTATCATCAAAGAGAGGTCCTAAAAAGACTCCTTTAGGATTTTTGTACACGAAATAAGTATGGATAAATTAATCACCCTAATAAAATCAAGTTGCTTACGGCCTATGTATTTTTTTCATATTTCCACCGTATTCGTCTTTTCATTCTTGAGTGTGAGAGCATCACGATCCTTTGACGAGGCATTAGTGTTCAGTCTGGGATTTTGTGCACCTACAATACAGATATGTAGAAAGGGGAAAAAGAAAGAAGTATAGATAGAGTAGAGATAAAAACAAACCTTGAAGAGTATTATGTTAGGTACAAGGATAGTTTTGTCATTTTGGCTAATATTTTTTTTATCCCTTGACTTTAACAGGTCCAACAATCAATTGACATAGCGTAGGCAAAGTAAAGTCAATTAAACCTTTGGCCGATTGTAATATTTGAGGGTATTAAACCAAATTTTCGGGGAGGTCATAGTGTAATATACCATAAGAATAAAAAAGGGTACTTCGAACAATATATATATATATATTTTTATATATATATATAATTTATATGGAATGTCGTGTGAAATCAATATAACACAAAAGGTTAAAAAAAGAATGAGAGGAATTGCCAAAAGACGGACAAGTCTGAGTTTTGTTATTAATTTGTGTCACATGGGCAAAACATAAACACGGATTACAGGTCAAGCAAGTAATGAGTTGTTAAAGTATTAATTATTATTATTATTATTATTATTATTATTATTATTATTATTATTATGTGCAGATAATATATATATATATATATATATATATATATATAGATATATATATATATATATAGATAGATAGATAGATATAAACAAAGACTTGGGAGTTGTTTATCCCAAAAGAAAAGACTTGAGAGTCGGGACTTCCAAGGCATATCGTGGTTGTGTTAGTTAGGCCGGACTAGATAATATATGTGTCTACAGGATTGCACTTCATGTCTCTATTATTATTGTGTGTATATAATATATATATATATATATATATATATATATAGATAATTAGATATAAACAAAGACTTGGGAGTTATTTACCCCAAAAGAAAAGACTTGACAGGGGGACATCCTAGGCATATCGTGGTTGTGTTAGTTAAGCCGGACTAGATAATATCTGTGTGTACATGATTGCACTTCATGTCTTTATTATTATTATTATTGTGTGTGTGTGTGTGTGTGTGTATATATATATATAAACAAAGACTTGGGAGTTATTTACCCCAAAAGAAAATACTTGAGAGTAGGGACATCCAATTCATATCAGGGTTTTTTTTTTTTTTTTTTTTTTTTTTTTTTTTTTTTTTTTTTCTCTGTGTGTCTACAGGATTGCACTTCATGTCTTGCCCAGAAACATTTTAATTAGTTACAATAAAATGACTATCACTAGTGTTGTGCTCCCTATATATCAAACCGTTGGATCGATAGGCTAATGTGATCTCTCTTAACAGATGGCTATGGGATTATATGGTCAACTACGTTCAAAACTTAGTATTAGTACTGTAGTTGCATCACAGCTTGATCTAAAAATCAACCAGTCATCCTCTAGTTCAGTAAAAAAAAAAAAAAATTTGTGGTGGAGTTGGTACATTAATAATATGACGCAGTTGGCAACATGACATATTGGAGTGTTCAATTTACTCCTATCATTACATGACATTATTTAATAAATTTGTGGTACCACAAATTTATTAAATAATGTCATGTAATGATAGGAGTAAATTGAACACTCCAATATGTCATGTTGCCAACTGCGTCATATTATTAATGTACCAACTCAATAAGATATAATGTATTATCTCGTTATCAGTAATTTTATAAGTGAATGAATCAACTTTGTTTGAAATAACGCATTTTCATAGGGTGGATATAGTAATGAGATGGCACACTTGACGCACATAATAACTACTCGTAGTGATAGTGTAACGACCCGGTCATTTGCCTTCCTTTCCTTTTTCCTGAAATTTTACGGATAAATTTTTTCCGTTTAATTTTCTTTTCTGAACTCTGTTTCTTATCACTTAGTGCTGTCTCGAGTGCTCAGAAATGGTTTCCGAGACTCTTTTTCGTGGATTGACAACTTCCTTTGAGGACCGAGTCATTTCTGCATTTTCACTTTTCGGACACTATACGCCTTTCGTCCTTTTCCTTGTTTCGTCTTTTTCCCTATTCTGTCTTTTCCCCATTTGTCACATTGTTGACACAACCTCACTTCTCATGCTCAGAGTTGGTTTTTGACTTAACGTGCCTTCATCTTGAGTGGTTTCCTCGAAATACGATCTTTACTTTTGCAACAAAGTACTCTGGTTGCTCCCGGTGTCCATAGGGGCGTGGATGCACAATTCTTCAGAATCTTTTTCTTTTCTTGGGGTGTTTTTTGTAAATATCTTTTGAAGATATTTTATTTCAGGGGTATCTCAGAAAATATCTTTTGGAATATATTTTCATTCTGGGGTAGTTTCGCAGTTAACCCTTTTTGTAGGGGCCATTGTACAATTAACGAAAGTTATTGCAAAATATCTCGTCTAGAGCCTGAATCCTCATACGGGATTCATTTTCACTTTTCATTGACTCGTAAATTCATAGAATTTCCTTCTGGTCATTTTTCTCCAGTTTCAGTGTTTTTGTACCTAGTTGCCGCCGAACTTGTTCGGGGCATAACTTTCTGCTTGGACTCAGTTTTCAATGCTGTTTCTTCCGTTATTCATATTTTCTCATTTTGAATCTTTTTTGTTCATGGAGTTTTCCCATTTGAGTGCGTTTGCTGAAATTCCACTTTTTCGGACCTGGCGGGGCCCGTTCGAGGCACTTTTTGAGATTTCTTTAAAAGGGGGGTGAAATATTTTATTTTTCATCTTCCCCACCCTCCTTGCATGACCTGAAGCAGCCATGGATGCCCATGTGAAAAGTCTTCGGCCTTCACGGTTTTTGTTCCCCTCGACGTGTTCTACCATTCCCCCTTATTAGAATTCATTTCCAACCATTTCTTGAGTTTAGGTTTGAGGTCAAGTTGTGATTTTCATGGGGCTTCCTTCGGATTCATGTAGATCATGTTGTCCCTGACAAAACCCTTCGGTTTCGGCGGATTCGGGACACTTTTTTTTCAATGGGCCTTTGAGGTTTTCATCTCAATTTGAGGTAGGGGGTGTTATAGGTTTAATTAATGTTATATATCATGCTATTGATGCTTATACAACTTGTTTACATGCTTAAATATGAAATCTAGAGATTTTATTATTTAATTTTCTTGTGAATGATTTAATTTTCTTGGTTGTCCATAGCTTTGTTTAATCATGTGGCATGATAGAAATTACCCCATGATATGTAGATTGACATATATTAAATCTACATTATTTGGATAAGAAATGAGGATTTTATTTAATATTTATCTTGAATAAAATATTAAATCATATGGCATTATCTGGCTTTAAATCAACATGTGATAGAATATTATATTAGGCCTTGACATGTTCTTCAACATAGATTAATTTGAGAGTAATCGGAGAAGTTTTGAAATCTAGTAATATTTAATTAATTAGATTAATTAATTTGCTCCAAGTGTACTATTCACCCTGTTGGATTTCCGACTTAAAATTCTTGATGTGCATGCAATATAGTTTCACATATATTAAATCTAGAATATTTGATTTGGTTTTGAAGCCTTTCATTTATTATTTTTCTTGTATTAAAGTTTAATACATATGGTCATAACTTGTATAGAATGTACTTGTATCATGCTCTTAAATCATGTCTTGACATGTTTAATAACATATATGAATTTGAGATCATTTAGACAAGTTTCAAAATCCAGAGATTTTAATTAAATGAAATAACTAAAATCCATTCAATGGTTCTATGCACTTGATTAGGTTTCCAACCTTGCATTTATGATTTCCTTGACATGTTCCTTCATGTGTATTAAATTGAGAATAATCGGATAAGTTTGAAACTTATATTCATTTACTTCTTTTGTATAGAACTTAATTCACATGGTTATGTCTTGCATGAAATGGACTTGTAACTTGACATTGAACTTGACCTTGATATGATCCTTGACACACCTTGTTCGTAAAACATTTGGACTTGCCTTGTAATCATGATAATTTAATCCCTTAGGTTGATTAAATTTTCCTTTTTATGCTTCCACCGGTTTAATCATGACCCCTTGTATCTAGGTTTCATTAATATACTTAATGAACATGCACACTTGTCTTGGAATGATTTAATTACTCATATGTTGCTTAGAAAGTAATTGAATTATGTATCTTATACTTGTGGTATATTTATTTCAATGAACTCCATGTGCTATATATTTTGGATGTTGTCTATATAGTTACATACTATGATTTCTTGTCATGTCACATGCCATGATAGTTGATGAACTAGGGGCATGACTTGCGTGTTCCAAAATCTTGGTTGTGCATGAAACGTGGTTAATGTATTTATTGTATTTAATACAATCTTGACTTGCACAACTTGTTGATTTTGGAACTTGGGATATCAATCAAGAATAGGGGAAGGTACCCTTGGGTTGATAATCCCTAAAGTGATCCCAAGAATAGGAGAAGTTACCATTGGGTTAGTAACCTTAAAGTGATCCCAAGAGTACTGTTTTAATCTGGGTGATATCTAAGTTTCCACATTGTTTAATTTCACTCTTTAAATTTCAAGTTGCTATTCCTTGAAGATTTAAACTTTTCATGTATGTGGGATGCTCCAATCATGCCAATGCATTTATAATGTAATTCTTGCTAACTTATATCCGAATATACTTCTTGTTGTGTTAAATAGTATGTTCCAATCATGTAAAGTGCCTTGACAATGTGAACTTGTATTATAGTAACTCCTTGTCGTGTTGTATGTATTATTCCAAACTTTGCCTAATTGCATTAATAATGTAATTCTTGTTAACTTGTATTCAAGCATCCTTCTTGTCATGTTCTTTGAATTATCCAAATCTTGATTCGTTTCATATGTGTTTAAGTATCATGATTCTTGTTGATTATTACTCTAAAGTAGCTTAGGATGCTCCCTAAGTCTCATTGTGACATAGACGTTAGGTGGCATGAGCCCCTCTGACATGTTTCACCTTAAGGTGACAAAATTGTAAAATGCTAGGTCAATGCATGCTCATCTCCTACGAGTAGCTTTATGTTGCTCACCCCTATGTTATTGGGGCATATTTCAGGTACAGGACTCAAGACTTGAAGGTTTCATTGCCTTGGATGATTTGTAGCTTCTCATGACAATACTTGTATTCTTTGATTCTATGTATGTAAAGTGTGCATAAGTACACTCTTTTCATTGTATTCCACATGTATAAGATGAGGCCAGAGGCTAATAACATGTATTATGTATTCTATGCACTTTACTTTCAAAGTTATTATGAAAACATTGAAAATTCACAAGTCTTTTCTTCATAACTTTTGCATTGGGCATGGGAATTCCACTCTTTCTTTTTCATAAGGATTCTATAATCATGTATGAGGTGTGGCCAAGGGCTAAACACCATTTAGTGTTCATTTTTGCATTTTAATTCACATATTGCATTTTGGGCTAAAATAGTAGAATCCGAGCCTTTAAGGGTTCATTTTCAAATCGGGTGGTGCAAAGTGTGTTTTGGCACCTCCACTAGGTCTCATTCATCTTGTATGATGTGTGGCCAAGGGCCAAACGGTCATTTGAAACCATTTCCTAATTTTGGTTTCCATATTTTCCATTTCAAGTTCATTTTCATCTTTTTGGCCGTTGGGGGGTCGGATTTTGACTCTGCCATTTTTGGGAGCCGCGGACCATTCCCGTACGCTCAAAATCATCATTTATATCTGCATGCATGATCGTTTTTGGGAAAAACCTCTTCCTTGGCAATTTGAGCCTCCTAGGGATTCATTTTGCATTTTTTTTGCATAATCTGGTTAGGGGCACTTTGGGGTTTTCCTTCAGGAAATAAATTCCAGCCTCCTTATGGTCACTTAGAAAACGTGATTTTAGGGGGGGGTTCTTTTTTGTGTTTTTTCAGAAAATGTCGTCTTGGTGCCGGAAATCGATCGCAAAATTCAGCTTTCTGTTTTTTTTTTAGCAGCTTTTTGGACCTCCATGACCAGATTTCATGGAGGGGCAATTTGGGCATTCTACATTACATTTTTTTTTTAATTCTCTAATAAGTCACATAGAAAATTCAATTTTGAGGGGGGTTTCTTCTTTGTGTTTTTCCAGAAAAATTCTTCTAGCCCGTTTTTGCTCTCAGTTGCAAACAGTCACTGTAGCAACTTCTAACCCTCTTGTTCAGTTCTGATCTAGGGGCATTTTGGGGATTTCACAATGAGTTTTTTTCGATTCCGTCCTTGAAGTCAGGTAGAAAACTCGATTTTATGGGGGTTTTCTTCTTCGTGCTTTTCCAGAAAAATTCGTTTTGGCTTCCGTTTCTAGCCTCAGTTCTGGAACCTCACTTTTTTTTTTCTTCTTGCTGTCAACTGGTGCATGCCATTGGGCGCCGGCATGGGCGCCGGTGGGCTCGTGCATGGGCGCCGTGTGCGCCATGGCCTTCATCGGGCCGCCGCGACGTCTCAACTTCAAACCCTCGTTTCTCCCTCGTCCGGACTCCAAATCGAGTGAACTTTTTTTTGAACTTGACTAATTTTTCGTTGTCTTTCCAACGGTGTGCTCGGCTACACCCGGATCTTCCTGAATAATTACCAGTTTACCCTTTTAGCCTTAAGTGCTCGTTTTTCTTCGTCAGGCCGTTTCTCCTTTGTCCGGATTCCGAATCATGCGATTCTTGAGTCCATCCTGACTATTTTTTTGTTGTATTTCTAGCGGTGTGCTCGGTGGCACCCGAATCCATATTTTTCAGAAATAACTATTTTGCCCCTGTGGGCTTATTTGTCATAATTTTGATCTTTTGCTCCCGCATCAGTTCTCATTGAGTTCCACGTCCTCATAGAAGGTCACTTTGACTTTTTAGAGTCTTATTTTCTGTTTTCGCTTCCTCATATCGGATCCGTTATCGGGTCAATCATCGGTTCATCATAGGACACGCTGGCCTAAAAACCAGGGTCATCACAGGTGGTATCAGAGCGTCCAGGTTCGAATACCTTGGACGACGGGTTTTGGGTGCATATCATGCTCACGTTGTTTTGCTTTGATGTATCATTTATATCTTGAAAACATGCTTTGTTTGATAACATGTCTTGTATGATAACATGTTCACATGCTTGGGTGTTTTGAGATATCTATTATTTATTAAGCATACTTTATGTGTATATATGCTCTTGATAACATGTTTTGATTTGATAACATGTTTGTTTGCTTATGTGGCACCTTGAGTAGATAGTCCGTTGCTAGGTTGCACTCTAGCTGTCTCCTTTTATGTTTGGTTTTGACAGTGTCCCTTAGGATCTGTCGCATCCCTTAGATGCATTCTTGTTTCACGAGTTTCCTCCTTGGATAGGAGAAATTCGTTTTGTAGGGACCCATGTCAGAAACTTGCTTGTCTGTTTTCTTAATTGGGTGTTTCGAGACCTCAGTCTGTTGTGTTGATGCGAGTAAGGCTCAGGTGAGCGTCGAATCGCAATCCTTGTCGGGTGGAGTGAGACGCGTGCCAGGGAGGCACCATTTCATTTCCTTTCCCTCGTGGCTTCTAGATCTAAGGCCTTAAGCTTATGGTGCCAGTGTCATTATTATCAAAGTTTTGGGATTAGCTACCCCAACTCTTGCAGATGCCTGGTTCCCGCAGAGCTTTTCGTAATGATCGTTTCTAACATTCATGTCATTTGTATCGAAAAGTTCCCTTCTGGGGCACGTTATGAACTAATGCCTTATACTGTCATGCTATCTTGCTGACGAGTAAGTGTGGGTGGGTTTTGGTTACTGTTCGTACTGCCATGTCACTCTCTTCTTCTATCATGTTTCAACATTTCATTGTCTTGGGATTCTCTCAGTTGTTGATGTTGAGTTAACGTGCTGATTCATATGAGGTGTTGTCTCAGTTCATGGTTTCGCGTTCTTTCAGTTGATCTTTAGACTTCAGAATTTGTCCTTCAGTGTGTTGTGAGCTATCCTTTGATTTGACCTTTTGTTCGATCATTATTCTATTATCTCTGGTATGTTCCTAATTTCGGGGATGAAATTCCTTTAAGGAAGGTAGGTGGTAATGACCTGGTCATTTGTCTTCCTTTCCTTTTTCCTGAAATTTTACGAATAAATTTTTTCTGTTTAATTTTCTTTTCTGAGCTCTGTTTCTTGTCGCTTAGTGTCGTCTCGAGTGCTCAGAAATGGTTTTTGAGACTCTTTTCCGTGGATTGACAACTTCTTTTGAGGACCGAGTCATTTCTGCATTTTCACTTTTCGGACACTATGCGCCTTTCGTCCTTTTCCTTGTTTCGTTTTTTTCCTATTCTGTCTTTTCCCCATTTGTTACATTGTTGGCACAACCTCACTTCTCATGCTCGGAGTTGGTTTTTGACTTCACGTGCTTTCATCTTGAGTGGTTTCCTCAAAATACGTATCTTTACTTTTGCAATAAAGTACTCTGGTAGCTCCCGGTGTCCATAAGGGCGTGGATACACAATTCTTCAGAATCTTTTTCTTTTCTTGGGGTGTTTTTCATAAATTTCTTTTGAAGATATTTTATTTCAGGGGTATCTAAGAAAATATCTTTTAGAAGATATTATCATTCTGGGGTAGTTTCGCAGTTAACCCTTTTTGTAGGGGCCATTGTGCAATTAACGAAAGTTATTACAAAATATCTCGTCTGGAGCCTGGATCCTTGTATGGGATTCATTTTCACTTTTCATTGACTCATAAATTAATAGAATTTTCTTCTGGTCGTTTTTCTCCAGTTTCAGAGTTTCTGGACCTAATTGCCGTCGAACTTGTTTGGGGCATAACTTTCTGTTCAGGACTCGGTTTTTGACGGCACTTCTTCTATTGTTCATATTTTCTTATTTTGAATCTTTTTTGTTCACGGAGTTTTCCCATTTGAGCGTGTTTGCTCAAATTCCACTTTTTCGGACCCGGTGGGGCCCATTTGGGGCACTTTTTGAGATTTCTATAAAAGGGGGGTGAAATATTTTATTTTTCATCTTCCCCACTCTCCTTGCACGACTTGAAGCAGCCATGGAGGCCCATGGAGCTGCCACCTTCTCTCTCCTCCTTCGATCTACTTTTCCTAAGTGAAAAGTCTTCGACCTTTACGGTTTTTGTTCCCCTCGACATGTTCTACCATTCTCCCTTATTAGAATTCATTTCTGACCATTTCTTGAGTTTGGGTTTGAGGTCAAGTTGTGATTTTCATGGGGCTTCCTTCGGATTCATGTAGATTGTGTTGTCCCCGACAAAACCCATCGGTTTCGGCGGATTCGGGACACTTTTTTTTCGGTGGGCCTTTGAGGTTTTCATCTCAAATTGAGGTAGGGGGTGTTATAGGATTAATTATTGTTATATAACATGTTGTTGATACTTATACAACTTGTTTACATGCTTAAATATGAAATCTAGAGATTTTATTATTTAATTTTCTTGTGAAGCATTTAATTTTCCCGGTTGTCCATAGCTTTGTCTAATCATGTGGCATGATAGAATATTACCCCTTGATATGTAGATTGACATATATTAAATCTAGATTATTTGGACAAGAAATGAAGATTTTATTTAATATTTATCTTGAATAAAATATTAAATCATGTGGCCTTATCTAGCTTTAAATCAACATGTGATAGAATATTATATTAGGCCTTGGCATGTTCTTCAACATAGATTAATTTGAGAGTAATCGGAGAAGTTTTGAAATCTAGTAATATTTAATTAAATAGATTAATTAATTTGCTCCAAGTGTACTATTCATCCCGTTGGATTTTCGACTTGAAATTCTTCATGTGCATGCAATATAGTTTCACATATATTAAATCTAGAATATTTGATTTGGTTTTGAAGCCTTTCATTTATTATTTTTCTTGTATTAAAGTTTAATACACATGGCCGTAACTTGTATAGAATGTACTTATATCATGCTCTTAAATCAAGTCTTGACATGTTTAATAACATATATTAATTTGAGATCATTCGGACGAGTTTCAAAATCTAGAGATTTTAATTAAATGAAATAATTAAAATCCATTCAATGGTTCTACGCACTTGATTAAGTTTCCAACCTTGTATACATAATTTCCTTGACATCTTCCTTCACGTGTATTAAATTGACAATAATCAGATAAGTTTTAAACTTATATTCATTTACTTCCTTTGTATGGAACTTAATTCACATGGTTATGTCTTGCATGAAATGGACTTGTAACTTGACATTGAACTTGACCTTAATATGATCCTTGACAGACCTTGTTCATAGAACATTTGAACTTGCCTTGTAATTAAGATAATTTAATCCCTTAGGTTGATTAAATTTTCCTTTTTATGCTTCCATCAGTTTAATCATGACCCCTTGTATCTAGGTTTCATTAATGTACTTAATGAACATGCACTCTTGTCTTGGAATGATTTAATTACTCATATGTTACTTAGAAAGTAATTGATTTTTGTATCTTATACTTGTGGTATATTTACTTCAACGAACTCCATGTGCTATATATCTTGGATGTTGTCTATATAGTTGCATACTATGATTTCTTGTCATCTCACATGCCATGATAGTTGATGAACTAGGGGCATGACTTGCGTGTTCCAAAATCTTGGTTGTGCATGAAACGTGGTTAATGTATTTATTGTATTTAATACAATCTTGACTTGCACAACTTGTTGATTTTGGAACTTGGGATATCAATCAAGAATAGGGGAAGGTACCCTTGGGTTGATGATCCCTAAAGTGATCCTAAGAATAGGGGAAGGTACCCTTGGGTTGATAATCCCTAAAGTGATCCTAAGAATAGGGGAAGGTACCTTGGGTTAGTAACCCTAAAATGATCCCAAGAGTACGGTTTTAATCCGGGCGATTTCCATGTTTCCACATTGTTTGATTTCACTCTTTAAATTTCAAGTTACTATTCCTTGAAGATTTAAACTTTTCGTGCATGTGAGATGCTCCAATCATGCCAATGCATTTATAATGTAATTCTTGCTAACTTATATCCGAATATACTTCTTGTCGTGTTAATTAGTATGTTCCAATCATGTAAAGTGCCTTGACAATGTGAACTTTTATTCTAGTAACTCCTTGTCGTGTTGTATGGATTATTCCAAACTTTGCCTAATTGCATTGATAATGTAATTCTTGTTAACTTGTATTCAAGCATCCTTCTTGTCATGTTCTTTGAATTATCCAAATCTTGATTCGTTTCATACGTGTTTAAGTATCATGATTCTTGTTGATTATTACTCTAGGATAGCTTAGGATGCTCCCTGAGTCTCATTGTGACATAGATGTTAGGTGACATGAGCCCCTCTGACATATTTTACCTTAAGGTGATAAAATTGTAAAATACTAGGTCGATGCATGCTCATCTCCTACGAGTAGCTTTATGTTGCTCACCCCTACGTTATTGAGGCATATTTCAGGTACAGGACTCAAGACTTGAAGGTTTCATTGCCTTAGATGATTTGTAGCTTCTCATGACAATACTTGTATTATGTGATTCTGTGTATGTAAAGTGTGCATAAGTACACTCTTTTCATTGTATTCCACTTGTATAAGATGAGGCTAGAGGCCAATAACATGTATTATGTATTCTATGCACTTTACTTTCAAAGTTATTATGAAAACATTAAAAATTCACAAGTCTTTTCTTCATAACTTTTGCATTGGGCATGGGAATTCCACTCTTTCTTTTTCATAGGGATTCTATAATCATGTATGAGGTGTGGCCAATGGCCAAACACCATTTAGTGTTCATTTTTGCATTTTAGTTCACATATTGCATTTTGGGCTAAAATAGTAGAATCCGAGCCTTTAAGGGTTCATTTTCAAATCGGGTGGTGCAAAGTGTGTTCTGGCACCTCCACTAGGTCTCATTCATCTTGTATGAAGTGTGGCCAAGGGCCAAACGGTCATTTGAAACCATTTCCTAATTTTGGTTTCCATATTTTCCATTTCAAGTTCATTTTCGCCTTTTTGGCCGTTGGGGGGTCGGATTTTGACTCGGCCATTTTCGGGAGCAGCGGACCATTCCCGCACGCTCAAAATCATCATTTATGTCTGCTTGCATGATCGTTTCCAGAAAAAACCTCTTCTTGGCAATTTGAGCCTCCTAGGGATTCATTTTGCATTTTTTTTGCATAATATGGTTTAGGGGCACTTTGGGGTTTTCCTTCAGGAAATAAATTCCGGTCTCCTCATGGTCACTTAAAAAAAATGATTTTAGGGGGGTTTCTTTTTCGTGTTTTTCCAGAAAATGTCGTCTTGGTGCCGGAAATCGATCACAAAATTCAGCTTTCTGTTTTTTTTTTAGCAGCTTTTTGAACCTCCATGACCAGATTTCATGGAGGGGCATTTCGGGAATTCTACATTGCATTTTTTTTTTAAATCTATCACTAGTCACATAGAAAATTCAATTTTGAGGGGGGTTTCTTCTTTGTGTTTTTCTAGAAAAATTCATCTTCTAGCCCGTTTTTGCTCTCAGTTGCAGACAGTCACTATAGCAACTTTTAACCCTCTTGTTCAGTTCTGATCTAGGGGCATTTTGGGGATTTCACAGTGAGGTTTTTCCGATTCCGTTTGTGCTGTCGGGTAGAAAACTCGATTTTAGGGGGGGTTTCTTCTTTGTATTTTTCTAGAAAATTTCGTTTCGGCCTCCGTTTCAAGCCTCAGTTCTGGAACCTCACTTTTTTTTTCTTGCTGTCAGCTGGTGCATGCCATTGGGCGCCGGTGGGCTCGTGCACGGGCACCGTGTGCGCCATGGCCTTCGTCGGGCAGCCGCGACGTCTCAACTTCAAACCCTCGTTTCTCCCTCGTCCGGACTCCAAATCGAGTGAACTTTTTTTTGAACTTGACTAATTTTTCGCTGCCTTTCCAATGGTGTGCTCGGTTGCACCCAGATCTTCTTGAATAATTACCAGTTTTCCCTTTTAGCCTTAAGTGCTCGTTTTTCTTCGTCAAGCCGTTTCTCCTTCGTCCGGACTCCGAATCATGCGATTCTTGAGTCCATCCTAACTATTTTTTTGTTGTGTTTCCAGCGACATGCTCGGTGGCACCCGAATCCACATTTTTCATAAATGACTATTTTGCCCCTGGGGGCTTATTTGTCTTGTTTTTAATCTTTTGCTCCCGCATCAGTTCTCATTGAGTTCCACGACCTCGTGGAAGGTCACTTTGACTTCTTAGAGTCTTGTTTTCTGTTTTCGCTTCCTCATATCGGATCCATTATCGGGTCAATCTTCGGTTCATCAGAGGACACGCTGGCCTAAAAACTAGGGTCGTCACAGATAGTATGGTAGGACCGCACTTTTTCTAATATAACATAATATAATTGGTTGATGGCACATCTAACAAAATATTATAAGTTAAAAGTCTTTCTCCTAGTTCCTGCTAATACGTATTCACACATGGGGTGTCAATTTGAGTGTTTTTGTCTTAATCTATCAAAAAAAAAAAAAAATCAATTAGTAGTAAAATCAACATACAGTTTTCTTTATTATAAAATATCTAAATTAAAACTCTTAAGCAAATATTTAACAAGTAAAATAATATTTAAAAAATAAATTGAAAAGAAATAAACAAATATTAAATCATTCTAATTTCTTAAAGCGAACATTGTAAGCATTAAACTTGTATACAAAAAAATAAAGAATCATCCTTGTACAACCAATAGAAATCAGTTTCCCTTGCCTATTTCTATATTGGTATGGTATTAAGGACTCAAGCATCTTTTTGAAGGGCTTCAAAACAAGCCAAATCTAACACAAGTAAAGGAAATTGAAAAAATAAAAATAAAAACTGTAATTTAGAAAATCAATACTTATGAAATATTACTTCCTTAAATTTGGTCAACACTTGTCAGCGGTTACAAGTTATTAAAACTCTATTTTTCAGTTGACGGAATTAACTTATCCAAGATACTCCTGTGAAAAAAAGAAAAGAAAAGAAAAGAAATTGCTCTCTTTGTTCCCATTGAGCAATGTTCTATCTTGTCTGGTCAATCATTATCAAAGTAATAAAAAAATTTAATACAGATGGAAAGGGGCAAAAGGAATGTAGAAGTCTAAGACGCTCTTTGCAATGCCGTGCATGGGAAAGTCTAGGCCATTGAAATTATTTTTTGATAAGGAGAGCAAGTAGAAGGAGAGAAAAACCTTGAAACCAAGGAGTTTTAGAAACGTCTATTAAATGACTCGGTATTTATAGATACACATATTTAAAGGTGTCTTAATAAAGAGGTTTGAATTTATAAGGTGTAATAATATAATTTTAATCGTATATGTACTTCAAATGGAGCGGTTAATTCCCTTCAAGTCAGCCACTGCCCAACCAATAGCTTCTTTGTGCTCTTGTAGCACCGCTAAAAGGTCAGTTTCTTAGTCCTTTAGAAGATCCGATGCAATGATGACCGAGAGAGTTTGATTTGAACCAAGGAATACATACTTGAGATGGGCCGGGAGCGGCTTAAGCTCAAGTAGTGGTGGAGATTTCAGAGACGGAACCGGAGGAGTAGTGGAAAGCTGAGGAAGCGGCTCTCTTGGAATTTTCACAACTCTTTCACGAACTGGAGGCGGCTGTGGTATTACCGGAACTTCTTGATGCTCCATTCCAGCTCTCAATTCCGTTTTCTCTCTTCTCAGAGCTTCGATTATGGTAATCAATTCATCAAGCTTTATCTGCTGATCATTCTCTTGTGGATTAGAACTCTTACCTCTTATCATCGTTCTTGATCGAAGCAGAGTCATCAAACAGAAACTCTTGACCAGATCTAAACCCTAACTACCTGAATACACCGGATCTGGCCTCGGAACGGCCGAATTCCGATCTTCGTTAGCTAAATCTAAACTTTTGCTGTTGTAAACTCATTAGATCTGGTTTTTGTCAATCAAAATCAAATTTCCTCAAAACAAATCTCAATTTTCCAGATCCAGATTCCATTTCCAGAAATCTAGCTTCTGCCTCACAAATCAATTTGAATCTTTCGAAAGAGCGATCAATTCACTTGCAAAAACTCAATGATCAACTGAATCCTCTCTCAGATTCCCACGGACGGCGCCATTGAAGATGTACGAAAAATGCTCTCTCAATTTGGAAAGAATAATTCTACACTTCAAAAATATATCGATCCTTTTTCCCTCTCTTTTCTATCTATTTATAGACGGTTACAACCATTCTTAAACCTTTCTAACTCATTTTCTTGCGATGCGCTGGCCTTGTCAGCTTACCTTCATTTTGGGCCCATTTCCTTTTATCTTAATTCGGGCTTCCGAACTGATCCTCCGGTCCTAGGCCTGCTCAGTTGTAATGACCCGGTCATTTTCTTCATTTTCCCTTTTTCTTCAAATTTTGTGGATAAATTTTTTTTTCATTATCTTTTCCTTTTCGGGTTCGATTTCCCGCCTCTTAGTGTCATCTCAAGTGCTCGGAAATGGTTTCTGAGACTCTTTCCTTCGGATTGACAACTTCCTTTGAGGACCGAGTCATTTCCACATTTTTTTGTTTTTTGACACTATTCATTTTTCGTCTTTTCCTTATTTCGTCCTCTTCTCGTTTTTCACTTTTACTTGCATAACCTCATTTTTTGGGCTCGGATTTGATTCCGGTTTTGCATACGTTCATGATATTTAAATTCCATGATATCTACATTTTTACTTTTGTAGAAATGCATATTAAATGCTTACTTTCTTTGTAAAAGCCATGAAAACAAGACTTTTTGCAATTATCCATAACTTGAGGGGTTTTTGGGTAATTAAGTAAAGTAATTATTTTTCGTCTTAGGGACCATTTTGCAATTAAATTTGGAAGATATTTTTAAAAAGGACCTTTTTGCAATTTTTGAAAAGTGTGACAAGTGTCACACTCTCATTGGTCCACTTGTTGACATTTGTGTGGAAACACTTTAATGCATTGGATGATGACATTTGGAGGGTGAGGATTCACTCACTTGTTGTCCTAAGATTGGTGCACTTGTTGGCATGGATGGTTGACAAGTGTAGGGTTAATATTTAATCTTGGAAGCTTACTTGGATTCATGACAAGTGTAGGACTCACATTTAGTCTTGCATTAGTGTGTGTGAGAGAGGTAGTGTAAGAGCACCTAGTGAGTGGAGAAGCCCACCAATTTAGCTTAGGGTTTACACATTTTAATTCATTCATCACTTTCCTCTCAAGAACCCTAAGGAAGCCACCATTGGAGAAAAGCTTGACTAGTAGCTTTGACTTCATTTTTGATGCCCTTTCACTCACCTTAGAACTTTGAACTTGTAATACTTTTTGTTCCCCTCATCATCCTCTTCAAAACCCTTGAAGGATCTAGCCTAACTTCTAGTTTTGCTTTGGTATCTAGAGATTCAATTCTCTAATGAGGTATTGATCTATTATTTTGAAGTATTTTTATGTCATTATTGAGTGTTTTATATGCATGGAAGAGAAGGACTTGTATTTTTCCCTTAACCTATTTTAACTTAAAATTAATCTTGTCAAATTAAATATAGAATATGAAAATATACTCAATTATCTTTCATTTAGTTTTGGTTTCATGTAATTTGAATTTAAAATGAATTAGTTATGAATTTTTGAAGTTGCAAGCTAGTTGCTGGAAATTTGAAGCTTTTCCTTTTCAGTCCGGAAATGAATTTTTTATATGGAGCTGTGTTACTTCAATTGCCTTGAAATTTTTATTGGAACTTCCCCCATAGGTTTTACACAACTTAGAATTTTTTTACGATTTTAGAGCATTTCTAAATTTTTTTAAAAATCCGAAACTATCTGCTGTCCATGTTTTTATTGCAGCTGGAAAACATATTTTTAGATGATTTATTTCACTAACCTTTTAACATTGGATCATGGCTTAAATTTCCAGTTTTACACTATCATATGTTTACCTCCAAAATAAATTAGTTTTGCACAATTTGGATGTCAAATGAATTTTTCATGAATTTTCAAAGTTGGAAGCTACAGGCTGAAAATGTGTTTTCTGGGCAGAAATTGTTCCAAAGTTGTGGGGAAAAACTGTTTCAATTGGGAAAATATTTTGTTAAACTAAATTGATATTATCAAATTGCAGTGTTTAAGCTTTCATTGGGCTTTGGATTCATTCAATTTGGGTTAGAATTGAATTTTTTTATGAATTTTACAAGTTGAAGGTAGCAAGCTGAAAAATCTGTTTTGCGGACCGAAAATTTGGGGCGATTTCATTTCGGTGGTAATTGGGATTTTCATTCCAATTGAGGTAGGGAATATTTTAGGATTATTTGTGTATTGTATTGTGTGTTTGCCATGATTATACAACATATATGTATGCCTTGTATCAAATCTAGAAAGTTAGTAATTTTTATTTCTTTGTATAAGATTTAAAATTTATGATGATGTATAACTTTGATTTGAATTGTAACATGCTAGGAAATTATGCTTAGATATGTTGGTTAACATATATTAAATTTGGATCATTTGATTAAGAATTACAACTTTTATTTAATATTTATCTTTAGTGAAAGTTTAATTCACATGGTTGTATTAAACATTAAATCAAGTTGTAATGTGGTATTTAAATAGGCCTTGTCATGTTCTCTAACATAGATTAAATTGAGGGCATTTGGAATTATTTAAAAATCTAGAGAAAATTAATTAATTAGCTTGATTAATTTTGTTTTAAGTGTTTTAATCACTTAACTTGTCATTTGATGTTATATATATGATGACCATGACATGTCTTTCAATATCTATTAAATTGAGGTTATTTGGATTAACTTGGAATTTAGAGAATTTAACTATTTATGTTTAATTAAATTCTACTTTATTACTCCATAGATTTAATTGCATTTTGGAAGTTGTTTCTATATTTAAAT